>NC_092316.1:23995000-25245000 GCF_036785885.1 Coffea arabica
GAGTCAAAAGTGCAAGTAAAAAGGTTTCCTAGTGATTCATATCGTTTTCCTAAGGGTAAAAGTTCGGCCAAGTCCTAACGTATAACCCTCGATATGATAAACAAGTGGCAAAGGTCCTCGATAGTTCAAGTGATAATCACTTAGCCTTCACTCAAATCGCAAAGTCCTCGAGTAAAAATTCGGGCAGCATGCCCTTTGTGTTTACCTAATTTCCAGCCATTTAGGCTTCATTATTTTTCTTCAACACAACCCAACATCATACATATCAGCAATTTATGTCAAGAGCCGTTCCATAGGCTCACAATATCATAATAACAAGAATCGCATTAAGGACAAGTGCAGAAATTCAATTTAGCACAAGACAGATTTGACGTACAAATGCGGAAATAACATATCCGAGGCTACGCTTATCGGATTGAGACGTAACCTATGCCGTTTCGAAGCTAAGACACAGGGCTATAATGTTAATGAAGGTTACTTAGTCCATTTTCAAATATAACTTGGTCAAATTCTCAAATTACTAAACCAGAAACCAATTCGTCGGCTGTTTAAAAGCATTACACGGTAACGGACATAACTCAATGTACAAAAGTCCAATTCAGGTGATCTTAGAGGCATTTTAAAGCTACTTCAGAACACTAAAACTTTCAGGTTTTGGCCCAGAGCTAAATCAGTACGGCTCCTAGTCAAAAAACGTGATAAACTGGACTTAACTGATGAAACAGACTGCTGGGAAATATTTAAAACAGTAAGGGTATTTTGGACTTTTCATGACCTACGTTGCTCCGATTGAGCTGAAATTTTACAGGAACCTACAAAATACCATTCTCTACAACTTTCCTTCTTTGACCCAAGGCCAATTCGGCCTCTAACACACAGATACAAATTCGGACAGAATGTAAGCTAGAATTTCCAGAAATCTGAAATTTGTAGTTTCTAGTGCAACTTTCCCCAATTTCTCACTTCTCACACTACCAAAACATCTTATACAACATTAATTGTAACATACAAGCATCATACAACTAGAATTTCCCAAACCCTAGTTCATCATATAAAGAGGGGAAAAAAAACTTCCAATCATGCTAGCATCCATGATTCCACTACTACTCAAGTTACTAGACTTAATTTCACCAAGATTGCAAGAAAAATTTAGAGAGATATCATCCTCCTTACCTTGATTTGAGTTCTCCAAGTGTAGTCCAAGCTTTCTCTCTCCAAAATTTCACCACCAATCACTAGCTAATCACCCAAGGAGAAGTTTAATCGGTTTAGTTCTTTGGATTTCTCACTTTGTAGCTTGAATCAAGAAGAAATGAAGAAATTTCTCCCTTGTTCTTCTTCTCTCTCTCTCTCGGCTCCCTTGGCAGAAAATGAAGAGAAATGGAGCTAAGTTTGTCTTATGATAAAGCCAAAAGGATTAGAACTAGTGGTGTCCACAAGTTGCCCAACACTTGGCCTAATCTTGGCCACTAATTTTTCTCTTTCTTTCCCCTTGCTTTCTAGCCACTAATATCGGTCCCCTTAGCTGTAATATAAGAAGATATTTTGCTCAATTGTCAATGAGCTTGTAGGGTAAGAAAGTGGTGGTCAAGTGGTGCGTTCAAACGGTAATGCGTGGGACCCGCCGGTTCGCGCCGTTTTTCTTAAAACTCACGTACTAGGGTTTTTACTTCCCATTCACTAACCTTATATCATTGCTACTACTTACATATTATTTCTCACTTAAAAGTCACTTTTACTCATCAAATTGATCCTCGGCCAGTACCGAAAATTCATCCGGCGGAAAAATCGCGAAACCCTAATTTTGCTCAAATCTTGAAACCGAAGCGGAAAACCCTATTTTCTAGGTTCATCTGCACTTATAGTTGAACAATTGGATAGTAGAGCTTTAATAAATAATAATTTTCAAATAAAAGGCATTTTTGAGGAAAAATGTAGGAAATTTGCGGGTCCTCACAAAACGGGTGAACTGGTCTTCCACCACCGATTGAGCTCCTTGGCGGAGTCGAATAAACTCGTTTTCCTTCCTCTCCTGTACCAGAGGAGGGAAGAATTTCGCGTTGAATTCCCTGATGAAATTCACCCAAGTCCTGGGCGTTTGCTCCCGTTCCCATTTTTGTCGTATCACGTTCCACCAGGAACGGGCCGCCCCTTCTAACTAGAAAACGGCAAAAGTCACCTGCCGTTCATCGGTGTAGTGCAAGGCCGCAAAAATATCGACCATCTTCTCGAGCCATCTCTCGGCAACATCCGGATCTGGTCCCCCAATGAACTTGGGCGGAGCAAACTTTTGAAATCGTTCAAGAGCTCGGTCTTCGCTCTCGACATGGTTGCCAGGGTTTCCGGGGTTAAGGTTTGGGCTCTGGCCTTGTTGCTGCACTACTTGTGCTAGCAAGTTAGTCATTTGCTGCATAGCGGCAGCGATTTGCACATTGGGGTTAGGGTTAGGTCCAGTAGAGGTTTCCCCAGTACCCCTATCCGGTGTGGGTTGTCTATTTCCTCGCCCACGTCCCCTTCCACTACGTGTTCCTTCCATAACTTCACTTGGTCTAGACAATGGTACTAAACCAATATAAAACAATGCATGTAAGTAAAATCCAAAACTTTTCCAAACAGATATATACATTCCAAGCAAGGCAAACAACACACATATATGCAATCAGTCAAGTCAAGTACAGTCAAGCCAAATACACACATGGACAATCCCCAAGGGAATGGCCTCAACAAAAAAAATATACACGTAGCTAATCTAGACGTACAAAATGATTAGCTAAGGCTCTTTCCCCTATCCGCCTATATACAAAACAAAACTATCCCAAAAGACACTAAAAGTCGAGACCTAGTCCGTCGATGGGCTAGTAGACCCCCTCGACGGGGTGGATTCGCCCGACGGGGTAGATCCAGTCCCAGCTTCGCCCCCCGCACATGAGTCCTCGTCGCTCACGCCCTCGACCACCTCGGCGCAGAGGTTCAGGATCGAAGCGGCTCGACTCTTCACCTTTCGAGCTTGCTTGGACTCGCGCTCATGGACTTCCCTCAGCTGAGTGTAGAGGTCATCAACCCTATCCTCTGCCTCAAGCACATCGTATTTCAGACCATTAATGCACTCGGCCTGTCTCTCATTGGCCACCTGTAGACACCAAATTTTTTGGTGTTTTATTATTTATTTACTATTCATTTTTTATCTATTCTATTTCTATTTGTCACAATTAGTTTTATTTACTTTTAGTTTTAGTTATTTTAGCCATTTTAGCGTAGAATTTCTCAAAGGAAAAAGAAAAGCGTTCAAAAAAATATGTTTTAGTTGTTTTGGATTTAGTTTCATTATTTAAAAATGAAAATGAAAAAAATGAAAAAAATTAGAAAAATTGGAAAAAAAGAAAAACGAGAAAAACGATGAAAATGGAAAATGAAAAAAAGGGAAAATTGGATTTGCATTTTGTTGTTTCTAATGTTAATTAAATTGTTTTTGTTTTAAATTTTTATTATTTTCAATTTTGTTATTTAAGTTAAAAAAAAAAAGAATGATACGCGACTTGCAAGCTGCGTTTTTCGCAGCTTGCAAGGAAGGGCTTCGGGCAGCCCTTGGCTGCAAATACAGAAGAAGTGGCTGGGTGTTTAGGGTTGGTTTGGCTCCCATATAAATAGAAAAAGAAAGGCAGCCGCAAGGGAGAGGGTTTTGGAGAAGGGGGAGGATAGAAAGTGACGGCTGGGCTAAGAGAAAAACTGAGAAACCAGAGGGAGTGACGGCCGCAAAATCTAGAGGGAAAAAAGGAAGAAAACAGGCTGAGGAAAGAAAAAAGGTTACGGGGAGAGGCTAAGGGTTCAAAGGGGGCGGCTGAGAAGAAAAATCTGGAACGGCTAGAGGGAAGAAAGGATACGGCGGAGGGATAGAGAGGAACCAGAAAAACGATGGCTGAAAACAACCGAGAGAGAGAGTTACGGCTGAGTGGCGGCTGAGAGTTTGAGGAACCACAAAAGAGCTAAGGGAGGAGATAGGAACTGCTGATGGCTACTGGGTAGAGAGAAAACAAGAAAGGCTAAGGAAAGGAACTGAGGTGAAGAAGGACAAAAAGAAGAAAGCTTCGGTGGGCTAGAAAAGAAACCAGGGAAAGAAACCAAAGGAAAATAGCAAGAAAGATGACATGCGTCGGACTTAAAGCTTGGAGCTTCATAGCCCTCTATCGAAATTTGTGATCTGGGTTTGGTGAATCTTGCTCATCCCAGCATACCCACAGCGATCCGACTTCAAAGACAGCAAAAGAGGTACTCCTAGACCCTTCTCTCGTTTGTTTCTTCTTAACTAGAACATGGGTTCCTTACTTGTTAACATGATTGCTATTGGCTTAGCAGGCTACGTTTGTTAAATGATCCTGACTGGTTTTTGACAAGTTCACCATTTGATTGTTGTAAAAGAGGGGAAGGGAGGGCAAAACGTATGGATAACTTAACTAGTGGACAAGCCTTCCGTGTTTCGTTTCCATTCATTCATTGTTTGCCTGGTTTTCAGAACTTGTTGATGTTAGAAGAGCTTGTTAATGTGGAGATAATCTGGCTAAGAGTTTGGAAAAGATGATTAACTTGATTGGTTCAAGTGGGGCAGTTTTATCTTAGGAGGCAACGCTGTGCCAAATTTTGCTATGCTTGACAAACCCAGAAGATTGTGAAGTTTTTGACCAAAAATTTGTGTGCATGATTGATTGAATCTGTGAGATTTCGCTGTTTAAGACTAGAGTCCAATGTTTGCTGGAAGTTTTAGTTATGCTTAGCAAGGAACTTGCACACTTGCGCAATAATCCAGTGCACGAAGAACAATTGCTGTTTTGCTTTCATTTTGGCTCACCTCGTGTTGCTTATACTGGTTCCATAAGTCGCTAACCAGATGCGTGAACTGTCAAATCTTTGTCGCTGTTTTGCTGGGCTTGTTCCACAGCTTTAACATGCTTGATTCTTGGTAGTTATCTTGCCATTGTTCTTTTTCCTGTCGTGTGTATCTTGGCAGTTGTTTTTTTTTTATGTTTTATGTTTTTGAAACAAAAGCATCAGCTGCACAATTTGGCTTAGATTTCATGTCCTTGTGTTTGATATTTGGGTAGAATCAATCTAGGGAAGTTGTAGCAGATTTTGTTGTGAAAGATTCGCTTACTTGAATGTCGAATTTCTGGTTTGATGTTTGAGATCATAACTTTGCTGTTGGGTTGGAAAGTTGGCCGCGTTTTACATCTGATGAACCCCTCCCAAAGTATAGCTCATGGTGACTTGAAAAATGCAGCAGAGCTTGCCGAAAGAAATTGCAGAACTTTGTCATTTACCTTTGGTTTAATTTTCTGGAGTATAAACATCAGTATTCTAGGATAAAAGTGGGAAGAAAGCTTTGTTATCTTGTTGTTTTGATTCCAGTTTTTTTAGTTCGGTTGAATTTGCTAAGGGATGTTTGAATGAAAGGAAGTTTGCATTTGTTGCGGAAAGCTTTCAGCAGAAATGCTTTGTTACAGAATGTTTCTCACGCCACTTTGCATGATTTTGCATGAAAAATGTTTCAAAAATTGCATTTTGGCCCCCCAAGTCTCCCCTTGTTCCACTATGACCCAACCAATTGAATGATTTCCTCAATTTGGTCCTTGGCAGCTCTAATTTTACAGCTTTTCATTGCTTGTTTGCTTCAAGTAACTACCATGCTTTGTTTAAATTGCACTTAATGCATGAATTTAAGAGCTTTATGACCATGTGAACCCGTGTTTGCATGTTTTCTTTAATTTTCCCAAATAAATTGGTACCTTGACCATTTCTTTTATTTTGGAGGATAAATAAGTGACTTCACCCCATTAGAGCTCCATTTCAAGGGAGGTATAACTTCTTTTATCTTTTTTGTCTCTCACCTATGTGATCCAACGTGCTAAGTGAGAATTGCATGCCTACTTTACTAGCTTTCCTTGCTTTTCTTTCATTTATTTCATTTACTTTTGCTTTTAATTAAGTTATTATTTTATGGGGTATGTGTACACCTCTTGGCTTGTAATACATAGGGCTTGGAGGAGCATTTGATAAAGACCTATTGAAGACGTGTGCCTAGCTAGCAAATATAATAGGTCCATTAGCTTGATTGCTTACTTTTATTGCTATGTGTTAATTTGCTTTATTACGTTCTTGCATCTAGTCGAGCATGCTAAGTGTTATGTGCTATGTGTTTATGAGTGTTTGGCATGTCTACTTGCTTTCTATAGTCGTAGATGAATGTGATGAATGAATGTACGTCACCACACTAGTCCAATGTTAGTTGTGGCTCATTATCCCGTTAGGAATTCATAGAAAGGGCTAGTCCAACGCTAGACCCTTAGGAATTTCCCTTTCGTTAGTGCATACTTGCATGTTCACTACATTTCATGCATTTTTCTTAGTTTTTATCATTTGGCATGCTCCTCCAATCATTTTCCCCTCATTTTAGGCTTTTTGCATCTTCATGCTAGTTATAGGGTACATTTGCTTGAGAGTCCCCTTTCGATAAGGGAAACGAGCGAGTTTGGCTACAAAATAGCCTTAGCACGCTAGTTCTTCCTTCTAATCCAAGGGAAAATCAAAGTCGTAAAGCTAGGAGTCCTTCTCGTACCCGACTTGATGCATTCCCTTAGGGTCATATACTTGCATTCTTTTTATATCACTTCCTCACTCTTTTAGCCACATTTTTTCACTACTTAGATTTTTCTCAATCCATTTTTTCTCACCACCTTTCTCCTATCCCTCATTTATTTTTCTATCTCACAAATGGCACCCAATTGCACTTATATGTATCTACTATCCTATTTTTATTCATTTGCACACACAAACACCTTTATTTTCTCACACTTGCACACTTACACTTAAGTCCTCACTTGCATTAATCACGACTTCCATGAGAGCTTTCCTCATTGGCCACCACAATTCATGTGGTTGGGACCTAAAAGCCTCATGAGAAACATTTTAGGTTTAGAATTGTATTTTTCTTTCCTTTTCGCATCCATTAGTCATATCCAACATGCGATACATACCCTAGGTAGAAAAATTAGGAAAAGTGGGGCTAAGTCACGCAACTAGCTTTGGCTAGGGTAAGGGAGTGCCTTAGGCTTTGCCTTTGCCTTCTCCCTTATCAAATGTGACCCCCGATCCCTTTCTTTGGTTACGTAGACCTAAAAGTTCTTCAAAATGGTTTGTTTACTTTTTCTTTCAAAAACAAAACAAAATCATTTTTGGGTGACTTGGTACACCCTAACTCCGTACCAAGTGGCGACTCCATTTTTCATCCAAAAACCCTTTTTGAACTTTATTTGGCCAAACCGTCGCATTTTCAAGTCCCACGGCCTTTTATTTTCATTTTTTCACACACGTTCACATATACACTACTTCCACACCATTTTCAAAAAGTGGGGCGCGACACCACCTTAAGCTGGGTCACCTCAGCCTCAAGTCTCGCATTCTCTCTGGCCAACTCCTTACGCTTCTCGGCCACTGCAACCACTAGAGCGTTAGGGTAGGCATACTTATGTCGACACTCACACCGTCTAAGGCGGTTAGCCGGGCTCCAACGAACCACGGCCCCTCCTGGCCGAATCTGGTATGGGATCACTGGAAGCGCTTCACGAGGTCGCTCGCCCGAAGGACTATCACTAGGCTCACCCTGTCCGGCCATCTTACACCAAAAGAGCAATTAACCATAAATAAGCTTAAAGGCCATAAACAAAGAACCCTCAAATCGAGCATTTCTATTACACCCAGGCTAATTCAAACCTAGGCTCTGATACCACCTGTGACAGCCCCACCTTCCCCTAAAGCGAACAAAAGGGGTTAGCGGACTGCCTGCCCAGCTCTCGCCAGGACTAACGGTGCAGTTTAGAGCGATCTATTGCGTTCCGAAACTTATAACGCGCGTAAACAAGTCAAAATGGTAAAATAATCCAAAATACAAAAAATGAAATCCGGAGTCGGCCATGAATAGTAACCGACCCGTCAGAACCCCATCAAACATCAAAAACACATATACACTTGACATTTTGCAATTACAAGCCACAATGGCATACAAAAGTAATCCAAAAGTTACTACATGTTTGGTTTGCCAAATTAAAGTGAAAACGGCCCTAAAGATACATTTAGGGTCCCACTTCATATACAATACAAAAGAGATATTCATCTAGTTCATTCAGCAACCAACTAGCAAGAATCATTCCAAAAGTAGTCATATGCCTATAAGGAAAACAAAAGGAACGGTGTGAGCTAATTGCCCAGTGAGATACTATCACTTAAGCAACCAAGTTCATGTAATCATACAGCTTTTCATTTCAATTCGCCAAAAGTAAACAAAGGCACACATTAATGGTGGTGATAAAAGGATACGGGTGGCTCTCAAGAGCCCTTTTCCCTCGTTTGCATTTCTTGATCGGACGTCATTGACTCTCCGTCAATGTTCAAAAATAACCAACCGCAGACTTCACTTTACATCCATTCCTTCCACCTAACATTCCCCTACCGGGCCCGAACTCCAAACACTTGCACTTTGGTATTACTCGAGTAAACCGGAATCGAGAGTCTCTCATACTACAAGATTCCATATAACACTTCCCCAAGGCACATTAATTGGCACGACCAAGCCCTCGCCGGCTCAATTCAATCAATGACCCATGGGGTTGAGCTCAAGGATAACAATTGTAGTCGTTGGATACTCGTCCAAACGAGACCAAGCCATGTACTTTCATTTCATGTAGTATTTCATATAACATGATAAACAATAAGTGAGAGTGATCAAGTACACTTTCACTTTAAGCAATTAACATTCAAAGCACCAAGTTCAAGTGTCAAAGCCATATATTATCACACAATTGAGTAGTACTGTGACGACCCCATCTTCCCCTAAGGCGAACCAGAGGGGTCGACGGACCGCCTGCCCAGCTCTCGCCAGGACTACGGGTCGCAAACAAATCGAATTTCGTTTAATATATAAAGGAAAATTCAACAAAGTGAACGATTTATCCCATTATCTTGTTCCTATAACCATACTATCATTATGCAAGAAAGTATAGCGCTCGAGCACTTCAGTCGGACAAGAAAACGAAAAACGAAAATTTGCCGCGGATGAACAGTAACCGGCCACGTCACTATCCGGCCAGAATCTGGCCGGATACCCGGCCGGATTCTCGGCCGGATAGGAGGCCGAGGCTAGACCCCAAAGGGGTCGAAATTCCCCTGTCAATCCCGCCGGAAATCCGGCCGGAAGTTGGCCGGATTGCCACCCGAAGCCAAAACCAAATTTTTTCTTTTTCCCCTGCATATCCGGCCTTGTATCCGGCCAGAAACTGGCCGGATTCTTGGCCGGATTCTGGGCAGTGTTTTGCCAAAAATTCTTTCTTCCTTCGTTTGCGTACGGTACTCACATAAATACACCAAACACATAATGTAGTTCATCCAAGACTTGATAAAGACATATATGTACATGCCTTATATACATAAGAAAGGTTCAATTTACACCTCAAAGGTACACGAAGTCATATACATCAAAAGTTCAAGTTCTCGAGGAGCTTTTCAAAACTATCACTTAACTAGCTCAACTCATATCAAAACTTGTTTCCAATCATGCTCCTGTAAGGAAAACAAAACAACGGGGGTGAGCTTACGCTCGTGAGGTACCAAATGCACAATTTCATGATACAACTATTAACACATATACATAAACACCTTTATACGAACATACACATATAAAAGGATACATGTGACCCTCAAGGGCCGGTTTCCGATTGCCATACTTGATCGTACATGTTGACACTCCGTCAACCATTTAAACAATCCAAGATCCGTAGACACCACTTCACACCATTTCCTTCCACCATTCACCCCCTATTCGGGCCCGCCGCCTCATAGTTCCAAAAGGGTAATACTCGAGTATACCACAAGGTCGAGGAGTTAACACTCCACTCGCCTATCAAGAACCCAAAGGCTCATTAACGAATCGCCCAAGCCCTTGCCGGCTCGACTCGAATAACGGTCTAAGGGCATGAGCTCAATTTCACATTAATATTAAGGCATTGCCCCATCAAATGTCAAATCATGTATATATACCACTTCACATCCAAACAATAATGGTAAATGCAAGTAAGTGGTCAAGAGCGATCAAGTACACTCTCGACCCAAATCAAGACCTTTAAAATCACATAACAAGTATGTTCATCATATACTGGTACACTCACCAAATTTTCAAGCAAGTCACACGTTTGAATCAGGTGTAGGTCCCGGCCCACCGGTACGACCTAAAACAAGCAAATAACCATATTGAAGACTCAAACACAATTCAACGTACAAGTTTAACTTACTAATGCAAGTTGCTCAAAAGCCAATACAATGAAACATTAAGGTGTGGGATGTGAGTAAAAACCCAAAACTTATCCCTTTCTACTCAAATCCTTCTCAATACAAAACCATCTATATTTCTAACCATTTGGACGGCATAACCCCTTAATTTCTTCACATTTCCAACCTAACCACAAACATTCAACTTATACCAATACACTTATATATCACAATTTAGTCCATTCATCCCATTTAAGCCACAATACAATCAAATACACATCAACTACTAGCATATATACCATATATAGAAAAACCCCAATTTATACCAAAACCTAAAAACCGAAAATCCTACAAATGCTGAAATTTTCTACAATTAAACACCATTAACATATCTAGGCTCCAAATCATGCAATAAAATACCATCACAACCTAGCTAACCATGAGAAATCATATAAAACAGAAAATTCCTTAATAAATGGGAAAATTGACACAACTCAAGTATAAATCATGAAATACTCCATAAAATGGCCTCTTTAACTACTAACCTCTACTAATTTCACATTACCACTAACAAAAAGACAAGTTCTCAACTACTCACCTTACAAGTGCTAGAAACAAGATGACTTAGTGTTTCTCCTTGCAACCAACTCCACCAAGCTCTTCAACCTTTCCTAGCAATTGGGTTTTATGGAGGAATTTGAGAAATTAATGGTTGGATTTCAAGATTTTGGTAAGAAATGAAGAACCAAAGTTGGGAACTTTTCTCTCTTTTCTCCCTATGATGGCCGGCCAAGAAGATGCAAAATGAAGAAGAAATTTGGTAAAATTTTGATTTAGTAAAGGTGTAAGACTTAGTCAAAATTAAACCTCCAATAAAAATGTGACATGTGGCCTTCAAGCTTATCTCTTTCTTTTGTCTTACAACACTTAATTATACTAGCTAACATCTAATTAACTCATAACACTAGGTAATAAAGCTTCCGTATATAAAATTTCCAAAACTACATTTAACTGCACCGATCATTTTAGCGGGTCCCACATGCACTGTACACCTCTAATAGCCCAAACTTGAACTAAACCCAGAATATGCTATAAAATTCACATTTTATCATAAAATTCCCCAGAAAACCTACATATAACAGAAAACCCTAAAATATATTCAAAAGTCCCAAAATAACTGCCCGGAAAATAAGAAAATTTTCGGGGTCTCACAAGTACACTCACCAAGCTTGCAAACGCGGTTTCATGCACTTTCGTCACAAGAATGTTGTGAACCACCGTCACGCCCTAAAACATGCAAACAAGTATAATGAGACTCGATAACGAGTCATAATCCAATGCCAAATATGACCCCAATAGGGTTCCATAAGCATACACACACATTAGAGGAAACCAGAAAATTCGGAAATGCAATTAGCTTTGGCCCTGAAAAAAAACAGTTTTTGACCTCTTTTTACGGTAATGCACCAAAGGCACCCCGATTACCGGATGAAGGTATACGATACACCGTTTCGAAGCTAAAAGACAGGGCTACAACATTGCAGAAGGTCACTCAACCCATTTTTGAGTGCAACCAGGTCAAAAATGCAAGATACTACATCAAAACCGTAAAACAGATTCACAAAACGCATTCTGGTATAAACATCATAACGCAGCCTACACAAGTCCAAATCCAGAAATTCCAAAGCCACTCAAAAGCTTAGAAACAGGGATACATTTCATCAGAAGACCTCAACAACCAATTCCAAAGCAATTCCAGCCAAAACAACCAATTACAGGCGCAATTCTTACATTCGGATAAAACCAGGACAGCAAGGGTAATTTTAACTTTTCTCATTCTACACTACTCTGATTGACCTGAAATTTTGGAGGCACCTCTAAAATATCATTCCCTACAACTTTCATGTTTTAAGTTAAGGCCAATTAACCCTCTAACTAGGAGCTACAAAACCAGGCAGAATGTTCTTCCCAAAAACCCTAACTTGTCAACTTTTCTTCCAAACAGAAATTGGTTGTAATTAATCACTTTTTCCACCTCCTAGAGTCATTACATACCATTTCCAATCATCATAGATAGCCACACAATCATGTTCATATTAAAACAGAAAAATCACCAATAAATAGAACACTTCCATACTTCAACCACAAATCAAGATGTAATCCATAATATTGCACCTTATACTACCACTAATCACAAATTAAGTATCATTAGAGGAAGGAAAGTGGTTCTTCACAACTTACCTTAGAAACAAGAGAGAGGGAGCAATAGGTCCTCTTAGCTTTCCAAATAACCCCACAAATCAACTCACTAACACTACTTGAAGAGGTTTTATGGAGAAATTTCAAGTTTCAATGGTTGGTTGGATGGATTTGAGCAAGAGTTAATCCAAAAACTTGAAGAGTTTTCTTTCTTCCTTTGATTAGAATGGCCGGCAAGAATGAAGAGAAAAAATGGTGAATTTTGGTAATTTTATGATTTATGTAGTCAATTGGTAAAATGGTCAAAAGGTGAATAGTGTTCTAACAAGTGCAACCAATCCTATGGTGACATGTGTCACTTCATTTAATACATGTCTATCTCTTTGTTCCCTCTCACACCAATCCATAAAGTATCTTCTAATTATCTCTTAACACCCAGAAAATTAATTCCAGTATCCAAAACTTAACCTAGTTGGCCGAATGTTTTCGAACTTTTCGGACCAGTGGGTCCCACGTCCGGTATACGTTCTTAATTTCTCAAAACCTATTCGATATTAGAAAAATCATCTAAAAATTATATCTGCTCCTTAAAATTATCTAGAAATTTTTCTTAAGCACGAAAATGCAGAAAACAAGCCATGAAAAATAATAAAACCTAGAAAATGCAAAATACGTGTTCTCACAGTGGCCCTGTTGCACCACATGGGCCAGTAAGTCGGTCATTTGCTGCATAGCGGCAGCTATCTGGACATTTGGATCTACCCTAGGTTCAGGGTTTGGTCCAATCGAGGTTTCCGCAGTGCCTCTATCAGAAGGTTGCCTACTTTCACGTCCACGGCCTCGTCCACTACAAGTGCCCTCCATGGTTCAAGTCAATCTAAGGTCAAGACACGTAATAACAATTAAAGAACCATACATGCATAAGCTTATAAACATAGGCAAATAATCAAAATAACACACAAGACATATATACACATAGAACATTTACACATACAACACATAACTGTTTCAGACAGTCATGGAAACAGAAGCAGTCAGTCAAGTACATACAAAAGTCATCCCATGAAACAAAAGGGATCCTCCAAACAATATACAAAATTAGGCTAAAACAGCTGACTAAGCGCTTTTCCTAACTATTCCCCTCATGGGAGGCCACAGACTCTCCCTCCTGGCTAGAACTAGGGGTACTCCCCTCGCCAGGTGTACCACCACTAGGAGCCACTGCTTGCGCGTTGGCGCCAATCACACCTTGGATTAGTTCCTTGCACTCGTTAATAATGCCTCCGGAACGGTCTCTAACCTCCTGGACGACATTAGTAAGACGGGTGTTCACCACCTGCAATTGCTCCCTCAGAGCATTCGTTCGCTCTTGCTCCATAGCTATGTCTCCTTGGAGCTCTCTGTGGCGACCCTACTTCCCCCTAAGGCGAACCAAAGGGTTGGCGGGCCGTCTGCCCAACTCTCGCTAGGACTCACGCAAGCATACTAACCCAAATCCTTTCGAAGAATAACTTAATCTATTACAAAACAATTCTCCCGAAGAAGGCCGTCACTAAAACCACATTAACTTCAGAGATAGTAGCAATATAGTACAGCCAATCGACGGCTCTTAAACACCCCACGTGCTACCTACCAAGGTACGGAAACGTAAAATCCCAAATTTGCCATTACTTACAACTTAAAAACCAACCTACAAGTCAAATGCTCGTATTAGGGTTTACACATTTTCCAGCTTCAAGCGGCAATCCAAAATAAGAAGTACATTATTCAAATGGAAATACATTTTAATCCACACAGGAAGTCACAGTGTCCATTTACACCCCAGAAAGAAACATAAGTAAGTGTCAAGGCTTTCAATTGCTAGAACCTGTCAAGGAAAACAATTAAACGTGGGGTGAGCTAAACCTCAGTGGTGCCCCAAAACATGCATCTAAATAAACAAATAGCAAGAATCAATATTGACTAAGGTAAACAAGTAGGAAAGCGGATAACAACACAAGGTAGGATACAGGGGCTCTCAGGAGCCATTTTCCTCGCTTGATCACCATTCATCGTAGTTGACCCTCCGTCAACTCTCACTACTTACGGTCCATGTAGATTCTCTCATTTTCCTCCTAACTCATCACCGTACGTACCCCTGTCCCGGGCCCGAACACCAACTAAGGAAGCAGTATACTCGAGATATACCCTTAGAAAATTGGGAGCAGTATACTTGAGTATACCCTCAGGAAATTAGTCGAGGGATTCACCTAACGACGTTACTGCAGTTGGATTCAGGAGTCGAGGGATTCACCCAACGACGCAACTACATTTAGATTCGAGGATTCACGAAAAAAATTGTTTCACGCAAGCCACCACTCGAACGGCTAGTGCGATAAAGTACACACTACTCACTTCGATGGATCAAAAACCATTTTTGCTATTATCACATATCAAGTCAAGAAAGCACTTAAATCAGGTAGGAATAGAACAAGCAGGGACACTCACCAAGAGTGAAGTTACTGATCAAGCTGGGAATCAAAATCTGCGTACTTGCTAAACCCTAAAATACCAAAATTTAACTATAAGTGGGCTATACTAGTTCTAGGATTACATAGGAAAAATTATTCGTAGTATAGCTAGTTTATGTTCTTGGAATAATTCAACAAACCATGTAGTATTAAAACTAGTAAAATACTTTGTAAAATTTCTTTAATATTACTTTTCTTGTTGTCGCGCCCCACTTTTTGATGGTGGTGTGAATGTAGTGTGTGAGATATGTATGTGAACGTGTGTGAAAGTGAAAATAAAAGGCCATGGGATTGTAAAATGCGACGGTTTGGCCAAAATTATAGTTCAAAAAGGGTTTTTGAATGGAAAATGGAGTCGCCACTTGGTATAGAGTTAGGTGTACCAAGTCACCCAAAAAATGATTTTTGTTTTTTGAAAGAAAAAAAGTAAACAAACCCTTTTAAAGAACTTTTAGGTCTACGTAACCAAAGAAAGGGATCGGGGGTCACATTTGATAAGGGAGAAGGCAAAGCCAAAGCCTAAGGCACTCCCTTACCCTAGCCAAAGCTAGTTGCGTGACTTAGCCCCACTTTTCCTAATTCTTCTACCCAAAATATGCGTTGCATGTTGGATGTGACTAATGGACATGGAAAAGAAATGCAATCCTAAATCTAAAATGTCTCTTATGAGGCTTTTTGGTCCCAACCACATGAGTTGTGGTGGCCAATAAGGGAAGTCCTCATAGAGGTCGCGAATGATGCAAACGAAGACTCAAGTATGAGTGCAAGTGTGAAAATGTAAGAAAACGTGCATGTGTGCAAATGTAAGACAAGTGCATGTGTGCAAATTGAGAAAATAAAGGTATTTGTGTGCAAGTGGATGAAAATAAGGTATAATGGTAGTAACTATAAAAATGAAATTGGATGCAATTTATGAGGTAGAAAAAATAAACAAGTGATAGAAAAAGAAATAAAATGTGCAAACATGGCATGTGGAGTGAGAAAAATATAAGTAGTAAAAAAAATGAGGATAAAAAAGGTAAGGAAGTGATATGATAAAAATGAGTGTATGAACCTAGAGGAATGCATCAAGTCGGGTACGGGAATGACTCCTAACTTTACGACATTAATTTTCCCTTTGATTAGAAGGAAGAACTAGCGTGCTAAGGCTATTTTGTAGCCACACTCGCTCGTTTCCCTTATCGAAAGGGGACTCTCAAGCAAATGTACCCTATAACTAGCATGGAGATGCAAAAAGCCTAAAATGAAAGGGAAAGGGTTGGAGGGGCATGCCAAATGCTAGAAAACTAAGAAAAATGCATGGAATGTAGTGAAACATACAAAAATACACTAACGAGAGGGACGGGCCTAATGGGTCTAGCATTGGACTAGCCTTTCACTAAATACTTTATCACAAGCGTTGGACTTGTGAGAATCAAAAAGGAGGACCATGACTAGCATTGGACTAGCCATGGTATACGCATTCATCCATCACATTCATCTATGACTATAGAAAGCAAGTAGACATGCCAATCACCTACAAACACGTAGCGCATAACACTTAGCATGCTCGACTAAATGCAAGAGCCTAATAAAGCAAATTAACACATAGCAACAAAAGCAAGCAATCAAGCTAATTAACCTATTACATTTGCTAACTAAAACAAAAGGGGAAGGGGAAAAATGGACGAAATTGCTCTCCAAGCTATCTATTACAAGCCAAGAGGTGTACACATACCCCATAAAGAATAACTTAATAAAAGCAAAGTAAATGAAATAAGTGAAAGGAATTAAGGAAAGGCAAGGAAAGCAAAGTAGACATGCAATTCTCACTTAGCACGTTGGATCACATAGGAGGGACAAAAAAAGATAAAAGAAGTTATACCTCCCCCCGTTTGTGATGCTAATGAAGTGAACAATACTTAACTTGGGCTAGAGTCACCAAAGAAAGAGATAACTTGGGCTAAAACCATCAAAGCATGAGATTAATGCACCAATTTAATAGTAAATCGTAATCAAACAAAACAAGTTAGACCAATCAATCATCAAATCCATCTCAAAATGTAATCAAATAATGCGCGGTTACCAAGAAAGATAGATTACCAATCAAATTCTAAAGTAAACACTACTAATGACTCATTAACAAACTCTCAAGTCCGATCAAACATTATGGAACTTCAAGGGTCCAAGAATAAGTAAGGGTCAAAGAGTGGTTCAACTTGTATTTTTAGGACCCAATTTAAAAAAAATAATGAAGTTAAAAGGACCAATTTGATTGATTTTTCTAATTGTTTGGGCCACAGCAGCACAAAAAGGGACTTGGGGGGTTAAGAGGCAAATTCCGAAAGTTGTTTTTGCATGCAAATGCATGCAAAGCCACGAAACAATGTCTGCAATCAAACATTTTTGCTGAAAGCTTTCTGCAACTAAACATTTCTGCAACTAAATAAAACATTTGCATGCGGAATTCAACCTTAAACACCACTTTGGTCGAAAATTTTTTAACCAAACATTAAAGCCTGAATCTAAAACCAAATAAACAGCAACATTTTCTTAGTGGTTTGAAACTGCAGCAACCCAAAATGACCAACCAACCTTGCGGCAACTTTCCTTTCTTCCATTTTAGCAAGCAAATGAAACACTTAGATTCCCCAATGAAATCTGTAGATGCATCAACTAAACTACACACGACTTGGACAACAAGCTACAGCCACCAATGACTTGGATTGTGAGATCCAGAAACAATAACAAGCAAGGCATCAAGACCTCCAGATGCCATTCAAATTTCTGGTTTCTTCCTGCAACTTTCTGCCACAACATTGCGGCTTATACTCACACAAACGAAATCATCAAAACACCTGAAGTTTAACTGTCAAAACCAACTAAAACAAACACAAAAATCTTTGTTGCAGGATTTACGCAAGGAAAAACTCAAATTTGGCCGACAGAAAAAGGGAAAAATGCAGCAAAGTCTCTGGGATTTTCTCATGATAAGCTTCTGCTATCTCGCATTGGCAGATTCACAAAACTCAAAACTGAAACCCAAACTCAAGCTCCTACCAAAACTTGCTAAACTTCATCACAACATTGTTAACAACACACAAAATGCATCTACCTATTCCTAACAGGGCCAATAATGCTAATAGATATGAAAATGCAGCACAGATGTAAAAACAAAGGACTTAGCTACAACTAGATGACCATCACTGCAACAAGACTCCTCATATAAGTTCAAATATACATGACACAAAGCTGACCCAAGCCAAACCCAACTCATTCAAACACACAAGCGAGGGCTCGACATCATGGAGAGAATAATCCCCCACAAACTCTCGGTCAGATAGTGCAGCAAAATAAACTCAATCGACATGAAGGCAAATGCAGAAACATCGGATAGCCAAAGGGCGCCCATAAACAACCAAAGAAAGCAACTTTAGACTGTGCAATGCAAACAATATGCGAGGAAACAGCTGCAAAAAGGGTAACGAGATCTGTTTTACCTCCTTTGGATTTGAAGCCTACGCTTGGGTTTGATGCAGAAATCCGCCGCAGACTTCGATGGAAAGATTTGAATCTGGGTTTTCAACCTCAGATATTCCTTCTTCTTTTCCTTTGTTCTTTCTCGGATCTCTCGGTTCACTCTACCTTCCTTCCTGGCTGTTTTTCCTTTGGTTCCTTTCTCTAAAAACCTAGCCGTGAACCCTCTTCTATATTGCTTCGTTCCCTTCCAACTCTCTACTACCCAAAACCCTTGCTTTTTCCCAGTTTCTCTCTCCTCAAGCCCATCAACTCTAAAACCTAGCCGTCACTTCTCCCTCTTTTTCCTGAAGTTCTCTCTCTCTTCCCAGCCGTCCTTCCCCAACTCCATGCTCTCGGTTTTTTCTCTGCCGTCGCCTCTCACTTTTCCTTTTGCTCTAGATCTTTTCATCGTCCCTCTGCTCTCCCCTTCAGGTTTTTTTTAGCCGTTCCAAAAAAATCCCCCACAAAGCTGCGTTTCTTATTCTATTTATATCATAAACCTGCTCTCAAATCCTCACCTGAAAGGTTTTACTGGGCATCTTAGAGCCCTCCGATGGGCATGTGCGACCGTCCTTGCAAGCTGTGTTTCCGCAGCTTGCATGTAAATTTTTTTTTTAAATAAATAATAATAATACAAAAATAACAATTTAAATAAACTTAAATAAAAATGTACAAAATTAGTACCCAAAGGATAAAAATAAAAAGCTACAATTTTCCTTTTTTTTTCTTCTTTTCTTTTCTTTTACTTACTTTTTCAATAAAAGAAATAAAACATATTTTTTTCCCAATTTTCTCTCTTTTGGCAAAAACTTATGCTAAAAGTTTTATAATAATAAAAATAAATAAATAAAAAGCTAAGAGAGCCCAAAATGAATACAAAATACAACTAAAAATAAAATAAAATAATAGATAACAATAATCTAAAAAATACTAAAGTGCTATATAAATGCTAAAAGTCTAAGAACCAAAAATCATGGAATTAACAAAATTAGGATAAAAAAAATCTTTAAAAATTTGGTGTCTACACTTGTAAAAGTGTTACTAAAACTAATTTTACGCGAAATAATGTTTCTTGCTGAACAAGTTTTCTGAACGTTTAGTTAAAATCGCTAAAATCTCGTATTTTGGAAATTTCCTCTAGAAAACTAGCAAGGTACAGGTCTTAAAGAAAGAAAAGAAATGACACAAGACTTAGGGTTTTAAGAGCTAGAAAAAGTATTTTCTATAACTATCAAGGCTAGTTTAAGCTAAAGGAAAATTGTCGGTTGGCAAAATTTAGGGCAAAATACTAATTACTGAATTTTATCGTTTGATACTAGCGAAAAAAAATTATTTTTGATTAGCTTGATCAAAATTGCTCGAGTTCACAGGGTCGAAACGACTTTCACAATTTCGATCCCATTTCGAAATCCCATTATGGTTCAAATTTGCCAGCAAATCAAAATCACATTTTAATAGAAAATCCCTAGGGCTTCGTCAATCATTAGCCCTGGGTTTTCAATAGATTCACTTCTGATCAAAATGGAATAAATGACCAAGGCTTCGTCAATCATTAGCTCTTGGTTTTGGCAAGTTCATATCACCTCACAGTTGAAGCAAAATAAATATAAAGTCTTCAAGTAATTCTAGCAATTAATTTCATCACACTTTAACACTTGCATAAAATCATTCAAATGGTCAAGGGCTTCATCAATCATTAGCCCTTAACATCCAACAATTAGTTCTTATAGCAATAAAGCTAACATTTCAAATGTTTGGAATTACTAACAGGTATATGAACCTAAGGCAAGATTGGTAACAATATTTTGTCCAAAATCTCAACAAAATCTCATTACACATAATCAAATGCAGATTAAACATTTCACCATAGTTATATTCCAAAATTATCCATTCCAATATCGATAACTTCATCACCATATTACAGTCATAATAAAATCAAATTGTCACTCCAAAATGCACAGGTAAGACCCTCTTAATATAGTTTAAAGTGAAATCAATGAACATAAGATATTTTACAGCTCAAAACAGCATTTTTAGAACTAAAATTCGCCACAAGAAATCTGGAAGATTCCTTTACTACCTCTATCAACTCGTTTGAAAATTTTCCAGGTCTACTCTTCAACATTTTTTATTACATCCTCCAAAATATCAAATGTGTCATAGCTAAACAACTTACACAGCTTAAAATACACATTTTTCATGTATTTCAAAACCATTATACTCCAAGGAAAATTCCAGAAACCAATTAAAATTTCCAGCACTTCAGTGTTCATAAATCCAACATTTCCTTGGCTAAAAATGCTATTAAACTCTCAAATTCAGCATGCAATTATTTGGCTAGACAGTTAACATTTCCAGCTCGAGGATTAAGCGTGAACAATAGATATAACGTCACAGTTTCCAGCTTCACTTTCATAACCAAAGATCAATTTTTCCTCAGCACCTGTGTGTCATAATCTAACTTTTCCTTCGGCTAAACCAGTGTTTTAAGCACTCAAATTCCACATGCAGATGCTTAACCAACTGATTAACATTTCTAGCTCAAAATTAAGTTCAACACAGTTATAATTGTCCCCAAAATTCCAGAAATTTTCCAGCTATCCTCGGATGATCATGCATGCATCAGATTTCTGTTTCATTTATTTTTCTGGTTTAAACCCATTAAATTAACTACATGCAGAGCTTACTTATGATGTTGTTAACTAGTTAATCATGGTTATAAGCTCAAAACAACAAAATTATACCAAATGAAGCCGCATTATTCAAGTCAAGCCCTCGGCAAACTCAATGACTTGCGCTCATCAAAATTTTCTTTCCTAAACCACTCATCCGGCTGCCTAAAATCAACATGCATGTTCCTAGATGGCTTGATCTTCTTGTTTTTGATTGGTTAAACACATAATTAAGCTCAGATTGTCACAGGGAAACAAAAATAAAGCTGCATTATCATCTCAGCTTCTCGGCAGAAACATTTCTTCCAACAGATTTTCCTTTTCTTCCTCAATTCATCATCCGAGCATATATTCCTCACATGCAAGTCCAAATGTAACGATCCCACATCGGCTAGGGAGGAAGTTCTGGGGCTGCTTTAATAGCCTGTCGTGGTCTCTCCCACCTCCAGGAACAAAACCCACGGCCTAATGGGGTGGTTAATTGTGGGACAATATTGGTCAGGGGCGTTAGAGTTGGTATCAGAGCCGACTCCCGACCCCGGTGTGCCAGCGAGGACGCTGGGTTCCCTAAGGGGGGTGGATTGTAACGATCCCACATTGGCTAGGAAGGAAGTCCTGGGGCTGCTTTAATAGCCTGTCGTGGTCTCTCCCACCTCCAGGAACAAAACCCACGGCCCAATGGGGTGGTTAACTGTAGGACAATATTGGTCAGGGGCATTAGAGTGGATTGTAACGATCCCACATCGGCTAGGGAGGAAGTCCTGGGGCTGCTTTAATAGCCTGTCGTGGTCTCTCCCACCTGACCGAGGCCTTTTGGAGGGGTCTTGGGCTTCTTGACCTGCGGGCTTGGGGTCTTCACTTGTTGTGGGCTATAACCCCACCTCCAGGAACAAAACCCACGGCCCAATAGGGTGGTTAACTGTGGGACAATATTGGTCAGGGGCGTTAGAGTTGGTATCAGAGCCGACTCCCGACCCCGGTGTGCCAGCGAGGACGCTGGGTTCCCTAAGGGGGCTGGATTGTAACGATCCCACATCGGCTAGGGAGGAAGTCCTGGGGCTGCTTTAATAGCCTGTCGTGGTCTCTCCCACCTTACCGAGGCCTTTTGGAGGGGTGCTGGGCTTCTTGACCTGCGGGCTTGGGCTCTTCACTTGTTGTGGGCTATAACCCCACCTCCAGGAACAAAACCCACGGCTCAATGGGGTGGTTAACTGTGGGACAATATTGGTCAGGGGCGTTAGACCAATGCTTGCTTAAATTACCTCTGGTTAACTAATCACAGTTGTAAGCTCAGACCACTTCAATTAAACAAGATTAGAGCTGCGAATTCCTAATCAACTCTCGGCAAAATCATTTTTTCCCAAAACAGATTTTTCTCATTGTTTGGTTTCATCATCCAGAAGTATAAACCTCACATGCAAGCTCTTACACAGCTTCATCTACCCATAATTAGCTAGCCTAAGTCTAGAATTTACCTCAGCTGGAAGCTCAGTTCGTGCAACACACAAGCTGTCAATTCTTTTTCTCTCTCTCGGCTCGCGTAAGAACTGGAGGCAATGTTCCTGGTCGCAGTGGTTGCTACTGTGATGGTGTTGGGTTCTGAGGATGTTTTGCAGCTGGTTGAGGGTGCAACAAGGAATGAAGCTCACGTAGTCTCTCTCCTTTCTTCCCTTTAGCTTACGGACAGAACAGAGGAAGATTCAGTCCGCGGTTTCTTTTCTTTCCTCTTGGACGCACGGATGCAGTTCACTCTCTCGCTCTCTCGTCAATGATCACGAGGTGGAGTCTGGAGAGGGAGTGTTTGTGGTTGTGGTCTGAGGTGAATTGATGCAGAGGAAATGGAATTGGTGGTGCGAGGTAGTGGTGATATAAGGAAAAGAAAAGAATGGAAGTGCTCGGTTGAGTGTTTGTGAGGCTTGCGTGTTGGATTGGAGAAGATTTGCATTGGTTGAGTGAGGAGGTTGGTTATGAGGTTATCCGCAAATGGTTTTGGTTTGCATGGTAGTTTTGTGAGGTAGTGGAGGGTAATTTAGGCATTTCACATCTCTTCCTAATCTCCACTCGAGTTCTAATTCAACTTAATTCCAAGAATTATCCCCAAGTGTGATTTGAATGCCTAATTATACACTAATCTTGCAAGACTTCAATTATCATAATTTTTACGCCTTAAATATGTTTAGCATGCTTGAATCATGTTTATCTCAAGTTTATTGGTTTTCGACTCAACGTAAGAATTCCTATTAACATTCTAACATTATTACCTAATTGGAATTAATTGTTGGCTTTCGAGCAATTTATTTTAAGGTAGTAAAATTAATCGGTTCGAGTATCATTAATTTAGCATGAAGGAATCTAAATATTGTAACGTTTTGGATTAATCTAATTTTAAAAGTATTAATTTAATCTATCGAAACATAAAAAAATTCATAGTTTAGTAAAATTATATTATTTTTCACATAAAATTGTTTTTACGTACTTATCTGCAAACAAGTGAAAGTAATGCCAAAATTGATTAAAGAATTAAAAGAAAAGCAAATGAAATATGCACAGGCTTATATATATTTTTGGGGTTCTCACATCCTCCCCTCCTTAAAATGAATTTTGTCCTCAAAATTCTTACTTTCTCAAGAGATAGGTCGGGGTATATATATATATATATATTTTTTTTTTATATTCAATTAGGCACTTATTTTAACCATTTATTTGTTATAATATTTCTAATAGCAAAGCAATTAAAGTAAAAGGATATTCGTAGCGTACATACAATTCGTAGCGTACATATAATTCATAGCGAAAGATCACAACCTCCAAAAGTGCTATTCTAGTTTAGGGTAACTATAACCTCTATTCCTCGAGTGAGGTCAAACCCTCTTGATTTGTGAAACATTCACTACTAGGACCCCGTTCATGGCCATTAGCACGAATTACTTCCATTTGGCACTTGGTCGCTCTGTAGCGGACTTAGTTAGCTGCTGAGTTCTTCCTCTTTTTAAATGCTCTAGGACAATCCGAAATCTTGTGCTTGGTACTACCGCACCCCAGAAACTTTCTTTGCTTTAACCAACACTCGGCCTCAGTGTGGTTAACCTTACCACAATATCCACAATTTCCATGAAAAGTGGCGGCCTGGCTCTTTCGAGGGTTTTCTTTAGTTTCCTTCTCCAGTTCTACATTTTGGCGTAGTAGCTCAGTTTTTTTTTCTGCATATTCTTGTTTCCATCGTCCTTCCCAATAGTCAGCCAATTTCCTTTGAAATTCTACCTCATTTCGGAGGATGTCCATTTCCTTACGCATGTCTTCCAAAGTTGTCATCTTACTAGTTGGTTTAAATCAAATAGCTAGCCTGCCAGACAAATCATAGGATCAAAATAAGCAACTATTCATACTGGAAGCTTGAGCCGTAATACTCTTTCATCCTTTTACTGATGGTTACTCCAAAATATAAACCTTAACTACTTTCTACTTAACCCAGCGAGTTCTTAAATGTCACCGATTTTACCATCGTTAATCACTATCACGACAGAATAAGGAAGTCTTATCCTAAAGAAAAATTTCATGTCTTAGTGCACTGTTCAATACTTACCTTCAAAGTTGTTTAAAACAACAGTCATACTTCTTATTCTCACTAGGGCCTTATTGTATTCCTTCGATTCAATCTTACTATTTTGATGTCAGATTCCCCATGAAACCTAGATAGACGAATTTCAAGAGTCATTCCATTTTCGCAACTCTTTTGGTTCCTAGGTTAGTTGATTGGCCTAGAGCTTTGGTATTCCACCAACCGTTCTAAGATATCAGTCATATGGTCAATAGGGGTAGCTACATGGGTGGGTTCCTTCTAAATTCCCATTGATAGCATCTTTGCCAAAGTCTGTCTACCATTGGCCCTTGCAACAATTATAACATTATTGGGAATATGCCGGTTTTCATCCCCAAACTTTGGGCACAAGACACAATTCGTCCCTCATCTTTCGGGCATGACACATTTGGTGTCTGAATTAATAATTTTTGACCAAATGTCATCCTCAGACGGCAATTTAGCCAACCTTTAACGGACCGTTGTCTTCACTTTCCCTTTTTCTTTCACTTCAACAACTTCCTCTGCAAATTTCTAAGACTAAGCTCCTACTGCAAATTTCTCTGAGAGTAAACCCCCTCTTCCAATTATAAATATATAATTATATAATACATATAAATATTACTTATACTAATATTTTATATAATTATAATGTATATTAGATATTAAATCTAATCATTATATAAACTTATATTCATAATAATAAATATAATTATAATTATCTAATTTATTAATATTATATACACATATATATTATAAGGGATAATTTCAGAAACCTCCCCCAAATTAGCTTATGGAAAAATGGATAATTTATGGAGAAAAACCATAAAGAGCTGGTGTTTTATTGGAGAATTGGTTTATTTTTATTTTATCCGATAAATAAATTTATTTATGAAAAAATGGGTACTCTGTTCTTATAATAGAGGAAAGCCATAAAGAGCTGAAGTTTTATTGGAAAACGAGTTTATTTTTATTTTATTCGATAAATAAATTTATTTATGAAAAAATGGGTACTCTGTTTTTATAATGGAGGAAAACCCTAAAGAGCTAGTCTTTTATGGAAAAGTGATACTTTATAGAAAGTAACCACAATTTGGTTTATGAAATTATCCAAAAAAAAATTAGAACGAATTTGTTTATTTAATTAAATAATTATTATATATATTTATATAATGCATTATATAATTATACTAATATTATTATAAAAAATATAATTATAACTATATTATATATAAATATTAATTATACTAATATATTACATGATTATAAAGTATATTATATATTAATTATAATTTTTAGTATATATTAGCATATTTATAATAATAAATATAATTATAATTATATAATATATTATTACTATATACACATATATATTATAAATATATGCACATATAATATACATTTATAAATATATATATATAATAATGCATTCTAAATATATATGTGTATATAATATCAATAAATTATATAATTATAAGTATATTTATTATTATGAATATAAGGTTATATAATGATTAAATTTAATATCTAATATACATTATAATTATATAAAATATTAGTATAAGTAATATTTATATGTATTATATAATTATAATTATATATTGATAATTGGAAGAGGGGGTTTACTCTCGGAGAAATTTGCAGTAGGAGCTTAGTCTTGGAAATTTGCAGAGGAAGTGAAGACAACGTCATTTTCCACCTGATTTTGCTTCGGTTAGCCACATTTACTTAACGGTCCGTTAAAGGTTGGTTAAATTGCCGTTTGAGGATGACACTTGGTCAAAAATTGTTAATTCAGATACCAAATGTGTCATGCCCAAAAGAAGAGAGACGAAATGTGTCTTGTGCCCAAAGTTTGGGGATGAAAATCGGTATTTTCCCTAACATTATTATAGGCTCAACTTTAAAATTTTTTTTTTTCGGCTAAATCAAATGACTCAATTATGTAGTTCAAAACTCGAGTACAAAGATATATTTTCTATAAAAGATTTCACTCACCAAATTGTCGTACTCAAATTGTCCAAAATTATTTACTAGTGTGTGATTTTCAAAATTAACAATTTTAGAAATGACCCAGTTCTTTTGTCCCAAACCGAAAATCTTATTCGTTTGAGGAAAGCTTTTTCACGTACCTTTCGTAACCAAACTAATAACAGAATATCTTGGAAAAATTGTGGTCTATATACATATAAATAAAATAGCTATTCGAATGGAAGACAAGAAGAAAAGAAATTGGTTCTGATCTTGATAGTCAAAATTTCTAAATGCATTCGACTTTTGATAAGAAGTTTAACATTTGTTATTTGGACGTTTGATCAAGAAAAATCATTTAACCCCACAAATCACTTTTGAGAATAAAATGCTTTTAAGAAAATAAGCAGACATGCAGGTTCGTATATACTTAAACTTTGGTCCAAAGCCTCTACTCTTCACACCTAATCTGAGAATTAGCTTTTATGCCACATAAAACTTAACTATTTACTCTCCCATTTCACGACCAATATTCATTCTTATTTATAAGAGAAGTTCAAATATTCGTAAAAGTTTAAAACATGCCTATAGGGCCAATCACAAGATATATGTAAAATAATCATTAAGTTCACAAGGAAGAACCTCACTAGTTACTCAACCAGGTCAATTCATCATAATACCAGTAGATCTCATCTCCTCGTTCAGTTTCAACTTAGATCAAGTGCTAGGATCCCATTGGTTTGTCCAAGACTATCTATCAATCTTTCCTTCTATTATCTGTACAACTCTTCTAACGGTTTCAAACCATTAATATCCTTTGACGAGTTAATCTTAACTTTTTCTCATGTGTCTTTTCAAGTTCACATCGGATCAATATTTTCAAATTTAAGGCCATAAAGTTTAA
Organism: Coffea arabica; assembly: GCF_036785885.1. Lineage (NCBI taxonomy): Eukaryota > Viridiplantae > Streptophyta > Magnoliopsida > Gentianales > Rubiaceae > Coffea > Coffea arabica. Next base: position 24,022,640 of record NC_092316.1, read on the forward strand.
AAGGACACTTTTATTTCAAACTAAACTTGTTTGTATTTTTAAGTTCCATAAATCCAAAAGCACCAGTCCTATACCCCTCAAAAATTCTACTGTTGTCCCAAAAGGCATTCTTTCAAGATGAAATTTGTAAATAAATGGATCTTGACCTTAAATTACAGCTTTAACAAATAGGAAAAACAAGAATGGATTTGACATTTCATTTCTCTTAGGAAAATTTCCGATGCTCATAGAATTTAAGAAAATTTGGAAATTTTTACACGGTGAAAAGAGCCATTGCCAACTCTTAAATCTAATAAACGAAACTAATTAAATTTTTTTTTTAATGAACAAGGTCATACAAGAGGGAGAAAAAACAACCAAAGTGAGAGCATGTCATTCCATGAGTCGGTAATGAAAATAAAACTTTGCATGTGTACTTCTAAACAAGTTAACAAGCCAACATGATCAGGTATAGAATTTATAGCATTCAAATATTTCAAAAGGGAACAAATATTATGCTTAACAAAATATGCAGGCCAAAGCACAAGCATCACCTCAACTATCATAGGCAAAAGGTATAAAAGGTCGTGCTCCATAATCTAGCTTGCAACTGAGCGAGGGGCTTAATTCCCTAAGGTAAGGCCAACCTCATTTTGAACATTAGAGCTACATCAACTATCATTTCAATTAAAGATTCCGCATTCCATCGAAATATCTATCCTTTAACAAGCATGAGTCACCACATACTTAACTAGGTACTACAAAAGGTAGGCCTTCCGAATTCCAAGACATAAATGCATTCATGTTCCCAAGGCAAGAACAAGATATATCAACTCTATAGTATATCTAGTGGCAAAGATCAAGCACTAAAGGTTATCCCAAACAAATTAATCATTTATAAGCATGAAAGAAAACAATACAACAATACACAAATTATTATATCCACATAGCTAGTAGCTCAACCCTTAGTTTAGATTCAACTTAACCTTCATTAGTTTAGTCCTGGACAATCCCACTAGACCCCCCGTAGTAACACTAATCAAATTTCCTTAGTAAATTGTAGATCTACTACGTCTAATATCAAATCAAATAATATGATCATTACTTAAGTACATCTATAGCTCTTAAGTATTCTAAATGATCTCAAACATTTCATGCATTGGCTTTTTAAATAACCTATCAACTAGTTATCTTTATTCTATTGGACATTCACCCCAAATAATCTTCCACCAAAATTTAAGGAGCCACAATGCCGTCGAAAATTCACCACATGGCAAATTCGTCAAACTCATCTCACCTCAAATTTAAAAACTCTCCTCAAGGTTTAGAGCTATTCACAACTGCATAGTTCTTACTTAAACTACGATTTCGCTCAATCTCTATGTCTAAACCAATATTTTGGGTAAAAGATGGCATATATTCCACTTACCATGTGAATGACTAGCAAAATTATTCATCGTAAGTACAGAATTGGCACTAATCTTCAAGATCTCACTATTGGCTCTTCACTTTTATCTTTCAAAAGCTAAACTTGATACTTTCGGTTCTACTTTTCTAGATTTAATCTCTAGTCACATCATAATGCAATATACTAAATTCTTCCCAATTTGCAAATACACCATTGAATGAAATATCTGGTATTCGGGTACAAGAATCCGACAATAGGATAATTCACATCTCAGGCTGGCTAGTCCCAAGAGGAACTTACCTACATTTGAGATTCCTACCCAACATACATATCTAATACCCCTAACTATAGACTTTTGTTCCACATTTAACAAGCCATTCCCCACAGTCCGAGAACCTTTTCCCGGTTTGAGCTCTGATACCACCTGTGGCGACCCCACTTCCCCCTAAGGCGAACCAAAGGGTTGGCGGGCCGTCTGCCCAACTCTCGCCAGGACTCACGCAAGCATACTAACCCAAATCCTTTCGAAGAATAACTTAATCTATTACAAAACAATTCTCCCGAAGAAGGTCGTCACTAAAACCACATTAACTTCAGAGATAGTAGCAATATAGTACAGCCAATCGACGGCTCTTAAACACCCCACGTGCTACCTACCAAGGTACGGAAACGTAAAATCCCAAATTTGCCATTACTTACAACTTAAAAACCAACCTACAAGTCAAATACTCGTATTAGGGTTTACACATTTTCCAGCTTCAAGCGGCAATCCAAAATAAGAAGTACATTATTCAAATGGAAATACATTTTAATCCACACAGGAAGTCACAGTGTCCATTTACACCCCAGAAAGAAACATAAGTAAGTGTCAAGGCTTTCAATTGCTAGAACCTGTCAAGGAAAACAATTAAACGTGGGGTGAGCTAAAGCTCTGTGGTGCCCCAAAACATGCATCTAAATAAACAAATAGCAAGAGTCAATATTGACTAAGGTAAACAAGTAGGAAAGCGGATAACAACACAAGATAGGATACAGGGGCTCTCAGGAGCCATTTTCCTCGCTTGATCACCATTCATCGTAGTTGACCCTCCGTCAACTCTCACTACTTACGGTCCATGTAGATTCTCTCATTTTCCTCCTAACCCGTCACCGTACGTACCCCTGCCCCGGGCCCGAACACCAACTAAGGAAGCAGTATACTCGAGATTAGAAAATTAGGAGCAGTATACTTGAGTATACCCTCAGAAAATTAGTCGAGGGATTCACCCAACGACGTTACTGCAGTTGGATTCAGGAGTCGAGGGATTCACCCAACGACGTAACTACATTTAGATTCGAGGATTCACGAAAAAAATTGTTTAAATAAACTTAAATAAAAATGTACAAAATTAGTACCCAAAGGATAAAAATAAAAAGCTACAATTTTCCTTTTTTTTCTTCTTTTCTTTTCTTTTACTTACTTTTTCAATAAAAGAAATAAAACATATTTTTTCCCAATTTTCTCTCTTTTGGCAAAAACTTATGCTAAAAGTTTTATAATAATAAAAATAAATAAATAAATAGCTAAGAGAGCCCAAAATGAATACAAAATACAACTAAAAATAAAATAAAATAATAGATAACAATAATCTAAAAAATACTAAAGTGCTATATAAATGCTAAAAGTCTAAGAACCAAAAATCATGGAATTAACAAAATTAGGATAAAAAAAATCTTTAAAAATTTGGTGTCTACACTTGTAAAAGTGTTACTAAAACTAATTTTACGTGAAATAATGTTTCTTGCTGAACAAGTTTTCTGAACGTTTAGTTAAAATCGCTAAAATCTCGTATTTTGGAAATTTCCTTTAGAAAACTAGCAAGGTATAGGTCTTAAAGAAAGAAAAGAAATGACACAAGACTTAGGGTTTTAAGAGCTAGAAAAAGTATTTTCTATAACTATCAAGGCTAGTTTAAGCTAAAGGAAAATTGTCGGTTGGCAAAATTTAGGGCAAAATACTAATTACTGAATTTTATCGTTTGATACTAGCGAAAAAAAATTATTTTTGATTAGCTTGATCAAAATTGCTCGAGTTCACAGGGTCGAAACGACTTTCACAATTTCGATCCCATTTCGAAATCCCATTATGGTTCAAATTTGCCAGCAAATCAAAATCACATTTTAATAGAAAATCCCTAGGGCTTCGTCAATCACTAGCCCTGGGTTTTCAATAGATTCACTTCTGATCAAAATGGAATAAATGACCAAGGCTTCGTCAATCATTAGCTCTTGGTTTTGGCAAGTTCATATCACCTCACAGTTGAAGCAAAATAAATATAAAGTCTTCAAGTAATTCTAGCAATTAATTTCATCACACTTTAACACTTGTATAAAATCATTCAAATGGCCAAGGGCTTCATCAATCATTAGCCCTTAACATCCAACAATTAGTTCTTATAGCAATAAAGCTAACATTTCAAATGTTTGGAATTACTAACAGGTATATGAACCTAAGGCAAGATTGGTAACAATATTTTGTCCAAAATCTCAACAAAATCTCATTACACATAATCAAATGCAGATTAAACATTTCACCATAGCTATATTCCAAAATTATCCATTCCAATATCGATAACTTCATCACCATATTACAGTCATAATAAAATCAAATTGTCATTCCAAAATGCACAGGTAAGACCCTCTTAATATAGTTTAAAGTGAAATCAATGCACATAAGATATTTTACAGCTTAAAACAGCATTTTTAGAACTAAAATTCGCCACAAGAAATCTGGAAGATTCCTTTACTACCTCTATCAACTCGTTTGAAAATTTTCCAGGTCTACTCTTCAACATTTTTTATTACATCCTCCAAAATATCAAATGTTTCATAGCTAAACAACTTACACAGCTTAAAATACACATTTTTCATGTATTTCAAAACCATTATACTCCAAGGAAAATTCCAGAAACCAATTAAAATTTCCTGCACTTCAGTGTTCATAAATCCAACATTTCCTTGGCTAAAAATGCTATTAAACTCTCAAATTCAGCATGCAATTATTTGGCTAGACAGTTAACATTTCCAGCTCGAGGATTAAGCGTGAACAATAGATATAACGTCACAGTTTCCAGATTCACTTTCATAACCAAAGATCAATTTTTCCCCAGCACCTGCATGTCATAATCTAACTTTTCCTTCGGCTAAGCCAGTGTTTTAAGCACTCAAATTCCACATGCAGATGCTTAACCAACTGATTAACATTTCTAGCTCAAAATTAAGTTCAACACAGTTATAATTATCCCCAAAATTCCAGAAATTTTCCAGCTATCCTCGGATGATCATGCATGCATCAGATTTCTGTTTCATTTATTTTTCTGGTTTAAACCCATTTAATTAACTACATGCAGAGCTTACTTATGTTGTTATTAACTAGTTAATCATGGTTATAAGCTCAAAACAACAAAATTATACCAAATGAAGCCGCATTATTCAAGTCAAGCCCTCGGCAAACTCAATGACTTGCGCTCATCAAAATTTTCTTTCCTAAACCACTCATCCGGCTGCCTAAAATCAACATGCATGTTCCTAGATGGCTTGATCTTCTTGTTTTTGATTGGTTAAACACATAATTAAGCTCAGATTGTCACAGGGAAACAAAAATAAAGCTGCATTATCATCTCAGCTTCTCGGCAGAAACATTTCTTCCAACAGATTTTCCTTTTCTTCCTCAATTCATCATCCGAGCATATATTCCTCACATGCAAGTCCAAATGTAACGATCCCACATCGGCTAGGGAGGAAGTTCTGGGGCTGCTTTAATAGCCTGTCGTGGTCTCTCCCACCTCCAGGAACAAAACCCACGGCCTAATGGGGTGGTTAATTGTGGGACAATATTGGTCAGGGGCGTTAGAGTTGGTATCAGAGCCGACTCCCGACCCCGGTGTGCCAGCGAGGACGCTGGGTTCCCTAAGGGGGGTGGATTGTAACGATCCCACATCGGCTAGGGAGGAAGTCCTGGGGCTGCTTTAATAGCCTGTCGTGGTCTCTCCCACCTCCAGGAACAAAACCCACGGCCCAATGGGGTGGTTAACTGTAGGACAATATTGGTCAGGGGCATTAGAGTGGATTGTAACGATCCTACATCGGCTAGGAAGGAAGTCCTGGGGCTGCTTTAATAGCCTGTCGTGGTCTCTCCCACCTGACCGAGGCCTTTTGGAGGGGTGCTGGGATTTTTGACCTGCGGGCTTGGGCTCTTCACTTGTTGTGGGCTATAACCCCACCTCCAGGAACAAAACCCACGGCCCAATAGGGTGGTTAACTGTGGGACAATATTGGTCAGGGGCATTAGAGTTGGTATCAGAGTCGACTCCCGACCCCGGTGTGCCAGCGAGGACGCTAGGTTCCCTAAGGGGGGTAGATTGTAACGATCCCACATCGGCTAGGGAGGAAGTCCTGGGGCTGCTTTAATAACCTGTCGTGGTCTCTCCCACCTGACCGAGGCCTTTTGGAGGGGTGCTGGGCTTCTTGACCTGCGGGCTTGGGCTCTTCACTTGTTGTGGGCTATAACCCAACCTCCAAGAACAAAACCCACAGCCCAATAGGTGGTTAACTGTGGGACAATATTGGTCAGGGGCGTTAGAGTTGGTATCTGAGCCGACTCCCGACCCCGGTGTGCCAGCGAGGACGCTGGGTTCCCTAAGGGGGCTGGATTGTAACGATCCCACATCGGCTAGGGAGGAAGTCCTGGGGCTGCTTTAATAGCCTGTCGTGGTCTCTCCCACCTGACCGAGGCCTTTTGGAGGGGTGCTAGGCTTCTTGACCTGCGGGCTTGGGCTCTTCACTTGTTGTGGGCTATAACACCACCTCCAGGAACAAAACCCAGTGCCCAATGGGGTGGTTAACTGTGGGACAATATTGGTCAGGGGCGTTAGACCAATGCTTGCTTAAATTACCTCTGGTTAACTAATCGCAGTTGTAAGCTCAGACCACTTGAATTAAACAAGATTAGAGCTGCGAATTCCTATTCAACTCTCGACAGAATCATTTTTTCCCAAAACAGATTTTTCTCATTCTTTGGTTTCAGCATCCGGAAGTATAAACCTCACATGTAAGCTCTTACACAGCTTCATCTACCCATAATTAGCTAGCCTAAGTCTGGAATTTACCTCAGCTGGAAGCTCAGTTCGTGCAACACACAAGCTGTCAATTCTTTTTCTCTCTCTCGGCTCGCGTAAGAACTGGAGGCAATGTTCCTGGTCGCAGTGGTTGCTGCTGTGATGGTGTTGGGTTCTGAGGACGTTTTGTAGCTGGTTGAGGGTGCAACAAGGAATGAAGCTCACGGTGTCTCTCTCCTTTCTTTCCTTTAGCTTACGGACAGAACAGAGGAAGATTCAGTCCGCGGTTTCTTTTCTTTCCTCTTGGACGCACGGATGCAGCTCACTCTCTCGCTCTCTCGTCGATGATCACGAGGTGGAGTCTGGAGAGGGAGTGTTTGTGGTTGTGGTCTGAGATGAATTGATGCAGAGGAAATGGAATTGGTGGTGCGAGATACTGGTGATATAAGGAAAAGAAAAGAATGGAAGTGCTTGGTTGAGTGTTTGTGAGGCTTGCGTGTTGGATTGGAGAAGATTTGCATTGGTCGAATGAGGAGGTTGGTTATGAGGTTGTCCGCAAATGGTTTTGGTTTGCATGGTAGTTTTGTGAGGTAGTGGAGGGTAATTTAGGCATTTCACATCTCTTCCTAATCTCCACTCGAGTTCTAATTCAACTTAATTCCAAGAATTATCCCCAAGTGTGACTTGAATGCCTAATTATACACTAATCTTGCAAGACTTCAATTATCATAATTTTTACGCCTTAAATATGCTTAGCATGCTTGAATCATGTTTATCTCAAGTTTATTGGTTTTCGACTCAACGTAAGAATTCCTATTAACATTCTATCATTATTACCTAATTGGAATTAATTGTTGGCTTTCGAGTAATTTATTTTAAGGTAGTAAAATTAATCGGTTCGAGTATCATTAATTTAGCATGAAGGAATCTAAATATTCTAACGTTTTAGATTAATCTAATTTTAAAAGTATTAATTTAATCTATCAAAACATAAAAAAATTCATAGTTTAGTAAAATTATATTATTTTTCACATAAAATTGTTTTTACGTACTTATCTGCAAACAAGTGAAAGTAATGCTAAAATTTATTAAAGAATTAAAAGAAATGCAAATGAAATATGCACAGGCTTATATATATTTTTGGGGTTCTCACACTCTCCAATCCTGTCAGCCTACATCCTTAGGATGCCCCTCAATCTAAGCGCCTTAATGTGATCCCTGGCAGCGGCACTCCTAAGTCTCCTCCTCTCATCTAGCACCGCCAAGACCACATGGTCAGCATAAGAATAATACTGGCAACGCCTACAGCGGCGGGTCCGGCTGGCAGTGTACCAAAGCCGGGTCAGACCTCTCGGCCTCTCCTAGTAATCAACAACTCGTGGCCGCCTCTGAGGTGGCTCACCTCCACCCTGTCCACTCGTACCAGCCATAACCTACAAAAATAGGAAAAAGGTTTATATCTTAAACAAAGTAAACATAATCACACTTAACGGTACCTTAATACTTCTCTCACAGGTCCTAAGGAACCAAAGTCAAACTTGCCTAAGTCACTTCAAACCTAGGCTCTGATACCACCTGTGACAGCCCCACCTTCCCCTAGGGCGTACTAAAGGGGTTAGCGGACTGTCTGCCCAACTCTCGCCAGGACTACTAAGACGGTTAAATATAATCTAAAATGTTCTGGAAAAATTGTTAGCGCGCTCACGCGATTAAAGTCGCAAAATGGAAAACGAAAATTAAAATCGCAAATGAATAGTGACTGCCATGTCACCATCCAACTAGAAACCAATCGTATGTAGATATCACCATATACCTCGGAGAAACATTCCCAAACCAAATAGGATACATGAACAAGGTTAAACAGTGCTATACACATACGTTTGTAATTTACAAATCAAGAGAAGATATTTAGATCAAAGTACATTTAGGGTTTTTCCTACCATCGAGGAGCTTTACAAAAGAATATATTCAAACTATATGAAAATTAGCTCAACTCGTGCTTCAAAACAAAATAGTCTCCTCAAAAGTTATTCATATCTCTGTAAGGAAAACAAAGTAACGAGGGTGAATTTACGCTCGTGAGGTACCAATAAAACACACCAATAAACACATTTTATCACATAGTGATCCCAAAGCTCATAAACAAAACAAGTCAATGAAAGGATACAATTGGCTCTCAAGAGCCACTTTCCATTGGCCGCACTTGATCTCCAACCCGTTGACACTCCGTCAACCTTTAAAAACAAGAACTTCCTGTAGATCCCCACTTTACTCCACATCCCTTCCACCGGTCACCCCCTTACCGGGCCCGAACACCTCACAGTAACAGAGAGGGTAATACTCGAGTATACCATAAGGTCTAGGAGTTAACACTCCACTCGACTGCAGTGAACCCAAGGTCCCTTATCGATTCCCCCAAGCCCTTGCCGGCTCGATTCGATTAAAGACCAATGGAGTATGAGCTCAGATAGCACAATTAAGTTGTCGGGCAAAGCCCTCAACCATGTCAAATCATACATGTAGACAATTTCACATTTTGACAGTAACAGTAATATAGATAAGAGATCGAGAGCAATAAAGTACACTTTTGTCTCATTCAAGCCATTCAAGTTCACATAACAAGTATAATCAACCATTTAAGCAGTAGACCATACAATGGTACACTCACTAAGGTAAGTAAGCAAATTCACAAGTTCGCTTCAGACGTAGGCTCCGGGTCACCGGCACGACCTATACAACAAGAATAGCACAATTAAGACTCGAACACGAGTCAAATCAAACCCACACACTACCAAAAATAAGGCCCAATAAAATGTATAAGTGCATGGTCAAGCTAGGGAGAGTCCGGAAATGAAGTTTATGCCTTAAAACCAAAAGATAGTTTTGATGTCATTTAGCGGAACGGACACAACTGGAGCTACACTTATTAGATTGGGGTGTAATTTACACCGTTTCTAAGCTAAGACAAAGGGATACAACTTTGATGAAGACCACTTAGTCTAGTTTGTGGTGTAGCTAGGTCAAAATTTCAATGTACCAAACTAGTACCGCACAAACAAGTTAACTAACCGCGGTGTGGTTAAATGACCATAATTCAGGTTTCCAAAGTCCAATTGAGGTGTTTCTAGTGCCGTTCGAAAGCTAAGACCTAGCACTACAACTTTCATGTTTTGGCCAAAATCTAATTCGATCAGAATCAGGGTGAAACGTCACAGTTAGATTGGGTGAAATGTCCAGCCTATCCAGCGAATTATTCCTATGGCAATCTACTGTATTTCTGTCTTTCCTCAGGCTACACAGCTCGGATTGGGCTGAATTTTACAGGCAACTAGTTAACGCCATTTGCTGCAACTTTCATGTTTTAACCTAAGGCTAATTCTGTGACAGCCCCACCTCCCCCTAAGGCGAACCAAAGGGCTCGGCGGACCGCCTGCCCAGCTCTCGCCGGGACTCACTACAGTCCTCAAATAAAATACATCACTCACATCCAATAACATAGGGTACAACCTCAAGAATAAACGAAATAACATTTTTCAAACTTAGAACGAGATAAGATACATTACAAATCTCAAGTAAGGGTATCATTCCCCGAATAAGACAAAAGTCCTCAGTTCTCATATAATTACATCAAATACTTATCAAGTGAATTGAATTCAAATTATATATGAGATATCCCTTCAGGCACTAATCACTCAATACAAACGCTTTCTTTGGCCTCGAGCCCTGTGGTAAAAAAAATATTTTTGGGGTCACTAATTAAGCCTCGGAACTTCCACTTCCAAACCTGTTAAGGAAAACAAATTGGGGTGAGCTAACGCTCAGTGAGACCAAGGGAAAAACATGCAAGCATGCTAGCAAAGACACAATATAAAGCAATAACTCGAGTAACAAGTAACTGCGAAACATTAAGCAATTAGGGAATTTAATCACAATAAAAGGATACGGGAGCTCTCAGGAGCTAATCCACACGCGATCCAAACTCAGGTAGTTGACCCTCCGTCAACTTTCACAATTAACCATGTAGAACTCCACTTACTACCTCCAGCCACCATGACACCCTCTTGGATCCGTAACCAAACAAGCATGTAGGTGGTATCACTGAACAAGTATACCTAGCAAGATCCCTTATTTGGATCAAGCTATAACACTTCCCAAGGTTCACCAAGTTTCTCGACCAAGCCCTTGCCGGCTCGAGTTACAAGGCTACCCAATGGGTTGGGGCGTCCCCCCATTCACTTTTAGGTCGATGAGACGAAGCTCCAATCGACAAGATTTGGTCATAGCATTGAGACGGGATGAGCGGTACCTCCTACCCTAAAAGGGCATGATACATTCTGCCGCTCAATGCTCACGAAAAACACTTTCATTTGCATTCACATGTAAAACGTATCACTTATCAAGCAAGCAATTTCATGAAAAAGAGGACAAGGGCGATAAAGTACGCCCTAGCCTCATTAACTAGCAAGTACAAGAATCATTTCATTTAAACACTTCACATGCACTTGATACTCACCAAGTATCAAAAGTCAAAGTTTGAAAAATTAGCTCTAAGACGCTTCGTCGGGAGTTCCCTCGAAGTCCTCTTGAGATCCTGTGTTATTCTTGGTTTTGATGATCACAAAAGTTCGTTTATATAGACCAAGAAAGTGAACACTTTGATCAGGCCTGATGGAACAAGGAAAGCATATGTCTGATTGACTCCAGTCTACGATGCTTTGGATGTGGCAAACAAGATTGAAATAATATAAATGAATTTAGTAATTGTTTTGTTCCGATCAAAGATACTGTCTTTTAAGTGTGTCTTGTGTGTCATTCTTGGCACTTTGAAATGTTTATCTAACCTTCTTCGAAAACAAGTGTTTTTGTCTATCCAAGAATCAGGTTCGAATATGTCATCAAAAGCAAAACAACCAAAATGTGAAGCAAAAACAGGACAATCAGGTCGGACGGCCGAAAGGAATCTGTCGGACGTCCGAAAGGATGAAGAACATCAGGAAGGAAGCTCTGTCGGACGCTCATATGGGAGCATCGGACGTCCGGAAGGATCGGACGCACACCTCGGACGCATATCAACCAGATCGGACGTCCGAAAAATTCCAAGATAACTTGCTAGCTCCCGGCCCAAGGTCGGACGCTGTGCTGTCGGACGACAAAAAACTCATCGGACGTCGGAACCTCAACATGGCTATCATCGGACGATTGGTTCGGACGATGATTCGATCGTCGGACGTCCGACAGCCCCAACGGCTAGTTGACTCTTCAGCTGCCTTCTATCCGTTGGAAGCATTGATGAAGCCCATTTCTGGTTCCCTTTAAAATTAAACTGGTCTGAACGAAGTAGGAACTTTTGCACACTTTGTTTACAAGTTCTCAAGAGATATTTTAGCTAGAAAATAGTCTCCAAAGCAGATTTGTATTAAAGTGGTGTGAATTTCTGTTGAGCATTTCTTTTGTGGTTGAAAGGATCTTTAGTGTAGCTTTGTTGAGGGTTTTCTGAGTGATTGTAAAACTTCCTAACTTGACTAAGTGAGGCTTAGGGCGAGGAGGAAGTGCTCCCTCCATTGTACATCTAGTTGATCTTCTTTCATCAAAGAGAAGTTGCTCTTCCTAGTGTTTGGTCTTCAAGTTTGAGGATAGCTTGGTAGACACCTGGTTTGATTCCCTATTTTACTTTTCTGTTTAATAAAATTCTCATTGCTTTTCTATACTTATTTTTCTGATCAATATTGCTCCTGTCTTCTAATCTACTTGGTTAATCATTACTAGAAAAGAAGGTAAATTTTTTATTAAAGAAAAAGTGCATAAATTTGGTTAGGATTTTAATCAACCCAATTCACCCCCCCTCTTGGTTGTCTTTGGGACTTACAATTGGTATCAGAGCTTGGTCTCCTTGAGATTAAGCTCTAACGGCTTGGAGTAAAGATGACAACCAGTCATGCTATGTTTGTTGAGGGGCAATCTGTTACTAGGCCTCCCATGTTCAGTGGCTCCAACTATGTTAGCTGGAAAGAACGAATGATTATCTTTCTGCAATCTATTGATATTGAATTATGGTTTATTGTGAGTGAAGGACCGCATGAAGCTAACTTTCTTGATGCAGATACAGGGTTGCTTCGGCCAAAAACAAGAGTTGAAATGAATGCTCAAGATAGGACTAACCTCACATTGAATGCCAAGGCCATGAATGTTATTTATAGTGCCCTAGATTCAAATGAATCAATCAGAGTAAAAGGCTGCAAATCGGCTAAAGAAATGTGGGATAAACTAAGAGAAATCCATGAGGGTGGTGACAATGTGAAAGAACAGAAAAAGGCCATCTTGGTCACGAAATATGAATCATTTAAAATTGAACCTCTTGAGGATATTGACAAAATGTATTGCAGGTTCACTGACTTGATCAAAGATCTCGAGGCGTTGGGCAAAGAGTACACCTTGGGAGAGAAGAACAGGAAAATTCTCAATGCCTTGGGCAAAGAATGGGAAAATAAAGTGACTGCAATAGAGGAGGCCAAGGATTTAAGTTCTGTGCCTATTGAATCTATCATTAACTCACTAACCTCTTATGAGTTGAAACTGAAAACTAAAGTGCAGGAGGAAGAGGATGCTAGAGCAAAGAGAAACATTGCTCTAAAGACTACTCAAGGTGAAGATGATACTGCTCACCTGGATGATGAAGACTCGGATGGTGACGATAATGATCTTGCTCTCATCACCAGAGGCTTCAAAAGAATCTTGAATAAAAGAAAGTTTAGAAGGGGAGGATCTAGCAATCAATTCCAGAATCAGCCATCTATCGCAAAGTATAAAGGTAAACAAGATTTCAACAAGAAACAGTTGGACAAATGCTTCGAATGTGGACAGATTGGACATTATGCAAACGAATGCCCTATGAAGAAGATGAAAGATGGAAAAGCTGATCGAAAGCCAAGATTCAACAATTTTCAGATTACTTGGAATGAATGCAACTCCGAAGGGGAAGTTGAAGAAGAAGAAGAATCTGCTCAAATGGCCTTCATGGCTATTGGAAATAATGAGGTAACTTCCACACACTCTCAATCTGAAAGTGATAATGATGAAGATGATGATCTTGAATCCTTTGTTGAAAAACTGCATAATGCCTTGAAGGAATCTTATGATAAAAACAAGCAGTTAAAACAGAAAATGGCTTTTCTCATTCAAGAAAATGCAAGTCTTTTTCAACAAAATAAACAACTAAAGACCGACAATGAAAGTCTAGTAAGAGCCGGATGTAATGTTCAAGATGAGCTTGATAGAAAGACAAATATTTGTGAAATGCTGAAGGAAAGACAGGGTGATTTGAAAAAAAGAATGGACAACTTGGATGAGACTCTGAAAGCAAGAAAGCAGGAGTTTAGCAAAAGGAACATGTTATTTACCCATCCTACTACTTTTCAAAGAACATTTGCACACAACAAAATTGCACATGGGTTCACAACATATAGAAGAGGTGGATTGAGATATATCAAACCAGTACATGTTAAGGACTCTTCCATTATGTGTGGTTTTTGTTGTCAAAGAGGGCATTTGAAAGGTAATTGCTATGTGAAAAGAAATCTGAACAAAGGGATGAAGTGCATGTGGTTAGTTAGATACAATGCTAACTATTATGGACCCAAAAATTAAAAAGGGTACCAAACACCTTTTCTTTTCAGGAAAAATGCTCAAACAAGTCCAAATGGTTCATTGATAGCGGTTGCTCAAGGCACATGACCGGTGATCCTTCCTTGTTCATAAAGCTGAAATCAAAATCAAGTGGAAAGGTAACATTTGGTGATGATGTGAAAGCTAAGACAATTGGAATAGGTGATGTTGGTAAGGATGGTGAAACTTTTGTTCATAATGTGCTCTTGGTTGATAACTTAGGTTATAACTTGCTTAGTGTTAGTCAATTGTGTGATAAAGACTTGTATGTGTTGTTTAAAAAGCATGAATGCATTGTACTTGATTCCAAATATAATGTTGTGTTCAAAGGTAAGAGGTTTAATGACATATATATTGTGATTCTCGATAAAGTTGATTCTTCTAGCTTAAAATGTCTCAAAGCTTCAAATGAAGATCCTTGGTTGTGGCATAGAAGACTTTGTCATTTTAACATGGATTTACTAAAGGAAATTTCGAAAAAGGAGTTGGTTAGAGGCTTGCCAAAAATTAGTTTTGATAAGGACAAAATATGTGATGCATGTCAATTTGGGAAGCAAACTAAAATTTCTTTTAAACCAAAAATGTGTGTATCTACTTCAAAACCTTTGGAACTCTTGCATCTTGATTTATTTGGTCCCACTCAAATCACTAGCCTGGGAGGTAAGAAATATTGTTTTGTAATTGTTGATGATTATTCTAGATACACCTGGGTGATATTTCTTGCTCATAAAGATGATGCCTTCAAGAATTTTACTTCAATGTTTGCTAAAGTGCAAAATCTGCTTGGGTTAAAAATTGTTAGGATTAGAAGTGATAATGGAACAGAATTCAAGTATTGTGGTTTTCCAGAATTTTGTGATCATAATGGTATAACACATGAGTTTTCTATTGCAAGGACTCCACAGCAAAATGGTGTTGTAGAAAGGAAAAATAGGACTCTCCAAGAGGCTGCTAGAACTATGTTGAATGAATGTAGGCTGCCTAAATATCTTTGGGCTGAAGCGGTAAACACCGCATGTTATGTGATGAACAGAATCCTCTTGAGACCTATTTTGAAGAAAACTTCTTATGAACTGATTTTTGATAAGAAACCTACGGTTGGTTACTTCAAAGCATTTGGTTGTAAATGTTTTATTTTGAATCTAAAGGAACATCTTGGTAAGTTTGACAAAAAATCTGATGAAGGAATATTTTTGGGGTATTGTGAGAATAAAAGAGGATATAGAGTTTTTAATAGAAGAACACTTGTGATTGAAGAAGCTATACATATAACATTTGATGAAGCCAATGATGATAATTCCAAAAGTTTGTGTGAGGATGATGATGTAGGTGTTCGAGAAGGAATGGAAAAACTATCAATTGGAAATGAAGGAAGTTCTAAACCAGCAGCAACTGAAATGGAAAATGAAGTTCATAATGATCAAGAAGTGGAAGATGAAGACAAAAATGATGATCCACTCAAAGATCTTCCCAAGGCTTGGAAATTCAACCAAAATCATCCAAAAGAGCTTATAATTGGTGATCCATCCGAGAAGGTAAACACTCGTTCCTCATCTAGAAAATTGATTGACAATTTTGCTTTAGTTTCTCTTTATGAACCCAAAAATGTCAATGATGCTTTAAAGGATGAAAACTGGATTTTGGCAATGCAAGAGGAACTTAATCAATTTGAGAGAAATGAAGTTTGGACACTTGTTGATAGACCTCAAAATCAACCTATCATTGGCACAAAGTGGATTTTTAGAAATAAGTTGGATGATAAAGGTGTTGTAGTAAGAAATAAAGCCAGATTAGTTGCTAAAGGATATGCACAAGAAGAAGGCATTGATTTTGATGAAACATTTGCTCCCGTAGCAAGATTAGAATCTATTAGAATGCTTCTTGCTTTTGCTTGCTTCAAAGGTTTCAAATTGTTTCAAATGGATGTTAAAAGTGCCTTTTTAAATGGTTTTATTGATCAAGAAGTGTATGTGGATCAACCCCCCGGTTTTGAAAATACAAAATTTCCAAGTCATGTGTTTAAACTTTCTAAAGCTTTATATGGTTTAAAGCAGGCTCCAAGAGCTTGGTATGAAAGATTAAGTGGGTTCTTGATTGAAAAAGGTTTCAAAAGAGGTATTGTGGACACCACACTGTTTACTAAGCATGTGTTGAATGACCTTCTTATTGTGCAAATATATGTTGATGATATTATTTTTGGTGCTACTAATGAGTATCTATGTAAGGAGTTTTCCACCACTATGCAAAGTGAATTTGAAATGAGTATGATGGGAGAATTAAATTTCTTCCTTGGACTTCAAATACATCAAGCTCTTGAGGGAATTTTTATAAATCAAGCAAAATATACCAAGGAATTGCTGAAAAGGTTTGGCATGGAGGACTCAAAACAAGTTGGAACTCCAATGTGCACTTCTACAAAGCTTGACAAAGATGAAGAAGGTAATCATGTGGATGAAAAGCATTATAGAGGTATGATCGGAAGCCTACTTTATTTAACCGCAAGTAGACCTGATATTATGTTTGCTGTTTGCTTGTGTGCTAGATTTCAATCTTGTCCAAAAGAATCACATTTGAATGCTGTAAAAAGAATTTTTAGGTATTTGAAAGGTACATTAGACTATGGTCTTTGGTATGCTAGATCTAATGAGTTTGCTCTATATGGTTATTCGGATGCTGATTTTGGAGGTTGTCATGTGGATAGAAAGAGTACGAGTGGAACTTGTCATTTTCTTGGAAATTGTTTAGTCTCTTGGTTTAGCAAGAAACAATGTGCAATCTCTTTGTCTACCACCGAGGCGGAATATATTGCCGCTAGTGCATGTTGTGCTCAACTTCTATGGATGAAGCACACTTTGAATGATTTTGGATTGTTGTATGACTGCATGCCTGTATTCTGTGATAATACTAGTGCTATCAATTTGACCAAAAATCCTATTCATCATTCTAGGACAAAGCACATAGATATAAAGCATCACTTTATTCGTGATCTTGTTCAAAAAGGTGAAATATGTGTAAATTATGTTTGTTCTAAAGATCAATTTGCTGATATTTTTACGAAAGCTTTGCCATTAGAACAGTTCATTCATCTAAGATCAAAATTAGGAATAATCGAAAAATCATCTTAATTTTCTTTGGGTCTTCGGACGTCCGAAAGAAGATGAACGGACGTCCGATGATGTTCTTCAGCCATTCTCCAGATTGCGTCTGTTCGGACGCAACTGTCGGACGCACAACTTCGTTCGGCCGTCCGACAGTGCAACGGCTCATTTTTTAAAACAACTTTCTTCCGCATTTGCTTCAGACTCTTCCCATCCTATTTCCTCTCGGACGAAAACTCTCTCTTCCCTCACTCTCAAATTCGTACCATTTTGTGGCTACCATTCCCAAATTGACTCAACCAAAACATTTCCCCATCGTTTGCGTTTCATTTCTCCTGATCATTTCACCAAACTGAATAACATTTCGCAAATCCCCAAATTTTCCTCACAACCCTACTCTTGCATAACCGCTCTGTCAAATCTCGTTCAAGGTGTTTTTGTCCCAAAATTTCTGTGCGATTCACTTCCCTACTGCTGTGTGCATCATTTGCATCCTCCATTCCACACATTTAGAAAAATGGTGAATCTAAGGGGAGGAAAAGTTACTGCCGGACGCAAGTATCCACTCAGGGATGAGGATGAGGATCTTCCTACTGTCAAACGGACATCCAAGCGCTTCAAAAGGGGAGCTATCAAGGGTCAGATATCACGACCTACTCCACAACCCACTTCTCAACCAGAATCTGGACAGGGGACCTCTTCTCAACCGCCTCCTAAATCAGTCCCTCTCCCTCCATTCTTTGATGATGCTGCGAAAGACAGATACGCCTGGATATCCCAGAAGGGTGTCATCCCTCAAAGAACTGTAAACCCCTCTGAATTTCGCTCCATAGGTTTAGAATCCATTCTGAATCTATTTGCTTTCCAGAAATGGTCACATCTCATTTCCATGCCCAATGTCTACTATCCTGATATGCTGCATCAATTTTTTGCCAACCTTAGGAAAGGAACTGACCAAACTGAGATCATGTCTAGGGTAAATGGGGTAGACCTCATCTTTGATTCTGATACTGTGAATTCCATTTTAAAAACTACAATTGAACGTTTATGCAAAGATAAGGTTGCTAATTTCTTTTCCTATGAAGAGCTCCCTACTGCTGCAAATCATTTTGATGGGACAAAAATGTTAACTTATTTCAAAAGAAGTTTTTCCTCACCTGCTGATGCTAAGTTGAATGATCTGGCCCCTGTGAATTTAATTGCCTTTTCTATCATTTCAAACCTGCTTGTGCCCACTGATGGCCACAGAACTGATGCAAACAAAATGGAGTTGTATCTCTTTTATTGTTTTCGAGAAAAAATCCGGATTGATTTTGGTTTTGTCATGTGCAAGTTTTTACTTCGCTATGCTACTGACTCTCGAAGAAAACTATCCTATGGAAAGTTTCTTCAAAAGATTTTTGAATTTTACAAAGTTCCAATTTTAGGTGTTTGTCCCAAAGAAGCATCTTCTTATGCTTTTACCAGAGCATATTTTGAAAGGAAAAATCTTGTTTTTAAAGATAATCTGTGGGCATATAAGGGGGCATCATCTAGTGAACAGAGGTCTAAGACTATACATGATCCTTCACCCATTTCACTCACTCCCATTCACCCTAGGAAGTCTGCCACTAAAGCATCTTCCTCTTCAAGTAATGAAGTAATTGAGCTTCTTCATGAACTCAAACAGCATGTTCTTCTTCTAGAACATGGCCTAATGCCCACCATGTCTTCTGAGCAACAAACTGCCTTTCTTGACAAAAAGAATCTTCTTTTTCCTCCACCTGTGGTTGAGGAAGTTTCCCATGACAAAGAGTCACACCCCACTGATCCAAGTTCATCAATTCCGGATCCTGGTTCTTCAACCCCTGCGACTCCTCTTGGCACCTCTACATTAGATAAAGGCAAGGCACCAGTTGAAGAGGCTGCTGAAGATGATGAAGAGACTGAAGAGGAGGATCTTGACCAATATCAGCTCTCTCGGAGGACACCTGGATCCACTTAGTTCATCATTTAGGACATTTGCATGTTGTCTGTCTCGTTTATGTGTTTGTGGTATTCAACAATGAATATGTAATGTAATGGATATTTTAAGTTTCTTTTGGTATGTTTTTGATGAATGTTTAAGTTATGTTTTGATGGATGTTTAAGCACTGTCTTGATGGATGTTTGTTTGTCTATTCTAATTGTGTGAATATAATGAATTTTTTTTTGTTTTCATTGATGAATGTATTTGTGGATGTGTTGATGTGTTGATGTAATTGGTTGCCCTTTGTGATGACAAAAAGGGGGAGAATGGAAATGATATACTAATTGATTGATATATTGGATTTGATGAGGATTTGATGATGTTGGATATGTTGAATTGATTGATGGTTTAATTAAATTTGGATTTTGCTGATGGATTGAATTGGTGATATGTTGGTTGTGAGTTGCTTAATTGTCATGTTTTTGGATAATTGTCTAAACTCGGTTGGGCAGTCTAGTGAGGGGGAGTTCTTGTCTATTTTGAAAGGGGGAGTTTTCATTGCAATCATCAAATTTCATTTCAAACTTTTGTTTTGTCATCATCAAAAAGGGGGAGAATGTTATTCTTGGTTTTGATGATCACAAAAGTTCGTTTATACAGACCAAGAAAGTGAACACTTTGATCAGGCCTGATGGAACAAGGAAAGCATATGTCTGATTGACTCCAGTCTACGATGCTTTGGATGTGGCAAACAAGATTGAAATAATATAAATGAATTTAGTAATTGTTTTGTTCCGATCAAAGATACTGTCTTTTAAGTGTGTCTTGTGTGTCATTCTTGGCACTTTGAAATGTTTATCTAACCTTCTTCGAAAACAAGTGTTTTTGTCTATCCAAGAATCAGGTTCGAATATGTCATCAAAAGCAAAATAACCAAAATGTGAAGCAAAAACAGGACAATCAGGTCGGACGGCCGAAAGGAATCTGTCGGACGTCCGAAAGGATGAAGAACATCAGGAAGGAAGCTCTGTCGGACGCTCATATGGGAGCATCGGACGTCCGGAAGGATCGGACGCACACCTCGGACGCATATCAACCAGATCGGACGTCCGAAAAATTCCAAGATAACTTGCTAGCTCCCGGCCCAAGGTCGGACGATGTGCTGTCGGACGACAAAAAACTCATCGGACGTCCGAACCTCAACATGGCTATCATCGGACGATTGGTTCGGACGATGATTCGATCGTCGGACGTCCGACAGCCCCAACGGCTATATATATATAATAATAAAAATCACGATAAGCAATTCATCTTGAATAAATTTGGGCATTAAAATAATATACGCGTAAAGAACCAATCGGTAAAATTTATTTTCGAGAAATTCATGTACTTTAGTATTTTATTTTATTTTTTTGGGTAACTTGAGTACGAAATATTTTTAAAATGACCAATTTAACAATATTTTGAAATAATAAAATTATGGGTTCTCACATCCTTTCCCCCTTAAGAGAATTTCGTTCTCGAAATTCATACCTTAACTCAAAAACTCCATATGTCACTTTTGCATCCCACTCTTACGGATTGTAAAACTTATTCCGCATTAAATATCACGTAAGTCTTGTATTCTTAATCTGCTCACGACGAGCGAGATAACAATTCCTTCATGCGGTTCAAAGATTCAATTGCCTTAAGAAATTTATCAATTCAAGAACAAATGATGTAATAGCCCTTTAAATTGGTGTACACAATGAACTTTAAATATCTCGCAGATCAAATTCGATAAGATCTTGTTAGCACACAAGTTTTGTCACTTCAATTAATACATGATTATCCTTTTGTCTCTCCACTCTCATCCATATAACAACCTCTAATTATCTCTTAGCACCTGGTAAAATAAACCCGGTATCCAAAACTTAACCTAACTGGCCAAATTTTTCCGAACATTTCGCACTAGCGGGTCCCACGTCCGGTATATGCTCTTAATTTCTCAAAAACCAACCGATACTAGAAAAATCATCTAAAAACTATATTTACTCATAAAAATTATTTAGAAAATTTTTCCTAATAAAGAAAATGCATAAAAGGCGTACAATTAAATAAAATAAAGCCTAGAAAATCAGAAAATTTACCGGTTCTCACACTCTCTCCCCCTTAAAAGAATTTCATCCCCAAAATTCCTTATCATCGCCTTCTTCGGAATATCAAAAATTTTACTGCTTCCTTCTCACACTCAAATTGAGCATCGCATCTAGCTAACCAATCAGTGTCCCTTCACCAGCCAAGCTCATTGAATTCTTTCGTATAGTTTCTTTTCATTCTCAAATTGAACGTCTCATACACCATTCTAGTGGTCAGACGGTGGAATACTAGGATCTTACCTTCCCCATCTTCAAACGAGTCAGGGGCTTGATGTTGCTCTAGTGCATACGCTCGAGCCGACACCCTTGGTCCATTCTTCTCCCCCTTCGATCGGTCAGAGTTGGTCGTAGTTGTCTGTTGGCTTCTACTCCCTTCTCGAGATTGGCCTGGGCAGTTCGCGATTTGATGATCTGCGCTCCCACAACGCAGACATTTTCTTCCTTTCTTCCAGCAGACATCCTCCGTGTGATTCAGCTTCCCACAGTACCCACAGGGACCACGGGAAGCGGAGACTAAGCCTCTCTGTGAGGTAACACTTGACATCCTCGGTAATTGTGCTCCCCCCATTTCCTTTTCCAATCTTAGAAAGTGTACCCTTATCCTCTTGCTCTGAGCTACTTCCAGGAAATCCCCTTTTCTTGGTTTGGAAGTTCTTGACTTCTAACCTCGCAATTTCAACTCGTTGAGCTTTTTCTACAGCATCACTAAAGGTACTGAGCTGGACTACGGCTAGATCCTTCTGAATCTCAACGTTTAATCCTTGGACAAAACGCCTTATCTGTCACGGCCCCACCTCCCCCTAAGGCGAACCAAAGGGTTTGGCGAGTCACCTGCCCGGTTCTCGCCGGGACTAAGTCGTTCCTTAATCAAATCCAGAATAAATCACAAGAATAAATAGGGCAGCAATCCAAACTTAAAGCGGAACTTATATACATTGCTATCTCAAAAGGAAGTACAGCCATCAAATGTACAAAGGTTCTCACTTCACCATACAACCAACCTGTGCCAAGCACTAGGGCGAGCACCATTACAAAGGAAACAAAATACCTAGACTAGGCTAGTCTATGCTCTCATCCTGCTCGCCATCCCCTGTTAAGGAAAACAAAACTAAAGGGGTGAGTTAAAAGCTCAGTGAGGTTCCGAACAGATAATCAACAATCAATTCAATACATTAAACATGGAGTATCAATAATTCAAGAAACATTTACAATGGAAAGCAATAGTTACATTCATTAAAAGGATACAGGCTCACATGGAGCTATTCGTTCTTTCGTTCGTTCCCCTGACATTTCCCCTTATTCCTCCAATTATTTGAAAATTTCCTTTTTGAGAAATAAAACCCTCGTGCCTTTGTTCGTTCATTCATCCCTTTCCGGACATTGACCGGACTCCACCCATCCGGACATTGACCGGACTCCACCCATCCGGACGTAGCCGGACTACAAGGTAATACTCGAGTATACCAAATTCACCCAGGGTCACCATATCGCCCGACCGAGTCCGCTTCTGGCTCGAGTCGATCGGTAACGAAGGGCAGGGCCCAATTCAGCCAAAAGACTTACATCATGCACAACTAATGTTTCCATCATTAAATCATTGAAAATTTCACGTTTCATTAAGGTCGAGCGCGATAAATTACACGCTCGCCTAGAAAACTCGTTTTAGAAATCCTTGAAAGCACTTAACACATTATCAAACAACAACAACAAGCCATGAAGTCAAGAAGAATATAACAAACAAGGAACACTCACCTAGTTATGAAAAATAACGTGCAAAATATCCTTCCGGATATTACCCTTAGTCACCAATGAAACCTAAGGTTGAACAAGAGAACATATTACAGTTTATCGAGCAAAACATTTAAGAGAAACAAAGAAACCCGGCTAATTAGGAATAAAACGTGTAAAGATCACTTTCAAGTAAGAAGAGGGTTGTTTGAACCCAAGGATGAGAAATCATGTTTTAAAATGGAAAGCCGGTCATGGTATTGGCCAAACAAAAGTATTCAAGTTCAAATAGGAACCTAGCCCTCGAGCGAAAATTTGGGCAGCACGCCCTTTGTGTTTACCTAATTTTCCCGCCATTTAGGCTTCATTATTTTTCCTCAGCCAATCCCAAGGTCATATATATCATAAATGCAAGTCAATAGCCATTCCATAGGCTCATAACATCATAAGAATAAGAATCAAAGTCGTAACAAGTGTGCAGATACAATCTAGCAAAAGACAGATTTGACGTGTGGTTACGGGAATAATACATCCGAGGCTACGCTTATCAGATTGAGGCACAACTTATACCATTTCGAAGCTAAGACACAGGGCTACAATGTTCATGAAGATCACTTAGTCCAGTTTCCAATGCAACCTAGTCAAATCCTCAATTTACTGAACCAAAATCTCACTCATCAGCTATTTAACCGCTCTCCACTGGAATGGTCATATCTCAGGTTACCAAGGTCCGATTAAGGTGTTCTTAGTGGCATTCAAAATCTAAGACATAATAATAAAACTTTCATGTTTTGGAAAAAAACTAAATCAGTACGGATCCTAGTGAATAAACGTGATAAACTGGATAAACTGACCAAAACGGAACACTGGAAATTTCCTAAAATAGTGAGGGTATTTTGGTCTTTCACGGGCTACGTTGCTCCGATTGAGCTGAAATTTTGTAGGAACCTATAAAATACCATTATCTACAACTTTCATGTTTTATTCCAAACATAATTCGGCCTCTAACATAGGGAAATAAAAACAGGCAGAACCTAGTGACAATTTTCCAGAAATCTGAAATCTTTTGGTTTCAATGATAACTTTCTTAATTTCTTACTGCACTTGCTACCAAAACCCCCCTATATAACCTTGGATACATCATATATTCATCACACATCAAGTTTAGGCAGAAATTTATGAAACCCTAACTCATGTAACAAAAGGAAAAATTACCCAAAACATGATAACAACCGTAATTCATCACAATCTTGAGATGCTAAGCTAATTTAAACAAGATTAAGAGTAAAAATTGGGGAAATCATCATCCTTACCTTGCTTAGTATCTACCAAGAGCAACCCTAGCCTTCCCCTTCAAAATTTCACCAATAGCTCACTCAATAAACACTCAAGGGTGCCTTTAATCGGTTTAGTTCCTTTGTTTCCTCACTTTGTGACTTGATTCAAGAAGAAATGGAGAAGCTTTTCTCTTGTTTTTGCTCTCTCTCTCTCACGGCTCTTCAGCAGAAATAATGAGGAAGAATGGTGCAATTTTGGGGATAAGAAGGTTGGACAATGTCTTGGTCAATGGCCTCTAATGGTGTGACACTTGTCACAACCCTTACCAAGTAAAATTTCCTTTTCTTTTCTTGTATTTTCAGCCTCTAATTTCGGTCAAGCATAGCTGGAATTTAGGAGATATTTTGGTCAAATATCAATAAGCTTGTATGGTAAGAAAGTGGTGGTCAAGTGGTGCGTTCAACCGGTAGTGCGAGGGACCCGCCGGTTCTCGCCGTTTTTCTTCAAAACACACGTACTAGGGTTTTTATTTCCTATTCACCAACCTTATCTCATTGCTCCTAATCACATATTATTTCTCACTTAAAAGTCACTTTTAATCACCAAATTTGATCCTTGCTCCATACCGAAATTTCATCCGGCGAAAAATCGCGAAAACCCTATTTTTGCTCCAAACTTGAAACCGAAGCGTGAAACTCTACTTTCTAGGTTTATTTTCACTTCTTGTGAAAAGATTGGGTGGTAGGGCTTTAATAAATAATAATTTCCAAATAAAAGGGTATTTTTGAGAAAAAAAAATACAAGAAATTTGCGAGTCCTCACACTCTCTCCCCCTTAAAAGAATTTCGACCTCGAAATTCATACCTTCCGTCGCCTCGGAGGACCCCAAAACTCGGTGCTGATCTACGGCATAAACTTGTGTCGATACTTTTGTTCGATTTCCTCTTTCATGAGGTTGTTTCAGTTTGGTTCCTTCCACTTGTTGAGTACTACCCTCTCGTGGCTGTTTCTTCGGGCAATTGCTAAGTTGATGATTGCTACTCCCACAAATCAAACATTTTCCCCTTTTCCGCCAGCAATCATTCTCAGTGTGATTTGCCTTTCCACAGTATCCACAGGCCAATCGAGGAGCTACTGTTGGATCTTCTCGAGAAATGTCCTTTGATCCGATCTGACTTCCTTTCATAGACCTTTCATCTAATACTCTTAATGTCCAAGGTGGGCGAGATGAATGGTTCACTTTTTGCACTTTGGAGAGCATTGTCTTTTCTCTGAATTCCTCAGGTGTGCTGTTGGATGTATCTCTTTTTCGCGTTTGACAGACTTTTACTTGGGCTTTCACATCCTCAATTCTTTGGGCCTTCTCAAGAGCCTCTATAAACGTATCAACTTGAACTGCCGCTAATGCCTCCTGGATTTCCAAATTTAGTCCTTGTATAAATCGTCTTATTCTCAGTCGCTCCGTAACCACCAATTCGGAAGCGAATTTAGACAGTCTAGTAAATTTGGTCTCGTATTCGGCCACACTTAGAGTTCCCTGACGCAACCCAAAAAATTCGTCCTCTCTCCTTTCTTGGACTAAAGGTGGGAGATACTTTTCGTTAAATTCCCTTACAAAGTTCGCCCATGTCCATACCGTCTATTCTCTTTCCCACTTGGCTGTAATTACATTCCACCACGAGCGGGCTGGTCCTTCGAATTGAAATACAGCAAAATTTACTTGTCTTTGCTCCGTGTAATTCTAAGCTGCAAAGATATTAATCATTGCCTCCAACCACTGCTCAACTATATCTGGATTAGACCCTCCTTGAAATTTCGGAGGTAGAAACTTTTGGAACCTCTCAAGAGCCTTATCCTCTTCGATCTCAGGATTCCGGGATTGATTCACTGGCATTTGACCTTGTTGATCTACCAGTCTTGCCAAGATATCCGTCATCTGTTGCATTGCCGTTGCCATTTGGTCTCCAGTCGCAGCTCTTGATCCCTGCTCTTGCTCAGCTGACGTTTCCCTTTCTCCTCTTACTTCCGGGGTCCGCTCAATTCCCCGGCCTCGACAACGTCCACGACTACGTCTCCCGTCCATAGATATGTTTTTCCTTCTCTTTTTTCTTTTCTTTTCCCCCAAAAAGTTAATTTAGTAATGAACACAGTAAGTCGACTATAGTAACAAATTCTAGCTTTCCAAATACACAAATAAATATATACATACATAACACGCCATATCAAGAAGACGGATAAGCATATACACAAATACATATCAAGTTGGTCAGATAATCATGTCCACACAGGTATACTGACGTCATGTAGTAACAATATACAGGTAAATCAAAAGGAAAAAGTGAAGTCATCCCAGTATCAGCTCGTCCGGTCTCTCACGTCACTTACTATCCAAACTAGATGTCCCTGACCTCTTGTGCTCCTTCTAGTCAGACAAAGCCTGTTCATATTCCCAAAATGCAAGTCTCAAGTACTTAGCAGCGCCGCAACTCTAGAGTACTCATGCACGAGAATCCGAGATAAGATAATTCACATCTCGAGCTGCAGTCTCAAGAGTAAACTATCTACAATCGAAATTCCTACCTGACATACCTATCTATGGTCCTCAGATACCATGAGAAACATTTAAGGCCTATAACATTCGTAATTCTTAGTCCATCATACTTATTCACCACTTAGTCCAGGATCACTCCGCGCAGAGACCACGCGAAGCAGCTATAGGTTTTATCCCTCAATCGCTTAACTTTCAAGTCAAATCGAATCCCACAGTCCCGCATCCTAAACTTCAAGCCTAGGATACACTACAGAGATCTAAAGTCTAAGATCTGATACCACCTGTCACGGCCCCACCTCCCCCTAAGGCGAACCAAAGGGTTTGGCGAGTCGCCTGCCCGGCTCTCGTCGGGACTCAGTCGTTCCTTAATCAAATCCAGAATAAATCACAAGAATAAATAGGGCAGCAATCCAAACTTAAAGCGGAACTTATATACATTGCTATCTCAAAAGGAAGTACAGCCATCAAATGTACAAAGGTTCTCACTTCACCATACAACCAGCCCGTGCCAAGCACTAGGGCGAGAACCATTACAAAAGAAACAAAATACCTAGACCAGGCTAGTCTATGCTCTCATCCTACTCGCCGTCCCCTGTTAAGGAAAACAAAACTAAAGGGGTGAGCTAAAAGCTCAGTGAGGTTCCGAACAGATAATCAACAATCAATTCAATACATTAAACATGGAGTATCAATGTGACGCCCCGACAGATGAGTGTGAGAACCAAAAATTTTTGTATATTTTCGAGACATTATTTTGTTTCTTGTTTATAATTTTATGCATTTCTTCAATATATTAATTTCGTATCCATTTTTTTTAAGTAAATATAGTTTTCAAATCATTTTCTTGTTACAAGTTAGTCCACGTTAATTTTGAAGAGTATTACGAACGTGGGACCCGCCAGTGCGGTAAATGTAATATATTTTTGATAACTTGTTGGAGTTTTGTACTAAGTGATATTATTTTACAAGGTGCTAAGAGATAATTAGATGTTACTTATATGGATTATCATTGGAGAGACAAAAGGATAAGTTTTAAACCAAAAGGTGACAATTGTCACCTTCCAATTCACTCTTGGACTTTGACCTAACTTTCACCTTTACTAAAAACCAATTTTTGACCCAATTTTCTTTCATTTTTCTTGGTCTTGGCCGACCCATTTGAGGACCAAAACATGAGAGGAAATTTCTTCATTTTCTAGCCTCAATTCTTGCTCAAATCTTGAGTTTCAACCACCCAAATCACAAACTACACCATACAAATGCTCAACTAGGAAGCTTAAAGGTTTTGGTGGAGTTGTTTTGGAGGAGGAAAGTCTAAACTACCATTTTGTCTTGAGTTTCCAAGGTATTTTGCCAAGAACTTCCTCTTTACTTCAATTAATTGGTGATTAGTGGCTTATAGTTGTTTTAGATGTTGTTTTGTGGAAGATTTCATGGATTGAGCTAGAGTTACGTTAAATTTCAGTTGTAAGATTTCAATTCTGCCCTGTTCTGACCAGTGTTATTCGGCCATGATGGAAGCCAAATCAGGCTTAGGTTAAAACATGAAAGGTGTAGAAAATGGTGTTAGCTAGCTGCCTGTAAAATTTCAGCTTGATCCAAGCACTGTAGCTTGTGAAACGTCCGAAATACCCCTGACTGTACATGAACCCTATTTCGCGCCCAGATTTTTATTTTCGTGTAGTTTTCCACTTTTGACCATGAAAATGCATGATTTGGCTTTTGAGGTCTTCATAAGAAATGTAGGTTTATGTCTTGGCTTCGAAACACCATAAGATTTGTTTCAATCCAATAAGGGTAGCTTCAGTTATGGATATTGTCCCG
The DNA here is from genome assembly GCF_036785885.1 of Coffea arabica. Taxonomy (NCBI): domain Eukaryota; kingdom Viridiplantae; phylum Streptophyta; class Magnoliopsida; order Gentianales; family Rubiaceae; genus Coffea; species Coffea arabica. The sequence continues at coordinate 24,051,350 of NC_092316.1, forward strand.
AAAGGTGTTAAGCGGAAAATTTACGCTTGTGGGTGAATTTCTGGTTTCTAGGGTTTCAATTTGGGGGTTTTCTAATGGTTGGCTTTAAGCTTCTAATTGGCTTGATTAAAGAGGGTTTTGTGGCCTAATTGGATATGTTTCATCATTTAGGAACTATATGTGCAATTGTGGTTGATTGGGTTGGTATTGGTGTTGTTATTGTAGGTTGGACAAATGAAGCATTTAAGGGGAAATGCTATCCGAACCTTGAGTGTATATAATTGCTTTGAATTTGTGAGTTAGGGCTTCGATTTGGACAAGGTAATGAGATATGACGGATGATTCCTGAGCCGTGGAGGTGAGTGACCTTAAACTGTTTCCAAAGTTACTTTTGAAATGTTTCTTGCATTGTTTCTTTGGTTGCATCTCCTGTGTGCCGGCATACGAGTTCTTGACATGGTTTGGCTTTAATGAGTTCTTGAGGAGTCTTGTGCTGGACACCAACGTCTCCACCACTTTCGTGAGTTTGTGATATGATCTGGGGCACCGATGCTGCTCCCCCTTATTGTTTATGGTTTTGTGATCTATTTGAGCGTTGGGTGTTTAGTTTCAATGATTTCACTGGCTCACGAGAGCAAAAATATGTGCATTTGATACTTGAATCATGACATCATCGAAACACATTATTGTGAAATATATTTGCTTACTGATTTTAATGGTTACTCACTGAGCTTCTAGCTCACCCCAAAAACTATTTTATTCCCCTCCACAGGGCTCGTGGCGAAGGAAGAGCTTGTAATACTTATTCATGCGACTGGATGGCCTATATTTTGTATAGTTTAGTTTTGGAAATCCTCCTGTACCATAGTTGGTATCAAGGATTAGAGTGGCGCAGCGGAAAGGTGGACGCTTTGCTTTTGATATGTAATTCTTGGATAATTGATGTATATATTTGAGATTTATCTTGTAATTTAATTGAGGACGTTAGTGAGTGAGTGAGTCCCGGCGAGAGTTGGGCAGGCGACCCGCGGAACCCTTTGGTTCGCCTTAGGGGGAGGTGGGGTCGTCACAATCAATAATTCAAGAAACATTTACAATGGAAAGCAATAGTTACATTCATTAAAAGGATACAGGCTCACATGGAGCTATTCGTTCTTTCGTTCGTTCCCCTGAGATTTCCCCTTATTCCTCCAATTATTTGAAAATTTCCTTTTTGAGAAATAAAACCCTCGTGCCTTTGTTCGTTCATTCATCCCTTTCCGGACATTGACCGGACTCCACCCATCCGGACGTTGACCGGACTCCACCCATCCGGACGTAGCCGGACTACAAGGTAATACTCGAGTATACCAAATTCACCCAGGGTCACCATATCGCCCGACCGAGTCCGCTTCTGGCTCGAGTCGATCGGTAACGAAGGGTAGGGCCCAATTTAGCCAAAAGGCTTACATCATGCGCAACTAATGTTTCCATCATTAAATCATTGAAAATTTCACGTTTCATTAAGGTCGAGCGCGATAAAGTACACGCTCGCCTAGAAAACTCGTTTTAGAAATCCTTGAAAGCACTTAACACATTATCAAACAACAACAACAAGGCATGAAGTCAAGGAGAATATAACAAACAAGGAACACTCACCTAGTTATGAAAAATAACGTGCAAAATATCCTTCTGGATATTACCCTTAGTCACCAATGAAACCTAAGGTTGAACAAGAGAACATATTACAGTTTATCGAGCAAAACATTTAAGAGAAACAAAGAAACCCGACTAATTAGGAATAAAACGTGTAAAGATCACTTTCAAGTAAGAAGAGGGTTGTTTGAACCCAAGGATGAGAAATCATGTTTTAAAATGGAAAGCCGGTCATGGTATTGGCCAAACAAAAGTATTCAAGTTCAAATAGGAACCTAGCCCTCGAGCGAAAATTTGGCAGCACACCCTTTGTGTTTACCTAATTTTCCCGCCATTTAGGCTTCATTATTTTTCCTCAGCCAATCCCAAGGTCATATATATCATAAATTCAAGTCAATAGCCATTCCATAGGCTCATAACATCATAAGAATAAGAATCAAAGTCGTAACAAGTGTGGAGATACAATCTAGCAAAAGACAGATTTGATGTGTGGTTGCGGAAATAATACATCTGAGGCTACGCTTATCGGATTGAGGCACAACTTATACCATTTCGAAGCTAAGACACAGGGCTAAAATGTTCATGAAGATCACTTAGTCCAGTTTCCAATGCAACCTAGTCAAATCCTCAATTTACTGAACCAAAATCTCACTCGTTGGCTATTTAACCGCTCTGCACTGAAATGGTCATATCTCAGGTTACCAAGGTCCGATTAAGGTGTTCTTGGTGGAATTCAAAAGCTAAGACATAATACTAAAACTTTCATGATTTGGAAAAAAACTAAATCAGTACGGATCCTAGTGAATAAACGTGATAAACTGGATAAACTGACCAAAACGGAACACTGGAAATTTCCTAAAATAGTGAGGGTATTTTGGTCTTTTCACGGGCTACGTTGCTCCGATTGAGCTGAAATTTTGTAGGAACCTATAAAATACCATTATCTACAACTTTCATGTTTTATTCCAAGCCCAATTCGGCCTCTAACATAGGGTAATAAAAACGGACAGAACCTAGTGACAATTTTCCAGAAATCTGAAATCTTTTGGTTTCAATGATAACTTTCTTAATTTCTTACTCCACTTGCTACCAAAACCCCCCTATATAACCTTGGATACAACATATATTCATCATACATCAAGTTTAGGCAGAAATTTATGAAACCCTAACTCATGTAACAAAAGGAAAAATTACCCAAAACATGATAACAACCGTAATTCATCACAATCTTGAGATGCTAAACTAATTTAAACAAGATTAAGAGTAAGAATTGGGTAAATCATCATCCTTACCTTGCTTAGTATCTACCAAGAGCAACCCTAGCCTTCCCCTTCAAAATTTCACCAATAGCTCACTCAATAAACACTCAAGGGTGCCTTTAATCGGTTTAGTTCCTTTGTTTCCTCACTTTGTGACTTGATTCAAGAAGAAATGGAGAAGCTTTTCTCTTGTTTTTGCTCTCTCTCTCTCACGGCTCTTCAGCAGAAATAATGAGGAAGAATGGTGCAATTTTGGGGATAAGAAGGTTGGACAATGTCTTGGTCAATGGCCTCTAATGGTGTGACACTTGTCACAACCCTTACCAAGTAAAATTTCCTTTTCTTTTCTTGTATTTTCAGCCTCTAATTTCAGTCAAACATAGCTGGAATTTAGGAGATATTTTGCTCAAATATCAATAAGCTTGTATGGTAAGAAAGTGGTGGTCAAGTGGTGCGTTCAACTGGTAGTGCGAGGGACCCGCCGGTTCGCGCCGTTTTTCTTAAAAAGACACGTACTAGGGTTTTTACTTCCTATTCACCAACCTTATCTCATTGCTCCTAATCACATATTATTTCTCACTTAAAAGTCACTTTTAATCACCAAATTTGATCCTTACTCCATACCGAAATTTCATCCGGCGAAAAATCGCGAAAACCCTATTTTTGCTCCAAACTTGAAACTGAAGCGTGAAACTCTACTTTCTAGGTTTATTTGCACTTCTTGTGAAAAAGATTGGGTGGTAGGGCTTTAATAAATAATAATTTCCAAATAAAAGGGTATTTTTGAGAAAAAAATACAAGAAATTTGCGAGTCCTCACACTCTCTCCCTCTTAAAAGAATTTCGACCTCGAAATTCATACCTTCCGTCGCCTTGGAGGACCCCAAAACTCGGTGCTGATCTACGGCATAAACTTGTGTCGATACTTTTGTTCGATTTCCTCTTTCATGAGGTTGTTTCAGTTTGGTTCCTTCCACTTGTTGAGTACTACCCTCTCGTGGCTGTTTCTTCGGGCAATTGCTAAGTTGATGATTGCTACTCCCACAAATCAAACATTTTCCCCTTTTCCGCCAGCAATCATTCTCAGTGTGATTTGCCTTTCCACAGTATCCACAGGCCAATCGAGGAGCTACTGTTGGATCTTCTCGAGAAATGTCCTTTGATCCGATCTGACTTCCTTTCATAGACCTTTCATCTAATACTCTTAATGTCCAAGGTGGGCGAGATGAATGGTTCACTTTTTACACTTTAGAGAGCATTGTCTTTTCTCTGAATTCCTCAGGTGTGCTGTTGGATGTATCTCTTTTTCGCGTTTGACAGGCTTTTACTTGGGCTTTCACATCCTCAATTCTTTGGGCCTTCTCAAGAGCCTCTATAAACGTATCAACTTGAACTGCCGCTAATGCCTCCTGGATTTCCAAATTTAGTCCTTGTATAAATCGTCTTATTCTCCATCGCTCCGTAACCACCAATTCGGAAGCGAATTTAGACAGTCTAGTAAATTTGGTCTCATATTCGGCCACACTTAGAGTTCCCTGACGCAACCCAATAAATTCATCCTCTCTCCTTTCTTGGACTAAAGGTGGGAGATACTTTTCGTTAAATTCCCTTACAAAGTTCGCCCATGTCCATACCGTCTGTTCTCTTTCCCACTTGGCTGTAATTACATTCCACCACGAGCGGGCTGGTCCTTCGAATTGAAATACAGCAAAATTTATTTGTCTTTGCTCCGTGTAATTCAAAGCCGCGAAGATATTAATCATTGCCTCCAACCACTGCTCAGCTATATCTGGATTAGGCTCTCCTTGAAATTTCGGAGGTAGAAACTTTTGGAACCTCTCAAGAGCCTTATCCTCTCCGATCTCAGGATTCTGGGGTTGATTCACTGGCATTTGACCTTGTTGATCTACCAGTCTTGCCAAGATATCCGTCATCTGTTGCATTGCTGTTGCCATTTGGTCTCCAGTCGCAGCTCTTGATCCTTGCTCTTGCTCATGTAGACACCAAATTTTTGGTGTAATTTCATTTACTGTTTATTTTTAGTTTTTTATTTGTCGTGTTAGTTTTATTCGATTTTTAGTTTTTAGTTTATAGTTTTATTTTTATTTTTAAGTTTTTAGCATAGAATTTCTTGAAAAAAAAGAGAAAAAGGAAAAATGAATGAAAAAAGAGAAAAAGGAAAATCATGGAAAAAGAGAAAAAGGAAAAATCATGAAAAAATGAAAAAAAAAGAAAAATCATAAAGAAAAAGGAAAAAAAAAGAAAAGAAAAAAATAGCAATTTTGTTTTATTTGGTTTTATTTATCTATTTTAGTCATTAGATTTTATACTTTGTTGTTTCTAGTTTATTTGTTTTATCCAAGGTTAATTAAATTATTTTGTTATTTATTTTTATCAATATTGTTTTAATTAATCTAAAAAAAAAAAAAGAGCAAAGTCGCGACAATGCAAGCTGCGTTTCTACGCAGCTTGCAAAGAGAGAACTTGGGCAGTCCTTGGTTGCAAATATAGCAGAGGATAGCTGAGGGTTTTAGGGTTGTTAGCTTGGTATAAATAGGACAGAAATAGCAGCCGCAACAGAGGGAGGATAGGATCGGAAAGAAAGAAAAACAGAGGAGGAAAAAACAACGGCTGAGAGCAGTGGGGTTTGGTGGTAACAACTGCTGAGAGTTTTGACGGCTAGGGTTAAGGAGGCTGTGAAAGAGTGAGGAACCGAGAGACAGAAGGGGACCATTTTGAGAGATAGAAAACAGGGAGGTTTTAGGAGGTTGGGAAGTGGCGAGCAAGAAGGGATCGAAAGAAACGAAAAAACTAGGTAGAGGGCTGGAAGGAAGATTGGCGACGGCGGAGGAAGACAGAAAAACATCTAGAAAAAGGGCCGAACCAAGAGAGAGCTAGAGGGAGAGCTTTGGTGGAAGAAAAAGTTTCGGATAGAGGGAGGAACAAGAAGGAAGCTACGGACTGAGGAACCCAGGAAGCTGGGGAGGTGTTTTCGGCAAAAGAAAAGCTGGAAAGCTTCCCGAGCCGCACAAATCGTGACCCAAAGTATTGTATTCATCACTGCTAAGATTGTCTGCGATGACGCACTCAACCACCATTTCTGGAATCAGCACGTACTTGCCTAACATATTTCGCGTTTGCTTCACTTCACTGCGTTTGCAGGTCACTCTAACCTTTCTTATTGTCATTTTTATACCATTTCGTGAAAATCTGGAGTTCACAGCATGAATTTCTTCCTTGTGCACACATATTTTGTTTCTTTTCTTGGCGGTTTAATCTCTGGTTCTTTGTAGAGACCCGTTTAGTAATTCGTTTTGGGCTCTATATCTCTGATGTTGGATTGTGTATTGTTATAACTCATGAAACCCAAAGTATAGGAATCATTTCTAGCCTCCTTTAGTCGATGATTAATCCTCAAATTTGCCGAAAGGAGGTTGTAGAAATTTTTCAGATTTGGCAGGTTCTTGTTTCCCTCTAGTTTTGTATTCAAACATGAGAGTGTTGAGGTTTAGAAATGGAAAGAATGTGCGGTTATGTTGTCATTTTGATTCATGGCTTCATTGATTGAAGCCATTGGTAGTGTTTGAATGAGCAAAAACAAAAAAAAAAACTGCAAAAGCTCTCGGTTTTATGACTTTTATTATGCTTGGATTCATGATGCTCCCTTGGTTGCTGTTTCCTTTATGTTCTTAAGATGTTGATGATGGGTTTTAGCAAGGAAAGGCTTAGACAACATGGTTTTGGTTGGTTTGGAAATGGGTTGGAATTTCTGGTTCCAAATTTTGCATATTTGAGCAGCTAGTTCACGTCACTTTTCTGCATTTTTTGTGTCCGAGAGTATCTGTTCGATGCCTCCCCTCTCCTTTGCCTCCTATTCTTTCATTTCAGGTATTGGACAAATTGGGAACTGCATTAAATCATTTCCTTGATATGTTAGAATTGTATAAAAAAACTGAAAGCTGCTGCATTTTTATTTTTGCCGTTTCCCTTCTCGAAGCAATCTGAAGGGCTGAGCTCCTTTTTGTACGTTTAGATGCTAAGCCAATGGGCTTTTATTTAAGTTGTGATACTTGGTTGAATTTGTATTGTTCGAAGTTGTGTTTCGAGGCTAAGATCTGTGCTTGAAAATCGAAAACTAGTATCTAGTTTGTTGCAGAAATTTTTTTAGCAACTGCCGAGAGTTTTGCAGAAGTAAGAAATGCTGCTTCAGCTTTTGTTGCATGCATGAAATGATTTTGAACATTGCACTTTAATCCCTCAAGTTTCACCTTATGCTATTATGACCCACAAAATTGAGAAAACTAATCAATTGGGTCCCTGTGACTTTTGCAGCAATGCATTATGGCCCAATTACATTCCATGTTCTTGAAATTAGGTCCAAAGATATTTGCGTTTGAACCATTACTTGATCCTTTCTTGGCTCTTGGATCCTTTGAGTTCTTCAATGTTTCAATTGGCTTTGAATGGTTGATTAATGCTTGCAATTGGGTCTTTGGTGGATCCCTTTATTGGAAACTATGTATTATTTGATTTTATTTAAATGGCAATTAGGAGAGATTTGGTGACTTTGTTATACTTTACTATTTGAGGTACCGTGACCTTTTTATTGTTTTGAAGCCATTTTTCTTTCATTTGGACACCATTTAAAGGGGAAGGTATAATCTCTTTTATCTTTTGTCTCTCCTATGTGATCCAACGTGCTAAGTGAGGATTGCATGTCTAATTTGCTTTCCTTGCTTTTCTTTAGTTCCTTTATTTTATTTACTTTTGCTTTTAATTAAGTTATTCTTTTATGGGGTATGTGTACACCTCTTGGCTTGTAATAGATAGGGCTTGGAGGAGCATTTGATGAAGACCTATTGAAGACGTGTGCCTAGCTAGCAAATGTAATAGGTCCTTTAGCTTGATTGCTTTGCTTTTTTGTTATGTGTTACTTGCTTTATTAGGCTCTTGCATCTAGTCGAGCATGCTAAGTGTTACGTGCTATGTGTTTATGAGTGTTTGACATGTCTACTCGCTTTCCATAGCCATGAATGAATGTGATGGATGAATGTATGTTTCTACTAGTCCAACGCTAGTCAGAATTCATAGAATGGGCTAGTCCAACGCTAGACCCTTAGGGATTTCCCCTCGTTAGTACATGTTTGCATGTTCATTATATGTCATGCATTCTTTTTAGTTTTATCATTTTGCATGCCCCTCGAACCCCTTTTCCCTCCATTTTAGGATTTTTGCATTTCATGCTAGTTATAGGGTTCATTTGCTTGAGAGTCCCCTTAAATATGGGATATAGACGAGTGTGGCCTTTTCTAAGCCTTAGCACGCTTGTATTCCCTCTATAAAAGGGCAAATTGAGTCATGATTTAGGTCTCCCCGTACCCAATATGCATGAATTCCCTAGGCTCATGCATTTTTAAATCCACTCTACCATTTTATACCCTCATCACACTTTCATTTTTCCTCCCATTTTGCACACGTGCACCTTTATGTTTCTTCACTTGCACACGAACACTTTTATCATCACTTGCACACATGCACTTCATATTATCATTTCACATACTGTACCTTGCCCACTCACGTGCACATTTTCATTTACATATTTATTGTTTTTTATTACTTTTTCAAACTCATGTCCTCACACTGCATACATGCATTCCATTCATTTGCATCCCACTCGCATTATTCGTGACTTCTTCAAAGGATCGTTATTGGGCTTCACAATTAATGTGATTGGCACCACTCAACCTTTGAAGAGAAATTTCCCCCAATACCCCTAGGTCTAGGGTTTGCATTCATGTAGTGCATCCAAATGTAATAAATTCTTTGGTTAAAACAAGAAAATTTTTGATTAAATCATGCAACTAGCCTTTGCTAGGTCAAAGGGGTGCATTGGATTTTATCCTTGCCTTCCCCTTTGTCAAATGTGACTCCCGAACCTTTTTCTTTGGTTTACGTGGACTAGGAGTCGTTTAAAAGGGGTTTCTTACTACTTTTTCCTATTTTTTCTTTAAAAATTCATTTTTTGGTGACTTGGTACACCTTAACTCATTACCAAGTGGCGACTCCAATTTTTATTTCAAAAACCCTTTTTAAACTATAATTTTGGGTCAAATCGTCGCATTCTCAACCCCCCATTTAGACCCATTTTTTCTTTTAAATCACAATTCATTTTCCAATCACAAAAAATACATTTTTTTCACCATTTATTTATTTTATCAAAAAAATGGGGCGCGATAGTTGGCGACTCCACTGGGGACATTTGAGAGTCCGAGCAAATTTGATTTAATCAACCTTTTTCTTCTTTTAACCTTTTCATATATCACATTTGGGTGTTTTAGGGTTGTATTTTTCCTTTTTAGGATTTTGCATTTCGCGCGTATTAATTACTCCCTCACTCACGCATGTATGATTGGTCGATTGGATGTATGTTTACTTGTTTATCTCGCACTTGCATTGCATTTGGGAGGGTGTGTGTCACCTTTAGAGGCTCGCATGGTTCTCAACCCTTTCCCTCAAAATAGGGAACACTTCATACGTGCACGTTTACTTGTTGTTATCCTATTTTATTTTATTTTTCGTGGGCGCTACCCCACACCGCCTTGTAGGATTAGGATTGATTGCCTTGGGTAGGCGGATGGTGTGCACTGCGCCCATAGCGCTACCTAAGGGATCACTCGAGCCACCGATCGAAGGCCTTGGGAGTGATGACCCTTTGCCTTTAGGTCTGAAAGCTTGGGAGCCGAAGCCTTATCGAGTCTAGTTGCATTAGTGAACCACAGCCTCATGCATCCATGTTAGAATTTTCCTAGGTTAAAGTCAGCCTCACCCTATTTTAAGCACATTAGGCACGAGGGAAGGGGTTCCACCCCTTTTACTTGCTTTATTGTATTTCTTTTTCTTAATTGCTCCCAATATGTTATGTGTATTATCAATTGCACTAACCATTCTTTTGTTTTCTTGGCTTGCATTCATGTGCCTTAGTAATAAGAGGCCTCTTTGGCACTCTTTTAGTGACTTACCCACTGATAGCTTACATGTTTAAATTTCAGTCATTACACTTAATTTTCAATAAATACATTTCATTTTAGACCTTTTCCCCCCCCGATGCATTATTCATGTCCTTTAGGCCATATTTGTCACATATTTACATCGCTTTAATAAATGGCATCATGCATTAAACCCTAGAAAGGGAATGCCATTTAGGGGATCCCGTGTTAGGAATAAGCCACCTTGTGTCTCGGATACTTAATCCAAAGAGACTTGCACGTTTACATTTTGTACCATCCAAAGGGGTAGTGCACAAGGTAAGGTAGGATCCGATCATTTTCATAGAGTGATCTTTGGAATATGAGCGTCTAATAATCACTTTTTGGCCATTTTATCAAAATTGGTAAAAATCCCTTGCGTAAAGGACATTAATTTGAAGACATTTACCAATATTTCCTCACTATTGAGACAATAAGTGAATTGAGGCCAAAATTTGATTTTTAGAAGGTCATAGACTAATGCACTGCAATAATTTTGAAATAACCAATGGCCGGACGATTCAACCAATCTATTTTGCCGATTCATTCGATAAATCGTCAATTCATTTGACCAATTTACCCTTTTTAGGGTCATTTGACCAATTTACCCTTTTTAGGGTCATCTGGTCAATTTTGAATAAATCGTCAATTCATTTGACCAATTTACCTTTTTTAGGGTCATCCGGTCGATTTTGAATAAATCGTCAATTCATTTGATCAATTTACCCTTTTTAGGGTCATTCGGCCAATTTTTTAATAAATCACTAATTCAATTTCATTCATTTGACCAATTTACCCTTTTAGGGCGATCTGGTCAATTTTGAATAAATTCTCGATTTCATTCAATTCATTTGATCAAGTTCCTTTTTAGGATGATCCGATCCATTTTTTAATAAAATTTTCAATTTCATTCGATCAAGTTCCTTTTTTTAGGATGATCCGGTCAATTTTGAGTAAGTTTTTAAATTTTACTCAATTCATTTGACCCGTTTCCCTTTTTAGGGTAATGCGGTCGATTTTAAATAAATTTCATTCAACCCGTTTGACCAATTAGAGTTTCAATGTCGAATTTCAAATTGGGAAATCTAGTCGATTTTTTTTGAAAAAACCATCCATTGCATCCAGCCATTTGATCAGTTGGAGTTGTGACCCGTGCTTCACTGAAAAATTTGTCAACGAATTCCGATCTCTTCGATAGGAAGTTTGTCAATGTCAAACCCGTGCGTTTTTACAAAATCTTGTATCGATCAAAAGTGATCAATCCATTCGGACGTTGATCTCATTTTTACAAATGTCTCTCGTCACTCCAATTGACCAAATTTTTCAAAGAATTATTTTTCACTCAATGAGTTGATCAGATCTATCAGGTATGGTATAGTACCTATCCTAGAGGATTGCATTTTCATGCTAGGCCTACCCTTGGCACAAAAAGGGTCCCCCCATAGGACATGCATACCGATTTTATATTCTTTCTTACTAACTCAGGGTATTTTTCTTTTGTTTCCCCCCTCCCTTGCATTCATAAAAATGTTTCAATAAGACGAAAATATTCTTCTATATCTGATAATTTTGATCCAATAAAGCTTGAAGATTACAAGTATTACTTGATTCTTGGGCAGACATTGCCACGAAAACATAAATGATTTATCTGGAAGCTCTACGCTAAAGCCTCTGAGAGATGTTGTAATTGTCTTCCAAAGGGAAATTCTGTTTATTTGATTTGTTAATACATTTTGTTCCAAAAGAAAAGGAGATGAAAAGTGTATATGAGGAGCCCTTTACAAGTTTCTCTTTTCTCATTTGTATCATAATTGAATGAGGAATTTTGTTTCAAACTGTTTCAGCAATAAAATTTTTGGACAATTATTGTTTTGTGTATATTTATGTACATTTCATCCTTTATTCTTACTCATTGGAGATTTCATGATGAATTTTGAGAAATAAAACCAAATTGAGATTTTTTCAACCTCCAGCCTGAAAATTCACAAGTGTATGCTTCCTAAAATCCTTACACTAGGTTGGTGATCCGAGCTATCCAACAAGAGTGCTCAAAATTAAAGAGGTCACTCAAAAGGCCCAATGAGATACCTTTTCTCCTTCACTGTACAATTCATATTTTTGCCCACTTCTATTGGCCCAGAATAAAACCAGTCACACTGATTGATAAATTACAAATTGGGGCAATCTTTGCTTGAGAAATGTCCACTGTGTCTAATTCAATTCACATCTAAGTGAAAGCAAAATGTGCATTATTCTTATTTGTTTTGAAAATTTGGAATGATATTTCAAGCGTTCGTTTCTCTATCTATACAGATTTTATCATTTGCTCTCCCGTTTGAGCCTTTGAAAAATTAATTTCGTTTCAAATAAGAGCCCTAATGATCACTACCCTATATTGGAAAATTTTCAAATATCAAAAAGGGGAGTGGATTTTCAATGACCATTTCGTTATTTTGGTTGTCATGAGGTGTAAGAATGATACTTTGGCCGTTATTTCTACAACCTAAACACTGATCATCCCTTGCATCCTCATTTGAGCTAAAAATTGGTGGTTCTTTTCGAGTGCACATATGATCGCACCCCACATTGGGAAGGGAGATTGGAAAATTTTTCAGAAAAAAAAACAAAAAAAAAGAGAGAGAAAAGCAAAAAATACTAAAAGAAAAGAAAAGAGGGAATCACAAATTGGAGAAATTTGAATCTATCTGGGCTTCAATTTTGGAAAAAGGGAAAAAGGAAGGGTTTTGTCCGACGAACCACTTATGGAGAGTCTTCCTCAGTCAATTAATTCAGATACATGCCAGAAATTTCCCATTAATGAAAGTTTCCTTTCAGAGTTATTGCAAGGAACGGATTAATAGTCAGGCCCTCTTCTTTTCCAATCAAGCATTCTATCCCTAGTTATCCCTTTCGAGCTTTCAGAATAAAATATTTCATTTGGCAACCCCTGAGAATCGCAAACCCCACACTGGGGCAAGTTTGAGTTGAAAAAGAAAATTTCAATAAGTGAAAAGGTGAAAAGCCACAAAATCAAAAGACAAAAGAAGGAAAGAGAATCTCAGTTCAAAAATAAACTGGGGCAAATTGTGAAAGTTCAAAAGAACGGCAAAAAGCCGAAAAAGTCAAAAGAAGAAAGAAAATGAAAGAGAAAAAGCCTCAATTGAGCATAAACTGGGGCAAAGTTCTGATTTAGCCCTAAAATAGGGTTGGCGCAACAATGCGATCTCAGATTCTTCAAACCATTTTTAAAATCTGCCTTCAAGACTTAACTTTTCTAAAACACCACACCTGACCCCATTACAAAAACCGAAAGTCCTGACTTCTGTTCTTTGCAATGGCCCTGTCAAGAAAATTTCTGATGCCGGAAAATTTTAGCTGTATTTCTGAATTGCTTGAGTATGAGGTTGACGCTACTCACCATGTGAAAACCCATCAGCTCGAGGGGAAAGAAAAGAAGCGAAAGAAAAGCAAGAAAAGAAAATGCAGAAAAATTTGACACTGAAGTCCCTGGGGAATGATGAGAAAATCCAAACAAAGTCTGAAATTTTTTGAGTTCAGAATAGGGGCAATTTTGGGAAAAGAGCGATCTTCAGTGCAATGTCCTTGAAAATCTTATTTCTTTAACTATCATTTTCCAAGTTACATTACAAGCTAACAAAGTCCATCGTTGACTTATTCCTTCATGACAATCCAAAGTGAGGATTATGCTCATAAGAAATTCATTAATCACTTGTGATCATGGGGGTATAACCAGTTTTCACAGATTTAGCTATCATTCTTACCCATTTGTTGCAAGCTTAAAGCTTATATGTTGACTCAATTTTCTTAAGAAATAAGGGTGACAAACTCTCTGCTTTCACTAAGATGTGATATTGATGGGATTACGTACAATTTGGGCACAAAAATAAGACAAATCTTGACCTCCCATTTCCAAATCAGAAATAACGCCCACTTGATCGGTCCTGAAAGATGAACCAACTGGAAATTGTGACCCATTACCCAAAACACCAATGCCAAGGTGAGGAAGAAATCTTCTGTGATCTGATTTTATTTCAAGAAATTCATCATGAAATTTTCTTTTAGGAAATATAGTTTCTTACAGTGTTCAAATAAATGGAAAGTCATCCAGACAAGTTTTTGCAATTAAATGGCCCATACTGGGGCAAAATTTTATTTGTGAGATTTCATGAAATAAGCCCACACTGGGGCAAATTTTTTATAGTCCATTTGAGGATTTCGTCAAATCAATCACACTACTCTTTCTATGAATAGTAGTTGCAATATTTTGAAATTCAAGTGCATGTCATACTTTGGTAAGCCCCTGTGCAGGTATCCATGGTTGAAATCAACGAAAGAGCATCTGGTGATGTGGAAGGCCGATGTCGAGGAAAGAAAAGAAAGAAGGGAAAAGGGCCCTACACTGGGGGCAAATTATTTTGAAAAGATTCTCTCGAAAAATCAGAAAAATTCAAAAGTCAAAAATCAAGTTCAAATTCTTGTTTCTTGGAAAATCAAACTCAATTTCTTGACCAATTGGATGGCAGGACTGGGTCTTATCCCACTGACCATTCACAAACATCTCAAAGATCAAGTTGGGCCTGGATTTCGTGCCGCCAACTTCACAAAAAGCACGATTAGGCCTGGACTTGGTGCCGCCAACATCGCAAAGATCAGTTGGGCCTGGACTTGGTGCCGCCAACATCGCAAAGATCACGTTGGGCCTGGACTTCGTGCCGCCAACTTCACAACATCCCGTTGGGCGTGGACTTAGTGCCGCCAACGTTCACAACATCACGTTGGGCCTGGATTTCGTGCCGCCAACATTCCAAACATCCCGTTGGGCCTAGATTTAGTGCCGCCAACATTCCAAACACCACGTTGGGCCTGGACTTAGTGCCGCCAACATTCCAAATATCCCGTTGGGTCTGGACTTTGTGCCGCCAACTTCACAAGATCACGTTGGGCTTGGATTTCGTGCCGCCAACTTCACAACATCCCGTTGGGCCTGGATTTTGTGCCGCCAACATTCCAAATATCCCATTGGGCCTGGATTTTGTGCCGCCAACTTCACAAGATCACGTTGGGCCTAGACCTCGTGCCGCCAACTTCACAACATCCCGTTGGGCCTGGACCTTGTGCCGCCAACATCACAAGATCACGTTGGGCCTGAACTTCATGCCGCCAACTTCACAAGATCACGTTGGGCCTGGACCTCGTGCCGCCAACTTCACAACATCCCGTTGGGCCTGGACTTTGTGCCGCCAACTTCACAAGATCACGTTGGGCCTGGATTTCGTGCCGCCAACATTTCATTGGGCAGGCTCGGGTTTAATCCCACTGACCAATTCATCACACTGGGGCAAATTATTTCGACGAGTCTCTCAGTCAGGAAAAAAATCAAATCAAATCAAAAAATCAAAAAAAAAATCAAAAAATCAAAAAGTCAAAAATCAAATCAAGTTCACCTCGGCAGGCTCGGGTTTTATCCCACTGACCGCTTTTATTTTCGTTGGGCATGGGTTTTATCCCTCCGACCTCGGCAGGCTCGGGTTTTATCCCACTGTCCGATTGTCAAAAGCATTTTATTGCTACTGGAGTTGGGTTTGTCCCGTCAGTAAGCATCTCATTCTCATTGCTATTGGAGTTGGGTTTGTCCCGCCCGTGAGCATTTTCTTCGCCACTAGTCGTGGGTCAGTCCCACTAGTGAGCATTTCATTTGCATCACTAACAAATAGGGGTCAGTCCCATTAACACTTCATTTCACTTCTTTCATTTGCATCACCAATAAACATGGGTCAATCCCACCAACACTCCATCTCACTTCAATTCATCTGATTTTCATTTTATTCGGGTCAGTCCCATGATTTTCGTTTATTCGGGTCAATCCCATGATTTAAAACTTATTCGGGCCAGTCCCATGATTTAAAGCTTATTCGGGCCAGTCCCATGATTTTATGTTTATTCGGGTCAGTCCCATGATTTTTAAATTTTCTGTCTGGGTCTATCCCATTTATATTTCTGTCCGGGTCTATCCCGTGGGTCTATCCCATTTAAATTTCTTGTTCGGGTCTATCCCGTTTAAATTCCTGTTCGGGTCAGTCCCGTTTTAAATTTTCTGTTCGGGTCAGTCCCATTTTAGAATTCTTGTTCGTTGGAATCATTTTGCAGCCGAATAATGCAGGTAAGTATTTGGTGTCTAATTCTTTGTCTCAAGTTTTTTCAAAACTCAGACAAAGAGGGGCAAACTGTAGACACCAAATTTTTGGTGTAATTTCATTTACTGTTTATTTTTAGTTTTTTATTTGTCGTGTTTGTTTTATTCGATTTTTAGTTTATAGTTTTATTTTTATTTTTAAGTTTTTAGCATAGAATTTCTTGAAAAAAAAGAGAAAAAGGAAAAATGAATGAAAAAATGAAAAAAAAAGAAAAAGGAAAAAAAAAGAAAAGAAAAAAATAGCAATTTTGTTTTATTTGGTTTTATTTATCTATTTTAGTCATTGGATTTTATACTTTGTTGTTTCTAGTTTATTTGTTTTATCCAAGGTTAATTAAATTATTTTGTTATTTATTTTTATCAATATTGTTTTAATTAATCTCAAAAAAAAAAAAAGAGCAAAGCCGCGGCTTGCAAAGAGAGAACTTGGGCAGTTCTTGGTTGCAAATATAGCAGAGGATAGCTAAGGGTTTTAGGGTTGTTAGCTTGGTATAAATAGGACAGAAATAGCAGCCGCAACAGAGGGAGGATAGGATCGGAAAGAAAGAAAAACAGAGGAGGAAAAAACAACGGCTGAGAGCAGGGGGGTTTGGTGGTAACAACTGCTGAGAGTTTTGACGGCTAGGGTTAAGGAGGCTGTGAAAGAGTGAGGAACCGAGAGACAGAAGGGGACCATTTTGAGAGATAGAAAACAGGGAGGTTTTAGGAGGTTGGGAAGTGGCGAGCAAGAAGGGATCGAAAGAAACGAAAAAACTGGGTAGAGGGATCGTCGCATTCTCAACCCCCCATTTAGACCCATTTTTTCTTTTAAATAACAATTCATTTTCCAATCACAAAAAATACATTTTTATTAACCATTTATTTATTTTATCAAAAAAATGGGGCGCGATAGCTCAGCTGTCGTTTCCCTTTCTCCTCTTACTTCCGGGGTCCGCTCAGTTCCCCGGCCTCGACCACGTCCACGACTACGTCTCCCGTCCATAGATATGTTTTTCCTTCTCTTTTTTCTTTTCTTTTCCCCCAAAAAGGTAATTTAGTAATGAACACAGTAAGTCGACTATAGTAACAAATTTTTCAAATACACAAATAAATATATACATACATAACACGCCATATCAAGAAGACGGATAAGCATATACACAAATACATATCAAGTTGGTCAGATAATCATGTACACACAGGTATGCTGACGTCATGTAGTAACAATATACAGGTAAATCAAAAGGAAAAAGTGAAGTCATCCCAGTATCAGCCCGTCCGGTCTCTCACGTCACTTGCTATCCAAACTAGATGTCCCTGACCTCTTGTGCTCCTTCTAGTCAGACAAAGCCTGTTCATGTTCCCAAAATGCAAGTCTCAAGTACTTAGCAGCGCCGCAACTCTAGAGTACTCATGCACGAGAATCCGAGATAAGATAATTCACATCTCGAGCTGTAGTCTCAAGAGTAAACTACCTACAATCGAAATTCCTACCTGACATACCTATCTATGGTCCTCAGATACCATGAGAAACATTTAAAGCCTATAACATTCGCAATTCTTAGTCCATCATACTTATTCACCACTTAGTCCAGGATCACTCCGCGCAGAGACCACGCGAAGCAGCTATAGGTTTTATCCCTCAATCGCTTAACTTTCAAGTCAAATCGAATCCCACAGTCCGGCATCCTAAACTTCAAGCCTAGGATACACTACAGAGATCTAAAGCCTAAGCTCTGATATCACCTATCACGGCCCCACCTCCCCCTAAGGCGAACCAAAGGGTTTGGTGAGTCGCCTGCCCGGCTCTCGCCGGGACTCAGTCGTTCCTTAATCAAATCCAGAATAAATCACAAGAATAAATAGGGCAGCAATCCAAACTTAAAGCGGAACTTATATACATTGCTATCTCAAAAGGAAGTACAGCCATCAAATGTACAAAGGTTCTCACTTCACCATACAACCAGCCCGTGCCAAGCACTAGGGCGAGAACCATTACAAAAGAAACAAAATACCTAGACTAGGCTAGTCTATGCTCTCATCCTGCTCGCCGTCCCCTGTTAAGGAAAACAAAACTAAAGGGGTGAGCTAAAAGCTCAGTGAGGTTCCGAACAGATAATCAACAATCAATTCAATACATTAAACATGGAGTATCAATAATTCAAGAAACATTTACAATGGAAAGCAATAGTTACATTCATTAAAAGGATACAGGCTCACATGGAGCTATTCGTTCTTTCATTCGTTCCCCTGACATTTCCCCTTATTCCTCCAATTATTTGAAAATTTTCTTTTTGAGAAATAAAACCCTCGTGCCTTTGTTCGTTCATTCATCCCTTTCCGGACATTGACCGGACTCCACCCATCCGGACGTTGACCGGACTCCACCCATCCGGACGTAGCCAGACTACAAGGTAATACTCGAGTATACCAAATTCACCCAGGGTCACCATATCGCCCGACCGAATC
The DNA here is from genome assembly GCF_036785885.1 of Coffea arabica. Taxonomy (NCBI): domain Eukaryota; kingdom Viridiplantae; phylum Streptophyta; class Magnoliopsida; order Gentianales; family Rubiaceae; genus Coffea; species Coffea arabica. Next base: position 24,069,909 of record NC_092316.1, read on the forward strand.
CGCTTCTGGTTCGAGTCGATCGGTAACGAAGGGCAGGGCCCAATTCAGCCAAAAGGCTTACATCATGCGCAACTAATGTTTCCATCATTAAATCATTGAAAATTTCACGTTTCATTAAGGTCGAGCGCGATAAAGTACACGCTCGCCTAGAAAACTCGTTTTAGAAATCCTTGAAAGCACTTAACACATTATCAAACAACAACAACAAGTCATGAAGTCAAGGAGAATATAACAAACAAGGAACACTCACCTAGTTATGAAAAATAACGTGCAAAATATCCTTCCGGATATTACCCTTAGTCACCAATGAAACCTAAGGTTGAACAAGAGAACATATTACAGTTTATCGAGCAAAACATTTAAGAGAAACAAGGAAACCCGACTAATTAGGAATAAAACGTGTAAAGATCACTTTCAAGTAAGAAGAGGGTTGTTTGAACCCAAGGATCAGAAATCATGTTTTAAAATGGAAAGCCGGTCATGGTATTGGCCAAACAAAAGTATTCAAATTCAAATAGGAACCTAGCCCTCGAGCGAAAATTTGGGCAGCACGCCCTTTGTGTTTACCTAATTTTCCCGCCATTTAGGCTTCATTATTTTTCCTCAGCCAATCCCAAGGTCATATATATCATAAATGCAAGTCAATAGCCATTCCATAGGCTCATAACATCATAAGAATAAGAATCAAAGTCGTAACAAGTGTGGAGATACAATCTAGTAAAAGACAGATTTGACGTGTGGTTGCGGAAATAACACATCCAAGGCTACGCTTATCGGATTGAGGTAAAACTTATACCATTTCGAAGCTAAGACACAGGGCTACAATGTTCATGAAGATCACTTAGTCCAGTTTCCAATGCAACCTAGTCAAATCCTCAATTTACTGAACCAAAATCTCACTCGTCGGCTATTTAACCGCTCTGTACTGGAATGGTCATATCTCTGGTTACCAAGGTCCGATTAAGGTATTCTTGGTGGCATTCAAAAGCTAAGACATAATACTAAAACTTTCATGTTTTGGAAAAAAACTAAATCAGTACGGATCCTAGTGAATAAACGTGATAAACTGGATAAACTGACCAAAACAGAACACTGGAAATTTCCTAAAACAGTGAGGGTATTTTGGTCTTTTCATGGGCTACGTTGCTCCGATTGAGCTGAAATTTTGTAGGCACCTATCAAATACAATTATCTACAACTTTCATGTTTTATTCCAAGCCCAATTCGGCCTCTAACATAGGGTAAGAAAAACGGCCAGAACCTAGTGACAATTTTCCAGAAATCTGAAATCTTTTGGTTTCAATGATAACTTTCTTAATTTGTTACTCCACTTGCTACCAAAACCCCCCTATATAACCTTGGATAAAACATATATTCATCATACATCAAGTTTAGGCAGAAATTTATGAAACCCTAACTCATGTAACAAAAGGAAAAATTACCCAAAACATGATAACAACCGTAATTCATCACAATCTTGAGATGCTAAGCAAATTTAAACAAGATTAAGAGTAAAAATTGGGGAAATCATCATCCTTACCTTGCTTAGTATCTACCAAGAGCAACCCTAGCATTCCCCTTCAAAATTTCACCAATAGCTCACTCAATAAACACTCAAGGGTGCCTTTAATCGGTTTAGTTCCTTTGTTTCCTCACTTTGTGACTTGATTCAAGAAGAAATGGAGAATCTTTTCTCTTGTTTTTGCTCTCTCTCTCTCACGGCACTTCAGCAGAAATAATGAGGAAGAATGGTGCAATTTTGGGGATAAGAAGGTTGGACAATGTCTTGGTCAATGGCCTCTAATGGTGTGACACTTGTCACAACCCTTACCAAGTAAAATTTCCTTTTCTTTTCTTGTATTTTCAGCCTCTAATTTCGGTCAAGCTTAGCTGGAATTTAGGAGACATTTTGCTCAAATATCAATAAGCTTGTATGGTAAGAAAGTGGTGGTCAAGTGGTGCGTTCAACCGGTAGTGCGCGGGACCTGCCTGTTCGCGCCGTTTTTCTTAAAAACACACGTACTAGGGTTTTTACTTCCTATTCACCAACCTTATCTCATTGCTCCTAATCACATATTATTTCTCACTTAAAAGTCACTTTTAATCACCAAATTTGATCCTTGCTCCATACTGAAATTTCATCCGGCGAAAAATCACGAAAACCCTAATTTTGCTCCAAACTTGAAACCGAAGCATGAAACTCTACTTTCTAGGTTTATTTGCACTTCTTGTGAAAAAGATTGGGTGGTAGGGCTTTAATAAATAATAATTTCCAAATAAAAGGGTATTTTTGAGAAAAAAAAATACAAGAAATTTGTGAGTCCTCACATTATCCTCCTTTGCTCAGTCACTATTAGTTCGGGAGCGAACTTGGACAATCGGGTGAACTGGCTCTCATATTCGGCGACGGTTTGAGTTCCCTGGCGGAGTCTAATAAACTCATCTTCTTTCTTTTCCTGGATCAGGGGTGGAAAATACTTCGTGTTGAACTCTCTCATGAAATTCACCCACGTCCTTGGGGTTTTGTTCTCTTTCCCATTTCAGTCTTATGATATTCCACCAAGAACGGGCTGCTCCCTCCAGTTGGAAGACCGTAAATGTGACCTGTCGCTCCTCAGTATAATTCAACGTGGCAAATATATCAATCATCTTCTCTAGTCACCTCTCGGCCACGTCAGGGTCTGGTCCTCCTAGGAATTTCGGTGGCGAGAACTTCTGAAATCGTTCAAGAGCTTTATCCTTACCCTCGATATGATTACTAGGATTTCCCGGCTGATGAATAGGATTTTGACCTTGATATTCTACTACGTATGCCAAAAGGTCAGTCATTCGTTGAATGGCTGCGGCCACTTGTACATTCGGATCAATCCTGGATTCAGGGTTTGGTTCAGATGTGGTTCCTCTTGTATCACCTTCGGTCGTGGGTTGCCTAATTCCGTGACCACGACCACGTCCACTACGGGTGCCTTCCATATGGCTTAACCAGTCTGGAGTTGGACCACGAATACGGTATTAAAACCAAAGTATGCAGGTGCAAGTGATAAATGTAACATCCCGAATATTAGGAGGTTGTTTGTGAAGAAAATATTAAAGTGTATTTCTTTGGGGTTTGATTTAAAACCTTATTTTGTTTTAAAAGACTAGAAATCCTAATTTTTTTTAGTCAAAAACCCTAGTTTACTTGTGACTAACCGGTTTTCCTAAATCTCTCCTATTTTAATTGAAACCCTAATTTTAATTACTGGAATTGGAAAAATTCCTCACGTTTTCTTAAAAAAATTTCCTTTTAGTTGAAAATTATCATTTATTAAAGCCCTACTATCCAATTATTCCATAATAAGTGCAAATGAATCTAGAAAGTAGGGTTTTATTCTTCGGTTTCAAGTTTGGAGCAAAATTAGGGTTTTCGCGATTTTCCGCCGGATGAATTTTCGGTACGGAGCAAGGACCAAATTGGGTGATTAAAAGTGACTTTTAAGTGAGTAGTAGCAATGATATAAGGTTAGTGAATGGGAAGTAAAAACCCTAGTACGTGAGTTTTAAGAAAAACGGCGCGAACCGGCAGGTCCCGCGCACTATCGTTTGAACGCACCACTTGACCACCATTTTTGCTTACCAAACAAATTTATTGAACTTGAGCAAAATATCTTCTCTCTTGGCAGCAAGCTTGACCGAAATTGTGGTTCATATGCAAGGGGAAAGAAAGAGAAAATTTTGTGGCCAAGATTAGTCCAAGTGTTTGCCCAATTTGTGGACACCATTAGTCCTAATCCTCTTGCTTTATTATAAGGCAACTAAGCTCCATTTCTCTTCATATTTCTGCCAAGGAGCCGAAAGAGAGAGAGGGGAAGAACAAGAGAGAAATTTCTTCATTTCATCTTCAAATCCAACAACTTAGTGAGAAAATAAACAAAGTAAACCGATTAAACTTGTTCTTGAGTGACTAGGTGGTGATTTGTGGTAAGTTTTTGGAAGGAGGAAGCTTGGGCTACTCTTTGTGACCTCTATTCAAGGTAAGAGAGCTTATCTCTCTAAGTTTTGCTTTCAATTTTGTTAAATTAAGTTTAGTAGTTTGATTATAGTGGTGGAATCATGGATGATTAGCATGTTTTAGATGTTTTTCCCCAATTTATTTGATGAACTAGGGCTTGTGGAAATTCTGCCCAAATTGTTGTATAATGCTTATATGTTGCAATTGAGGTTGTATACGGTGTTTTGGTAGTGATTGGACCAAGAAATTAAGGAAAGTTGCATTAGAAACTCAAAATTTCAGAATCTGGAATTTTTGCTCAACATTCTGTCCGAATTTGTATCTGTATGATAGAGGCCGAATTGGCCTTAGGTCAAAGAAGAAAAGTTGTATAGAATGGCATTTTATAGGTTCCTACAAAATTTCAGCTCAATCGGAGCAACGTAGGATGTGAAAAGTCCAAAATACCCTTACTATTTTAAGTATTTCCTAAGCAGTCCGTGTGATCAGTTAAGTCCCGTTTATCACATTTTTTGACTAGGATCCCTTCTGATTTAGCTTTTTGACAAAACATGAAAGTTGTATTATTCTGAATTGGCCTTTAAAATGCATCTAAGAACACCTAATTCGGACTTGTGTACACCGAGTTATGTTCATTACAGTGTTCTGCGTTTAAACAGCCGACGAATTGGTTTCTGGTTTAGTAATTCGAGAATTTGACTAAGTTACATTAGGAACTGGACTAAGTAACCTTCATGAATATTGTATCTCTGTGTCTTAGCTTCGAAACGGCGTAGGTTTCGTTTTAATCCGATAAGCGTAGCCTCAGATATGTTATTTCCGCATTTGTACGTCAAATCTGTTTTGAACTAAATTGAATTTCTGCACTTGTACTTAATACGATTCTTGTTATTATGATATTGTGAGCCTATGGAACGGCTCTTGACATGAATTGCTGATATGTATAATGTTGGGTTGTGTTTGAGAAAAACAATGAAGCCTAAAAGGTTGGAAAATTAGGTAAACACAAAGGGCATGCTGCCCGAATTTTTACTCGAGGACTAGAAAACTATATTAGCGACTTGAGTGAAGGTTAAGTACTTATTACTTAAACTAGCGAGAACCTTGGCCACTATGTTTCTTGAGTGTTATACGTTAGGACTTGGACGAACTTGTACCCTTGAGAAATGAAATAATGATTGCTCGAAGTATGTTTTCCTTGTACTTTCAACTCGCAAGACAATTTCAAGTATAAATATTACAAAGTTTTACTGTTTAAAAAGGCGCGCAAGTGTTTCACGACTACTGTCCGAGTGAATTTCAATTTCTTGATTCTTATTGAACGAAACGTCTAAGTTTCGAACTCTAGTCATGTTTCAAAGTTCTCAAATTGAGTTTTATCGCAGATTTGGACTCCGAACTCGGAGTATAACCTGAAAGTAACCAGTAAAAGCACTATATCTTTTGGTGAGTGCTTTCAAATACTGAATTGAACTTGATACTTGTACTTGATACGTGCTAATATGATTACATGCCACATGCGTGAATTGTTAGGGTAAGAGTGTACTTTATCGCACTTGCCCTTACATGATATATACTTGTTTATTGTTGCAATTGACTTGACATACTTGTTATGATGCGCGCACTTCCTGGAATTCCAGAAACCCTGTGGCAAGTTACTCTAGTCGAGCCGGTAGGGGCTTGGTCGGTTGGGTAACGAGCCCTGGGTCTCTTGCTTGTCGAGTGGAGTGATATCTCCTCGACTAATTGGTATACTCGAGTATTACCACCCGTGTTTATTAAGGATTTTGGGTCCAGTAGGGGGTGTGAATGGTGGACGGAGAGTGTAGACACCAAATTTTTGGTGTAATTTCATTTACTGTTTATTTTTAGTTTTTTATTAGTCGTGTTAGTTTATTCGGTTTTTAGTTTATAGTTTATAGTTTTATTTTTTATTTTTAAGTTTAGCATAGAATTTCTTGGAAAAAAAAAGAGAGAAAAAGGAAAAATGAAAAAAAATGGAAAAAGAAAAAAAATGAAAAAAAATGGAAAAATGAAAAAAATGGAAAAAGGAAAAACATGAAAAAAAAAGGAAAATCATGAAAAAAAAAGGAAAAAGAAAATGGTTCACAAAAATACGTTTATTTCTCTTAAATTCAATTTTTTGGCATTTTGTTTATTTTTGTTAATTTATTTTGAAAAAATGAAAAAAAAAGAAAAATTGAAAAATGAAAAAAAAAAGAAAAGAAAAATGAAAAAAAAAAAGGATTCCGCAGCATGCAAGCTGCGTATTGCCGCAGCTTGCAAGAAAGGGCTCATAGCAGCCCCTTATCTGCAAAATACAGAAGAGTGTTTAAGGGTTTTAGGGTAGAGGATTCGCATATAAATAGGAAAAGAAAGGCAGCCGACATGGGGAGTTTTGAGGGAGAGATAGAGAGAGCATAGAATCTGGATGGCGGAGGTTTAGAAAAGCAAGAAAAGACTGAGGGTTAGAAGAAGGAGCGACTGGTTTCTGATTGGGAGGAAAAGAAGAAAGCAGAGTTATGTAAGTAAAGAGGAGGAACCAGCAGCGGATTCTTCATCAAGGTCGCAGCAAGCTCACGGGTCTCCATAAATCTGGTGTCAGGATTCTCAAGGTAACCGTTTCTTTTATCTTTCTCCGCAGCTAAAAGTTCCACTCTTCTACTATAATTTTGCGTTGGAATGAAACATTTGATCTGTTTGACGTTGGAAGTAGTAGAAAGTGCTGTGCTGGTTCGAAAGATTACGTCTTTGGTTGAATTTTGTTAGTCGTGTGTGCCTTGAATGTCATGGTTGTGAAGTTACAGAACATTATCCCAGATTTTGCATGACTTTGTTTGGGGTTTTAACGTACGAATGGTGGATTGCAAAGAGGAGATTAGAAATTATGCAGGATCTTCATGAACGAATTTGGGTTTTATTTAGCCTTTCTGCAACTCAGTTTTTTTGTTTCGTTTATGTGTTCAGCATCTAATTCTGATGAGGTATTGTAGGAGTCTTTCTACAGATTTCTCCTTGATAAGCCTATGTGGTTTGTTTGAATCATAGTGTGGTTATGTTTGTGTTTGAAAGCTTGCCGCAACATGTCATTTGCTTCTTGCCCATCGCTGCATTTTGACGCATTAGCTGGAGTTTGGTGTTTTCTTTGTCATGTCTGGAAAATGCATGTTTTGGCCCCTCTCTATCCCCGAAATCCCTTGTTTGTTTGTCTAGGTGTGCATTCATGGTGAACATAGTGAATCTTGGGCTGTAAAATTTTCTGCTTTTCTTGATAAAGCTGCGGCAATGTTGTAATTAGAAAATGCAGAAGTTTGCGACTTGTTTCCTGATTTGTTTGGGTCAGAGTTTAGCGTGAATGTAGACCATTTCTGATGTATTTTGAAACTGAAAGTTTGTTAGAAACTCATGGTATGAAATTGCTGAAGTTACCAAGTTATTTAAAAGTTCCTCCTTTCAAAAACACAGCAAGCAAAAGCTGCTGCATTTTTTCTTTCTTTTCTCTGCTGCGTTTCCTTTCCCTTGGTTGCTAGTTGAGTTTTGCACTTCAGTTTCATGTTTGATCTTGTGTTGGAGGGAAGCAATGGAAGGTTGGATGTTGAGGCTGCATATTTGCATGTTTGGACCATGATTGAACACTTTGCTGAAAAGCAAACCAGCAAGCTGCCGAAACCATTTCTGCATGAATTTTAGAAGTTTGGCATGATATATTTCCATGTTTTCTGGCCATTTGAATTGTGATCATTATGTAGCCTGTTGCTTGGTTTAGGATTGGGATGTTGGGTTGGAAAACATCCAACCAAAGCCATGTAGTTGAATCAAAATCTGATGAAAGCTTCATGCGTGAATCGCAGAAGTAAAGAAGGCTTTAGCCTTTCATTGCATGCATGGAATATTTCCAATAATTCCATTATGACCTCTTGATTATTGCTTAACTCTATCATGGCCCGAAGAATTGGACAAGTTAATCATTTTGGTCCCTTTAAAGATCAATTTGTTTTTTTTTATTTGATTTTATATGATATTTGAGTTGATCATTGGTGAATTTTATATGCATTTTTTGAAGTTTAATAAATTTTGATAGATCCATGATTTCGACTTGGAGTTTAATAAAATTTGGGAAATTTTCATTGTTTCATCGTAGTAAATTAGTTATCACTTATGTTTATGAATTTTAGTATTTGATTTGTAGATCTCACCATGAGCCTTTGATTTTTATCTAGTTGCTTTTTGGGACCCATAATATTTGAAATAATGATGCCTCCAGTTTCTTTTACTTCTTTTAATTGGGTTCTTGTTTATTTCAATTTGATGAATAGGGGTCGTTCACTTTCATTTGAATGTTCTATTTGAAATTTCATGTTTATTTCATGTTTATTTCCATTTCATATGATTATTTGATAATTTCAGTGGTACCTTGACCTTTTTATTATTTTGGAGGCTAAATTAGTAAGTTCACTTCATTAGGGCATCAATTCAAGGGAGGTATAACTTCTTTTATCTTTTTTGTCTTTCCTATGTGAACCAATGTGCTACGTGAAAATTGCATGTCTACTTTGCTTTCCTAGCCTTTCCTTAATTCCTTTTATTTATGTCATTTACTTTTTGCTTTTATTTAAGTTATTCTTTATGGGGTATGTGTACACCTCTTGGCTTGTAATAGATAGGGCTTGGAGGGGCATTCAATGAAGACCTATCGAAGTCATGTGCCTAGCTAGCAAATGTAATAGTTAGGGCTTTAATTGTCTTATGTGTCTTGCATGCTTAGTTACTACGTGTTAATTTGCTTTGTTAGGGCCTTGCATCTAGTCGAGCATGCTAAATGTTATGTGCTATGTGTTTATAAGTGTTTGGCATGTCTACTCGCTTTCCATAGCTTGAATGAATGTGATGGATGAATGAACGTTTCCACTAGTCCAACGTTAGTCGGAATTCATAGAATGGGCTAGTCCAACGCTAGACCCTTAGGGATTTCCCCTCGTTAGTACATGTTTGCATGTTCATTACATGTCATGCATTCTTTTAGTTTTTCTATCATTTGGCATGTCTCTCTAATCCCCTTTCCCCTCACTTTAGGTCTTGCATCTCATGCTAGTTAGGGTACATTTGCCTGAAGAGTCCCCTTCTGATAAGGGAAACGAGCGAGTGTGGCTACTCGATAGCCTTAGCACGCTAGTTTTGCTTTCTAATCAAAGGGAAAATCGAAGTCGAAAAAGTTAGGAGTCATTCCCATACCCGACCTGATGCATTCCTTTAGGTTCATTCATTCTCATTTATCACTTACTCATTTTTTTTCAATTCACATTTCCTCATCACTTTTCCTTTCCTTATTGTTCATTTTGATTTCTACTTCACAAAATTGCACTTAATTACACCTATATGCACTTATCACTATATTTCATACACTTGCACACAAACACTTGGATTTTTCATACAATTTCACACGTGCACCTTTTTATACACTTGCACACTTGCACTTTAGCCATCATTTGCATTAATCGACCTCTATAAGGTTTTTCTTTATTGGCCGCCACAATTCATGTGGTTGGGACCAAAAACCTTTCAAGAGACATTTTAGAATTTAGGTTTGCATTTTTTCCTTCTTTTTGCATTCATGTAGTGTATCCAAATGTAATAAATTCTTTGGTTAAAATAAGAAAAACTTTGATTAAATCACGCAACTAGCCTTGGCTAGGTCGAAGGGGTGCCTTGGATTTTTATCCTTGCCTTCCCCTTCGTCAAATGTGACTCCTGAACCTTTTTCATTGGTTTACGTGGACTAGGAGTCATTTAAAAGGGGTTCCTTACTACTCTTTCCCATTTTTTCTTTAAAAAATTCATTTTTAGGTGACTTGGTACACCTTAACTCATTACCAAGTGGCGACTCCGTTTTTTATTTCAAAAACCCTTTTTAAACCATACTTTTGGGTCAAATCGTCACACTCTCAAAACCCCCATTTAGACCCATTTTCCTTTCAAATCACAATTCATTTTCCAAATCACAAATTGAATCAAAAAATACATTTTTTTAACCATTTATTTATTTATCAAAAAATGGGGCGCGACAGTTGGCGACTCCACTGTGGACTTTCGAGAGTCCGAGCAAATTTGATTTAATCAACCTTTTTCTTCTTTTAACCTTTTCATATATCACATTTGGGTGTTTTAGGGTTGCATTTTTTCCTTTTTTTAGGATTTTGCATTTCACGCGTGTCCAACTACTCCCTCGCTCGCGAATGTATGATTGGTTGATTGGATGTATGTTTACTTGCTTATCTCGCGCTTGCATTGCATTCGGGTGGGGGACATTACCCTAGAGCCTCGCGTTGGTTCTTGATCCCTCCTCTCCAAACGAGCACTAGCATACGAGCATACGCTTTATTTTTTATCCCTTCATTTATTTTTCTTTAGTGGCTTGTCACGCCACTCCACCCTATTAGGATTAGGCGACCCACTTGGACATGTGATCACGACACGATGTGTGTGTAGCATGATCCAATGGGTCACTCAATCTTCCACTTTAAGCTATGGGTTGATAGCCTTTTTAGCTTTTAGTCGAAGGTTGAGGATTTTTTATAGATTCACTCAAACACGTAGCCGTGACACGATGTGTGCGTAGCGGTGTTTGGGGAATCGCTCGAGCCACCGACAAAGAACCTTGGGATTGATGACCCTTGGTTTCCAAGTCTGAAGGCTCGGGGACCTATTGAGCTTATCGAGTCTAGATGCATTAGTGAACCCCCAGCCTCATGCATCCATGTTAGAATTGCCTAGGGTAGAGTCGACCTTACCCTAGAATTAGGAAACACTATTCACGAGGGGAGGGGTCCCAACCCTTTTTCCTTATCTGTCTTTGTTGCTTAATTGTCCAATGTGTTATGTGATTACGTGTTGAACTCACGTTTCCTTGTCTCTTGTCTTTTACATTCACAAACCCTAGCAAATAAGAGGTCTGGCATGACTTTCTTTTAGAACCTACCCTTGTAGATAGGCTATTGCACGTTTAAAGATTTTGGTATATTGCATTCATAGATTAATGATTGCATATCATTCTAGGCCTACCCTGGCAGATAAAGGGTTCCTTAGGTCACGTTTCATTTCGAATTGCATTTTTTCCTGCTTTAATAACTGGCATCATGCATTAAACCCTAGAAAGGGAATGCCATTTAGGGGATCCCATATTAGGAATAAGCCACCTTGTGTTTCGGATACTTAATCCAGCGAGACTTGCACGTTTACATTTTGTACCATCCAAAGGGGTAGTGCACAAGGTAAGGTAGGATCCGATCATTTTCATAGAGCGATCTTTGGAATATGAGCGTCTAACAATCACTTTTTGGCCATTTTATCAAAATTGGTAAAAATCCCTTGCGTGAAGGACATTAATTTGAAGAAATTCACAAATGATTCCTCCTATTGAGACGATAAATAAATTAAGGCCGAAATTTGATTTTTAGAAAGTCATAAACTAATGCACTTCAATAATTTTGAAATAACCAATGGCCGGACGATTCAACCAATCCATTTTGCCGATTCATTCGATAAATCGTCAATTCATTTGACCAATTTACCCTTTTTAGGGTCATTCGACCAATTTACCCTTTTTAGGGTCATCCGGTCGATTTTGAACAAATCGTCAATTCATTTGACCAATTTACCCTTTTTAGAGTCATTCGGCCGATTTTTGAATAAATCACTAATTCAATTTCATTCATTTGACCAATTTACCCTTTTAGGGCGATCTGGTCAATTTTGAATAAATTCTCAATTTCATTCAATTCATTTGACCAAGTTCCTTTTTTTAGGATGATCCGGTCAATTTTGAGTAAGTTATCAAATGTCACTCAATTCATTTGACCCGTTTCCCTTTTTAGGGTAATCCGGTCGTCGATTTTAAATAAATGGTCAATTTCATTTCAAACCCATTTGACCAATCAGGGTTTCAGTGTCGAATTTCAAATTGAGAAACCTAGTCGATTTTGAGAAAACCATCCATTGCATCCAGCCATTTGATCAGTTGGGGTTTTTTGACCCGTGCTTTACTGAGAAAATTTGTCAACGAATTTCAATCTCTTCGATAGGGAGTTTGTCAAGGTCAAACCCGTGCGTTTTTGCAAATTCTTGTATCGATCAAAAGTGATCAATTCATTCGGACGTTGACCTCATTTTGACACATGTCTCTCGTCACTCCAGTTGACCAATTTTTCAAAATTATTTTTTACTCAATGAGTTGATCAGATCCATCAGGTATGGTATAGTGCCTACCTCAGAGGATTGCATTTTCATGCTAGGCCTACCCTTGGCACAAAAGGGTTCCCCCATAGGACATGCATCCGAATTTTCTGAATATCTACTAACTCTTGCCTTTTTCTTTTTCTTTTCTTTATTTTCTTTGGAATAACTAAGCGAGGGTTGAATCTAAAGGCAATTCCTTTCAAAATTCTCAGGAAATATTTAAACATAGCTTCTCGTCGAAGCCCCATCATAACACGATCCCGTAGTCAAGCCCAGAGGAGTCGTGTAAACATGAGTTCACAACCGGAACAAGTAGATAAGTCTACTACTACCGCTCAACCTGAGACTACAAGTTTAGGGGTTCAGTTAACCGAAATGCTTACTAAGTTTGGTGAAATGGCATCTGAGATGGCGGCCCAAAGAAAATTGATTGACGAGCTAATCAGCAGCGGAGTTCAACCTGAACCTATACCCGTCAAGCAGGCTGAGCCAGAATCGTTTGTCATCCCTTCAACTCAAGTCACTGTTACTCCATCATTCCCTATTCCACCCGAGGAAACTTTCGCCTATCCCACCACAAATTTGCCATACGCTTACCCTCCTAATCCTTCATCTTTTCTTACTCGCAGGCAAGGCCCACAACCCCAAGCTACTTCAAATATACCACCTGAGCCACATACCTTTTATTACCCTGCTGCTGAACCCTTCCTACCAGACCACACTGTTCAAACTAAGCCAGAAATGGGGGAATCTATCGCTCCCATTGGTATGAAGCTGCTCAAGCGCCTTGACCGCTTTGATGAGTTTATGGGGAAAAGTCAGGGGTTGAACAAGCAAGGAGTTTTGGATTACGATGAGCTTTGCCTTTTTTCGAATGTGCGGTTGCCTGAGAGGTTCAAACCCCCTAAATTTAACAAGTATGACAGGACGGGTAATGTCCCTGCCCTCAAATCGTAGTTGGATGCTTTGCAAGGACAAGGGAGCAGTGGGAAAAAGCAACAATTCCAAAAGGAAGAGGGGAAAATCGTTTTTGTTTGTGATCGAAACCGTGTCCCAAGCTCCAGGCCTAGACAACACCCTACCTACTCAAACTCCTACCCTTATTATTCAAACCCTCATCCTGTTCATCACACTAATACCACTCAACCTCGACCTCGCCCTAAATACACCAACTCGTCTATAGCCCCTTTTCAAATATCTCAGCCTAACTTTCAACAAGTTCGACTCCGACCTCCCTACAATTAACAATTTTCTCCACCAAATAGACATACCTACAACTATCCCCAACACACTAAAACCTACAATCAAAGCCGTACCCGAACATTCACCAACCTAGGCAGGCTTCTGGACCAATTGTATGAACAATTAAAGGCTGCCGGTAGAATTGGCATAATTCCCCCTCCAACTTACTCTCATGGCGTCCCTGCCGGATACAATCCTCAGTACACTTGCGCCTATCATTCGGGAGCACCCGGCCACCCAACCACTGATTGTAGAGCACTTAAGCATAAAGTGCAAGACATGATCGAGGCAGGGGAAATAGTGATTAGAGAAGGGCCAGAACAAGGACCAAATGTGGATAAGAACCCCCTGCCAGAGTACAATAACACCATTGGGGTTATTATGGACAATACGGAATTTAAGGAGCCTGCTAAAAAACTCATCAAGTGAGGCTGAAGTGTTTGGGAATGATGCAGAATTTCCCGATATCCCTGAGGGATCAATTTCCAATTGGACAGCCGAATTTCTACCCATTCAGAAGGAGTTTCGGAACCTAAAGGGGGTTTGTCATTCATGCGAATTCATGATGAAAAAAACTTTTGCATCTGTAATTAGCTAATGAAAACATCTTTACTTTTGACCAAAATTTGCGCATGTAAATATTTTTAAGTTTTCATTTCATTTCCGTTTGCTTTCAATCAAAGGTTTTATGAAAATGAACAAGTCATTCTTGTCATGTTATTTTGGGTTTATTCGTTTGTTTATATTTCGGTCATATTGCTTGTTCATTTGTTTGTTGTATATTTGTTTGCTTATTATTCTAAATTCGTTAATTCTTTCAAATGGCCAAAGATGAAATTATTTGACTCTTTGGATATCACTTTTCTGGAATTCAATAATGGCAATCTCTATCTCACTCACGACTTGAAAATTTTGGAACCCAGATTTCAAAGCGAAGTGATAAAGAGAAAGTATTTGATTCTTTTTCAAAAATCTTGAACAAAATGAGGAAAAATTCGAACCAAACCTAGAAGCCATAGCAATTGTTCACATTGGCACTGAGAATGAGGTCAAAAGGACATAAATCAGCATTCGTTTGGACAAAGGTAGAAAATCAGATGATTAAGAGTTTGACTATGTGTCGAGGTGTACAGATGGTTGGAGGCAGTCTCGTTTGCAGTAGCAGAAATTCTATCTTTGCGCACTCTAATGGGAGTTTGACCAAGGAATGCCGTTTGTCATGAAATGTTACAAAATGAATGGCCTGAACCTACAACACGAAGTTTCATCAGTGCACATTTTGAGGAAGGGGGCAAAGCATTCAACCGAACTTTGCCACTACAAGACGAAGGCAGAGGCAAATATGTTCCAAATCAGAAAGGGCCGTTCATTGTTCAAAAAGTATTGCCTGGCGGAACACTTATTTAGACAGAAATGGACAGGCGAACATTCCCTCGACCTATCAACTCGGACATGTGCAAGAAGATTTTCGTTTGATCATGCAAATTTTCCTTAGAAATTCATGCAAATGACAAAATGCAAGTCAGGTGTGACGGCCCCACCTCTCCCTAGGGCGTACCCCAGGGTTCGGCGGGCCGCCTGCCCAACTCTCGCCGGGACTCAGTCGTTCACTACATTCCTCAAACAGATTACAATATAAATCTCAAAATTACATCAAATTCTCCAATGATTACATATTACAAATGCAGCGGAAACTGATTCCAATCGTGGAACGTATACTTACCATATCAACTTCAAATATTTATACAAGACCAACTCGTACATAAAATAGATCCAAACTTAAACTGTACACGAAATAAGCCATCCAGTCACGTGAATAAGCACCCCAAGCTTTTCTTCGCCACGAGCCCAGTGGGGGGGAAATAAAATATTTTTTGGGTGAGCTAAAAGCCCAGTGAGTAACCAGTAAAATCAGTAATCAAATAGTTTTCACAAAAATTCATTTCATTGATGTCATGGTTCAGAAATCAGATGTACGTATTTTTGCTCTCGTGAGCCAGTGAAATCATTGTAATGTTTTAGAAGTTCAATAAGTAACCGGGGGTAAAAATGTAATTTTGTTACAGGTCAACATTTGCACAGTGAGAGTAAAACAAAAGCAGAAAATGACACCACATGGTAATTCCACAAAGCTCAATGAGCTAAAATCTCAATAAGGTTCCGAACATGAAATTACATAACAAAGCCAACACATTAACCATCAATAATCAATAATTCAAGAAACATTTACAATGGAAAGAGATAGTAACATTCATGAAAGGATACATTCATTCTCCTGACATTTCCTCGCTCATTTGGTCATTCATTTCATTTCATTCACCCCGTCCCTGGCTTTTGGCCAGGCTCCACCAACCTATATAGGTAATACTCGAGTATACCAAACGTTCACCCAAGTTCCTAATCGCCTGACCGAGTCCGCTTCTGGCTCAAGACGACCGGTAACAAGGGGCAATGGCCAGTTCAGCCCAAAAGGCTTACATTCATGCGCAAGTAATATTTCAATCGACAATTTCACATTTATCGAGGTCGAGTGCGATAAAGTACACACTCGCCTCGAAAACTCGTTTTGGAAATCATTATAAGCGCTTAACACGTTATCAACCAAAATACAAGTCATGAAGTCAAGAAATATAGCAAACAAGGCACACTCACATGCCAGCACGCATGATATGCACAAAAACCTTTCAAAAGTAACTTTGGAGACAGTTCAAAAGTAAATAATGTAAGAAACGGTTCATAAATAACTTTAGAAGTAGTTTGAGGTCACTCACCTCCACGGCTCAGAAACCATCCATCATATAACATTGCCTTGCTCAAATCCAAGCCTTAGATCACAAACCCAATGCAAACAAGTCCCTTCAAAGTTCGGACAGCACTTCCCCTACATTTGCTAACTTTTCCAGCCATCATGGCTTCATTATTACTTCAGCCAGTCCCAAAGTCACACAAATAAGTTCATCTAATATCCATTCAGCAAGCTCCAAGTAGTACAAAGACAAGTCAAGCTAGGGAAAAGTCCGGAAATGAAGGTTAAGCTCAAAACCAGAAAAACAGTTTTGACGTCATTTTGCGGTAATGGTACCAAAGGCGCTACGATTGTCGGATGGGGGTGTAAGACCACCGTTTCGAAGCTATGAAACAGGGCTACAACAATGTAGAAGGCCACTCAATCCAAATCCTAGCACAACTAGGTCAAATATGCCAAATACTACACCAGAACCACCAAAAACAGGTTTACAAATCACACAATGCTGTAATGAACATAACTCAGTCTATACAGGTCCAAATGCCGAAATTCCAAAGGCATATGTTAGCTAAGACATCCAGCTACATTTCCTCAGAAGACACCAATAACAAAATCCAAACCCATTCCAGTCAAAACAAACGATTACAAGCGCAGTTTTCACATTTTGAGCAACCCAGATCAGCAATAGTAAAATCGACATATCTCACTCTACACTAATCCAAATGACCTGAAATTTTGCAGGCACTTCAAACTCATCAATACCTACAACTTTCATGTTTTAAGCCAAGGCCAATTCGGCCTCTAACATGGTGCAATAAATTCGGGCAGAATGTAGCTTCATGAACCCTAACTTTCCAAAATTTATTCCAAATCCAAAATTGGTTGCAAATATCAATCATTTCCATCCACTAGAGTCATAACCCCTCATTATCAATCATCATAAACAACCACAACACCATAATCCAATTAAACCAGAAAAATCATCAATAAAATCAAAACTTCACCAAATCACTTCAAACCAAGATAAAACCAGAAATTTCAGCACTTTAATCACTAATAAGCATAACTTAAGCTTCATTAAATGCAAGAGGGAATTCACACACCACTCACCTAGTAACGAAGAGAGATAGAGATGTTGGACACCTTAACTCTTCCAAAAAACTTCACCAAATCAACCACTAACACCAACTAGAAAGATTTTATGGAGTAGAAACTAATTTATGCAATTGTTTTGGTTGATTTGAGCTAATTGGGAGCTTGAAAATTGAAGAACCTTTCTTCCTTCTTGAGCTAAGAGGGCCGGCCATCCAAGGTAAGAAAATGGTGATTTTTTGTGAAATTTTTAGATATTTAACCAATTTTGGTCAAAAGTCAAAAAAATGAATAGTAACTCTTAAGTCAAATCAAATGAAATGGTGACACTTGTCACTCTCATAAATGCAATCCTATCCTTTCTTTTCTCTCTCATATCAATCATTTCACACACTCTACTTATCTCTTAACACCCGATAAATTTTACACAGTATCCGAAACTTAACCTTATTGGCCGAATTTTTCCGAACTTTTCGCACTAATGGGTCCCACGTCCAATATATATTCTTAATTTTCCAAAAACTCTCCAAGGCTAGAAAAATCATCTAAAAACTATAATTACTC
The DNA here is from genome assembly GCF_036785885.1 of Coffea arabica. NCBI lineage: Eukaryota > Viridiplantae > Streptophyta > Magnoliopsida > Gentianales > Rubiaceae > Coffea > Coffea arabica. The sequence continues at coordinate 24,087,776 of NC_092316.1, forward strand.
ATAAAAATTCCTCAGGAAAATTTCCTAAGCCAGGAAATGCAGAAAACATGCTATTAAAGGAAATAAAACCCTCGGAAAAGATTAGGGTTTTTACGGGTTCTCACACTCATTTTTTTTCGGGGCGTCACATCAGGCCCTCTTCTTTTACATTTAAAGCATTTTATCCCTACTTGTTTCCTTTGAGCCATCAGAATTGACAAATTTTCGTTTGGCAGCCCCTAAGATTTGCAAACCCCACACTGGGGCAAATTCATTTTAAAAAAAGATGATCGGAAAGAAAAGGAAAACCTCATACTGGGGCAAATTTATCTTTGAAAGAAAGATGGAAAAAGAAAGAACCCCACACTGGGGCAAATTTAGTTTTTGAAGAAAAATGCAAAAGTGAAAAACGCAATGAAAAGCACAAACAGAAGAATTCAATCAAACTGGGGCAAATTCTCCTCAGTTTTGTTCAAAATTTGGAGATGATCTCAAAATGATGCAATCTCAGGTTATTTCACACCTCTAATCAAAGTTGCTTTCAAGCCTCAACTTTTCTTGAAAACACCCCACCTGACCTCATTACAAAAGCCCAAAGTCCTGGCTTTCGTCACTTGTTGTATTTCTATTGGATAGTTTGCTAATCAACTGGCAGGTGATGTCCATAATGTCTTCGCCTAACCTCATAAGGGAAGTGCATTTTACTGATGCCAGAAATCTTTAACTCATGTTTCTGAGTCAATCATGGTCGAGATAGTTCATTGTTCTTTAGGTGAAAACCAGAAAGGGCGCCTCGAAAAAAAAAAAAAAGCAAGCAAAAAGCAAAAAGAAGGAAAAGAAAGAAAAAGAAAAGACAAAACAAAAATAAAAAGGGTGGGGGCAACTTTGGTGAAAACCCGAGAGGGCGTCAAGGCAATTTTTCTCGATAGACGAGCACGAGAAGGAACAGCGGGTGACCTGGTTCATTTGGACCTTTTCCTCATTTTTGTCATATTTCGGCCAATGTTGAATTCCAGAACAAAGATATCCAGAGGTTTGAATATGACATCTGTTGGTCAAAACTGCGTTGCTTTGTAAAAATATTCTTTTCCAAATACATCTTTTCTCATGTGCTTGTATTCATGGCATTTTGTAGGATTAAGCATAGTTGGATGTGTTTTACATTCTTTGACATATTCATTCCATGCATAACATAGGAAATCATCTTGCACATATTTGATTTTCCATGCATCATTCTTTTACCATTGGATTCGGATGAATGATAAACCCTAAGGTTTGTGCAAGAATATGGGATTCAATCATCTTTTAAAGTAAGTAAAATGCAACCAAGTTGCTACATGGATTTGGTGACATGATAAATGCGCACTTTATTGGTCTTCGGAATCGAAAGGTTTCAAAATTACAAATTCAACCAAGGCAGATACCGCAGCAAAAGTTGGCAAAGGCATCAAAAGACTCATGTTTACACGATTCTCAAGGCAAGCCAGATCGAATGATGGTGGCAAATCCATTATTTCTTCTTTTCTTCCAGGAACGTTGCATTTACAAACACAAACAACCACACTTCTTTTCGCACCTGAATCGACGTCAGAAAAAGCTCTCCAGTAAGCAAAGACGAAATGATAATTTGGCAAAGGTTGGGTCATAAGGAACAACATCAGCTATCGTTCTAGCCATAAAGATCCAAATCTCCCTCTTGGTACAAAAGTTTGAACTACTCTCAGGTAAGAACTCAATTCATTGTTTAAAAATCCCGTGGATCTATCCCAATTTTAAATTTCTGTTCGGGTCTATCCCGTGGGTCTATCCCATTTATGTTTTCTGTTCGGGTCTATCCCGTGGGTCTATCCCATTTATGTTTTCTGTTTGGGTCTATCCCAATTTTAAATTTCTGTTCGGGTCTATCCCAATTTTAAATTTCTGTTCGGGTCTATCCCGTGGGTCTATCCCAATTTTATATTTCTGTCCGGGTCTATCCCAATTTTAAATTTCTGTTCGGATCTATCCCGTGGGTCTATCCCAATTTTATATTTCTGTTCGAGTCTATCCCGTGGGTCTATCCTAATTTTACATTTCTGTCCGGGTCTATCCCGTGGGTCTATCCCAATTTTACATTTTTGTCCGGATCTATCCCGTGGGTCTATCCCAATTTTAAATTTCTTTTCGGATCTATCCCGTGGGTCTATCCAATTTATATTTCTGTTCGGGTCTATCCCACTTTTAAACTTCTGTTCGGGTCTATCCCGTGGGTCTATCCCAATTTTGAATTTCTGTTCGGGTCTATCCCGTGGGTCTATCCCAATTTTACATTTCTGTTCGGGTCTATCCCAATTTTAAATTTTTGTTCGGATCTATCCCGTGGGTCTATCCCAATCTTACATTTCTGTCCGAGTCTATCCCGTGGGTCTATCCCAATTTTAAATTTCTGTTCGGGTCTATCCCGTGGATCAATCCCAATTTTAAATTTCTGTTCGGGTCAGTCCCGATTTTAAATTTTCTGTTTGGGTCAATCCCATTTTAAATTTTTGTCAAAGGAGTCAGTCCCCATTTCTGAAGCGTCCATCGTTCGAGACGCTCGTAGCCGAATAACACAGGTAAATATTTGGTGTCTACTTCTTTGTCTCAAGTTTTTTCAAAACTCAGACAAAGAGGAGCAAACTGTAGACACCAAATTTTTGGTGTAATTTCATTTACTGTTTATTTTTAGTTTTTTATTAGTCGTGTTAGTTTATTCGGTTTTTAGTTTTTAGTTTATAGTTTTATTTTTTATTTTTAAGTTTAGCATAGAATTTCTTGGGAAAAAAAAAAGAGAGAAAAATGGAAAATGAAAAAAAATGGAAAAAGAAAAAAAATGAAAAAAATGGAAAAAATGAAAAAAATGGAAAAAGGAAAAAAAATGAAAAAAAAGGAAAATCATGAAAAAAAAGGAAAAAGAAAATGGTTCACAAAAATACATTTATTTCTGTTAAATTCAATCTTTTGGAATTTTGTTTATTTTTGTTAATTTATTTTGAAAAAATGAAAAAAAAGAAAAATTGAAAAATGGAAAAAAAAAAAAAAAGGATTCCGCAGAATGCAAGCTGCGTATTGCCGCAGCTTGCAAGAAAGGGCTCATAGCAGCCCCTTATCTGCAAAATATAGAAGAGTGTTTAAGGGTTTTAGGGTAGAGGATTCGCATATAAATAGGAAAAGAAAGGCAGCCGACATGGGGAGTTTTGGGGGAGAGATAGAGAGAGCATAGAATCTGGATGGCGGAGGTTTAGAAAAGCAAGAAAAGACTGAGGGTTAGAAGAAGGAGCGACTGGTTTCTGATTGGGAGGAAAAGAAGAAAGCAGAGTTATGTAAGTAAAGAGGAGGAACCAGCAGCGGATTCTTCATCAAGGTCGCAGCAAGCTCACGGGTCTCCATAAATCTGGTGTCAGGATTGTCAAGGTAACCGTTTCTTTTATCTTTCTCCGCAGCTAAAAGTTCCACTCTTCTACTATAATTTTGCGTTGGAATGAAACATTTGATCTGTTTGACGTTGGAAGTAGTAGAAAGTGCTGTGCTGGTTCGAAAGATTACGTCTTTGGTTGAATTTTGTTAGTCGTGTGTGCCTTGAATGTCATGGTTGTGAAGTTACAGAACATTATCCCAGATTTTGCATGACTTTGTTTGGGGTTTTAACGTACGAATGGTGGATTGCAAAGAGGAGATTAGAAATTATGCAGGAACTTCATGAACGAATTTGGGTTTTATTTAGCCTTTCTGCAACTCAGTTTTTTTGTTTCGTTTATGTGTTCAGCATCTAATTCTGATGAGGTATTGTAGGAGTCTTTCTACAGATTTCTCCTTGATAAGCCTATGTGGTTTGTTTGAATCATAGTGTGGTTATGTTTGTGTTTGAAAGCTTGCCGCAACATGTCATTTGCTTCTTGCCCATCGCTGCATTTTGACGCATTAGCTGGAGTTTGGTGTTTTCTTTGTCATGTCTGGAAAATGCATGTTTTGGCCCCTCTCTATCCCCGAAATCCCTTGTTTGTTTGTCTAGGTGTGCATTCATGGTGAACATAGTGAATCTTGGGCTGTAAAATTTTCTGCTTTTCTTGATAAAGCTGCGGCAATGTTGTAATTAGAAAATGCAGAAGTTTGCGACTTGTTTCCTGATTTGTTTGGGTCAGAGTTTAGCGTGAATGTAGACCATTTTTGATGTATTTTGAAACTGAAAGTTTGTTAGAAACTCATGGTATGAAATTGCTGAAGTTACCAAGTTATTTAAAAGTTCCTCCTTTCAAAAACACAGCAAGCAAAAGCTGCTGCATTTTTTCTTTCTTTTCTCTGCTGCGTTTCCTTTCCCTTGGTTGCTAGTTGAGTTTTGCACTTCAGTTTCATGTTTGATCTTGTGTTGGAGGGAAGCAATGGAAGGTTGGATGTTGAGGCTGCATATTTGCATGTTTGGACCATGATTGAACACTTTGCTGAAAAGCAAACCAGCAAGCTGCCGAAACCATTTCTGCATGAATTTTAGAAGTTTGGCATGATATATTTCCATGTTTTCTGGCCATCTGAATTGTGATCATTATGTAGCCTGTTGCTTGGTTTAGGATTGGGATGTTGGGTTGGAAAACATCCAACCAAAGCCATGTAGTTGAATCAAAATCTGATGAAAGCTTCATGCGTGAATCGCAGAAGTAAAGAAGGCTTTAGCCTTTCATTGCATGCATGGAATATTTCCAATAATTCCATTATGACCTCTTGATTATTGCTTAACTCTATCATGGCCCGAAGAATTGGACAAGTTAATCATTTTGGTCCCTTTAAAGATCAATTTGTTTTTTTTATTTGATTTTATATGATATTTGAGTTGATCATTGGTGAATTTTATATGCATTTTTTGAAGTTTAATAAATTTCGATAGATCCATGATTTCGACTTGGAGTTTAATAAAATTTGGGAAATTTTCATTGTTTCATCGTAGTAAATTAGTTATCACTTATGTTTATGAATTTTAGTATTTGATTTGTAGATCTCACCATGAGCCTTTGATTTTTATCTAGTTGCTTTTTGGGACCCATAATATTTGAAATAATGATGCCTCCAGTTTCTTTTACTTCTTTTAATTGGGTTCTTGTTTATTTCAATTTGATGAATAGGGGTCGTTCACTTTCATTTGAATGTTCTATTTGAAATTTCATGTTTATTTCATGTTTATTTCCATTTCATATGATTATTTGATAATTTTAGTGGTACCTTGACCTTTTTATTATTTTGGAGGGTAAATTAGTAAGTTCACTTCATTAGGGCATCAATTCAAGGGAGGTATAACTTCTTTTATCTTTTTTGTCTTTCCTATGTGAACCAATGTGCTACGTGAAAATTGCATGTCTACTTTGCTTTCCTAGCCTTTTCTTAATTCCTTTTATTTATGTCATTTACTTTTTGCTTTTATTTAAGTTATTCTTTATGGGGTATGTGTACACCTCTTGGCTTGTAATAGATAGGGCTTGGAGGGGCATTCAATGAAGACCTATCGAAGTCATGTGCCTAGCTAGCAAATGTAATAGTTATGGCTTTAATTGTCTTATGTGTCTTGCATGCTTAGTTACTACGTGTTAATTTGCTTTGTTAGGGGCTTGCATCTAGTCGAGCATGCTAAATGTTATGTGCTATGTGTTTATAAGTGTTTGGCATGTCTACTCGCTTTCCATAGCTTGAATGAATGTGATGGATGAATGAACGTTTCCACTAGTCCAACGCTAGTCGGAATTCATAGAATGGGCTAGTCCAACGCTAGACCCTTAGGGATTTCCCCTCGTTAGTACATGTTTGCATGTTCATTACATGTCATGCATTCTTTTAGTTTTTCTATCATTTGGCATGTCCCTCTAATCCCCTTTCCCCTCACTTTAGGTCTTGCATCTCATGCTAGTTAGGGTACATTTGCCTGAAGAGTCCCCTTCTGATAAGGGAAATGAGCGAGTGTGGCTACTCGATAGCCTTAGCACGCTAGTTTTGCTTTCTAATCAAAGGGAAAATCGAAGTCGAAAAAGTTAGGAGTTATTCCCATACCCGACCTGATGCATTCCTTTAGGTTCATTCATTCTCATTTATCACTTACTCATTTTTTTTCAATTCACATTTCCTCATCACTTTTCCTTTCCTTATTGTTCATTTTGATTTCTACTTCACAAAATTGCACTTAATTACACCTATATGCACTTATCACTATATTTCATACACTTGCACACAAACACTTGGATTTTTCATACAATTTCACACGTGCACCTTTTTATACACTTGCACACTTGCACTTTAGCCATCATTTGCATTAATCGACCTCTATAAGGTTTTCCTTTATTGGCCGCCACAATTCATGTGGTTGGGACCAAAAACCTTACAAGAGACATTTTAGAATTTAGGTTTGCATTTTTTCCTTCTTTTTGCATTCATGTAGTGCATCCAAATGTAATAAATTCTTTGGTTAAAATAAGAAAAACTTTGATTAAATCACGCAACTAGCCTTGGCTAGGTCGAAGGGGTGCCTTGGATTTTTATCCTTGCCTTCCCCTTCGTCAAATGTGACTCCCGAACCTTTTTCATTGGTTTACGTGGACTAGGAGTCGTTTAAAAGGGGTTTCTTACTACTCTTTCCCATTTTTTCTTTAAAAAATTCATTTTTAGGTGACTTGGTACACCTTAACTCATTACCAAGTGGCGACTCCGTTTTTTATTTCAAAAACCCTTTTTAAACCATACTTTTTGGGTCAAATCATCGCACTCTCAAAACCCCCATTTAGACCCATTTTCCTTTTAAATCACAATTCATTTTTCAAATCACAAATTGAATCAAAAAATACATTTTTTTAACCATTTATTTATTTATCAAAAAATGGGGCGCGACAGAGAGTAGTGTAAGTGGTGTTCTACTAGATTGGCTCCTTTACTTGAAAGTTGACGGAGTGTCAACTACTATGTGATCAAGCCCTGATGATGAATGGAAGTTGGCTCCTGAGAGCCATCCGTATCCTTATGCTTTGGAATGATTATTGTTTATTGGATTATTGTTTCTTCTGAAAACTTTTACACTCGCTCATTTTGAGATTGCTCACTTTTAAGAACTCTTCATGCTCGTTACTTTGCTATATCGAAAACTAGTACTTATAAATAATGGTCAATTTGCTATTTGGAACCTCACTGGGCTTTAGCTCACACCACGCTATTTGTTTTCCTTACAGGGGGTACGAGTGACGCGTGAGACTTGTAAAAGACTAGCATAGCCTTTTGTTTTGACTTTTGACTTTTGGTCTTGTACTCGCGCTATTCCTTGAATGGAACATGTTGTACTTGGATTGTATACGTTTTGAACTAGTTTGGTGTATTGAGGCTTTGTACCTCGATTTCTATCAATGTAAATTATAAGCTTGAATTGCGGATATTATTTATGGTTCATGGATGTGTGTACATGACTCGATCGAGATAGTGAGTGAGTCCTGGCGAGAGTTGGGCAGGCGGTCCGCCTAACCCTTTGGTACGCCTTAGGGGGAGGTGGGGTTGTCACAATAAAAGTAGGCAATATACATATAACACATCTAACACAGACAGATCACACAGTAGCAGTCAATTAGATACAAGCAAAAGGAACCATCATGAATATTACTAACTAGACCAATGGTACAAGACCAACCAACTAAAAGCTATCCCTCTCTAGGGTTCCAAGCACGATCTACTAGAATAATACAATTTATATCTTAGGCAAGGTTAATCATCCATAATGAAATCCTAACACATCACATGTCGTTCCATATAATCAAATTTCTAGTCCGCCCAAGTCATTTCTAACCTACGCTCTTCTTTATTTAGTAGTCGGGCACAAGAATCCCAAAATAAGATAATTCACAATTCGGGCTGGCAGTCCCAAGAGTAATTCATCTACAATCGAGATTCTTACCTGACCTACAGATCTATTGTCTCCAAGTACCTTGATAAAGGTTTAAAACCTATAACATTTCATGATCCAAAGCTTATGCTCAAAAGAGCACTTAAACATTCGTACACATTCACGGAATTGGGACCATAACACCACTTGGCCCAAGCTCACTCCGCGCAGAGACCGCGCGAAGTAGGCTCTAATACCACCTGTGACAGCCCCACCTCCCCCTAAAACGAACCAAAGGGTTCAGTGGACTGCCTGCCCAACTCTCGCCGGGACTACGGATCCGGAACGAGCGTAAACCCTACCAACCGCTCAAAAGAACTTCGAGAAGATAACATTCACTATCCGAAACCCAAACAAGCACAACAACTTTAGATAACCCTAGAAAAGAACATTTCCAAACCCAATCAACTTAGGAACATGGTTAAACACTTTTATATACACATGGTTGCAAATTTACAATTCAAAAGGGAATTGTTTAGTTAAAAATAAAGTTAAGGTGTTCCAACCATCGATGAGCTATACAAAAGAATACTAAAACTAGCTCAACTCATGCTTCAAAATATCAGAGTCTCCAAAAAGTGGTTTCTTGTAAGGAAAACAAGGATAACGAAACGGGGTGAGCTAAAAGCTCAATAAGGTACCAACAGTATAAACAGTAGAATTCATGAGAAAGCACTTTGGAGGCACATATCCGCATCAAATACAAGAAATGAATGAATATCACAATGTAAAGGATACAGGTGGCTCTCAGGAGCCAAATCCCCATTGCTATACTTGATCCAGTCTCGTTGACCCTCCGTCAACGTCCGAATAAAGAAACCAGTCTAGTAGAACACGACTTTAACGCCAAAACCCTGTTCACCAAACATACCCCTTACCGAGCCCGAACGCCAAACAGGAACAGGAATAGTAATACTCGAGTATACTGGAATCAAGAGTCTCAATACCCAAAGATTCCCCAGGAACAGGTACCCATAGATTGTCAATTATCTCGACCAAGCCCTTGCTGGCTCGATTTAATTAACTCCCCATACGGTTGAGCTCAAGTTTAACAGGACGATCAAGTTTAACAGGGCTATCGTTGGACACACTTCCAAACGATCTCATAACAAGTGCAAGTAACAAGCTCAAGTTCATAACAAGTACAAGTAATAGATTTCAGTTGGTACAACACAGGCAAGAGAATGAGTGTGATAAAGTACACCCTCGTCTCAATAAAAATAAATAGGATTCATAGTCATTCATGTCATAGATTTCAAGTACAGATAACTCAAATAGCAACAATGCAAGGGAGTGGTACACTCACCAGTTCAAATAAGGATAACTTCAAAAGTTTCCTTCCCAAGTGTGGCTTTAATCGTCGGCACCTCCTAGAACAATCAAGGCAAACACTTAAGACTCGACTCCAAGACCTAGTATGGAATTCGCAAGTGAGACTCGGTTACGAGCCATATGCCTAGTCAAAAGAGCCATTAATGCAAAGCAAAGAGGTGACCCCGGAGTGAAAAGGTAACAATTAGTCTTAAAGGCACGAACAACCTCAAAACCCTACCTACAATGACTGACCAACTCCAAATTTGAAGTAGAAAATGAAAGTGAAGTCGATACTAGGAAAACAGGATTTTCCAGATTCGCGCAACCCTATATGAAAAATCATATCTCAAGTTTTGTAAGTCCAAAATTAATAAAAGTTATACCGTTGGAAAAAACATTCAAAGGGCTATAACTTTCCAGAAAACATCCTCATAAGATTCAGAACACAAGTCAGTCAAATTCAAGCTTCAAATTGCTGCTTTATCCAGTGAAAGACAGAACAGGTGCAATATTTCAGTCAACATTGAAAAAATCACCATAAATGGTACAGACATAAACAGGGCCTGAAATTTACATGGATTATAGCCCTATGAATCCAGTTTAAAATGCAACAAACAAAACTCAATTCCGACATTCCTACATCAAGATATAGCAAATTTCCCGAGACTGTGCAGAAGCTCCATGAAAATTTTGACAGCATTTCCCTTGTCTTTCTTTACTTTTCCAACCAAACCTCAACACCCAATCACAAACTATCAAACACCTTTAATTAGAGCCACAATATCCTTCAAAACAACCAAAAGGTAGCTCAACAAAGAAACCCTAGAAAAGCCCCAATTACAAACCCTAAAACCAAAAGACAGTTTTGACGTCATTTTGCGGAACAGACACAACTGGAGCTACACTTATCGGATTGGGGTGCAATTTACACCGTTTCGAAGCTAAGACAGAGTGATATAACTTTCATGAAGACTACTCAGTCCAGTTCTCACCCAAACTAGGTCAAATTTACCAAAACAACTCCAGATTTTCCAATTCAAAGTTTACTGTGGCAGTCCTGATTCATTCAGTCATATCTCAGCATATACAACTCCAATTCAAGTGATTCCAAAGCCATTTGAAAGCTAAGATACAAGGCTTTAAGTCTTAGGAAGACATCGACAACCAAATTGTGACAGCCCCACCTTCCCCTAAGGTGAACCAAAGGGGTTAGCGGACTGCCTGCCCAACTCTCTCCAGGACTAACGGTGCAGTTTAGAGCGATCTATTGCGTTTCCGGAACTTACAAATGCGAGTAAACAAGTCAAAATGTCAAAATAAAAAAAAATAAAAAAAAAGAAATCCGGAGTCGGCCATGAGTAGTAACCGACTCGTCAGAACCCAACCAAATATCAAGCAAACATTCACATCCTAAACTTTAGTATTTACAATCCAAAGTGGCATACAAAAGTATTCAAAAGTGGATACATGTATGGTTTGCCAAAACAAAAGAGAAACGGACCCAAAAGTACATTCAGGGTTTCAATAAATGAGCTATACAAAAGATATGTCCAACTAGCTCAATTCGGCAACCAAATATCAATTGCAGTCCAAAAGTATTTATTTTCCTATAAGGAAAACAAAAGGAATAGAGTGAGCTAATTGCCCAGTGAGATAATACTACTCAAGCAACCAAGTTCATAGATGCATCAAGCTTTTCAGTCCAATTCTTCAAAAGTAAATAAAGACACACATCAATAATGATGAGAAAAGGATACGGGCGGCTCTCAAGAGCCCTTTTCCTCGTTTGCATTCTTGATCGGATCTCATTGACTCTCCGTCAATGTTTAAAAGTAACCAACCGTAGACTTCACTTTACTTCCATTCCTTCCACCTAACATTCCCCTACCGGGCCTGAACTCCAAACACTTGCACTGTGGTATTACTCGAGTATACCGGAATCAAGAGTCTCTCATACTACAAGATTCCATATAACATTTCCCCAAGGCTCATTAATTGTCACGACCAAGCCCTCGCCGGCTCGATTCAATCAACTACCAATGGGGTTGAGCTCAATGATAACAATCATGGTCGTTGGAAACTCGTCCAAACGACACCAAGTCATGTACTTTCATTTCATGTAACATTTCAATAACATGAGAAAAAAGTGAGAGTGATAAAGTACACCCTCACTTCAATCAATATCAATGGTACAATAAACATTTAACTCATCAAGTTCAAGTATCAAAGCCATATAGTAACACACAGGTGAGTAGTACACTCACCAAGCTTGCAAATGATATTTCATGCAACCCCGTCAAAGGAGCGTCGTGAACCACCGTCACGTCCTAAAACATGCAAACAAGTACAATGAGACTCGATAACGAGTCATAAACCAATGCCAAGTATTACCAAAATAAGGTTCCATAACCATACATAAGCATTAGAGGAAACCAGAAAAATCTGGAAATGGAACTAGCTTTAACCCTGAAAAAAACAGTTTTTGACGTCATTTTGCGGTTTTGGTGGCAATGGCACTACAATTATCGGATGAAGGTGCAAGACCACCGTTTCAAAGCTAAAAGATAGGGCTACAATATTACAGAAGGTCACTCAGCCCAGTTTTGAGTGTAACCAGGTCAAAAATGTAATCTACTACACCAGAACCGGAAAAACAGACTCACAGAACGCATTCTGGTTCAAACATCATAAGTCAGCCTATCTAAGTCCAAATTCAGAAATTCCAAAGCCATCCGAAAGCTAAGGAACAAGGATACATTTCATCAGAAGACCTCAATAACCAATTCGGAAGCATTCTCAACCAAAATAACCCATTACAAAAGCAATTCTCAATTTCGGGTAAAACCAAGGCAGTAAGGGTAATTCCATCTTTTCTCAAGCTATGCTACTCCGATTGACCTGAAATTTTGCAGGCATCTATAAAATATCATTGCCTACAACTTTCATGTTTTAACCCAAGGCCAATTCGGCCTTTAACTATGACCTACAAAACCGGGCAGAATGTAATTCAAAGAACCCTAACTCTCCAATTTTTCTTCCAAAACAGAAATTGCTTGCAATTTACCACTTTTTCCACCTTCTAGCTTCCTTAAATATCATTTCCAATCATCATACATGACCACATAATCATATTCATATGAAAACAGAAAAATCCCCAATAATTACAAAACTTCATCAATTCAACCACAAATCAAGATATAATCCATAAAATTACATCTTATACTACCACTAATCATGGATTAAACATCATTAGAGGGAGGAGAGGGGTCCTTCTCAACTTACCTTAGCAAAACAAGAAAGAGAACAACTAGTCCTCCTAGCTTTCCAAGTAACTCCACAAAACAACTCACAAACACTCCCTTAAGGTTTTCTATGGAACAAAAACAAGAGTAGATGGTTGAGTGATTGGATTTGAGCAAGAGGGAATCAAAAAAATTGAAGAGGTTTTCTATCTTTCCTTCCTGGAGAGAGCCGGCCACTTGAGCTCGGAAATGGAGCAATTTTTGGTAAATTTTTAGTTTATTAAGTCAAATGGTAAGACATGGAATAGTAGTCAAAAGTTTCTACCAACCCTATGGTGACACTTGTCACCATCATTAATGCATCTCTATCTTTTTGTTTCCTCTCACACCAATCCAAATAGCACCCTCTAATTATCTCTTAACACACGATAAATTAATTCCAGTATCCAAAACTTAACCTAGTTGGCCGAATTTTTCCGAACTTTTTTCACTAGTGGGTCTCACGTCCGGTATACGCTCTTAATTTCTCAAAAACTATTCGATACTAGAAAAATCATCTAAAACTATATTTACGCATAAAAATTATCTAAAAAATTTTCCTAATAAAGAAAATGCAGAAAACAAGCTATTAACCCGAATAAAACCTAAAAATGGAAAAAAAATTACGGGTTCTCACACTCTCTTCTCCTTAAAAGAATTTCGCCCTCGAAATTTCTCACCTCAACTCACGAAAAGTTCAGGGTACTTCTTTCGCATTTCTTCTTCCACTTCCCAGGTAGCTTCCTCTACCCCATGGTTTCTCCACAGTATCTTAACCAACGGAATCTGCTTGTTTCTTAGCTCTTTAACTTTTTGGTCAAGCACTTGGACAGGTTTCTCTTCGTAAGCAAGCGATTCGTCTACGTCGATCTCCTCTGGTTGTAAGATATGGGAGGGCTCGGGATAGTATTTCTTGAGCATCGAGACGTGGAAGACGTCATGAATTCTCGAGAGACTTGACGGCAGCTCTAGTCTATATGCTACCGCGCTTATCCTCTGCAGGATCTTGTAAGGTCCGACGAACCTCGGTTGCAATTTCTTTCCTCTACCCGCCGTGACACTCCGTAACGGTGTAACCTTGAGGAAAACACGGTCTCCAACTTCGAACTCCAAGTCTTTTCTTCGGTTGTCTGCGTAGCTCTTTTGTCGGTTTTGAGCAGTTTGGAGTCGTTGCCGTATCAACTTGACCTTTTCTCGAGTCTCTTCCATCCATGGAATAGTGGTTGGATCTAATGCCTTCCTCTCGCCAACTTCATCCCAGTAAATTGGTGACCGGCATTTTCGTCCATATAATGCTTCATATGGAGCCATTTGAATCGACGAATGGTAGCTGTTGTTGTATGCAAACTCTACTAAAGTCATGTGTTGATCCAGTTGCCTCCAAAATCCAGAATGCAAGTCCGTAGCATGTCCTCGAGAGTTTGGATTGTTCGCTCCGATTGTCCATCTGTCTGAGGGTGATAGGTCGTGCTCAAGTTGAGTTTCGTTCCTAGAGTTTCTTGGAATTTCTGCCAAAATCGAGATACGAAACGTGGATCTCGATCGGAGACGATACTGACTGGAATGCCGTGTAGCCTTACGATCTCGTCCATGTACAGCTGGGCCAACTTGTCCATGGAATACTTCATGTTTTCCAGCAGGAAATGGGCCGATTTGGTTAACCGGTCGACGATTACCCAACCGGCATCGTGTCCTCGTTGCGTTCGTGGTAAACCTGAAACGAAGTCCATGGTGATGTTTTTCCACTTCCACTCGGGTATCTCAAGGGGTTGTAACAAGCCCGATGGTTTTTGATGCTCCGCTTTAACCTGTTGGCAAACAAGACATTTTTGCACATACAGAGCGATTTCCTTCTTCATATTATCCCACCAATAGGTTCCTTTCAGGTCTTGATACATCTTGCTACTACCCGGACGGATAGTATACTTGGACCGATGAGCTTCCTCTAGAATTTCTGTTTTCAATGACTTATCTTTCGACACCACTATTCGATTCTGGTATTTTAAAATACCCTCAGGACTGAAATTGAAATCAGTCGTTTCCCCTTTGTCCGCTTTCTCTCCCCACTTCTGTACCATCACGTCCTCTTTTTCCGCTTCTTTAATCCGTTCCAATAAGATGGAAGTCACTTTAATATTGCCAAAAATCACCTTATGGCTCCCAAGGCAGGGTTTCCACTCGCACACTGAGTTTAGCATATTCCATTCTTTGATCATTAACCCTGCTACTTGCGCCTTGCGACTCAAAGCATCGGCCACTACGTTCGCCTTTCCTGGATGGTAGTTGATGGTACAGTCGTAATCCTCGAGAAATTTCATCCATCGTCGCTGCCTCATGTTTAATTCCTTCTGTGAGAAGAGGTACCTCAAGCTTTTGTGATCGGAGTAAACCTCGAAGGTTACCCCATATAGGTAGTGCCTCCACTTTTTAAGAGCGAAAACAACTGCAGCTAACTCCAAATCGTGGGTTGGATAGTTCTGCTCGTGGGGTTTTAACTTTCTCGAGACAAAAGATATCACATTGCGGTTCTGCATTAGCACACATTCTAGACCTTCCCGCGACGCATCGGTATACACAACAAACCCGTCACCTCCAATAGATAAAACTAGAACTGGAGCCATGGTCAATCTTTTCTTTAACTCTTGAAAACTTGTCTCGCTTCGGGCATTCCAAATGAATCGCCCATGTTTCTTCGTCAAGTCGGTTAGAGGACCGGCTAGTTTGGAAAAGTCCTTGATGAAACGCCGGTAATATCCAGCCAGTCCTAGAAAGCTGCGGACCTCGGTGGGATTTTCTGGCCTCTTCCAATTAGTCACAGCCTCTACTTTCGTCGGGTCAACTGAAATACACTC
Source organism: Coffea arabica (assembly GCF_036785885.1). Taxonomy (NCBI): domain Eukaryota; kingdom Viridiplantae; phylum Streptophyta; class Magnoliopsida; order Gentianales; family Rubiaceae; genus Coffea; species Coffea arabica. The sequence continues at coordinate 24,103,117 of NC_092316.1, forward strand.
TTGAGAAATTACGTGTCCCAGAAAAGCAATTTTCTCCAGTCAAAATTCGCACTTGCTGAACTTGGCGTATAGTTGATGGTCTCTTAGGGTTTGTAAGACAATCCTCAAGTGCTGCTCATGCTCTTCACGTGTCTTGGAATAGACCAGAATATCGTCGATGAAGACTACTACAAATCGATCCAGGTAGGGCTTAAAAACCCTATGCATTAAATCCATGAAGGTGGCAGGAGCATTAGTTAATCCAAAGGGCATAACTGCAAACTCGTAATGCCCATATCTCGAGTTGAAAGCGGTTTTCGGTATATCTTCCTTCCTGATTAATAACTGGTAATATCCTTGGCGGAGATCTAGTTTTGAGAAAACCACCGCTCCTTGCAACTAGTCAAACAACTCATCTATGTGGGGCAGTGGATACTTATTTTTCACCGTGATATTATTCAGGCCCCGATAATTGATACACATCCTCAACCCACCGTCCTTTTTCTTGACAAACAGGACAGGAGCTCCCCAAGGAGACCCACTCTCCTGAATGAATCCCTGCTCCAGAAGGTCCTGTAATTGCATCTTTAGTGATGTGAAACCCCGATCTAGACAACCAAAACACCATGGCTTAGGTAGCGGAAATTTGACCCAACTAATCCCTAGAAATCACGAACAATTTTGATATTATCTCAACCCGTCACTACTCGAATTAACGAACCAAATTGGAGGTAGTAGAACGCCACAATCAAGGAGATACTCGATTGATAAGTTCAGGTGAATAACTTGAGAAGATTCTCAAGTATTCAAAGGAAACTCTCTTGCCAAAGAGAAAGTGAAAACTCACTAATTGTATTTAATAGCCAAAAACGGATATGAAACAAAGAGGAAGTGGGGCTATTTATAGCCCTTACAAGCATTAACCCTAATCCAAAAAGTTGACCAAACTACCCTACATACTTAAGAAAGATTTTGGGCCTTACTTACTAACAAATGGGCCGCAATTAAACTAGTTTAATTACCTAGATTTTCTAAAGCGAGAAATAACCAAAATCAACGAGGAAAATCAAATAATCCTACTAAACTCAAGCATTCGTGCAATCAACTAGTTTTCACTTGAATCTTCCAATTCCCCATGTGCTTGAATGGGCCTTGGTCTTTATATTCTCATCATTCCCCTCCTCTTAAAGGCGATTTGTCCCCAAATCATGACTCTCTTACAAAACAAAAGTGATGAGAGCATGTGTATAGTCACCAAGCAGCCTACATGTCGCCGTCTTAAGCGAGGAATGATCATGACATCCTTGTGTGGAACAAGGACAACTCGTGGTGGTGGTAGATACATGTTGCGGACAGCAAGATTTCCATGAAAATGGTCACACAAGCGACGTCTCAATCCTATGGGTTGATCGTGAGCGGACGCCCGATGAACCAAGGTTTGGTTGGGCTGCGAGTTGTACGCATCAAGATGTGTAAAAACTGCATCAAAGGCCAATGTAACTCGACTAGGGTTGGTTGGAATTACTTGTCCAGCACTCTCTTCGCAGATCTCTTTGGTTGCGGGTATTGCACACTGCAAGATGAAGAATATCTGACCATGAACAACCTGCACAAATGAAAACACGTTATTGTTCCACAAAGGTGGAACAATCCAGCTCCCAATGCCCGATGTTGTCCTCAGGTTTAGCGAGCATGATCAATGTTCGCCCTTTCTTTTCCTTGCCTTCTAATCGATCCAACTCCCATTCCCTCTGTAAAACATTTTGGTCCTCTCGAACTTGTGTAGGTGAGAGTGGAACAAGTATGACCCTTGTCCCTTTATGCATGAACGAGTATTTGTTGGAATGACCTTCATAAGTAACCTCGCGATCAAATTGCCAAGGTCTTCCAAGAATAAGATGGGCAGCTTGCATAGGAACCACGTCACACACCAACTCATCCTCATATCTCCCAATGTTAAACTTCACAGAAACCTGCTTGGACACTCGCACTTCGCCGCAATCACTAAACCATTGAAGCTTATATGGTGTAGGGTGATCTTGGACAGGTAGGTGTAACTTCTTGACAAATAAGGCACTGGCGACATTGGTACAACTTCCTCCGTTGATAATCAAGCTACACACTTTCCCGTTAACTAGACATCGGGTATAGAAGATGTTGGTACGCTGCTCTTCTTCATTTGTGCGTTGAGCACTCAATGCCAACCTTGTAACAAGGCCTAGTCCAACTGGTTGGTCAGGGGCAATTATCTCTTCTTCCTCAACCAATGGTGGCATGCCTTCATACTCATCCTCCTCATCCGTTAGCACTTCACCACTTGGAAGCATGAGCATGGTCCTTCGATTTGGGCATTGGGACGCGATGTGACCGAAACCTTGACACTTAAAGCACTTAGTATCGCAGTTTCTAGGTTTAGATGCCCCTAGATCAGCCTTAAATTCGGCCCTTTGGATCGGTGTTGAAGATGACAAACCAGGCACCCATGCTCCATTCGAAACCCCACTTGCCTTGGCTGACCTTTGCTCACTCGTGTGGGTAATCTCGCCTTTATACTGCTGAGTTCTCCAATTTCCAGATTGGACGTTGGAGCTTTGGTGGGGGATACCCCTCCTCTTGAGCCTCCTTTCCACCTTGATAGCTTTGTCCAATAATTCATCCATGTCAAGGTAATGTTGGAGCTCCACAACATCTGCAATTTCAGCGTGTAGTCCTCTCAAGAAACGTGCCATGGTTGCCTCTATATCCTCCCGAACATCAGCCCGCAGCATGGCCATCTCCATCTCCTTGAAGTAATCCTCAACCGTCATACTACCTTGGGTGAGAGTTTGTAATTTATGGTGCAAATCCCTGTGGTAATACGCTGGTATGAAGCGCTTCCTCATGATTCTTTTGAGTTCTTCCCAGGTGCGAATGAGTGGTGCTTCATTTCTCCTTTGTCTGGTGCGAATCTGATCCCACCAAACGGCTGCGTATTCAGTGAACTCAATGGTTACCAACTTTACTTTTTGGGACTCTGAGTAGTGGTTGCAGTCAAAGAGCATCTCAATCTTCCTCTCCCATTCCAAATATGCTTCAGGGTCCGACTTGCCTAGGAAGGTAGGAATTTTGAGCTTGATTCCCTTTAGTTCATCATCCCCTTGATTAGGGATGTGTTTATAATTTCGGAATCGGTTTCCATCTGCCATGTCCTCCTCATTGTTCGAATCACCTAACTCCTCCACATATGGTTGTCTCTTGGAGGTATTCTTGCCTAGGGTTGATTGCTCCACCTTATCCTCCAGTGTATCAATTCTCTGAGTCATGCGATCAATGGCGCCTGTTAATGCTTCAAGAACATGTTTCATGTCATAAGGGTCACTTGTCGCATGAGTTTGAGACATGTTTATAGAGTACCTGCAAGGCTCAACAAACAGTTAGTAGAAACTGTCTCACTCACTCCCTTAATGTATCACTCACCCTCGTGTATGTCACTCAAAGCGCTCCAATGGAATTACCAAACACCTTTACCTGTTGGGTTAGGTAGTTTGAGAAATGCTGCTGAAGCCCAAATAATTGTCACCAACTTCTTCCTCAAGAGTAATCACGGAGATGTAGGAGAAAGTGTAGGGAAGTGTTCCTAAAAGTTAGGAGAAAATATAGGAGAAAGTGTAGGAGAGTGTTCCTAAAATCTAGGAAGAGAATATAGGAGAGTTTCCAAAAGCGGATGAGAGAATATAGGAAAGGTCCTAAAAATGTATGAGAGAATTTAAGAAAGTTTCCTAAAAATAGATGGGAGACTTTAGGAAAGTTTCCAAAAGAAATGGATGAGAGAGTTTGGGAAAGTTTCCTAAAAAGTAGCAGAGAGAGTGTCCAAGTGAGTACAAAGAGTTATCCAAGTGCTTTACTTAGTTTCCTAATTGATTTTGGAAACAAGTTAGTTTTTGGAAACCCTTTGAAAATCCTTTTCCTCTTGAACAACTTTGGTAACCTTCTTGAAACAACCTTTGGTAATCTTCTTGAAACAACTTTTGGTAACTTCCAAATTCTACTCCAAGAAAGATTGCACAAATCAGATTTGGTTCCCTATTCAAAACAATTCGGTTGCCACTTTCTTTCTTCCTTTTTTTTTTTGCCAACCGATTCCTCTTTTCTTTCTTTTTCTTTTCGTTTTTGTTTTCTGTTTTTTTTTTTACTACAACTATCAACCACGACACAAAACAAGGAAGTTCACAAATAATAACTACCAAGAACTCCAAGATCTTTCAAGAACTTTCAAGGAAGTTGTCAGGAACTTCAGAAATTTCAAGATTGTGATCAAGAATGCAAGAAACTCAAGATTATTGTAAGTTCTCTTCAAGATTCACAAAATTCCAACAAGTTTTGCCAAAATCCAGATTTGAAAACTAAGTAAACAAGTTGGATAACACAAACAACAAGGCTGGACAGATTTGTATTCGGACGAACAGTAACTATGAACAGTGTCGGTGAACAGTAAACGGTGAACAGTGTTGGTGTGAACAGTACCGGTGAACAGTGACTCTTCTTTTTTTTTTGTTCTAAACAAATGAACAGATTGGGATAAACATATATGACTCAAAATACACGAAAAAAAAAGATATAACCTGGTGGTTGTTGACTAGTTCTGATACCAACTGATGTGAAACCCCGATCTAGACAACCAAAACACCATGGCTTAAGCAGCGGAAATTTGACCCAACTAATCCCTAGAAGTCACGAACAATTTTGATATTATCTCAACCCGTCACTACTCGAATTAACGAACCAAATTGGAGGTAGTAGAACGCCACAATCAAGGAGATACTCGATTGATAAGTTCAGGTGAATAACTTGAGAAGATTCTCAAGTATTCAAAGGAAACTCTCTTACCAAAGAGAAAGTGAAAACTCACTAATTGTATTTAATAGCCAAAAACTGATATGAAACAAAGAGGAAGTGGGGCTATTTATAGCCCTTACAAGCATTAACCCTAATCCAAAAAGTTGACCAAACTACCCTACATACTTAAGAAAGATTTTGGGCCTTGCTTACTAACAAATGGGCCGCAATTAAACTAGCTTAATTACCTAGACTTTCTAAAGCGAGAAATAACCAAAATCAACGAGGACAATCAAATAATCCTACTAAACTCAAGCATTCGTGCAATAAACTAGTCTTCACTTGAATCTTCCAATTCCCTATGTGCTTGAATGGGCCTTGGTCTTTATATTCTCATCATATTGCGTTCCGGAACTTACAAACGCGCGTAAACAAGTCAAAATAAAAAAATAAAAGAAATCCGGAGTCGGCCATGAGTAGTAACCGACCCGTCAGAATCCAACCAAATATCAAGCAAATATTCACATCTTAAACTTTAGTATTTACAATCCAAAGTGGCATACAAAAGTATTCAAAAATGGATACATGTATGGTTTGCCAAAACAAAAGAGAAACGGACCCAAAAGTACATTTAGGGTTTCAATAAATGAGCTATACAAATGATATGTCCAACTAGCTCAATTCGGCAACCAAATATCAATTGCAGTCCAAAAGTATTTATTTTCCTGTAAGGAAAACAAAAGTAATAGAGTGAGCTAATTGCCCAGTGAGATAATACTACTCAAGCAACCAAGTTCATAGATGCATCAAGCTTTTCAGTCCAATTCATCAAAAGTAAATAAAGACACACATCAATAATGATGATAAAAGGATACGGGCGGCTCTCAAGAGCCCTTTTCCTCGTTTGCATTCTTGATCGGATCTCATTGACTCTCCGTCAATGTTTAAAAGTAACCAACCGTAGACTTCACTTTACTTCCATTCCTTCCACCTAACATTCCCCTACCGGGCCTGAACTCCAAACACTTGCACTGTGGTATTACTCGAGTATATCGGAATCAAGAGTCTCTCATACTACAAGATTCCATATAACATTTCCCCAAGGCTCATTAATTGTCACGACCAAGCCCTCGCCGGCTCGATTCAATCAACTACCAATGGGGTTGAGCTCAATGATAACAATCATGGTCGTTGGAAACTCGTCCAAACGACACCAAGTCATGTACTTTCATTTCATGTAACATTTCAATAACATGAGAAAAAAGTGAGAGTGATAAAGTACACCCTCACTTCAATCAATATCAATGGTATAATAAACATTTAACTCATCAAGTTCAAGTATCAAAGCCATATAGTAACACACAAGTGAGTAGTACACTCACCAAGCTTGCAAATGATATTTCATGCAACCCCGTCAAAGGAGCGTCGTGAACCACCGTCACGTCCTAAAACATGCAAACAAGTACAATGAGACTCGATAACGAGTCATAAACCAATGCCAAGTATTACCAAAATAAGGTTCCATAACCATACATAAGCATTAGAGGAAACCAGAAAAATCTGGAAATGGAACTAGCTTTAACCCTGAAAAAAACAGTTTTTGACGTCATTTTGCGGTTTTGGTGGCAATGGCACTACAATTATCGGATGAAGGTGCAAGACCACCGTTTCAAAGCTAAAAGATAGGGCTACAATATTACAGAAGGTCACTCAGCCCAGTTTTGAGTGTAACCAGGTCAAAAATGTAATCTACTACACCAGAACCGGAAAAACAGACTCACAGAACGCATTCTGGTTCAAACATCATAAGTCAGCCTATCTAAGTCCAAATTCAGAAATTCCAAAGCCATCTGAAAGCTAAGGAACAAGGATACATTTCATCAGAAGACCTCAACAACCAATTCGGAAGCATTCTCAACCAAAATAACCCATTACAAAAGCAATTCTCAATTTCGGGTAAAACCAAGGCAGTAAGGGTAATTCCATCTTTTCTCAAGCTATGCTACTCCGATTGACCTGAAATTTTGCAGGCATCTATAAAATATCATTGCCTACAACTTTCATGTTTTAACCCAAGGCCAATTCGGCCTTTAACTATGACCTACAAAACCGGGCAGAATGTAATTCAAAGAACCCTAACTTTCCAATTTTTCTTCCAAAACAGAAATTGCTTGCAATTTACCACTTTTTCCACCTTCTAGCTTCCTTAAATATCATTTCCAATCATCATACATGACCACATAATCATATTCATATGAAAACAGAAAAATCCCCAATAATTACAAAACTTCATCAATTCAACCACAAATCAAGATATAATCCATAAAATTGCATCTTATACTACCACTAATCATGGATTAAACATCATTAGAGGGAGGAGAGGGGTCCTTCTCAACTTACCTTAGCAAAACAAGAAAGAGAACAACTAGTCCTCTTAGCTTTCCAAGTAACTCCACAAAACAACTCACAAACACTCCCTTAAGGTTTTCTATGGAACAAAAACAAGAGTAGATGGTTGAGTGATTGGATTTGAGCAAGAGGGAATCAAAAAAATTGAAGAGGTTTTCTATCTTTCCTTCCTGGAGAGAGCCGGCCACTTGAGCTCGGAAATGGAGCAATTTTTGGTAAATTTTTAGTTTATTAAGTCAAATGGTAAGACATGGAATAGTAGTCAAAAGTTTCTAGCCGGCCACTTGAGCTAGGAAATGGAGCAATTTTTGGTAAATTTTTAGTTTATTAAGTCAAATGGTAAGACATGGAATAGTAGTCAAAAGTTTCTACCAACCCTTTGATGACACTTGTCACCATCATTAATGCATCTCTATCTTTTTGTTTGCTCTCACACCAATCCAAATAGCACCCTCTAATTATTTCTTAACACCCGATAAATTAATTCCAGCATCCAAAACTTAACCTAGTTGGCTGAATTTTTCCGAACTTTTCGCACTAGTGGGTCCCACGTCCAGTATACGCTCTTAATTTCTCAAAAACTATTCGATACTAGATAAATCATTTAAAACTATATTTACGCATAAAAATTATCTAGAAAATTTTCCTAATAAAGAAAATGCAGAAAACAAGCTATTAACCCGAATAAAACCTAAAAATGGAAAAAAAATTACGGGTTCTCACACAAATCAGTAGTATTCCTGGTCACAACAACCAATTACAGAAGCTGATTAGCATGTTCGGATAGAAACATGGCAGCAGGGGTATTTCGGTCTTTTCATAGGCTGCGTTGCTCCGATTGAGCCGAAATTTTGCAGGCAACTATATAACTTTCATGTTTTAACCTAAGGCTAATTCGGCCTCTGACTATGGGTAACACTAACGGGCAGAAGGGGAAAAAATGGAAACCCTAATCTGGAATTTTTGCTTCAAACCAGAAATTTTCCACTAATCATTACAATTATCATACCAAAGCTTCATTCTAACCCATACTAGACCATCATCCATGGCCACACAATATTAATCATATGAAAACAGAAAAATCATGAATAAATATGAAAATTCACCAATTTCCACCACAAGGCATGAAACAACACCTAAAACCATCTATTTAACTCTCATAAGCCATCAATTGAACATTAACAAGATTAAAGGAAAGGTTCCTTGGTCACTTACCTTGCAACCCCAAGAAAAGAAGCAACTTGGTACCTTAGCCTTCCAAACCACTTCACAACCAACCTTAATACCACTAAACTAAGAGGTTTTATGGAGTAATTTGAAGATTAACCGGTTGGAATGAAAGATTGAGCAAGATTGAGTAGAAGAAATTTGATAGCTTTTCTTTCTTTTGCTCTCCAAGAAATTTGGCCAAGAGAGGGAAAAATAAGAGGATTTTTGGCCAATTTTGGTATTTATTTGGTAAAGGTGATAAGATGGTCTTATGGTCAAAATGTAAGAATTAATCAACAAGTGACACTTGTCACTTCAATTAATACATGGTTATCCTTTTGTCTCTCCACTCTCATCCTTATAACAACCTCTAATTATCTCTTAGCACCTGGTAAAATAAACCCGGTATCCAAAACCTAACCTAACTGGCCAAATTTTTCCGAACTTTCCTCACTAGTGGTCCCACGTCGGTATATGCTCTTAATTTCTCAAAAACCAACCGATACTAGAAAAATCATCTAAAAACTATATTTACTCATAAAAATTATTTAAAAAATTTTTCCTAATAAAGAAAATGCATAAAAGGCGTACAATTAAATAAAATAAAGTTTAGAAAATCGAAAAATTTACGGGTTCTCACAAATTTCTTCCAGCCAAAACTCGCACTTGCTAAATTTAGCATATAATTTATGCTCTCTTAAGATCTGTAGAACTATCTCCAAGTGTTTAGCATGTTCTTCACAAGTCTTAGAATATACTAGGATATCATCAATAAAAACTACTATGAACTGATCCAAGTACTTTTTAATGATATCTACATTAAGTCCATGAAGGCAGCTGGTGCATTGGTTAATCCAAATGGCATGACTGCAAACTCAAATGTCCATATCTTGTATTAGAAGCAGTCTTAGGTATGTCTTCCTTCTTAATTTTCAACTGATATTACCCTTGCCTCAAATCCAGCTTGGAGAAAACTACTGATCCTTGCAGCTGGTCGAATAAGCTGTCAATCAGTGGTAGAGGGTATTTATTTTTAATTGTACCTTCATTTAATCCTCGATAATCAATACATAACCTCAAACTTTCATCCTTTTTCTTAACAAATAGAACAGGTGCTCCCCATGGTGAATCACTTTCTCTCACAAATCCTCTCTCCAATAAATCCTGTAATTGAATTTTCAATTCTTTTAGCTCTGCAGGAGCCATTCGGTATGGAGTCTTAGAAATCGGAGCCGTTCTCGGCACTAGTTCAATCTTGAACTCCACTTCTCTCTCGGAGGTAATGTTTTTAATTCTTCAGGAAAAACATCTGGATATTCCCTTACCACTGGCACATCTTCCAACTTTACTTAGTCACTAGGAGCATTAATCAGGAAGGCTAAGAAACCTTGCGCTCCTTTATACAACATTTTTCTTGCCCAAATTTCCGAAATCAAAGCAGACGATGCTAACATGCCTTTCACATCCAATTTCAGGGTTGCTTCCCCAGGAATCCAAAATTCTAATACTTTTGCTCTACAATAAAGCTTAGCATGGTAAAGAGCTAGAAAATCCATTCCTATAATAACATCATACCCTTTTATGTCCAAACTGACTAGATCTACTAGCATCCTACGCTCTCCAATCCAGAATTCGCAATTCTTATAGACCAGGCTAGTGATTATGCTTTTATTACCCATGGGTGTCCTAACTTCAAGATCAAAGGGTAATTTAACAGGTTTTACATCACTTCCGGACATAAAAATTGGATTCACAAATGAATGAGTTGCGCCAGGATCAATTAGTACTCTAACTAATCGGTGAAAGATTAGAAGAGTACCTTCCACGACTTCCGAGGAATCAGGTACGGGTTGATTGTCTATGGCGTACACCCTGGCAGGAACTTTCAGCCTACTTCCTCCAGAAGTGGCTTGTCTAGCACTCGGAGTACCATCTTCTTGTGTTTTCGGACAACCGGCAATCTGGTGCTCGCTGCTTCCGCACCTCAAGCACTTTCCTTCTTTCCTCCAGCATCCGTCCTCGGTATGGCCAGCTTTCCTGCAATACCCACAAGTTACCTGAGGGTTTGTCACATGACCTCCTTGCGAAGCGTTCCTAGGTTGACCCCTTCCACTAGGTCCTCCTCTAGCTCCGATATCTCTCCCCCCGGCACCTCTTGCCCCAGCTCCTCTCGCTAGAGTGCCTCGTGGTGCTCCAGGACTATTTACTCCGCCCGTTCCTCGACCCACTTTGGCCGGTGGAGCATTTGCATAAGTCGGCTCCCGACTGCTACTAGGGGCAAATCTTTTCTTGGCCTGGAAAGATTTTACTTGAGCTCTGGCAACTTCAACCCTTTGAGCTCTCTCTACAGCATCAGCAAATGTGTCTATCCGAACAACAGCTAATCCCTCCTGGATCTCCACGTTTATCCCTGCACAAACCTCCTTATACGCCTTTGCTCCGTGGCTACCAATTCAGGAGCAAAACGGGACAATTTCGTGAATTGAATCTCATATTCGGCGACACTCACCGCCCCCTGCCTACACTTGATGAAGTCATCCTCTCTTTTCTCTTGAATGAGAGGGGGAAGAAACTTGGCGTTGAACTCCCTTGTGAAGTTCGCCCAGGTCCTAGGAATATGGTTCCTGTCCCAATTAACCCTAACTAGGTTCCACCAGGAACGAGCAGCTCCCTCAAACTGGAACGCTGCGAAAGTCACTTGTCTCTCCTCCACATAATTTAGAGCTGCAAAAATGTCAGAGATCCTCTCCCACCAACCTTCTGCTACCTCAGGTTATGGTCCTCCATAAAACTTGGGAGGTCCAAACTTCAAGAATCTCTCTAATGCCCGATCCTCAGTATCGATTGGGCCTCCTTGGTAATGCACTAGTCCAAGGGCTTGGTGCTCAGTCATTTGCTCTAAGACATCAGTTATTCTATTGATCGCGGTGGCCACTGGGTCTCCGGCCACGCCCTCTTGACCATGGTCTTGATTGACCTCAGGTTCCCTATCACCACCAACCTCGGGGTGTTGTCTAGTTGATCTCCCACATTCTCTACCTCTAACTTGTCGATCCATAACCTAGTTATGCCTATTAATAAAAAATAAAGCAATTAAGCGAGGATATTATTTTTTTTTGTAGGTAAAATCAACATGATTATTGAGGAAAAGAAAAATAGAACACTTAACATATATTCACATACTGAGGTTCATACAAATAGCAAGTTAGGGTGCTTTCCAAAAGTATGGCACACAAGTTTAACAAATATATACAAACAATCCCTTAAACCAAAAATAGGGATGTAGTGCCTCAAAAGTAGGCCATCTAGCTAGACAAAATGCTATGGCATAAACTAGTGTCACCCTATATAACCCTGAATACCTAGTTACAAGTAAATCAAACCTAGTCTAACCCTCAGCAGGGCTGCCAGGGGCAACGTCCTCCTCAGGGTCCTCCCCAACACCCGCCTGAGCAGTATCCTGAATGATACCCATGACCTCGTCTATCATCATAGTGGCGTCAGCCATGATACCAGCACTCCTATCTTGTACCTCGTCAGCTACTCGAGTCAACCGAGACCTCTGTGTCTCTAACTCCTCACGAGCAGCCTCTGACCTAGCCCTCTTGGCTGCTAACCTCTGCCCTAGATCAGCTATGCGGTCAAGCTGAGTATCAACCATGATGCTCAACTCCTCGATGTCCTGGGTCAAAGTGTGATTAACGTCCCACAGCTGGCGACGCTCGTCGTCTAAAGACAGAACTAACTCGTTAGGGTAGGCATATGTGGCCCTACACTGACATCGGGGTTGCTTATCAGCTGGTGTATAACGTATACGAGATCCTCCGCCTCGTGGCCTATAGGAGATGGACCTAAGAGGCTCTACATGTCCATTAGCCAATTCGCTACCATTAGCATGTCCGTTTCCGTTTTCCATACCTGCAAAATAACCAAAATCCAAAAGTTAATACTTAAATAGCTAGCTTGCTCAAGTACTACTTAAGATGTGTCTAATTATCTCACTGCTTAACTCTAAAAAGGTTCAGGATTTCTAACACATCTAATATATCTTTCAAATAATTTTTCTAACCTAGGCTCTAATACCAACTGTGCGGCCCCACTTCTCCCTAAGGCGAACCAGAGGGTTGGCGAGCCGCCTGCCTAGCTCTCGCCAAGACTCATGCAAGGAAATTGGCTAAACCCTTCCGACGCATAACTTAAACCAAAACAAAATTCGTCACCCGAACAAGCTAATCCTTAAAACGACCAAAATACTAAGAACACATTAACTTCAGAGATAACATTACCATTGGACAACTGAACATCCACTCTTAAGTACACCTCCAATCAGTTCAAAACATAACTACATTTATACATTACAAACCACAAAGTGAAGTCATAAAATTCAAATACATTCATACAAGTCAAACAAAACTCAGGTTTTGCACTTTTCCAGCTTCAAGTGGCAACCCAAGCCGAAAGATACATAGTCTAATTCAAAACAACATTCATAAAAGGTAAAGGTAGACTTTAGGTCTCTCAAATGCCAGAACTTGTTCAGGAAAACAAGTAACGTGGGGTGAGCTAAAGCTCAGTGGTGCTCCAAACATGCAATCATATAAAACAAGTAGCAAATAATAACTCCAAACTAAAATTCAACAAGAAGGAAAGCGTATAACAGCACAGGGTAGGATACAGGGCTCTCAGGAGCCATTCTTCCCAAGCTTGATCAAAACTAACCGCAGTTGACCCTCCGTCAACTCTCACTATCTAAAGTCCAAGTAGATTTTTTTTTTTCTTAACATGCTTAGACCAACTTACTCCCACCGGGCCCATTCTTCTCACGAGAGAGTTTGGTATTACTCGAGTATACCTTTTTATAGCCTAGTCGAGGGATTCACCCAACGACGTCATAATAAGTGGTTACCAAGTCAGGATAAGAGGCCCTCCCACCCTAAGGTGTGGTACATTCCCCTGCCTTGTGGTTTAGTTGACGAGTCCACGCTCCAGTCAACAGTTGCAAGGTTTTTGGTACTTGAGTTAGGATAAGAGGCCCTCCCATCCTCAGGTGTGGTACATTCCCCCACTCAGTACTGATAGGAATCCTAGGAGGTGTTCATGCTCTATTTCTAGATCCAACAAAGATTCATTGGGGGCCAATGAATAGATTCAAAAACAAGGAATTCATGTTACAAATCCAATGTTCAAATTCCTTGAGAGAACCAAGTTCAAGTCTATTAGTTTACTACTTTGCATCTTTAATTGCTCAAGTCAATAGTTGGTTAAGTAGCTGACTTTATGACTTGTTCATAAGTTGTGTGATTAGCTCATGTTGAGCATAGGATTAATTTGATCATTAGTTTGTTATCCATGTGATCCGTGATTAGTTAGTAGATCCATTAGCTAGTCTTTAGCTTAAGTCTTCGGCAGCCTCAAGAGATAAGGGCCGTGGGTTTCCAAGTTGTTTGCGAAGCCTTGTTAGTTTCCTTATTCTAATTAGGTTAGGAGCTGAGTCTTGTAAGCCTATAAATAGGCATCAATTGTCATTAATAGGGGGGACATTTTGATGAATTAAAAATTGAGAGTTTTCTCTTGGCTTCTTTGAAGCAACTTTGAATACCTTAGAGTTGGTCTCGAGGATTCAAACTGGCTTATCAATTCAAGACCATGTTGAATTGTGGCGCCTTCTATCCTTCTAATCAATCTCGAGCTGTCCTTGATTGGTTTAGAATCCACCAAATTTATCCATAGCCTGATCAAGATAGATCCTTCCGCTGCCTGTGCAATTCGTTTCTTCAAGAGCGGGAGCTTGGAAATTCGGGTTCACATCAAGTACTTAACTAGTGCGAGCAAGATATTCGAGAAAACATTTCAAGCAAGTCACCACTCGAAAGGCTAGCGCGATAAAGTACACACTGGCCATTTCGATAGATCAGAAAAACCACTATCTGATTATCACATAACAAGTCAAGAAAGCGCTTTAACAAGATAAACATAGAACAAGCAAGGACAATCACCAAAAGTGAAGCTCAAAAGTCAAGCTGGGAATCGAAGTCCACGTCTTCGCTAAACCCTAAAAGGCCAAGTTTTAAAACTATAAGTTTTACTATACAAGTTCTTGGTTTATATATGAAATATTATCCGGTATATAACTAATTTATCTTCTCAAAATAAATCTACAATTCTCTTAGAATTAAAACTAGTAAAAGTGATAAAGTATTTCGTATGGTTTCTTTAAAGGTATTTTCTTTCTAGAGGTGCAAACTAGAACCCACTTACTTCAAATAAGGTTTCTTGCCGAACAAGTTTTCTACGTCTTTCATTTAAAATTATTAAAATCTCATGTTTTTGACAATTTCCCTCTAAAACAACTAGCCAAGAACAATTTTACGAAAAATCTAAAGTTTGGAAGTTAGTGCAATTATTTCCTAAAAGTAATAAGGCTAGTTTAAGCAAAGGAAAGAATTAACTAGTTGGCAAGGTTTTAAAAGGAAAAAAAATCCCGACACTCAAATTTTAGCATTATCGTGCTATATTCAATTTCTATAGCTTGATACTAGAACAAAATATTTCAACAAAACTTGGTTAAAAGTACTCGAATTCAAAGGACCAAAACGGACTTCACGATTCCAATTCACTTGCACATTATATTCTAATTTGCCAATATAGCATGTGACAGCCCCACCTCCCTCTAAGGCGAACCAAAGGGTTCGGCGGACCGCCTGCCTAGCTCTCGTCGGGATTCAGTCGTTCCTTAATCAAATCCGGAATACAACCAAAGGAATAACATACAACAATCCAAAACTTAAGTGAAACTTATATATACATTGCTATCTCAAAAGGAAGTACAACCATCAAATGTACAAAGGTTCTCACTTCACCATACAACCAGCCCGTGCCAAGCACTAGGGCGAGAACCATTACAAAACAAAGAGCTAGACCAAGCTAGTCTATACCAAGCTCTCATCCTTGCGTGCCTTCCCCTGTTAAGGAAAACAAAACTAAAGGGATGAGCTAAAATCTCAGTGAGGTTCCGAACACATAATCAAATAATCAATCCAATACATTAAACATAGAGCATCAATAATTCAAGAAACATTTACCATGGAAAGCGATATTAACACATACATTAAATGTGAGGACCTGTAATTTTCTTAATTTCTAGGGTTTTATTTTCTTTTAATTGCACATTTTTCCATATTTTCTTTATTCGGAAAATTTTAAAAATAATTTTTATGAGTAAAGTTAGTTTTTAAATGATTTTTCTAGTATTGGTTAGTTTTTGAGAAATTAAGAGCGTATACCGGACGTGGGACCCACTAGTGCGTTAAGTGCGGTAAATGTTGTTCATTTGGAGCAGCTTTGTATACATGGATTATATTACATGGTGTTATGAGATAATTAGGGGTTTGGCTAGTTCATTAATTCTTGCAAGACAAAAGAAATGAGATAAGCTTGAGATGGACACATGTTGCATTGTGATTGGAGCTTGGCATTTGACTAGTCTTTCTTTACCTTTACTAAACCAATTTTGACCAAAAATTAGCTTCCATTTTCATCCTTTTGGCCGCCCACTCTTGGAGAGAAACAAGAAAAAACTCTTCAACTTTTGCTTCCTTTTCTTGCCCAAATCTCGAAATCCAACCGTTTATTTCTCAAATTCCTCCATAAAACTTACTTGCTAGGAGTGATTGAAGTGCTTGGTGGTTTTTGTTTGGAGGGAAAGACTCTCATCTACCTTGTATCTAGTGTTTGTAAGGTAAGTGGTTAAGAAATTGTTTCCTTGTTGGTTATGAGGTGAAATTAGTAGGTGTGGTAGTTGAAGATGAAATTTTGTGGAGTATTTCATGACTTTTGGTGGTGTTTGATGGATTTTTTGATTTTATGCATAATTTTTCTGTTTTATATGATTCATGTGGTGTGGCCATGTATGATGATTGGAAATGATCTAGAATGAAGCCTTGGTGTGTGAATGGTTGCCAATTGCAGAAAATTTCTGTTTTGGAAAGCAAATTTGAAAGTTAGGGTTTCATTCCTCTTATTTTTACCTAGCACTGTTCATCATAGTTAGAGGCCGAATTAGCCTTGGGTTAAAACATGAAAGTTGTAGGGAATGACATTTTAGAGATGCCTGTAAATTTTTTTCAGGCCAATCGGAGTAGCGTAGCTTGTGAAAGGACCAAAATACCCTTGCTGTCCTGTTTCTACCCGAACTTGAGAATTGCTTCTATAATTGGCTAATTTGATGGGGAATATGACTGATTTGGTTGTTGAGGTCTTCTGATGAAATGTAGCCTGATGTCTTAGCTTTCGGATGGCTTTAGAATCACTTGATTTGGAGTTAGGTAGACTGAATTACAGTTCGTTAACCAGAATGCAGTTTGTTCACCTGTTTTTGCGGTTCTGGTTTAGTATACTGAATTTTTTACCTAGTTTCACTATGAACTGGTCTGAGTGATCTTCTGTAACATTGTAGCCCTATCTGTTAGCTTCGAAACGGTGTATCTTGCACCTCCATCCAATAATCGTAGTGCCAATGGTGCCAAAACTGCAAAATGATGTCAAAAACTGTTTTTAGGATTTAAAGTTTAACTTCATTTCCGGACTTTTCCCTAGCTTGAATTGTACTTGTACTACTTGGAGCCTATTGAATGAAATTATTTTGTGTGTGACTTTGGGAGTGATTGAGGAAAACAAAAAAGGAAGCCTTGATGGCTGGAAAAGTAAGCAAATTTAGGGGAGGTGCTGTCCAATTTTCTAGGCCGTTTGGTTCCTTTAAGTTTGAATTGCCTTTTGGTAGAATTGAAGCGCTTTTGGGTCGCTCAAGCCCTAGGTCCTTTTGTTACCTTTTCATTCCCAAAAATCATGTTTTGCACTCTTGCATTAGTAAGTATTTGGCGAGACATACGACCAGTAGTCGGGCCTCACTTGTACATTTCGTTTACTCGATTTTGGATATGGAACCTTCAATTGTTTTACTTCGATTATTTTAGGGTTTCTTGGCGACTAAAGCCACACTGGCGTGAAAACTTTTGGAAGTATCTTTAGGTGAACCGGTGAGTATACCACTCCCCTCATTTGCTATTTAACCTGGCTTCTTGTGACAGCCCACCCTCCCCTAAGGCGAACCAAAGAGGTTAGCGGACTGCCTACCCAGCTCTCGCCAGGACTAACGGTGCAGTATAAAGCGATCTATCACGTTAGAAACTTATAACGCGCGCAACAAGGTAAAAGGGCAAAATATCCCAAAATAAAAGAAACGAACTCCAGAGTCGGCCATGAATAGTAACCGACCCGTCCGAAACCCAACCAAGCATCGAAATACATATACAACATAACATTAGCCATTTACAAGCCACAACGGCAAGCCAAAACCATTCACTAAAGAAGTGCACATTCGATTTGCCTATCAAAAGGAAATGAACCCGTTATACATTAGGGTTTCACTTCAAGAGCAATACAAAAGACATTTACATGCTCAATTCGGCAATTGACTATCCAATCCATTCTCAAAAGTAATTATCACCCTGTAAGGAAAACAAATAACACGGAATGAGCTAAAGCCCAGTGGTATACCACCCAATAAGCAATCAAGGTCATATAAGAATGAACTTTCATTTAAAGTGCACAAATAAGCAATGAAGCAAAACGGTAAAAGGATACGGTCGGCTCTCAAGTGCCCATTTCCACGCTTGCAATCTTGATCCAACCTCATTGACTCTCCGTCAATGTTAAAAGTACCAAACCGTAGACCACCCTTTACTTCCAATCCTTCCACCTAACATACCCCAACCGGGCCCGCACTTCATTTCAGTAGTTTTTGGTAATACTCGAGTTTACCGGAACCAAGGGTCTCATTACCACAAGGTTCCCCAGTACAGTCCCCGTGGCAATTCAATCTTCACGACCAAGCCCTCGCCGGCTCGATCCAATTGACTACCAAACGGGGTTGAGCTCAGTAATGCAGTAAGGCCGTTGGACATCGTCCAAACGACATCAATTCAGTTTCCATGAATGGAATTCACCAACCAATATATCAAGTTCAGTAATGCAATAAAACGGTAGCCATTCAGTGACAATATCAAAAGAGGTGAGGGCGGTCAAGTACACCCTCACCTTAATCAATTCCAATATGGAAGTAAGCCTTCAAGACATCACATCAACATTTAGCAAAGCCACATAGTAACCATTTAGTGAGTAGTATACTCACCAAGTGAGAAAGTGGTGTTTCATACACCGTGGTCACCAAGACGTCGTGAGCTACCGTCACGCCCTAGAATCACGCAACAAATGCAATGAGACTCGATAACGAGTCTTATAGCAATGCTAAACACAACCCCAATAGGGTTTCATATGCATAAATGAGCATAATAGCAAACCAGAAATTAGAAAATGGCCTTAGTCTTGGCCCCAAATAGAAAACTGTTTTACCCTTATTATGCGGTAATGGTGTAAAATTCTCTACGGTTATCGGATGGGGGTGTAAGACCCACCGTTTCGAAGCTATGAAACAGGGCTACAACAATGTAGAAGGTCACTCAATCCAGTTCCTAGCTTAACTAGTTCGAAAATGCCAAATACTATACCAGAATTACCAAAACAGGTTTGCAAAACACAGAAAACTGTAATCGGTATATCTCAGTCCATACAAGTCCAAATGCCGAAATTCCAAAGGCATAAGTTAGCTAAGTCATCCAGCTACATTTAATCAGAAGACACCAACTCCAAAATCCAAACCAATTCCAGTCAAAATAGCCAATTACTATCCCAGTTTTCGCATTCTGTCCAAAGCAGAACAGCTACAGTAATTTCGTCATAACTCATTCTACATTAATCCAAATGACCTGAAATTTTACAGGCACCTCAAACACATCCATACCTACAACTTTCATGTTTTGAGCAAAGTCAAATTCGGCCTCTAACTCTATGATCTAAAACCGGACAGAATTGGGGATTTAAGAACCCTAACTTTCCAAATTTCACTCTCAATCCAAAATTGATTGCATTTATCATCAATTCACACTCACTAGAGTCATTTTCAACCATTACAATTCATCATACAAGGCCACAACATCCCATTCATATTAAACCAGAAAAATTCCCAATAAAATAAAAACTTCTCCAAAACTCTTCAAATCAAGAAACAAATCATATATTTCAACACTCATGCCACCATTAAGCACAAAATAACCATCATTAACTATAGGGGAGAGGTTGAAGCATCACTCACCTAATAACAAGAGAGAGGAAGATGATGGGCACCTTAGCTCTTCCAAAAAGTTTCAATAAACCAACCAATATCACCAAAAGAAAAGATTGTATGGAGTAAAACTAACTTAAACACTTGATTTGGTGGATTTTGGACCAATTGGAAGCTTGAAAAATGATGAAGTTCTCCTCCTTCTTGAGCTTGGGATGGCCGGCCAACACAAGGTAAGAAATGGTGAATTTTTATGATTTTTGAAGTATTTAACACTTAGTCAAAAAAAATAGTCAAAAGTATGAATAGTGTTTCTTAAGTCCTAACCAATAAGAAGGTGACATGTGGCACCTTATTAAATGCATTCCTATCCTTTCTTTTCTCTCTCACATCAATCATTTCACACACTCTACTTATCATTTAACACCCGATAAATTTTACACAGTATCCGAAACTTAACCTTATTGGCCGAATTTTTTCGAACTTTTCGCACTAGTGGGTCCCACGTCCACTATTTACTCTTAATTTTCTAAAATTTCACCAATGCTAGAAAAATCATCTTAAAACTATAATTGCTCATAAAATCCACTAAGAAAATATTTCTAAACCAGAAAATGCAGAAAACATGCAATTAAGGGGAAATAAACCCTAGGAAAATAATTAGGGTTTTACGGGTTCTCACACTCTCCCCCCCTTAAAAGAATTTCGTCCTCGAAATTTCTCACCTTAATTTCCGAAAAGGTTTGGGTATTTCTTTCGCATCTCCTCTTCCATCTCCCAGGTGGCTTCCTCAACTCCGTGGTTTCTCCATAGCACCTTCACTAGTGGAATCCGTTTGTTTCGGAGCTCTTTGACTTTTCGATCGAGTACTTGAACTGGTTTCTCTTCATAGGCCAGTGATTCATCTACTTCGATATCCTCCGGTTGCAATACATGGGATGGGTCAGGATGGTACTTCTTTAGCATTGACACGTGAAATACATCATGGATTCGAGAAAGACTGGACGGTAGCTCCAATCGATACGCGGCCACTCCAACCCTCTGAAGGATCTTGTAGGGTCCAACGTACCGCGGTTGAAGCTTCTTTCCTTTACCCGTTGTAAGACTTCGTAAGGGTGTGATCTTGAGAAATACGTAGTCCCCAACTTCAAACTCCAAGTCTTTTCTTCGGTTATCCGCGTAGCTCTTTTGGCGACTTTGGGCAGTTTGGATTCGTTGCCGTATCAACTTAACCTTCTCGTGAGCCTCTTCCATCCACGGAATAGTTGTCGGGTCCAGTGCTTTCTTTTCGCCAACTTCGTCCCAGTAAATCGGTGAGCGGCACTTGCGTCCGTAGAGAGCTTCATACGGAGCCATTTGAATTGACGAATGGAAGCTATTGTTGTACGCAAATTCTACCAAGGTCATGTGCTGACCCCAATTGCCTCCAAAGTCCAGAATACAGGTTCGTAGCATGTCCTCAAGAGTCTGAATCGTCCGTTCTGACTGGCCATCCGTCTGAGGATGATAGGTAGTGCTCAAATTGAGTTTAGTCCCCAGGGTTTCTTGGAACTTCTGCCAAAACCGAGATACGAACCGTGGATCCCGATCAGAGACAATGCTCACCGGCACGCCGTGTAACCTTACAATTTCATCCATGTACAATTGGGTCAATTTGTCCATTGAGTACTTCATGTTCACCGGCAAGAAATGGGCCGACTTGGTTAATCGATCAACGATCACCCAAACGGCATCGTGTCCTCTTTGCGTCCTTGGTAAACCTGAAACGAAGTCCATGGTGATGTTTTCCCACTTCCACTCGGGTATCTCCAAGGGTTGTAACAAACCCGATGGTTTTTGATGCTCTGCCTTCACTTGCTGGCAAATGAGACATTTCTGCACGTACTGCGCGATTTCCCTCTTCATATTGTCCCACCAATAGGTTCCTTTCAGGTCTTGATACATCTTGCTGCTACCCGGATGGATTGTATACTTGGACCTATGAGCTTCCCCCAAAATTTCTGTTATCAACGAATCGTCCTTTGGTACCACCATTCAATTTCGATACTTCAAAATACCCTCAGGACTCAAATTGAAGTCCATTGTTTCTCCCTTTTCCACTTTCTCTCTCCACTTCCGTACCATCAAATCCTCGCCTTGCGCCTCTTTTATACGTTCCAGTAGAGTGGATGTCACCCTTACATTGCTAAATATCACCTTATGACTCCCAAGACAGGGTTTCCACTCGCACACGGATTCTAGCAAATCCCATTCCTTGATCATTAGTCCTGCTACTTGCACCTTACGACTCAAGGCATCTGCTACCACATTTGCCTTTCCCGGATGGTAATTGATCGTACAGTCGTAATCTTCCAGGAATTCCATCCATCGCCGTTGTCTCAAATTCAGTTCCTTCTGGGAGAAGAGGTACCTAAGACTCTTGTGATCCGAAAACACTTCAAAGGTCACCCCATATAGGTAGTGCCTCCACTTTTTCAAAGCAAACACAACCGCGGCTAATTCTAGATCGTGAGTCGGGTAGTTCTGCTCGTGAAGCTTCAATTTCCTAGAGGCAAAAGCAATCACATTCCGGTTCTGCATCAAAACGCATCCCAATCCTTCTCGCGACGCGTCTGCATATACTGCAAACCCGTCCACTCCCTTTGGCAAGACCAGTACCGGAGCCATGGTCAATCTTTTCTTTAGTTCCTGAAAACTCGTTTCGCATCGGCCATTCCAGATAAACTGGCCATGCTTCTTTGTCAAGTCAGTTAAGGGTCCTGCCAGTTTGGAAAAATCCTTAATAAATCGTCGGTAATACCCAGCTAGCCCTAGAAAGCTACGAATTTCCGTGGGGGTTTCTGGCCTCTTCCAATTTACCACGGCCTCAACCTTCGCCGGGTCCACCGAAATACCTTCGTGGGAGATCACGTGCCCTAGAAACGCTACTTTCTCCAACCAGAACTCGCATTTGCTAAACTTGGCGTACAGTTGATGTTCCCTCAATGTCTGCAACACCACTCTCAAATGCTCCTCATACTCCTCGCGTGACTTAGAGTAGACCAAAATGTCGTCAATGAACACCACGACAAATCGGTCTAGATAAGGTTTAAAAACCCTATGCATTAGGTCCATGAAGGCGGCAGGAGCATTGGTCAGTCCAAATGGCATAACGGCGAACTCGTAATGCCCGTATCTCGAGTTGAAAGCAGTTTTCGGAATGTCCTCCTTCTTTATCAATAACTGATAGTATCCCTGTCGGAGATCCAACTTGGAGAAGACCACTGCTCCTTGCAGCTGGTCGAACAACTCGTCTATGTGAGGGAATGGATACTTATTCTTGATGGTCACGTTGTTCAGCCCCCGGTAATCAATGCACATCCTCAACGTTCCATCCTTTTTCTTCACAAATAGGACCGGAGCTCCCCAAGGAGACTCACTCTCGTGAATGAATCCCCGCTCCAAAAGGTCTTGTAACTGCAACTTAAGCTCCTTTAGTTCTGCAGGTGCCATTCGGTAAGGGGTTTTCGAGATAGGTGCGGTTCCAGGTAAAAGATCTATTCGGAATTTTATCTCCCTTTCCGGAGGTAAGGCCACTAACTCATCAGGAAAAACATCCGAAAACTCCCTTACTACGGCCACGTCTTCCACCTTTAACTTATCCGTAGGGGTATTAATTAAAAAGGCCAAAAATCCTTGCGCCCCTCTACTTAACAGTTTCCTAACTCGAATGCCCGAAATGAGAGCAGATGAGGCTAACCTACCCCTTATATCCAACCTTAAGGTTGCCTCGCCAGGAATGCGAAATTCTACTATTTTCGTTTTACAATCCAGTTGGGCGTTATATTTGGCTAACCAGTCCATACCCAGAATCACGTCGTACCCCTTAATGGACAAGCTAATCAAGTCCCCTAAAAACCTCCTTTCACCTACCCATACATCACAATCCTTATAAACCATACTAGTCACCAAACGTTGGTTCCCCGTAGGTGTACTAACTTCTAAGTCATATGGCAAACTAGCAGGTTTTATATCGATGCCACACATGAAATCAGGGTTAACAAACGAATGAGTGGCACCAGGATCAATTAAAACTTTGGCAAAGCGGTGGAAAATAGGGATCGTACCTTCTACGACCTCGGAAGACTCTGGGATCTGGTGGGGCTCTAAGGAATATACCCTAGCCGGAACTTTTGGTTTGGATCCGTCTCCCTTGGCCGATCCAGTATTGGTCCTCGACGGTAGTTGACTCCCCTTTCCGTCTTGTTTCAGGACCGGACAAGTAGCTAGTTGATGGTCCGCACTTCCACACCGCAGGCATTTACCCAGTTTCCTCCAGCAATTATCCTCGGTGTGGTTTGTCTTCCCACAGTGCCCACAGGGACCGCGAGGTGCAGAAGCCGAGCCACTCTGATCGTTTCCCCTCGGTCCTCACCCAGCTTGACCACCCCTGAACGGAGTCCCTCTGCCTGATCCGGACTGTCGACCACCACCCATGCCCTGTCCAAATTTGGAGGGAGTGCTCTTCTCACCCTGTCCAGAAGTACTCCCAGGAAAGCCACGCTTCTTGGCCTGGAAGTTTCGGACCTGTAGCCGTGCACTTTCCACTCGTTGGGCTTTTTCCATTGCCTCGCTAAAAGTAGTGATTTGAGCCGCCGCGAGGTCTTTCTGGATCTCAACGTTCAAGCCCTGAATAAAGCGCCTCACCCGTCGTTGCTCGGTCATGATTAGTTCAGGCGCGAATTTGGACAGGCGGGTAAACTGGCTCTCGTACTCCGCCACCGTCTGAGCCCCTTGCCGGAGCCGGATAAACCCGTCCTCCTTCCTCTCCTGGACTAAGGGAGGGAAAAACTTGGCATTGAATTCTCGGATGAAGTTCACCCAAGTCCTCTGTGTCTGCTCCCGCTCCCATTTCTGCCTAATTACGTTCCACCAAGAACGGGCAGCCCCCTCGAGTTGGAACACGGCAAAAGTCACCTGCCGTTCGTCCGGATAGTGTAAAGCCGCGAATATGTCTACCATCTTCTCCAGCCATTTCTCAGCAACATCAGGGTCGGGTCCCCCAATAAACTTTGGCGGAGAAAACTTTTGAAACCGTTCTAGCGCTCTATCTTCACTCTCGACATGATGGCCAGGGTTTCCGGGGTTAGGGTTTGGGTTCTGGCCCTGTTGTTGCACTACTTGTGCGAGTAGGTTGGTCATTTGCTGCATGGCAGCAGCTATTTGTACATTGGGGTCTAATTGCGGTCCAGGGTTAGGTCCAGTAGAGGGTTCCCCCGTTTCCCTAACCGGTGCGGTTTGTCTAGTTCCGCACCCGCGTCCCCGACCACTTCGTGTTCCTTCCATAGGGTATACTTTGTCTAGGCAAGAGTACTAAACCAAAGCGTTAACAAAACATGTAAGTAACACATAACTTTTCACATAACACATATTGATGCATTTCAAACAAGATCACAAGCACACATATATACAAGCCAAACATATATTTACAATCAGTCAGTCAAGTACGGCCAAAGCACGTACGTACATACACGATCCTCCCGAGGATAGGCCTATCAAAAGAAATTTACACGTAACTAACCCTACATCCAAAACGGTTAGCTGAGGCTCTATCCCTATCCCTATGTACATACCAAAACCACCACCTATCCAAAAGAAGCCTCTAAGATCAAGGCCTAATCAGTCGCCGGGGTCTGAGACCCAGGCGATGGGGTAGACTCCTCCCCAGCCTCGGCCCCAGCATACGAGGCCTCATCACTAGACTCCTCGAGTCCGTCGTCGCACAGATTAAGGATCGCCTCAGCACGACCCCTGACCTTGCGAGCTCGCTTAGACTCGCGCTCGCGTGCATCTCTCAACTGATCACATAGGTCATCGACTCGATCCTCGGCCTCATGTACGTCATACTCTAGCTCCATGATACGTGCGGCTTGATTCTCATTGGTTGCCCTAGCCTGAGTCACCTCAGCTTCCAATGTAGCAACCGCAGCTTCCAGCTTAGTATTATCCTTAGCAAACTCCTCACGTTCCTTTGCCACCGCCAACACTAGAGCGTTTGGATAGGCGTAGTTGCTACGGCACTCGCACTGTCGAACGCGGCTGGCCGGGCTCCAACGCACCACAGCCCCCTTTTGCCTAAGTTGATACTTAATTGGCGGCAGCGTACTACGAGGACGATCTCCTGCCGGACGGTCACTCGAGTCACCACTCGCATCCATCCTATAGCAAAGGAAGAAATAATATCATTACACTTAATAGGCATAAACAATAGAATCCTCAAGTCGAGCATTTCTATTATACCCAGGCTAATTCAAACCTAAGCTCTGATACCACCTGTGACAGCCCCACCCTCCCCTAAGGCGAACCAAAGAGGTTAGCGGACTGCCTACCCAACTCTCGCCAGGACTAACGGTGCAGTATAAAGCGATCTATCACGTTAGAAACTTATAACGCGCGCAACAAGACAAAAGGGCAAAATATCCCAAAATAAAAGAAACGAACTCCAGAGTCGGCCATGAATAGTAACCGACTCGTCCGAAACCCAACCAAGCATCGAAATACATATACAACATAACATTAGCCATTTACAAGCCACAACGGCAAGCCAAAACCATTCACTAAAGAAGTGCACATTCGATTTGCCTATCAAAAGGAAATGAACCCGTTATACATTAGGGTTTCACTTCAAGAGCAATACAAAAGACATTTACATGCTCAATTCGGCAATTGACTATCCAATCCATTCTCAAAAGTAATTATCACCCTGTAAGGAAAACAAATAACACGGAATGAGCTAAAGCCCAGTGGTATACCACCCAATAAGCAATCAAGGTCATATAAGAATGAACTTTCATTTAAAGTGCACAAATAAGCAATGAAGCAAAACGGTAAAAGGATACGGTCGGCTCTCAAGAGCCCATTTCCACGCTTGCAATCTTGATCCAACCTCATTGACTCTCCGTCAATGTTAAAAGTACCAAACCGTAGACCACCCTTTACTTCCAATCCTTCCACCTAACATACCCCAACCGGGCCCGCACTTCATTTCAGTAGTTTTTGGTAATACTCGAGTTTACCGGAACCAAGGGTCTCATTACCACAAGGTTCCCCAGTACAGTCCCCGTGGCAATTCAATCTTCACGACCAAGCCCTCGCCGGCTCGATCCAATTGACTACCAAACGGGGTTGAGCTCAGTAATGCAGTAAGGCCGTTGGACATCGTCCAAACGACATCAATTCAGTTTCCATGAATGGAATTCACCAACCAATATATCAAGTTCAGTAATGCAATAAAACGGTAGCCATTCAGTGACAATATCAAAAGAGGTGAGGGCGGTCAAGTACACCCTCACCTTAATCAATTCCAATATGCAAGTAAGCCTTCAAGGCATCACATAAACATTTAGCAAAGCCACATAGTAACCATTTAGTGAGTAGTATACTCACCAAGTGAGAAAGTGGTGTTTCATACACCGTGGTCACCAAGACGTCGTGAGCTACCGTCACGCCCTAGAATCACGCAACAAATGCAATGAGACTCGATAACGAGTCTTATAGCAATGCTAAACACAACCCCAATAGGGTTTCATATGCATAAATGAGCATAATAGCAAACCAGAAATTAGAAAATGGCCTTAGTCTTGGCCCCAAATAGAAAACTGTTTTGCCCTTATTATGCGGTAATGGTGTAAAATTCTCTACGGTTATCGGATGGGGGTGTAAGACCCACCGTTTCGAAGCTATGAAACAGGGCTACAACAATGTAGAAGGTCACTCAATCCAGTTCCTAGCTTAACTAGTTCGAAAATGCCAAATACTATACCAGAATTACCAAAACAGGTTTGCAAAACACAGAAAACTGTAATCGGTATATCTCAGTCCATACAAGTCCAAATGCCGAAATTCCAAAGGCATAAGTTAGCTAAGTCATCCAGCTACATTTAATCAGAAGACACCAACTCCAAAATCCAAACCAATTCCAGTCAAAATAGCCAATTACTATCCCAGTTTTCGCATTCTGTCCAAAGCAGAACAGCTACAGTAATTTCGTCATAACTCATTCTACATTAATCCAAATGACCTGAAATTTTACAGGCACCTGAAACACATCCATACCTACAACTTTCATGTTTTGAGTAAAGTCAAATTCGGCCTCTATCCCTATGATCCAAAACCGGACAGAATTGGGGATTTAAGAACCCTAACTTTCCAAATTTCACTCTCAATCCAAAATTGATTGCATTTATCATCAATTCACACTCACTAGAGTCATTTTCAACCATTACAATTCATCATACAAGGCCACAACATCCCATTCATATTAAACCAGAAAAATTCCCAATAAAATAAAAACTTCTCCAAAACTCTTCAAATCAAGAAACAAATCATATATTTCAACACTCATGCCACCATTAAGCACAAAATAACCATCATTAACTATAGGGGAGAGGTTGAA
Source organism: Coffea arabica (assembly GCF_036785885.1). Taxonomy (NCBI): domain Eukaryota; kingdom Viridiplantae; phylum Streptophyta; class Magnoliopsida; order Gentianales; family Rubiaceae; genus Coffea; species Coffea arabica. The sequence continues at coordinate 24,131,142 of NC_092316.1, forward strand.
GCATCACTCACCTAATAACAAGAGAGAGGAAGATGATGGGCACCTTAGCTCTTCCAAAAAGTTTCAATAAACCAACCAATATCACCAAAAGAAAAGATTGTATGGAGTAAAACTAACTTACACACTTGATTTGGTGGATTTTGGACCAATTGGAAGCTTGAAAAATGATGAAGTTCTCCTCCTTCTTGAGCTTGGGATGGCCGGCCAACACAAGGTAAGAAATGGTGAATTTTTATGATTTTTGAAGTATTTAACACTTAGTCAAAAAAAATAGTCAAAAGTATGAATAGTGTTTCTTAAGTTCTAACCAATAAGAAGGTGACATGTGGCACCTTATTAAATGCATTCCTATCCTTTCTTTCCTCTCTCACATCAATCATTTCACACACTCTACTTATCATTTAACACCCGATAAATTTTACACAGTATCCGAAACTTAACCTTATTGGCCAAATTTTTCCGAACTTTTCGCACTAGTGGGTCCCACGTCCACTATTTACTCTTAATTTTCTAAAATTTCACCAATGCTAGAAAAATCATCTTAAAACTATAATTGCTCATAAAATCCACTAAGAAAATATTTCTAAGCCAGAAAATGCAGAAAACATGCAATTAAGGGGAAATAAACCCTAGGAAAATAATTAGTGTTTTACGGGTTCTCACACTTCTGCCTCTGCAATCTGCGATTTAAATGACGACACTATCTGTTTATTTTGTTTGAGATGAGGGTGTACTTTATCACACTCATTCTCTTGTCTGTTCATATGCCAATTTTTGGTGCGAAGCTGAATCTGTTATCTGTTTTCGTTATCTGTATCTGTATCCGTATCTGTATCTGTATCCGTATCTGTATCTGAATCTGTATCTGTTATCTGTATTTGTGTCTGTATCTGTTCGGACGTCGTTTGGAAGCTTGTATCCAACGACCTTTCTGTGACCTCTGAGCTCAACACCTGTGGCTAGTTACTCGAGTCGGGCCGGCAAGGGCCTGGTCGATTAGATAATGAACCACGGTAGTCTGTTTTAGGATCTTTGGGTATTGAGACCCTTGATTCCGGTATACTCGAGTATTACCATTTCTGAACTGATTGGAGTTCGGGCCCGGTAGGGGTATGTGAGGTGGAAGGAATCGGAGAAAGTGGAGTCTACGGTATTGGTTACTTCTTTAACGTTGACGGAGTGTCAACTATTATTTCGATCAAGTTTTGGTGAAGCAAATGGGAATTTGGCTCCTGTGAGCCACCCGTATCCTTTCTGTCTATGGTGTTTGTTCATTTCTTTATTTGATTCGCATATGTGACTAATTGAATATGAAGTTCCACTTTTCTTACTTGCTATTATTTTGGTACCTCATTGAGCGTAAGCTCACCCCCCTCCCGTTATCTTTGTTTTCCTTACAGGGAACCACTTTTGAGGCTAAGATGTTTTGAAGCACGAGTCGAGCTAGTTTTAATATATTTTGTAAAGATCCTCGATAGCTGGAAAATCCTAAATGTATTTTGATTTAATTATCTTCTTTTTGTTTCTTAAATTACAAACGTATTTGTATAAAACTATTTACCCTGTTCATGTGTCCTATTTGGATTGGGAATGTTTTCACGAGTTATATGGCCATATCTTTATTTGTTTGGCTCCTAGTTGGATGGTGACGTGGCAACCACTATTCATTGTGGTTTCGATTTTCGTTTTGCCGTTTGGTGACTTTGAATCGTTTGAGCGCGCTATTTCCTTCCTGAACGTTTTCGATTTCATTTAACTGCTCGATAGTCCTGGCGAGAGATGGGCAGGCAGTCCGCTAACCTCTTTGGTACGCCTTAAGGGAAGGTGGGGCTGTCACAGGTGGTATCGGAGCCACTTCACGTGGTCTCTGTGCGGAGTGAGATGGGGCCAAGTGATGTCATGGTCCTGATTTCATGAATATGTTTGAGTGCTCGTTTGAGCATAAGCCATGAACCGTGCATGTCATAAGTGTAAAGATCTCTACCATGGGACTTGAGGAAGCTAGGTATGTATGTCGGGTAGGAATCTTTAATATGGATGATTTACGCTTGGGACCGGCCGGCTCGAGTTGTGAATTATCTTAGGTGGGATTCTTGCGCCCGGATACGAAAAAGAGCTTAGGTTAGAAAAGGACTTGAGCGAACTAGAAATGCGATTCTATGGAATTTTCATGTGATTTGTTCGGGTGTTCGTAAGTATAATTAACCTGGATTAAGATATAAATTGTCGCATTCCCGTAGATTAGAGATGGAGACCTTGAAGGGAAATAACTTTTCGTTAGTCGTTCTTGTGCTTTTATAGTACTTTTGGATAACCCCGTTACCTTCATGGACCCCTTTTGGTTGTATCTCATTGACTGCTACTGTGTGACTGGTTCGGTACAGTTGTGTGTAGATATGCTTCTGATCTGTGTGTACCTCTTATTATCTGCTTATGCTTATAATATGGATCATATTCACATGTAAGCATACAGTGGCTCATGTCTCGGCTCCATCCTAGCTTGATCGATTGATAGTTGACACTCCATCAACTTTCAAGTAATAACTAGTTCAGAAAGAAAACCCCACTTCACGCCAGTCTCCGTCCACCGATTAACCCTCTTTTCCGGGCCCGCACGTCATACGAAACACAGGTGGTAATACTCAAGTATACCGATTAGCCGAGGAGATAACACTCCACTCGACATTACTAGTTACCCAGGGTTCGTTATCCAATCGACCAGACCCTTGCCGGCTCGATTCGATTAACTAGCCACAGGGTTACTGGAATTCCAAACAAAATACAATTCATATGCATGTAGAGCAAGTCAAGTGAAATCGATAAACAAGAACAATTCTCGTTAGGGCAAGTGTGATAAAGTACACCCTTGCCCGATCAAATCACTTATATATCATGTAATCACATTGGTCAAAGATAAATCACAAATATCAAGTTCAATCAGATATTTGGAAGCACTCACCAAAAGTAGTGCCTCTAGTGTTCGCGTCTGGGTGGTACTCCGGGTTTGGAGTCCAAATCTGCGATAAAACTTGACTTAAGAACTTTGAAAATCGATTAAGGTTCGAAACTTAGACGTTTCGTTCAATAAGAATCAAGAAATTGAAATTCACTTGGAGAGTGGTCGTGAAATAGTTGCTCGCTTTTCAAACTGAAAAATTCTGTAACATGTTTACTTGGAAATAACTTTTGGGTTCGAAAGTGCAAGGAAAACGGATTTATAGTGATTATTACCGCTTTTCCTAAGGGTACAAGTTCGGCTAGATCCTTACTTATATACCTCAAAAAAAGAAGACGCAAATCCTAGATGATTCAAGTAGTGATCACTCTTAACCCTTACTCAAGTCGCAAGTATATTTCTCTAGTTCTCGAGCGTAAATTTGGGCAGCACACCCTTTGTATTTTCCCATTTCCAGCCATTTATGGCTTCATTTTTTTCCTCAATCAAACCCAAAGTTACACACAACACAAATTCATTTCAATAGCCATTCAATAGGTTCAAGACAATACAAGGACAAAAATCAAGCTAACAACAAGTGCGGAAATAAAGTTTAACAAAAGACAGATTTGACGGGTTTTTTGCGGAATGGACACATCCGAAGCTATGCTTATCGAATTGGGATGCAATTTATAGCGTTTCAAAGCTAAGACAGAGGGCTACAATTTTGATGAAGACCACTTAGTCCAAATCCCAATGTAACCTAGTCAAATTCCCAATTCACAGAACCAACTTCCAACTAACTGGCTAGTTAACCGTACTACATTTAAATGGTCATATCTCAGGCTACCACGTTTAAGGCATTCTTGGAGGCGTTGAAAAGCTAAGACAGAGTACTAAAACTTTCATGTTTTGGTAAATGACTAAATCAGCACGGATCATAGTGAATAGACACGGTCAACTGGATGAACTGTCTAAAATGGATCACTGGATGCATCCTAAGGCAGTGAGGGTATTTTGGTCTTTTCATAGGTTACGTTGCTCCGATTGAATTGAAATTTTGTAGGCAACTATAAAACATCATTTTCTATAACTTTCATGTTTTATTCTAAACTTAATTCAGCCTCTAACATCATGAACTGGAACCGGACAGAACTGAACTACAATTTTCCAGAAATCTGAAATTTTTTGGTTTCAAAGGAAACTTTCTTCATTTCTTGCTTCAATCACTACCACAACCTATTATACAAGCTTAGATACAACATATACTATCCATACAACAAGTATAGGCAAAAAATCCTTCAAACCCTAACTCATATAACTCAAGAACATACACTATATCCATCCAAATCATTATAATAGCTATCATCCACCACAAATTTATGCCAAGTTAAGCAAGATTAGGAGTAAGAAATGGTAAATCAGCATTATTGCCTTACTAAAGTTACTACCAAGAGCAGCCCTAGCTTTTCCTTCCAAAATTTCACCAACACACCACTAGCTAAACACTCAAAGAAGGTTTTAATCGGTTTAGTTTCTTGTTTCCTCACTTGGATGGCTCAAACTCAAGATGGATTGGTGAAGTTCTCCCTTGGTTTTTCTCTCCCTCTCTCTCGGCCAAAGCAAGCAGAAAATGAGGAAGAAAGGAAGCTAAATGGTGATAAGAAGGCAAGACAATTTGGTCTTGGTCAAGGCCCTAGATGGCCAACAAGTGTCACTACCAATTTCCACTCTTTTTTTTTGTTTCTTTTCCTTGCCAATTTGGTCAAAATTTTCGGCCAAAGCCAGCTGAGAATGAGGGGATATTTTGCTCAAATATTAATGAGCTTATATGGTAAGAAAGTAGTGACCAAGTGGTGTGTTCAATCGGTAGTGCACGGTACATGTCGGTTCGCACCGTTTTTCCTTAAATCACACGTACTAGGGTTTTTACTTCCTATTCACTAAATTTTTATCATTGCTTCTAATCACATATTATTTCTCACCTAAAAGTCACTCTTAAGCACCAAATTTGATCCCCACTCCATACCAAAAAATCACCCTACGAAAAAACGTGAAAACCCTGACTTGCTCCAACTTGAAAACGAAAAGTGAAACCCTACTTTCTAGATTCATTTGCACTTATTGTGGAATGATTGGGTATGGGCCTATAATAAATGAATAATTTCCAAATAAAAGGGCATTTTTGAGAAAAATATAAGGAATTTGCGAGTCCTCACAGCTTTCAAGCATGTTACTTGATTTATTGGTTTACTCGTTTGCGTGTTGGTTTTCTTGGCCTCACTGAGCGTTCGCTCATTCCTTTAAGTTTGTTTTCCTTAACAGGTTTTGGAGGTGGATTGGAGGTTCTAGACTAGCGACTTAGTGGATGCTAGTATACCTTTTGTATGAACTTTTGATGGCTCTTTAAGTGTAATTTTGTTATTGTTGGTTGGTGGATTGTAACCGTAACTTTTAGTTTAGAATTGTGGCTTGTGCATTCGAAGTACTTCTGAATGAAGTCGATGGTTGTTTTGTGACTCTATATTAAACTTGAACGAGTACGCGAGTCCCGACGAAAGTTGAGCAGGCGGACGCTGATACCCTAAGGTTCGCTCTAGGGAGAGGTGGAGGCGTCACGCTTCTATTACTCCTCCATCTACTAATTCTTTCTTTTGAATATCAAATTCTCCTATATCCTTTTTCATATAAATTATAGATTTTACTCTAATTAGTATTTGTTCATCTTTTAATTTAAGATGACAAATCCTAGGAGCTTTTTCCCATAAATGAAAAGGATTATTAAATAAATTGGGTTCGAATGTTCTATAGACTCAATGTGATTTATCTAATTTATTTATACTTTCTTCTAATTCTTGTAAAACTGGACTATACTCACCATGCTTGACTAGTAGGGGTGGGCAAAATTATCCGCTAACCCAAAAACCCGTCATATTCGATCTGATCCAAAAATTAGGATATCCGATTTTTATTATTTGATCGAGTCAAAAGAGGGTCGGGTATCCGCTAAGATGCGGGGCAGGTTAGGGTCACATAATTAAAAACCCGCGGGTACCCGATCTGCCCCGCATATATATATATATGTTTTATTTTTATTTTTATACACACACTATAAAATAATAAGTTAGAACTAAATAAGTAATTTTATTGAACAAATTGCATTACAAATATGAGAGACTATAGTTTATATACAAGATTCATTTGTAAAGGTCATGATTGTAACGACCCCATTTTTCCCTAAAGCGAACCAAAGGGGTCAACGGGCCGCCTGCCCAGCTCTCGCCAGGACTCAGTCGATCACTACAGTCCTCAAATCAATTACAATATAAAACTCAATTTTTCATCCAAACTCAAACCCAATTACCAAGGCAAGCCCAAACTTTATAACAAATTACATCAAAACTCAAAGTGTACAAGAGATATCCGTCCATCCCAATTCAAACAATCACCCTAGCTCAACTATTATACAAAACAAATCCAAATCTAAGCTATACAAGATACATGCCATCCAGGCACACAGATAATGTAATACAAGCTCTCCTTTTGTCTCGATTCCTGTGGGGAGAAGAAAACATTTGGGGGTGAGCTAGAAGCTCAGCGAGTGAACAGTAAAAGCAGTAATTAAATAAACTTAACAGCAGTGTATTTCAATGCTATCATGGAATAACGGTCCAATGTGCAAATAATGCTCTTTAGAGCCAGTGAAAATCCTTGTACTTAAAAGCCAACACTCTCTTAGATCGAGTAATCAGATAAACAGAAACAAGGAGCCATCGTGCTCCAAGGAAAGTATACACAGTAGTGGAGACGTTGGTTCTAAGCACAAGATTTTTCCCAAGAACTCAATAAAGCCAACATGTTATGGCACACACACATACACAATGAGATGCAATCGTGTAAGCAATGCAAGAATTACTTCAAAAGTAACTTTTGGAGAAATAGTTAAGGTTCACTCACCAACCACGGCACACGAACCTTTTCCAGCATACATCATGACCTTGCTCAAGTTAGAATCCTAGATTACAAATATCAAGTCAAATAAGAGGAATTCTAAACTTAACAAGTTCCTGCCACCTTTTTGGTTATTTAATCACAATTGAAAATACGCTTATCCAATTGAAACAAATCTTATGGCGTTACGAAGTTAAAACATATACCAACATTTCTTATGAAGACCTCCAAGGCCAAATAATACATTTTCAGGGTCAAAAGTCAAATTTTAGAGAAAGAATTAAAACTGTCATGAAACAGGGATTATAGGGCAGTCATGGGTGTTTCGGTCAATTCACAAGCTACAGTACTCCAATCAATCTGAAATTTTGCAGGCAAGTAGTCAACTCATATATCTACAAGTTTCATGTTTTGAGCAGAAGTTGATTCGATCCACAGTATAGAGAAAATGGCAGTCCAAGTTCAGTCCAAAAACAGGGAAAAAACTGAAATTACTCTTCTTGAACCGACCTTTGCATATAACTATCACTAATCACAATTAAGGGCTAAAAATTCCCACGTAATAATGAGACTAGCCTATACCAATCATGTACAGGCCAAAACAATGATGAACTACCTTAAACAAAATGTAGAAATGTCACTAATATGGAACTTAATCCTCCCAATGTCCAAATCACCAGAATTTCCATAAAATGAAGTAAGATCAACTCAAATTCAAAACAAACACATACTCTCAAAACTTGGACGGCATAACCCCTAAATTTTACACATTTCCAACCTACCATTCAATACCAAGTGTACCTCAATTCAATCCCCAATTTTACATACAATTATAGACCAGCAAATACACTCAATTAGAGCCACAATGCCCCTTTAATTAAAGCCATATAAACCAATCCTAAGAAAATCCCCAATTTAAACCCTAGAAACCGGAAATCACATCACAAGCGGAAATTTTTCGTAAACAACCGTAATTAACGTATAACGGTTCCATTTAACACCATTTCAAACCATTAATCCAACACTAATCATACCTTGCATACAAAATTAGAGAAATACCCAATAAATTAGAAATTTACCATAGTTTCCTTAAACCCATGAAATACTCCACAATATAACATATTCAACCTCTACAAGTTACTAATATAGCATTATCAAAACAAGAAAGACCTTCCTTAAACATCCTACCTCACAAATTCAAGAAGCTATCAACATGGGGCACCCCATCCAAATCCAATCCATCAAGAGCTTTAGTCCACCATAGTGAGCCATTGTGTGAAGTATTGTCCAAAATCATTGGTGAAAACTCAAGATTTTGGTAGAAATTAAAACTAGAAAATGGAAGAGTTTTTTCTTCTCTCAAGAGCTCGGTTGAGCTAGGAACAAAAATGAGATATTTTGGGTGCAAAACAAGATAAAAAGGTGCAGAAACAGTCGGTCAAACATGACAGCCGAAGCTGCCACGTCAGAATCCGGCCAGGATCTGGCCGGATTTCCGGCCGGATTCTAGGCCGGATTCAAGGCAGAAGCAAACTCAAATTTTTTTAAAACGGCTGGGCAATCCGGCCGGATTTGGCCCCCTTCACATTTCCAAAATTTTTTTTTTCTTTTCCAAGTTTAAAAGCTGCGCTCCTCCGCTCGTCCAACAAAAGATCCATAAAATGAAAACCCTAATTTTCGAGGCGTCACAATGATCTTATATTTTATAGAAAAAAGTTTAATTGATGTGGAACATATATATTAAAAATTGTGCTACTTATTTCAAACTTTTATTGATTTTGAATTCTTTTAATTTTTTTCCTTTATCTTATATTCTCTTCATATGCTTGTTTCTTGGTGGGAAACCTTTTTTAAGAAAAAAAAATTATTAAATCTTAGATGAATGTGTAAAATATAAAATTAAATTGGTATAAATTATTTTTTTTAAAAATTAAATGATAAACGGGGCGGGGGCGGGTACCCGCTGATATGCGGGGCGGGTAAGGGTCAGAAAATGGCTAACCCGCAAGGTGCGGGTCGGGTCAGCCAAATGGTGAATGGGGCGGATACCCGACCCGTGCCCATCCCTATTGACTAATGCAAATTGTCTATGATAAATAAATTCATGTTACTGTAGCCATTCATATATTGAGTGAAGAAAATTATTTTTCAATAAAATATCACCATTTATATAAAGAGAACATATTAATTTTTGTATTTTAAAATTTTTTACCTGTTATTGTCACGACTGCAAAAGGTTTATCTCTAACTTTTTCTTTCATTGTAGATGAGGAATTACTAGCATTTTTTTGCTATTAATTGGACTTCTCTCTTTAGCCAAAATTGCGTAGCAAGTGCCATAGGTTGGCATACCATAGCTGCCCTCATAGCAACCAAAGCATTGAGAATATATGGTTTATAGTCTCGGAATTCGAACGTTATTTTAATGTAACTTTCATTAACTTTTATTTTTGTTGTAAGAGAAAAATATTATTTTTGAATCTATATTCATTTGTTCAAATTGTATTTGTTGTTCTTATCCTCGTAGTATAGGGATTTGCACGGTAGACATCTCTGTATTTCAATAGATTGCCTTATTCTATTAGTTCTAGAAAATATTTTTCTTGAACTTTCTCCGGATTCATAGTCATATTTGAATGTCTTTTTTGTGGCACCAAAAAAAAATCTTCCCAACTTACTAATCTTGGTTGGATACCTTAAGCGTATTTCGGATTAGATAAAGAATAATTTTTAATGTATAACTTGAATAAAAGGGCCCGGACCAGACTATAAATATAATAAACCAAACAACCAAATGGAAATCCTTGTCAAACTAATCCTAAAGGTCTGACCATTTTAGGAAAGCATTTATTATTTCAAGAAATTACTTGAAACTTCATTGCAAAGCGTCCAATTTAACCAAAAATAAAAAATAAAAACTGAAATAGACTGATTGGGGCCTGAGATGGGGGCGCCGTCACGCGTCACCAGTCCAAAATAGTGAGACAGATTGCAGAGAAAATAAACCCCTTCCGTACTATCCCCAATGCGCACGTGTACGAGTAGTCCAACAAACTTGTGGTCCACCCAAGTCCAGGCAGCCAGTAACGACTCTTACAGTCGCTTCCCACCAATCACAATTCGACAACGCTTTTGACGAAACCATTCTGGTTTTTCAATACCACACATTTGAAACAGTGCCAGTATATCTATTTTACCAATTTTTTTTTTGGCTTCTGTTTCAAAGTTTCAGCACTTCCCAAGACAAACACGCACTCAAGACCAAAACAGCATATGGTCACATATTTGGTAAACATTTCAATTCAGCTGCTTCTTACCGCATTTGCTCTCTCCCCTTTTTCTCAGTCGAATCTATATATATATATATATATATATATATATATATACATTCTTGAAACACATACTTGTCCATCATTCATTTGCTTCACAACTCACAAACTTGTCTTTTTTCATTTTGCACGAAAAGTCATAGAGACATGATTATTGGTATATAGCGAGAATATTAATCGGTTTAATTTGGATTTTCATCTTTTGATTTAACAGCACGAGAGAAAGAAGAAGAATGGGGAGAGGACGGGTACAGCTGAAGAGAATCGAGAACAAGATTAACAGGCAAGTGACTTTCTCCAAAAGGCGATCTGGGCTGCTCAAGAAAGCTCATGAGATCTCCGTGCTTTGCGATGCTGAGGTTGCTTTGATTGTGTTCTCTACCAAAGGGAAGCTCTTTGAGTATGCTACTGATTCATGGTATGTATGATAATCCTCTCTTGTCTCTGTTATTGGGATGTACGTAGTGATTGGTTTTCATGGATCATGATCTCTTTGGAAGATTGCTAAAGATTTTCATACAACCCTAACTTAACTGCTAAATTTACATTAGCATCATGTGCTCATTAGATCCAATCAACCGCATCTTCCGCACTCGCTTTTATTGGTCTTTTCTTGATTTTAGATTTCATGATGACCTCTGTAGAAAGATACAATGAAGTGGCTAGTTTCTGTTTGGTCTTGAGCATTAGTCAAACTTGTATTACTATACATCCACTAAGTTCCTCAAGATCTTTCTTTTTTTTACCCCTTCCCATATCTGATGCTTTTTCCCTTAAAAGGCATGTTTTGTCAAAATTCATGCAGGAACTGTGGTTTTTATTTTTATCTTTTTTAAAACTTCTCTCCGGTAATGTATCCGCAACCCCATTTTTCCCGTTCTCTACTGTTTGTTTTCTGTTCAAAATGTGGGCCCTACGATTCAGAAAAGTTAGTAGATTGCATGATTTTTCTATGTCAAGCTCGAAAGTTGATCTGGGTTGGAACAGAAACAGTGAGAAAACGGATAAAAGGAGCTTCTTCATGTCCACTTCAGAATTAGGTACTATTTTTAAGCCTCCAGATACTTTGTCTACCTGGAGAAAATGTTTAAAGAAAATTAGTGTATACAAATTAGCTGGTTACATTCCCCACCCCCACCCAGCCCTCCCACGCCCCCCTTCCCCCCCCCCCCCCCCCCCCCCCCTCCCCGGGCCCAAAAAAAAGGCTTTTTCAATACATATTTTAGTAATATAAAATAATTTCAGCTATCCTTTCTACTTACTGAACTTTTGAGAGGCTGCTATTTTCTACAAGGAGGAATAAAGTACTGTTCTATTGCCTTCCTTTCCTACTACTTTTCAGTAAGTGACTAACTATATATTGCATGGTTATTATTTTTGGACATGCAGTATGATACTTTTATGGTACAACATGCAATATATGTAATTAAGAAATCCCTTGCGTATGTTAGCGTACAGTAGTTATGCATAGTGCTAATACACGCACAAGCATCGAATATCTATATTTATATACTATATATAAAGGGAAAGGGGAGGGATTAGTCTAAATTTTTTGTGACATTTTTTATAATTTCTATTTTACCGTTTAAATAAAGGGTAAAAATAGTATGGTCATCTCCCTAAAATAAACACACAAATATACGCACCTCTATTTTTCTTGCCTAACAAATAAAGGGTAAAAATAGTACGGTCATCTCCGTAAAATAAACAACAAATATACACACCTCTATTTTTCTTGCCTAACATAACTTTCAATAAAGCAATAGCTATCAACAACTTTTTGTTTAAAGAAAAGAAACACAATTCCTCTATCCATATTTCTACAAAAAAAATAAAACTTCCAACAACTACTAAAAAATTTAATAATTTTTCTTTTAAAAAATTTTCCTTCTAGATTTGCATACACACATAGGTGTGCCATTTCCAGTATTATTAAGCCACAAACCCCAAAGTTGGAGGAAATTCTCTTCCTCTTCCATTCTTTATCAGATCAAATCAAATAGCACAAATTGTTGCCAACACATTATCATGTTAAAGTTTTGGATGAAAAAGGCACAAATTTTCGTTTAGCATATCATATCAGCACTTAGATAAAACTAGTTTAAAAAAAATTAGCAGAAAAAAGGCAAGGTCTAAGGTCTAATGTGATATATCCTGATTCATTATTGTTGTCTTCTTTTTCCTTGTATACACAGTAAACCTTACAAGGCTAATCAGATTATATGTGTCATGAAATTTTTAGTTACTAAGAAACTGAACAGTCTAATTCAGAATTTTTACATCGATAATTATGAACTTTTTCAGCTTTGAAAAGTACTAATTTCTTGTAACTTTATGACGAGCGTACTATTGTTCTTGTAGTTCACAAAGAATAACTTAATTAACTAGATTAAAATGACATGTTAGTCAAAAAAGGAGTATAATAGTCCATCAACACTTTTGTGTGACATCCGAACAAAGAAATACTAACAATGTTCGCATATTAAAATTGGAGCTACTATTTAGTGGCTTGCTTATTATCTTACGTGCCAGGCAGTCAGGCACGAGTAGTAGATTAACTTTTTATCTCGCAGTAAGATACATCTTTATTGGCACTAACTCAGAGTCTTTCCCATCTGGCTAGTTCTTTTTGGTTTTTGTTCCCTCTGAGTAAAAGCTAGGTGAGCTAAACATTTAAAAGAGAAGCAAACTTATTCTATTTTGCTTTTTCATTTTAATGAAGTAAAAGCGACATTTATAACCTTATTTCATTTTCTCAGACCATTTTAAGGTGAAATCTGCACTAGTTGATTTGAGTAAACTAATTCATCTTTAAGCTCTTCACATCATATACCACCTCTCAATACTTATTCCTTTTCCATCAATTTCTTGCTAGTGGTTGTACTTAGGCGTTTCTCAAATGCACCTTATCGTGTTCGAATAAATTTATAGGCATATCTTGTTATCAGTATGGGAATGCGAGATACTTGTGAATTTTTCCTGCTATAGATTTATCTGGGATGTAAGAGTGAATGGCATTATACTACGGCAAAGAGATTTGAATGTGCAATTGATCATCACTAGACCTGGTAATTTTGCCTAAAACCTAACAACTCACCCAATCCACCCACTAATTTGAGAGATTGGGTTGGCTAAGTTGGGTATTGGGTCAATTTTCAATTAGATAATAAAACCCACATATATTTTGAGCGGTTTGGATATTTGTGTTGGACACCCATTACCCAACTTAAGTTAAAAAAAACAAATTAACAAATTAAAATCAAGAAACAAGAAAAGACCAGCGACTATGTAATGAAGCCAAATGTTGGATCAAGCAAAACATCCCCTGGCCAAAGTTTTATTTGGCAGGCTTGTCCAAGTCTTATGCTTCCTATTCCGTGGCTTGAGCTCTTCTATAATATATACATATTAGCATAGCAGTATTTGCAATTTGTGAATTGTTGCGAAGTAATAATTGCAGACATCATATTATATCATACTAGAAATTGGATTTTTTTTTTACATTCTTTCAGGCGTACTGCTCTAATCATTATGGTGATATCCTAATGTGCATCCTAAACTCTATTGAAGCTAGATATGATCAGCTGAAAATCCCTGCAAATTGTTGTTGTATCCAACTTGGACCAAAAATTATTGCTTCGGTCTCTTAGTTTGGACCAAAGCTATACCCAGTTTGAAAATCCTTACTTGTATAAAAAATAATGAGTTCATTCAAGTAATAGTGTGTATTTTAGTGTATTTGTATGTGTAAAAATAACGTATTTCAAAATAGCTTAAAAAGTGGGTGTGTTTTTGTATTTGTGAGTGTTTTAGTGTGTGAAAATATGTCTCTTTATGTAAAAATGTGTTTATATGTGTGAAAATTTTTTTTTTGGTATGTAAAAATGTATTTGAGAGAATTTACATATCAAAATCTATTAATTAATATATTGGGTCATATGTGGGTCATGGGTTTGAGATAATCCAATATGACTCAACTCAAAATTAACCCAATCAAAAGTTAGACGGGTTGGGTGTAACCTATTTAAATGAAAACCCAATACAATCCACCCAAAACCCGCTCAATTGCCAGGTATAATTAGGGGTGGGCAAAAAAACCCGTCGATTTGAAAATCTGATGAACCCGATCCGAGTCGATCCGAAATATAGGATATCCGATCCTATTTTTCTTAACGGGGCAAATGACGGTCGAGTATCCGCAAAAATTGGGTACGGATACGGATCAGAAAAATAAGCGATTATCTGACCCGCAAGGTATATTTTATAAATATTAAAAGATTAGGGATCATTTTATAACTTTGTAATTTTTAATTCTAAGTGGAAGTGAAGCGGCTCACAGCCTCATATTCTAATATTATATGATCCGCCTCTCCTCATCTTGTTTGAAGAAAACGAATATTCTTGATGGAACATGAACCAAATGAAAAAAAATTTGTGAAATTCTGTTATAAAAATTGTTTATCCCTTTCATCCTTTTTATTTTTATTCTACCTTCATCGATCTTTCCTGCAAATTTTGCATCAATTCAATCAAAGATTTGTGTTTGGAGTTTCAATTTTCTGTTAGCTAGATAATTAAAACATTTGTGTCTTTCATTTATTTATTTATTTTATTGCAATTATGTTTCTTTTATTTAGTGTAAGAAATTTATTTTTCTTTTTCATTACCTTTAATACCATAAGGTCTATTCCAAAGTTGGAGAAGATTTTTTAAGGTTATTTTGGTTATATTTTTTCCAAAAATAATTAGTTCTATTAAATTCTTTTCTGAACTTGATTTTGCAATCGACTTATTTGGGATGCAGTCTTGTACCATAACATCATTAAGGAAGTTGGGGAAGTTGGCAGTTACTTATTATCCTTGTGTTTGTTGTGTTGTAGAAGGATGCAATGTGTGAGAATGGTGATGTACTCAAAATTATTATGAAACTTCGTTTTGCCCATTAGATATTATAATTCTAATATGTACTAAATTTATGAGATCGATTTGATTGTTAGATGAAATGTATGAGAATGGTGATGTATGGACTTTAATTACAATATCTCTACCAAAGCATGTTTTTTTTTTTATTGAAAAACATGTTGATATTAAGTGTAAAATAATTTTTTATTGAAAAATAGTTTTTTTTAGGAATGGGTACCCTATGACCCGCCCCTTTTTTTCGAGTATCCGAATAGCGGGTACCCGAAGACATTAGGAGCGGGTTAGAGTTGCAAAATGACTAATCCGATATATTAGGGTCGGGTTAGGCAAATCATGTTAGGGATAGGTACCCGACCCGTGCCCACCCCTAGGTATAATCATCACTGGCAAACATACAGCAATATCTTTCTATATTTATACTTGAGACACTTGCGGAGTCCAAGAAACTAGGTGGCTTCTCACACACACCATACACTTCCATAAGTCTACGGCTATGTACCTTACAATGTTGTGCTGTGACCTTCCATTTTCAAATGGACACACACACTAATTACATGTCTAGTTTTATAGAATGAAATTTATACGCTCAAGATACAACGGTTTTGTCTAGTTAAGCTGACAAAATGTGCTTGACACCGTCATATCTGCCAATACAACTACAAAGCTTAAACAGATTTATTTTTCATTAATTACTCTTAAGTTATACGCCAATGGTTGTCGCATTAGGTAAATCAAGAGTGAATTCTTCATCCAATTTAGCATGTCACTTGATGTGTAGAACTGAAAGTTTTGACAATCTTATTCTTGTTAATTAACAACAGTTATCAATCTAAACAAGAAAATGTCCAAGAATAAAATTAATAAGAGAATATGTCATCCTTTTGAGAGCCTATAAAGCATCTTTTTCCCACGTTGTATTTCAAGGCCAAACCAGATATTGTAGTAGATTGTTATGTAGTTTTAAATACTTTTAGCGCATGACATTTGATTAAATTTTGAAACATGCACCTGACAAGAACTTGTACAAATTCATAATATGGATGAAAGAAAAACATGCAACATGAAACCAAGATGAACCTTCTTCATGCTGAATCTTGTTCAATTTAATATGTCAAAGTTAGTTTACACTTTCCCTGTGTGGCATTGCCAAATGCTGGAAATAAAAGCATTGACAATAGGTTCTACTGAATGGCCAACGCACTAAAGATATCCACTGCAAAACTAGAAAACAAATTGAAAACTCCTTGTTGGCATATTAGTCAAAATATGTTTGTCTTATGTATGAAGCTCCATCACAATGATGCATCAGCATTGACCACAACAATGCGACAAAACTGAGGAATCCTGAGCATTGGCTTTAATGAAGTTCTAGATTTTTTAGATTATGACACAAATGTTCCCGAATAAGCAGCTTAAAACTAATGAAAGACCTAATTTTGAGACAGGTTTGTCAATTTGTGTAATTTTTGTACTGATGTCAATTGGTTCTTGTAAGTTGCATACTAAGAGATTGACATATATGTGAGTTATGAAGTTTGTTTTGCTAAACTTTGTTCAGGTTTTTACAGTTTTCCTTAAGAAATCGTTCAAAGAGCCATTATCTTTTTAATAAGCAACTTTAAATAGGATGCATCTAGAAACAAAAACATCAAATTGAGTTGTTTAGGATTCTCGTGATTGCTATTAAAATCAACAAGCGTCTCCCTTCAAAGAAAAGCAGCAGCATCTCTTGAGAGACCTATTTCCTTTAAAGTGAAAATAAAATCTTCAGCTTGTTAGCTATGTTATTGGACTCAGTACTGGAGTCTCACTGACACGGCTAACTTTAGTGCAAAAGGAGGACTCATACACAAATATAGCAGGGCAAAATGAAGAGTTCGGGTAACCTAATGTGTTACAGAAGTTGTTGGTGTTTGGAGGATTCGTTGTTGTCAGTGTGTTTAAATCTCTTCATCATCTAACAACAGGTCATTCTTATCCAGCTCATTCTCCCATCGAGCTTGAACCTTGCTATTCTTTCACTGGAAAAAAAAAAGAAATAAAAAATTTAATACAAATGCTGCTAGTCAAATTATTTCATCTCTCATTAGCAGAGATCCAAGAGATAGGGTTTGTCACATGGAGTATAGATGGACATGTCTATCAAATGTATCTTGGGCATTTCTTCACTTGACATTTTTAGTGCTAGACGATCTAGAAAGTGACTGGAACATTTATTTCTTATTGATAGCTTAACAAAATTTTCTTCTCTAACAGCATGGAAAGGATCCTTGAGAGGTATGAAAGGTATGCCTATGCAGAAAGACAGCTTGGGGGTGCAGAAATCGAGTCACAGGTTTACGACTAATACCCGACTGAAGAAACTTCACACAACAAATGTCTCCCTTAACTAGATCTTCTTAAGGAGATGGGACTAATGGTCAAAGCACTTAAAACATTTTGTAGGGCTGCTGGAGTCTGGAACATGCAAAACTCAAGGCCAGGATTGAAGTTCTACAAAGAAACCAAAGGTAGAAAAAAAAGGAATCAACAAATTTCCGTTTATTTGAAAGACAATTTTTTCAATGAGAGAAGTTCAAATGCATTATGTTCCTCTTGACATCTGTAGGCACTGTATGGGAGAAGACCTTGACAATTTAAGTCTCAGAGAGCTTCAGAATTTGGAACATCAGCTTGATACAGCTCTTAAACACATCAGGTCAAGAAAGGTAAAATAAATAGAAAGTCTTACCGTATCCAAGTTTCTTGTAACGACCATCAAGGAAGTCCATTAAGCTGATCAGAAATTTTCCTTTACCTGCAGAACCAGCTCATGTTTGAATCAATTGCTGAGCTGCAGAAGAAGGTGAGAGCCCTTAAAATGAATATTCTTCCCATGCCTCCAAGAATACTTTTGAGTTAATCACAAATTGTTGGTTATTGCGTGGTCCCAAAATTGTTTAAGAAGCAACATGTTTTTCTAAAGTAAAAGGAGCAAATTTGAGAGTCAGTTTGGCCTTTTCAGTCAATATAGTTATCCAAATCGTTGACAATACTTTGTTAACTATCAACACATGCATTCTTTAGTGTGGCCTGAATGCCTGCAAGATATGTAAGTGAACCCTGATTACAAGATGCACATTCACAAGAAAAAGAAATTACAGCGTCAACTGGTTTGTCTTATTTTGTTTAAATTCTTTGCTGTTCCCTTGAGAACTAAACCGCATGATCAACTTGCAAAACAAAGATGAAATAAATCGCTCAAGCATTTTGGCTAAATGAAGCGTGAACTAAGTACCTCTCTTAAGATGATTGATGCCTCTTTGAGGATTATGCCTAATATAAAAGGTTGGTGGCACATCACCTGTGAAACGCAACAGCCCAACCTACACTATTGCTTCTACTAAATCTATACAATATAGAGAAGCAAAAATTTTTTACAACACCTAACTAATGCTCAATATAGTAGTAGGAAGAAGAGAAGTAGAAGATAGTTAAGAGATAATAAGCCAAAGTGCATAAGACTTAGTTGCTAGAAGCCTAAATAGATTTGAGAAATTCTATTTATTGGTTGAGAAATTAAGAGTTACAATGTCAAGGTTAAGTAGAATAAATACCTCATCTTTTCGTCTACAATTTAAAAAAGTCTAGGTTAATTATATAATGGTAAAAATCACTAATGAATTCATAAAATCACCCGTATCCTAGGTTACAAAAGTCATAGACATAAATCACATTTTAAATAAGTTAAGTGGAATAAATACCTCATCTTTTCAGCTACAATTTTAAAAGTCTAGGATGGTTTTATAATGGTAAAAATCACTAAATGAATTCATAAAATCACCTGTATCCTAGGTTACAAAAGTCATAGACACAAATCACATTTTAAATACATAAGCTATATTTTGGTTAAATTTGTAGCTGAAAATTTATTAAAAAATATGTAACTCAAAATTGAATTCAAAAAATTAAACATGTGATATTTTTATTAAAATATCCAACATTCTTTATCACTTCTTGTGTTGTGGCAGGACAAGGCACTGCAGGAGCAAAACAACGTGCTTGCAAAAAAGGTGATGATCTTTGTTCCTCCCTTGCAGACATTCCAAAAAAAAAAGATTTTAATGCTATCAAAACCCATATTAGCTGTTATACTTACCCAAAAAATGCATGCTGCACACAATCATGTACACGCTGAAATAAATTTTGGGAGCCAAAATATAGGTGAAAGAAAAGGAGAAAGAACAAGCCCAACAGCCACAGTGGGAACAACAGAACCGTCACGACCTGAATTCATCATCATTGGTTAGGTCACAACCAATCCACTCCTTGAGCATTAGGTACTTTTTCTGACGCTCCATTTTCTAGAATATATTTAGGAATATCATTCTGATGATAATAAGAGTGAAATATTAGCCCCAAAAATATTAAGAAGGATTGTTGGACAAAACTTCACTTGAATCGAAATGATAATGTGCTCTTTTTTTAACAGATTCGTTGGACGTTAACGAGCTTTTTGGTGGAAAATGAACATCTTAAACATTTAAGTCGAATTGGCCTCTTTTTTTATCTTGTCCTGGGCATGTGAATTGGAGAGTCTGCTTGGATTGACTTTTTTTCACGTTATTTTTGTTTGTGGGATCTGTAGTAACAAACCCCAAAAATAAATTCAAAAATACACATTCAAATGCACTAAAAATAAAAATAAAATGAACTTCAAAATTCTTTCTTCTTCCACACACTACTACCATAGCCATCCTTTCCTCTCTCTCTCTCTCTCTTATTTGTTTTTTAACGTCTCTCTCCTTCCCCTCCTCCCTCTTCCCCCTCCCTCTTCCCTCCCATCCCTTGCCCTCCCCCTCTTTGGTTGCGCTAGTTCTAACCAGAGATGTGCGACTAGAGAGAAGGAGGGAATGGCAGCCATGACTAGAGATGTGCAACTAGAAATGGGGAGGGAGGGGAGGAGAGAAGAGGGGGAGGGGGAGGTTGGTGGTGGGTAGTGAAAATTTTTAATATTTTTATCACTGCTCCAATAAAATTTTAAATTTTAAAATACTTCAAATATATATATATATATATATGTATATTGAAAAATATCCAATCCAAACAAATCATTCTATACTAGTTGTTTTTCACATATATTGTTACACTAAAGTTTTTGAAAAACACCTAATCCATATGGACTGAAGTTTTTAAAATAGTTAGCCTTTTTTTAGGTCATCAAAATATAGGAATTATGCAATTACCTTACCAATTATACATTCTTTTATCCTATGTGTCTTGTGGAGACCCTGCATAATTTAAGCGGACAAACAAAATGGCGATGTATAGCCAAGTCAAATCCAAGTAGAAAAAAATAAGGACGTGCTGAGTCAGTATCCACCATATAGACATGGCCAAACTTGAAAATTGTGTAACAATTTGCGAAGAATATTGTATTATCCAGAAAAGAGAACAATTCTGGTTTTTGACTGCGTGTTCGTTTGAATTTAAACTTTCTAAACCATATAGTAGTTTCTCGTTGAATGTAGCTAACTGGCTTGAAGAAATTGGCGCAGTATTTAGTTAATCCTCCGCCGTATCTGGATTTAGCCTTTGTGATAGAAGTGCTGTTAAGAAGGCTATATATATTAAATGGAATTTCTTTCTGGCAAAAAGGGGAAAAAAAA
The DNA here is from genome assembly GCF_036785885.1 of Coffea arabica. NCBI lineage: Eukaryota > Viridiplantae > Streptophyta > Magnoliopsida > Gentianales > Rubiaceae > Coffea > Coffea arabica. The sequence goes on from NC_092316.1 coordinate 24,151,928, forward strand.
AAGAATGCCACACGGGTTATATTTTGCATTAATTTCATCCATTTTACAGGCCCACATAAGCTTAATTTAGTCGCATGAAATAATTAGTGTGTTTGGATTGTAAGTTATTTGAGATATTTTTATTGTAGCACTTTTTGTGATGTGATGTATGTGAGATAAAAAGGTAATTGGGAAGATAAAAAGGTGTATTGAAAATTGTAATGGTGATGTAAGCAAACATATTTGGCCAAATAACTCACAATCCAAACACATTGAATGTTGTGAAATCTAATTTGTTTGTCATGTTATAAAAAAATATTGTCAATGAGTTACTATGCAAAATTTGTGCGAGTCACTGATTAATTTTCATTCCTGAAAATTACAAAAATTTGACTTTTTTTTATTTAATTAAGTAGGGTAGAGATTGGATTTAAGAAATAGGGAGGAAAGGGAGAAGGGAGAAGGGGCAATTAACCCAAGATCTCTAGTCCTACACGTTTACTAAGAATTTATTAAATAGATCATATTTAAAACTTAACAAGGATAAAAAAAATTGGCATAGGATTAGTAGATGTGACTTGTGAGTGAAATTAAACTAGGGTCCTTCCTTGGGTCAAATCTTGCATGTCAATAATTTAAGTATTATGTAATTTAATCTATTGTAAAATTCTGAAATCTTCCCTCAATCTAGTTTGGTTAGCGATGTAGTAAGTGCCATAAATTTCGCTTTGTTCTCATTATCGAGTTTTGGGAGAAAAACAATGATGTACTAAAACATTGAAATTATTCACGTTTTCAAAGATTAATTTAGTTTTATTGGTCAAAAGGAATATTCTTTACCTGAAGCTTGCATAGGTTCATCTGACATAATTTATAAGACTTTCAAGTCCTCCTTGAAGAATAAAGTTGTATGCAAAACATCCAAGTATTTGTAAGGTATCAAAATTATAAACTCATATATGTGTGTGTGTATATATAAGGTTTCAAAATGTAAGGGTTTTTTGGCTAAACAAAAAACTACGCATTGGATTGTAAAATGTTTAATAACTTATCTTGAAATGAGATGTTATTTTAACTTTGGATATGTAGTACAAATTCTTGATATAGTGGAAAACCTCTTTAAATACTTTGGGGGCAAGAGTGGAGCAATTCACAAAATCAACAATTTTTTAAGGACATTTTGGAAAATTTCGAGATATTCACGTGGTGAATATAGCTTCATGAGCGTGTAGGGCCGATTCATATTGGCAAATTTACTCACACACAATCAAAAGGAAAAAAAAAAAAAAAAGGATCACTGACAGCTAGGCTTCTTTTCAATAGAAGGTAATTTTGCAGAGCAGTGAAATAAGCACGATCATACATCATCTGTCGACTTCTGAAGTCTTTCCTGAATTTGGTTTGGCTAGAGATATATAAGCTGCATAAATTTAAAACTCTCTCACATAATCTTTACAAGACTTTCAAGTTTTCCAAAAACATGTTTAAGTAGGAAGTTGAGTAATGGTAAAAAATGTTACCCAATGATTATTTCTCATTACAAGCAAAATATAGTTGACTGCTGAAATTGTGGATGGGTTTTTGTCGCTATGTGAATATAAAGTTCCTAGTGGAAATATACTTCAGGGAGAAATCAAATATGAGCTGGCCATTGTGTTATGTCCCATATATGCAGTGAAACGTACCATCGTGGTGGAGATAATGAAGCTGAAGGAACTCAGAGCAGCCAAACCAATGCAGTCATGCACCCATGGATGCTTCGCCAGATGAATTGAATTGATAGAAGATTACGGCTGGTGGTTTTGGCCACAAACTACTAATGATAGGCTTATAAATTGTTGAAGAACAATGTTTAATAGCTGTGCCCACCATCCATTTCCCGCGAAAAGGTAATACTAATGATGTAAACGTGTGCTGTAAAACGCTGTGGCTGTTACCCAGAAAAAAAGCTCCACTTTAATTCATATGTTACGGTATGCATGAATGAGGATTGAAATAATATAAAGTAACCCTACCATGTAAATATCTGTGTATACTGGATTCAAAAATAGGAAGCTCATCTTTGTGAGGAAGCAAGACCTATACATGATGGTTCAGTTTCTTTTCGTGTCAACTTGTTTCATTTGGTGATTTGAATTGGCCTGATTGGTGAAGTAAGGCTTGATCAAAGTCACAGATGCATATTCTAGAGAATAAAATTATTAGCTAGGAAGCATTTACTAATTTTAGTATATAGTTTGTCCTACTTTTTTGTTTCATGGAACTGTGCATATTAGGAAAATTACCAACTTGGTCTTCTTTAATTTGGTCTCACAACTTGTCGTAAAATAAAACAATTTAGGCCGCTGATTATGGAAAAATGACAAATGCAAGATGAAGAAGCGTTGAACTTCCCCGGACCAAACTGACCTACCGAGCTCGGCGTGATGACGAGAAACGCTTATCCAGACCCTGCAAGACAAACAAGAAAGGGCCTCTAGGGTGACTAGCAGGGGAGCCCCAAGGTAGTCCTCGGGGTCACTCCGACGGTCAAGTTAGTCTTCCGGTAAGTGGAGTTCACGGGAAGTAAAACAATTGGGGGTAATTTGCCAATAGTGAGCGTACCTTGTGCAGTGGGTGTGCGTTGCCATTTATACCTGCTTGTGAGTCCGACCTCCGTACGTTTCGGGATCTACCCGGAATAGTCTCAATCCCGTGCTGAGAGGGATCCTCCCCGTCCTCTGCGGGATTGTTCTCTGGAGCCCTTCGGAACCCTAGCGGCAGTGTGCCCCAGGATGGCTCCCCTGAACCTGGGGTTCAAGCCCAATTCTAGCCTTCCTGGGCTGCCACGTATCTCGGCCCAGAACGGGCCTTTGCACAAGACAGGTGGAAAACTCCAGTGAGATAATGGGAGAGGTCAAGCAAATATCACATGCGCGATAGACTATCGACAGATTTGCTATATGGGTCCTTTGTGTCTGGACTCAAAATAATTGCGGTCTGGAGATGCAATACTTTAGCGGTTTTTCATTATTGGTCCACTGTATTTGGGCTCATAAGGCTAGTTAGTCCTATATTTTCAAAAGAGTGGATCAATTTAGAACGATAAACAGCATTTGACTACAAACTAAAAGTCAGAACTGTGATCTTGAATAGGTCGACTTCGATGAGTAATAATGATACGATAGAGCAAGTTGTCCAGGTTTCAAGTTTTGACTCGGTGTGGGTTCCCAACGTCCAATCACACGAGCTTGTGCTAAAAAGGTTAAAGATTCACTTCAAGTTCATTAACATTTAGGGGCTGCTTGGTTAAAGGGTTTGGGAATCAAATAATGGAATGAACCCCTTATTTGTTGCTTGGGTTAAGTCTATTGGAATGCAATTTCTGGAATCATTTCTAAAAAATCGGACTTTCACCATTCCTGAGTAAATTGGGAGGTTTTGGACAAAACCCTCAACTCATTCCCGAGCAAAAACATTTATGACGAACCTACCCTCTTTTTTTCTTCATTACACGCCGCACCTTCTGTTCTTCTTCTTCATCAGATTTTCTACCTCTTCTACTTCACCGGTTGGACAACCATAAAGATCAGTGGCTTTCGACTCTCCTTGGACAACGAATTCTAGAGTTGAAGAGTCTTCTACTAGGGTGAATTCCTTGATCCCAGGTCAGTGGATTACAAACTCCCTTGCCTCTGCAATTTTCTTTTCGTATGCAAGTTTTTCTCTTTCTTCTTCTCTGTTTTTTCAGGCTACTCACTGGGTAGCTGAAAATAAAGAAGAAAAGAAGGGAATCTGATACAATAACACTAACTGGACCAAAATGCTATGCTCTGGACCCATCACCTTCTCACTTTTATTCCACTCACGCTACACAATCTGTCAGTTTTGCAAAAAGTCTTCCTTCCATGAATTCATATTCTTTTGTCACAAAATCCAATAAGAAATTATTTCCGCAACAAATACACTATTATTGGTGAGAATAATACCTGTTTTTAATCCATGTATTTTGTTGTAATACATGTATTTTAATTCACTTACTTCAACAAATACATTATTTTGTTCTTTTTTTTGGTGAGATAAATGTTAATGTCACTAGATTTGTCATTTTTATGGTTCTAATGTGTTTTCTTGGATTACGCATTCAATGGAGGTCAATCAATTCTTGATCTTTTGGTTATTTGATCCGTGAATACTGGTATAGTTTGGGTGGGTTTCTACATGCCCTGTACCTGTTTGTAAAATTGTCTGTGTGGCGACCCCACTTCCCCCTAAGGCGAACCAGAGGGTTGGCGGGCCGTCTGCCCGACTCTCGCCAGGACTCACACAAGCAACTAGCAAAAGTCCTTCCGAAGTATAACCTAATCTATTACAACATCGTTTCCCTCCAAATAGGCCGGTTTCTAGAATTACATTAACTTCAGAGATAACAGTGCCTTAAGATAGCCAACGTCGATTCTTAAAATACCTTCTCGATTACAACCCTAGAAACAAAACATAAAATTCAAATACATCCTTATAAGCCAAGTAACAAATTTCATACAAGCCACATACAAATCCAGGGTTTACACTTTTCCAGCTTCAAGTGGCAACCCGAAACAAAAGCTACATTGCTTAATTCAAACTACATGCTTAAAGTACAAGTAGATCTTAAGTCTTCCTGAGTTGTCAGAACCTGTAAAAGAAAACCACAACGTGGGATGAGCTACACAGCCCAGTAAGGTTCCAAGACGCTCTAACAGTTCAAATAGGTCAAGTAAGTTGTGCATATCATATGCATGATTTGAGGTTACACAATGGCATGTTACCATGAGGTGATAATCATTACACGGATAATTGCTACTTTGAAAACACATGTAGAACTAGTACTTTTGGAATGAATGGCCATATAAACATATTTTCATAAATTTTCAGTCAAACAAATAGTGGCTCGTCCGACTAGAAGAACATTACAAGGATTGCTTTATCTCAGAGGTTAATGCTCATGAGGAGTCTTACCCAAGAATGCCAACTAGGAGAGCAATAACATTATAATAGCAAAGCAAACACAAAAGGATACGGTGTTCCAGTGGAACTTTGTCGGTCATCTGCACCTTATAACTCCCGGATCCCCACGGTTGACTGGCCATCACCTTATCCCTCCAGTGGTAATACTCGAGTATACCGAAACGGTTGTCCAGGGTTCCAACCTACCCGACCGAGCCCAGTCCTGGCTCGAGTAGGTCAGTAACCGAGGCGGGGCCCAAGTTCAGCTTATAGCTTACAACATGCACAGGTAACAAAGTAATTCGACAAAAGTAAAATTCATCATTTGAATAGGTCGAGGGAGGTAAAGTACACACTCGCCTAATAATGATGGACAACTTCATATGAGCATATAATTTATGATAATCAAGAAATCAGTAACCACATATATTAGAAAACGGTAAGTAAACACGGTAAACGGTAAACGATAAACGGTAAAAGGTAAACGGTGGTAATTACGGTTAATTGGTAGACATATGTCATTTTAATAGGCCGCCATTGGCCGTTTTGCACTTTTACCACGTAAGAGTCGAGGAGATTCACTCCAACGACGTTACTACGTTTTGATTCACAGATTCATTAGAAAATATTTCACACACTTCACCACTCGAACGGCTAGTGTGATAAAGTACACACTGCACACTTCGATGGATCGGAACTCATTTTCCAAATTGTCACATAGCGAGTTACAAGAGCACTTTAACCGAATAAGCATAAAATAAGCAGGCTAAGCACATATTGAGTTTACAAGATTATTTGATAGGGTTAATCATTTAACCAATTCATGTCGATATGCAATGCATATATATATTTCTTAAATAGGCACGAGTATGGTAAATACTTAACGATCATGAAATGAGCATGTCCTAGACTTACTCAATTACGTATTCCTATATGGAACACTCACCTAGTCAAACAAGGGCAATAAGTTCAATTTGAAGTTCAAGCGTCCTCTGTCGGATCCTCTTAAAGGTCCTCGTGTGCGCCTGAACGAATAGTAAAAGTCTATCATATACAATCCCTACTATTGCTGAAAATCGTGTCATGGTACAAACTTAGGAAAAATCTCGTGAACAAGTCTTAATTATCCTAAATCTAAATTCTCAAGCGGGGTTTCAAGGTACAAGAGAAATTAAGTCTACATCATGAAATTCAAGGATAAGACATTTGAATATTATCGAAGGAATAAGGAGTACTTGAAAAAAACTCCATTTCCTTGGAATACGGAAAATTTCAGTTTTGATGCAATACTTTGAAAAATCATAGCTCACCTTTTACATGTCAAAGATTGGAAAACTTGGTACCATTGGAAACTTCCTTCAAAATACTAAAAGTTCCTAGAATACACTTTTCATGATTCTAAATGGAAGATAGTCAAAATGGGCTCAAAGTTACTGTTTTGGTTCATAAGGCAGATTTAAGTTGGTTTTTGGCCAACTTTGGAAATTCGGCAAAATTCACTTGTTTGGAAATGGCTTTTGAAATTTGCAACTCTATTAGTGTTGTAATTCAAGAGTATAACAAAACAAACGGAATGAGGAACGGGGTTTTGAGCACCAAGATACGGTAGCTCAAAGTTACTAAAATTTTCTTGTTCAACAAGGGTTTTCCAAAAATCAAGTCTCGAACTTTGGTAATTTATTTGACCCATGAATTGGTCTCGGAATAACACCATAATTAGCAGTATAATACTACCATATAAGGGTTGTTCCTCTACCAAATTTCATGGAAAAATAACTTCGGAAAGGTGGTCAATCAAACACCTAAAATTTCGCAAATACTAAGACAAAACTGCCTTGAACCTTTTGTTTTTCCATTTCAGATATTTGGTCAAAGAAAAATTCCTCCAAACCTGGTTCATTTGTTTAGGCAAAACTTAAAGAACGTTCATGGTACATTTGGTAAGTGTTTAGCATCAAAATATTCAGTTAGCAAGTCTTTGCCAAACCTTGCATCAAATCTGTCTAAAAAATTAGGGTTTTCAAGGACAGAGCAGGTTTCATATTTTGATCACAGACCACTCAAATTAGCTTGGAATTTGGCATGGTTTAAGGTGTTGGAAAACACCTTCATAGAGCTATAATTTCACAGAAGAAATCATTTTGAAATTCGGCACACAACTAGCTCGAATTCGAGTCACAAGTTGCAGCCTCAGCATTTTGTTCTTTGTAAAACAAAGAAACAGAGTAGTCATTTTTAAATGGTTGGTTCGGCTCACACACATGGAACCAGAACATACATTTTATACCGTTGGAAAGGTTGGGATATCTAGTTTCAAATTCCGCTGACGGCACTCAATTTCGACATCGGAGCACAGATTTATGGCTGGAATACGAAGACTGGTTAGAGCATTACGAAAACAATTTTCCAGATTTACTAGCTTCACGAAATTGATCCAATTGACCAACCAAACTTCAATATTTTTAAATGAAACTTTGTACACCATATATTCAACATATAAGCATGATATACAAGTCATGAAACCCTCAAAATTCCGCAAAAATAGGTGCGATTAAAACAGGGCAGATTCGTTATCATCACATGCAACTCCTCAAATTGCCCCCTTTTTATTTTTTGCCATTTAACTCTACTAAATTAGCACTTAATCAACACAAGCAGCATCAAATCCTAACTAATCAGATTATCCAAGTCATTGTGGGAATTCATAGAGCCCACTCACCAAATTTTCCATTAAAACTCAAAGAAGTCACCATCGGCTAGGCTGGAAAAATTGCAGCAAATAGATAGTTTGGTATACGAACTTTTCCCTAACAAAATTCATTACTTTGTTCACTCAAACTCAGCATGCATACAGTGATTATTGTGTTATGAGTATATTGAACTACAATACGAAATTTGCAGCCAAGATTTGAAGAGAAAAACTGGAAATTCTTTCTTTCCCTCTCTCGGCCAACTCAACAGATTTCCAGCAATTAGATTGGTCATAAATCCAACTTTTCCTTTGGTTAATTCATGGTATTAGGTGCTAAAATTTAACATGCAAATACTTAACTAGCTAATCAATATTTCTAATTAAAAAATCATATTCGGCCAACAACAAAATCATCCACAATTTCCAGAAATTGTTCAGCTATTCTCGGCTAGGTTGCATGCAACAGATTCCTTGTTTCATAACCAAGTTCGGACAACATCAAGCCCACTAACCAACCAGAAATTCATCCCAACTCTCTCGAATTGACATGCATGCTACCAGATTTTTTTGTATTCCTTCAATTTTCTTGCTTAATCCAAGTTAATTAGCTTAATGCAGAGCTAGATCATCCAGACTTTGGTTAGTTAAACATACATATAGCTCAGACCATCAAAACTTGGTCAACCGAAGCTGCAAATTTCCAGCTTAAATCTTGGCAACCATAGTTCCTGCTCAAACAAATTTTTCCGTGACTTAACTCATCATCCAGCTGCACAACCATCACATGCATGCCTCTAAACAGCTTCATCTACCCACAATCAACTAGTTCAAGTCTAGAAATTACCTCAGCTTGGAGTTTACACACACGGCTAGCAGCAGAAATAATTTCCTCCCTTCGGTAGCCCAGAATTTCAGTCCGCCACTCTCCCTCTCCCTTGCTCAAACTTGCGGCTGGATTGGGGTAGTTCAGCTCTCGGTTTTCTCCACCTGCTCACGGCTAGAATGAAGAATGAGCAGCAGATCTCCCTTTTTTTCTTTGTTGGCTTACGGCCGAAAGGAAACAATGAGAAGTTCGGCTCTCCCTCTCGGACGTTATTTCCAATGAAGTTGCTCACTCACAGCTCACGGTAGAAAGGCAAATGGAATGGAGGTATTGTTGTAGTGGTATGTGATATGGAAATGAGGAGGGAGAAAGGTGGTGCCGCGGTTTTGAGAAGGGGTTGAGTGTTTGAGAGGCTTGCGTGTTGGATTGGAGAAGATTTGCATTCGGCAGGAATGGAAATGTTGTCTTTTATGGTTGGTCGAGAGTGGTTTTGGCTGCATGATAATTTGTGAGATAGTGGAGGGTAGTTTAGTCATTTCACTTGTCCTCTTGACCTCCACTTAAGTCCTTAGTTCTAACTTAATTCTAAACGTTATCCCCCAATTGTGATTTAAACGCCTAATTATACCCTAATACACCTAAACCATTTTTATTGAATAATTATCGATTAAACTTGAATATTGAGATTCCTAGTAATTCTTATATTATTTAGTGAATTAAATTAGTTATTAGATTTTCCAATTATTATTACTCAAGAAGTAGAGTTAGTCTACCTCGAAATTTATCGATTTAGTAATATAAAGTCAAGTGAAATAATAATTAAATCCCATGGTGTCAATTTGCACATAAAAATTATTTTTACGAACTTATTTGGAAACAGGTGAAAGTAATGCTAGAAATTATTAAAGAATTAAAGAAAATGCAATTGAAATATGCACAGGTTTATATATATATTTTTGGGGTCCTCACAGTCTGCTTGAATAGCTTTCAGTTTCATAGTTATTCGTACATTAGGATTTCAAGTTTCAACCATCAATTTCATTTGTTTATGCTTATTTATATCTATACATTATTGTGTTTACGGATGTATGATGCATGTCTAGGCCCTTTTAATAAGATCAATTGATGTTTAATGCATTTGAAGATTTTGATGCCGTAATCTAGTTTGGTGAATACTTACGTTTGGTTGTCATATTGTTATGTAGACAAAGATGCCACGTTTGCCTATTGAAAACAGAAGACGCAAAAAATATCGAGGGCAAAACCAGATTTTATCAGGAATGATAATGGTTGTTATTGCACTGTTTATGATGTGGTACCAGTTAATATTCATACATCTCAAAAGTAGAAGACGCCAAATAAAATCAAAAGAAGAAAAAGTCACTGAGCGCATGCAACACTTATTCAATTTGACTAGGGAGAGTGATGCTTATTGTATTAGCGAACTTCGTATGGATAGACGAACATTTGGGATATTATGTGAAATGATTAGAGACACTGAAGGTTTGAAAGCTACAAGAAACATGTCAATAGAAGAAATTGTTGCCATGTTTGTATATGTTTTGGCTCACCACAAGAAAAGTAGAACAATTTGTGGTCTATTTTGGAGAAGTAGAGAAACGGTGAGTCGTCAATTTAATCTTTGCCTCCTAGCAGTTTTGAAATTGCATACTATATTACTTAAGAAGCCTAAGCCTATTACCGAAGATTGCACAGATGAGAGATGGAAATGTTTTAAGGTAATTCAAATATTAAAATACAATCATTTAATAAAATGTATGTTTTCATCTAAACTATCCAATATAGACATTTTAACTCATTTATATTTTTTATTTTTGTTAAAATAGAATTGTTTAGGTGCCTTAGATGGGACATTAATAGATGTGACACCACCCACCGAACAAAAATCAAGATACCGAACGAGAAAAGGAAGTATTGCAACGAATGTATTAGGGGTTTGTTCTCCTAATATGCAATTTATCTATGTCTTGCCTGGTTGGGAAGGTTCGGCACATGATGGTCGTGTGCTTCGAAATGCTATCTCTAGACCAAATGGTCTTAGAGTCCCACAAGGTAAACATATATTGCAGTATTCAATACCATTCAATCAATTTTTTTTTCGAAAATAAGGTAGTCTAGTATTAATTTGTACATGATTGAATTTTGAAGGTTGTTATTACTTGGTGGATGCTGGATATTGTAATGCTGATGGATTTCTTGCCCCTTATCGAGGGCAAAGATATCACCTTAATGAATTCAATGGTTATCGACCACAAAGACCAGAGGAATATTTCAACATGAAACATTCTAAAGCTAGAAATATCATAGAAAGATGTTTTGGATTGCTAAAAGGAAGGTGGAAGATTCTAGCATCCCCTTCATCTTTTCCAATTCAAACACAAGTGCGAATAATTATGGCATGTTGTCTGCTGCACAACTTGATAAGGAAGTTCATGACTTTTGATCCACAAGAATTACTACAAAGTGAAGAAAATGAAAGTGAAGATGAAGACAGTGATGAAGAAGTAGAGTGCATATCAACTATTTTGCCAAGTGATCAATGAGCAAATTTTAGAAATAATTTAGCACATGAAATGTTTGACAATTGGAGGGCTGGACTTAGTATTTAGCTATAAATGGATGTTTAGCTCTTAGACTCATTAAATTTGGATTGACATTTGATGTACTCTACTAGTGGATTTGTGAATTAGATTGACACTTGATGTATGTTCTTTTAAATTTGGATTGACTTTTAATTGTATGTTCTTTTATGTGTTTTGTTATATTATAAATTTCAGTTATATGCTATTGTGTATCAAAATTAATTGATATATATGGGTTGACTTCTAAATGATAGGATGGGGAATGATGAAATTGTACGTGGAAGAGGGAAAAATAAATGTTTTTGGACTGGTGAAGAGGTAAAAGTGCTCATAGAATCATTGCAAGAGTTGGCTTGTGATCCAATGTGGAAATCAGATGGAGGATTTAAAAATAATTATATGAGCGAATTGCTTAAAATTATCTTGCGTAAGCAACCTACTTTTACCAAACAAGTCAGCCCACATATTGAATCAAAAGTTAAGTGGCTGAAAAATAGGTTCCATGCAATTGTTGAAATGTGCAAAGAAAGTGGTTGTAGTTGGAATGATGCTGAGAAAAAGATTTCTTGTGAAAAACAGTGGTATGATGATTGGTGCAAGGTAAGAAATTGATTACTTTTTACATTCTGATATGTTCTTTTTCAACCTTTTATTAAGATTATCATTTATCTTTCTATTCTATCTCTAGACTCATAAGGATGCGAAGGGCCTTTGGGATGTCAAATTTCCATATTTAGGAGATCTTGAAATTGTATATGGAAGAGACAGAGCCACTGGAAATGTTGCTGAAGATTTTACACAAGCTGTCCAAGATATGGAAGATGTCCAAAATTTGGAGGAAGGACATGAAGGGCTTGATGCTATGTCAAACTTGGATAATGATAAGGTAGAAGAGGATGAAGTAAATTCCATAGAGCAATCAACTCAACCAAGCTCAACAAGTACAAGAAATTCCAAGAAACAAAAGAAACAATCCCCTCCCATTGCAAATGTGTCAAAAAAATGAAATCTGCATCAACAACAAGGGGTGATCTTGATGCATCATTGCAACTTCTCACCAGCAAATTTGGAGATTTCGTGGAGGGAATTCAAGCTAATTTCACAACTATGGCAGCAGCCATGTCAAATGAGGATAAACGTGAGCAATTGGTCTCCGATAGAAGAGATCAAGTTGTTGCTGAGTTAATGAAACTTGCTTTACCGAGTGGAGATGTAATGAATGCAGCCGACATACTTTCGGAGCAGATTTCCAAGCTTCATGTGTTCTACAATCTTCCTGCAGAAATGAAACGACAATATGTAATTAACCTCCTTTATCCTCCATCTACTCGCTGAAGTAAAATTATTGTTAGCTGGAAAGTGATGATTTGATGGCAATTTCTTTTTGTTATGGTGATTGTTAGATGGTTATATGATTAGTCTTTTGGCAAATGTGGACATTGAGTGGCACTCTCGACTGGATTAGACAATTGACTTGTATTTGGTATGGTTAGCTTTTGTGATTTGAGTCTCCTTCTTTTGTTTATATATGTAAGGAGAGATCTATTTCATATCATTATCTAATATAGGAACCACAAATGACTTGTTAATGGAGTAAATTTCCAAAAAGAAAGAGTTTTTAAACTAACTTCCTAAAGGCTGGCAATTTTTGAGTCTCTTCCCCAAGGGTGAAAAACACATTCAAGAAATGCGTTCTTCCAAATAAAAATGCAACTTTCAAATACGTTATTTTAATTTTTGTAAATTTGTTTAAATATAAAAAATTGGTTAAATAGCGTATTAAATACAAAACCTGCTAATTTCCCATAAAGAGCTGGTATCTTATGAGTAATTTCTTTTTTTTTTTTTTTAACTTTCACATATTTAATTTATGTTAAATACAAAACATACTAGTTTTCCTTTGGGCACTATTTAAACAATTTTTTCCATAAAGCTGGTACAAAACCTGCCAGTTTTCCATAAAGAGCTGGTATCTTATGGGCTATTTAACCATTTTTTCATATTTAAATAAATTTCCAAAACATAAAATAACGTATTTGAAAGTTGCGTTTTTATTTGGAAGAACACATTCCTTGGATGCATTTTTCACCCTTTGGGAAGAGACTCAAAAATTGTCACCTTTTGGGTGATTGTTTAAAAATTCCTTTTTTTGGGAATTTACTCCTTGTTAATGCAGCCACTATATTTATTTTCTGGTATTAATTTTTTTATTATTTATGATTTTCTTATGTTTTATCAAAAAGTTAATAACTATTGTAGTTACAACTATGAAAATGTTAATTTGTCGTATGTGTAATTCTTTTGTTTTAGAAGAATTGTTATATCAGGGATAAATTTGGAATTTAATTGCATTTAATTCCGAAACACTCATCAAACCAAGCATCAGGAATTGGAATAATGCTAATTCCAATGTGTGAACCAAGCAAGATATTGGAATGAAAAGTTTTAATTCCAAAACTAGAGTCTATGATTCCAATTACAATTCCAATTCCTAAACTTGAACCAAGCGCCCCCTTATATTTTACCGGGGAATGCAAGATTCCTCAATTGAGTTCAATTGAGGTGGCATCGCCTCATTGATCAATTGCTGGTAACCCTCTAATTGATTTCAAATTGAGGAGGTGCTGCCTTATGATTGGTCAATTAGTGATAGTCCTCTCAATTGCATAGTGATGTGGTAAGTTTTGATTGGATGGATAATGCTAAAATTTGATCTTTTATTTTCTAGATAAATCTTGTTAACAACAAATTGGGCTCCCTTTTTTTTTATTGTCCAACAAATCATTTTTAGCTACCAATTTTTAGCAATTAATCATATTAATAGCTAATTGACAATCTCATTTTTTTGTCTCCTACCAAACCACATTTAATTATTGATTTTTTGCTATTAATTATTTTTTCCAACAAATCACATTAACAAAATTTTGGGCTCCTTTTTTTGTTGTCCAATAAATCATGCTTAATTACCAATTTTTTGCAATTAATTGTTAATAACTAATTAATAATGTCATGTTTTTGGTCACCCAACAAATCACATTTAATTAAAAAATTTTTGCGATTATTAACAAAAATTGACTTCTTGTTTGTGGTTGCCCAAAAAGTCACATTTAATTATCACTTTTTTTTTTCAATTGTTATAAAAAAGTCCTCTTTTATCGAATTGTTCATAATTAATTGTTAATTAATTAATTAATATTTTCACTTTTTATTGCCTAACAAATCACATTTAATCACCGAATTTTTGCAATTATTAACACTTTTTTTGTTACCAAATGAACCACATCTAATTACCAAACTTTTGCAATCAACTGTTAATATTTTGGATTTTTTTTAGCATGTGGTTGCCCGCAAGTAATTTTAATTACTATTTCTTCAACCCATAGAATCTAAAGGTGCATGCAATTGTGAGCATTTTTTCTGACATGGCAACCAGTGATAGTGTGAGGATCCGAAAATTTCCTTATTTTATTTTATTTTACTGGTTTAATTAATTATTTAATTCGACTATTTAAAATTCATTTATATGGAAAAACGTCTCTCTTATGTTTTTAAAGTGTTTTGTTAGAAAATTTACTTTTTGAAAACTCGTTTAGTTCGGAACAACAAGTACACGTTTTTCGAGACTATATTTGAATTAAGGGTATATTAATTTTGGAAAAGTAAGAATGATCAACAGTGAATTAAGAAAAGTCGTGAGGACTCACAAAATTTATTTATTTTAAACACCTATTACGAGTTTATTTAAATATTTAATTGCCTGTTTGCCCCGAATATTATTTTTTAATCTTTTTAGACCCAATTACATGGAACTATGACTTACATGTATTTTTAAAATAACTTGTTATGGAAATTAATTTTTGGAAGCTCGTTTAGTGAGAATAGTGAATACGCGTTTTCGAAACAGTGATCGATTTGGGGATACAGTGAGTTTGGAAAATTGGAGACTTATACATCAGTCTTCAAAATAGCTATTTTTATGTTTAAGTACTCAAGTATTAGTTAGTAGTACTATCGTTATAAGAATTTCTGAGAGGTTTCACCGTATCATGAATAAATCGAAAATTTGCGTGTATCGAGTCGGAACGGTTAATTGGAGAATTAAGGAATTTATTCTAGACTATTAAGAGTGAATAATAATAGTATGAATACAAGTATATTGGAGGTTTAGTGCACTAGTGAAACAAACCCGAGAGGAAATGAGCATGAAACGCGTGAGTATGCGCACTAGTCTTGGTTGACTTTTGGAGTATTCTTAGTGTGACGACCCCATCTTCCCCTAAGGCGAACCAGAGGGGTCGACGGACCGCCTGCCCAGCTCTCGCCAGGACTACGGGTCGCAAACAAATCGAATTTCGTTTAATAGATAAAGAAAAATTCAACAAAGTGAACGATTTATCCCATTATCTTGTTCCTATAACCATAATATCATTATGCAAGAAAGTATAGCGCTCGAGCACTTCAATCGGACAAGAAAACGAAGAACGAAAATTTGCCGCGGATGAACAGTAACCGCCTGCGTCACTATCCGGCCGGATTCTCGGCCGGATAGGAGGCCGAGGCTAAACCCAAAAGGGTTTGAAATTTCCCTGTCAATCCGGCCAACAATCCGGCCGGAAATTGGCCGAATTGCTCTGGCCGGATTCTGGCCAGTAGCCAAAGTCCAAATTTTTTCTTTTCCCCTGCCTATCCGGCCAGAAACTGGCCGGATTCCAGGCAGTGATTTTTTCCAAAATTTTTCTTGCTTTTATTTGAAAACCGGCGATCGTACAAATACATCAAACGCACAATATAACGAATCCAAGACTTGGTAAAGACATATATACATGCCATATATACATGAGAAAGGTTCAATTTACACCTCAAAGGTACACGAAGTCATATACATCAAAAGTTCAAGTTCTCGAGGAGCCTTTCAAAACTATCACTTAACTAGCTCAACTCATATCAAAACTTGTTTCCAATCATGCTCCTGTAAGGAAAACAAAACAACGGGGGTGAGCTTACGCTCGTGAGGTACCAAATGCACAATTTCATGATACAACTATTAACACATATACATAAACACCTTCATACAAACATACACATATAAAAGGATACATGTGACCCTCAAGGGCCGGTTTCCGATTGCCATACTTGATCGCACATGTTGACACTCCGTCAACCATTTAAACAATCCAAGATCCGTAGACACCACTTCGCACCATTTCCTTCCACCATTCACCCCCTATTCGGGCCCGCCGCCTCATAGTCCCAAAAGAGTAATACTCGAGTATACCACAAGGTCGAGGAGTTAACACTCCACTCGCCTATCAAGAACCCAAAGGCTCATTAACGAATCGCCCAAGCCCTTGCCGGCTCGACTCGAATAACGGTCTAAGGGCATGAGCTCAATTTCACATTAATATTAAGGCATTGCCCCATCAAATGTCAAATCATGTATATATACCACTTCACATCCAAACAATAGTGGTAAATGCAAGTAAGTGGTCAAGAGCGATCAAGTACACTCTCGACCCAAATCAAGACATTTAAAATCACATAACAAGTATGTTCATCATATACTGATACACTCACCAAATTTTCAAGCAAGTCACACGTTTGAATCAGGTGTAGGTCCCGGCCCACCGGTACGACCTAAAACAAGCAAATAACCATATTGAAGACTCAAACACAATTCAATGTACAAGTTTAACTTACTAATGCAAGTTGCTCAAAAGCCAATACAATGAAACATTAAGGTGTGGAATGTGAGTAAAAGCCCAAAACTTATCCATTTCTACTCAAATCCTTCTCAATACAAAACCATCTATATTTCTAACCATTTGGACGGCATAACCCCTTAATTTCTTCACATTTCCAACCTAACCACAAACATTCAACTTATACCAATACACTTATATATCACAATTTAATCCATTCATCCCATTTAAGCCACAATACAATCACATACACATCAACTACTAGCATATATACCATATATAGAAAAACCCCAATTTATACCAAAACCTAAAAACCGAAAATCCTACAAATGCTGAAATTTTCTACAATTAAACACCATTAACACACCAAGGCTCTAAATCAGGCCATATGAATCCACCACACCCAACTCAACCATAAGTTATCATATAAAACAGAAAATTCCTCAATAAATAGAAAATTTCCACCACTCAACCATAAATCTTAAAATAGCCCATAAAATTGCATCTTTAACCTCTATCACCAATAAATTTCATCTTATAACCAAGAAATAAGCATTTCCTAACTTGCTTACCTTACAAATGTTGGATACAAGGTAGAGGAAAGTCCCTCTCTTCAAACAAAATCCACCAAGTACTTCAAACACTCCTAGCAAGCAAGTTTTATGGAAAGATTTGGGAGATTAATGGTTGGTTTACAAGATTTGGCAAGGAAGTGAAGCAAAAGTTGAAGAGCTTCTCTTTCTTTTTCTCTCTAGAGCAGCCGGCCAAGAAGGTAAGAAATGAAGAGGAATTTTGGTCAAAAATTGAATTAGTAAAGGTGTAGGAAAAGTCAAAATCCAAGGTCCAATGAAATTGCAACATTTGTCTTTCAAGTTTATCTCTTCCTTTTGTCTTACAACACTTAATTAAATCAACTAACCTCTAATTAACTCATAACACTAGGTCATAAAGCTTCCGTATATAAAATTTCCCAAAACTACATTTAACTGTACCGATCATTTTAGCGGGTCCCACATGCACTGTACACCTCTAATAGCCCAAACTTGAACTAAACCCAGAATATGCTATAAAATTCACATTTTATCATAAAATTCCCCAGAAAACCTACATATAATAGAAAACCCTAAAATATATTCAAAAGTCCCAAAATAACTGCCCGGAAAATAAGAAAATTTTCGGGGTCTCACACTTAGCCACACATTCTTAAGCTTCCTCAAGAAGCTTTTGCAGCTGCAACAACAATTTTTTTCTCCTCTACCAGCCATGCATCACCCCAAGGAAGAAGACAACCAAAATTCTTCTTCAACAACTCCCTCATTTCTCACCCAAATCACTCCAAAATTTAACTACAACTTGCAAACAACTTGGAGATTCACTTAAGCTAGGAAGAAAGCTTCATTTCCACGGTTTTCTTGGGGCTCAAAGTGACCAAAAATTTCTGATCTTGATCATCTAAGGAGGTAATTACGATCAACCCCTTGAATTTTAGTTTATGGAAGTTATATTGCACTTGTGAACTCATATATCCGTATGGGTAGCTTTATTTTTGTTGAATTTTGGTGTGTGGGCTCTATGAACTCCCATAATGACTTGAGGACTGATTTTATGGGTTTTGATGTGATTAATGTTGGTTTATTGCTTAAATTAGTGGATGTAAGTTGTATTGATGAAAGGAAACTCAAAGAAGGTGTAATGGACAAAAGTGACAGTTTTACCCCTGCCATGTTCGTGCACTTTAGTGAAAATTTTTGTGGTTCTAATGACTTGTTTATGATGTATACATGTTATATGGATTGTTCAGAAAGTTTCATTGAAAAATAACGTGATTTGGTTGGCCAAATGTAGTGATGTCAAAAGTTTAGGAAAACTGGAAATTGTTCCCGAATTGCTCAGGCAGTCTTTTTGTTTCGGCCATAACGTTTTGCTCCGATGTCGAAATTGAGGACCGTTTGTGGCACTGGAAACTAGACATTCTAATATTTCCATTGGTATAAAATGTACATCCTGATTCCACCCGAGTAAACCATACCAGTCATTTGAACTTGACTGTCCTGTTTCGCTAGTTCACTGGAAGCTCTGTTTTGAGCAGCAAATTGATGCTCAAATATGAGCTAGTTGTGGACAGATTTTGAGAATGATTTCTTCTGAGAAATTATAGCTTTATGAATCTAGTTTTTAACGCCACCAAGCACGTTCAATTCCAAGTTGAATTGAGTGAGTTGTGGTCATATGTCGAAACTGACTCAGTGATTGAAAACCCTCATTTTGGACAGATTTGTAACCAATCTTGACTTGGGACTTGTTATTTCGAAATTCTCGGTGTTAATCACCTAAGAAAATGTATCTTGAATGTTACTTAGACATTTTCTACACAAATGAACCATGTTTGAAAATGTTTCATTAGCCAAATGATTTAGAAAAGGGAAATGGTAGCACAAGGCAGCTTTGCCTTGAAAATTTAGAAACTTTCGTGACTTTGTTAACCGACTTCCCGTACATATTTTTTCATGAAATCGACAGAGGAATAGCCCTTATATGGTAGTGTAATACTGCCAAATTTGGTGCCATTCTGAGTCCGTTTCAATGCTTAACCAAAGTCCCAAAGTTTGTGATTTGAACCTAGAAATTTCCTAAAAGTTTCGATTTTTCAGCAAATTTGAGCTACTATATCTTGGTGCTCAAAACTCTGATTCTTGTTCTGCTTGTTATGTTTGAAACTTTGTTTGTGACTCTAATTGAGTTCCAAATTTCAGAGGCTGGTTTACATTGTGTGAATTTTGCTGAATTTCCAAACTTTGCCAAAAATCAACCCCGAAACTATCTCGCAAGCCAGAACAGCAACTTTGAGACAAATTTTGAATACCTTTCATTTGGAATCATGGAAAAGTGCTTTCTAAAAACTTTTAGCACTTTGGATGTAGTTTCCAACGGTATCAAGTTTTCCAATTTTGGACTTATAGAGAGTGAGATCTGATTTTTCAAAGTTTCCTTGCCGAATCTGAAATTTCCGAACTTTCATAGAGAGTGAAATTGAGGGTTTCAAACTCTCCATTTTCCTCCAATATTGCTAGACTGTTTTACACTTGATTTCAAAGGCGA
Source organism: Coffea arabica (assembly GCF_036785885.1). Lineage (NCBI taxonomy): Eukaryota > Viridiplantae > Streptophyta > Magnoliopsida > Gentianales > Rubiaceae > Coffea > Coffea arabica. Next base: position 24,171,788 of record NC_092316.1, read on the forward strand.
AAATGTGATAGCCCCACTTGTGAGGACTCGTAAAAACTATTATTTTTAAGTCTAACTTATGGCTTAACAAATTATTTAATTGGATTTTTACCATGAGGAATATTTTCTAGTCTTATTAGACCTAAATATATGATAATATAACTTCGTTATATTTTTAAAGTGACTCGTCTCAAAAATTAATTTCCTGGAGTGCGTTTAGTAAAAATAGTGAATAGTGCTCGGAGATTTTACCGCGTGGGTGCACAATAAGCTTGGAATATTGGAGACTTATACCATGATCCTAAAATAGGTAATCTTATGAATAAATACTCAAGTGATAGTTAGTAGTACAATCGTTATAAGAATTTCTCGGAGGTTTCGCGTTATAGCGTTAAAATTGACGGCACGCATTTTCACACGCGCGACTTTATTTGAGGGACTTTAGACCCTTATTTCGGGACAATTAAGAGTGAATAATATTTACATGAAAATAAGTGCATTAGAGGTTTAGTGCACTAGTAAACCAAACATGTGAGAAATCGAGCCCTAATCGCGCCAAACGCCCCCTAATGTGAGTTGACTAATGGGTGATTTGTGGCCACAAGTTAGTATCTTCTCTTGGAAGCTTAAAAATCTGATCACTCTCTCTCTCTTCCTTCTCAAGATTGCCGACCAGCCCTCTCTCCCTCTCTAACTCCATTGTTTCAAAAATTTCTTCACCAAATCAACCACAAAACTCCAACCAATTTTCACCAAACTTGTAGAGCAACTAGCAAACTACTTGGAGGTTGGATCTAGCTAACCAAAGGGCTGCATTTCACGGTTTCTTGGAGCGTCTTGAGGACCGAAAATTTCTGATCTAAAGCACTAAGGAGGTATAACATGATCCATCACCTTAAACTTGATTTATAGTAGTAGATATGCATCTCTAAGTACTTGCATGGAAGTTGATGACTTGATATTGTTAGAAAAATGTGAAAGTGGGCTCTATGAACTCCCACTCTTGGGTTGTTGCTGATTTGATGATTGATGGTGGATATATTGTTGGTTTAGTGGTTAAAATGATGGATTAATGGTGTGTAATTGGTAGAAATTTCATTGGGTGCAAGAAGCAAAAGTTTCCGATTTTGCCCCTGCCTTGTTCGGCCATTTTAAGGCCAATTTTTAATGATCTAATGAATTGAATCTGATGTTTATATGACGTATTAGATGTGTGAAAAATTTCATTGAAAAATAATGAGGTTTGGTTGGGCAAATGAATTTTTTTGTGAAACTAGCAAATCTGGAAACTGTTCACGTATGGCTCTGACCAGCGGTGGTGTTTTGGCCATAACTCCCTCCTCGGATGTCGAAATCATGTGCCGTTGGTGGCGTTGGAAACTAGACATTCCAGGCGTTGATTTGAGATAAAATTCACGTTCGGATTCTTTGTGAGTGAGCCGAACCAAACGTTTTAAGATCGCTGTCCTGTTGCTCTGTTCAACTGGAATGAAGTGATAAGGCAACAAATTGATGCCCGATTTTGAACTAGATGGGTGCCAAATTTTGAAATGATTTCTTCTGTGATATTATAGCCCTATGACTGTATTTTTCAACGACATAAACCATGCCCCATTCTGAGTTAAATTGACTGAGTTGTGACCAAAACAAGAAGACTGCCCTGTTTTGGAAAAACCGTAATACTTGGACTGGTTTGGGACAAAACCTGGGAGTGATCTTATTAATTGAAGTTCTTGATGCTAAATGTAACGCCCCGAGGCAGAAGAAAAGGGAAAAATTTCTGGTGAATAGAGTTTTGTGGGGAATCCGGCCAGAAGCCGTGCAAATTCCTTATATTTTTCTTAAAATTCCTTTTTTTTTTTGACAAATACCACTTTATAATGCCCTACTACTCAATCACCCCACAATAAGTGCCAATGAACCTAGAAAATAGGGTTTCACGCTTCGGTTTCAAGTTTGGAGCAAAATTAGGGTTTTCGCGATTTTTCGTCGGATGAATTTTCGGTACAGAGTAAGGATTAATTTTGGGGATGAAAAGTGACTTTTAAGTGAGAAATGATATGTGACTAGTAGCAATGATATAAGGTTAGTGAATGGGAAGTAAAAACCCTAGTACGTGAGTTTTTAAGAAAAACGGCGCAAACCGGCGGGTCCCGCGCACTACTGATTGAACGCACCGCTTGACCACCATTTTTCCTTACCAAACAAATTTATTGAACTTGAGCAAAATATCTTCTCTCTTGGCAGCAAGCTTGACCGAATTTGAGGCAAGAAAATAACAAGAAAGAAAGAGAAAAAAAAGAAAGGTGGTGGTGGCGACACTTGTCGCCACCTCAAGGCTTCTTGACCAAGACAAAAGACTATCTATTTAACACCAAAAATTCAGCAAACTTTCCTCTTCATTGCAGCTGCTTGGCCGAGAGGAAGGAGAAGAAAATACCAAGGGAAAACACTTCATCTCTTCTTCAATCCAACAACTAAGTGAGGAATCAAACAAAAGAAACCGATTAAACTTGTTCTTGAGTGATTAGTTAGTGATTTGTGGTGAGACTTTGGAAGGAGAAAGCTTGGGCTACCCTTAGTGAACTCTAGTCAAGGTAAGAAAGCTTATCTCTCTAAGTTTTATTTTCAATTTTGTTAAATTAAGCTTAGCAACTTGATTTTGTAGTGGAATCATGGATATTATCATGTTTTAGAAGTTTTCCCCTTTTTATTTGATGAACTAGGGTTTGGGGAAATTCTGCCCAATTTGTTGTATGGTGCTTATATGTTGAAATTAAGGTTATAAGAGAGGCTTTGGTAGTGATTAGACCAAGAAATTAAGGAAAGTTCCACTAAAAACTAGAAATTCCAGAATCTGGAAATTTTTCCCAACATTCTGTCCGAATTTGTAACTGTATGTTAGAGGCCGAATTGGCCTTATGTCAAAGAAGAAAAGTTGTATATAATGGTATTTTATAGGTACCTACAAAATTTCAGCTCAATCGGAGCAAAGTAGGTTGTGAAAAGTCCAAAATACCCTTAATGTTTTAATTTTTTCCCCAGCAGTCCGTGTGATCCGTTTGTCCAGTTTATCATGTTTTTTGACTAGGATCCGTACTGATTTAGCTTTTTGTTAAAACATGAAAGTTGTAGTATTCTGACTTAGCTTTCAAATTCCTCTAAGAACACCTGAATCGGACTTTTGTACTCTGAGATATGATCATTACAGTGTAATGCGGTTAAATAGCCGACAAATTGGATTTTAGTTCTGTAATTTGAGGATTTGACTAAGTTACATTAGGAACTGGACTAAGTGACCTTCACGAACATTGTAGCCCCGTGTCTTAGCTTCGAAACAGCATAGGTTACGCCTCAATCCGATAAGTATAGCCTCGGATATGTTATTTCCGCATCCATACGTTGAATATGTCTTTTGCTAAATTGAATTTCTGCACTTGTTATGAGTGTGATTCTTGTTCTTATGATATTGTGAGCCTATGGAATGGCTTTTGACTTGAATTGCTGATATGTGTGATGTTGGGTTTTGGTTGAGGAAAAATAATGAAGCCTAAATGGCTGGAAAATTTGGTAAACACAAAGGGCATGCTGCCCGAATTTACGCTCGAGGACTAGAAAACTATACTTGTAACTTGTGTAAAGGTTAAGTGATTATCACTTAAACTAGCGAGCACCTTTACTACCTTGTTATCAAGGGTTATACCTTAAAAACCTAAACGAACTTGTACCCTTGAGGAAAAGATATAATGGCCAATGTAAACTTGTATTTCTTTGTACTTTCAACTCAAGTGTTGTTTTCCAAGTATTTGTACTACAAAAACCTTACGATTTGAAAAGCGAGCAAGTGTTTCACGAATGTCTTTCAAATGAATTTCAATTGGTTGATTCTTAATGAACGGAACGTTTAAGTTTCGAATCTTACTCGTGTTTCAAAGTTCTCAAATTGGATTTCTATCGCAGATCTGGACTTCAAACATGGAGTATAGTTGAACGTGAATACTTGAAGCACTATAATTGGAGTGAGTGATCCCTCGACTGTTCCCAAAGTTACTTTTGAACTAATTCTTGCATTTATTACTCCATTGCATATCATTTGGGTTCGGGTGTGTGCCATGACATAATTTGGCTCCAATGAGTTCCTGAAAAGTCTTGTGCTTAGAACCAATGTCTCCACTATTGTTTACATATTCTTTGGAGCCCGATGGCTCCTTGCTTCTGTTTCACGGTTATCTGATCTAAACGAGCATTGGATATTTAAGTACAAGAATTCCACTGGCTCACATGAGCAATAAATGAACATCTGATTACTGCATCATGACATCATACCAATGCTTTATTGTGAAAAATACTTGGCTGTTGATTTTACTGGTCACTCGCTGAGCTTCTAGCTCACCCCCTACTATCTTCTTCTCCCCACAGGGATCGAAGTAAAGGAAGAACTTGTTTTTGGATCTTTGTGTGGCTGGATGGCGTACATCTTGTATAGTTTAGTTTTGGTTTTGGTTTATGTACTTTTGGGCTTGTATAAATATTTGGAATTGAACCGGATGTAAATCTACATTTTACGCTTAGAACTAGTTTCTGCATCGCTTATGATATGTAATTTTGGAGAATTGGATGTATTATTTGAGTTGTACCTTGTAATTTACTTGAGGAATGTAGTAAGTGAGTGAGTCCCGGCGAGAGTTGGGCAGGCGGTCCGCTAAACCCTTTGGTTCGCTTTAGGGGGAGGTGGGGTCATTACAAATGGTATCAGAGCTTAGGTTTCAGATCTTTGTAGTGTATCCTAGGCTTAAAGTTTAGGATGCCGGACTGTGGGATTGGTTTGTACGTTCAGTGCTCTTTTGGAACGTCAGTTGTGAATCTTGAAAGTGGTACGCGTAAGATATGATTTGGTTGAATTACGCTTGTGAGCGTACGGCCTGAGCTATACAGTTTCTTAGTTTTGGATTCTTGGCTTGGGTTTTGATAGATTCTGGTGGCCGGAATTGTTGAGAAAAGTTTTGGTTTGCATTTGTCTTCTAAATTTCCTGTTTGATTAAGGTTATACCACCCGAGTGGTAAATGTTAAGATTTGAGATATTTGAACTGTCTAAGACCGACTGGACTGAGCTCATTTGGGACTTGAATTTGTATCGGCTAGTGTACCCTTACGTACACTTGATAGACCTGACCTGACTGAAAATAGGGTATCTCTTTTACTTTTGAGCAAGTATCTTGATTCATATATGATTTGTATGTGCATTTGAGTTCGATGACTGCTTGAGAGTGGGAATTACTGGGCATAAGCTAGGCGAGTGAGTTTTTACTCGTACCCGTGTTCCTTGAACCTGAAATAATTGACCCTGTTTTTGAACCGATATACTTGAACTCTGCTTTTGACTTTGTTTCTGAAAATTTTCGTACTTGTTTGGTTATAGACCGGCTACTACTCTTCTGTAGCGGTTGAACAGAACCTCTCTGGTGAGGCATTGCCTGTTGTGTTTTTAAGCACCGTCATTTTTCTGGCGAGGCATGCCTGTTGTGTTACCAAGCACCATCAGGGATGAAACTTTGACTTGAGGCTCTCTGGTGAAGTTTAGTCGTTGTGCTAACTTGTTGTGTTTCCAAGCACCACCAGGGCCAATTTTTTGAGCTAAGATCCTCTGGTGAAGTTTAGCCGTTGTGCTAACTTGTTGTGTCCAAGCACCACCAGGGCCAATTTTTTGAGCTAAGATCCTCCGGTGAAGTTTAGCCGTTGTGCTAACTTGTTGTGTTTCCAAGCACCACCAAGGATGAAGGGACAAATACTTGAACTGAGGCTTTTGGTGAAGTATAGCCGTTGTGCTAGTTTGTTGTGTTGTCCAGCACCACCAGGGCCAACTTACTGAACTGAAATTCTTTGGTGAAGCATAGCAGTTGTGCTAGCTTGTTGTGTTGTCCAGCACCACCAGGGATGAATTTTTTTGATTTGCAGCTTCGCTACACCCTGAATCTCTTCTAAATATCTGGGACTTTACGTCCGATTTCAAGCCTTTGCTTGTTTTATCTGGTTACGCGATTAACTCCCTATTGGATCATGCCTATTTGATAAGTTGGATTGGCGTGATATTTAGTACTTGAATTGGATAAGTGATTATTTGATAAGCCATGCTTTACTGGATCATGAAAATACGATAAGCGAGATTGAAATGATTCTTAATACGTGATTGACTTTCGAGAACTATTTTGATCTGATTAGTACAAGTTGGAATGTCGAGGGCGACATTCTTTTAAGGAGGGGAGTTGTAACGCCCCGAGGCAGAAGAAAAGGGAAAAATTTCTGGTGAATAGAGTTTTGTGGGGAATCCGGCCAGAAGCCGTGCAAATTCCTTATATTTTTCTTAAAATTCCCTTTTCTTTGACAAATACCACTTTATAATGCCCTACTACTCAATCACCCCACAATAAGTGCCAATGAACCTAGAAAATAGGGTTTTACGCTTCGGTTTCAAGTTTGGAGCAAAATTAGGGTTTTCGCGATTTTTCGCCGGATGAATTTTCGGTACAGAGTAAGGATTAATTTCGGGGATTAAAAGTGACTTTTAAGTGAGAAATGATATGTGACTAGTAGCAATGATATAAGGTTAGTGAATGGGAAGTAAAAACCCTAGTACGTGAGTTTTTAAGAAAAACGGCACAAACCGGCGGGTCCCGCGCACTACTGATTGAACGCACCGAATGACCACCATTTTTCCTTACCAAACAAATTTATTGAACTTGAGCAAAATATCTTCTCTCTTGGCAGCAAGCTTGACCGAATTTGAGGCTAGAAAATAACAAGAAAGAAAGAGAAAAAAAAGAAAGGTGGTGGTGGCGACACTATCTATTTAACACCAAAGGCGACACTTGTCGCCACCTTAAGGCTTTTTGACCAAGACAAAAGACTATATATTTAACACCAAAAATTCAGCAAACTTTCCTCTTCATTGCAGCTGCTTGGCCGAGAGGAAGGAGAAGAAAATACCAAGGGAAAACACTTCATCTCTTCTTCAATCCAACAACTAAGTGAGGAATCAAACAAAAGAAACCGATTAAACTTGTTCTTGAGTGATTAGTTAGTGATTTGTGGTGAGACTTTGGAAGGAGAAAGCTTGGGCTACCCTTAGTGAACTCTAGTCAAGGCAAGAAAGCTTATCTCTCTAAGTTTTACTTTCAATTTTGTTAAATTAAGCTTAGCAACTTAATTTTGTAGTGGAATCATGGATATTATCATGTTTTAGAAGTTTTCCCTTTTTTATTTGATGAACTAGGGTTTGGGGAAATTCTGCCCAATTTGTTGTATGGTGCTTATATGTTGAAATTAAGGTTATAAGAGAGGCTTTGGTAGTGATTAGACCAAGAAATTAAGGAAAGTTCCACTAAAAACTAGAAATTCCAGAATCTGGAAATTTTTCCCAACATTCTGTCTGAATTTGTAACTGTATGTTAGAGGCCGAATTGGCCTTATGTCAAAGAAGGAAAGTTGTATATAATGGTATTTTATAGGTGCCTACAAAATTTCAGCTCAATCGGAGCAACGTAGGTCATGAAAAGTCCAAAATACCCTTACTATTTTAAGTTTTTCCCCAGCAGTCCGTGTGATCAGTTTGTCCAGTTTATCACGTTTTTTGACTAGGATCTGTACTGATTTAGCTTTTTTCTAAAACATGAAAGTTGTAGTATTCTGACTTAGCTTTTAAATACCTCTAAGAATACCTGAATCGGAAATTTGTGCTCTGAGATATGATCATTACAGTGTAATGCGGTTAAATAGCCGACAAATTGGATTCTAGTTCTGTAATTTGAGGATTTGACTAAGTTACATTAGGAACTGGACTAAGTGACCTTCATGAACATTGTAGCCCTGTGTCTTAGCTTCGAAACAGCATAGGTTATGCCTCAATCCGATAAGCATAGCCTTGGATATGTTATTTCCGTATCCATACATTGAATATGTCTTTTGCTAAATTGAATTTCTGCACTTGTTATGATTCTGATTCTTGTTCTTATGATATTGTGAGCCTATGGAATGGCTTTTGACTTGAATTGCTGATATGTGTGATGTTGGGTTTTGGTTGAGGAAAAATAATGAAGCCTAAATGGTTGGAAAATTTGGTAAACACAAAGGGCATGCTGCCCGAATTTACGCTCGAGGACTAGAAAACTATACTTGTAACTTGTGTAAAGGTTAAGTGATTATCACTTAAACTAGCGAGCACCTTTACTACCTTGTTATCGAGGGTTATACGTTAAAAACCTAAACGAACTTGTACCCTTGAGGAAAAGATATAATGGCCAATGTAAACTTGTATTTCTTTGTACTTTCAACTCAAGTGTTGTTTTCCAAGTATTTATACTACAAAAACCTTACGATTTGAAAAGCGAGCAAGTGTTTCATGAATGTCTTTCAAATGAATTTCAATTGGTTGATTCTTAATGAACGGAACGTTTAAGTTTCGAATCTTACTCGTGTTTCAAAGTTCTCAAGTTGGATTTCTATCGCAGATCTGGACTTCAAACATGGAGTATAGTTGAACGTGAATACTTGAAGCACTATAATTGGAGTGAGTGATCCCTCGACTGTTCCCAAAGTTACTTTTGAACTAATTCTTGCATTTATTACTCCATTGCATATCATTTGGATTCGGGTGTGTGCCATGACATAATTTGGCTCCAATGAGTTCCTGGAAAGTCTTGTGCTTAGAACCAATGTCTCCACTATTGTTTACATATTCTTTGGAGCCCGATGGCTCCTTGCTTCTGTTTCACGGTTATCTGATCTAAACGAGCATTGGATATTTAAGTACAAGAATTCCACTGGCTCACATGAGCAATAAATGAACATCTGATTACTGCATCATGACATCATACCAATGCTTTATTGTGAAAAATACTTGGCTGTTGATTTTACTGGTCACTCGCTGAGCTTCTAGCTCACCCCCTACTATCTTCTTCTCCCCACAGGGATCGAAGTAAAGGAAGAACTTGTTTTTGGATCTTTGTGTGGCTGGATGGCGTACATCTTGTATAGTTTAGTTTTGGTTTTGGTTTATGTACTTTTGGGCTTGTATAAATATTTGGAATTGAACCGGATGTAAATCTACATTTTACGCTTAGAACTAGTTTCCGCTTCGCTTATGATATGTAATTTTGGAGAATTGGATGTATTATTTGAGTTGTACCTTGTAATTTACTTGAGGAATGTAGTAAGTGAGTGAGTCCCGGCGAGAGTTGGGTAGGCGGTCCGCTAAACCCTTTGGTTCGCCTTAGGGGGAGGTGGGGTCGTTACACTAAACACTTACCAAAGGTATCATGGATGTATCTTAGACCTTTATTTCACAAATGAACCATGGTTGGATAGCTTTCTTGATTAAACGATTTGAATTGGGAAATGAAGTCAAAAGACAGGTTGCTTTAGAAATTTTCCTGAACTTTGGATGAGTAATTAACTATCTTTCCGAAGGTATTTTTCCCTGAAATTTGATAGAGCGGTACCTTTCATATAGGAGTAACATACTGCAAAATTTTATACCAATCCAAGTTCGTTTTGACACTTAGCTAAGGTTCCAATTTTGGAAACTCAAATCTGGAAATTGTTCACCAGACTTGAATTTTCCCAACTTCGAGCTACCGTATTTCGGTGCTCGAAACTCCAATTCTCAATCCGCTTGTTCTGCCCTAAACCTTACTTAAACCTCTAATTGATTTATAAATTTCAAGGGCTAGTTTACAACGAGTGAATACTGCCAAATTTCCAAAGTTAGCGAAAAACCAACCCCAGCTCAATCCTGAACATTCTGGAACAGTGATTTCAAGCTCATTTTTGAGTAGTTTCTACTTAGATTTATGGAAAAGTGTCTTCTAAGAAATTTTAATACTTTCCAAAAGGTTTCCAACGGTATAAAGTTTTCCAATTTTGGGCTTATATCGAGAGAGATACGAATTTTCAAAGATTTATAATAAAACTGAAATTTTTCAATTTTCAAGGCAAAGGAGTTTTTCCAAAACTCTTAATTCTCTTAGTATTATTCAAACGTTTTGCCCTCGATTTTCATGATAAAAACTCAAATAATATTGTACTTAATAAAATGCAAGTTGAACCTCGATTTACGAGTAATTGAGATTCATTTTTGTAAAATATTCTTTAGATTGTACTGGTGTACAATCTTCCTTGATAATTGGGATATTTGAGTGATTATCCACAAGGAGACCTTCAAGAGGATCTTACAGTGGACACTTGAACTTCCAGAAAATAATTCTTATTGAATTGCTCGGTGAGTGTCAAGTGTGTGAATCCTTGATACCTGCTTATTTGTTGTAATTGTTGGAGATTTTAAAAATGAAGGCGGGTGTGTACTTTATCACACTCGTTCTAATTTCGAATGAATGAATGAAATATATCGAATGAATGAATGAAATGCAATGGTATGTTATAACTACATACGTCGTTGGAGTGAATCTCCTCGACTTTCAAATGAATGGGGGAAGCCCAAACTCATAGGCCGACCTTGGACTCGAGCCGGCAATGGGCTTGGTCGGGAACCTGGGCGAGCCATGAGATATATAAGTTGGACCTAATGAGAGGTCTTGCTTGGTATACTCATGGAGTATCGCCTTATAAATGACTTGTGGGCCCTGGAGGTGTACGGTGGACGGAGGGAAGTAAGTGGTGATCTACGGAAATGGAAATACCGACCCAGTTGACGGAGGGTCATCGCGAGAAGGTATACGAATGGCATCGGCAGAGCGAGTGGAACTTAGCTCCTGAGAGCTACTATATCCTTGAATTGTTTCTGATTACTTTTCCTGCTCGAATGGTTGATTATTGAAATATCACGGTTTTATTTAATAAATTTGGGATTGCTATTTGAACAATGTGCTTGCATGTGTGTTCTTGGCCTCACGAACGTTTAGCTCACCCTATAGTTTTGTTTTCCTTAACAGGACCGAATCTCGGAGAAGTATGGAGAAACCCTTCGTTGTTCTTTTGTTTAGGATTTCTACTATATTTTGGCTATGCCCTGGTTTGGGTTGTACTTTTGGAATTGAAATGTAAAAATTTGGGCCCTGACGTGTATTTAGAATTTAAGTCGTATTATGATTACCCGATGTACTGGTTACATGTTAAGTAACTTGTTAAGTTTGAACGCTTCCGCATTATTTGTATTCATGTTGCTCTCTTCGAAATGTTCAGTTTGGTTTTAAGTTGAATGGAATTGCTTGAGTCCTGGCGAGAGCTGGGCAGGCGTCCCGCGGATACCCTTTGGTTCGCCTTAGGGAGATGTGGGGGCGTCACACCACTTCTCCCTAAGGCGAACCAAAGGGTTCGGCGGACCGCCTGCCCAGCTCTCGCCAGGACTCAGTCATTCACTTCAGTCCTCAATCAAAACCAGAATAGAACCACAGGAATAAATATAGCAACAATCTAGAACCTAAAGCGAAACTTATAAACATTTCTATCTCAAAAGAAAGTACAACCATCGAATATACAAAGGTTCTCAATTCTGCATACATCCAGCCCGTGCCAAGCACTAGGGCGAGAACCATTACAAAATCAGAGATCTAGCCTAAGCTAGTTTATACAAAGCTCCCGTCCTGGCTCTCCTTTCCCTGTTAAGGAAAACAAAACTAAAGGCTCAGTGAGGTTCCAAACACATAATCAAATAATCAATCCAATACATTAAACATAGAGTATTAATAATTCAAGAAACATTTACAATGGAAAGCGATAATAACACATCCATTAAAAGGATACGGGCTCACAGGGAGCCATTCATTCGTTCGTTCATTCATTCTCCTATCATTCCTCTTATTCCTCCAATCATTTGAAAATGCATTTTTGTAAGTAAAATCCCTCATTTTCATTGACATTCGTTCGTTCATTTCATTCACCCCCTCCCAGACGTTGGCCAGGCTCCACCCGACAATAAAGTAATACTCGAGTATACCATACGTTCACCCAGGGTCACCATATTGCTCGACCGAGTCTGCTTCTGGCTCGAGTCGATCGGTAACGAAGGGCAGGGCCCAATTCAGCCAAAAGGCTTACATCATGCACAAGTAACGTTTCAATCATTGAAAATTTCACATTCATTTAGGTCGAGTGCGATAAAGTACACACTCGCCTAGAAAACTTGTTTTGGAAATCATTGAAAGCACTTAACACGTTATCGAACAGCAACAACAAGCCATGAAATCAAGGAAAATATAACAAACAAGGAACACTCACCTATTTACGCAAAACAACGTGCAAAATATCCTTTCGGATAATACTCTCAGTCACCGAGAAAACCTAACATTCAACAAGAAAGAATATTACAGTTCGTCTAGCAAAACAAGTAAGTGAAATCGGAGAAAACCGACTAATGACGAGTAAAACGTATAAAGATGACTTTCAAGTGAAAATAGGGCATTTGGACCTGTGGACGGAAATAGCTAGAGTTTCATAAACCAAACGCAGAACTAAACTCAAAAGGATTATAGATTTTCTGGTGAAAACACTTGGACCAAAGACAAATCAGAATCCAACTAGATAGGATAAGAGATATTGTTTTAGAAATCGTTTATGTGGTTCAAACTCAACTCATATTCAAGTAGATATTATGGACTAAATGTCTTGATGAAAATCATGTGAAAAGAAGGACAAAAATACCTTGATTTCATATTTAAAATCTCACTTGAAAGTAGTTTTCTCATAACCGAGAAAACCCTAATTCATACCTTTTTATTTTGGGAAAGAGTAAGTAAACATTTGGAATTTCAAATTGAAGAGGTATCATGTTTTAAAATGATAAAACGATCATAATATTTACCAAGCGAAAATATAGGAGTTTGTGATAGCCCCACTTTCCCCTTAGGCGAACCAGAGGGTTCAGCGGACCGCCTGCCCAGCTCTCGCCAGGACTCAGTCGTTCACTCACACAAATCGGAAATAAAACCACAAGAAAGAGCAAAATGAGGATCCAAAACTTAAAACGAAACTTATATACATTGCTATCTGTGACGGCCCCACCTCCCCCTAAGGCGAACCAGAGGGTTCGGCGGGCCGCCTGCCCGGCTCTCGCCGGGACTCAGTCGATCACTAAAGTCCTCAAATGAATTACAAGAATAAACCTCAAATATACATCACATGGTCCACAAATACACATCCAAGTCTCCAATAATTACATGTCACAAATGCAGCGGAAACTAATTCCCAACTATACATCAAATGATTCCAAATCCAAATTATACAAGATATATGCCATCCAGTCACGTGAACAAGTACTACAAGTCATTCCTTCGCCACGAGCCCTATGGAGGGGAATAAAATAGTTTTGGGTGAGCTAAAAGCTCAGTGAATAACCAGTAAAATCAGTAATCAAATCGGTTTAGCAATATTTCATTTTAATGATGTCATAAATCAAATGATAAGTCTAGAAACAATTACAACATTTACAAAAACGTTAAATATGGAGTATCAATAATTCAAGAAACATGTACAATGGAAAGCGATAGTAACATATTCATTAAAAGGATACGGGCTCAATTGGAGCTATTCGTTTGTTTATTCGTTCTCCTGACATTTCCCCTTATTCCTCCAATCGTTTGAAAATACATTTTTTTTTTAAGTAGAATCCCTCATTCATCTTTTTGTTCGTTCATCCCCTTTTCCGGACATTGACCGGACTCCACCCATCCGAACGTAGCCGGACTACAAGGTAATACTCGAGTATACCAAATTCACCCAGGGTCACCATATCGCCCGACCGAGTCCGCTTCTGGCTCGAGTCGATCGGTAACGAAGGGTAGTGGCCAGTTCAGCCCAAAGGCTTACATCATGCGCAACTAGCATTTAATCATTAATCATTGAAATTTTCATATTTATTTAGGTCGAGTGCGATAAAGTACACACTCGCCTAGAAAACTCGTTTTAACAATCATCGAAAGCATTTAACACGTTATCAAACAATTATACCAGTCATGAAGTCAAGAAGATACAACCAACAAGGAACTAATGCAATCGAGTAAATAATATGCAATCGAGTAAATAATGCAAGAAAACAGTTCAAAAGTAACTTTTGGAAACAATTTAAAAGTAAATAATGCAGGAAACGGTTCATAAAAAACTTCAAAAATAGTTTGAGGTCACTCACCTCCATGGCTCATAAACCATCTATCATATGTCATTGCCTTGCTCAAATCCAAGTCTTAGATCACAAACTCAATGCAAACAAGTCCTTTAAAAGTTCGGACAGCACTTCCCCTAAATTTGCTAACTTTTCCAGCCATCATGGCTTCATTATTTCCTCAGCCAGTCCCAAAGGTACACACACAACAACAAGTTCATCCAATAGCCATTCAGCAAGCTCCAAGTAGTACAAAGACAAGTCAAGCTAGGAAAAAGTCTGGCAATGAAAGTTAAGCTTAAAACCAGAAAAACAGTTTTGACGTCATTTTGCGGTAATGGTACAAAAGGCGCTACGATTGTCAGATGAAGGTGAAAGATACACCGTTTCGAAACTAAGAGATAGGGTTACAATATTTCAAAAGGTCACTCAACCCAGTTTCGAGTGTAACCAGGTCAAAAATGCAAGATACCATTCCAGAATCACAAAAACAGATTCACAAAACGTATTCTAGCGGAAACATCACAAATCAGGCTATCCAAGTCCAAATCCAGCAGTTCCAAAACCAGCTGAAAGCTAAGAAACAGGGCTAAATTTCATCAGAAGGCCTCAACAACTAATTCGGAAGAAAGTCCAGCCAAAACAACCAATTACAGACGCACTTCTCAATTTCGGGTAAAACCATAACAGCAATAGTAATTTCGACTTTTCTCATTCCACACTACTCCGATTGACCTGAAATTTTGTAGGCACCTCTAGAATGTCATTCCCTACAACTTTCATGTTTTAAGTAAAGGCCAATTAGGCCTCTATCTAGGACCTAAAAATTCGGACAGAATGTTCATCACAAAACCCTGATTTTCTGAAATTTCTTCCAAAACAGAAATTGATTGCAATTAATCACTTTTTCCACCTCATAGAGTCCTTAAACATCATTTCCAATCATCATATATAGCCACACAAGCATGTTCATATGAAAACAGAAAAATCCCCAATAATTATAAAACTTCAACAATTCAACCAAAATCAAGATTTAACCCATAAATTTGCATCTTATACAACCACCAAACATGATTTCAACATCATTAGAGGAAGGAGAGGGGTCCTTCACAACTCACCTTAGCAATACAAGAAAGAGAACAATTAATCACCTTAGCTTTCCAAATAACTTCACAAAACACCTCAAGACCACTTAGCAAAGAGATTTTATGGAAAGATTTGGAGTTTTATTGGTTGGATTTGAAGATTGAGCAAGAAATAGAAGGAAGAAATTGAGAGCTTTTCTTTCTTTCTTGAGCAAGAACATTCGGCCAAGAAGCTTGCAAAATGAAGCTTATTTTGATCAATTTTTGTATTTATTTGGTAAAGGTAAAGGTAAAGTCAAATGGTCAAAGTCCAAGATTAAATCACAAGGTGACACTTGTCACCGTTTAGTTCAAAACTTATCTTTTTGTCTCTCCACTACAAATATCTTAACACCCTGTAAAATAATATCACCTAATACAAAATTCCAACAAGTTGTCAAAAAATATAATGCATTTACCGCACTTGCGATTTCCACGTTCAAAATACGCTCTTAATTTCTCAAAAACTAACCGATACTAGAAAAATCATTTTAAAACTATCTTTGCTCATAAACTTTATCTGGAGAATTTTTCTAATCAAGAAAATGTAGAAAAGGCGGGCGAGTAAAAAAGTAAACCCTAGAAAATTAGAAAATTTCCGGGTTCTCAAACTCATTTTTTTCGAGGCGTCACACTATCTCAGAAAGAAGTACAACCGTCGAGAATACAAAAGTTCTCAAGTCACCATACAACCAGCCCATGCCAAGCACTAGGGCGAAAACCAAAGCAAAACCAAAACTAGACCCAGCCAGTCGATACAGAGCTCTCGCCCCCGCTCGCCTTCCCCTGTTAAGGAAAACAAAACTAAAGGGATGAGCTAAAAGCTCAGTGAGGTTCCGAACATAGGATCAAGCCATAAATCAAACAATAAGTCAAGAAACATTTACAACATGTACAATAAGTCACACATGAAAAGGATACATTCGTTCATTCATTCGTTCTTTTGTCATTCCCCTTATTCCTTCATTCGTTTGAAAATGCATTTTTCATTTATCAATGAAACCCTCGTTCGTTCGTTCATTCATTTCGTTCAACCCTTCCTGGACATTGGCCAGGCTCCACCAATCTCCACCAACCTACAGGGTAATACTCGAGTATACCAAACGTTCACCCAGGTCACCAAATCGCTCGACCGAGTCCGTTTCTGGCTCGAGTCGATCGGTAACAAGGGGCAGGGCCCAATTCAGCTAAAAGGCTTACATTCATGCACAAGTAACATTCCAATCATTCAATCTTTGAAAATTTCACATTTATTTAGGTCGGGTGCGATAAAGTACACACCCGCCTAGAAAACTCGTTTTGGAAATCATTGAAAGCACTTAACACGTTATCAAACAATAATACAAGTCATGAAGTCAAGAAAATATAGCAAACAAGGAACACTCACCTATTTACTTAAAACAACGTGCAAATATCCTTCCGGATATTACCTCAGTCACCGAGAAAACCTAAGAGTAAATGAGAAAGAATATTACAATCTATCTAGCACAAACAAGTAAGTGAAATCAAAGAAAAATCGGCAATTGATAAGTAAAACGTATAAAGACGCCTTTATAGTGAAAAGGGGATATTTGGATCGGAGGACGAAAATAACTAGGGTTTCATAAACCAAACACAAAACTAACTCAAGCGGGTTATAAAATGTCCGGCGGAAAACACTTGGATCAAAGACAACTCGGACTCCAACGAGATAGGCAAAAAATATTGTTTTCGGAATCGTTTAGATAGTTCAAAATCACCTCATACCCAAGCAGCTAGTATAGACTACACGTCATGATAAAATCATGTGAAAAGGAGGACAATACTACCTTATGTTCACACTTAAAACCTCACTTAAACGTGGTTCACTTGTGGCCGAGAAAACCCTAAATCATACCTCTATATTTTGGGTACAGAGTAAGTAAACATCTGGCATTTCAAATTGAAGAGGTATCATGTTTTGGAATGGTAAAACGGTCATAGTATTTGCCAAACGAAAATATATAAATTCAAATAGAAACTTAGCCCTCGAGCGAAAATTTGGGCAGCACGCCCTTTGTATTTACCTATTTTTCCAGCCATTTATGGCTTCATTATCTTACTCAATCCAACCCAAAGTTATCCATAACTCAAATTCAGTTCGATAGCCATTCCATAGGCTTAAAACAGTACAAGAACAAAGATTAAGCTAATATCAAGTGCGGAAACAAAGCTTATAGAAGACAGATTTGACGGGTTTTTATAGAACAGGCACATCTGAGGCTACGCTTACCAGATTGAGGTTAAACTTATACCAATTCGAAGCTAAGACGAAGGTCTACAATTTTCATGAAGAGAACTTAGTCTAATTTTCAGTGTAACCTAATCAAATTCCCAATTCATATAACCTGGTTCCAACTATTTGGCTAATCAACCATACTGTATTCAAATGACCATATCTCAGTCTACCGAGGTCCATTTGAGACGTTCTTGGTGGCGTTTTAAAGCTAAGATAGGGTACTAAAACTTTCATGTTTTCAAAAATGGCTAAATCTGAACAGATTATAGTGAATAATATAGAAAGTATAGGCAGCAAATACCTCAAACCCTAACTCATATATAACACCTTTAAATCCTCATAACAACTTGTATCACCACTAATCCAACAAAAACAAGTATTATATAACAACTTAAACCAAAATAAAAGAACCAAAGCCATGGTTTAGCCTTATACCTCAACAAATCAAGCTTGTAAGAGTAATACTTCACCTCCTCTTGGAATTCTTGTTTCCCCTAGCTTCTCAAGCCCACAACTCACACTTTAATCGGTTTAGAATTTTAATTCCTCACTTGGATGGCTAAAATCAAGAAGGAAGGTGGTTGCTGCTCTCTCTTTCTCTCCTCTCTTGTCTCAGCTAAGGGCAGAAATAATGAAGAGGAAAGATGCAAAAATTGGGGAGAAGAAGGAAGACCATCTCTTGGTCAAGAAACCCTTAGGTGGCGACAAGTGTCGCCACCACCACTTTCATT
The DNA here is from genome assembly GCF_036785885.1 of Coffea arabica. Taxonomy (NCBI): domain Eukaryota; kingdom Viridiplantae; phylum Streptophyta; class Magnoliopsida; order Gentianales; family Rubiaceae; genus Coffea; species Coffea arabica. Next base: position 24,189,987 of record NC_092316.1, read on the forward strand.
TTTCTTTTTTTTTCCTTGCTATTTTTAGTCCAAATTTTCGGTCAAGCTAGCTGGCAATGAGGGGGGATATTTTGCTCAAGTATTAATGCTGATGTGATAAGAAAGTGGTGGTCAAGTGGTGTGTTCAATTGGTAGTGCGCGGTACCCGACAGTTCGCGCCGTTTTTCTTTAAAACACACGTACTAGGGTTTTTACTTCCTATTCACTAACTTTATATCATTTCTTCTAATTACGCATTATTTCTCATCCAAAAGTCACTCTTAAGCACCAAATTTGATCCTCGCTCCGTACCGGATAATTACACGACGGATACACGAAAAATCCTATTTCACTTCGAATTGAAATCGGAAAGGAAAACCCTAATTTTCTATGATCATTGGCACTTTTTCTAGGGTGATTAAGTAGCAATATGGTATAGAATAATAATTTCCAAATAATTTTCAAATAAAAGGAAATTTTTCAAGAAATATGTAAGGAATTTGCAAGTCCTCACAGAGTTCAAATAAGAAAATAGCTTCTCGAATACCCTTCGAGAGAACCGACGTAATTTTCAATGGAGTACATCCAACTTGACCCAAAATATATTTCAAAAACCACTTTAACTCACTCACAAGACAAGAAAATAAACGGACAGCATTTTCCCCTAAATACTTTATTTTCTTCCTACAATCAAAACCCAACCTTACAAGAATCAACCACAATCACAAATTCGGTTTACAAACAATAAAACACGTCCATTTAGGTCACAAATATCCTTCAATCAAAGCTCATTAGTAGTTTAAAAGCCAACCATTAGAAAACCCCCAAATTGAAACCTTAAAACCGGAATTTATCCCCACAAGCGGAAATTTTCCGCAAATAACCGCAATGAACGCATAAAGGTCCCATTTAACTCCATTTTAATCCATCAATCCAAGACCAATCCATGACTATCATATAAAATCAGAAAAATACCCAATAAATTGGAAATTGGACCAACTTCACTTAAAACCTTGAAACCATCCACAATATAGCATATTTAACTACTATGAAGCACTATTATACCATTATCAAAACAACAAAGGAACTTTCTTAGCAACTCACCTTATAACTCAAGAAAGATAGAAACTTAAGGCTTCCCCTCCAAAAACAACTCCACTAAGACCTCTTACCCTGCTTAGCTAGCGCTTGTACGGAGTAGTTTGAAAATCCAATGGTTAAAACTCAAGATTTGAGTGAAAATTGAAGTTGACAAAATGAAGAGCTTTTCTTGTTTTCTCTCAAGATGCACGACTGAACCAGGAAGGAAATGAAGATATTTTGGGCAAAAAATAGTATAAAAAGAGAAGGGAACAGGCGGTCAAAGTTGATGGCCGCCTGTGCCATGTCACAATCCCGCCAGAATCTGGTCGGATTCTTAGCCGGATTCAAGGCAGAGGCAAAAACACATTTTTTTTTTCAAAAGGCTCCAACAATCCGGCCGGCAATCCCGCCAAGAACTGGCCGGATTTGCGGTCGGATTTGAGGCAGAGGCGAAACATCATTTTTTTCAAAACCCCCAAACAATCCGGCCAAGAACTGGCCGGATTTGGTCCTTTCCCATTTCAGCAAAAATTTTTCTTTTCCAAGCTCACACGTTCATTCGCACTTCCAACGGACATATAAATCCCTAATCTCACGCAAATACACTTAATAGACACAACCACACACTCACATTTATAACGAAAACTTCCTTAGAAACATGGATAACAACGTTTCACTTAAATAAAACAACGGAAGTGAAAATAAACAAAAGGCTGAGAAAATGTGAAAATTTTTAGGGTTCTCACAGAAAATCAGATATCTCTTTGTTTTTGAAACCCAATTCCGAGCCTCAATTATAAATAATTAAGGCTCAATTCATGAATTCTCCGTAGATTGTACACTAGTACACCTTTCTTTGATAAGTAGGGGTTCTAAGTGATAGTGTATAATAATTTATGGTTATTTGCTCAAGCGCTCAAGGGGACCTTCAAGAGGGATTCGGAGCGGACGTCTAAACACTTGTTTGGGCACTTACTCACTTGTTTTGACTAGGTGAGTGTTCTATATAGGAGTACGTAATTTGAATAAATCTATGACATGCTTATTCTATGATCATTAACTGTTAAGGGCTACATGTTAAGTATTTACCACACTCATGCATATTTAAATAAGGTATACTTGAATTACTTGACATGAAATGCTTGAAGAGCATATTTACGTGACTACTTGAATTACTCGACATAAAATACTTGAAGAGCATATTTACATGACTACTTGAATTACTTGACATGAAATGCTTGAAGAGCATATTTACGTGACTACTTGAATTACTCGACATAAAATGTTTGAAGAGCATATTTACTCAACATGTCTCCAAATTAACCGTTAACCGTTAACTGTTAACCGTAATTACTTACCGTTTACCAACCTACTTGATTACCTGCTTACTCGACTACCAATTTACTTGATTACCCACTTATTTGATTACTTGACTACTTGATTACTTGATTACCGTAAATTACATGTTCATATGAAATTATCCACCATTTTAAGGCGAGTGTGTACTTTATCTCACTCGACCTATTCAAATGATAAAATTTTACCGTTCGTCGATTTACTTGATTACTTGTGCATGTCGTAAGCTCTAAGCTGAACTTGGGCCATGCCCTTGGTTACTGACCTACTCGAGCCAGGACTGGGATCGGTCGGGTAGGTTGGAACCCTGGACCACCGTTTTGGTATACTCGAGTATTACCACTAGAGGGATAAGGTGATGGCCAGACAAACCGAGGGGATCCGAAAGTTATAAGGTGCAGTTGACCGACATATTTCCAATGGAACACCGTATCCTTCAATGTGTGTTTATTTTAAATAATGATAACCATTTCATGCAAATGTGCTATACCTGTGATATGCTCAAATTACTCGTAGAATGATAATTGTCGCATGTTCATATGTCAACGTACAATCCTGAACCATACATGCAGTATGCTCAATTACTTGATTTATTAAAACTACTAGAGTGTCTTGGAACCTCACTGGGTTGTGTAGCTCATTCCACGTTTTTGTTTTTCTTAACAGGGTTCGAGACCAAGAGTGCTCGTGAATAGTGCTAGATTGTTTTCTTTTGAAAACTTTAAGTTGTATTACAGCATATGACTGTAGTAAATATTCTTTTGAGTTGTATTAAGCTTGAGAGCTGATTAATTGTAAGTGTGAGATATTTTGGAATACTTTAATTATGTATTGAAGTTATTTGAAGTATTCCGAACTTTTGAATTGTGGATTGTAGTGAGTCCTGACGAGAGTTGGGCAGACGTCCCGCGGATACCCTTTAGTTCGCCATAGGGAGAAGTGGGGACGTCACAGTTGGTATCAGAGCTTAGGCTTTAGATCTTGTAGTGTATCCTAAGCTTAAAAGTTTAGGGTGCCGGACTATGGGACTGGTTTGAAAGTTAAGTGACTATTTGTAGGGATAAAAATCAGAGCCGCTTCGCGTGGTCTCTGCGCGGGTTGAGCTTGGGCCAAATGGTATTATGGTCCTTATTATGTGAATGAGTAAAGGCTTAGGTGCTCTTCTAGAAATGTGAACTGTAAATCATGAACGTGATAGGTATAAACCCTTTATCTTGATATTTGAGGAAATTTGATATGTATGTTGGGCAGAAATCTTGAATGTGGTGATTTACTCTTGGGACCGGCGGGCTTGAGTTGTGAATTACCTTATTTCGGATTCTTGTACCCGAGTACTTGAGAGTTGAGGGCAATCCTAAGGACTTGAGATCTCCATTTTGTGGGGAATAAGAATGAATCGATATTTTACTTGAATAGTTATAGGAAACCAATAATTGTTTGGCTATGACAGTACAATAATTAAGAGTGGGACGCGGGGAAGACCGTAGCCCAAAAGATCCTTATGTTGGGATTGAAGTTGAACATGTTAGGGAACAGGAATCATTTAGTTTCAATTAATCTAGTGAAGCACTACTTGTGATCTTTCGTAGTGGGACGATGGGAGTAGAACTTAAGAGTTTGTGCCTTAGAGATGGATGCACTTTTGATAATCACTTGTTCAATTTTGTTTATTGACTTTGACTTGGTATGTACTTTACTTAGCTTGTTTGTGATCTCTTGATTCGTATTATGACTTTTGATATATGTAAAGAATCATGCTCCTAATTCTAAATGTATTTGTAACTTGTATATGCTTTAAGTTCTTCTATGCCTAATTATTCCTTTTCTTACGCCTATAGACTTATATTAAGTATGGCTCGGCAAGGACAATGAATGGGTTGTGGTGTGGGTTTAGGCAACCCGCACTCTTGAGAAAGAATGATGGCCGGTGTTATGTAATCCAATGAGATCTTAGTGATAGATATAAATCGAAAATGAACGAGAAGATTGGACCTACCAGTGATATAAAAGATTGATCTAGTTGGGTACCTAGAGAGGTTCTCCCCTGTGCAATTTTAATAATTGTTCTACCGTATCTTGTGGTTGGTCTTGTGGATATGTTTCAACCTTTTATGAATGTTTGAACTTTCGAAGTATTTCGTTGGTTATTTGTGAAGTGACTTGAACTCATTACTTATCTGCTGTACTTAAAAAAAAAAAACACTTTCTCTCTGAAAAGTGTTTTCTAGAATATATGTTTATTCAGACACAATTCTTAACTCGAAACTTTGATGAAATTTTTGAAACATCCTTCAGTTATATGTTATTTTATTGTATACACTCTTTAATACCCATGCATTGAGTCGCATGATTAATCTTCTTAAATGTATTTGAGAAATTTGAAATATGTATTAATGACAGTGGCAAAAACATTACATGAAGTTTCTTATTAAGAAAACTTAGTTTCGGACCATGAAGAAAGGTTTGTATCTTTTAGCTCTAATTTTGAAATTGTGAATCGTATTTTGGCCACATACATATCCGAAATACATAAAAAAAACCCTCATTTTTGTCTCGCATATTATGATTGCCTTGATTTGAACAAAAATTTGAGTGGTCATTTAGGACCAAAGAAATCCGGTTATTTCTAAAATTGTTAATTTTGGAGATCGAATGCCAGTAAATGATTTTTGGACAAATTGAGTCGAAGATTTTGGTAAAATTAGTTTTCTATTGAAAATATATCTTCCTATTTGAGCTTCGAACCACCAGATGGAATCATTTAACTAGACCTTTAATCTTGTGAAAACTGTGACAGCCCCACTTTTCCCTAAGGTGAACCAAAGGGGTTAGCGGACTGCCTGCCCAACTCTCGCCAGGACTAACGGGACAGTTTAAAGCGATTGAAAATGTTCCGGAAAGTACAAGTGCGCTTAAACAAGTCAAAATCACAAAATAAAAAAAAATGAAAATCGGAGCCGAACATGAATAGTAACTGACACGTCAGAATCCGGCCGGAATCTGGCCGGATTCCTGGCCGGATATTGGCCAGAGAGCAAAGTCGGATTTCGAAAAATTCTCAGGGCAATCCGGCCGCTAATCCGACCAATTTTTGGCCGGATTCTTGGCTGGATTCGACCCTGTTCTTTCCCGCCAAAAATTTTTCTTTCGTCGTTTGAAAACCGAAGCTGTCCAAAATCCAACCAAACATCAATCAAACATATACACCTTGAAATTAAGCATTTACAAGCCAAAGTAGCATACAAAGGTTATCCCATAAGTTTATACATGTAGGGTTTACAAATTACAACTCAACACAATGGGTTGGATCAAAATGCACTTAGGGTTTTGCCCAAAAGAGCTATCCAAAATACATTTACATAAGCTCAACTCAGCAATCAACATCCATAACCTTTCCAAAAGTATTCAAATTCCTGTAAGGAAAACAAAAGGAATAGAGTGAGCTTACGCCCAGTGAGATATCACCACTCAAGCAACGGGGTTCATATAAACATATAGCATTTCATTCCAATATCAAGTGCACATAACAATAAAATTGGCAAAAGGATACGGACGGCTCTCAAGAGCCCTTTTCCTCGCTTGTATACTTGATCGGACTTCATTGACCCTTCGTCAATGTTTATAAGTAACCAACCGTACACTCCACTATACTTCCATTCCTTCCACCCAACATACCCCTACCGGGCCCGAACTCCATTCAGTATAAATTTTGTAATACTCGAATATACCGGAATCGAGAGTCTCATACTACAAGATTCCATATAATAGTCCCCATGGCTCGTCAATTTTCACGACCAAGCCCTTACTGGCTCAATTCAATCGACTACCAATGGGGTTGAGTTCAGTAGTAACAGTAATAGCCGTTGGATACTCGTCCAAACGACACCAAATCAAGTATTTGCATGTGTCACTCAATTATACAGTAAACAGTCAAATAAGACAAAAGGGTGAGAGTGATCAAGTACACCCTCACCTCAATCAAGGTCAACAATGCAATTAAGCCATCAACTCATCGATTTCAAGTGTAGCAAAGCCACATAGTAACAAACAAGTGAGTAGTACACTCATCAAGCAAGCAAGTGAAATTTCATACACTTCCGCCCAAAGAGCATCTTGAACCACCGTCACGTCCTAAAACATTCAAATAAGCACGATAAGACTCGATTACAAGTCATAAACCAATTCCACATACTACCAAAAGAAGGCTCCATTAGAACGTATAAGTACTAAAGTAAACTAGGGAAGTCCGGAAATGGAAGTTAAGATCTAAACCCTAAAAACAGTTTTTGACATCGTTTAGCGGTTTTGGTACTACTAGCACTACGATTATTGGATGGATGTACAATATATGCCATTTCGAAGCTAAAAGAGAGGGCTACAATGTTTAAGAAGGCCACTCAGTCCAGTTTGTAGTGCAACTAGGTCAAAAGTTCAATGCACTACACTAGAACAGCAAAAATAGGTTAACAAACCGCATTCTGGTTAAATAATCATAATTCAGGCTACCTAAGTTCAATTCAAGTGATTCCAAAGCCATCTGAAAGCTAAGATACCAGAATATATTTCTTAAGAAGACATCAACAACCCAATCAGTCGTATTCCCAATCAAATTAACCAATTACCAAAGCTGATTTTCAGTTTCGGACAGAAACAGGGCAGCAGGGGTATTTCAGTCTTTTCATACGCTACGCTGCTCATATTGGCCTGAAATTTTGCAGGCAACTATAAAGTACCATCCTCTACAAATTTCATGTTTTAACCCAAGACTAATTCAGCCTCTAACTAGGAGGAACAGTACCGGGCAGAATGAGGTTAATTGAAACCCTAACTTCCGAAATTTCTTTTCAATACAGAAATTTTCTGCAAATAGCCACAACTTACACCCTCTGTGAGAACCCCGAAAATATATACAAGCCTAGTGCATATTTCATTTGCATTTATTTTAATTCTTTAATAAATTTTAGCATTACTTTCTCTTGTTTGCAAATAAGTACGTAAAAACAATTTTATGTGACAAATAATATAATTTTTCTAAGTTATGAAATTTCTTGGTTTTGCTAGACTAAAGTAATACATCTGGAGTTAGAATAATTTATCACCTTAACATAAAATTACTTGAATTCCAATAATTAATTCTAATTAGTGAATAACGTTAACTACTAATAAGAAATTTCACGTTAAGACGAAGTCAATAAATTTTAGATAAACATGATACAAGTACACTAGACATACTTAGGATGTAAATTACGATAATTGAAGTCTTACAAGATTGGTTTATAATCAGGCGTTTAAATCATATTTGGGGATAATTTGTGGGATTAAGTTAGAATTGAGGTTTTAAGTGGAGATTGGGAAGAAAAGTGAAAGACTAAAATACCCCCATACAATCACAAAACTACCATGGAATCCAAACACATTTTCGGACAACATCATCACTCACCACCCCATCCGGCCAATGCAAATTTTTACCATTTCTACACTCAACCCTCTCATGCACTCAACCTCCCTCAAAACCGCAACTCCACTCCACAACTCCATTCTGCTTCGGACCAAGAACAAAAGAGGGAGAGAGAGACTTACCTCGTGAGCATCGAAGAGGAAAGAAAAGAGGAGAAACCGTGAGCTACAAAAAAAATTTTCTGTTATGTCCGCGAGCTGAGGGAAGAAACCAGGAGACCACCGCGTGAGAACAACCGATCCTACACCCTTCCCTCTCCTGGCTATGGCCATTTTCAACTTCAACCAAGCTGCATTTCATCAGTTCCAGCCGCAACTTCACAGCTACCAACCCGCGAACCAAACCTGAGCGTGAAGTCGAGAGGAAGGATAGAAAAATATTTTCAGATTCCTTGTGCGTAAGCTTAGCTTGCTACTGAGGTAATTTTTGAGCTAATTTAAGCTAATTAATGATAGATGATAGTGTTTAAGAGGTTGCATGTCAATTCTATGTGTATGGATGATGTATTTAGAAAAGAAGAAATCTGATGTGCGCAAGTTTGGGTCTGCTGAGACTTGAATCGGAAATGCAAACCTTAAGCTGCTATATTGCGATAATCTGAGCACATAAATGTAATTAGCTACGTGAAAATATGATGATTAAGATCATGCATGTCGATTTGTACATCCGGATGATGAGTTTGAAGCATGAGAAAAATCTGTTTGGTAGAATAATTTCTGCCGCGAGCTTGGTCTAAAATACAGTGGTAATCTGCTTAAATTTGATAATCTGAGCCTGTATTGGGGATTATACGACTAATCACTAGTTGATTTACCTGGCTATGGCTTTGCATGTTAATTTTGTGCATTTGGATGATGAATTAAGGAGCATAAGAAATTCTGTTTTGATGAAATGGAACTACCGTGAGCTTAAATTGGAAATGTAGTTCCTAATCTTCTACATTGTGATGATCTGAGTTGATACCTATGTTTATCTAGCTAACAACATGATGTTTGAGGCTTGCATGAGGCTAAGTAGTTCGGCTAACCAAGAAAATAAAAGGAAAACAGAAAATTGTTTCATGCATGATCATCCGAGGCTAGTTGATATAATTTCTGGATTTTAGTGATGTTTGCAGTTGGTAACTAAATCCGATTTTGAGCTGGAAATGTTAACTGTCTAGCCAAGTAATTGCATGCTGAACTTGAGAGTTTAATAGCATTTTTTAGCCGAGGAAATGTTGGATTTATGAACACCGAAGTGCTGGAAATTTTAATGACCGAGAGGTTGAGTAGAAATTCTTCAATTGGTTTCTGGAATTTTTCCTTGGAGTATAATGGTTTTGAAATGCATGAAAAATGTGTATTTTAAGTTGTGTAAGTTGTTTACCTATAAAACATTTGATATTTTGGAAGATTTAATCAAAAATGTTGAAGTGTAGACCTGGAAAAATTTCAAGCGAGTTGATAGAGGTAGTAAAGGATTTTTCAGATTTCATTGGCGAATTTCAGTTCTAAAACTGCTGTTTCGAGCTGTAAAATATTTTATACCCATTGATTTCACTTTAAGAAATATTAAGAGGGTTATGCATGTACACCTCGGGATAACAATTTGATTATACCATGGTTAAAATTTTGTGATGGAATTCTTGATAGTTTGGAATAGCAATTGCTGGAAAATGTTTAAGTTATCCTTGGTTCTGAACAATAAAAGTTTGGTTGAAATGTTGGCTATATTGTTATAAGAAATAATTGTTGGATGCTAAGGGCTAATGATTGATGAAGCCCTTGGCCATTTGAATGATTTTATACAAGTGTTAAAGTGTGATGAAATTAACTGCTAGGATTGCTTGGAGGCTTTATATTTATTTTGCTTCAACTGTGATGTGATATGAACTTGCCAAAACCAAGAGCTAATGATTGATGAAGCCTTGGTCATTTATTCCATTTTGATCAGAAGTGAATCTATTGAAAACCCAGGGCTAATGATTGACGAAGCCCTAGGGATTTTCTATTGAAATGTGATTTTGATTTGCTGGCAAATTTGAACCATAATGTGATTTTGAAATGGGATCGAAATTGTGAAAGTCGTTTCGACCCTGTGAACTAGAGCAATTTTGATAAAGCTAATCAAAAATATTTTTTCGCTAGTATTAAACGATAAAATTCAGTAATTAGTATTTTGCCCTAAATCTTGCCAACCGACAATTTTCCTTTAGCTTAAACTAGCCTTGATAGTTATAGAAAATAATTTTTCTAGCTTTTAAAACCCTAACTCTTGTTTCATTTCCTTTCCTTTCTTTAAGACCTGTCCCTTGCTAGTTTTCTAGAGGAAATTTCCAAAATACGAGATTTTAGCAATTTTAACTAAACGTTCAGAAAACTTGTTCGGCAAGAAACATTATTTCACGTAAAATTTGTTTAGTAACACTTTTACAAGAAAAGTAATATTAAAGAAACTTTACAAAGTATTTTAATAGTTTTAATACTACATGGTTTGTTGAATTATTCCAAGAAAATAAACTAGCTATACTACGAATAATTTTTCCTACGTAATCCTAGAACTAGTATAGCCCGCTTATAGTTAAAATTTGGTATTTTAGGGTTTAGCGGGGACGCAGATTTTGATTCCCAGCTTGATCAGTAACTTCACTCTTAGTGAGTGCCCCTGCTTGTTGTGATACCCCAAATATTAGGATACTATTTTTGTTTAATCTCAAAGAAAGGATTACGATTTCTTTATTTTATTTTTGTCTTAAAACATTGTGTTTACTTGTACTTTAAAACCCTAGTTTACTTGTGACTAGCAGGTTATGTTTAAATCCCTCATATTTGACTCAAAACCCTAATTTTATTCTATGGAATTGTAAAATTCATCACACTTTTCTTAAAATTCCTTTTATTTGGAAATTATTCATTTAATATGATCCTACTACTCAATCATTCCTCAATAAGTGCAAATGAACCTAGAAAGTAGGGTTTCACTCTTCGTTTTCAAGATTGGAGCAAATTAGGGTTTTCGCGATTTTTTGCCGGATGATTTTTCGGTACGGAGCAAGGATCAAATTTGATGATTAAAAGTGATTTTTGGGTGAGAAATAATATGTGATTAGATGCAATAATAAAAAATTTTGTGAATAGAAAGAAAAAAAAAACCCTAGTACGGGTGATTTAAGGAAAATTGGCTCGAACCGACGGGTACCGTTTGTTACCGGGTAAACACACCATTTGACCCATACTTTATTACCTTAATCTTCTCATTTTATTTTAGATAATTGACCCTCAAAATATCTCATACATCAGCCACAATATTTGACCAAGAGAAATGAGAGAAAATGCTAGAAAGAAACAAGTGTCAAGGCATCTATGGAAGTTGGACTTTGACCAACTTGTCTTAACCTTCATAAAACAGAAATTTGACCAAAATTTCCTCATTTCTTCCCCTTTTCTTAGTCTTGGTCGAAATTCTTGAGAGGAAAAACAAGAGAGGAAAAAACTTCACCTTGCACCTCAATTTCAAGCCTCAATCTTGAGTTTCAACCGATAATCTTGCAAATTCCTCCACAAACGTTGATCTCCAAGGAAGCTTAAGGGTTTTGGTGGAGTGATTTGGGAAGAGGAAGGTCTTGGCAGCTTCTTGATATAGGGATTAAGGTGAATTTGGTAAGAAACTTCCCTCTACTTCTTATATGTGTGAACTAGAAGGTTAAAGTTATAGTTTTGATGGATTTATGGGGAAAATTTCATGGGTTCAATGGTATGTTGGGATGTTTAACTAGGGTTTATATTTTCAGCCTTGATTATGGTTATCTACCTCTTAATTGATGTTGTTGAGCTAGTAATTGGTGGGTTTGATGATAGAGCACTTGTTAGATATGAATTTATAGAGTAAAGGTGCAAATTTCAGAATTTGGAAACCAAGCTACCCTGTTCTGTCCGATTTTATTGCATCATGTTAGAGGATGAATTAGGCTTAGCATAAAACATGAAAGTTGTAGGAAATGATGTTTTATAGTATCCTACAAAATTTCAGCTCAATCGGAGCAACCTAGCCTATGAAAAGACCAAAATACCCTCACTGCTCTAGGATATTTCCAGTGATCCGTTTTGGACAGTTCATCCAATTGATTGTGTTTATTCAAAATTTCAGCTCAATCGGAGCAACCTAGCCTATGAAAAGACCAAAATACCCTCAATGCTCTAGGATATTTCCAGTGATCCGTTTTGGACAGTTCATCCAATTGATTGTGTTTATTCACTATGATCCATGCTGATTTAGCCATTTTCCAAAACATGAAAGTTTTAGTACTCTGTCTTAGCTTTTCAACACCACCAAGAACACCTTAAACGGATCAGTGTAGCCCAAGTTATAGCCAAAATACTTGCACGTCCTCTAAGGGGTCAAAGACTTGATGTTGTTCTAAGGAGTATACCCGAGAAGACACGTTCGATCCGTCCTTGTCCCCCTTCGACTGGTCAGGGTGGGTCGTGGTTGTTGGCAGAGTCCCTTGCCTCTCGCGCAAGCGAGCTGGACAGTTAGCAATTTGATGTTCGGCACTCCCACAGAGCAAGCATTTTCCTTAGCATTTTCCCACAGAGCAATTTTGTGACGACCCCACCTCCCCCTAAGGCGTACAAGAGGGTTCGGCGGGCCGCCTGCCCAGCTCTCGCCAGGACTCGGTCAAACACTACAGTCCTCGAACAAATTACAATATAAAACTCAAATATATACCAACTTAACCAATGATTACACGTCGAGAGTGAAGCGTCCACGCATCCGCTGCGCCACTCTGATCCATGGGAAGTCCAACACTAGACTATTACACATCCAATCAATTCCAAACGTTCAATACAATCCCTAATATGAACTATTACACAACAGGAAATCCAAATTCAAACTGTACACAAGATAATCTATTCACTCGCATGAATAAGCACTACAAGCCTTCGCTTTGCCTTGAGCCCTGTGGAGGGGAATAAAACATTTTGGGGTGAGTTAGAAGCTCAGCGAGTAACCAATAAAATCAATTATCAAATCAGTTTCACAAACATTCATTTCGATAATATCATGATTCAATAATCAATGCACTTTCATTTCTCTCGTGAGCCAGTGAAATCATGGTACTTAGACGTCCAACGCTCCAAACAATCATTTAACATTAAACACTTAACATTGAACGTTGAACATTGAGAAAGAGCCCATTGGTGCTCTACAGGAACATTAAACGGTGGAGGAGACGTTGGGGTCCAGCACACGAATTCCAAGCACTCATTTGAGCCAAAACATGTCAAGAACTTATATGCCGGCACACAGGATATGCAATCAAAGAAACGATGCAAGAAACATTGCAAAGGTAACGTTGGAAATCGTTTGAGGTCACTCACCTCCACGGCTCACAATCCTCGTCCAATATAGCCAATTTCATCGTTCAAGTCCAAGCCGTTTAACTTAACTCAAAGCAACCAACGCTATCCAAAATCGGACAGCATTTCCCCTTAATTCCTTTATTTTTCCAACGTACAAACAAACCCAATCACATAGCAATTAACCACAATTGCTCATACAATTCATAAACGATAAAACATATCCAATTAGGGCCTTAATACCCCTCAATTGAGCCAATTAGAAGCTCATAAGCCAACCTTGGAAAAATTCCCAAATTGAAACCCTAAAACCAGAAATTATACCATAAGCGTAAATTTTCCGCAAACGATCACAATTAACGCACAATCACTTCATTTAACAACATTTCAATCCATCAATTCAAGCCAACTAACCATAATCATAGTAAATCAGAAAAATATCCAATAAATCAGAAATTGGACCAACTTATCTCAAACCCATGAAATACTCCACAAAATAATACACATGGCCACTACAAACCACTAATTAACCAATATTAGAACCAAAGGAAACTTGTTTATTCAACTCACCTCAAATTCAAGAGAGCTATCAACCTAGAGCTTCCCTTCAAAAATCCATCCATCACAAGCTTTAATCCACCATAGCAAACCCTTGTGTGAAGTAGCTTCCAAAACCATCGGTTGAAACCCAAGATATTTGCAAAGATTGAAATTAGGAAATTTGAGAGTTTTCTCTCTATGAAGCTCGGTTGAGCAGGGGCAAAAATGAAGAGCAAAAGCAGCCAAAACAAGATATTTATCAAGGAAACAGCCGGTCAAAGCTGCTGACCGGCTGTGCCACGTCAGAATCCGGCCGGATTCCTGGCCGGATATGAGGCCGAGACTGAACCATTTTTTTTCAAAATCGCAAGGCAATCCGGCCAGCTATCCGGCCGGATTTGGCCCTTTCTTTTTTCCAAAATTTTTTCGTTTCTTATCCGAGTTGAAAAACTGTTTTACTCCACTTGTCCAACAAAGATTTCTACCAAAGGAAAACCTCCTTCCTGCGGGGCGTCACAATCTCCCCTCCTTAAAAGAATGTCGTCCTCGACATTCGCACTTGTACGCACCAGATTCAAGTAACCCTCAAAAGTCACTTAACCATTCCAAACAAGCACTACGGGTCAATCTAATCCCACTTGTCGGATTTTCCATTTCTACAAGAGAACACGTACAGTTCAAACTAAACCCACAGTCCGGCATCCTAAACTTCAAGCCTAGGATACACTACAGGAATCTGAAGCCTAAGCTCTGATACCACTTGTGACGACCCCACCTCCCCCTAAGGCGTACCAGAGGGTTCGGCGGGCCGCCTGCCCAGCTCTCGCCAGGACTCGGTCAAACACTACAGTCGTCGAACAAATTACAATATAAAACTCAAATATATACCAACGTAACCAATGATTACACGTCGAGAGCGAAGCGTCCACGCATCCGCTGCGCCACTCTGATCCATGGGAAGTCCAACACTAGACTATTACACATCCAATCAATTCCAAACGTTCAATACAATCCCTAATATGAACTATTACACAACAGGAAATCCAAATTCAAACTGTACACAAGATAATCTATTCACTCGCATGAATAAGCACTACAAGCCTTCGCTTTGCATTGAGCCCTGTGGAGGGGAATAAAACATTTTGGGGTGAGCTAGAAGCTCAGCGAGTAACCAATAAAATCAATTATTAAATCAGTTTCACAAACATTCATTTCGATAATGTCATGATTCAATAATCAATGCACTTTCATTTCTCTCGTGAGCCAGTGAAATCATGGTACTTAGACGTCCAACGCTCCAAACAATCATTTAACATTAAACACTTAACATTGAACGTTGAACATTGAGAAAGAGCCCATTGGTGCTCTACAGGAACATTAAACGGTGGAGGAGACGTTGGGGTCCAGCACACGAATTCCAAGCACTCATTTGAGCCAAAACATGTCAAGAACTTATATGCCGGCACACAGGATATGCAATCAAAGAAACGATGCAAGAAACATTGCAAAGGTAACGTTGGAAATCGTTTGAGGTCACTCACCTCCACGGCTCACAATCCTCGTCCAATATAGCCAATTTCATCGTTCAAGTCCAAGCCGTTTAACTTAACTCAAAGCAACCAACACTATCCAAAATCGGACAGCATTTCCCCTTAATTCCTTTATTTTTCCAACCTACAAACAAACCCAATCACATAGCAATTAACCACAATTGCTCATACAATTCACAAACGATAAAACATATCCAATTAGGGCCTTAATACCCCTCAATTGAGCCAATTAGAAGCTCATAAGCCAACCTTGGAAAAATTCCCAAATTGAAACCCTAAAACCAGAAATTATACCATAAGCGTAAATTTTCCGCAAACGATCACAATTAACGCACAATCACTTCATTTAACACCATTTCAATCCATCAATTCAAGCCAACTAACCATAATCATAGTAAATCAGAAAAATATCCAATAAATCAGAAATTGGACCAACTTATCTCAAACCCATGAAATACTCCACAAAATAATACACATGGCCACTACAAACCACTAATTAACCAATATTAGAACCAAAGGAAACTTGTTTATTCAACTCACCTCAAATTCAAGAGAGCTATCAACCTAGAGCTTCCCTTCAAAAACCCATCCATCACAAGCTTTAATCCACCATAGCAAACCCTTGTGTGAAGTAGCTTCCAAAACCATCGGTTGAAACCCAAGATATTTGCAAAGATTGAAATTAGGAAATTTGAGAGTTTTCTCTCTATGAAGCTCGGTTGAGCAGGGGCAAAAATGAAGAGCAAAAGCAGCCAAAACAAGATATTTATCAAGGAAACAGCCGGTCAAAGCTGCTGACCGGCTGTGCCACGTCAGAATCCGGCCAGTTTCTGGCCGGATATGAGGCCGAGACTGAACCATTTTTTTTCAAAATCGCAAGGCAATCCGGCCAGCTATCCGGCCAGTTTCTGGCCGGATTTCCGGCCGGATTTGGCCCTTTCTTTTTTCCAAAATTTTTTCGTTTCTTATCCGAGTTGAAAAACTGTTTTACTCCACTTGTCCAACAAAGATTTCTACCAAAGGAAAACCTCCTTCCTGCGGGGCGTCACAATCTCCCCTCCTTAAAAGAATGTCGTCCTCGACATTCCCACTTGTACGCACCAGATTCAAGTAACCCTCAAAAGTCACTTAACCATTCCAAACAAGCACTACGGGTCACTCTAATCCCACTTGTCGGATTTTCCATTTCTACAAGAGAACACGTACAGTTCAAACTAAACCCACAGTCCGGCATCCTAAACTTCAAGCCTAGGATACACTACAGGAATCTGAAGCCTAAGCTCTGATACCACTTGTGACGACCCCACCTCCCCCTAAGGCGTACCAGAGGGTTCGGCGGGCCGCCTGCCCAGCTCTCGCCAGGACTCGGTCAAACACTACAGTCGTCGAACAAATTACAATATAAAACTCAAATATATACCAACGTAACCAATGATTACACGTCGAGAGCGAAGCGTCCACGCATCCGCTGCGCCACTCTGATCCATGGGAAGTCCAACACTAGACTATTACACATCCAATCAATTCCAAACGTTCAATACAATCCCTAATATGAACTATTACACAACAGGAAATCCAAATTCAAACTGTACACAAGATAATCTATTCACTCGCATGAATAAGCACTACAAGCCTTCGCTTTGCCTTGAGCCCTGTGGAGGGGAATAAAACATTTTGGGGTGAGCTAGAAGCTCAGCGAGTAACCAATAAAATCAATTATCAAATCAGTTTCACAAACATTCATTTCGATAATGTCATGATTCAATAATCAATGCACTTTCATTTCTCTCGTGAGCCAGTGAAATCATGGTACTTAGACGTCCAACGCTCCAAACAATCATTTAACATTAAACACTTAACATTGAACGTTGAACATTGAGAAAGAGCCCATTGGTGCTCTACAGGAACATTAAACGGTGGAGGAGACGTTGGGGTCCAGCACACGAATTCCAAGCACTCATTTGAGCCAAAACATGTCAAGAACTTATATGCCGGCACACAGGATATGCAATCAAAGAAACGATGCAAGAAACATTGCAAAGGTAACGTTGGAAATCGTTTGAGGTCACTCACCTCCACGGCTCACAATCCTCGTCCAATATAGCCAATTTCATCGTTCAAGTCCAAGCCGTTTAACTTAACTCAAAGCAACCAACGCTATCCAAAATCGGACAGCATTTCCCCTTAATTCCTTTATTTTTCCAACCTACAAACAAACCCAATCACATAGCAATTAACCACAATTGCTCATAGAATTCACAAACGATAAAACATATCCAATTAGGGCCTTAATACCCCTCAATTGAGCCAATTAGAAGCTCATAAGCCAACCTTGGAAAAATTCCCAAATTGAAACCCTAAAACCAGAAATTATACCATAAGCGTAAATTTTCCGCAAACGATCACAATTAACGCACAATCACTTCATTTAACACCATTTCAATCCATCAATTCAAGCCAACTAACCATAATCATAGTAAATCAGAAAAATATCCAATAAATCAAAAATTGGACCAACTTATCTCAAACCCATGAAATACTCCACAAAATAATACACATGGCCACTACAAACCACTAATTAACCAATAATAGAACCAAAGGAAACTTGTTTATTCAACTCACCTCAAATTCAAGAGAGCTATCAACCTAGAGCTTCCCTTCAAAAACCCATCCATCACAAGCTTTAATCCACCATAGCAAACCCTTGTGTGAAGTAGCTTCCAAAACCATCGGTTGAAACCCAAGATATTTGCAAAGATTGAAATTAGGAAATTTGAGAGTTTTCTCTCTATGAAGCTCGGTTGAGCAGGGGCAAAAATGAAGAGCAAAAGCAGCCAAAACAAGATATTTATCAAGGAAACAGCCGGTCAAAGCTGCTGACCGGCTGTGCCACGTTAGAATCCGGCCAGTTTCTGGCCGGATTCCCGGCCGGATTCCTGGCCGGATATGAGGCCGAGACTGAACCATTTTTTTTCAAAATTGCAAGGCAATCCGGCCAGCTATCCGGCCGGATTTGGCCCTTTCTTTTTTCCAAAATTTTTTCGTTTCTTATCCGAGTTGAAAAGCTGTTTTACTCCACTTGTCCAACAAAGATTTCTACCAAAGGAAAACCTCCTTCTTACGGGGCGTCACATGAGGACTTGCTGCCAACTTGATATATGATGCATATATGTTGTAATTATGGTTATATAAGGGGTTTTGGTAGTGTTGGAAGTAAGAAATCATGGAAGGTTACATTGAAAACTGAAAATTCCAGATTTCTGGAAAAGTTTTCTTCCTTTCTGCCCGGTTTTGTTACTGCATGTTAGAGGCCGAATTGGCCTTAGGTCAAAACATGAAAGTTGTAGAGAATTGTATTTTATAGGATCCTACAAAAGTTCAGCTTAATCGGAGCAACGTAGTTCGTGAAAAGACCAAAATAGCATTACTGTTTTAAGATTTTTCCCAGCAGTCCGTTTGGTCAGTTTATCCAGTTTATCACATTTATTCACTAGGATACGTACTGATTTAGCTTTTTTCCAAAACATGAAGGGTTTAGTATTATGACTTAGCTTTTAAACGCTTCCAAGAACACCTTAATCGGACCTTTGTAACCTGAGATATGACCATTCCAGTGCAGTGTGATTAAATAGCCGACGAGTAGGATTTTGGTTCTGTAATTTGAGGATTTGACTAAGTTGCATTAGAAACTGGACTAAGTGATCTTCATGAACATTGTAGCCCTGTTTCTTAGCTTCGAAACAGCAAAAAATTGCGCCTCAATCCGATAAGTGTAGCCTTGGATGTGTTATTTCCGCAACCACACGTCGAATCTGTCTTTTGCTAGAATGTATTTCAGCACTTGTTATTACTTTGATTCTTATTCTTATGATATTATGAGCCTATGGAACGGCTTTTGACTTGAATTATGATATGTGTGACTTTGGGTTGTGGCTGAGGAAAAATATTGAAGCCTAAATGGCTGGAAAATTAGGTAAACACAAAGGGCATGTAGCCCGAATTTACACTCGAGGACTAGAAAACTATACTTGCAACTTGGGTAAAGGTTAAGTGATTATCACTTGAACTAGCGAGGACCTTTGCTACTATGTTTATCGAGGGTTATACGTTAGGACTTGGCCGAACTTGTACCCTTGAGGAAAAGACATAATGGCCAATGTAAACTTGTATTTCCTTGTACTTTCAACTTAAGTGTTATTTCCAAGTATCTATGCTACAAAACCTTATGATTTGAAAAGCGAGCAAGTGTTTCACGAGTGTCTTTCAAATGAATTTCAATTGGTCGATTCTTAATGAACGGAACGTTTAAATTTCAAATCCTACTCGTGTTTCAAAGTTCTCAACTGAATTTTTATCGCAGATCTGGACTCCAAACCTGGAGTATCATTGAACGTGAATACTTGAAGCACTATATTTTGGGTGAGTGATCCCTCGACTATTTCCAAAGTTGCTTTTGAACTAATTCTTGCATTTATTACTCCATTGCATATCATTTGGGGTTCGGGTGTGTGCCATGACATAATTTGGCTCCAATGAGTTCCTGGAAAGTCTTGTGCTTAGAACCAATGTCTCCACTACTGTTTACACATTCTTTGGAGCACGATGGCTCCTTACTTTTGTTTCACGGTTACCTGATCTAAACGAGCATTGGATATTTAAGTACAAGAACTTCACTGGCACTCGTGAGCAATAAAGGTATATTTGATCTCTGAATCATGACATCATTGAAATACACTATTGTGAAATATATTTGCTTACTGATTTTACTTGTCACTCGCTGAGCTTCTAGCTCACCCCCTATTATCTTCTTCTCCCCACAGGGATCGAAGTAAAGGAGATCTTGTATTTGGATCTCTGTGTGGCTGGATGGCGTACATCTTGTATAGTTTAGATTTGGTTTTGGTTTATGTATTTTTGGGCTTGTATAAATATTTGGACTTGAATCGGATGTATATCTACATTCTACGCTTAGAACTAGTTTCCGCTTTGCTTATGATATGTAATCTTTGGAGAATTGGATGTTATTTATAGTTCATGAATGTGTGTACATGATTCGAGTTCCATAGTGAGTGAGTCCTGGCGAGAGTTGGGCAGGCGATCCGCCGAACCCTTTGGTACGCCTTAGGGGGAAGTGGGGTCGTCACAGGTGGTATCAGAGCTTAGGTTTCAGATCTTTGTAGTGTATCATAGGCTTAAAGTTTAGGATGCCGGACTGTGGGATTGGTTTGTACGTTCAGTGCTCTTTTGGAGCGTCAGTTGTGAATCTTGAAAGTGGTACGCGTAAGATATGATTTGGTTGAATTACGCTTGTGCGCGTACGGCCTGAGCTGTACAGTTTCTTAGTTTTGGATTCTTGGCTAGGGTTTTGATAGATTAGGGTGGTGGCCGGAATTGTTGAGAAAAGTTTTGGTTTGCATTTTTCTTCTAATTTTCCTGTTTGATTAAGGTTATACCACCCGAGTGGTAAATGTTAAGATTTGAGATATTTGAACTATCTAAGACCGACTAGACTGAGCTCATTTGAGACTTGAATTTATATCGGCTAGTGTACCCTTACGTACACTTGATAGACCTGACCTGACTGAAAATAGGGTATCTCTTTTACTCTTGAGCAAGTATCTTGATTCATATATGATCTGTATGTGGATTTGAGTTTGATGACTGCTTGAGATTGTGAATTACTGGGCATAAGCTAGGCAAGTGAGTTCCTACTCGTATTCATGTTCTTTGAATCTGAAATAATTGACCCTGCTTTTGAACCGATACACTTGAACCCTGCTTTTGACTCTGTTTCTGAACATTTTCGTACTTGTTTGGTTATAGACCGGCTACTACTCTTCTGTAGCGGTTGAACAGAACCTCTCTGGTGAGGCATGCCTGTTGTGTTTTCAAGCACCGCCATTCTTCTGGCGAGGCATGCCTGTTGTGTTTCCAAGCACAATCAGGGATTGAAATTCTTGAACAAAACCTCTCTGATGAGGTATGGCCTGTTGTGTTTTCAAGCACCGCCATTCTTCTGGCGAGGCATGCCTGTTGTGTTTTCAAGCACTATCAGGGATGAAACTTTGACTTGAGGCTCTCTGGTGAAGCTTAGCCGTAGTGCTAACTTGTTGTGTTACCAAGCACCACCAGGGCCAATTTCTTGAGCTAAGATCCTCTGGTGAAGTTTAGCCGTTATGCTAACTTGTTGTGTTACCAAGCACCACCAAGGATGAAATTTTGAACTGAGGTTCTTTGGCGAGGTATAGCCGTTGTGCTAACCTGTTGTGTTGTCCAGCACCGCCAAGGACAAAATCCTGCATCTGAGACTCTAGTGAAGCTTAGCCATAGTGCTAGTTTGTTGTGTTTTCAAGCACCACCAGGGGTAATTTCTGACCTGAGACATCGTTATGTCCTGGATTGTTTTTCCAAATATCAGGGACTTTGAGTCCGATTTCGAGCCTTTTGTATATGTATCCAGTTACTCGTCTGACTATCTATTGGATCAAGATTATTTGATAAGTTGGATTGGAGTACTTTTAGTACTTGATTGTGATGAGTGATTCTTAGTATGTGATTGACCTTTGAGATATTTGATCTGATTAGTATTTGATTATGATAAGCGAGATTGAAATGATTCTTAATACGTGATCGACTTTCGAGAACTATTTTGATCTAATTAGTACAAGTTGGAATGTCGAGGACGACATTCTTTTAAGGAGGGGAGTTTGTGACGCCCCGAGGCAGAAGAAAAGGGAAAATTTTCTGGTGAATAGTGTTTTGTCGAGAATCCGGCCAGAAGCCGTGCAAATTCCCTTATATTTTTCTTAAAATTCCCTTTTCTTTGACAAATACCACTTTGTGAGAACCCGTAAACTTCCTAATAATTTTCCAAGGGTTTATCCCCTTTAATGGCATGTTTTCTGCATTTTCTGGCTTAGGAAAATTTTCCTGGTGAATTTTATGAGTAAATATAATTTTTAGATGATTTTTCTAGTATTGGAGAGTTTTTGAAAAATTAAGGATATATAACGGACGTAGGACCCGCTAGTACGAAAAGTTCGGGAAAATTCGGCCAAGGAGATTAAGTTCCGGATACTGAGTGAAATTTATCGGGTGTTAAGAGATAAGTAGAGGATGTGAAGTGATTGATGTGAGAGGGAAAAAGAAGGATAGGATTGCATTTAAAGAGGTGACATGTGTCACTATGAGGTTGGTGGTAACTTATGACTTACTATTCATTTTTTTGACCTTTTGACCAATTGGTTAAATATCTTAAAATTACCACAAAAATCACCATTTCTTACCTCCTTGGTGGCCGGCCCTCTCTAGCAAAGAAGGAAGAAAAACTCTTCAAAATCTTGGCAACTATCTAGCTCAAATCCTCCAAAACACTTGCTTGATCTTGTTTCTACTCCATAAAATCTCTCCATTTGGTGTTAGTAGTTAGTTTGGTGAAGTTTTTGGAGAAGCTAAGGTGTCCAACAACTCTACCTCTCTTGTGTTCTAGGTAAGCGGTGTTTGAACTTCCTCCTACCCTCAATGAAGCTTGAGTTGTACTTAGTGGAAGCTAAAGTGATGACATTTGTGATTTATTTCTTGCTTTTGGATGAAATGATGAATTTTTCAATTTAATGGTGATTTTCTGGTTTAATATGAATGTAATGTTGTGGCTATCCTTGATGATGGGAACTGATGTTTAATGACTCTAGTAGGTGTATAGGATTGATAATTGTAACCAATTTCTGGTTTGGAAGGAATTTGAGAAAGTTAGGGTTTTATATCCCCAATTCTGTCCGGTTTTGTATCTCATGGTTAGAGGCCGAATTGGCCTTTTCTCAAAACATGAAAGTTGTAGGTATTGATGTGCGTGAGGTGCCTATAAAATTTCAGCCCAATCTGAGCTCTGTAGCCTGAGATAAGTCGGAAATACTGAGACTGATCCAGGAAGGGGTGCTGCGAACAGGGTTGCCTTTTCACTCAATTTGACCGTGACGTTTCACCTTGATCCTCACCGAATTATATTTTCGCCAAAACATGAAAGTTGTAGACAAGGCTATAAAATAGTTTCCTGTAAATTTTTACCTTGATCCGACCACTGTAACATGTGAAATGACCGAAATACCCTTGACTGTTTTTGAAACCTGTTTCGCGCCCAGATTTTTGTTTTCGTTTAGTCTTCCATTTTCGACCATGAAAATGCACGATTTGGCCTTTGAGGTCTTCTGATGAAATGTAGCTTGATGTCCTAGCTACCATATGCCTTTGGAATTTCGGAATTTGGACCTGTATAGACTGAGTTGTACTGATTACAGCAGAATGTAGTTTGTGAACCCGTTATTGTGGTTCTGGTTTAGTATCTCGCATATTTGACCTGGTTGTGCTAGGAATTGGACTGAGTGATCTTCTACATTATTGTAGCCCTATTTCTTAGCTTTCAGCTAGTTTTGGAATTTCTGGATTTGGACTTGTAGAGCCTGAGTTATGATGTTTCCACTAGAATGCGTTTTGGTGAATCTGTTTTACGTTTTTGATATAGTATCTTGCATTTTTGACCTGTTTGCACTCAAAACTGGGTTGAGTGACCTTCTGTAATGTTGTAGCCCTGTCTTTTATCTTCGAGATGGTGGGTCTTGGACCCTCATCCGATAATCGTAGTGAAATTGGTACCATTACCGCAAAATGAGGACAAAAACTGTTTTTTTCAGGGCCAAAGTTAATTGCATTTCCGGATTTTCTGGTTACCTATGATACTTGTATATGCATATGAAACCCTATTGGGGTTGTGATTGACATTGCTTTATGACTCGTTATCGAGTCTCATTGTACTTGTTTACGTGTTCTAGGGCGTGACGGTGGTTCACGACATTCTCTTGACGGAAGTGCATGAAACAACACTTAATTGATAAGTGAGTATACTACTCACTTAAATGTTACAATGTGGCTTTGCTATATGTGAATTTGATGCCTTGAAGGCTTATTTGGCTATTGGAATTGATTGAGGTGAGGGTGTACTTGACCGCCCTCACCCCTTGTGATACCGTTAATGACTCTTTACCGCTTCACTGATATACTGCACTTGCTATATGAGATATTGAATTCACTTCATGAAAAACTGATTTGGTGTCGTTTGGACGAGTATCCAACGGCCTTACTGTACTACTGAGCTCAACTCCGTTGGTAGTCAACTGAATCGAGCCGGCGAGGGCTTGGTCGTGAAAATTGACATGCCACGGGGACTGTACTGGGGAATCTTGTAGTAATGAGACTCTTGATTCCGGTATACTCGAGTATTACCAAAAGCTACTGATTGGAGTGCGGGCTCGGTTGGGGTATGTTTGGTGGAAGGGATGGGAGTGAAGTGGGTTCTACGGTTGGTACTCTTAAACGTTGACGGAGAGTCAATGAGATTGGATCAAGAATGTAAGCGTGGAAATCGGCTCTTGAGAGCCGTCCGTATCCTTTTACCGACTTGTTTTATTCTGTAATTGTGTACTTGAAATGAAAGATTATGCTTATGTGATCTTTGTTGCTTATGTGGTAGTAACTCACTGGGCTTAAGCTCATTCTGTTCCATTTGTTTTCCTTACAGGAAATGACCACTTTTGAAAAAGGTTGTGTTAGTTGGTTGTCAAGTTGAGCTCATGTAAATGTATCTTTTGGATAGCTCTTTGAATGAAACCCTGATGTGTATTGGGTTCAATTTCTTTTGATTGGCAAACCGAACATGTATATCCATGATGAATCGTTTTGATATGCCGTTTTGGCTTGTAAATGTTACATTTCAATGTATATATGTTTGGTTGATATTTGGTTGGATTTCGGATCAACTCGTATTTCAAACGGCAAAAGAAAAAATTTGGCTACTCTCGGCCTATTATCCAGAGTCGGACGTGGCCGGTACTGTTCATCATTGGCTTCGATTTTCGTTTTTTTTATTTTGTGATTTTGACTTGTTTACGCGCGTGGGTATGTTCCGGAACGTATTAGATCGACGTGAACTGATCCGTAGTCCTGGCGAGAGTTGGGCAGGCAGTCCGCTAACCCCTTTGGTTCGCCTTAGGGGAAGGTGGGACTGTTACACACTTTATAATGGCCCTACTACTCAATCACCCCACAATAAGTGCCAATGAACTTAGAAAGTAGGGTTTCACTCTTCGGTTTCAAGATTGGAGCAAATTAGGGTTTTCGCGATTTTTTCGCCGGATGAATTTTCGGTACGAAGCAAGGATCAAATTTGGTGATTAAAAGTGACTCTTAAGTGAGAAATAATATGTGATTCAGAGCAATGAGATAAGGTTGGTGAATAGGAAGTAAAAACCCTAGTACGTGTGTTTTTAAGAAAAACGGCGCGAACCGGCGGGTCCCGCGCACTACCGATTGAACGCACCACTTGACCACCACTTTCTTACCATACAAGTTTATTGATATTTGAGCAAAATATCTCTTAATTTACAGCTAAGCTTGACCGAAATTTGTGGCTCAAATGCAAGGAAGGAAAGAGAAAATTTTTGTGGTTGAGGTTAAGCCAAGTGTTGGCCAAACTTGTGGTTAGAATTAATTCTTATCTTTCTACCTTCTTATAAGACAAACTTAGCTTAATCTCCTTCATTATTTTCTGCATCTTGGCCGAGTAAGGAGAGAGAGAAAGGGAGAGCAAGAGTTGCACCATTTTCTTCTTGATTTACACCAACCAAGTGCTAAAATCGAATTCTAAACCGATTGATCGTAAGTTTGGAAGCTTGGGAAGCTAAGAGAACCAAAAATTTCAAGAAATAGTGGAGGGTCACTCTTGCAAGCCTTCTTTTTGAGGTATAAAATCTGATCTATGGCTTTGATCATTTTATTCTTGTTTAAATTAAGCTTAGTAACTCAATTTTGTGGTGAATCATGGATGCTATCATGTTTTGGAGGTTTTCCCCTTTTGATATTATGAACTAGGGTTTGAGGACTTGCTGCCAACTTGATATATGATGCATATATGTTGTAATTAAGGTTATATAAGGGGTTTTGGTAGTGTTGGAAGTAAGAAATCAAGGAAGGTTACATTGAAAACTGAAAATTCCAGATTTCTGGAAAATTTTTCTTCCTTTCTGCCCGGTTTTGTTACTGCATGTTAGGGGCCGAATTGGCCTTAGGTCAAAACATGAAAGTTGTATAGAATGGTATTTTATAGGATCCTACAAAAGTTCAGCTCAATCGGAGCAACGTAGGTCGTGAAAAGATCAAAATAGCATTACTGTTTTAAGATTTTTCCCAGCAGTCCGTTTGGTCAGTTTATCCAGTTTATCACATTTATTCACTAGGATACATAATGATTTAGCTTTTTTCCGAAACATGAAAGTTTTATTATTATGACTTAGATTTTAAACGCCTCCAAGAATACATTAATCGGACCTTTGTAACCTGAGATATGACCATTCCAGTGCAGTGTGGTTAAATAGCCGACGAGTAGGATTTTGGTTCTGTAATTTGGGGATTTGACTAAGTTGCATTAGAAACTGGACTAAGTGATCTTCATGAACATTGTAGCCCTGTGTCTTAGCTTCGAAACAGTATAAGTTACACCTCAATCTGATAAGCGTAGCCTCGGATGTGTCATTTCCGCAACCACACATCGAATCTGTCTTTTGCTAGAATGTATTTCAGCACTTGTTATTACTTTGATTCTTATTCTTATGATATTATGAGCCTATGGAACAGCTTTTGACTTGAATTATGATATGTGTGACTTTGGGTTGTGGCTGAGGAAAAATATTGAAGCCTAAATGGCTGGAAAATTAGGTAAACACAAAGGGCATGCTGCCCGAATTTACACTCAAGGACTAGAAAACTATACTTGCAACTTGGGTAAAGGTTAAGTGATTATCACTTGAACTAGCGAGGACCTTTGCTACTATGTTTATCGAGGGTTATACGTTAGGACTTGGCCGAACTTGTACCCTTGAGGAAAAGACATAATGGCCAATGTAAACTTGTATTTCCTTGTACTTTCAACTTAAGTGTTATTTCCAAGTATCTATGCTACAAAACCTTATGATTTGAAAAGCGAGCAAGTGTTTCACGAGTGTCTTTCAAATGAATTTCAATTGGTCGATTCTTAATGAACGGAACGTTTAAGTTTCAAATCCTACTCGTGTTTCAAAGTTCTCAAACTGAATTTTTATCGCAGATCTGGACTCCAAACCTGGAGTATCATTGAACGTGAATACTTGAAGCACTATATTTTGGGTGAGTGATCCGTCGACTGTTTCCAAAGTTGCTTTTGAACTAATTCTTGCATTTATTACTCCATTGCATATCATTTGGGGTTCGGGTGTGTGCCATGACATAATTTGGCTCCAATGAGTTCCTGGAAAGTCTTGTGCTTAGAACCAATATCTCCACTACTGTTTACACATTCTTTGGAGCACGATGGCTCCTTACTTTTGTTTCACGGTTACCTGATCTAAACGAGCATTGGATATTTAAGTACAAGAACTTCACTGGCTCTCGTGAGCAATAAAGGTATATTTGATCTCTGAATCATGACATCATTGAAATACACTATTGTGAAATATATTTGCTTACTGATTTTACTGGTCACTCGCTGAACTTCTAGCTCACCCCCTATTATCTTCTTCTCCCCACAGGGATCGAAGTAAAGGAGATCTTGTATTTGGATCTCTGTGTGGCTGGATGGCGTACATCTTGTATAGTTTAGATTTGGTTTTGGTTTATGTATTTTTGGGCCTGTATAAATATTTGGACTTGAATCGGATGTATATCTACATTCTACGCTTAGAACTAGTTTCCGCTTCGCTTATGATATGTAATCTTTGGAGAATTGGATGTTATTTATGGTTCATGAATTTGTGTACATGATTCGAGTTCCATAGTGAGTGAGTCCTGGCGAGAGTTGGGCAGGCGATCCGCCGAACCCTTTGGTACGCCTTAGGAGGAAGTGGGGTCGTCACAACGATATTATTGTAAGTGTGAATTTCGAGGACGAAATTCTTTCAAGGAGGGGAGGTTGTGAGGACCCGAAAATTTTCTTATTTTATTTTATTTTACTGGCTTAATTAATTATTTAATTCGACTATTTAAAATTCTTTTATATGAAAGAATGCCTCTCTTATGTTTTTAAAGCGTTTTGTTAGAAAAGTTACTTTTTAAAAACTCGTTTAGTTCGGAACAACAAATACACATTTTTCGAGACTATATTTGAATTAAGGGTGTATTAATTTTGAAAAAATAAGAATGATCAATAGTGAATTAAGAAAAGTCGTGAGGACTCGCAAAATTTATTTATTTTAAACTCCTGTTACGAGTTTATTTAAATATTTAATTGTCTATTTGCCCCGAATATTATTTTCTAACCTTTTTAGCCCCAATTACATGGAACTATGACTTACATGTATTTTTAAAATGACTTGTTATGGAAATTAATTTTTGAAAGCTTGTTTAGTGAGAATAGTGAATACGCGTTTTCGAGACAGTGATCTATTTGGGATATTAGGCAAGCACGAAACAAGTCTATGGTTTTTGATAGCATTTGGCATCCTCAGATTCCACTCAAAATTTCATTCTTCATGTTAAGATTGTTGCTGCAGAGGCTGCCTTTA
This sequence comes from Coffea arabica, assembly GCF_036785885.1. NCBI lineage: Eukaryota > Viridiplantae > Streptophyta > Magnoliopsida > Gentianales > Rubiaceae > Coffea > Coffea arabica. Next base: position 24,218,878 of record NC_092316.1, read on the forward strand.
CCGGATAGGTTACGTAAACTTGGTTTACATTTACCATCAAAGTGTTTATGCTGCGATTCCGCATCTGAGGAGTCAATTGAACATTTATTTTCCAAAGGCCATATAGCTTCAACAGTTTGGAATTATTTTGGAGCTTCATGTGGATTGACTTTTCCAGGCTCTTCTATACGCTCCTGTATAGTGGGTTGGTGGTTGCACTCATATGATTCAGAGATACAGCGACTCATTGGACGCATTCTTCCCACTATAGTATGTTGGCAAATTTGGAAAGCAAGAAATAAAGCATTATTTGAGGATGTCCATATGAGATCTCCCGCCATTTGTCTTGCCATTTCCTTGGAAATCCAGACCATTGTGGAAATTCATTTCAAACAAGTTTTCAAGGCTCATTCATTCTACCATTTGTATGATTGGCCGTATTCATCTCACACTTATGTCACGTACAAACTTGTTCGTTGGGAACCAAAGGAAACTGGTCGGTTTACTCTAAATACCGATGGCTGTTCTAAGGGTAATCCAGGACTGGGTGGAGGAGGTGGGGTTCTTCGAGATTCACATGGTATTCCTTTGATTGGTTTTTCGGCATATCTTGGAGAAACTACATGTCTAAGTGCAGAGGCCCGGGCTCTTCTTATTGGCATTCAAACATGCATACATAGGGGTTTTGAGAATCTCTATATTCAATCGGATTCTTTGGTATTAATTGGAATTCTTCAGAAACGTATTCACTGCCCTTGGAAGATTCGACGAGAGATTAGGCAGATTTGGCAATTCGTGGAAGATCCTGATCGTTTTGCACATTGTTATAGAGAAGCTAACACAGTCGCTGATGCATTGTCCAATGTGGGCGTCTCTCATCCAGAGCATCAACTCAAGTTATACGACTCCTTCCACTTGTTTCCAACTATGGCCCGTGGAGCAATTCGCCTTGACAGATTAGGGATGCCTTCAATTCGGAAAATTAAGCGTATGAAGGGCTGAGGATAAAGGAGAATTTGAGATATTTTGCCTTTCAACTAAGCACCAAACATTTCTGGTTCATTTGTTGTCTTTATAGTCCAATCCTGTACTTCAAAATGATGTTTCTTTGAGTGTAACTTTTATTCTCATCAATAAAAGACTACAAATTTGAAAAAAAAAAAAAAAGATCTATTTGGGGATACAGTGAGTTTGAAAAATTGGAAACTTATACATCAGTCTTAAAAATATGTATTTTTATGTTTAAATACTCAAGTATTAGTTAGTAGTACTATCGTTATAAGAATTTCTTAGAGGTTTCACCGTAGCGTGAATAAATCGAAAATTTGTGTATATCAAGTCGGAGCAGTTAATTGGAGAATTAAGGAATTTATTCTAGACTATTAAGAGTGAATAATAATAGTATGAATACAAGTGCACTAGTGAAACAAACCCAAGAGAAAACGAGTACGAAACGTGTGCATACGCGTACTAGTCTTGGTTGACTTTTGGAGTATTCTTAGCCACACATTCTTAAGCTTTCTCAAGAAGCTTTTGCAGCTGCAACGACCTTTCTTTTCTCCTCTACCAGCCATGCATCACACAAAGGAAGAAGACAACCAAAATTCTTCTCCAACAACTCCCTCATTTCTCACCCAAATCACTCCAAAATTTAACTACAACTTGCAAACAACTTGGAGATTCACTTAAGTTAGGAAGAAAGCTTCATTTCCACAGTTTTCTTGGGGCTCAAAGTGACCAAAAAATTTCCGATCTTGATCATCTAAAGAGGTAATGACGATCAACCCCTTGAATTTTAGTTTATGGAAGTTATATTGCACTTGTGAACACATATCCATGTGGGTAGCTTTATTTATGTTGGATTTTGGTGTGTGGGTTCTATGAACTCTCACAATGACTTGAGAACTGATTTTATGGATTTTCATGTGATTAATGTTGGTTTAGTGCTTAAATTAGTGGATGTAAGTTGTATTGATGAAAGGAAACTCAAAGAATGTGTAATGGACAAAAGTGACAGTTTTACCCTTGCCATGTCCGTGCACTTTAGTGAAAATTTTTGACGTTCTAATAGCTTTTTTATGATGTATACATGTTATATGGATTGTTCAGAAAGTTTCATTGAAAAATAACGTGATTTGGTTGGCCAAATGTAGTGATTTCAAAAGTTTAGCAAAACTGGAAATTGTTCCCGGATTGCTCAGGCAGTCTTTTTGTTTTGGCCATAACATTTTTCTCCAATGTTGAAATTGAGTGCCGTTTGTGGCACTGGAAGCTAGAAATTCCCATCTTTCCATTGGTATAAAATGCATATCCTGATTCCACCCGAGTAAACCATACCAATCATTTGAACTTGATTGTCCTGTTTCGCTAGTTCACTGGAAGCTCTGTTTTGAGCAGCAAATTGATGCCCAAATATGAGCTAGTTGTGGACTGATTTTGGAAATGATATTTTCTGAGAAATTGTAGCTTTATGAATCTAGTTTTCAACGCCACCAACCAAGTTCAATTCCAAGTTGAATTAAGTGAGTTGTGGTCATATTTCAAAGCTGACTCAGTGATTGAAAACCCTCATTTTGGACAGATTTGTAACCAATCTTGACTTGGGACTTGTTATTTTGAAATTCTCGGTGTTAATCACCTAAGAAAATATATCGTGAATGTTACTTAGACATTGTCTACACAAATGAACCATGTTTGAAAATATTTCATTAGCCAAATGATTTAGAAAAATGAAATGGTAGCACAAGGCAGCTTTGCCTTGAAAATTTAGAAAGTTTCGTGACTTTGTTAACTAACTTTCCTTACGTATTTTTTCATGAAATTTGACAGAGGAATAGCCCTTATATGGTAGTGTAATACTGCCAAATTTGGTGCCATTCTGAGTCCGTTTCAATGCTTAACGAAAGTCCCAAAATTTGTGATTTGAACCTGGAAATTTCCTAAAAGTTTCGATTTTCAACAATTTTGAGCTACTATATCTTGGTGCTTAAAACTCCGATTATTTTTCTACTTATTATGTTTTAAACTTTCTTTGCAACTCTAATTGAGTTCCAAATTTCAGAGGCTAGTTACATTGTGTGAATTTTGCTGAATTTCCAAACTTTGCCGAAAACCAACCCCGAAACTATCTTGCAAGCCAAAACAGCAACTTTGTGACAGCCCCACCTCCCCCTAAGGCGAACCAAAGGGTTCAGCGGACCGCCTGCCCAGCTCTCGTTGGGACTACGGATCCGGAACGAGCATAAACCCTACCGACCGCTCAAAAGAACTTCGAGAAGATAACATTCACTATCCGAAACCCAAACAAGCACAACAACTTTAGATAACCCTAGAAAAGAACATTTGCAAACCCAATCAACTGAGGAACATGGCTAAACACTTTTATATATGCATGGTTACAAATTTACAATTCAAAAGGGAATTGTTTAGTCAAAATACATTTAAGGTTTTCCAACCATCGAGGAGCCATACAAAAGAATACTAAACTAGCTCAACTCATGCTTCAAAATATCAGAGTCTCCAAAAGGTGGTTTCCTGTAAGGAAAACAAGGATAACAAAACGGGGTGAGCTAGAAGCTCAGTGAGGTACCAAAATAATAACAGTCAAGAACCAAGGAACTTCATGCTCAATTAATCACATAGGTGTATCAAATAAGGAGAGGAACCAAACAACTTAGATAAAAGGATACAGGTGGCTCTCAGGAGCCAAATTCCCCGTTGCAGTACTTGATCCAACTACGTTGACCCTTCGTCAACTTTCAAATAAGGAAACCAATCCAGTAGAACACCACTTTAACATCGAAACCCCGTTCACCAAACATACCCCTTACCGGGCCCGAATGCCAAACAGGAACAAGAATGGTAATACTCGAGTATACTGGAATCAAGAGTCTCAATACTCAAAGATTCCATAAAAACAGGCACCCACGGATTGTCAATTTCCTCGACGAAGCCCTTGCATGGCTCGATTTAATTAACTCCCCATGAGGTCGAGCTCAGGTTTAACAGGATGATCAATTTCAACAGGACGATCGTTGGACACACTTCCAAACGATCACATAACAAGTGCAAGGAACAAGTTCAAGTATGTGAGGACCCGTAATTTTCTCAATTTCTAGGGTTTTAATTTCTTTTAATTATACGTTTTTCCACCATTTCTTTATTCGAAATATTGTGCAAATAAATTTTATGAGTAAATATAGCTTTTGAATGATTTTTCTAGTATCGGTTAGTTTTTGAGAAATTAAGAGCGTATATTGGACGTGGGACCCGCTAGTGCGGAAAATTCGGAAAATTTCGGCCAACTAGGTTAAGTTTTGTATACTGAGTTTAATTTATCAGGTGGTAAGAGATAATTAGAGGATACCTAGATGGACTATCATTGGAGAGAAAAAAGGATAGAGTTGCATTAAAAAGGGTGACAAGTGTCACCTTCCTATTCAACCTTGACTTTGACCATTATTTCTTACCTTTACTAATACTCAATTTTGACCCAAAAAGCACCTAAATTTCTGCAAGCTTGGCCGAACCTCTCTCCCTCAAGAAAGAAAGAAAACTCTTCAAGTTTTAGCTCCAATCTTGCTCAAGTTGAACCATCCAACCGTTTGATCTTGCAATTACTCCACTTAGTGATTGTGAAGTGATTGGTGAAGTTATTTGGAAAGCTAAGAGGACTAGTAGCTCTCTCTCTTGTTTCTAAGGTGAGTTGTGAAGAACCACCCTCCTCCCTTAATTGATGCTTAAATCATGATTAGTGGTGGTATGAGATGCAATATTATGGATTATTTCTTGATTTGTGGTTGAAGTGATGAAGTTTTATTATTTTTGGGGATTTTTCTGTTTTAATATGAACATGATTGTGTGGCTATCTATGATAATTGGAAATGGTATGTAAAGGAGCTAGGAGGTGGAAAAAGTAGTTAATTGCAAGAAATTTTGGTTTTGGAAGAAAATTGAAAACCTAGGGTTTCATTAAGGAACATTCAGCCCGAATTTTTAGCTCCTAGTTAGAGGGCGAATTGGCCTTGGCTTAAAACATGAAAGTTGTAGCTAATGACATTTTAGAGGTTTCTACAAAATTTCAGGTCAATCGGAGTAGTGTAGAATGAGATAAGTCGAAATTACTATTGCTGTTCTGGTTTTACCCGAAGAATTGCGCCTGTAATTGGTCGTTTTGGCTGGAATTGCTTCCAAATTGGTTGTTGAGGCCTTCTGATGAAATTTATCCCTGTTTCTTAGCTTTTAGATGGTCTTGGAATTTCTGGATTTGGACTTGGAGAGCCTGAGTTATGTTGTTTCCGATAGAATGCGTTTTGGTGAATCTGTTTTACGTTTTTGATGTAGTATCTTGCATTTTTGACCTATTTTCACTCAAAACTGGGTTGAGTGACCTTCTGTGATATTGTAGCCCTATCTTTTAGCTTCGAAATGGTGGGTTTTGTACCCTCATCCAATAATCGTAATGAAATTGGTGCCATTACCGCGAAATGAGGTCAAAAACTGTTTTTTCAGGGCTAAAGCTAATTCCATTTCCGGATTTTTCTGGTTTCCTCTAATGCTTATATATGCTTATGGAATCCTATTGTGATCATGTTGGCATTGGTTTATGACTTGTAATCGAGTCTTCTTGTGCTTATTGGAATATTCTAGGGCTTGACTTTTATTTCCGGTCATTTTCCTAGCTAACTTTTGTACTTGGATAACCTTGAGCCTATTGAACGGCTGTGGTGATGAATGTATATTGAGTATGACTTTGGGAGTTGATTGAGGAAAATAATGAAGCCGTGATGGCTGGAAAAGTAAGAAATTTAGGGAAAGTGCTATCCAATTTTTCTAGGCCGATTGGTTCCTTTAAGTTTGAATTGGCTTGTGATAGAAATGAAGGGATTTTGGGTTGTTGAACCTAGGTCTTCATGTTACCTTTTTGTTCCCAAAAATCATGTTTTGTACCCTTGCATTAGTAATTATTTGGCGAGGCATACGACTAGTAGTCGAGCCTCACATGTGCATTTTGTTTACTCGATTCTGGATGTGAAACCTTCAATTGGTTTACTTTGATTATTTTAGGGTTTCTTGGCGATTAAAGCCAATCCGAAGTGAAAACTTTTGAGGTATCTGTACTTGAACCGGTGAGTGTACCACTCCCCTCCATTGTTGTTTAACTTGATTTCTGCTCTGCAATCTGTTTAATTTGTTTGAGACGAGGGTGTACTTTATCACACTCGTTCTCTTGTCTGTTCATATGCCAATGTTGGTGTCAATCTAAATCTGAATCTGTATCTGATATCTGTATCTGTTCGGACGTCGTTTGGAAACTTGTAACCAACGACCTTTCTGTGACCTATGAGCTCAAATCCTGTGGCTAAGTTATTCGAGTCGGGCCGACAAGGGCCTGGACGATTAGATAACGAACCACGGTAGTCTGTTTTGGGATCTTTGGGTATTGAGACCCTTGATTCCGGTATACTCGAGTATTACCATTTCTGTTTCTGATGAGGTGAGCGGGCCCGGTAAAGGAGTGTTTGGTGGACGGAATTTGGTGTAAAGTGGGGTCTACGGACGCGTTGGTTTTATATACGTTGACGGAGAGTCAACCGGCTTGGATCAAGTACTGCGCTGGAAAGCTGGCTCTTGAGAGCCACCTGTATCCTTCTTATTTGAGTTCTTGTGTTTACCTGTCTTACTTTATAGCGAGCATGTGTATCTGATTTGTATAACGTGAAATGCCTGATTTTTCTGCTACATGTTTGGTACCTCATTGGGCGTAAGCTCACCCCCTCCTCATTATCTTTGTTTTCCTTACAGGAACCTCTTTTGGAAATCATGATTTTGAGAAGCGAGTTGAGCTAGTTAGATATTCTTTTGCTCTTTTGTATAGCTCCTCGAGAGTGAGCAAACTCTAAATGTATTTTGTTTCACGGGTTCCCTTTGATTTGTAAACCTAGCGACATGTATATATGAAATTGTTTTTCTCATGTGATTTTGGTAAGTTACTTTTAAGCTTGGCGGTCTTCAATCGGTCAATTCTTTTTGGGTCCTATCGCGCGTAATATAGGATTTGTGTGATTCCACTCCGTAGTCCTGGCGAGAGCTAGGCAGGCGGTCCGCCGAACCCTTTGGTTCGCCTTAGGAGAAGGCGGGGCTGTCACAGGTGGTATCAGAGCTGCTTCGCGTGGTCTCTGCGCGAAGTGAGCTTGGGCCAGTGGTGTTATGGTTCTGATTTCGTGAATGTGTCTAAGTGCTCGTTTGAGCATAAGTTATGAACCGTGCATGTTATAAGTGTAAAGATCTTTATCATGGGACTTAAGGAAGTTAGGTATGTATGTCGGGTAGGAATCTTTAATATGGATGATTTACGCTTGGGACCAGCCGGCTCGAGTTGTGAATTATCTTAGATGGGATTCTTGCGCCCGGATACGAAAAAGAGGAAAGCCTAGGTTAGAAAGGACTTGGGCAAACTAGAAATGTGATACGATAGAACTTCGTGTGGTCTATTCGGGTGTGGTTAAGCGTGATCGACCTTGATATGGAATTGTTATCATAGATTATGGACGGAGCCCTAGAGGGAAAAAGCTTTTCGTTAGTTATTCTTGTACTTATGACCTAGTGTGTCTATAGTACTTTTGGATAACCCCGCTACTTTCATGGATTTGTATTTAATTGATTGCTACTGTGTGGCTTGTTTGGTACAGCTACGTTCTACATGTATGCTGTTGATTTGTGCGTACCTTTTGCTACTTGCTTTTGCCTACCTATGTTTAATATTATATTCCCGGTTCGACCCTAGATTTATTAGACCAATGGAAGGCACTCGTAGTGGACGGGGCCGCGGGCGTGGAATTAGGCAACCTATATCTGAGAGGCGCACTGGAGAAACCTCATATGAACCAAACCCTGAACCTGGGGTTGACCCCAATGTCCAAATAGCTGCTGCCATGCAGCAAATGACTGATTTGCTAGCCCAAGTGGTGCACCAACAAGGTCAAAACCCTAACCCCAACCCTGGAAATCCTGGTAATCACATAGAGGGCGAGGATAGAGCCCTTGAGAGATTTCAGAAGTTCTTCCCACCCAAATTTCTTGGAGGCCCTGATCCTGACGTAGCTGAGAAGTGGCTGGAGAATATGATCGATATTTCGCTGCCTTACACTATACCGAGGAGAGACAGGTAACATTTGCTGTCTTTCAACTAGAGGGAGCTGCCCGTTCCTGGTGGAATGTCATTCCAATGAAATGGAAAAGAGAACAAGCCCCGAGGACATGGGCGAACTTTATGAGGGAATTTAATGCCAAGTTTTTCCCTCCTCTAATCCAAGAAAAGAAGGAAGATGAATTTATTCGGCTTCGCCAAGGAACTCAGACCGTAGCCGAGTATGAGAGTCAATTCACTCGATTGTCTAAGTTTGCACCCGAACTGATTGTAACTGAACAAAGACGGATAAGGCGATTCATTCAGGGATTAAATGTTGAAATTCAAAAGGATCTGGCGGTAGCCCAACTTAATGCCTTAAGTGATGCGGTGGAGAAGGCCCAGCGCGTTGAAACTGCAAGGTTACAAGTTAGAAACTTCCAAGCAAGAAAAAGGGGCTTTCCGGGGAGCAGCTCAGAACAAGCGGATAATAGTACAATCCCTAAAGTTCGAAAGGGAAACGGGGAAGTACGACTACCGGGAGTGACAGGTGGTGTTCCACAGGAGGGATCAGTCTCTGCTACTCGTGGTTCCTGTGGATATTGCGGAGTGCCAAATCATACTGAAACCAATTGCTGGAAGAAAGAAGGGAAATGCTTGCGCTGTGGAAACGCTGAACATCGGATTGCTAACTGTCCAGCTCGCTTGCGCTAGCGGAGAGGGACTCCGCCACCAACCAAGACTAACTCTCAGCAACCAGCCAAGACCAACCCCGGACAGTCGAAAGGAGAAGGGACTGGAGCGAAAGTACCGGCTCGAGTATATTCCCTGGAGCATCATCAGGTCCCTGACTCGTCTGAGGACGACGTAGAAGGTATGGTCTGTGGGGTACCTTAGATTTGATAGATTCCGTTGATAAGAAAATTTCGAGGACGAAATTTCTTTAAGGGGGAGAGAGTGTGAGGACCCGTAATTTTCTTAATTTCTAGGGTTTTAATTTCTTTTAATTATACGTTTTCCACCTTTTCTTTATTCGAAATATTGTGCAAATAAATTTTATGAGTAAATATAGCATTTAAATGATTTTTCTAGTATCGGTTAGTTTTTGAGAAATTAAGAGCGTATATTGGACGTGGGACCCGCTAGTGCGGAAAATTCGGAAAATTTCGGCCAACTAGATTAAGTTTTGTATACTGGGTTTAATTTATCAGGTGTTAAGAGATAATTAGAGGATACCTAGATGGACTATCAATGGAGAGAAAAAAGGATAGAGTTGCATTAAAAAGGGTGACAAGTGTCACCTTCCTATTCAACCTTGACTTTGACCATTATTTTTTACCTTTACTAATACTCAATTTTGACCCAAAAGCACCTAAATTTCTGCAAGCTTGGCCGACCCTCTCTCTCTCAAGAAAGAAAGAAAGCTCTTCAAGTTTTAGCTCCAATCTTGCTCAAGTTGAACCATCCAACCGTTTGATCTTGCAATTACTCCACTTAGTGATTGTGAAGTGATTGGTGAAGTTATTTGGAAAGCTAAGAGGACTAGTAGCTCTCTCTCTTGTTTCTAAGGTGAGTTGTGAAGAACCACCCTCCTCCCTTAATTGATGCTTAAATCATGATTAGTGGTGGTATGAGATGCAATATTATGGATTATTTCTTGATTTGTGGTTGAAGTGATGAAGTTTTATTATTTTTGGGGATTTTTCTGTTTTAATATGAACATGATTGTGTGGCTATCTATGATGATTGGAAATGGTATGTAAAGGAGCTAGGAGGTGGAAAAAGTAGTTAATTGCAAGAAATTTTGGTTTTGGAAGAAATTGAAAACCTAGGGTTTCATTAAGGAACATTCAGCCTGAATTTTTAGCTCCTAGTTAGAGGGCGAATTGGCCTTGGCTTAAAACATGAAAGTTGTAGCTAATGACATTTTAAAGGTGTCTACAAAATTTCAGGTCAATCGGAGTAGTGTAGAATGAGATAAGTCGAAATTACTATTGCTGTTCTGGTTTTACCCGAATGTAAGAATTGCGCCTGTAATTGGTCATTTTGGCTGGAATTGTTTCTGAATTGGTTGTTGAGGCCTTCTGATGAAATTTATCGCTGTTTCTTACCTTTCAGATGGTCTTGGAATTTCTGGATTTGGACTTGGAGAGCCTGAGTTATGATGTTTCCGCTAGAATGCGTTTTGGTGAATCTGTTTTACGTTTTTGATGTAGTATCTTGCATTTTTGACCTATTTGCACTCAAAACTGGGTTGAGTGACCTTCTGTGATGTTGTAGCCCTGTCTTTTAGCTTCGAAATGGTGGGTCTTGTACCCTCATCCAATAATCGTAGTGAAATTGGTGCCATTACCGCGAAATGAGGTCAAAAACTGTTTTTTCAGGGCTAAAGCTAATTCCATTTCCGGATTTTTCTGGTTTCCTCTAATGCTTATATATGCTTATGGAATCCTATTGTGATCATGTTGGCATTGGTTTATGACTTGTAATCGAGTCTTCTTGTGCTTATTGGAATATTCTAGGGCTTGACTTTTATTTCCGGTCATTTTCCTAGCTAACTTTTGTACTTGGATAACCTTGAGCCTATTGAACGGCTGTGGTGATGAATGTATATTGAGTATGACTTTGGGAGTTGATTGAGGAAAATACTGAAGCCGTGATGGCTGAAAAAGTAAGAAATTTAGGGAAAGTGCTGTCCAATTTTTCTAGGCCGATTGGTTCCTTTAAGTTTGAATTGGCTTGTGATAGAAATGAAGGGATTTTGGGTTTTTGAACCTAGGTATTCATGTTAACTTTTTGTTCCCAAAAATCATGTTTTGTACCCTTGCATTAGTAATTATTTGGCGAGGCATACGACTAGTAGCCGAGCCTCACATGTGCATTTTGTTTACTCGATTCTGGATGTGAAACCTTCAATTGGTTTACTTTGATTATTTTAGGGTTTCTTGGCGATTAAAGCCAATCCGAAGTGAAAACTTTTGAGGTATCTGTACTTGAACCGGTGAGTGTACCACTCCCCTCCATTGTTGTTTAACTTGATTTCTGCTCTGCAATCTGTTTAATTTGTTTGAGACGAGGGTGTACTTTATCACACTCGTTCTCTTGTCTGTTCATATGCCAATGTTGGTGTCAATCTAAATCTGAATCTGTATCTGATATCTGTATCTGTTCGGACGTCGTTTGGAAACTTGTAACCAACGACCTTTCTGTGACCTATGAGCTCAAATCCTGTGGCTAAGTTATTCGAGTCGGGCCGGCAAGGGCCTGGACGATTAGATAACGAACCACGGTAGTCTGTTTTGGGATCTTTGGGTATTGAGACCCTTGATTCCGGTATACTCGAGTATTACCATTTCTGTTTCTGATGAGGTGCGCGGGCCCGGTAAAGGGGTGTTTGGTGGACGGAATTTGGTGTAAAGTGGGGGACGCGTTGGTTTTATATACGTTGACGGAGAGTCAACCGGCTTGGATCAAGTACTGTACTGGAAAGCTGGCTCTTGAGAGCCACCTGTATCCTTCCTATTTGAGTTCTTGTGTTTACCTGTCTTACTTTATAGCGAGCATGTGTATCTGATTTGTGTAACGTGAAATGCCTGATTTTTCTGCTATATGTTTGGTACCTCATTGGGCGTAAGCTCACCCCCTCCTCGTTATCTTTGTTTTCCTTACAGGAACCTCTTTTGGAAATCATGATTTTGAGAAGCGAGTTGAGCTAGTTAGATATTCTTTTGCTCTTTTGTATAGCTCCTCGAGAGTGAGAAAACTCTAAATGTATTTCGTTTCACGGGTTCCCTTTGATTTGTAAACATAGCGACATGTATATACGAAAGTGTTTTTCTCATGTGATTTTGGTAAGTTACTTTTAAACTTGGCGGTCTTCAATCGGTCAATTCTTTTTGGGTCCTATCGCGCGTAATATAGGATTTGTGTGATTCCACTCCGTAGTCCTGGCGAGAACTGGGCAGGCGGTCCGCCGAACCCTTTGGTTCGCCTTAGGGGAAGGCGGGGCTGTCACAAAGTATATAACAAGTACAAGTAATAGATTCCAATTTGTTCAGTACAGGCAAGAGAACGAGTGTGATAAAGTACACCCTCGTCTCATACAAGATAAACAGTCAGGAAAGATATTCAAATAGCAAGTTCCAAGTACAGAAAACCAGTTTAGCAATAATTCAGGGGAGTGGTGTACTCACAGTTCAAATAAGGATGACTTCAAAAGTTTCCTTCCCAAGTGTGGCTTTAATCGTCGGCACCTCCTAGAACAATCAAGGCAAACACTTAAAACTTGACTCCAAGACCTAGTGTAGAATTCGCAAGTGAGACTTGGTTACGAGCCATATGCCTAGCCAAAAGAACCATTAATGCAAAGCAAAGAGGTGATCTCGGAGTAAAAGGTAACAATTAGTCCTATAGGCATGAATAACCTCAAAGCTCTACCTATACCGATTGACCAACTCCAAATTTGAAGTAGAAAATGAAAGTAAGGTCAATACTAGAAAAACAGGATTTTTCCAGTTTCGCGCAACCCTATATGAAAAATCATATCTCAAGTTTTGTAAGTCCGAAATTAGTAAAAATTATATCGTTGGAAAATATATTCAAAGGGCTATAACTTGCCAGAAAACACCATGGTAAGATTCGGAATGCAAGTCAGTCGAATTCAAGCCGCAAGTTGCTGCTTTATCCAGTGGAAGACAGAACAGGTATTTCAGTCAACTTTGAAAAATCACCATAAATGGTACAGAGATAAACAGGGTCTGAAATTTACATAGTTTATAGCCCTATAAATCTAATTTAAAACGCAACAACGGAATACAATTCTGACATTCCTACATCAAGATATGGCAAATCTCCCAAGACTGGGTAGAAGCTCCTGCAACCATTTGGACAGCACTTCCCCTTGTCTTTCTGTACTTTTCCAACCAAACCTCAACACCCAATCACAAACTATCAAACACCTTGAATTAGAGCCACAATACCCTTCAACACAACTAAATGGTAGCTCAACAAAGAAACCCTAGAAAAGTCCCAAGTATAAACCTTAAAACCAAAAGACAGTTTTGATGTCATTTAGCGGAATTAACACAACTGAAGCTATCATTGTCGGACTGGGGTGTAATTTACACTGTTTCGAAGCTAAGAGGAAGGGCTACAATTTTGAAGAAGGCCACTCAGTCCATTTTGTAGTGCAACTAGGTCAAAAGTTCAGTACACTAAACCAGAACTGTAAAAACAGGTTAACAAACCGCATTCTGGTTAAACATCCATAATTTAGGCTACAAAAATCCAATTCAGGTGATTCCAAAGCCATCCGAAAGCTAAGAGTCCAGGATACATTTCTTAAGGAGGCATTAAAAACCAAATCAGTAGTATTCTTGGTCAAAACCACCAATTACAGAAGCTGATTAACATCTTCGGGTAGAAGCAGGGCAGCAGGGGTATTTCGGTCTTTTCATAGGCTACGTTGCTCTGATTGGCCTGAAATTTTGCAGGCTACTATAAAACATCATTCTATACAACTTTCATGTTTTGTTATAAGGCTAAATCGACCTCTAACTAGGTGTAACAGTACTGGGCAGAAGGGAAAAAAATGGAAACCCTAATCTGGAAATTTTCCATAATACTACTTCCAACCATGAAATATGCTCATAAACTACCAAAACTGCAACTTTAAACCACTAATTAGCAATTAATTGAAGTAAAGAGGATGTTCTAGGCAAAATACCTTAAAACCACAAGAAAGGTAGGAGCTTAATCTTTCCTCCTTCAAAACAACTCCACCAACACCTTTAACCTTCCCTAATGATCACTTGTATGGTGTGATTTGTGATTTGGTTGGTTAAAACCTAAGATTGAAGCTAGCAAATGGAGTAGAAAATGAAGTTTTTCTCTCTTATTTTGCTCCTCTTAACAGCCGGCCATGACAAGAAAAATGGGATGTAAGGATCGAAGACAACCTAAGAGGGGGGGTGAATTAGGCTTTCAAAAAAACCTGCTAATATATATTCTACCTTTTTGAACAGACAGCCTTTCTTTTCTCAAATACCTCCCAATGAACAAGATAATACAAGAGCACAGGTATTCGTGAGATGGAAAGAAGAACAGTTTATATAGAAAAGCAGTAAATAAGAGTAAAGAACCAAACCAAGCTTCAAACACAACTGAGGTTTGAACACCACTATTATAAACCAAGATGCTTCAAGTTGAATAGACTTGCAACCAATCTTATGTGTACAAGAAAGGGATCACTTCCTTCTTGCCCCAAATCACACTTGGTCAAGCAAGGAAGTTTTACAAACACTCGCAAACCCTCACTCTGCTACACTATTGAAGAAGCTATGTCACACTTGAAAACCCTTCACGAAGATTGCACATGCAAGGAATACAAATATTTCTTTTGAGTATTCTAGCACACGAATCACTCACAATCTTATGCAGGCTTGATGTACAAAGTTGTTTTGAGGTGGTTGACTTTGTTCTTTTTATAGGAGACCAGAGAATTCCTCAATTAATGCTGTCAACGGGTAGAAGGCAGCTGAAGAGTCAACTAGCCGTTGATACTGTCGGACGTCCGATGTTTGGTTTTTATGCGTCCGAGGGTAGGATGAATACTTGGAAATTTCTTCTTCACTTCCTTCGGACGGCCGATGCGTCTAGAATGTTGCGTCCGAATCCTGATCAGTAATCGAGTATCTCCTAGCTTGTCTTCTTCGGACGTCCGAGTTTGAGTTCTTTACTCGTCCGAAGAAACTCAAAGAATGTCGGACGTCCGATACTCTCCTTTTGTGCGTCCAACATCATCCTCAGCAGACTTCATTCTTTTTTATCTTCTTTTTCTGCTTTAAATCCACAGACCTGTTTGGTTAATTTCTGAAAAGGATCTCTACAAAAGGTATTAGAAACATCCAATTGTTTTGTAATCATCAAAAGATATGAATTGAGATAAACAATCTCCCCCTTTTTGATGATGACAAAACAATTGGATAGAGCACAGAATTTAACTTCTCCCCCTAATGAAGTGCATGAGTAGTATATCAGAAGAGGCGCAATCCACATCATCATTGCTGATCCATCTCAACTCCCCCTGAGATTGTCTCCCCCTAACTAGTTACTTTATACAATCAGTGTTAAACCAAATCCAATTCCAATTCTCCCCCTTTTTGTCATCACAAAATTGAGTATCAGTTTTGGAACTAGCAGTACGTCCCATCAGAAACATTAACAGTGTTTTCATTTACAATGTACAACACAGTTTGAACTCAATCATGTAGCAGATGTTAAACAGAAACATTCATTCATTGAGCAGATTTCAAAAACTAATCATAACATCCATTCAAATCATTCATAACAAGCACTTAGTTAAAACATTCATAAATAGTAGAAAATATCCAGGTGTTCAGCACTTAGTACAAAAGTGCAATGCAAAAGATGAACTATAGTCCTAGGTTTAGGTGCAGTGACCTAGTAGTGCCTAGATAGTGATTTTAGATGATCCAGGCCTCCTCCTGGTCAGACGATACTGTTCAGGGTCCTCCTCTTCCTCAGTTTCCTCATCATCATCTTCAACTTCTTCCTCAGTTACTGGAGCCTTGCCTTTATCCTTGGGCTGAGAACTGGAAGCTGGAGTAGTCTCATCACCAGTGGTTGGCCTTGTGGGCTCAGATCTTGGTTCTTTCTGATGAGTAGTCTCATTTGTTTCAGGTATAGGGGGCACAAGAAGATTCCTTTTTTCAAGGAAAGAGGATTGTTGGGCAGAGGTCATGGTCATCATGAGACCATCTTCAAGAAGCATGACATGCTGTTTGAGGTCTTCAAGCAGGGAGATGACCTCAGAGTTGGAAGAGAAGGACTTACTGGCAGACTTTCTAGGATGAATGGTGAAAGGAGACATATACCCTGACTGATCATGGGGAGTTCTGGGAGTGACAGGGGTTTCATGCAAATTTTTCCTTCTAGACTCGGCCACAGTCTCCTTGTAGCACCAATGACCCTCAAAAAATTTTAGGTTCTTTCTTTCAAAATAAGCTTTGGAGAAAACTGAAGAAGCACTGTCTTTTGGAGATTTGCCAGAAAAGGGTATGTCAAAATGAGCAAAAATGGGGGTCAGAAATCTGCCATAGGAAAGCTTCCTACGACTATCAGTGCTGATTTTGAGCAGAAATTTACACATTACAAATCCAAAGTCAATGCGGATTTTTTCAACAAAGCAGTAGAAAAGATAGAGTTCCATTTTATTAGCATCTGTTCTGTGGCCATCAGTTGGCACCAACAGATTCGAGATGATAGTGAAGAT
The DNA here is from genome assembly GCF_036785885.1 of Coffea arabica. Lineage (NCBI taxonomy): Eukaryota > Viridiplantae > Streptophyta > Magnoliopsida > Gentianales > Rubiaceae > Coffea > Coffea arabica. The sequence goes on from NC_092316.1 coordinate 24,235,278, forward strand.
GATCAGATTCTGAGGACTGAGATCATCCAATCTGGCTTCAGCAGGGGTGTTGAATTTGGTTTGGAAATAAGTCATGAGTTTAGCATTGTAAAAGTGATGATAGGCAGAAGGGAATTCCTCATATGAAAAGAAATTTGCAATTTTTCCCTTAAAACCAGGTTCAATATTAGTTTTCAGAATAGAATTCACAATGTCAGGAGTTAATATGATGTCTACAGAGTTGACCCTAGAGATGAGTTCAGTGTGTGATATACCCTTTCTAAGATTAGCAAAAAATTGATACAGCATGTCAGGATAGAAAACATTAAGAATGGTCAAGAGATGAGTCCATTTCTGGAATTCAAAGAGTTTGATGACAGGTTCAAGATCAAGTTTACGAAATTCAAAAGGAATGATGAGCCTTTGGGTGATGAACCCTTTTTGAGAGACTAACTCAAATCTGTCTCTGGCTTCATCATCGATGAACTTTGGTAGAGGAATGGGTTCAGATGCAGGCTGAGATACTGGTTTCTTCCCAGAATGTATCCCTTTAGAGGTTTGAGTGACAGATGCACCAGCATTTTGAGTCTCAGTCCTTGTCCTTGGAGACTTCCGGATGGAGGGTTCAGGTGTTGGTTGACCCTCAGTGATGTTTTCTTCATACTGCTGATCAACAGAGGGATCAGCAGATTGCTTTTTCTTGGATTGAGGAGTTCTCTTCCCCTTTGCAGTCCTTTTTCTTTTACTGGAAGACCTTGTGACAGTTTCATCACCTTGGGTAGCCTGCTCTGGTTCCTCATTTCCACCAGCAATGTTCCCTTCAGAGATCTGCCCTTCCATTTGTTCATCAGATGATTCAGGAGATGAAGTAACTAATTTTCTTTGGGCAGTCTCCTTCACTATGCCCCTACGAGTCACTTTCTTTCTTTTTGGTGCCACAGGAGGTGGATCAACAATTTCAATGTCTTCATCCCTCAGTTTAAAAGACCGTCCGGCACTAGTAGATCCTCCCCTCATCCTAACCATGATGCAATGTGGATGTGATTTTTAATGCAGAGTTTTGTGTATAGAAGGAAAGAACAGTGAGAGTTAACAAGAGTGCACTTATGATGCCGCAGGGAGAGGGTCATATGAGGTTAGGGTTTCGTATGTAAATTGGGAATTTTGGGGCAGTTGGGTGTTAGGAGTGCTTTTTATGAGTGGTTAATGAGCAATAGAGGTGTAATAGAGTTGGTTGAGTCAATTTCTCGGAACTTGGTTTGAGGAGAGAGGAATTTGAATTTCAAATTTTAGAGAAACTGAAAGGTCGCGTCCGAGACTGATGAAGGAAAATGAATTGAGATGAGTCAGTAACTGCCTTATAGGACACATTTTTGAGTGTCGGACGTCCGAACGAAGTGATGCGTCCGACACAACCGTCCGAGCCAGGGATTTTCTGGACCTTGGATGAAGAACACTGTCGGACGTCCGTTTCAATTCATCGGACGTCCGATAAGGATTGACTAGAAATAACACTCAGAACATTTTTTTTTGTAACACCCAATCTAGTCCTCAAAGACACAAATTGATCTAGCGGAAGAGCTTTTGTGAGTATATCAGTGATCTGTTCAAATAAATTCAACACGGATTATCCCCTTTGAGACAAGATCGCGAATGAAATGATGCTTAATATCAATGTGCTTAGTCCTAGAGTGTTGAATGGGATTTTTTGTTAGATTAATTGCACTGGTGTTGTCACAGTACATGGGTACACATTCATATACTAAACCGAAATCATTTAATGTGTTTTTCATCCATAACAATTGAGCACAACAAGCACCAGCAGCAACATATTCAGCTTCAGTAGTAGACAGTGAGATAGCATTTTGTTTTTTACTAAACCAAGAGACCAAGCAATTTTCAAGAAAGTTACATATACCAGTAGTACTTTTTCTATCTATCTTACAACCTCCAAAATCAGCATCAGAGAATCCACACAAAGGAAGTTCATAACATTTTGGATACCATAAGCCAAAATTTAAGGTTCCTTTAAGATATCTCAAGATTCTTTTTACTGCATTCAAGTGTGATTCCTTTGGACAGGATTGAAATCGAGCACATAAACACACAGCAAACATGATGTCAGGCCTACTAGCAGTTAAATAAAGTAAACTTCCAATCATACCTCTGTACTTCTTCTCCTCAACTTTTGTACCTACCTCATCTTTGTCTAGTTTGGTAGAGGTGCACATAGGTGTCCCAACAGGCTTTGAATCCTCCATTCCGAATTTTTTCAGCAACTCCTTGGTGTATTTTGTTTGATTTATAAACGTTCCATCTTGGTTTTGAACCACTTGGAGTCCAAGGAAGAAATTCAGTTGTCCCATCATGCTCATTTCAAATTCTGTTTGCATGATTGTGGAAAAGTCCTTGCACAATTTTTCGTTAGTAGCACCAAATATGATATCATCCACATATATTTGCACAATCAAAAGATCTTGTGAGCTTTGTTTTGTAAAAAGTGTAGTGTCTACAACGCCTCTTTTAAAACCATTTTCAATCAGAAATCCACTCAGACGTTCATACCATGCTCTAGGAGCCTGCTTTAATCCATATAAAGCTTTTGAGAGTTTAAACACGTGATCTGGATAGGATTCATTTTCAAAACCAGGAGGTTGGTCAACATAGACCTCTTGGTCTATAAATCCATTTAAGAAGGCACTCTTAACATCCATTTGAAATAATTTAAAGTTCTTGAAACATGCAAATGCTAAAAGCATTCTTATGGATTCCAGCCGGGCTACTGGAGCAAAAGACTCATCAAAGTCTATTCCCTCTTCTTGAGTGTATCCCTTAGCCACCAGTCAAGCCTTATTTCTAACAATCTCCCCTTTATCATTAAATTTGTTTCTAAAAATCCATTTTGTGCCAATGATAGGATAGCCTTGTGGTCTGGCAACCAGAGTCCAAACTTTGTTTCTTTCAAATTGGATTAACTCTTCTTCCATAGCTAAAATCCAGTGCTCATCATTCAAAGCATCAACAACATTTTTAGGTTCAATATGTGATACAAAAGCAAGATTATCTATCAAGTGTCTAGATGAGCGAGTTCTGACCTTTTCAGAAGGATCACCAATTATAAGCTCCTTGGGATGATTATGAGCAAATTTCCAGGCTCTTGGAAGATCATTAGGAGCAGTGGTAACTCCATTATTCACTTCTTCAACTGGACTGACCTGAGCATCATTATCCTTTGAATCAGTTTCTGGTGAGGCAGAGTCATGGTCATTAATTGCTAGCTTCTTTAATCCTTCTTGAACACCTGTGTCATCATCTTCACCACAACTCATAGAAATGTCATCATTAGATTCATCAAAAGTAATGTGTATAGCCTCCTCTATAATTAGTATTCTACGATTATAAACTCTGAAACCTCTTTTGTTCTCACAATAACCCAAGAAAATTCCTTCATCAGATTTCTTGTCAAACTTTCCAAGATGTTCCTTGATATTCAAAATGAAACATTTACAACCAAATACTTTGAAGTAGCTGACTACAGGCTTTTTATCATACATGAGCTCATAGGAAGTTTTGTTCAAAATTGGTCTTAGAAGAACTCTATTCATGGTATAACAGGCTGTGTTTATGGCTTCTGCCCAAAAATATTTTGGTAAATTGCATTCGCTAAGCATGGTTCTAGCAGTCTCTTGGAGAGTTCTATTTTTTCTTTCTACAGCTCCATTTTGTTGAGGAACTCTAGCAATAGAGAATTCATGGGTAATACCATTATGATCACAAAATTCTGGAAAACCACAGAACTTAAATTCTGTCCCATTATCACTTCTAATTCTAACAATTTTCAAGCCAAGCAGATTTTGTACTTTAGCAAATAATGAGGTAAAATTCTTAAAGGCATCATCTTTATGAGCAAGGAATATTACCCAAGTATATCGAGAGTAGTCATCAACAATCACAAAACAATATCTCTTACCACCAAGGCTTGCATTCTGTGTAGGACCAAACAGATCAAGGTGCAGAAGTTCAAGTGGTTTTGAAGTAGAAACACATTTCTTATGTTTAAAAGAAACCTTGACTTGTTTTCCAAATTGGCAAGCATCACAGATTCTGTCTTTTTCAAATTTAATTTTTGGAAGACCTCTCACAAGTTCCTTTTTAGAAATTTCTTTTAGCAAATCCATATTGAAGTGACACAACCTTCTATGCCACAACCATGGATCCTCATTTGCTACTTTAAGACATTTGAGATGTGAGGAATCAATTTTTTCAAGAAACACTACATAGACATCATTAACCCTTTTTCCTTTGAAAACAATGTTGAACTTTGAGTCAAATATGAGACATTCAAGCTTTTTGAACAATACAAACAAATTCCTATCACACAATTGGCTAACACTTAACAGATTGTAGCTCAAATTGTCAACAAGAAGAACATTGTGGATAAAAGTTTGATCATTCTTACCAACATCACCAATACCAACAGTCTTGGCTTTATTATCATCTCCAAATGTTACCTTTCCACTTGCTTTCTGCTTGAGTTTGATGAATTGTGATGCATCACCAGTCATATGTCTTGAACATCCACTATCAATGAACCATTTTGATTCTTTAGCACTATAATCCTGGTTCACCTACACACAAACCCACAAGATAATACTTGGTACCCTTTATATGTTGGGTCCTTGAGAGTTAGTCTTATGTTTGACTATCCACATGCATCTCATGCCGTTCCTCATGTTTTTCTTAACATGACAGTTGCTATACATGTGACCAGATTGACAACAAAAGCTGCATATTGACATTGGATCAATCAAATGAACAGGTTTAATGAATCTGACTTGCCTTCTTCTGTGGATAGCAAACTCATTTGTAATTTGGTTCAGTCTTATTTGATGAGTATTAACATAAGATACAGTGTCATTCTTTTGAAGCTGATTTTGTTTCACATGATATAACACTTTACATAAATCATCCATCCTTTTTCTTAAGCTGCATTGCTCACTTTTGAGTAAGTCACAGTAATTTTTCTTCTTGTGAAGTTCAGCAAGCACATCAGTTTCAGTCCTTTTCAGGTTATCATTTTCATGCTTTAGACATATGTTTTGTCGAAAAAGACTTGCATTGTCTTGTATTAGAAAGCTGTTTTTTTGCTTCAGTTCCTTGTTTTTAGCATAGGATTCTTTCAAGCTGTTATGTATTTTTTCTAGAAAAGAATTAACATCATCATCAGATTCACTATCACTATTGGATTGAGAATTGCATTGTGTTACCTCTTCATCTCCAATAGCCATGAAAGCCACTTGAGCAGATTCCTCTTCTTCTTCAACTTCACCTTCTGAGTTGCAATCATTCCAGGTAATCTGGAAATTGTTGAACTTTGGTTTTCGTTCAATCTTGCTTTCCTTCTTTTTCTTCATTGGACACTCATTTGCATAGTGTCCAGGTTGGCCACATTCGAAACATTTATCGTTATGTTTCTTGTTGAATTCTAGTTTCCCTCTATTCCTGAAGTCATTAGTCTGATTTTGGAAGGAATTGCTGGATCCGCCTTTCCTGAATCTTCTCTTATTGAGAAATCTTTTGAAGCCTCTTGTGATGAGTGCAATATCACTATCATCACCTTCCAAGTCATTTTCATCCAGTGAGGCTATTTCATCTTCATCTTGTGAAGCTTTCAGAGCAATACTCTTCCTTCCTTTTATGTCTTCTTCTTCCTGCAACTTAGATTTAAGTTTCAGTTCATAAGAGGTTAGAGAGTTAATCAGAGATTCAATGGATAAAGAATTTAAATCCTTAGCTTCCTCTATAGCAGTCACTTTGCTTTCCTAATCCTTTGATAGAGCATTCAGAATTTTTCTGTTCTTTTCACCTAGAGAGTACTCCTTCTCGAGCACCTCTAAATCCTTGATCAGATCATTGAATCTACAATACATTTTGTCGATGTTCTCATGAGGCTCCATCTTAAAAGATTCATACTTAGTGACCAGAATGGACTTTTTCTGTTCTCTTACGTTGTCACTACCCTCATGAATTTCTCTTAACTTATCCCACATTTCTTTGGCGGATTTACACCCTTTTACTCCAATTGACTCATTTGAGTCTAAGGCACTATAGAGAACATTCATGGCTTTGGCATTCAATGTGAGATTGGTTCTATCTTGAGCATTCATTTCAGCTCTCGTTTTTGGCCGCAACAAGCCTGTTTCTGCATCAAGAAAGTTAGCATCATGCGGTCCTTCATTCACAATAAACCACAGCTCAATATCAATGGATTGCAAGAATATAATCATTCTTTCTTTCCAGCTAACATAATTAGAACCAGTGAACATGGGAGGTCTAGTAACAGATTGCCCCTCAACAAACATAGCATGACTGGTTGTCATCTTACTCCAAGCCGCTTGAGCTTAATCTCTAGGAGACCAAGCTCTGATACCAATTTTAAGGATCGAAGACAACCTAAGAGGGGGGTGAATTAGGCTTTCAAAAAAACCTGCTAATATATATTCTACCTTTTTGAACAGACAGCCTTTCTTTTCTCAAATACCTCCCAATGAACAAGATAATACAAGAGCACAGGTATTCGTGAGATGGAGAGAAGAACAGTTTATATAGAAAAGCAGTAAATAAGAGTAAAGAACCAAACCAAGCTTCAAACACAACTGAGGTTTGAACACCACTATTATAAACCAAGATGCTTCAAGTTGAATAGACTTGCAACCAATCTTATGTGTACAAGAAAGGGATCACTTCCTTCTTGCCCCAAATCACACTTGGTCAAGCAAGGAAGTTTTACAAACACTCGCAAACCCTCACTATGCTACACTATTGAAGAAGCTATGTCACACTTGAAAACCCTTCACGAAGATTGCACATGCAAGGAATACAAATATTTCTTTTGAGTATTCTAGCACACGAATCACTCACAATCTTATGCAGGCTTGATGTACAAAGTTGTTTTGAGGTGGTTGACTTTGTTCCTTTTATAGGAGACCAGAGAATTCCTCAATTAATGCTGTCAACGGGTAGAAGGCAGCTGAAGAGTCAACTAGCCGTTGATGCTGTCGGACGTCCGATGTTTGGTTTTTATGCGTCCGAGGGTAGGATGAATACTTGGAAATTTCTTCTTCACTTCCTTCGGACGGCCGATGCGTCCAGAATGTTGCGTCCGAAGAGCTGCACCACTTGTCAGACGTCCGATACACAGGTGTTGAGCGTCCGAATCCTGATCAGTAATCTAGTATCTCCTAGCTTGTCTTCTTCGGACGTCCGAGTTTGAGTTCTTTACTCGTCCGAAGAAACTCAAAGAATGTCGGACGTCCGATACTCTCCTTTTGTGCGTCCGACATCATCCTCAGCTGACTTCATTCTTTTTTATCTTCTTTTTCTGCTTTAAATCCACAGACCTGTTTGGTTCATTTCTGAAAAGGATCTCTACAAAAGGTATTAGAAACATCCAATTGATTTGTAATCATCAAAAGATATGAATTGAGATAAACATGGGAGAAAAAATTGGGTCCAAATTGGTTTTAGTAAAGTTAGAAAAGTCTTGGTCAAATTCAACATCCAATGGTTTTGTGACACTTGGCACCTCTAAGCTTTAATCTAATCTTCTTGTCTCTCCATACTAATCCATATAGGTAACTTCTAATTCTCTCTTAGCACATTGCAAAATAAGATCACTTAATACAAACTCCAACAAGTTGTCAAAAATATATCGCATATACCGTACTAGCGGGTCCCACGTCGATATACACTCTTAAAATCTCATGAACTAATTTATACTAGAAAAATTATTTTAAAAACCCTATTTGCTCATACCAATTATCCGGAAAATTTTTCTAATAAAGAGAAGGTATAAAAAGCGTACAATTAAATAAAATAAAGCCTAGAAAATCGGAAAATTTACGGGTTCTCACAAACTTTGAGACAAATTTTGAATACCTTTCGTTTGGAATCATGAAAAAGTGTCTTCTAAAAACTTTTTTGGATGTAGTTTCCAATGGTATCAAGTTTTCCAATTTTGGAATCATAAAGAATGAAATGTGATTTTTCAAAGTTTGCTTGCCGAATCTGAAATTTCTGAACTTAAAGGAAATTGAGGGTTTCAAACTCTCCATTTTCCTTTGATATTGCTAGTGCGACGACCCCACCTCCCCCTAAGGCGTACCAAAGGGTTCGGCGGACCGCCTGCCCAACTCTCGCCAGGACTCACTCACAAGCTCACGCGACTCACGTACATACGCATCCATGAACCATAAATAACATCCACGATTCAAGCTTATAATATACATGGATAGGAAACAGGGTACAAAGTCTCGATATACTCAAACTAGTTCAAAGCGTATACAATCCAAGTACAAAACAATCCATTCGAGGAATAGCGCGAGTACAAGTCAAAATTCAAAACAAAATCAAGAGCAACTAGACTACGCTAGCCTTTACACATCTCACGCTTCGCTCGTACCCCTGTAAGGAAAACAAACTAACGGGGTGAGCCAAAGCTCAGTGAAGTTCCCAAATATCAAATTGGTCAACAAATCAAGTGATAACAAAGTAATAGTGAAATAGCGAGCAAACAAATCAAATCAGGAAAATGGTACTTCAGCTAGCCAAGTAATATCAGGTTCACATTCACATGTAAGGATACAGTAACCCATATCACGGCTCCATTCCAGCTTGGTCAAGTGGTAGTTGACACTCTGCCAACTTTCAAGTCATAACAAGTCCAAAATAAAACTCCACTACACGCCAATCACCGTCCACCAATCAACCCCCTTTCCGGGCCCGCACGCCACACGAAACATGGGTGGTAATACTCGAGTATACCGTTTAGTCAGGGAGATAACACTCCACCTGACATTACAAGTGACCCAGGGTTCGTTATCTAATCGACCAGGCCCTTGCCGGCTCGACTCAATTAACTAGCCACAGGGTTTCTGGAATTCCAGGCAAGACATGTGACACCCCGAAAAAAAAAAAAGAGTTTCAGAACCCGGAAATTTTCTAATTTTCTAGGGTTTATTTTTTTAATCGCTCGCCTTTTCTACATTTTCTTGATTAGAAAAATTCCCCACATAAAGTTTATGAGCAAAGATAGTTTTAAAATAATTTTTCTAGTATCGGTTAGTTTTTGAGACATTAAGAGCGTATTTTGAACGTGGGACCCGCAAGTGCGGTAAATGCATTATATTTTTGACAACTTGTTGGAATTTTGTATTAAGTGATATTATTTTACAAAGTGTTATGATATTTCTATTGGAGAGACAAAAGGATAGAGTTACATTAAAAAGGGTGACAAGTGTCACCTTCCTATTAAACCTTGACTTTGACCATTATTTCTTACCTTTACTAATACTTAATTTTGACCCAAAAAGCAGCTAAATTTCTGCAAGCTTGGCCGAACCTCTTGGAGCAAAAATACAAGAAGAAAGCCTTCAACTCCAACTCCATTTCTTGCTCAATCTTGTGAATCAACCGTTAAACTTTCAAATTCCTCCACAAAAGTCACTTGTTTAGGAAGATTGAAGGTAGTGGTGGAGTGATTAGAGAAGGCAAAGGACTAAGCCATCAACTTTCTTGATATTTCAAGATTCATGTCTAGCAATCCTTTCTTTGTTCTTGATTATGCTAAATTAGTGACTTGTGATGGCTAAAGAGATGGTTTGATGGATTATATCTTGAGTTGTGGTTGACTTGATGAAGTTTTATAATTTTTGGGGATTTTTTTGTTTTAATATGAACATGATTGTGTGGCTATATATGATGATTGGAAATGATATTTAAGGACTCTATGAGGTGGAAAAAGTGGTTAATTGCAAACAATTTCTGTTTTGGAAGAAATCTTGGAAAGTTAGGGTTTGATGTTCTTCATTCTGCCTGAATTTGTAGCTCATAGATAGAGGCCGAATTGGCCTTGGCTTAAAACATGAAAGTTATAGAGAATGGTATTTTGTAAGTGTCTACAAAATTTCAGGTCAATCGGAGTAGCGTAGCTTGAGAAAGGTCGAAATTACCCTTGCTGTCCTGGTTTTACCCGAATTTGGGAATTGCTTCTGTAATTGGTTGTTTTGGTCAGGAATGCTTCCAAATTGGTTGTTGAGGTCTTCTGATGAAATGTAGCCCTGTTTCTTAACTTTCAGCTGGTTTTGTAATTTCTGGATTTGGACTTAGGTAGACTGATTTATGATGTTTCCGCTAGAATGCGTTCTGTGAATCTGTTTTTGTGATTCTGGTGTAGTATCTTGCATTTTTGACCTTGTTACACTCGAGACTGGGTTGAGTGACCTTCTGTAATATTGTAGCCCTATCTCTTAGTTTTGAAACGGTACATCTTGTACCTTCATCCGACAATCGTAGTGCCTTTGGTGCCATTACCGCAAAAGGATTCATTTGTGAACTTTTCCCTAGCTTGACTTGTACTAGTACTACTTGGAGCTTGCTAAATGACTATTGGATGAACTTGTTGTTGTGTGTGTACCTTTGGGACTGGCTGAGGAAATAATGAAGCCATGATGGCTGGAAAAGTTAGCAAATTCAGGGGAAGTGCTGTCCGAACTTTGAAGGGACTTGTTTGCATTGAGTTTGTGATCTAAGACTTGGATTTGAGCAAGGCAATGTTATATGATGGATGATTCTGAGCCATGGAGATGAGTGACCCTAAGCTATTTCCAAAGTACTTGTGAAATGCTTCTTGCATTATTTATTCGATTGCATATCATGCGTGCTTGCATGTGGATTCATGACATGATTTGGCTTCAATGAGTTCTGGAAAAGTCTAGTGCTGGACACCAACGTCTCCACCTTGTTTATGGTTCATGTTCATGTTTATCTGGAGCTCAGAAAGGGGTTCCCTCTCAATGTTAATGTTAAATGATCTATTTGAGCGTTGGGTGTTCAAGTGCAATGATTTCACCGGCTCACGAGAGCAATAAACGGACATTTGTTCTTTGAATCATGACATCATCGAAATGATCGAAATGCATTATTGTGAAATATATTTGATTTCTGATTTTACTGGTTACTCGCTGAGCTTCTAGCTCACCCCAAAACTATTTTATTCCCCTCCACAGGGCTCGTGGCGAAGGAAGGCTTGTTGTGATTTTATTGTTGTGGAATTCCTCTTGTATAAGAATTGGGATCATGGATCAGAGTGGCGCAGTGGAAGCGTGGACGCTTCGCTTTTGATATGTAATTCTTGGAGAACTTGATGTATATTGGAGATTTACATTGTAATATTTGAGGTTTATTCTTGTAATTCATTTGAGGATTGTAGTGAACGACTGAGTCCCGGCGAGAGTTGGGCAGGCGACCCGCCGAACCCTCTGATTCACCTTAGAGGGAGGTGGGGCCGTCACAGGTGGTATCAGAGCTTAGGCTTCAGATCTCTGTAGTGTATCCTAGGCTTGAAGTTTAGGATGCCGGACTGTGGATTTGGTTTGCAATATTAGTGATTCTTGCGGGATATCTCGACTTGATTGGTATAAGATGGAATGTCGAGGACGACATTATTTTAAGGAGGGGAGTTTGTGATGCCCCGAAAAAAAAAAGAGTTTGAGAACCCGGAAATTTTCTAATTTTCTAGGGTTTATTTTTTTTAATCGCCCGCCTTTTCTACATTTTCTTGATTAGAAAAATTCCCCAGATAAAGTTTATGAGCAAAGATAGTTTTAAAATGATTTTTCTAATATCGGTTAGTTTTTGAGAAATTAAGAGCGTATTTTGAACGTGGGACCCGCAAGTGCGGTAAATGCATTATATTTTTGACAACTTGTTGGAATTTTGTATTAAGTGATATTATTTTACAAAGTGTTATGATATTTGTATTGGAGAGACAAAAGGATAGAGTTACATTAAAAAGGGTGACAAGTGTCACCTTCCTATTCAACCTTGACTTTGACCATTATTTCTTACCTTTACTAATACTTAATTTTGACCCAAAAAGCACCTAAATTTCTGCAAGCTTGGCCGAACCTCTTGGAGCAAAAATACAAGAAGAAAGCCTTCAACTCCAACTCCATTTCTTGCTCAATCTTGTGAATCAACCGTTAAACTTTCAAATTCCTCCACAAAAGTCACTTGTTTAGGAAGATTGAAGGTAGTGGTGGAGTGATTAGAGAAGGCAAAGGACTAAGCCATCAACTTTCTTGATATTTCAAGGTTCATGTCTAGCAATCCTTTCTTTGTTCTTGATTATGCTAAATTAGTGACTTGTGATGGCTAAAGAGATGGTTTGATGGATTATATCTTGAGTTGTGGTTGACTTGATGAAGTTTTATAATTTTTGGGGATTTTTCTGTTTTAATATGAACATGATTGTGTGGCTATATATGATGATTGGAAATGATGTTTAAGGACTCTATGAGGTGGAAAAAGTGGTTAATTGCAAACAATTTCTGTTTTGGAAGAAATCTTGGAAAGTTAGGGTTTGATGTTCTTCATTCTGCCTGAATTTGTAGCTCATAGATAGAGGCCGAATTGGCTTTTGCTTAAAACATGAAAGTTGTAGATAATGGTATTTTATAGGTGCCTACAAAACTTCAGGTCAATTGGAGTAGCGTAGCTTGAGAAAGGTCGAAATTACCCTTGCTGTCCTGGTTTTACCCGAATTTGGGAATTGCTTCTGTAATTGGTTGTTTTGGTCTGGAATGCTTCCAAATTGGTTGTTGAGGTCTTCTGATGAAATGTAGCCCTGTTTCTTAGCTTTCAGCTGGTTTTAGAATTTCTGGATTTGGACTTAGGTAGACTGATTTATGATGTTTCCGCTAGAATGCGTTCTGTGAATCTGTTTTTGTGATTCTGGTGTAGTATCTTGCATTTTTGACCTTGTTACACTCGAAACTGGGTTGAGTAACCTTCTGTAATATTGTAGCCCTATCTCTTAGTTTCGAAACGGTGCATCTTGTACCTTCATCCGACAATTGTAGTGCCTTTGGTGCTATTACCGTAAAAGGATGTCAAAAGCTATTTTTCTGGTTTTGAGCTTAACCTTCATTTCCAAACTTTTCCCTAGCTTGACTTGTACTAGTACTTCTTGGAGCTTGCTGAATGACTATTGGATGAACTTGTTGTTGTGTGTGTACCTTTGGGACTGGCTGAGGAAATAATGAAGCCATGATGGCTGGAAAAGTTAGCAAATTCAGGGGAAGTGCTGTCCGAACTTTGAAGGGACTTGTTTGCATTGAGTTTGTGATCTATGACTTGGATTTGAGCAAGGCAATGTTATATGATGGATGATTCTGAGCCATGGAGGTGAGTGACCCTAAGCTATTTCCAAAGTACTTGTGAAATGCTTCTTGCATTATTTATTCGATTGCATATCATGCGTGCTTGCATGTGGATTCATGACATGATTTGGCTTCAATGAGTTCTGGGAAAGTCTAGTGCTGGACACCAACGTCTCCACCTTGTTTATGGTTCATGTTCATGTTTATCTGGAGCTCAAAAAGGGGCTCCCTCTCAATGTTAATGTTAAATGATCTATTTGAGCGTTGGGTGTTCAAGTGCAATGATTTCACCGGCTCACGAGAGCAATAAACGGACATTTGTTCTTTGAATCATGACATCATCGAAATGATCGAAATGCATTATTGTGAAATATATTTGATTTCTGATTTTACTGGTTACTCGCTGAGCTTCTAGCTCACCCCAAAACTATTTTATTCCCCTCCACAGGGCTCGTGGCGAAGGAAGGCTTGTTGTGATTTTATTGTTGTGGAATTCCTCTTGTATAAGAATTGGGATCATGGATCAGAGTGGCGCAGTGGAAGCGTGGACGCTTCGCTTTTGATATGTAATTCTTGGAGAACTTGATGTATATTGGAGATTTACATTGTAATATTTGAGGTTTATTCTTGTAATTCATTTGAGGATTGTAGTGAACGACTGAGTCCCGGCGAGAGCTGGGCAGGCGACCCGCCGAACCCTCTGGTTCACCTTAGAGGGAGGTGGGGCCGTCACAAGACATATCTCAAGTACATGTAGAGCAAGTCAAGTGTAATCAATAGCAAGAACAAGTCATATTAGGGCAAGTGCGGTAAAGTACACCCTTGCCCTATCATTCATTTTCATGTAATCATACAAGTCAAGTAAGGAACACATGTATCAAGTACAATCGGGTATTTGGAAGCACTCACCAAAATATAGTGCTTCAAGTATTCACGTTCACTTATACTCCAGGTTTGGAGTCCAGATCTGCGATAAAAATCCAATTTGAGAACTTTGAAACACGAGTAAGATTTGAAACTTAAACGTTCCGTTCATTAAGAATCGTCCAATTGAAATTCATTTGAAAGACATTCGTGAAACACTTGCTCGCTTTTCAAATCATAAGGTTTTTGTAGCATATATACTTGGAAACAACACTTGAGTTGAAAGTACAAGGAAATACAAGTTTACATTGGCCATTATATCTTTTCCCCAAGGTTACAAGTTCGACTAGGTTTTACCATATAACCCTCGATTCAAGAGAGCCAAAGTCCTAGATGGCTCAAGTACTAGTCGTCTAAACTTGACCCAAGTCGCAAGGGTATTTCTATAGCCCTCAAGCGTAAATTCGGGCAGCATGCCCTTTGTGTTTACCTAATTTTCAGCCATTTATGGCTTCATTTTTACTCAATCCAACCCAACATCATCCATAACATAATTTCAGTTCTTTAGCCATTCCATAGGCTCACAACAACACACGAACAAAGATTAAGCTAATATCAAGTTCGGAAATGCAATTACAAAAGACAGATTTGACGGGCTTTGCGGAAATAACATATTCAAGGCTACGATTATACCATTTCGAAGCTAAGACAAAATCCTACAACTTTCATGAAGATCACTTAGTCAAATTTTCAATGTAACCTGATCAAATTCCCAACTCACATAACCTGGTTTCAACTATTCGGCTAATCAATCGCACTGCACTCAAACGACCATATCTCAGTCTACTAAGGTCCATTTAAGGCGTTCTTGATGGCGTTACAAACCTAAGACAAGGAACTGAAACTTTCATGTTTTGGTGAAAGGCTAAATCCAAACGGATTATAGTGAATAAACTCAATCAAAAAGACTGAACTGTCCACGCGGAACTCGGGAAAGTGACCTAGATCAGCGAGGGTATTTTCATCTTTTCACAAGCTACGATGCTCCGATGGAGCTGAAATTTTGTGGGCTACTACAAAATACCATTCTATACAACTTTCATGTTTTGACCTAAGGCCAATTCGGCCTCTAACATGAGGCTACAAAACCGGACAGAAAAAGGGGGGAAAATTTTCCAGAATCTGGAATTTTTTTGGTCTTCAATGAAACTTTCTCAAATTTCTTATTCCAATCACTACCAAAGCCCCTTACATAAACTTATTTTCAACATATGCAACTATACAACAAGTGTAGACAGAAATTAATCAAACCCTAACTTGTTTATTTCATTCAATAATCATCACAACCACTTGCACATCTTGAAATCAAGCCAAAACTTAAGCTAAATAACATCTTAACGCAAGATTTAAAAGATCAAGGACCATGATCAGATATAATACCTCAAAGACAAGCTTGGATGAGTGATAATCCACCTCCTTTGAAAATTTCTAGTTCCTCTAGCTTCCCAACTCACAATTAACACTTTAATGGGTTTGGAAATCGATTTTCTCACTTGGTTTGGCTAAGATTCAAGAAGAAGGAAGTTTTCTTTTGCTCTCCCTTTCTCTCCCTCTTTTGGTCCGCCAGCTGCATAAAAAATGAAGAGGAAAGTGCAAAATTGGAAATAAGAAAGTTAGTTGCTCTCTTGGCCAAGATACTCTAGGGTGGCGACAAGTGTCGCCACCACCACCTTTCATTTTTCTCTTTCCTTTTCCTTGTTATTTTAGCCTCAATTTTCGGTCAAAGGCAGCTGACAATTAAGAAGATATTTTGCTCAAATATCAATGAGCTTGTATGGTAAGAAAGTGGTAGTCAAGTGGTGCGTTCAATCGGTAGTGCGCGGGACCCGCCGGTTCGCGCCGTTTTTCTTAAAAACACACGTACTAGGGTTTTTACTTCCTATTCACCAACCTTATCTCATTGCTCCTAATCACATATTATTTCTCACTTAAAAGTCACTTTTAATCACCAAATTTGATCCTTGCTCCATACCGAAAATTCATCCGGCGAAAAAATCGCGAAAACCTTAATTTGCCCCAATCTTGGAAACGAAGAGTGAAACCCTACTTTCTAGGTTCATCTGCACTTATTGTTGAACAATTGGGTTGCAGGGCTTTAATAAATAATAATTTTCTAATAAAGGGCAATTTTTTTTTGAGAAAAATATAAGAAATTTGCGGGTCCTCACAGCTAGACCGTTTTACTCTTGATTTCAAAGACGAAAATCAGATTTCTCTTATGTTTTTGAAATCCACTTCCGAGCCTCGATTACAAATAATTAAGGCTCAATTCATGAATTCTTCTTAAATTGTACACTAGTACAATTTTCTTTGATAAATAGGGATTCTAAGTGATAGTGTACAATAATTGATGGTTATTTGCTCAGGCGCTCAAGGGGACCTTCAAGAGGGACTCGGAGCGGACGCCTAAACACTTGTTTGGGCGCTTACTCACTTGTTTTGACTAGATGAGTGTTCCATATAGGAGTACGTTATCTGAATGAGTTTATGACATGCTTATTCTATGATCATTAACTGTTAAGGGCTACATGTTAAGTATTTACCACACTCATGCATATTTAAATAAGGTATACTTGAATTACTCGACATGAAATGCTTGAAGTGCATATTTATGTGACTACTTGAATTATTCGACATGAAATGCTTGAAGAGCATATTTACTCAACATGTCTCCCAATTAACCGTTAACCGTAGTTACTTATCATTTACCAACCTACTTGATTACCTGCTTACTCGACTACCAATCTACTTGATTACCTGCTTATTGGATTACTTGACTACTTGATTACTTGATTACCGTAAATTACATATTCATATGAAATTATCCACCATTTTAAGACGAGTGTGTACTTTATCTCACTCGACCTATTCAAATGATAAAATTTTACCGTTCGTCCATTTACTTGATTACTTGTGCATGTTGTAAGCTCTAAGCTGAACTTGGGTCCTGCCCTTGGTTTCTGACCTACTCGAGCCAGGACTAGACTCGGTCGGATAGGTTGGAACCCTGGGCCACCGTTTCGGTATACTCGAGTATTACCACTGGAGGGATAAGGTGATGCCAGACAAACCGAGGGGATCCGGAAGTTATAAGGTGCAGTTGATCGACATAGTTCCAATGGAACACTGTATCCTTCAATGTGTGTTTATTTTGCATAATGATAACCGTTTCATGCAAATGTGCTATACCTATGATATACTCAAATTACTTGTAGAATGATAATTGTCTCATGTTCATATGTCAACGTACAACTCTGAACCATACATGCGGTATGCTCAATTACTTGATTTATTAGAACTGCTAGAGTGCCTTGGAACCTCACTGGGTTGTGTAGCTCATTCCACGTTTTTGTTTTCCTTAACAGGGTTCGAGACCAAGAGCGCTCGTGAATAATACTAGATTGTTTTTTTTTGGAAACTTTAAGTTGTATTACAGCAGATGGCTGTAGTAAATGTTCTTTTGGGTTGTATTAAACTTGAGAGCTGATTAATTGTAAGTGTGAGATATTTTGGAGTACTTTAATTATTTATTGAAGTTATTTGAAGTATTCCGAACTTTTGAATTGTGGATTATAGTGAGTTCTGATGAGAGTTGGGTAGGCGTCACACGGATACCCTTCGGTTCGCCTTAGGGAGAAGTGGGGGCGTCACAGATAGGCTGGGGTGAGAAAATAACGAGTATAGGTTGGAGAACATTTGGCTTGTTTATGGTTGTTTTGCCCAGGACCTTTTTTTCCCCTTTTTTTTCTTTTTTTGAATAAACATGTGGTGGGTAGACTTCCTTTATCTGTAATAACATTTTTTGGTGGGATTTGACAAGGGGTTGGGCTCAATGCATCAGAAGTCTCTTCTTCCCCTCTTTGTTCGTCGACTTTCTCTCTCTAAAACTCTTATAGTGGCTCTTTCTCTCTTTTTCTTCATCTTCCAACTGAGAGAAACAATGAGCTAGATGGTTTTCTTCATCTTCCAGCCTCTTTCTTCTTCTTAGAGAGGCTCTTTTTTTTCAAGTTTTTCCTTCCCTATCAAAACTTATTTAGCCCTTTATTTTTTTAAAATTTTTTCTTTGTCTAACATTCATATATTTCTGATCTTGCAAGTGAAATATTACAAATTTCCTCCATCATCTTAATCAGGTTTTGAAAGTTTTTGTTGATCCCTTATTAAAAACAAGTTTTATATGGTTAAATGTGCTTTGCTGCATCCTTCCTTTTCTATTACTGACCTCTTCTTGTTTTTCTTGCCATATGCATAACCTGAATCGAGACCTTTTCGGTTGTCCTAAGTTCCCATTGCCCATGGTTAGCTATCAAAGTCCGATCTCAATTTTTCCCATGGCTATGAAGCATCAAAGCACATGTAAGAAATTTGAGGAATTTTTTCCCTAATGCCTTCTAGTGTTGTAGGTTGAAATAATAGAAATATGTGTGCAGTTTGTCTTGCCTATGCCTTATTCATGTATCTTGCTCCAAGAAGATTGTCTACCTACTTCATTGCTATTCTATAAATGGTTATATGTAGGTAAATTGCTACTCTTGTGAGAACCCTCACTTAAAAATATAAATTCTCCAAAAAAATCGCTTGTATTGCCCTAAGACTAAATCACTAAAAAATTTGGGTAGGAGAACTCCACCACCTTAGTCTTGCAGTTTAACTGAGCATTATAACGGGCTAACCAATCTATGCCTATAATCACATCATACCCCTTGAGGTCCAAACTTATCAAGTCTACCACCAACTTTCATTCTCCTACCCAAATCTCACGATTACCTATGCCTCTAGAAAATTAAAACCTCTAAGAAATATAATTGCCTATGCTTCTAGAAAATTAAAACCCTATGAACAGAATTACCCAACTCATGATTTGGAATTGGCCGCTGTAGTTTTTGCCCTACAGAAATGGAGGCATTACTTATATGGGGTGACTTTTGAGGTTTATACTGGCCATAAGAGTTTGAAATATCTATTCTTTCAGAAGGATCTAAACTTGAGACAGCGTCGGTGGGTGGAATTTCTTGAGAATTATGACTGTACAATCAACTACTACCTGGGGAAGGCCAATGTTGTACCAGATGCCTTAAGTCGGAAAGTTCGAGTAGTTGGATTAATGGTCAAGGAATGGAATTTGTTGGAAAAAGTGAGTGAATGGAATTCACGGTTGGACCGACAGAGAGTGATCTTGGGGAATATCACGGTAAAATCTGATTTGTTGGACTGAATTAAGGAAGCTTAGAAGAATGACCGAATGGTACAAAAATGGGTAGAAAAGGTGCAAAAAGGAAAAATCTCAGACTTTAATGTGAGTTCGGAAAGTATTTTGAAATTTCGGAATCGGATAGTGGTGCCGCAAGATGAAGTGATAAAAAGAGAGATTTTGGAGGAGGCATATCGATCGAAGTATACAGTATATCCCAGAAGCAGTAAAATGTACCAGGATTTGAGGAGACTGTATTGGTGGGATAAAATGAAAAAGGAAATTGCTCAATTTGTCCAAAAGTGTTTAGTGTGCCAACAAGTGAAAGCTAAACATCAGAAACCCTCAGGTCTTCTATAGCCTCTTGAAATTCCTGAGTGAAAATGGGAACATATTATGATGGATTTTGTGTTAAGATTACACCGTACTCAGAAAGGTCACGACGCTGTTTGGGTAATAGTTGATAGGTTGACCAAATCTGCTCACTTTTTGCTTGTAAATATGAAATATTCCTTAGAAAAATTGGCCCAACTGTACATAGACGAGATAGTGAGATTGCATGGGATTCCAGTAAGCATTGTTTCTGATAGAGATCCGCGGTTTGTGTATTGTTTCTGGCAACAGTTACAAGAAACTTTGGGGACTAAGTTGAATTTTAGTACCACTTATCATCCCCAAACTGATAGATAGTCAGAAAGAACCATTCAAACACTGGAGGACATGCTAAGGACTTGTATTTTGGATTTTGGTGGAAATTGGGGATAGTATATGGCGTTAATAGTTATCATTTCTCCATATAAATGGCACCGTATGAAACTCTATATGGAAGAAAGTGCCGATCACCAATATACTGGGATGAAGTAGGGGAAAGAAGAGTTTTAGACCCAATTGCATGCCATGGATCGAAGTTGCTTATGAGAAGGTGAAGGTGATACGTTAGAGGTTTCAAATAGCACAAAGCCAACAGAACAGTTACACGAATAATCGACAAAAGGATTTGGAGTTTGAAGTTGGGGATAGAGTATTTTTGAAGGCTACATCACTTCGAAGTTTCATGACAGGAAAAGAAAAGAAGCTTCAACTGAGATATGTGGGGCCTTTCAAGATTCTTCAACGAGTAGGGAATGTGGCATATCGGTTGGAGTTACCAGCAAATCTATTCAGGATCCATGACGTATTTCACGTTTCTATGTTGAAGAAATATCATCCAGACCCCACTCATGTATTGAAGCCGGTATAGATCTGAGATCGAAAAGCAAAAGAATTAAGGATTAAATAGATACCCTTGATAAAGGTTTTGTGTAGAAATCATGAGATAGAAGAAGCTACTTGGGAAGTGGAAGAGGACATTCGCGCAAAGCATCCTGAGCTATTCAGTGATCAAGTTGAGAGTTTAGAGGATGAAATTCTTTAAGAGGGAGAGAGTGTGAGAACCCTCACTTAAAAATATAAATTCTCCAAAAAAATCGATTGCATTGCCCTAAGACTAAATCACTTATAACATATCCTTGCATTTCATTCTACATGTATTATAACATTTCCCTTGCATTGCATTTCATTACCTTTTACTTGAATTGTAACATTTCCTTAGCTTGGCATTATTTTATTTCACCACATACACTATGCCCAAATATCCTTTTTATTGTGGTTGGGATTTTATGTGATAGTTTAGGGGTGTTAGTTAGACATTGAAAACATTTGGAGAATAGAAACATGATTGGGCAAAGTTTAGAGGGAGAATGGCCAAGATTGAGACAAGTGGCAAAACCCTAGCCATTCAACCTTTTTGACCAAAGAAATTAGAGGAAATTTAAACCAAACTTGGCTCCATTTTTCTCCTCTATGGCCGGCCACCTTGAAGCTTCCAAGGGAAGAGAGAAACTCCATTATCATGCTTTTTAAACCCTAGTTTGATCTTGAGCAAAAATCAAAAGTGAAGGACTTGAGTTAGTTGAGTGAACAACCTTCAACTCTAGTGTGTGATTTCAAGCTTGGAGCTTTTGGTTTGGTGGTTTATTTGGGTGATTCAAGCTTCTCATAAGAGAGGTATGTAATCCTTAACTCTTGGTTTTAGAGTATTATATCAAGTGTTTAAAGTTTTGATGGCAAACTAGGAGTTGTATGGATGATATTTGTGGTGAAATTTCTTGAGCTAAACAAGTGGAGGTAGGGTTGGTTGTCTAGCATGCCATGTGTTTGATTAATTGTTTAAGCTTTGTTTATGGTTTTCTTGATGTATTAACAAGTTTTGAATCCTTTTCAAGTTAGGGATAACTCTTGGATTGTTGTTTGAGTTAGTCTTAATGAAAGGATGGAAGTTGGAGTTGCATGTGAAGTAGTGGACTGTTTTATTTTCTCTTGGCTGACCGGATTTGGAGGAGAGGTTCCTCCTTGATTTTTGTGGCTCTTTGCACCTTAGTTAAGTCTAAGAAACTTGGCTAAACATTGGTTTAAGGTTTGGTGTGAGTTGAAATGGAAATGAAGCAAGTAAAGTGGTTGTTTTTGGGCAAGTAGTGGACTGTTTTGGGTTCTTTTGTTGGCTAGACTGTTTTGGTTCACTTGATTGTGTGGTATGTTGCATTTTAAACTCCAATGGTGCTAGGTAACTTGATCCCCTGTATATGAACTCTAGGAGATTGAATTGGGAGAATTTGAGCCAAAACAAGTGAAGTTGGCAAGAAGAAATAGAGTGACTTTGTTAGGGTTCTAAGCTGATTAGAACTGAAAAATCAGCCGACTTCCCCGAATCACTGGTATTGATAGGAGAGGAACTAGATTTTGAATTTTATACTGTTGGAAAGCCCTTCTTATCTAGTTTCCAACGCCACTACCAGCACATGATTTTGGTTTTCCTACAGTGAGATATGGCCGTTTTCCCGAGACTGTGCGGGCACGACTGTTTTACCCGCGAAGACTACTTTCAACTTGATTGAGATTTTTCTTTTGCTCAACATTCTTCCACTTGTCAAACTTGTTTTCTTATGACCTTTTGCTGCATTTTGGGCCTAACTTGCATGGTGACTTGATTCGATTTAACCACTCACTTGGTCACCTAATGAACTTACATTTGGGTTGGATATGAACCTAGAACTTTAACGATTTCACTCGTTGCCTTAGGATTAGGAAACGGAGGTGAACGTAACCACGGAACTTGACGTTTAAACTCTACATTTCTTGATAGGTGAGTGTTCCATTGCCTGTTAACTGTCTATGTGAAATATTTGAATACTTGATCTGTGACTGGTTGAGCTAAACAATTGTTTTGACAAATTTGAGGCGAGCGTGTACTTTATCACATTCGACCTCCTTTGATTTCACTAAGGCTCTGTATACTGCTATCTTGAGATGTGATTCCTCTATATTTGACTGTATGTGAGTTGTTTGGGTGATATCCCATCAAATACTGTGACTGTTTGGGTACCCAATCTCATAGGTGAGTCGGTTGTATCGAGCCAACAAGGGCTTGGTCGAGAAGGCTGATAAACCCTGAGGACTGTTTGCTGAATCTGAATTCGGTACATTCGAGTATTACCTAATTACTGTTTGTGGTGTTCGGACTCGGTAAGGGGGTTGACTGGTGGATGAAAATTGAAGTAAGTGGTGTTCTACGGATAGTCTATTCTTTGACCACAAACGTTGACGGAGAGTCAACGGATTCATGTTATGATCAAGTTCAAGTGGATTTGGCTTTTGGAAGCCACCTGTATCCTTGAATTGAACTATGATTTAATTGTTATAGTACAATACGGTGGTTACTTGTTTATATTATGCCTTTAATTGGTTATGTGCTTACATGTTTATTTGGAACCTCATTAAGCTTTAGCTCAACCCACTCCTTTTGTTTTCCTTAACAGATCTGGGATGGAACTGTGGTTAAGAACTTTCACAACTTTCACTTTTATTTTGAACTTGTACTTTGGCTTGTATCTCTTTTGTTAGAAGACTATACTTTTGCCTCTTGTAAGCTTGAATTTGTAAGTTTGCCGCATGTTATGTAAATTAAGTATGGAGTGGTAAGTTTGACTTTTAGTCTTATATTTTAAGTTTGGAAAGTGGCGTGGCATTTATATTTCCAATTTGATCTGTACCCTTTATTTCGGAGATATTTCATTAGTTATCTTGGGTTGCTAGTCATTAGTCGACTGAGTCCTGGCAAAAGCTGGGTAGGTAGTTTGCTAATCCTTAGGGTTCGCCATGAGGAGAGGTGGGGCTGTCACAACTCTCAACTATTTTATCTGTTTTTAAATACTAATCTCTTTGAGAGGTATTCCGTTTAAGATTTTTCCCTATGAGTGCAAATGTGTAATCTTAGTTATGGTGTAGGGTTTTTACCCGTAATATTTTGATTGGTCTATTTTTTTAGACAAAAGAAAAAGTGTGAGGTTGGATATTATATAGGTGCAATCTTCTGATGAGTCTTTTCCTTCAACCTTCTATTTTATCAAAATACTAGATTTTGAACAAATGGCATGAATCAAAAAAAGTCTATACTCAATTATAGATGGTAGAAACTGATCTGTGAAAGTCGGCTCTAATGATTTGAAATTCACTGCTTTAATTCATTAGTTAACAATTTGATAATAGTAGGCTTCCTACCTTTTATCATGCAACTTATTTTAGACAGGTTTTCCTTCTGGGTTTATATTGTGTATAGCATGTGTTTTTAGCAATTAAAGGATTATTATATGACTAATTAATATGTTAACAGGTTAGACAAAATAAGTTAGAGTGGGACTAATTCTCAGTAGAGTGAGAAGAGTCTTAATATTGGAAAGAACAAGCATAGAAGGCATGTTGATGATTTGCCAATTGACAGAGCAACTCTATATGAACTTCAACTAGATGTTGCTTAAGATACATGTAATTTGGTGATAAAACACTGCAGAATTATTTTGGTGATTCTTGATTCACATTTTGCAGAATTTTAGTATTGAACTCTACCACAAATCCTTGGAAGTTGTTGCTAAGGTATAAATTGTTTATTATCTTTCATTTGCTAATCATTAAATAACATTTTGTTCCATGCGTGTTGCTTGTATTAGGAACAAAAAGAGGTTTACTTGAATATCACACTTAACTAATCAATCATTGCAAAAATGGTTAGTTTGTGTGTCTGTCTGTTTTTTGCATATGATGTTTTGATTTGGACAAAAGATTAAAATGTTTAGTCTAGATTATTATAGAAGAATGGTGAAGTATGTGTGTGTCTATATATATATATATATAGACCATGAAGTATGTGTGTGTCTATATATGTTTAGTCTATATATATTATTATATATTTGTGTGTGTCTATATGTATATACACATAAGACCATTACATGTGCTGAGTGTATTCCTAGCATGTATTTAGAGACCATTAACAGGTATAAGATTAGGAAATTATGGCTGCATATTTGCTCAATGCACTAGTTTTGTTGGAGTAGTTTTGCTCAGTTATAGTGTCTATATAGCTCGACATATAACTATTGCTTGGGTAAATATTTTTGCTTTAGGAATTAGTGTTTTTTTATTGCCTTGAAGATTGTAGGGTGTAAAAAACATTTACTCATGTCGATATATTCACCAAGATTTAGTTCTACCATTTTTTGGGGAAGTCATTTGCTTTATGATCATATAGAAGAGATTTTTATTAAGGCTATAGTGTGACGACCCCACCTCCCCCTAGAGCATATCTCAGAGTTTGGCGGGCCGCCTGCCTGACTCTTGCCAAGACTAACTCATGAATCTCAAGAGCAATAACAATGGCCTGGAAGACAATAACAATTGTCAAACTTCAAAATCTATATACATTAATATCGACTGTCTGTATAGACTCAAAACACAACAAAAGATTCAAGCTTACGAAAGACTGATATGAAGCTAAGTAGTGGTCACTAGTTCATTCAACAAAAACTTAGACAAAAGCTCTGCTTTCTCCGACTCCCACTCCTAAGTTCTCGTCCCCTGTAAGGAAAACAAACTAATAGAGTGAGTTTTGGCCCAAAGAGGTTCGAAGAAACTTGCAATCAAAGTGGCAAAATGACAATCACATATATTACAATCTTAAAGCGAAGAAAGTAAACGACAACAAGCTAAGTCATTAACATTTCAAATATTCAAATAAATAATTAGCACTTTCAAATATAAGGATACAGTTTGCTCATGCGAACCAATTGAGTTGCAGTTTGTCTAAAACCTTGGAAATATAGAACAATATCCTATAGATATAGAACAATATCTAATCTCCATCCACCAATCATTCTCCTACCAGGCTCGAACTCCCAATATAACAAATAGGAAAGGTAATACTCGAGTATATCTAAACTAGTGTAATAAACAATAAACACTACCCACGGTTTATCAATCTGTGATGACCCCACCTCCCCCTAGGGCGTACCCCAGGGTTTAGTGGACCGCCTGCTCAGTTCTCGTTAGGACTCACTTACTCACTCCAACTCAAATAGGGTACAACCTCAATAATAAAGGAAATAACAGTTACCGACTTAGGAAAGTATAATTACATTCATTTCTATCTCAAACTTCCATACAACCCCAAATACATCAAAAGATTAGAGTTCTCAATACATTCAACCCAAATCGAGTGACTAGTGTGAGTACAATTATAAAATTCAGGAAAACTAGACTACGCTAGTCTGTACAAGTCTGATGCCTCGCCCATACCCCTTGTAAGGAAAACAAATGGTGTGGATGAGCTAAAAGTCCAGTGAGGTTCCAAATAGCAAGTCGACCATTATTTAGAAGTGAAAGTATCGGAATAGGAAAATAGCGAGTATAACGAGTCCATAAAAGTGAGCAATAACACTTCAAGTAGCAAATCTCAAAATGAGCGAGTGCAAAGTGTTTTTTTTTTCAAAAGAAACAATAATCCAATAAGCAATAATCATTTCAAAGTATAAAGATATGGATAGATCTCAGGAGCCAAGTTTCCATTGCTTCACCAGAGCTTGATCAAATAGTAGTTGGCACTCCGTCCACTTTCAAGCAAAGTAACCAGTCCAGTAGAGCACCACTTAGCTACAATCTCCGTCCACCATCCAAACCCCCTACTGGGTCCAAAATTCTCAATAAACACTGGTGGTAATACTCGAGTATACCGATTAGTCGAGGAGATAACACTCTACTCGACAACACTAGATACCCATGGTTTGTTATCTAATCCACCAAGCCCTTGCCGGCTTGACTCGATTAACTAGCCAGTGGGGTTTGGGTCCCCAAGAATTCGATGAGATATCATCTCCAATCGACTGAATCAAGATAAAAGTACGGAGACGGGAATGAGAGGCACCTCCCACTCGGATTGAGTGTGGTACATGCTACCGCTCTAGTACTTACAAATCAAGCATAAGTATATCAAGTCAATTGCACCAATAAACACGTACATATCACATTAGGGCAAGTGCGATAAAGTACACCCTTGCCTGATCATACCAATCAAATATCATTCGATCACACTAGTGAAGTATTGAAAACAAGTGTCAAGTTCAATCAGGTATTTGGAAGCACTCACCAAAGATATAGTGCTTCTATGGATCACGTTCAGGTATTACTCCTTGTTGGGAGTCCAAATCTGCAATAAAACATCATTTAAGAGCTTTGAATTCACTAAGGTTCGAAACTTAAACATTTCATTTAACAAGAATCAAGTGATTGAAACTCATTTGGAGAATATTCCTAAAACTCATGCTCGCTCTTAAAACTTTGAAACTTTGAAGCGATTAAACTTTGAAATCACCATTTGAGTCGAAGAGACAAGGAAAACATATTTCTATTAGTCGTTACTTTCATTTTTCCAAAGGTACAAGTTTCGTTTGAATTCTAGCTTGCATACCTCCATGAAAGAGGACTTGAATAACCTAGACAATTCAAGCTCAATTCAACCCCAACTCTTCGCTCAAATTACAAGTGCACACATCTAGTCCTCGAATGAAAATTTGGACGGCATGCCCTTTGTATTTACCTATTTTCTATCCATTTATAGCTTCATTATTTTTCTTAGATCAGCCCCAAAGTCACACACAAGAAATATTACCATCATAGCCCTTCAATTGGGCTCCAAAATCATCCAATTATAACACAAGTCTAATAATACAACCAGAAATCAGTTTTGAAGACAAAAGGCTAAACAATAGATTGGACATCTTATAGCATTTTGGTCACAACTAGAGCTACGTTTATCATATTGGGGTAAATTTTATACCGTTTTGAAGTTAAGACAAAAGGTTACAACTTTTATGAAGACAAGTCAACCCAGTTCACATTTGATCTAGGTCAAATTTGCAGATTATAGAACAAGAAGTTCAATGTCAGTCTGGTTGTCAGCACTGGATTTGAATGACAATAACTCAAACTACAAAATTCCGATTGAGGCATTTTTAGATGCGTTGGAAAGATGAAAAATAGTGATAAAATTTTCATGTTTTGACAAAATACTGATTTGATACGGATCAAAGTGAAAAATGAAGCCAAAAATGTGAAATCTCAAAATTGTCCGCAAAACAGTACATTTGGTAGTCAAGGATATTTTCGTCATATCACATGCTACAGTGCTCTGATTGAGTTGAAATTTTACAGACAGCTATATAATGCCATTTTCTACAATTTTCATGTTTTGACCTAAGTCTGATTCTGCGACGGCCCCGCTTCTCCCAAGGGCGAACCCTAGGGTATGGGCGGGACGCCTGTCTAACTCGCGCCAGGACTCAAAATTTCAAAACAATAAAACTTGATAAACCCAAAAGCGTACTATTCACAATATATCCAACGCCAAAAGAGTTCTATTTACATTCCCAAAAGCAGCTATTTAAACCACCATGTTACATTATAATAACAACCAGCAGAAAGTGGACCTTAAGGTAGGTCCTTATACAAACCACCAAAACAAAAAGGAACATCTTAGTTGATCAACTATACAAACTAAGCCTCGCTATACTAGTGCTAGTGCGAAAAGTTTTCCTCGTGCCGGCCCATGTTAAGGAAAACAAAGGAAAAGGGTAAGCTAGAAGCTTAGTAAGTAAACAGGGATAAACACGTAAATTTCACATTAAAAGAAACAGTTAGGTCACAAAATGTCAAATCAAATGATATAAATAACAACACACAAGTAAGGATATAGGTTGGCTCCAAAGCCAAGTTGTTCGCCAGGCGTGACCTCCTACCGACACTCCGTCGACCACATATAAGGGTCCGTAGAACTGCACTTATACTCCCACCTAACACCTTATCACCCTCACTGGCCAGTCACCTCACAAACTTGCCCGAGCGAACGAAATCACAAACTTGAGCTTGAGTCACAAGCTCGGGTCACAAACTTGGTTCACAACTGGAACCTACGAACTTGGTGACCTCAAGACTAGGTTGGACTAGCTTCGACGAAGCCCCGGCCTGCTCGAATAGTCCCTCTAGGTCTTGAGATCAGGCCCACAACTTCATCGGATTTCACAAATTCACGAAAGTCACACCGAGCTCCAAGCTCAAGGGGTTCAGCACCAAGAGAGTTTATGTATACACATCTCATGAAGAAACATAGGTACAAACTAGGGTTTAGGTTGAGTGTGACAAAGTACACTCTCGCCTAAGTCCCCCTTTTATTCACATCAAAACACATAAGCAGTTTATACACATAAACGGCCTGAATACTTACACCAAAGGTACGTATAGCAAAAATGCAAGGATCACGTCATGTATACAGTTAGTAGGCCCCACCGGCATCGTCTAGCCCGTCACCGTCTGAAATAGAAGATTGCATCACAATATATCACAAACGGCCACTAACATGCATAACTCAAGTAAAACGGCAAAATTGGCACATGCAAGCGCGGAAACGGCACACGGAAATGGAGACGGACACGGAAACGGAAACGGAAACGGCCAGATTTGCCATCCCAAACCGTTTTGATCCAAAGTTAGGCTAGGAATGTTGGATCAAAGTGGGTGAGACACCGTTTTGAAGCTACAAGGAAGGGCTACAACTTTTATTTAGACATCTCAACCCAGATCGGAATGAAAGCAGGTCGAAATCATGGAAAACAGTACCAGAAGTTTGCATTTTAGGATGACAGACAGGGTCTGTTTGCTGGACCATAACTCCCAGCTCACAAATCCAAATCAAGAAATTCCAAAGGCATTAGAAAGCTATGTCATAAGGCTAAAATGTTTATGTTTTGGACAAAACCTGAATCAATACAGAGCATGGGGAAAAAGGGGTTCAAATTTCCTGTCAGAACTGTCCAAATTCGAAGGCAGTTCTGACAACCGATCTTGTTTTGGTCATAACTGAAGCTACGGAACTCGGATTTGGATTAACTTTATACCGTTTCGAATCTAAGACCAATATCTACATTTCTTATGAATGGATCAACACCCAGTTCGTACGTTATCAAGACGGACAAAACATGGTCAGAGGCAAAACCCAGAAACGTAGCAAAATCCTGGGTTTAGAACAGAAGTGAAGGTTTTGGCCATAACTCAGGATCTACTGATCGGATTGGGTTGAAATTTTGCAGGAACAACAAGGACTTAATGGGATACAACTTTCAGGTTTTGGGAAAACCCTGAATCCATACGTAACATGAAGAAAAATGGAGCTGAAGTTCAGATGCTGAACTGCCCTGGTTACCCGTTTTGCCGGTTTCAAATGTCGCAAACGCATGGTTCATTTCTATGGTTCTTATGCAAGGTTTCCAACCAAATTCATACCAACTAAGCACACATATACTAACTTCTAAATGACCTACAAATGGTCCGAAGTTTTCCCTCCAAGCCACTACAAAATTGCCAAAACTAACCATGATCCTTAAACTAACTTTGTTTGCATTACCAAACTTAATCTAACAACTTACTAACCAAACCCTAACTAACTAAACATTAGCCAAGCTGAACTAACTTAAGGAAACCTAGGGTTTCATAACCCAAATCAGTTTTTACCATTCACTCACCAAACCAATGAAACCAATCATCAAACACAACCACTACAAGTTCAATAACACAAGATTAGAGCTAACCAACATGTTTAGCATGAAACCCTAATTAGGGTTCATATGGCCGAACCTCAAGGCCTCATTTTTCACTAAATTAATCCATAACATCAAGTGATAAACATAAGAGACACCATAATCAATCACAACTAACAACCATTATCATCATTTCCACTATCCCAAGCATCATAACCACACTTAGTTTTGCATAGGAACTTTCTTACCTCAAGATGAAGGTTATATGATGACTAATGAACTCAACCCAACTCCAAGATGGATTCTTTATGCTTCAAGATGAAGATCTATAACAGAAATTTGGTTGAACTTTACAAACTTCCCTTGGTTTTTCCCCTCAAGGTGGCTGGCCCTCTCTCTCTCTTTGTTCTTTCTTATTTTGTATTGTTTTTTATGAAAATTCTATGATATATACAAGATGGTCAAAGCCTTGGAAGATATTTCTATTTCCACCAATCGCACAAAAGCTTCATTTTTGCTCTCAAGCCCTTACACCATCAACTTTGCATTTGATCAACTCTTGCCCTTAAACATTTGAAAAGCTTTCAATTTACTCCATAAATGATAACTTAATCTAATCTAAAACACTTAACCACACTTAATTACTTCACTAATCACCCTCCTATCTTAATCACCTATACTTAATCATATTTAATCCCACATAAAAGCAATTAAACCACAACCTTTTTGTCATGGGTAGTATTAAGGGTTTTAAACCCAACTTAGAATTCTAACAAATCATATCACTAGAAACTTTTCTAGTTTAGGGTTTTCCTAACTTTTAATCTCACTTAACCTATCTAAAATGGATCAAATCCTATACTTACCCGCACTAAAACACACACTAGCATAACTAACTTTAATCACCACCCGAACTTATGTTTAATACAAAACTAGGGTTTCAATACTAACCCCAACTTAGGATTTTCGAATTAGTCCCAAAACCTAATGTTACTGCACAAATAATGAATATAACCTAATATCAAACTTAAGAACTGACTGGGGTCTCATAGATTCGGCCTCTAACATGGAAAAATTAAACAGGTCAGAAGCAGGACAGTGTCAATCTTAAAGCTGGAAATTTGATGAATTCAAGGTTTAAAATTCTCATTCATGTCTTGAACCACTATCCCAACTCCCTATCCAAGCTTATAACATCATATGCTATATAAAAAAATAAGAAATACAATTGAACAACTTAAATCCTAACTCAAAAATCAACCACATCCATCAAAACTACTTAAATAACTATCCTTAGCCAAGAGTATGAGTTGCTAGCCAAACTTAAACAAGATTAAGGGAGAGAAATAGAAAAGACAGCCATAATACCTCACCAAGGATGCTTGCAAGAGAAAAACACAATCTTTCCTTCCAAAACTTTACCACACAAAGCTTTCCAACCACCAACAGAGAAGTTTAATCGGTTTAGTTCGGTTGATTTCACTCAAACAAGGCAAAATCTAAGGTTGGAGTTGAAGTTTGTTTTCTCTCTTTCCCTCTCCAAAATTTCGTCCATGCTAGTAAGAAATGAAGTAAAATTAGCCAAGAAGAAAGATAAGAAGAAAGAAACTTGTCTTAGTCAAATAACCGTTGGATTGCCAACACTTGTCGCTCAAGATCTTTCTTTGTTTTTGTTTTCTTTTCTTCCTTTTCCTTAGTCAATAATGGTGGCTGACTTATGGGTTAATTAAGGCTAATTAGCTCAATTAAAAACAAAAATATTAAGGTAATAAAATAATGTTCAAGTGGTGTACTCACTTGGTAGCAAACGGTGCACGTCGGTTCAAGCCTATTTTCCTTAACTCGCACGTACTTGTGTTTTTACTTATAGTTTACTCACTTATTATTATCACTTCTAATCATACACTTTTTCTTATCTAAAACTCACTCTTAACTATGAAATTTAGTACACACACCTCACCAAGTGATCACACGGCCAAAATGAACCAAAAACACACCAAAAACCCTAGTATGCACAAAAATCCCCTAACTTATGCCCTTCCTTTAGAAAAATCATAACTTGAGTTATAAATATAAAAAATTCATACAAATTGGTCTGTTAAAAACTAGTCTTCAAATACTAATAAACTGTAGAAGACACCTCAAAGAGATTCAGTTCATAAGTTGGTCTTGAGCCATAAGCTACTACAACATTCCTATTGTTACTTGTGCATGGTAGAATTTTCAGTCAACTTTGACAATTTTCTGAAATTTATAGAGATTGAATCAAACTCTGAATTTTACATCGTAGGAAGCCCAATGCGTCTAGTTTCAAACGCAACAAACAGAACTCAATTCCGACTTTCCTATACTAAGTTATAGCCAATTTTCCAAAGCTGCGTAGAGCCTCCTGCGAAAATTTCTAGATTTTCTAACAACTTGAGATTATGAAACTGTTCTTAACAAAATTCATCCCCTTGACTCAAATTCAACCATTAAAGCAACCAAGAATCAAATGTAAGTGAGTTCACATAAGGGTTATAAAGACAAGTAAAATTTCGGGATCTCACACAATCTACTTGACCAAACCTTTGCTGGCTCAATTCGACCAACTAGCCAATGAGGTTTGGAATCCCAAGCACTCAATATAGTCGATGGGATATCATACCCAAATGACTTTCAAGTAATGCACATGAATATCATTCCACTTGCAAAGAGTGTCATAATAAATTTAGTCAAGTTAATGTAAGTGCAATAAAGTATACAGTTGCCCTACCAAAATCAATCCAAGAGAGCTTAGCATTTCAATAATATTCATTTACTTAACTATCTCATCAAGATAGCATTTCAAGTGTTCAATAATCTCGTCAAGATAACATTTCAATCAATCAATGAGTCCTAACATGCAATTAGAATATTCACCAACTTTTTATTGCCTTTCCACTTCAATCAAAGGTTCTCTCTCTTGGCCACTCTCGAATCCTGCGATCATATAGTACATCAAGAGTCCATCAACTCCAAGCCACTATAAATGAGAAAATTGGAGCTTCAAAGCCTCTACTTTAGAAATGATAAAATTTTCAGATTTTCACCCCTAACATTGTGACAGCCCCAGTTTTCCCAAAGGCGAACCAGAGGGGTCAGCAGACTGCCTGCCTAACTCTTGCTAGAACTCACTACAATTCATAGCAAGAATTCCTTGAAATTTCTTAACTAACCAAAATAATATTCATTACACCCCAAAATAACATTTACATACATCCAAAAGCTATTACATAGGTTCGCGTACAAAAGATTCATCATTCGGCGCCTATCTTAATTACAACCCAAAAATATATACACTACAGTCATTTCTACTAAAATAAAAACTTAAAGTCTCTCAAAACATTTCAGTAGTATTCTTGAGCACTCTTGGATCCGAATATGTTAAGGAAAACAAAACGTGGAATAAGCTTACTGTGACGCCCCACATCTCCCTAAGGCGAACCAAAGGGTGTCCGCGGACGCCTGCCTAGCTCTCGCCAGGACTCAAGTAATTCCATTCAATTTAAAACCAAACTAAACACTTCAAAGAGAGCAACATGAATACAAATAATGCGGAAGCGTTCAAGTATAAAATCATCCATTACCCCACCCATAGATAGGGCGTTCAAGGTACAACTTAAATCCGAAATATACGTCAGGCCCAAAAGTTACACTTCAATTCCAAAAGTACAATCCCAACAAAGGACATAGCCACAAATAATAGAAACCTTAAAACAAAAGTACAGCGAAGGGTTTCTCCAAACTTCTCCGAGATTCGGTCCTGTTAAGGAAAACAAAACTATAGGGTGAGCTAAACGCTCGTGAGGCCAAGAACACACATGCAAGCACTTTGTTCAAATAGCAATCCAAAATTTAATAAATAAAACCATGCCCTTTCAATAATCAATCATTCGAACAGGAAAAGTAATCAGAAACAATTCAAGGATATAGTAGCTCTCAGGAGCTAAGTTCCACTCGCTCTGCCGATGTCATTCGTATACCTTCCCGCGTTGACCCTCCTGTCAACCGGGTCGGTATTTCCATTTCCGTAGATCACCACTTACTTCCCTCCGTCCACCGTACACCTCAAGGGCCCACAAGTCATTTATAAGGCGATACTCCACGAGTATGCCAAGCAAGACCTCTCATTAGGTCGAGCTTATATATATCTCATGGCTCGCACAAGTCCCCGACCAAGCCCATTGCCGGCTCGAGTCTAAGGTCGGCCTATGAGTTTGGGCGTCCCCCATTCATTTGAAAGTCGAGGAGGTTCACTCCAACGACATATGTAATCATAACATAACATTGCATTTCATTCATTCATTCAATACATTTCATTCATTCAATACATTTCAATCATTCATTTGAAATTAGAACGGGTGCGATAAAGTACGCACCCGCCCTTATTTTTAAAACTTCCAACAATTACCACAATAAGCAAGTATCAAAGATTCACACACTTGACACTCACCGAGCAATTCAATAAGAATTATTTTCTGGGAGTTCAAGTGTCCACTGTGAGATCCTCTTGAAGGTCTCCTTGTGCGCCTGGCAATTAATAGTGGATAATCACTCAATAATCCAATTATCAAGGAAGATTGTACACTAGTACAATCTAAAGATTATTTCACAAAAGGAACCTCAATTACTCGTAAATCGAGGTTCAACTTGCCTTTTATTATGTACAATATTATTTGAGTTTTTATCATGAAAATCAAGGGCAAAACGTTTGAATAATACTAAGAAAATTAAGAGTTTTGGAAAAACTCCTTTGCCTTGAAAATTGAGAAATTTCAGTTTTATCCTAAATCTTTGAAAATTCGAATCTCTCTCGATATAAGCCCAAAACTGGAAAACTTTATACCATTGGAAACCTTTTGGAAAGAGTTAAAAGTTCTTAGAAGACACCTTTCCACGAATCTAAGTGGAAAGTACTCAAAAATGAGCTTGAAGGTACAGACTCGGCGTACAAGGCAGAATTAAGTTGGATTTCGGCCAACTTTGAAAATTCGGCACGATTCACACGTTACGAACCGGCCTCTGAAATTTGTAACTCAATTAGTGTTACAAGTGAGGTTTACAACAAAGCAAGCGGATCAAGAATCGGAGTTTCGAGTACCGAGATACGGTAGCTCGAAGTTGGGGAAATTCAAGACTGGAGAAGAATTTCCAGATTTGAACCTCCAACACTAGAAATTTAATTAGGTATCGAAACGAACTTGGATTGGTACCAAAATTGGCAGTATTTTACTCTTATATGAAAGGTGCCGCTCTATCAAATTTCAGGGAAAAATACCTTCGGAAAGATAGTTAATTAGTCAACCAAAGTTCAGGAAAAATTCTAAGGCAATCTGCCTTTTGACTTTCATTTCCCAATTCAATTCGTTTAACCAAGAAAGCTATCCAACCATGGTTCATTGGTGAAATAAAGGTCTAAGATACATCCATGATACCTTTGGTAATGGTTTAGCATCAAGAACTTCAATTAATAAAATCATTCCCAAGTTTTGCCCCAAATCAGTCCAAATACTACGTTTTTCCAAAACAGGGCAGTCCTCTTGTTTTAGTCACAACTCAATCAATTTAACTCGGAATGAGGCATGGTTTATGGCGTTAGAAAATACATTCATAGGACTAAATGTTCACAGAAGAAAACATTCTGAAATTTGGCAAGCAACCAGCTCGAAATTGAGCCTCAATTTGCTGCCTCTACAAACCATTCCAGCAAATCCGAGAGACAGGACAGCTATCTTAAAACATTTGGTTCGGCTCACTCACAAAGAATCAGAATGTACATTTTATCTCAAATTAAAGCCAGGAATGTCTAGTTTCAAACGCCACTGACGGTACTTGATTTCGACACCCGAGGACAGAGTTATGGTCAAAATGCTACCGCTGGACAGGGTTACCCGAAATTAACTTTCCAGCTTGCCTAGTCCACGAATAAATTCATTTGCCCATCCAAACATTAATGTTTCCCAACGAAAATTTTTACACATATAATATAACATATAGACATCAGGTTCACACCAATAAATCACAAAAAATGGGCCTTATCATGGCCGAACAAAACAGGGGCAGTTTCGGAAATTTCTTGTCATGACCTCAACTTTGAGTTTCCAACAATAATACTCCATAAATCCATCATTATAACCACTAAACTACCATTAAATCCAACATTAATCCTCTAATCAGCAACAACAACCCAAGTGTGGGAATTCAAAGAGCCCACTTTCACAATTTCCAACTATATCAAGCCATCCATACACATGCAATAACTTAAAGATGCATTTCTACCATCATAATCCAAGTTTAAGGTGTAGGATGAAGTTATACCTCCTTAGTGCCTTAACCCAGAAATTTTCGGTCCTCAAGAGCTCCAAGAAACCGTGAAATGCAGCCCTTTTTGTTAGCTAAATCCAACCTCCAAGTAGTTTGCTAGATAATCTTCAAGTTTGGTGAAGATTGGTTGAAGTTTTGGGTTGATTTGATGAAGGAATTTGTGAAGCAAGAGAGTGAGAGAGAGGGAAGGTTGGCCGGCTGCTTGGTGAGAGAAGATGGAGTGAATTTTGATCAAAGTTAGCTTCCAAGAGAAGATTAAATGAGTGGTGCACATTCACTCCAAAGTCAACCCTCATTAGGGCTCGTTTGGCACGTTTTGGGGCTCGATTTTCTTGCGCGTTTGGTTCACTAGTGCACTGAACCTCCAATGCATTTATATTCATGTAAGTATTATTCACTCTTAATTGTCTCGAAATAAGGATCTAAAGTCCCTCAAAAAGAGTCGCGCGTGCGAAGACGCGTACCGTCAATTTTTAACGCTATAACGCGAAACCTCCGAGAAATTCTTATAACGATTGCACTACTAACTATCACTTGAGTATTTATTCATAAGATTACCTATTTTAGGACCATAGTACAAGTCTCCAATATTCCAAGCTTATTGCGCTCTTACGCGGATAAAATCTCCAAGCACTATTCACTATTTTTACTAAACGTACTCCAGGAAATTAATTTTTGAAACGAGTCTCTTTAAAAATATAACGAAGTTATATTACCATATATTTAGGTCTAATAAGACTAGAAAATATTCCTCGTGGTAAAAATCTAATTAAATAATTTATTAAGCCATAAATTAGGCATAAAATAATAGTTTTTTTTTTTACGAGTCCTCACACTTACACTTAGTAAGCATTCCAGGTAAACAAGCCAAATAAGAGAATAACATAATTTAACATGCAAGCACGTTTTCCCAAGTAATATAGGTTCAAGTAAATTGATGTTTAACATTAGAAACTGGTAATGGAGTAATTAATTGTAATAGGAATCTTTCAATGTAAAATACTTGATAAACAACAACATTCATGCATGCATTCAATCATTCGTTCAAGTAAATACAATGATGAACAATAATTTAAACATTAAAAGGATGCGGGGCTCACAGGGAGCAACATTTACCTTATAACTGCCAATAAATAATCCCCTCATTTAACATTCACCTTATGCCCTCCGAAAAATCAACAATCCCCTCATTTAACATTAAACATTAAATATTGTACTCAAGACCTTTCGGCAAAGAGTTTTGAGCTTTGCACTTAAAATTGATAAGTTATAAACCCAAAGCTGTCCAGCTGATTCGATCTCGCAAATGGCGGGTCTCGGATAAGGTGCTAGCATAAGGTTAAACTCAGTTTAGCCGATGCGTTAAAGTACACATCGACCTACATTCTTGCACATTTATCACGCATTCATGCAATGTGAACATGCGCTCCTAGAAAATTAACAAGACAAGAAAATCACAAGTCATTCACTTATTAGCATGTCATCCAAATGAGAGTACTTAAGCAAATAATATCATTTTCTCAAATCATGCATAATTAAATAACATGCATTGGAACACTCACCAACAAAGCAGAGCAAATCAAATGGTCCCACCAAGGTTCTCCTCATTTTCCACATCAAAACATATATTCAAGCAAGCACGAAACTTTAAGATTCCAACTAGACCAACTAAACAAAGGAAGGAATGGTCGAGAGAGCTACTAGAGCGACTCGGCTTCGAAGTGACCAAGGACTGAAAAGAGATTTCAAAAGGACATAAGTTTTAAAACCTAAGCGAAGGTGCAAGTTCAAGGAAATCACCAATACACGTTTGGTTTATGATTCAAGCAAGGTGTGACGCGACAAGAATGTTTCTCGGATCAAAATCTAAGAGCAACAATAAATACATGAAAAGGGTACAATTGCTGGAAACTTCCATTTTTGGCAGTGAAAGATAGCTAATTTTCACTCCCTTTGAGTAATTGATTTACGACCAAATCGATGTACAACTCTAGTATTATGTATTGGCAAATAGTACAAGCAATTTCAAGTCCAACCTATCACGAATCGAAGGCGAAACAAGGCCAAAACAGCAGCCCTGTTCCACACCCAAAATTCAAGAAATTCAACTCAAAAGCCAATCAAAACATAAGTTTTCTTCAAGTTAAATGCATGGTTTTCTCTACAAATCAGTCCACAAGAGGTCTAGTAAGTTTATAGCACAAGTTTGAGCCAAACGTTTATCAAACCAAACTAAGAATTGAAGAGAAATAAACTCAAGAAAACCGGTTAGCATGCATACATTTGGAAACAGAATTTCAGTCCACTTTGGCTTCTAGTTTCACCAATTAAACTTTCTTCAAATTGCTCAAACTCAAGACATGCATCAAGGCAAATGAAGTACCAAGTTTTCCAAGCAAAAACTCACCAAGATACTTCATAAAGTAAGCTAGAAAAACTAGAAATTTTAACAGCATAACAGGCAGCCAACAAGCAACCCCAAAACAGAAAATTTCCACCTAGTTTTCTTAACTTTACTCCAACAAAACTACTACTCAAACACACATACATAACATCCACTTCTAAGGCAAGGTTAAACCAAGTTCCTTGAGTACAAATCTCACCAAAACAACACAAAAATCCTCACAAAATTAAAGCTAAAAATTCGGCCAGCCCACGCATAAATTCCAACTTGTGATTGTTCAATTTTTACTTCATGTGTAGCAAGTTAACTAAGCTTGCTTTAACCATGATTCTCATGCTAACACAACCAAGAAAACCTAAAGAAATCCTCACCTAATACACCTAACCATACATCAAACACATAGAAGGCATAAACATAAACCCATGATCCAAGCTTCAAAAACAAGAACTCAAGCCAAGCCATCAACCCAAGTATCTAGGTTATCTAAGCACCATAATTACATGCATACCCTACTAATTTAAAGCATTAAAATTCATGATTTAAGGTTTGCACCAAGAACTCCAAGAATCACCTCTCAAGTAGAAAGCCAAGGTTGGGTGGAATCTAGTTGCACTAATATTCCAAGAACTAGACTTAGGGTTTTTGTGAAGTTTTTTCCTCTCAAGAGGTTCAGCCAAGAGCTCAAGACAAAAGGGTTAATGTTTTGTTAAATGGTAAAGTTTACTTAAGGAGCTAATTGTCCAAATCAAGGTGTTGTAGGGTGATGACACTTGACCAAATTTCTACCTAGAAAGTTTTTCCCAATTTCCTTCCAATCCTAGTAGCTTGCTTAAGTTCTAACTTCACACCAAAACAATTAAATTTCCTAGGGTTTATTAGATATAACAAAAATTAATTCTCTCAACTCATTTTTACCAAAGTTAAATAAAGTAAAGAAAATAAGTCCCCAAAAATCAATCATATCTCGAATGCTTAAAATAATTTAAATGCATATAAATGGAGTAAAAATGGAAACATAAAACTTAAAATTCAAAGTCCTCACAAACATAGCTTCCAAATCACAATGTTTTCTTGTTCAAATCAAGGGAAAAGTCACATGCATACTAGATAAAAAATACGTCGATTATAGTCAAGAATTTTGAAGAAAACGAGACAAGGCTCTCAGGGTTCAAAGCTGAAAATTTCCGGCTATAAAATGGTTTGGAGAAAAATCATTTTCCTCCTCTTAAATTTCTTTGTTTTGGCTCAAAACCAACATACACGTGTCCAAGTCTCTTGAGCAAGTGTATATGCAAGAGTAGGTCAAAATCACCCCAAAATTGAAACTCAAGCTCTCCCTCTCTCAATCGGCCAACCAAACAAAATTTTCAACAACTTGTCCCCAAATTCCTCCATCTAAACTTTCAACTTTCAACCTTATTTCCATGGCAATATGTGACAGCCCCACCTCTCCCTAAGGTGAACCAAAGGGTTCGGCGGACCGCCTGCCCAACTCTCACCGGGACTCAGTTGTTCACTTCAGTCCTCAATTAAAATTACAAGATATATCTCAAATATACATCAAATTCTCCAAGAATTACATCTCATAAGTGAAACAAATACTTCTCAATTGCACTACAAACTAAAACCTCAAGAGATAAAAGTAATACTAATTTCCCAAATAAGACAAAGGTCCTCAGTCCTTACATAATTACAAGTACAATCGCAGTCTCGACTATTACACAAGATAAATCTAGAACTCTAGCGGTACAGGAGATCATCCAACCATTCATACCGAGAGCTTTAATACAAATGCTTCCCTCGCCTCGAGCCCTGTGAAGGGGAATAAAATAGTTTTGGGATGAGTTAGAAGCTTAGCGAGTAACCAGTAAAATCAGTATCACAATAGTTCATTTCAATGATGTCATGAATCAGTAATCAAATGTACTTTTATTGCTCTCGTGAGCCAGTGAAATCATGGTACTTAGACGTCCAACACTCAAATCGATCAGTTGACAGTGAAATAGTGATAGGGAGCCCTTTGATGCTCCAGGTGAACAGTAAACAGTGGTGGAGATGTTGGTTCTAATCCCAAGACTTCCCAAGAACTCATTGAAGCCAAATCATGTTATGAACCCACATGCAAACACACATGATATGCAATAGAGTAAATAATGCAAGAAACAGTTCATAAATAGCTTTGGAAACAGTTTGGGGTCACTCACCAACCACGGCTCATAATCCTCTTCTATTATAGACAATTTCGTTGATCGAACTCAAGCCCTTCAACTCAAATTCAAAACAATCAAACACTCTCAAAGATCGGACAGCATTTCCCCTTAAATTCTTCATTTCTATCCTATAATAACAACATCAAATTACATCTTACCAACCATAATTGCACATACGTTCGTAAACAATAAAACACATCCAATTAGGGCTACAATACCCTTCAATCAAAGCCAATTAGAAGCTTAAAAGCCAACCATTAGAAAAACCCCCAAATCAAAACCCTAGAACTGGAATTTATCCCCATAAGCGGAAATTTTTCACAAACAACCGCAATTAATGTATAAAGGTTCCATTTAACACCATTTCAATCCATTAATCCAAGACCAATCCATGACTATCATATAAAATCAGAAAAATGCCCAATAAATCAGAAATTGGACCAACTTGCCCTAAAACCATGAAATCATCCACAATATAGCATATTTAACCACTATGAAGCACTATTATACCATTATCAAAACAACAAGGAAACTTTCTTAGCAACTCACCTTATCACTCAAGAAAGATAGCACCTTAAAGCTTCTCTTTCCAAGACAACTCCACCAACCTCTTTAAACCTCCTTAGTACACACTTGTATGGAATAACTTTCAAAACCATCGGTGAAATCTAAAGATTTTGGCAAAGACTGAAGTTAAGAAAATAAGGAACTTTCTCTCTTCTCTCTATGATGCACGACTGAGCAAGGGGAAGAAATGAAGATATTTTGGGCCAAAAGCAATATAAGAAGGAAGAAAATCAGCTGGGCAAAGTTGATGGCCGACATGCCACGTCACAATCCGGCTGGAATTTAGCCGAATTCAGGCCAGAGACGAAATCAATTTTTTCAAAACCCTCAAGCAATTTGGCCAACAATTCGGCCAAGAACTAGCCGGATTTGCGGCCAGATTGGGCCCTTCCTCTTGTCACAAAATATTTCCTTCTTTCCAAGTTCAAATGCCACGCTCATCTGTACTTCCAGCTCATAGACATATACACATATATCTCACACAATTCTACCCGATACACACAATCACACGTTCATCGATATAGAGTGAAAATCCTTCTTCCTTCGGGGCATCACACAATACATAATAGATCATGGCTAACATGTCATGAGGCATATGGCATATATTCTTGGCAAAGCAATCCATCAAAATTTCAAACATACAGAAGCTCTAAACTAGGCTACTTACTACATACACCAAAGCCGAAAATTTAACATATAACTCGAGAAGAAATAAAATTCTCCACAAAAGTCTTTCCTTTAACTCATAGAGTATCATACATCAAGTAAATTCAAGGATAAGAGAAGTAAGATAGGTTTTCTAGCAAGTTTACCTCTTTTCCTACAAAACCTAAGATGGAATCTCCAAGAACTCCCTTCCAAGTTTGCTTCAAAGATTGATGGAGTGAAGTATGTTTTCCCTCTTTTGTTTTTTCATTAATTTGGACAAGAAATCAAGGCTAAAATTTGTTTTCTCTCCCTCTTTTTCTCCCTCTAAAATTCGGCCAGCCTTACCCCAAATAAAGAAGAAATTTTGTGAAATGGAAAATTGGTTATATAAAGAAGTAGTCTTGGTCTTGGTCAAACTTGAATGGATGATTGACAAATGGCAAGAAAACAAGTAATATCTATCTATGTTCCCCAAATATCTCTCTTCCTCCAATTATCTTTTAACACCTCTATTCCAACAAATCTCTTTTGAATAAAACTCCCTCTAATCCATCAAATTTATTGCCCACATCTTACTAGTTGGTCACAATAGCATAGCGCACCGTGAAACTCAACATGCGACAAGTTGAATGAGGTAGTAAAGATAAAAATCATTACTCAATTATTAAATTTGCAAGGATCGAAGACAACTTAAGAGGGAGTGAATTAGGTTGATTAAAAAACTAATTAAGTTAAGGGCACTTTTTGCTCAATATGAAATTTACTCTCTTTTCTAAGTGATCACATAATGAATCAATTAATGAATAAACAAAATCACTTGAGAGAAGTAGAAGAGATAAGCAATGTAAAGATCACAAATGTAACAATAAGTAAATAAAAAGGAAAGAAATGCAAACCAATTAACTACCCAACTCCTCTTGAGCTTGAATTACAATCACTCTTTTGTACAAAGGAAGGTTCACCTCCTCCTTACCCCAAACTCCACTCGGTCAAGTTAGGAAGTTTTACTATCCC
Organism: Coffea arabica; assembly: GCF_036785885.1. NCBI lineage: Eukaryota > Viridiplantae > Streptophyta > Magnoliopsida > Gentianales > Rubiaceae > Coffea > Coffea arabica. The sequence goes on from NC_092316.1 coordinate 24,278,732, forward strand.
TCAAGACAACCCTCACAGAGCTACACTCTTGAAGTATTCACTCACAAATGAAAAGTTTACAATGAACCTCACACCACTAAGACTACAAATCTTCCTTGGAGAGTGTTTTCTCACTAAAACTACTCTAGATCTTTTTTTATCTTCAATGTACAAAAGTTATTTGAAATATCTGACCATACTCTATTTATAAGAGACCAAGAAAGTGCTTCATTAATGCTTCCAACAGATAGAAAGTAGCTGAACAGTCAACTAGCCGTTGGGAGTGTCAGACGTCCGATAGTCCTGTGTTTTGTGTTCGACAGTAGGCAGTGAACTTAAGAGATTTCATCAATTCTTTCGGATGTCCGGTGTTGTCCTTGTGAGCGTTCGATAGCTTTCGTCGAATTTGAAGGATCCTATTGGACGTCCGATGCTTGCGTCCGAAAGAGGTCAGTGAGTTAGGTAGAATGTCTTAATTCTTTCAGACGTCCGGTGATGAAGTTCTTCATACGTTCGAAGTTACGCAATGATTATCGGACGTCCGATCCTAACCTCACAAGCGTCTGACAGCTTTTAGCAGCCTTTGTCCATTTCAATTGCACTTGATCTTTGAATCTGATTTGCTTCATAATTGAAAACATTTCTTGAAGAAATATTAGTATTATCTATTGTTAATTAAACATCAAAATCTAGGGACCAAGGTCAACATTCTCCCCTTTTTTGATGATGACAAAACAATGGATGGAAAAAAGAAAAAGATTGAGCATATGAGCATAAGCTCCCCCTCACTCATTGCATCCAAACTTATAATCTCAGAACAACTCCCCCTTACACATAGCATCCATTTCTCCCCCTTTTTGTCATCATAAGATAAGAGTAAAAATTTCATACCGTAATCCAGCAACAATAACAGAGACTCCAATATTCCAAACAAAAACAAAGAAATGATACCAGAATTCAGCAATCACCAACATATCAACATATCATGGAGACTTGATACCAAAAGAAGTACCAACATATCACAGAGAGTTTAACAAAGCAAATCATCATTAGATCAGAATTGTTCTTTTCTCTCCTTTTTTGACGTCATACAAATTCAGTAATTTTAAAAAATATCAGGGAAAACTCAATTCAAAGCATCAGAAACATCAAAAGATAATTACAAAAAAATATTATGAACAAGAATCTCACCAATCTTACCAATATCTCCTACTTGTTAGAGTTAGCATCATATCTAACTATCCACATGCATTTTATGCCTCTTCTCATGTTCTTTCTAACATAACAATCACTTTTCATGTGACATTTTTGATAACAAAAATTACACATAACCAAAGGATTATTTACATGAACAGATTTAACAAATCTAACTTGCCTTCTTTTGTAAATGGTAAATTCATTTGTACTAAAATTCAACCTTTTTCCATGTATGTCAAAATGAGATTTTGTATCAATCCTTTGAAAGCAATTTTGTTTCTTATGTTGAAGCAACTGATTAAGATCATCCATTCTTCTGTTCAAACTCCCTTGTTTATTTTTGAACATTTCACAAAGTCTTGTTTTTCTATCAAACTCAAAGTGTAAAACAGTCTCACTCTTTTTTAAGAAATCACTTTCAGTTTTCAGTTTTTTTGTTTTCTTGAAAAAGACGTGCATTGTGCTAAAGAAGAAAGTTAATTTTATGTTTTAATTCCTTGTTTCTAGCATAAGATTCTTTCAGACTATCATACAATTTTATAATGAAAAATTCAAGATCATCATCACTTTCAAATTGAGAGTTAGAAGATGTTACCTCATCATCTCCAATGGCCATAAAAGCCAATTAAGCAGATTCTTCTTCCACTTCAATTTCACCATTGGAGTTACACTCATTCCATGTGAATTGGAAGTTGTTGAATCTTGGTTTTCTTTCAACTTTCCTCTTCTTCATTGGACGTACTCATGTAGTGTCCAAGTTGCCCACATTTATAGAATTTGTTACCTTGCTTTTTGTTGGCCTCATATCTTCCTTTGTTTCTTGCATTGTTGAATTGATTAGAATCTGAAATGCTAGATCCTCCTCTTCTAAATCTCCTTTCGTTGAGGATCCTCTTGAAACTTCTTGTAATGAGAGCTAGATCACTATCATCAACTTCCGCATCTTCTCCATCTAGAGAGGCAGAATCATCTTCATCATGAGATGTCTTTAGAGTAATGCTCCTTCTTACCATTGCATCTTCTTCTTCTTGTACCTTAGTCTTAAGTTTCAACTCATAAGAAATTAGAGAATTAATAAGTGATTTAATAGGAATAGTATTCAAATCTTTAGCCTCTTGAATAGCAGTCACTTTACTTTCCCAATTTTTGGACAAGGCATTCATGATTTTCTATTTTTCTCACCAAAAGAGTATTCTTTTTCCAACACTTCTAAATCCTTAATGAGATCATTGAATCTACAATACATTTGATCAATATTTTCATGAGGCTCCATCTAAATTACTCAAATTTAGTAACTAAGATAGATTTCTTTTGTTCTCTAACATTCTCACTACCTTCTTGAATTTTTTTCAGTTTGTCCCTGTGACAGCCCCACCTCCCCCTAAGGCGAACCAAAGGGTTCGGCGGATCGCCTGCCCAACTCTCACCAGAACTCAGTCGTTCACTACAGTCCTCAATTGAAATACAATATAAATCTCATATATACATCAAATGTTCCACAAATACATACATCAATGGTTCCCCAAATTTACATGCACTACAAACCAAAACCTTAAGAGATACAAGCAATACTAATTCTTCGAATAAAACAAAGGTCCTCAGTTCTCACAAATTTCTCCATGAATATACAAATATCCGTTCAAGTCCAATCATTCAAACAATACTAACTATTACACAAGAGGAGTCCGGATTCAAACTATACATGAGATAATCCATCCAATCACATGAATAAGTACTACAAGCCCTTCCTTCGCTTCGAGCCCTGTGGAGGGGAATAAAATAGTTTTGGGGTGAGTTAGAAGCTCAGCGAGTAATCAGAAAAATCAGTAATCAAATATATTTCACAATAATGCATTTCGATGATGTCATGATTCCGAGATCAAATGTACGTATTTTTGCTTTGGTGAGCCAGTGAAATCATTGCACTTAAACATCCAACGCTCAAATAGATCCTTTAACATTAAACAGTAAGAGGGAGCCCCTTTTTGAGCTCCAGATGAACATGAACAAGTGGTGGAGACGCTGATATTCAGCACAAGACTTCCCAAGAACTCATTTAAGCCAAAACATGCCATGAACTCTGTGACAGCCCCACCTTCCCCTAAGGCGAACCAAAGAGGTTAGTGGACTGCCTGCCCAGCTCTCGCCAGGACTGACAGTTCAGGCAAACACGATCTAAAACATTTCGGGAAAATAAAACGCGCTCACACAAGTTGAAATCGCAAGTATAAGTACTGAAGTACTTAAGTAGGCTCAAGTCGGTGAATAGTGGGTGCCATGTCATATAACTCGGAAAAAAATATTCCCAAACTAAATAGGACACATAAACAGGATTAAACAGTGTTATGCATATACGTTTGTAAATTTACAAAAACAAAATGGAGATAATTAGATTAAAATACATTTTGGGTTTTGCCCAAAAGGAGCTATTCAAAATACATTCACATAAGCTCAACTCGGCAACCAACATTCATAGCCTTTCCAAAAGGATTCAAATTCCTGTAAGGAAAACAAAAGGAATAGAGTGAACTTACGCTCAGTGAGATACTACCACTCAAGCAACGAAGATCATATAAGCAGATATCATTTCATTCCAATTCATCTAATAAAGTAAGCCAAGAGTACACATCAATAGAATTGTTAAAAGGATACAGACGGCTCTCAAGAGCCCCTTTCCTCGCTTGTATACTTGATCGGACTTCATTGACCCTCCGTCAATATTTACCAGGTAACCAACCGTAGACCCCACTTTACTTCCATTCCTTCCACCCAACATACCCCTACCGGGCCCGAACTCCATACAGTATAAATTTGTTAATACTCGAGTATACCGGAACCAAGAGTCTCATACTCAATGATTCCTTGTAACAGTCTCCATGGCTCGTCAATTTTCACGACCAAGCCCTTGCCGGCTCGATTCAATCGACTACCGATGGGGTTGAGTTCAGTAGTAACAATAATAGCCGTTGGATACTCGTCAAAACGACACCAAATCAAGTATTTGCATGTATCACTCAATTATACAGTAAACAGTCATACAAGATAAAAGGGTGAGAGTGATCAAGTACACCCTCACCTCAATCAAGGTCAACAATGCAATTAAGCCATCAAATCATCGATTTCAAGTGTAGCAAAGCCACATAGTAACAATCAAGTGAGTAGTATACTCACCAAGCAGGCAAGTGAAATTTCATAAACTTCCGCCTAAAGAGCGTCTTTAATCACCATCACGCCCTAAAATATTCAAACAAACACAATAAGACTCGATTATAAGTCATAGATCAATTCCACATACTACCAAAAATAGGGCTCCATTAGAACGTATAAGTACTAAAGTAAGCTAGGGAAATCCAGAAATGGAAGTTAAAATCTAAACCTTAAAAACAGTTTTTGACATCGTTTAGCGATTTTGGCACCACTAGCACTACGATTATCGGATGGATGTACAATATACACCATTTCAAAGCTAAAAGAAAGGGCTACAATGTTGAAGAATGCCACTCAGTCAAGTTTGTAGTGCAACTAGGTCAAAAGTTCAATGTACTACACTAGAACCGCAAAAACAGGTTAACAAACCGCATTCTGGTTAAATAACCATAATTCAGGCTACCAAGGTCCAATTCAAGTGAGTCCAAAGCCATCCGAAAGCTAAGATACCAGGCTATATTTCTTGAGAAGACATAAACAACCCAATCAGTCATATTCCCAATCAAATTAACCAATTACCAAAGCTGATTTTCAGTTTCGGACAGAAACAGGGCAGCAGGGGTATTTCAGTCGTTTTGTAGGCTACGCTGCTCAGATTGGCCTGAAATTTTGCAGGTAACTATAAAATACCATTTTCTACAACTTTCATGTTTTAACCCAAGGCTAATTCGGCCTCTAAATAGGAGGAAAAGTACCAGGTAGAATGAGGTTAATTGAAACCCTAAGTTCCGAAATTTCCTTTCAATGCGGAAATTTTCCGCAAATAGCCACAACTTACACCCTCTAGCTTCATTTAAGATCATTTACGACCATCATCCATGGCCACACCATAATAATCATATTAAAACAGAAAAATCATGAATAAATATTAAACTTCACCAATATCAACCAAAATCATGAAACAACACCCAAATCCATCACTTCATCTCACATAAGTCCATAATTAAGCATTATTAAGAAGAAAGAAAGGTCCCTTAGTTACTCACCTTAACAACCCAAGAAAAAGAGCAACTTGGCACCTTAATCCTCCAAACCACTTCACTAATCACCTCACAACCACCCACTTAAGGGTTTTTATGGAGCAAATACAAGATTAAACTATTGGAATTGAAGATTGAACAAGATTGGAGACTAGAAAATTTAGAGCATTTCCTTTCTTTTCCTTGAAGAGGGCCGACCACAATAGCTTGAAATGAAGCTGATTTTTGACCAATTTTTGGTTTATTTAGTAAAATGGTAAAAGGGTGAATAGTGGTCAAAAAGTAAGATTTACTCTCTAAGTGACACTTGTCACTTTCATTAAATGCATAGTTATCCTTTGTTCCTCTCACACCAATCCATTTGGTAACCTCTAATTATCTCATAACACCCGGTAAATTAAACCCAGTGTCCAAAACTTAACTGAACTGGTCGAATTTTACCGAACTTTTCGCACTAGCAGGTCCCACGTCAGGTATACGCTCTTAATTTCTCAAAAACTAACCGATACTAGAAAAATCATCTAAAAACTATATTCACTCACAAAAATTATCTAGAAAATTTTTCTAATAAAGAAAATGCAGAAAAACATGCCATTAAACAGAATAAGACCTAGAAAATGAGAAAATTTACGGGGTCTCACGCCCTCTCCCCCTTAAAAGAATTTCACCCTCGAAATTTCTCACCTTAACTCACGAAAAGTTCAAGGTATTTCTTTTGCATCTCTTCTTCCATCCCCCAAGTAGCTTCCTTGTGACGGCCCCACCTCCCCCTAGGGCGTACCAAAGGGTTCGGCGGGTCGCCTGCCCAGCTCTCGCCGGGACTCAGTCGTTCACTACAGTTCTCAATTAAATTACAATATAAAAATCAAATATGCATCAAATTCTCCAAGAATTACATATCACGAACCCACTTAAGTCCAAACGTTCATACAATCCCTAATAACAACTATTACACAAGAAGAAATCCAAAACTCAAACCATACGTGAGATAATCCATCCGGTCACATGAATACGTGCTACAAGCACTTCCTTCATCTCGAGCCCTGTGGAGGGGAATAAAACATTTTGGGGGTGAGCTAAAAGCTCAGTGAGTAACCAATAAAATCGGTAAGCAAATCAGTTTCACAGTCGTTCATTTCAGTGATGTCATGATTCTAAGATCAAATGTACATTTATTGCTCTCGTGAGCCAGTGAAATCGTTGTACTTAAACACCCAACGCTCCAAACAAACATTTAACAGTAAACAGTCAGAGGGGGAGCCATTTTCTCCAGATGAACAGTACACAGAGGTGGAGACGTTGGTGTTCAGCACACGAATTCCAAGTACTCATTTAAGCCAAAACATGTCATGGGCCACATGCAAGCACTCATGATTTGCAATCAAGTAAATAGTGCAAGAAACGGTTCATAAGTAACTTTGGAAACAGTTTAGGGTCACTCACCTCCACGGCTCAGAACCCATCCGTCATATACCATTATCTTGTCCGAATCCAAGCCCTAAACCCAAAAACAGATTTGATGTCATTTAGCGGTTTTGGTACCAAATGCGCTACGATTATCGGATGAAGGTGCAAGACCCACCGTTTCGAAACTAAGAGACAGGGCTACAATATTGCAGAAGGTCACTCAACCCAGTTTCGAGTACAAACAAGTCAAAAAGGAAAGATACTATGTCAAAAATGTAAAACAGATTCACCAAAACGTATTCTAGCGGAAACATCATAACTCAGGCTCTACAAGTCCAAATCCAGAAATTCCAAAGGCATATGGTAGCTAATACATCAAGCTACATTTCATCAGAAGACCTCAAAGGCCAAGTCGTGCATTTTCATGATAAAAAATGGAAGACTACACGAAAACAGAAATCTGGGCGCGAAACAGGTTTCAAAAATAGTCAAGGGTATTTCGGTCATTTCACATGATACAGTGGTCGGATCAAGCTGAAAATTTACAGGAAACTAGTTTATAGCCTTGGCTACAACTTGCATGTTTTGGCCAAAATCTAATTCGGTGAGAATCAGGGTGAAAGGTCACGGTCAAATTGAGTGAAAAGGCAACCCTGTTCGCAGCACCCCTTCCCAGACCAGTCTTAGTATTTCCGACTTTTCTCATTCCACACTACTCCAATTGATCTGAAATTTTACAGGCACCTTTAAAACATCAATACCTACAACTTTCATGTTTTAAGCCAAGGCCAATTCGGCCTCTAACCATGAGATACAAAACCGGACAGAATTGGGGATATAAAACCCTAACTTTCTCAAATTCCTTCCAAACCCAAAATTGGTTGCAATTACCAATCATTTACACCTACTAGAGTTATTAAACATCATTTCCAACCATCATGGACAGCCACAACATCATGATCAAATTAAACCAGAAAAATCATCAATAAATCAAAAACTTCACCAATTCATCTCAAACCAAGAAATAAACCACAAATTTCAGCACTTTAGCTCCCACTAGGCATAACTTAAGCTTCATTAAGTGTAGGAGGAAGTTCAATCACCACTCACCTTAACAATAGAAGAGAGAGAACAACTAGGCACCTTAACCTTCCAAATAACTCCACCAAGAGCTTCAATCTTCCTTAGCTAGCAAGTTTTATGGAGTGATTTGCAATTTAATCGGTTGGAACTCAAGATTTGAGCAAGAATTGAAGTTGAAGTTGAAGAAACTCTCTCTTGTTCTTTCCTCACCAAAAATTTCGGCCAAGACAATAAAAATGGAAGAAATTGGGTCAAAATTTGGTTTAGTAAAGGTTAAGACAAGTCCAAGTCAAAGTCAAGGTCCAATAGTTAGGTGACAAATGGTCCTCTAGGATTTTAATCTTATCCTTTTGTCTCTCCAAGATTAAACCATCTAAGTAACCTCTAATTATCTCTTAGCACCTTGTAAAATAATATCACTTAATACAAAATTCCTACAAGTTGTCAAAAATATAATGCATTTACCGCACTAGCGGGTCCCACGTCCAAAATACGCTTTTAATTTCTCAAAAACTAACCGATACTAGAAAAATCATTTTAAAACTATTTTTGCTCATAAACTTTATCTGGGAAATTTTTCTAATCAAGAAAATGTAGAAAAGGCGGGCGTTAAAAAAAATAAACCCTAGAAAATTAGAAAATTTCCGGGTTCTCAAACTTTTTTTTTTCGGGGCGTCACATTCCTCTACCCCATGGTTTCTCCACAGTATCTGGACCAACGGAATCTGCTTGTTTCTCAGTTCTTTAACTTTCTGGTCAAGCAATTGGACAGGTTTCTCTTCGTAAATGAGCGATTCATCTATGTCAATTTCCTCTGGCTGTAAGATATGGGGTGTGTGACGCCCCGAAAGAATGAGTGCGAGAACCCAAAAATTTTCTAAGCTTCTAGGGTTTCTTTTATTAATCGCCCGCCTTTTCTACATTTTCTTTCTTAGAAAATTCCCCAGATAATTTTATTGAGTAAATATTATTTTTAGATGATTTTCCTAGTATCGGATAGCTTTGGAGAAATTAAAAGCGTATACCAGACGTGGGATCCGCTAGTGCGAAAAGTTCAGAAAAATTCGGCCAATTAGGTTAAGTTTTGGATACTGAGTTTAATTTACCGGGTGTTATGAGATATTTAGAGGTTGCCAAGTGGATTGGTGTAATAGAGACAAAAAAGTTAGGCAAGTAATTAAGGAAGGTGACATGTGTCACTTAGAGATTAATTCCTACTTTTGACTTACTATTCATGCTTTTACCATTTACCATAATAACTTCAAAAATTGATCAAAATATCTTCATTTCTAAGCTTCATATGGCCGGCCACCTTCAAGCAACAAGGGAAGAAAAGCTCTCCAATTTCTTTGCTCCAAGCTTGCTCAATCTTCACTTTTAACCGTTTAATTTTAGTTTTACTCCATAAAACCTCTTCACTTAGTGTTTATGAGTTGTTTTGTGGAATTGTTTGGGAAGCTAAGGTGACAAGATGCTCTCCCTCTTGTTTTACTAAGGTGAGTAGTGGATGAACCCCTCTCCTCCCTCTAATGATGTTAAATTCATGATTGGTGATAGTATGAGATGCAAGTTTATGGATTAATCTTGATTTTTGGTTGGATTGGTGAAGTTTTATAATTATTGGGGATTTTTCTGTTTTCATATGAATATGATTGTGTGGCTATGTATGATGTTTGGAAATGGTATTTAAGGCATCTAGCAGGTGGAAAAAGTGGATAATTGCAAGCAATTTCTGTTTGGAAGAAAAATTGGAAAGTTAGGGTTTCAATGTTCTTCATTCTGCCCGGTTTTATAGCTCCTATATAGAGGCCGAATTGGCCTTGGATTAAAACATGAAAGTTGTAGGGAATGATATTTTAGAGGTGCCTACAAAATTTCAGATCAATCGGAGTAGCATAGAATGAGAAAAGTCGAAATTACCCTTGCTGTCCTGGTTTTACCTGAATGTAAGAATTGCGCCTGTAATTGGTTGTTTTGGCTGGAATTGCTTCGGAATTGGTTGTTGAGGTCTTATGATGAAATGTAGACCTGTTTCTAAGCTTTCGGATGGCTTTAGCATTTCTGGATTTGGACTTAAGTAGGCTGAGTTATGCTGTTTACCCCAGAATGCATTTTGTGAATCTGTTTTTCCGGTTCTGATGTTGTATCTTGCATTTTTCACCTTGTTACACTCAAACCTGGACAGAGTTTCCTTCTGGAACATTGTAGCTCTGTCTCTTAGCTTCGAAACGGTGGGTCTTGCACCTTCATCCGATAATCGTAGTGCCTTTGGTGCCATTACCGTAAAATGAGGTCAAAAACTGTTTTTTTCAGGGCTAAAGCTAATTCCATTTCCGGATTTTCCTGGTTTACTCTGGTGTTTATATCTTCTTGTGGAACCTTCTTTTGGTGGTATGTGGACTTGGCTATGATATGTAATCGAGTCTTATTGTGCTTGTTTGAATATTTTAGGGCTTGACGGTGATTAAAGACGTTCTTTGGGCGAAAGTTTGTGAAATTTCACTTGCTTGTCTGGTGAGTGTTCCTTGTTTGTTATGTTACATGATTACATGGCAGGTATGAATGATTGATAACATGTTAAATGCTTTCAATGATTGTTAAAATGAGTTTTCTAGGCAAGTGTGTACTTTATCGCACTTGGCCTAAATGATTGTGAAGTTTTCAATGATTGAGCGATTGAAATGTTATTTGTGCATGAATGTAAGTCTTTTGGCTGAATTGGCCACTGCCCCATGTTACCGATCGTCTCGAGCCAGATGCGGACTCGGTCGGGCGATTAGGGACCTGGGTGAACGTTTTGGTATACTCGAGTATTACCTTGAAATCTGGTGGAGCCTGGCCAACGGTCAGGGAAGGGGGTGAATGAATGAATGAACGAATGAATGAATGAGGGTTTTACTTATATAAAATGCATTTTCAAATGATTGAAGGTATACGGAAACGAAAGGAGAATGAATGAACGAACGAATGAACGAATGGCTCCCTGTGAGCACGTATCCTTTTAATGAATGTGTTTATCACTTTATCTTATCCTTGTATCTTGAATTATTAGTTACGTGTAATAAATGCAATGAGCTTCTTGTTGCCTATGTGTTCGGAACCTCACTGAGCTTTCCAGCTCATCCCTTTAGTTTTGTTTTCCTTAACAGGGGAAGGTGTGCAAGGAAGAGAGCCTGTATAGACTAGCTGGGTCTAACTCTTGGTTTTCTTTTGTTATGGTTCTCGCCCTAGCTTTTGGCAAGGGTTGGATGTATGATGACTCGAGAACTTTTATACCTTTGATTTTGTAATTCCTTTGAGATAGGAATGTATATAAGATCCGCTTTAAGTTTTGGATTCGTGTACTATGTATTTCTGTGGTTGAATTCTAGTTTTGATTGAGGATTGTAATGAATTGGATCCTGGTTTGCTCTTTTTTGAGGTTTTATTTCTGATTTGTTTGAGTGAACGACTGAGTTTCGGCGAGAGCTGGGCAAGCGGTCCGCCGAACCCTTTGGTTCGCCTTAGGGGGAGGTGGGGCTGTCACAGTTGGTATCAGAGCCACTTTGCGTGGTCTCTGCGCGGAGTGAGTCTGGACTAAGTGATGAGCAAGTATAAAGGACTAAGTGCTCGTTTGAGCATAAGCTATGAATTGTGAATAGTATAGGCCTTAAATCTTTCTTGTGATACGTAAGGCCAATAGATAGGTATGTCAGGGAGGAATTTCGATTGTAGATAGTTTACTCTTGGGACTGGCCAGCTCGAGAAGTGAATTATCTTATTTCGGATTCTCGTGCCCGAGTACTCAGAGTTAAGGTGATGTTAAGTATATGAGATTTATATTTTGGGACCATGAACTGGCTTTGTCTGACTAGAATGAATATAAGAGGTCGACGGATATCTGGCTTGATTAGAAAGTGACGTGAGAGATTGAACGGGGTTATTTTAACTGGGATGACATACCACCTTCTCTTCTGATTTGCCTTTGTATTGCTACCCCATAATTTTTTATTGTGATATGTTAATACATACCCGTGTAATATTGACTGCTTTTGATTACTTGCTTGCTTTTGGCTGCTTGCCTAAAGTGATGTGTTTTCTTGTGTGTATGATATGTTATATGTGAATATGCTTATTTCCTTAATTAGTGTGCTAGAAGTTAGTTACTTTCATCATCTTACTGCGCATATTCACTTAATTACCTTTTGGAAAAGAAAAGAAAAGAGAGAGGAAAATAGTATGGAGGGAAGACGTAGTCGAGGACAAGGTCATGGCAGTGGAACTAAACGAACCCCAGAACCAAGAGCAGAAAGGGAAACGTCAGCCGAGCAAGAACAAGGACCGAGAGTTGCAACCGGAGACCAAATGGCGGCGGCAATGCAACAAATGACGGATATCTTGGCAAGATTAGTGGATCAACAAGGCCAAATACCTGTAAGCCAACCCCGGAACCCTGAGATGGGCGAAGATAAGGCTCTTGAAAGGTTCCAGAAGTTTGCTCCTCCAAAATTCCTTGGCGGGTCCGATCCAGATGTAGCTGAACAATGGATAGAAACCATGGTTAATATCTTCACAGCCTTAAACTACACTGAGCAGAGGCAAGTGAACTTTGCAGTATTTCAATTTGAGGGACCGGCCCGATCATGGTGGAACGTAATTAGAGCAAAGTGGGAAAGAGAACAGACTATCTGGACATGGGCGAACTTCATAAGAGAATTTAACGAGAAGTACCTCCCACCTTTAGTTCAAGAAAGGAGAGAGGAGGAGTTTATTGGGTTACGTCAGGGAACGTTAAATGTGGCCGAATATGAAACAAAATTTACAAGATTATTCAAGTTTGCTTCTGAACTGGTAGCCACTGAACGACGAAGAGTAAGACGGTTCATACAGGGATTAAATTTGGACATCCAGGAGGCGTTAGCGGCGGCGCAAGTGAATACCTTCACAGAGGCGCTTGAAAAAGTTCAAAGAATTGAGGAGGCAAAGGCACAGGTAAAGGCCTCCCAAACCCAGAAAAGAGGTACACCTAGTAGTATGAATGAGGAACCTAGTGAATTGGTGGTACCTTCTAAAGTGCCGAAAGTGCACCAGTTGTTCCGGCCACCATGGACCTTAGGGGCGGTAGATGAGAGGTCTACAAAAGGGAGCCAAGTGGGACATGGAGGAATTTTCCAAGAAAACCAAAAGATGACTTCTCATTTGACTTGTGGCTACTGCAGAAAAGCCAATCACACTGAAAATGATTGTTGGCGGAAAGGACGGAAATGTTTGATTTGCGGAAGCAGTGAACACCAAGTTAGTAGCTGTCCGAGAAGACAGTCACGTGGAAGTAGTACTCCGCAATTGGAGGGGCTCAATCAAAACAGGCAAATGAAAAAAGAAACCGAATGATTGTGCCGGCAAAGGCATATGCACTAGGCAGCCAAATAGTTCTGGACTCGTCTGAAGCAAATGAAGGTAAATTTCGAGGACAAAAGTTCTTAAGGAGGGGAGAGTGTTAGGACCCTACAACTTTCACAATTTCCTAGTATTTTATCTACTTTCACTTTCCCTTTTCATGAATCAAAAGAATTGCTACTTATCTCAAAGGAAGGTTTTATTTCACTCATATGAATGTGGGATTGTGTGCATTAAGTGTTTTTATTTGAGATTGTAGAGATATATGTTAGCTGGAAGTACGGATGAACGCGGCGCATGAGTGTGGAAAAGAGGAAATGCAAAAGAAGTACCCTGAACTTTTCGTGAGTTAAGGTGAGAAATTTCGAGGGCGAAATTCTTTTAAGGAGGGGAGGTTGTGACGCCCCGAAAGAATGAGTGCGAGAACCCGAAAATTTTCTAAGCTTCTAGGGTTTCTTTTATTAATCGCCCGCCTTTTCTACATTTTCTTTCTTAGAAAATTCCCCAGATAATTTTATTGAGTAAATATAGTTTTTAAATGATTTTCCTAGTATCGGATAGCTTTGGAGAAATCAAGAGCGTATACCGGACGTGGGACCTGCTAGTGCGAAAAGTTCGGAAAAATTCGACCAATTAGGTTAAGTTTTGGATACTGAGTTTAATTTACCGGGTGTTATTAGATATTTAGAGGTTGCCAAGTGGATTGGTGTAATAGAGACAAAAAAGTTAGGCAAGTAATTAAGGAAGGTGACATGTGTCACTTAGAAATTAATTCCTACTTTTGACTTACTATTCATGCTTTTACCATTTACCATAATAACTTCAAAAATTGATCAAAATATCTTCATTTCTAAGCTTCATATGGCCGGCCACCTTCAAGCAACAAGGGAAGAAAAGCTCTCCAATTTCTTTGCTCCAAGCTTGCTCAATCTTCACTTTTAACCGTTTTATTTTAGTTTTACTCCATAAAACCTCTTCACTTAGTGTTTGTGAGTTGTTTGGTGGAGTTGTTTGGGAAGCTAAGGTGACAAGTTGCTCTCCCTCTTGTTTTACTAAGGTGAGTAGTGGATGAATGTAACGACCCCACCTCCCCCTAAGGCGTACCAGAGGGTTCGGCGGGCCGCCTGCCCAACTCTCGCCGGGACTCAGTCGTTCTTTAATCAAATCCAGAACAAATCACAAGAATAAATAGGGGGCAGCAATCCAAACTTAAAGTGGAACTTATATACATTGCTATCTCAAAAGAAAGTACAACCACCAAATGTACAAAGGTTCTCACTTCACCATACAACTAGCCCGTGCCAAGCACTAGGGCGAGAACCATTACAAAAGAAACAAAAGACCTAGACTAGGCTAGTCTATGCTCTCATCCTGCTCGCCGTCCCCTGTTAAGGAAAACAAAACTAAAGGGGTGAGCTAAAAGCTCAGTGAGGTTCCAAACAGATAATCAAACAATCAATTCAATACATTAAACATGGAGTATCAATAATTCAAGAAACATTTACAATGGAAAGCAATAGTAACATTCATTAAAAGGATACGGCTCACAAGGAGCAATTCGTTCATTCGTTCTCCTGACATTTCCCCTTATTCCTCCAATCATTTGAAAATGCATTTTTCGTTTATCAATAAACCCTCGTTCGTTCGTTCGTTCGTTCATTCATTCACCCCCGTCCTGGCCGTTGGCCAGTCTCCACCAACCTACAGGGTAATACTCGAGTATACCAAACGTTCACCCAAGTCCCTAATCGCCCGACCGAGTCCGCTTCTGGCTCGAGACGACCGGTAACAAGGGGCAATGGCCAGTTCAGCCCAAAAGGCTTACATTCATGCGCAAGTAACATTTCAATCATTAAATCCTTGAAAATTACACAGTTATTTAGGTCGAGTGCGATAAAGTACACACTCGCCTAGAAAACTCGTTTTGGAAATCATTAAAAGCAATTAACACATTAGCAAATGATAACAACAAGCCATAAAGTCAAATAAGGAACACTCACCTAGATATACAAAATAACGTGCAAAATATCCTTCCGGATATTACCCTTAGTCACCAATGAAACCTAAGGTTGAACAAGAGAACATATTACAGTTTATCGAACAAAACATTTAAGGGAAACAAAGAAACCCGACTAATTAGGAGTAAAACGTGTAAAGATGACTTTCAAGTAAGAAGAGGGTTGTTTGAACCCCAGGATGAACAATCATGTTTTAAAATGGAAAACCGGTCATGGTATTGGCCAAACAAAAGTATACAAGTTCAAATAGAAACCTAGCCCTCGAGCGAAAATTTGGGCAGCACGCCCTTTGTGTTTACCTAATTTTCCAGCCATTTTGGCTTCATTATTTTTCCTCAACCACAACCCAACATCACACATAAGCAATTCAAGTCAAGAGCCGTTCCATAGGCTCACAATATCATAAGAATAAGAATTACAACAATCACAAGTGCAGAAATTCAACTTAGCACAAGACAGATTTGACGTACGAATGCGGAAATAACATATCCAAAGCTACGCTTATCGGATTGAGACGAAACCTATGCCGTTTCGAAGCTAAGACACAGAGCTGCAACATTCATGAAGGTCACTTAGTCCAGTTCCTAATGTAACTTAGTCAAATTCGCAAATTACTAAACCAGAAACCAATTCATCGGCTGTTTAAATGCATAACACGTAATGGACATATCTCAGAGTACACAAGTCTGAATCAGGTGTTCTTAGAGGCATTTGAAAGCTAATTCAGAATACTACAACTTTCAAGTTTTGGCCAAAAGCTAAATCAGAATGGATCCTAGTCGAAAAATGTGATAAACTGGACTTAACTGATCACACGGACTGCTTGGGAAATACTTAAAACAGTAAGGGTATTTTAGACTTTTCACATCCTACGTTGCTCCGATTGAGCTGAAAGTTTGTAGGCACCTATAAAATACCATTCTCTACAACTTTCCTTCTTTGACCTAAGGCCAATTCAGCCTCTAACATAGGGTTTCGAATTCGGACAGAATGTTGGGAAAAATTTCCAGATTCTGGAATTTCTAGTTTTTAGTGGAACTTTCCTTAATTTCTTGGTCTAATCACTACCAAAGCCTCTCTTATAACCTTAATTACAACATTTACAATCATACAACAAGTTTAGGCAGAGAGCTATGAAACCCTAGCTTGCTTATTCATCCCAAAATTCATCACAACCACTTGCATAATCATGAAATTAAGCCAAAACTTAAGCTAAAAATCATCTTAAACCCAAAATTTAAGCAACAAGGATCATGACCAGATTTGTACCTCTAAAGGAAGACTTGGATGAGTGATAGTTCACTCCCTTTGAAATTTCTTGGTTCCTCAAGCTTCCCAACTCACAACCTCCACTTTAATCGGTTTGGAATTGGAATTCCTCACTTAGTTGTAGCAAATCAAGAAGATGGAATGTTTTTTTTTCTTGCTCTCACTTTCTCACACTCTTTGGTTTGGCCAGCAGCAGAAATATGGAGAGGAAAGGTGAAAAAATTGGTTAAGTAAGATGCCAAAGTGTCTTGGTCAAGATGCTCTTAGGTGGCGACACTTGTCGCCACCACCACCTTTCTTTTTTTTCTCTTTCTTTTCCTTCTTTTCTAGCCACTAGTTTTGGTCAGCCTTAGCTGTAATATAAGAAGATATTTTGCTCAAGTATCAATGAACTTGTAGGGTAAGAAAGTGGTGGTCAAGTGGTGCGTTCAATCGGTAGTGCGCGGGACCCGCCAGTTGGCGCCGTTTTTCTTAAAAACTCACGTACTAGGGTTTTTACTTCCCATTCACTAACCTTATATCATTGCTACCAATCACATATTATTTCTCACTTAAAAGTCACTTTTAATCCTCAAATTTAATCCTTACTCTGTACCGAAAATTTATCCGGCGAAAAATCGCGAAAACCCTAATTTTGCTCCAAACTTGAAACCGAAGCGTAAAACCCTATTTTCTAGGTTTACTTACACTTATTGTGAAATAATTGGGTAGTGGGCTTTGATAAATAATAATTTTCAAGTAAAAGGGTATTTTTGAGAAAAATACAAGAAATTTGCGAGTCCTCACAATGAACCCCTCTCCTCCCTCTAATGATATTAAATTCATGATTGGTGATAGTATGAGATGCAAGTTTATGGATTAATCTTGATGTTTGGTTGGATTGGTGAAGTTTTATAATTATTGGGGATTTTTCTGTTTTCATATGAATATGATTGTGTGGCTATGTATGATGTTTGGAAATGGTATTTAAGGCATCTAGCAGGTGGAAAAAGTGGATAATTGCAAGCAATTTCTGTTTGGAAGAAAAATTGGAAAGTTAGGGTTTCAATGTTCTTCATTCTGCCCGGTTTTATAGCTCCTATTTAGAGGCCGAATTGGCCTTGGCTTAAAACATGAAAGTTGTAGGTAATGATATTTTAGAGGTGCCTACAAAATTTCAGGTCAATCGGAGTAGCGTAGAATGAGAAAAGTTGAAATTACCCTTGCTGTCCTGGTTTTACCCGAATGTAAGAATTGTGCCTGTAATTGGTTGTTTTGGCTGGAATTACTTCGGAATTGGTTGTTGAGGTCTTCTGATGAAATGTAGACCTGTTTCTAAGCTTTTGGATGGCTTTGGAATTTCTGGATTTGGACTTAAGTAGGCTGAGTTATGCTGTTCACCCCAGAATGCATTTTGTGAATCTGTTTTTCCAGTTCTGATGTTGTATCTTGCATTTTTGACCTTGTTACACTCGAAACCGGACAGAGTTGCCTTCTGAAACATTGTATCCCTATTTCTTAGCTTCGAAATGGTAGGTCTTGCACCTTCATCTGATAATCGTAGTGCCTTTGGTGCCATTACCGCAAAATGAGGTCAAAAACTATTTTTTTCAGGGCTAAAGCTAATTCCATTTCCGGATTTTCCTGGTTTACTCTAGTGTTTATATCTTCTTGTGGAACCTTCTGTTGGTGGTATGTGGACTTGGCTATGATATGTAATCGAGTCTTATTGTGCTTGTTTGAATATTTTAGGGCTTGACGGTGATTAAAGACGTTCTTTGGGCGAAAGTTTATGAAATTTCACCTGCTTGTCTGGTGAGTGTTCCTTGTTTGTTATGTTACATGATTACATGGCTGGTATGAATGATTGATAACATGTTAAATGCTTTCAATGATTGTTAAAATGAGTTTTCTAGACAAGTGTGTACTTTATCGCACTTGGCCTAAATGATTGTGAAGTTTTCAATGATTGAACGATTGAAATGTTATTTGTGCATGAATGTAAGCCTTTTGGCTGAACTGGCCACTGCCCCTTGTTATCGGTGTGAGAACCTGTAAATTCCTCTTAATAATTTTCCTAGGGTTTATCCCCTTTAATGGCATGTTTTCTGCATTTTCTGGCTTAGGAAAAATTTTCCTGGTGAATTTTATGAGTAATTATGTTTTTCGATGTTTTTTCTAGTATTGGAGAGTTTTTGAAAAATTAAGGATATATATCGGATGTGGGACCCACTAGTGCGAAAAGTTCGGAAAAATTCGGCCAATTAGGTTAAGTTTCGGATACTGGTTGAAATTTATCGGGTGTTAAGAAATAAGTAGAGGATGTGAAGTGATTGATGTGAGAGGAAAAGAAAGGGATAGGAATGCATTTAATGAAGTGACAAGTGTCACTCTTCCATTGGTTGGACTTGGTGGACAACTATTCACCTTTTTGACTTCTTACTACTTAGTTAAAATAGCTCAAAAAATTACCAAAATTCACTCTTTTATTCTCCCTCTTGGTCGGCACTCTTGAGCAAAGAAAGGAAGAGAACTCTTCAAAATTTTAGCTAACATCTAGCTCAAATCCTCCAAACCAATTGCTTAAACTTGTTTCTACTCCATAAAATCCCTCCATTTGGTGCTAGTAAGTGAGTTGGTGAAGTTTTTTTGAGGAAGCTAAGGTGATCAACAACTCTCCCTCTCTTGTTTACTAGGTGAGTGGTGATTGAACTTCCTCCTACACTTGATGAAGCTTAAGTTGTGCTTAGTGGTAGCTAAAGTGCTGAATTTGTGGTTTATTTCTTGGTTTTGGATGAATTGATGAAGTTTTCAATTTATTGATGAATTTTCTGGTTTAATATGAATGTAATGATGTGGCTATCCTTGATGATGGGAACTAATGTTTAATGACTCTAGTAGGTGTATAGGATAGATAATTGTAACCAATTTCTGGTTTGGAAGGAATTTGAGAAAGTTAGGGTTTTATATCCCCAATTCTGCCCGATTTTGTATCTCATGGTTACAGGCCGAATTGGCCTTGACTCAAAACATGAAAGTTGTAGGTATTGATGTTTTAAAGGATCCTGTAAAATTTCAGGTCAATCGGAGTAGTGTAGAATGAGATAAGTTGAAAATACCGAGACTGGTCTAGGAAGGGGTGCTGCGAACAGGGTTGCCTCTTCACTCAATTTGACAGTGACTTTTCACCCTGATCCTCGCCGAATTAGATTTTTGCCAAAACATGAAAGTTGTAGCCAAGGCTATAAACTAGTTGCCTACAAATTTTCAGATTGATCTGACCACGGTATCATGTGAAATGACCGAAATACCCTTGACTGTTTTCGAAACCTGTTTCGCGCCCAGATTTCTGTTTTCGTGTAGTCTTCCATTTTCCACCATGAAAATGCATGATTTAGCCTTTGAGGTCTTCTGATGAAATGTAGCTTGATGTCCTAGCTACCATATGCCTTTGGAATTTCTGAATTTGGACCTGTATAGACTGAGTTGTACTGATTACAGCAGAATGTAGTTTGTGAACCCGTTATTGTGGTTCTGGTTTAGTATCTCGCATATTTGACCTGGTTGTGCTAGGAATTGGACTGAGTGATCTTCTACATTATTGTATCCCTGTTTCTTAGCTTTCAGCTGGTTTTAGAATTTCTGGATTTGGACTTGTAGAGCCTGAGTTATGATGTTTCCGCTAGAATGCGTTTTGGTGAATCTGTTTTACGTTTTTGATATAGTATCTTGCATTTTGACCTGTTTGCACTCAAAACTGGGTTGAGTGACCTTCTGTAATGTTGTAGCCCTGTCTTTTAGCTTCGAGATGGTGGGTCTTGCACCCTCATCCGATAATCGTAGTGAAATTGGTACCATTACCGCAAAATGAGGACAAAAACTATTTTTTCAGGGCCAAAGTTAATTGCATTTCCGGATTTTCTGGTTACCTATGATACTTGTATATGCATATGAAACCCTATTGGGGTTGTGATTGGCATTGCTTTATGACTCGTTATCGAGTCTTATTGTACTTGTTTATGTGTTCTAGGGCGTGACGGTGGTTCACGACATTCTCTTGACGGAAGTGCATGAAACAACACTTGATTGATAAGTGAGTATACTACTCACTTGAATGTTACAATGTGGCTTTGCTATATGTGATTGTGATGCCTTGAAGGCTTATTTGGCTAATGGAATTGGTTAAGGTGAGGGTGTACTTGACCGCCCTCACCCCCTTTGATACCGTTAATGACTGTTTACCGTTTCACTGAAATACTGAACTTGACATATGAGATATTGAATTCCATTCATGGAAAAACTGATTTGGTGTCGTTTGGACGAGTATCCAATGGCCTTACTGTATTACTGAGCTCAACCCCGTTGGTAGCCAATTGAATCGAGCCGGCGAGGGCTTGGTCGTGAAAATTGACATGCCACGGGGACTGTACTGGGGAATCTTGTAGTAATGAGACTCTTGATTCCGGTATACTCGAGTATTACCAAAAGCTACTGATTGGAGTGCGGGCCCGGTTGGGGTATGTTTGGTGGAAGGGATGGGAGTGAAGTGGGTTCTACGGTTGGTACTCTTAAACGTTGACGGAGAGTCAATGAGATTGGATCAAGAATGTAAGCGTGGAAATGGGCTCTTGAGAGCCGTCCGTATCCTTTTACCGACTTGTTTTATTCTTTAATTGTGTACTTGAAATGAAAGGTTATGCTATATGCTCTTTGTTGCTTATGTGGTAGTAACTCACTGGGCTTAAGCTCATTCCGTTCCATTTGTTTTCCTTACAGGAAATGACCACTTTTGGAAAAGGTTGTGTTAGTTGGTTGTCAAGTTGAGCTCATGTAAATGTATCTTTTGGATAGCTCTTTGAATGAAACCCTGATGTGTGTTGGGTTCAATTTCTTTTGATTGGC
Organism: Coffea arabica; assembly: GCF_036785885.1. Lineage (NCBI taxonomy): Eukaryota > Viridiplantae > Streptophyta > Magnoliopsida > Gentianales > Rubiaceae > Coffea > Coffea arabica. The sequence goes on from NC_092316.1 coordinate 24,300,129, forward strand.
AAACCGAACATGTATATCCATGATGAATCGTTTTGATGGCCGCTTTGGCTTGTAAATGTTACATTACAATGTATATATGTTTGGTTGATATTTGGTTGGATTTCGGATTAACTCGTATTTCAAACAGCAAAAGAAAAAAATTTGGCTACTCTCGGCCTAGTATCCGGATTCTGACGTGGCCGGTACCGTTCATCATCGGCTTCGTTTCTTCGTTTTTTTTTTATTCTGTGATTTTGACTTGATTGCGCGCATTGGTAAGTTCCGGAACGTATTAGACCGACGTAAACTGATCCGTTAGTCCTGGCGAGAGCTGGGCAGGCAGTCCGCTAACCCCTTTGGTTCGCCTTAGGCGAAGGTGGGGCTGTTACAACCGGTCGTCTCGAGCCAGAAGCGGACTCGGTCGGGCGATTAGGGACCTGGGTGAACGTTTTGGTATACTCGAGTATTACCTTGAAATCTGGTGGAGCCTGGCCAACGGTCAGGGAAGGGGGTGAATGAATGAATGAATGAGGGTTTTTCTTGTATAAAATGCATTTTCAAATGATTGAAGGTATAAGGAAACGAAAGGAGAATGAATGAACGAACGAATGAACGAATGGCTCCTTGTGAGCACGTATCCTTTTAATGAATGTGTTTATCACTTTATCTTATCCTTGTATCTTGAATTATTGGTTACGTGTAATAAATACAATGAACTTCTTGTTGCCTATGTGTTCGGAACCTCACTGAGCTTTCCAGCTTATCCATTTAGTTTTGTTTTCCTTAACAGGGGAAGGCGTGCAAGGACGAGAGCCTGTATAGACTAGCTGGGTCTAACTCTTGGTTTTCTTTTGTCATGGTTCTCGCCCTAGCTTTTGGCAAGGGTCGGATGTATGATGACTCGAGAACTTTTATACCTTTGATTTTGTAATTCCTTTGAGATAGGAATGGCTTTTGGCAAGGGTCGGATGTATGATGACTCGAGAACTTTTATACCTTTGATTTTGTAATTCTTTTGAGATAGGAATGTATATAAGTTTCGCTTTAAGTTTTGGATTCGTGTACTATGTATTTCTGTGGTTGAATTCTAGTTTTGATTGAGGATTGTAATGAATTGGATCCTGGTTTGCTCTTTCTTGAGGTTTTATTTCTGATTTGTTTGAGTGAACGACTGAGTCCCGGCGAGAGCTGGCAGGCGGTCCGCCGAACCCTTTGGTTCGCCTTAGGGGGAGGTGGGGTTGTCACAGGATGAGTCGGGATAGTACTTCTTGAGCATCGAGACATAAAAGACGTCGTGAATTTGAGAGAGACTGGACGGTAGTTCCAGGCGATACGCTACCTTACCAACCCTTTGGAGAATCTTGTAAGGTCCAACGAACCAAGGTTGGAGCTTCTTTCCTCTACCTGCTGTGATGCTCCGTAACGGTGCGACTTTAAGAAACACATGGTCTACAACTTCGAACTCCAAATCTTTTCTTCGATTATCCGCGTAGCTCTTTTGTCGGCTTTGAGCTATTTGGAGTCATTGCCGTATCAATTTAACCTTTTCTTGAGTTTCTTCCATCCATGGAATAGTCGCTGGATCCAGTGCCTTCCTCTCGCCAACTTCGTCCCAGTAGATCAGTGACCGGCATTTTCGTCCATATAGTGTCTCGTATGGAGCCATTTGAATCGACAAATGGTAGCTATTGTTGTAAGCAAAATCTACTAAGGTCATGTGTTGACCCCAGTTGCCTCCAAAATCCAGAATGCAAGTCCGTAGCATGTCCTCGAGAGTTTGGATGGTTCGCTCCGATTGTCCATCCGTCTGAGGGTGATAGGTCGTGCTCAAGCTGAGTTTCGTCCCCAGGGTTTCTTGGAATTTCTGCCAAAACCTAGATACAAACCGGGGATCTCTATCGGAGACGATGCTCACAGGAACACCATGTAGCTTCACAATCTCGTCCATGTACATCTGAGCCAACTTGTCCATGGAATACTTTATTTTTACCGGCAAGAAATGGGCCGACTTGGTTAATTGATCGACGATCACCCAAACGGCATCGTGTCCTCGTTGCGTTCGCGGCAAACCTGAAACAAATTCCATGGTGATGTTTTCCCACTTCCACTCGGGTATCTCCAGGAGCTGTAACAAGCCCGACGATTTTTGATGCTCCGCCTTAACCTCTTGGCAAACGAGATATTTTTGCACGTACAGAGCGATTTCCTTCTTCATATTGTCCCACCAATAGGTTCCTTTCAGGTCCTGATACATCTTGCTACTACCCGGATGGATTGTATACTTGGACCGATGGGCTTCCTCTAAAATCTCCATTTTTAATGATTCATCCTTCGGCACCACTATTCGGTTCCGGTATTATAAAATATCCTCAGGACTAAAATTAAAATCAGTTGTTTCCCATTTCTTCACATTCTCTCCCCACTTCTGCACCATCAAATCCTTCTTTTGTGCTTCTTTAATGTGTTCCAGTAGATTGGAGGTCACCTTAACATTGCCAAAACTCACCGTATGACTCCCAAGGCAGGGTTTCCATTCACAAACAGATTCTAACAAATCCCACTCTTTGATCATCAACCCTGCTACTTGAACCTTACGATTTAAGGCATCGGCTACCACGTTTGCCTTCCCTGGATGGTAGTTAATTGTGCAGTCATAATCTTCCAAAAATTTCATCCACCGTCGTTGCCTCATGTTCAATTCCTTCTGTGAGAAGCGGTACCTAAGACTCTTGTGGTCTGAGTAAACCTCAAAGGTCACCCCATATAGGTAGTGTCTCCACTTTTTCAGCGCAAAAATAATGGCAGCTAGCTCTAGATCGTGGGTCGGGTAATTCTACTCGTGGAGTTTCAACTTCCTAGAGGCAAAAGAGATTACATTACGGTTCTGCATTAAAACGCATCCCAGGCCTTCTCGCGACGCATCAGTATACACAGCAAATCCGTCTACTCCGTTAGGCAAGACTAGAACTGGAGCCATGGTTAATCTTTTTTTTTAACTCTTGAAAACTTTTCTCACATCGAGCATTCCATACGAACCGACCATGTTTCTTTGTCAGGTCAGTTAAAGGACCTGCTAATTTGGAGAAGTCTTTTATGAAACGTCGATAATACCCAGCCAACCCTAGAAAACTGCGGATCTCTGTGGGGTTTTCTGGTCTCTTCCAATTGGTCACAGCCTCTACTTTCGCCGGGTCAACCGAGATGCCTTCTTGGGAGATTACGTGCCCTAGGAAACTGATTTTCTCCAGCTAAAACTTGCACTTACTGAACTTGGCGTACAACTGATGCTCCCTTAGAGTCTGCAAAACAACTCTCAAATGCTGCTCATGCTCCTCGCGAGTTTTGGAGTAGACCAAGATGTCATCAATAAAAACAACGACAAATCGGTCCAAATAGGGCTTAAAAACCCTATGCATTAAGTCCATGAAGGCGGCAGGAGCATTGGTTAATCCAAAGGACATAACTGCGAATTCGTAATGCCCATATCTCGAGTTGAAAGCAGTTTTCGGAATATTCTCTCTCCTAATCAACAACTGGTAATACCCCTGTCTGAGGTCCAGTTTCGAGAAGACCACTGCTCCTTGCAACTGGTCAAACAACTCATCAATGTGGGGTAGGGATGCTTATTTTTAGCCATGATATTGTTCAGGCCCCGATAGTCGATACACATCCTCAAACTTCCGTCTTTTTTCTTTACAAATAACATAGGGGCTCCCCAAGGAGACCAACTCTCTTGAATGAACCCCCGCTCCGAAAGGTCTTGTAATTACAATTTCAGCTCCTTGAGCTCCGCAGGGGCCATTCGGTATAGGGTTTTTGAGATGGGTGAGGTTCCAGGTAGCAGGTCAATCTTAAATTCTATCTCTCTCTCCGGCGGCAATGATACTAACTCATCAGGAAACATGTCTGGGTATTCCCTTACTATGGCCACATCCTCTACTTTCAATTTATCCGTGGGGTTGTTGATTAGAAAGGCTAAAAATCCTTGCGCCCCTTGATTTAGCAGTTTCCTAGTCCGAATGCCTAAGATTAGGGCAAATAAGGCTAACCTTCCCCTTATATCTAACCTTAGGGTCGCCTCCCCAGGAATACGGAACTCCACCACCTTCTTTTTATAGTCCAATTGAGCGTTATACCTGGCTAACCAATCCATGCCTAAAATCACATCATACCCCTTGATGGACAAGCTAATCAAATCTCCTAACAATCTCTTCTCTCCTACCCAAACCTCACAATCCCTATAAACCATACTAGTAACCAAACGTTGATTCCCCGTAGGTGTACTAACTTCTAGGTCATATGGTAAACTAGCAGGTTTTATATCGATGCCACACATGAAATCAGGGTTAACAAAGGAATGAGTGGCACCAGGATCTATTAAAACTTTGGCAAAGCAGTGGAAAATAGGGATCGTACCTTCTACGGCCTCAGAGGAATTTGGGACCTGTTGGGGCTCTAACGAATACACTCGAGCTGGCACCTTTGGTTTAACCCCTTCTCCCTTCACTGGTCTGGAATTGGTCCTCAGCGGTTGTTGGCTTCCCTTTCCATCTTGTTTTAGGATTGGGCAGGTGGCAAGCCGGTGGTCTACACTTCCGCAGTGCAGACATTTCCCTTCTTTCTTCCAGCAATTATCCTCGGAGTGGTTCGGCTTTCCACAGTACCCACAAGGCCCACGGGACGCCGAACCTGAACCCTTCTGGAAGTTTCTGCCTTGGCCTCTCCCGGCTGAGCCACCCCTGGGCTGAGCCCCTCTACTGAAACCCGACTGTCGTCCACCTCCCACTCCTCGTCCAAACTTGGAGGGGGTACCTTTATCCCCTTGCCCCAAACTGCTTCTAGGAAAGCCGCGCTTCTTTGCCTGGAAGTTCCTCACTTGGAATCTGTGAGGCCCCAGTCCGTTCGTAAGTTGATATTAGGGTTATTCATTATTTTGTACGGTTAAACTAAGGTTTTAGGGCTAAGGAGAAACCCAAATCTTGGCTAAGATTGAAAACCCTAACTTTGCTTAAGATTTGTTATATGCGGTATTCTAGTGTGTGTTTTTGCGCAAGAAAAAAATGGATTTGTTATCGTATACCGAGGTTTAACAAGTTTAAAAAGGATTAGCCAACCTCTAGTGGTATAAATTATTAGAAAGCTTAAGTTGGGTTTAAAAACCCTAATTTTGCCAATATTATAAAGTTGTGGTTTAATTGTTTTATTTATGGAGAAAGTATGTTTAAGTAGAAGTGATCAAGATGGGAAAGTGATTAGTGAAGTACTTAAGTGGGATTATGTGTTTTAAACTAGATTAAGTTATAACCTATGGAGTAAATTGAAAGATTATCAAATGTTTGAGGGAAAATGTATAAGAAAGAGAAAGTTGGAGTGCAAGGGTTAAAAGTGCAATTGAGGAACTTTTATGTGATTGGTTAGCCTTAAAAATATCTCTCCTAAGTGGTCTTGCACCACATATTAGTCTCAAGGGCCATAATTAAGTCATTTGTGAGACAAACAAAACAAAAATTAGAGAGAAAAATAGAGAGAGAGGGCCGGCCACCTTGAAGTGAGAAACCAAGAGAAGTTTGTGAAGTTCAATCAATTTCCTTCCATAAATCCTCATTTTGAAGCATAAAGAATCCACTTTGGAGTCGGCCTAAGATCATTAGTCATCTTACATCCTTAATCTTGAGGTAAGAAGGTCTATTTGAAGACTTAAGTTGATTATTGATTGATGAACTAGTGGCTATTTTTGGTAAAGGATCTTAGTTGTGCTTGATTATGGTACCTCTTATGTCTATCACTTGTTTTTATGAAGTATCATGGTTAATTTTTGTGATTTATGTTGCTGGAAATTTCGGTCAAGAAAGAGAGGAATTAGGGCTTCTTGCTTTAATGCTTTCCTTAGTTGCTTTGATTGAGAAATTGATGTGTAGTGGTTGTGTTTGATAATTTGCCTCACTTGATTGGTTGATTTCTAGTAAAAATCTGGTTTGGGTTAAGAAACCCTAGATTCCATTAAGTTAGATTAGCTGAGCTCATGGCTATTGAGTTAGGGTTTGTGTAGTTAGATGTTAGAACAAGTTCTATGGTGCAAATAAAATTAGCTTAAGGATTATGGTTAGTATTTGGTGATTTTGGGTTAATTTGTGAAGGAATTTTAGACCACTCCTAGACTGATATAAGTATGGTTTTTGGGTATCAAATTGGTTAGAAAAACTCGCCTAAGAATCATAAGAACGGACCGTATGGCAGTGGCGCGAAAAAACGGCAATTCTGGGAAACTGGACAGTTCAGGATCCGAACTTCGGCTTTGTTTTTCTTGATGTTACGTATGGATTCAGCAGTTCCTCAAAACATGAAAGTTGTAGCCTTGTAAGTCCTACATATGCCTACAATATTTCAGGTCAATCGGAATAGCGTAGCCTGAGTTATAGATGAAATGCTCAAGCCTGTTTTGACCATCAGATTCTGTGCGTTTTTCGTTTTGCTTCTGCCTGTGACTTTTTCGGTTTTTATCCCGTACGATCTGGGTTTTGACTCCTTCATAATAAATGTAGATCTTGGTTTTGACTTCGAAATGGTATAAAATAGGTCGAAATCCGAGTTCCGTAGCTCCTGTTACGACCAAAACAAAATCGATCGTCAGAACTGCCTTGTATCTGGACAGTTCTGACGGATACTTTGACACTCAAATTTTGTTCTGTTCTGAGTGGATTCAGGTCTTGGCCAAAACATCAAAGTTTTAGCCTTATGTCCCAGATTTCTAATGCCTTTGGAATTTCCTGATTTGGAATTGTGAGCTGGGAGTTATGGTCCAGCAAACATACCCTGTTCGTCACTCTAAAGTGCGAATTTCTGGAACAGTTTTCTGCACTTTCGACCCATCTCTGCTCAGATCCGGAGTGAGGTGTCTCATGAAAGTTATAGAATTTTCTCTTAGCTTCGTAACGGTACCTCATGTACCTTGATCTGACATTCCTAGCTTCACTTTTGATCAAACCGGTTTGGGAAGGCAGATTTAGCCATTTCCGTTTTGCCGTTTCCGCACTTGCGTTTGCCGATTTTGCCGTTTTGCTTGTTTTAGGCATATTAGTAGCCGTTTATGATATTATGTGACGTAATCTTCTATTTCAGACAGTGGTGAGCTAGGCGGCGCCGGTGGGGCCCACTACTAGCGAACACGCGCGAAGTGATTTTGCTCTTGTACCACTTTTGTATTTTGAGTAAATATTCAGGCCGCTCTTATGTGTTAGTTGCTTATGTGTTTCGACATGTATGAAGAGGGTACTTAGGCGAGGGTGTACTTTATCGCACTCGCTCTAAACCCGAATTTACGCACATATTTGTACATGACATATGTATGTGAATCATTTTGGAACTAAAACCCTTGAGCTTGTGGCTCGGGGTGATTTTGAATAATTTTGTGAAGTTTGTGAGTTTGGAGCGAGCTCTTGACCTAGATGGACTATTCGAGCCAGTTAGGGTTTGGTCGAAGTCAGTCCAACCTGGTTGGAGGTCACCAAGTTTGTGAATCTGGTTCACCGAGTATGTGGACCAAGTTTGTGACCCGAGCTTGTGACTCAAGCTCAAGTTTGTGATTTCGTTCACCCGGGCAAGTTTGTGAGGTGACTTGCCAGTGAGGGTGATAAGGTGTCGGTGGGTGTACAAGTGAAGTTCTACGGACCATTAAGTGTGGTCGACGGAGTGTCGGCAGGAGATCACACATGGCATATGAATTGGCTTTGGAGCCACCTGTATCCTTATTATGTGATGTTACTTTTCTGCTTTTGCTTTATTCTTACTATGTCACTGTTGTTACGTGAAATTTACACTTTTGCCCCTGTTTACTTACTAAGCATATAGCTTACCCCATTCCTTTTGTTTTCCTTAGCAGGGGTCGACGCGGGGACTTTTGGCACACACACTAGCATAGTTAGGTATGATTGTAATAGTTGGACTTATAGTATGTTTGTTTTTGTTTTAGTTTTGATGGTTTGTATAAGGACCCTCCTTAGGGTCTACATTTTGGTTTTGGTGATAATTATAAGGATGTAATAGTGTGAGCAGGTACTTTTGGAAAATGTAATTATAACTATTTTGGGATTGTATCTAGAATTCTTTTGAATTTTCTGGCTTTTATTGTTTTAAGTTTTGAGTCCTAGCGCGAGCTAGGCAGGCGGCCCGCCGATACCCTTGGGTTCGCCCTTGGGATAAGTGGGGTCGTCACAGTTGGTATCAGAGCGCCTAGGTTAGAGGATTTGGGCAAGTGGGACATACTCGATAGGCACTAGACATATGTGACCCTTTTAAATTGAATGATATACTTTAAGCTAAAATGCCGATTGACTGCGAGCTCCTACTAGATCTAGCCGCAGAGGCACCGCCACGAGCCACCGGTCCAGAGGGGATGGACGAGGTGGACACGTTAGGTTCCGTTGGGAACCTGGGCCCTAGGGGAGGCGATTAGGGTCGCTTTTGTGCTTTTGTTCGCTAGTGTATGACTTTTGCTAGAACTAGCATGACTACTTTCTTTTGTTATCTGGTTGACTGATTAGATTTTGGAGCCGAAACTCATGTGTACATTGGGTTTTGTACCGACTGGAGGTCGGTAATGTGTAAATCTTTTGGTGTGACCTTGTAAATATATGTATATGTTTGAAAAGCATTTTGAACTTATCTTTTGTGTGTCTTCTGTGCATACGCTTTACGTCTGTACTTTTGTTCATAGTCTGGATAATAAGTATATGTAATGTTCCGATCTATAGACTTTTGCACTTAAATGGCCTCCGGTACTCGAGGTGGAGGTAGAGGGCGAGCACGAAGCCCTGAAAGGGAACAAGAACAAGAGCCAGACCAAGTCGCTACAGCCATCCAGCGGATGGCCGATCTTCTGGAGCGAATGTCAAATCAACAGGGCCAGGGGAACAGTACTGGGAACCTTGGACATAATCCGGGACATATTCCGGGTAATCATGAGGGAGAGGACCGTGCTTTAGAACGGTTCCAAAAATTTACACCCCCTACGTTTGTAGGTGGACCCGACCCTGACCTAGCGGAGGGTTGGATGGACCGTATGCTAGATATTTTTGCCGCGCTTAGGTACTCGGAGGAACGGCAGATATCCTTTGCTGCTTTTCAGTTTGAAGGGGCCGCCCGAGCCTGGTGGAACGTGATTAAAACCAAGTGGGAGCGCGAACAAACCCCCTGGACCTGGATCAACTTCACACGGGAATTTAACGAAAAATACCTGCCGCCCATTGTGCAAGAAAAACGGGAAGACGATTTTATTCACCTGCGTCAAGGGGCGTCTACTGTGGCGGAATATGAGACTCAATTCACTAAACTCTCTCGCTTTGCCCCAGAGCTGGTACTAACAGAGCGAAAGCGAATTCGCCGCTTTACGCAAGGCTTGAACGTGGAAATCCAGGAGGCACTGGCGGCTGCACAGCTGGATACCTTTAGCCAGGTGCTGGAAAAGGCACAGCGGATTGAGACTGCCAGGGGACAGGTTAGAGCTTTCCATGACCGGAAAAGGAGGCAACCCAGCTCGAATGACTCCACGGTTGGACAAAGTTCGCGAGACGAGCCACCTGCTAAGATGAGCAAAGGCACAGATGGTCCACGACCTACAAGAACCCTGAATAGCTTTGGGCGAGGTCAAATAGTGCAAGAGCCTCAAAGGAGTGCTCAGCGTGGAGGGTCAGGTACGGCCAATAAACCAACCTGTGATTTCTGTGGGGGCAATCATACCGATGAAAATTGCTGGAAGAATAGTTCGGTACGAAAATGCTTCAAATGTGGTAGCACTGAACATTTAATTGCCCGGTGCCCGAAGATGCAGAAGGAAGGACCCAAACCACCAACAGAAGGGACCACAACGAAGCCATCAAACGCAGGGAAAAATCGACCCAAAGGGCCAACAAGAGTGTATGCAATGGGTCAATACGAGGTAACTGACCCTTCGGCGGGTTTCGAAGGTACGCTTTGACCAAAGAATTAATTTCGAGGACGAAATTGTCCTAAGTGGGGAAGATTGTGAGGCCCCAGTCCGTTCGTAAGTTGATATTAGGGTTATTCATTATTTTGTACGGTTAAACTAAGGTTTTAGGGCTAAGGAGAAAACCAAATCTTGGCTAAGATTGAAAACCCTAACTTTGCTTAAGATTTGTTATATGCGGTATTCTAGTGTGTGTTTTTGCGCAAGAAAAAAATGGATTTGTTATCGTATACCGAGGTTTAACAAGTTTAAAAAGGATTAGCCAACCTCTAGTGGTATAAATTATTAGAAAGCTTAAGTTGGGTTTAAAAACCCTAATTTTGCCAATATTATAAAGTTGTGGTTTAATTGTTTTATTTATGGAGAAGTATGTTTAAGTAGAAGTGATCAAGATGGGAAAGTGATTAGTGAAGTACTTAAGTGGGATTATGTGTTTTAAACTAGATTAAGTTATAACATATGGAGTTAATTGAAAGATTATCAAATGTTTGAGGGAAAATGTATAAGAAAGAGAAAGTTGGAGTGCAAGGGTTAAAAGTGCAATTGAGGAACTTTTATGTGATTGGTTAGCCTTAAAAATATCTCTCCTAAGTGGTCTTGCACCACATATTAGTCTCAAGGGCCATAATTAAGTCATTTGTGAGACAAACAAAACAAAAATTAGAGAGAAAAATAGAGAGAGAGGGCCGGCCACCTTGAAGTGAGAAACCAAGAGAAGTTTGTGAAGTTCAATCAATTTCCTTCCATAAATCCTCATTTTGAAGCATAAAGAATCCACTTTGGAGTCGGCCTAAGATCATTTGTCATCTTACATCCTTAATCTTGAGGTAAGAAGGTCTATTTGAAGACTTAAGTTGATTATTGATTGATGAACTAGTGGCTATTTTTGGTAAAGGATCTTAGTTGTGCTTGATTATGGTACCTCTTATGTCTATCACTTGTTTTTATGAAGTATCATGGTTAATTTTTGTGATTTATGTTGCTGGAAATTTCGGTCAAGAAAGAGAGGAATTAGGGCTTCTTGCTTTAATGCTTTCCTTAGTTGCTTTGATTGAGAAATTGGTGTGTAGTGGTTGTGTTTGATAATTTGCCTCACTTGATTGGTTGATTTCTAGTAAAAATCTGGTTTGGGTTAAGAAACCCTAGATTCCATTAAGTTAGATTAGTTGAGCTTATGGCTATTGAGTTAGGGTTTGTGTAGTTAGATGTTAGAACAAGTTCTATGGTGCAAATAAAATTAGCTTAAGGATTATGGTTAGTATTTGGTGATTTTGGGTTAATTTGTGAAGGAATTTTAGACCACTCCTAGACTGATATAAGTATGGTTTTTGGGTATCAAATTGGTTAGAAAAACTCGCCTAAGAATCATAAGAACGGACCGTACGGCAGTGGCGCGAAAAAACGGCAAATCTGGGAAACTGGACAGTTCAGGATCCGAACTTCGGCATTGTTTTTCTTGATGTTACGTATGGATTCAGAAGTTCCTCAAAGCATGAAAGTTTTAGCCTTGTAAGTCCTGCATATGCCTACAAAATTTCAGGTCAATCGGAATAGCGTAGCCAGAGTTATAGATGAAATGCTGAAGCCTGTTTTGACCATCAGATTCTGTGCGTTTTTTGTTTTGCTTCTGCCTGTGACTTTTTCGGTTTTTATCCCGTACGATCTGGGTTTTGACTCCTTCATAAGAAATGTAGATCTTGGTTTTGGCTTCGAAATGGTATAAAATGCGTCGAAATCCGAGTTCCGTAGCTCCTGTTATGACCAAAACAAAATCTATCGTCAGAACTGCCTTGTATCTGGACAGTTCTGACAGATACTTTGACACTCAAATTTCATTCTGTTCTGAGTGGATTCAGGTCTTGGCCAAAACATCAAAGTTTTAGCCTTATGTCCCAGCTTTCTAATGCCTTTGGAATTTCCTGATTTAGAATTGTGAGCTGGGAGTTATGGTCCAGCAAACATACCCTGTTCGTCACTCTAAAGTGCGAATTTCTGGAACAGTTTTCTGCACTTTCGACCCATCTCTGCTCAGATCCGGAGTGAGGTGTCTTCATGAAAGTTATAGACTTTTGTCTTAGCTTGGAAACGGTACCTCATGTACCTTGATCCGACATTCCTAGCCTCATTTTTGATCAAACCGGTTTGGGAAGACAGATTTGGCCATTTCCGTTTTGCCGTTTCCGCACTTGCGTGGGCCGATTTTGCCGTTTTGCTTGTTTTAGGCATATTAGTAGCCGTTTATGATATTATGTGATGCAATCTTCTATTTCAGACAGTGGTGAGCTAGGCGGCGCCGGTGGGGCCCACTACTAGTGAACACGCGCGAAGTGATTTTGCTCTTGTACCACTTTTGTATTTTGAGTAAGTATTCAGGCCGCTCTTATGTGTTAGTTGCTTATGTGTTTCAACATGTATGAAGAGGGTACTTAGGTTAGGGTGTACTTTATCGCACTTGCTCTAAACCCGAATTTACGCACATATTTGTACATGACATATGTATGTGAATCATTTTGGAACTAAAACCCTTGAGCTTGTGGCTCGGGGTGATTTTGAATAATTTTGTGAAGTTTGTGAGTTTGGAGCGAGCTCTTGACCTAGATGGACTATTCGAGCCGGTTAGGGCTTGGTCGAAGTCAGTCCAACCGGGTTGGAGGTCACCAAGTTTGTGAATCCAGTTCACCGAGTATGTGGACCAAGTTTGTGACCCGAGCTTGTGACTCAAGCTCAAGTTTATGATTTCGTTCGCTCGGGCAAGTTTGTGAGGTGACTGGCCAGTGAGGGTGATAAGGTGTCGGTGGTTGTACAAGTGAAGTTCTACGGACCATTAAGTGTGGTCGACGGAGTGTCGGCAGGAGATCACACATGGCATATGAATTGGCTTTGGAGCCACCTGTATCCTTATTATGTGATGTTACTTTTCTGCTTTTGCTTTATTCTTACTGTGTCACTGTTGTTACGTGAAATTTACGCTTTTGCCCCTGTTTACTTACTAAGCATATAGCTTACCCCATTCCTTTTGTTTTCCTTAGCAGGGGCCGACGCGGGGACTTTTGGCACACACACTAGCATAGTTAGGTTTGATTGTAATAGTTGGACTTTATAGTATGTTTGTTTTTGTTTTAGTTTTGATGGTTTGTATAAGGACCCTCCTTAGGGTCTACATTTTGGTTTTGGTGATAATTATAAGGATGTAATAGTGTGAGTAGGTACTTTTGGAAAATGTAATTATAACTCTTTTGGGATTGTATCTAGAATTCTTTTGAATTTTCTGGCTTTTATTGTTTTATGTTTTGAGTCCTGGCGCGAGCTAGGCAGGCGGCCCGCCAATACCCTTGGGTTCGCCCTTGGGATAAGTGGGGTCGTCACAGAACCTAGCGCTTTCCACTCGTTGTGCCTTCTCGACGGCCTCGCTAAAAGTGTTAATCTAGGCCACCACAAGATCCTTCTGAATTTCTACGTTCAGACCCTGGATAAAACGCCTTATTCGACATTGTTCGGTCACGATCAACTCAGGAGCAAATTTGGACAGGGGGTGAACTAGCTCTCGTACTCTGCTACCGACTGGGTTCCTTGACGAAGTCGAATAAACTTGTCTTCCTTCCTCTTCTGAACTAGAGGAGGGATGAATTTCACGTTGAACTCCTGCATAATGTTCACCCAGGTTCTGGGCGTTTGTTCCCGTTCCCATTTTTGTCGAATAACGTTCCACCAGGAACGGGCCGCCCCTTCCAGTTGAAAGACGGCAAAGGTTACCTGCCTTTCCTCAGTATAGTGCAAGGCGGCAAAAATATCTATTATTTTCTCAAGCCACCTTTCGGCGACATCCGGGTCGGGTCCCCCAATAAACTTGGGTGGAGCAAACTTCTGGAATCTTTCGAGAGCTCTGTCCTCACTCTCGACGTTGTTGCCAGGGTTTCCAGGATTTGGCCCTATTGCTGCACCACTTGTGCCAGCAGGTTGGTCATTTGCTGCATAGCGGCAGCCATTTGAACATTGGGGTCAACCCGTGATTTCGGGTTAGGTCCAGATGAGGTTTCCCCAGCGCTCCCGTCCGACGTGGGTTGCCTACTCCTGCGCCCACGTCCGTGTCCACTACGTGTCTCTTCCGTCAGTCTAAAACAATCTAGGCAAACGTAGCATGCATTAAAGATCATGATAAGTAAGAAATCAAAAGCTTTCACAATCTAACATATATACAATACAAAATAACATCAAACAGTCACACATTAGCAGTCAGTCAAGTACAAACATAGAAAATCCATAAGGGAATGGCCTCATCAAAAGAATATACACGTAACTAATCCAAACGTACAAAATGACTAGCTAAGGCTCTTTTCCCTATCCGCCCTACATATAGAAAACAAAACTATCCAAAGGACCCTAAAACCCTAAGAATCATAACCTAGTCCGTCATCGGGCTAGTGGACCTGTGACGCCCCGAAAAAAAAAAAAGAGTTTGAGAACCCGTAAAAACCCTAATCTTTTCCGAGGGTTTTATTTCCTTTAATAGCATGTTTTCTGCATTTCCTGGCTTAGGAAATTTTCTTGAGGAATTTTTATGAGTAATTATAGTTTTTAGATGGTTTTTCTAGTATTGGAGAGTTTTTGGAAAATTAAGAGTGTATAATGGACGTGGGACCCACTAGTGCGAAAAGTTCGGAAAAATTCGGCCAATAAGGTTAAGTTTCGGATACTGTGTAAAATTTATCGGGTGTTAAGAGATAAGTAGAGTGTGTGAAATGATTGATGTGAGAGAGAAAAGAAAGGATAGGATTGCATTTATGAGAGTGACAAGTGTCACCATTTCATTTGATTTGACTTAAGAGTTACTATTCATTTGTTTTTGACTTTTGACCAAAATTGGTTAAATATCTAAAAATTTCACAAAAAATCACCATTTTCTTACCTTGGATGGCCGGCCCTCTTAGCTCAAGAAGGAAGAAAGCTTCTTCAATTTTCAAGCTCCCAATTAGCTCAAATCAACCAAAACAATTGCATAAATTAGTTTCTACTCCATAAAATCTTTCTAGTTGGTGTTAGTGGTTGATTTGGTGAAGTTTTTTGGAAGAGTTAAGGTGTCCAACATCTCTATCTCTCTTGGTTACTAGGTGAGTGGTGTGTGAATTCCCTCTTGCACTTAATGAAGCTTAAGTTATGCTTATTAGTGATTAAAGTGCTGAAATTTCTGGTTTTATCTTGGTTTGAAGTGATTTGGTGAAGTTTTGATTTTATTGATGATTTTTCTGGTTTAATTGGATTATGGTGTTGTGGTTGTTTATGATGATTGATAATGAGGGGTTATGACTCTAGTGGATGGAAATGATTGATATTTGCAACCAATTTTGGATTTGGAATAAATTTTGGAAAGTTAGGGTTCATGAAGCTACATTCTGCCCGAATTTATTGCACCATTTTAGAGGCCGAATTGGCCTTGGCTTGAAACATGAAAGTTGTAGGTATTGATGAGGTTGAAGTGCCTGCAAAATTTCAGGTCATTTGGATTAGTGTAGAGTGAGATATGTCGATTTTACTATTGCTGATCTGGGTTGCTCAGAATGTGAAAACTGCGCTTGTAATCGCTTGTTTTGACTGGAATTGGTTTGGTTTTTGTTGTTGGTGTCTTCTGAGGAAATGTAGCTGGATGTCTTAGCTAACATATGCCTTTGGAATTTTGGCATTTGGACCTGTATAGACTGAGTTGTGTTCATTACAGCATTGTGTGATTTGTAAACCTGTTTTTGGTGGTTCTGGTGTAGTATTTGGCATATTCGGCCTAGTTGTGCTAGGATTTGGATTGAGTGGCCTTCTACATTGTTGTAGCCCTGTTTCATAGCTTCGAAACGGTGGGTCTTACACCCCCATCCGACAATCGTAGCGCCTTTGGTACCATTACCGCAAAATGACGTCAAAACTGTTTTTCTGGTTTTGAGCTTAACCTTCATTTCCGGACTTTTCCCTAGCTTGACTTGTCTTTGTACTACTTGGAGCTTGCTGAATGGATATTAGATGAACTTATTTGTGTGACTTTGGGACTGGCTGAAGTAATAATGAAGCCATGATGGCTGGAAAAGTTAGCAAATGTAGGGGAAGTGCTGTCCGAACTTTGAAGGGACTTGTTTGCATTGGGTTTGTGATCTAAGGCTTGGATTTGAGCAAGGCAATGTTATATGATGGATGGTTTCTGAGCCGTGGAGGTGAGTGACCTCAAACTACTTCTAAAGTTATTTATGAACCGTTTCTTACATTATTTACTTTTGAACTGTCTCCAAAGTTACTTTTGAAATGTTTTTGTGCATATCATGCGTGCTGGCATGTGAGTGTGCCTTGTTTGCTATATTTCTTGACTTCATGACTTGTATTTTGGTTGATAACGTGTTAAGCGCTTATAATGATTTCCAAAACGAGTTTTCGAGGCGAGTGTGTACTTTATCGCACTCGACCTCGATAAATGTGAAATTTTCGATTGAAATGTTACTTGCGCATGAATGTAAGCCTTTTGGCCTGAACTGGCCATTGCCCCTTGTTACCGGTCGTCTTGAGCCAGAAGCGGACTCGGTCAGGCGATTAGGAACTTGGGTGAACGTTTGGTATACTCGAGTATTACCTATGTAGGTTGGTGGAGCCTGGCCAAAAGCCAGGGACGGGGTGAATGAAATGAAATGAATGACCAAATGAGCGAGGAAATGTCAGGAGAATGAATGTATCCTTTCATGAATGTTACTATCGCTTTCCATTGTAAATGTTTCTTGAATTATTGATTATTGATGGTTAATGTGTTGGCTTTGTTATGTAATTTCATGTTCGGAACCTTATTGAGATTTTAGCTCATTGAGCTTTGTGGAATTACCATGTGGTGTCATTTTCTGCTTTTGTTTTACTCTCACTGTGCAAATGTTGACTTGTAACAAAATTACATTTTTACCCCCGGTTACTTATTGAACTTCTAAAACATTACAATGATTTCACTGGCTCACGAGAGCAAAAATACGTACATCTGATTTCTGAACCATGACATCAATGAAATGAATTTTTGTGAAAACTATTTGATTACTGATTTTACTGGTTACTCACTGGGCTTTTAGCTCACCCCAAAAATGTTTTATTTCCCCCCCCACAGGGCTCGTGGCGAAGAAAAGCTTGGGGTGCTTATTCACGTGACTGGATGGCTTATTTCGTGTACAGTTTAAGTTTGGATCTATTTTATGTACGAGTTGGTCTTGTATAAATATTTGAAGTTGATATGGATGTAAGTATACGTTCCACGATTGGAATCAGTTTCCGCTGCATTTGTAATATGTAATCATTGGAGAATTTGATGTAATTTTGAGATTTATATTGTAATCTGTTTAAGGAATGTAGTGAACGACTGAGTCCCGGCGAGAGCTGGGCAGGCGGCCCGCCGAACCCTGGGGTACGCCCTAGGGAAAGGTGGGGCCGTTACAGGACCCACCCGACGGGGTGGATTCAACCCCAGCCCCGGGCCCCGCACACGAGGCGTCGTCGCTCTCATCCTCGAGCAAATCATCACAGAGGTGCAGAATCGATTCGGCTCAAACCCTAACCTTCCGAACTCGCGTAGTCGAACGCTCACGTGTCTCCCTAAGTTGAGCGCACAGGTCATAGAGTGAACTTACGCCCAGTGAACTTACGCCCAGTGAGATACTACCACTCAAGCAACAAAGATCATATAAGTATATAGCATTTCATTCCAATTCATCTAATAAAGTAAGCCAAGAGTACACATCAATAGAATTGTTAAAAGGATACAGACGGCTCTCAAGAGCCCCTTTCCTCGCTTTTATACTTGATCGGATTTCATTGACCCTCTGTCAATATTTACCAGGTAACCAACCGTAGACTCCACTTTACTTCCATTCCTTCAACCCAACATACCCCTACCGGGCCCGAACTCCATACAATATAAATTTGGTAATACTCGAGTATACCGGAACCAAGAGTCTCATACTCAATAATTCGTTGTAACAGTCCCCATGGCTCGTCAATTTTCACGACCAAGCCCTCGCCGGCTCGATTCAATCGACTACTGATGGAGTTGAGTTCAGTAGCAACAGTAATGGCCATTGGATACTCGTCCAAACGACACCAAATCAAGTATTTGCATGTATCACTCAATTATACAGTAAACAGTCATATAAGATAAAAGGGTGAGAGTGATCAAGTACACCCTCACCTCAATCAAGGTCAACAATGCAATTAAGCCATCAAATCATCGATTTCAAGTGTAGCAAAGCCACATAGTAACAATCAAGTGAGTAGTATACTCACCAAGCAAGCAAGTGAAATTTCATAAACTTCCGCCTAAAGAGCGTCTTTAATCACCGTCACGCCCTAAAATATTCAAACAAGCACAACAAGACTAGATTACAAGTCATAGATCAATTCCACATACTGCCAAAAATAAGGCTCCATTAGAACGTATAAGTACTAAGTAAGCTAGGGAAATCCGGAAATGGAAGTTAAAATCTAAACCCTAAAAACAGTTTTTGACATCATTTAGCGGTTTTGGCACCACTAGCACTACGATTATCGGATGGATGTACAATATATACCATTTCGAAGCTAAAAGAAAGGGCTACAATGTTGAAGAATGCCACTCAGTCCAATTTGTAGTTCAACTAGGTCAAAAGTTCAATGTACTACACTAGAACCGTAAAAACAGGTTAACAAACCGCATTCTGGTTAAATAACCATAATTCAGGCTACCAAGGTCCAATTCAAGTGATTCCAAAGCCATCCAAAAGCTAAGATACCAGGCTATATTTCTTGAGAAGACATCAACAACCCAATTAGTCATATTCCCAATCAAATTAACCAATTACCAAAGCTGATTTTCAGTTTCGGACAGAAACAGGGCAGCAGGGGTATTTCAGTCTTTTCATAGGCTACGCTACTCAGATTGGCGTGAAATTTTGCACGTAACTATAAAATACCATCCTCTACAACTTTCATGTTTTAACCCAATACTAATTCGGCCTCTAAATAGGAGGAATAGTACCAGGCAGAATGAGGTTAATTGAAACCCTAAGTTCCGAAATTTCCTTTCAATGCGGAAATTTTCCACAAATAGCCACAACTTACACCCTCTAGCTTCATTTTAGATCATTTACAACCATCATCCATGGCCACACCATAATAATCATATTAAAACAGAAAAATCATGAATAAATATTAAACTTCACCAATATCAACCAAAATCATGAAACAACACCTAAATCCATCACTTCATCTCACATAAGTCCATAATTAAGCATTATTGAGAAGAAAGAAAGGTCCCTTAGTTACTCACCTTAACAACCCAAGAAAAAGAGCAACTTGGCACCTTAATCCTCCAAACCACTTCACTAATCACCTCACAACCACCCACTTAAGGGTTTTTATGGAGCAAATACAAGATTAAACGGTTGGAATTGAAGATTGAACAAGATTGGAGACTAGAAAATTTAGAGCTTTTCCTTTCTTTTCCTTGAAGAGGGCCGGCCACAATAGCTTGAAATGAAGAGGATTTTAGACCAATTTTTGGTTTATTTAGTAAAATGGTAAAAGGGTGAATAGTGGTCAAAAAGTAAGATTTACTCTCTAAGTGACACTTGTCACTTTCATTAAATGCATGGTTATCCTTTGTTCCTCTCACACCAATCCATTTGGTAACCTCTAATTATCTCATAACACCCGGTAAATTAAACCCAGTGTCCAAAACTTAACCGAATTGGCCGAATTTTACCGAACTTTCCGCACTAGCGGGTCCCACGTCAGGTATACGCTCTTAATTTCTCAAAAACTAACCGATACTAGAAAAATCATCTAAAAACTATATTCACTCATAAAAATTATCTAGAAAATTTTCCTAATAAAGAAAATGCAGAAAAACATGCCATTAAATAGAATAAGACCTAGAAAATGAGAAAATTTACGGGGTCTCACAAACTCCCATGCAAGCAGGCATGATATGCAATGGAATAAAAAATGCAGGAAACAGTTCATAAGTAGCTTTGGAAATAGTTTAGGGTCACTCACCTCCACGGCTCAAGAACCATCCATTATAGACAACTGCATGGATCAAACTCAAGCCCTTCAACTCAAATTCAAAGCAACTAAACACTCTCAAAGATCAGACAGCATTTCCCCTTATAATTCTTCATTTCCATCCTACAATCAAATACCAATTCTCATAAGAATTAACAACAATCACCCATTTGGTTCATAAGCAATACCATTCATTCGATTAGGTCACAATTGCCCCTTTAATCAAGCCAATTGGAAGTTTAAAGCCAACCATTAGAAAACCCCCAAATTAAACCCTATGAACCGAAGTTTCCGTATAAACCAGAAATTTTCCACAAACAATCGCAATTAACGTACAAAAGCTCCATTTAACACCATTTAGAGCTATCATTCATGGCCAACCAACAATTATCATCTAAAATCAGAAAATTCATCAATAATTCCAAAATTGGCTAAGCTTAACCCTCGCCCATAAAATCCTCCACAAAATAACATATATAACATTGCTAATCCACCAATTTGCAATCAATTGAAGAAGATAAGGATTTCTTAGCAAGATACCTTCAAACCTCAAGAGAATAGGTAGCTTAGTGCTTTCTCCTCCAGAACAACCCCACCAATAGCTTGCCAACACCTTAGATACGAAGTTAATCGGAGCAATTTGCAAAGCTAATGGTTAAATCTCAAGATTGGAGTGAAAATTGAAACTAGAAAATGAAGTTTTCCTTCTTCTCTCTCAAACACACGGCTGGCCAAGGGAAAGAAATGAAGATATTTTCCAGCCAAAACAAGATAAGAAGGAAGAAAATCAACTGGTCAAAGTTGATGGCCAACATGCCATGTCACAATCCGGCCGGAATCTGGCCGGAAATCCGGCCAGATTCTTGGTTGGATTCGAGGCAGTGGCAAAACTCATTTTTTTTTCAAAACTCCAAGGCAATCCGGCCAGGTATCAGGCCAGAAACTGGCCGGATTTTCGGCCGGATTTGGCCCCTTCCCTTTTTGCAAAAATTTTTCTTCTTTTCCAAGTTGAAAAGTTGCGCTCCTCCGCTCGTCCAACAAAGATATGTATAAAACGAAAACCTTCCTTCTTTCGGGGCGTCACAATCTCCCCTCCTTAAAGAATGTCGTCCTCGACATTCCATCTTGTACCAATCAAGTCAAGACATCTCGCAAAAGTCACTCAAGCATTCCATTCAAGCACTAAGAGTCAAACAACACCTACTTGTCCGTTTTTCAGTCCTACAAGAAATCATTGATATTTCAAACCAAACCCACAGTCCGGCATCCTAAACTTCAAGCCTAGGATACACTACAGGGATCTGAAGCCTAAGCTCTGATACCACCTGTGACAGCCCCACCTCCCCCTAAGGCGAACCAAAGGATTCGGCGGACCACCTGCCCAACTCTCGCTGGGACTCAGTCGTTCACTACGGTCCTCAATTGAAATACAATATAAATCTCAAATATACATCAAATGTTCCACAAATACATACATCAATGGTTCCCCAAATTTACATGCACTAGAAACCAAAACCTCAAGAGATACAAGCAATACTAATTTTCCGAATAAAACAAAGGTTCTCAGTTCTCACAAATTTCTCCATGAATATACAAATATCCATTCAAGTGCAATCATTCAAACAATACTAACTATTACACAAGAGGAGTCCGGATTCAAACTATACATGAGATAATCCATCCAGTCACATGAATAAGTACTACAAGCCCTTCCTTCGCTTCGAACCCTATGGAGGGGAATAAAATAGTTTTGGGGTGAGTTAGAAGCTCAGCGAGTAACCAGAAAAATCAGTAATCAAATATATTTCACAATAATGCATTTTGATGATGTCATGATTCCGAGATCAAATGTACGTATTTTTGCTCTAGTGAGCCAGTGAAATCATTGCACTTAAACATCCAACGCTCAAATAGATCCTTTAACATTAAACAGTAAGAGAGAGCCCCTTTTTGAGCTCCAGATGAACATGAGCAAGTGGTGGAGACATTGGTATTCAGCACAAGACTCCCCAAGAACTCATTTAAGCCAAAACATGCCATGAACTCCCATGCAAGCATGCATGATATGCAATTGAATAAAGAATGCAAGAAACAGTTCATAAGTAGTTTTGGAAATAGTTTAGGGTCACTCACCTCCACGGCTCAGGAACCATCCATTATAGACAACTGCGTGGATCGAACTCAAGCCCTTCAACTCAAATTCAAAGCAACTAAACACTCTCAAAGATCAGACAGCATTTCCCCTTATAATTCTTCATTTCCATCCTACAATCAAATACCAATTCTCATAACAATTAACCACAATCAGCCATATGGTTCATAAGCAATACCATTCATTTGATTAGGTCACAACTCCCCCTTTAATCAAGCCAATTAGAAGCTTAAAGCCAACCATTAGAAAACCCCCCAAATTAAACCCTAGAAACCGAAGTTTCTGCATAAACCAGAAATTTTCCGCAAACGATCGCAATTAACGCACAAAATTTCCATTTAACACCATTTAGAGCTATCATTCATGGTCAACCAACAATTATCATCTAAAATCAGAAAATTCATCAATAATTCCAAAATTGGCTAAGCTTAACCCTAGCCCATAAAATCCTCCACAAAATAACATATATAACATTGCTAATCCACCAATTTGCAATCAATTGAAGAAGATACGGATTTCTTAGCAAGGTACCTTCAAACCTCAAGAGAATAGGTAGCTTAGTGCTTCTTCCTCCAAAACAACTCCACCAATAGCTTGCCAGCACCTTAGATACGAAGTTAATCGGGGTAATTTGCAAAACTAACGGTTAAATCTCAAGATTGGAGTGAAAATTGAAACTAGAAAATGAAGTTTTCCTTCTTCTCTCTCAAACACACGGCTGGCCAAGGGAAAGAAATGAAGATATTTTCTAGCCAAAACAAGATAAGAAGGAAGAAAATCAGCTGGTCAAAGTTGATGGCCGACATGCCACATCACAATTTGGCCGGATTTCCGGCAGGATTCTTGGCCGGATTCGAGGCAGTGGCAAAACTCATTTTTTTTCAAAACTCCAAGGCAATCTGGCCAGGTATCCAACTAGTTTCGACCGGATTTGACCCCTTACCTTTTTGCAAAAATTTTTCTTCTTTTCCAAGTTGAAAAACTGCGCTCCTCCGCTCGTCCAACAAAGATATGTATAAAACGAAAACCTTCCTTCTTTTGGGGCGTCACAGTCCCGAATTTCTTTAGCTGACTTGCAACCCTTGACTCTAATAGATTCATTTGAGTCTAAAACACAATATAACATATTCATGGTTTTTGCATTTAAGGTGAGATGAGCTCTATCCACAGCAGTCAGTTCACTTCTTATTTTTGGTCTAGATCTATGGGTATTTTCATCTATAAGAGAGGCATCATATGGACCTTCACTAATAATAAATCACAATTCAATATCAATTGATTGTAAAAAGATAATCATTCTTTTTTTCCAACTCACATAATTTGATCCATTAAACATAGGTGGTCTAATAACAAAATGTCCTTAAAAAAACATGGCATTGTTGGTTGTCATTTTTACTCCAAAGCCGATTGAGCTTAATATCTAGGAGGTCAAGCTCTGATACAAATTATAAGGATCGAAGATAACCTAAGAGGGGGTGAATTAGGTTGATTAAAAAGCTAATTAAGTTATGGGCACTTTTTGCTCAATATGAAATTTACCCTCTTTTCTAAGTGATCACACAATGAATCAATTAATGAATAAACAAAATCACTTGAGAGAAGTAGAAGAGATAAGCAATGTAAAGATCACAAACATAACAATAAGTAAATAAAAAGGAAAGAATTGCAAACCAATTAACTACCCAGCTCCTCTTGAGATTGTAGATTAATTCAAACAAGCTTCTTCAATTTAATGAATTACAATCACTCTTGTGTGCAAAGGAAGGTTCACCTCCTCTTTGCCCCGAACTCCACTCGGTCAAGTTAGGAAGTTTTGCTATCCCTCAAGACAACCCTCACAGAGCTACACTCATGAAATATTCACTCACAAATGAAAAGCTTACAGTGAATACCGCTAAGACTACAAATCATCTTTGGAGAGTGTTATCTCACTAAAACTACTCTAGATTTTTTTGTATCTTTAGTGTGCAAAAGTTATTTGAAATATCTGATCATGCTGTATTTATAAGAGACCGAGAAAGTGCTTATTAATGCTTCCAACGGATAGAAAGTAGCTGAACAGTCAACTAGCCGTTGGGAGTGTCGGACGTCGATAGTCTTGTTTTTTACGTTTGATAGCAGGCAGTGAACTTAAGAGATTTTCTTCAATTATTTCGGACGTCCGGTGTTGCATTTGTGAGCATCCGACAGTTTTCGTCGAGTTTGAAGGATCCTATCGGACGTCTGATGCTTGCATCCTAAAGAGGTCAGTGAGCTAGGTGGAATGTTTTAATTCTTTCGGACGTCCGGTGATGGAGTTCTTCATGCGTCCGAAGTTGTACAATGATTATCGGACGTCCGATCCTAACTTCACAAATGTCCGACAGCTTTCAGCAGCCTTTGTCCCTTTCAATTGCATTTGATCTTTGAATCTGATTTGTTTCAAAACTGAAAGCATTTCTTGAGAAATATTAGTATTATCCACTATTTTGTAAATATCAAAAGTTAGGGACTAAGGTCAACAAAATTAACCAAGAATTCAAGGTAAGTAAGTTAAAATAAAAGATATGAAAATAACTTTTGGATCCTCACATATAGCACAGCATATGCTAGCACAGGCGTGATGTGGACATGATTTGCTTCAAACAAGTAGATTTTGTTTGGAAAAAATCATATGTGTTGCTTTAGTATTTGTATTTAACATGCATCTACATTATATAAGTTGATTTTTTTTGGGGATTTTAATATTTCAGATTCCAATCTCGGTCCTTTATGTTTTGCATTGGTGGTTAAGCAGAACCGCCTAAAAGAAAGAAGAGATTATGTGAGAACCTGAAAATTTTCACATTTTCTAGGCATTGTTTTATTTTTGCCTACATTTTTATACTTGTCTTTAAAATATTAAAGTTTCTATGCATTTTTATAAGTAAGTACAATTTTAAATCATCTTCCTAGTATAAGTTAGTGTACGTTAAATTTGAAATGCATTATAGACGTGGGACCCGCTAATGCGATAAAATTTTTGGTGACTATGTGATTTTTGTGCTGAATGTTATGATTTTATACGGTGCTAGGAGATGATTAGAGGTTAGCCAGATAGATTAACCATTGGGAGAAGGAAGATAAGCTTGAAACATTCAAGGTGCCACGTGTCGCGAACCGATTGGAAGTTGGATTTTGACCTAATTCTTACCTTTACTAAATATCAAATTTTGACCAATTTCTTTCCATTTTTCCTTGTTCTTGGCCGGCCCTCTTGAGAGAAAAAACAAGAGAGACTACTTCAATTTATAGCTTCCAACCTTGCTTGAATCTTGAGTTCTAGCCAACCAAATTGGAAACTACTCCATACAAATGCTCACTTAGGAGGTTTAAAGGTTTTGGTGGAGTTATTTTGGAGGAGGAAGGGCTAAGCTACCATTTTTCCTTGTGGTCATAATGTATATTGTCAAGAAAATCCTTCTGTACTTCTACTAATTGCATATTAGTGGTTTAGAAATGAGAAATATGTAGTTTTATGAGGAATATTGTGATTTAAAGTAATGATTGAGGAATTTTCAGTTTTCTTAGAGAATTTTCTGCCCTCATGTGATGATTAATGGTTGGACTTGATTTACTAGCTTTGATATGTGAAAAATTTAGTGATTTAGTGTTAGTTTCATTTGCCTGAAGAAATTTTCCAGCTTATGTGCACAATTCCAGCTTAGGTTTTCCATTTGGTAGTAATCTACCCTGTTCTAACTAGTTTCATTTGTCCATGATGGAGGCCGAATTGGGCTTAGCTTAAAACATCAAAGTTGTAGAAAATGATGTTTTATAGCTGCCTGTAAAATTTCAGATCAATCTGGGCACTGTATCATGTGAAATGATAAAAATACCCTTGACTGCCATAGGTAGAGTCTTGTGGACAGTTTTGACATTTCATCATTCTGGCTTCATTTTTCACCTTGATCCGTATTAAATCAGTAGTTGTCTGAAACATGAAAGTTGTAGTTTTATGTTTTAGCTTTCCAACGCATCCAAAAATGCCTCAATCGGACTTCTGTAGCCTGCGTTATTGTCATTTGAACCCAGTGCTATTATCCAGCCTGACAGTGAAATTCTGGTTCTATAATCTGTAAATTCGACCTAGATAAACTGTGAACCGGGCTGAGTTGTCTTCATGAAAGTTGTAGCCCATTGTTAGTTTTGAAAACGGTATAAGTTTACCCCAATCCTATAAGCGTAGCTTCGGTTATGACCGATTTGCTAAGATAATTCTAACCTGTCATTTTGTTCTTTACCTTAAACTTTATTTCCGGTCACTTTTCTAGCTTGGTTTTGTAATGGAATGACTTTTAGCCTATTGAACGGCTATTGTAATGAGATTATTTGTGTGTGATTTTGGGGCTGATTGAGTGAAGTCATAAATGGCTGGAAAATAGGTAAATACAAAGGGCGTGCTGCCCAAATTTGCACTCGAGAGCTAGGTAGATGTACTCACGACTTGAGCAAGGGTTGAGGATGAAACTAACTTAAATCCTCTAAGGTATTCAAGTTTTCTTTCTTAGAGGTATATAAGTTAGAATCTGGCCACAATTTGTACCCTTGGAAAAATGAAATTTACGACTAATAGAAATACGTTTTCTTCGTTTCTTCAACTCAAATGGAGATTTCAAAGTTTTACGAGTGAGCATAAGTTTTACAAATATTTTACTCATGTCCTTTGGTTTAAATGTACTCTTTTCACTTCCAAAATTATATTTATACATTATCCTAGTAGGTATTCGGATTTTCTTTGTTTCACCTAAATTTTGATGGTAAAATCGTAATGTGTTCTCTTGGTTACTCTTAGGGTTCCTTGGTGATTGAGGGTATTATCCGGAAGGAAACTTTGGATGTTATTTTGCTTAAATAGGTGAGTGTTCTTTGTATGTTATGTTTTCTATGACTATGTGGATTGCTGTGACTATGTGACTATTTGTGAATGTCTGATTAAATGTTAAATGTTTTCAATGATTTCTAAAAATGAATTTTACTAGGCGAGTGTGTACTTTATCGCACTCAACCTAAATGAATGTGAAATTTACAATGATTAAATGATTAAATGCTACTTGTGCATGAATGTAAGCCGTTTGTTTGAAGTGGGCCCTTGCCCTTCGTTGCCGGTCGACTCGAGCCAGAAGCGGACTCGGTCGGGCGATTGGTAACCCTGGGAAAATGTTTGGCTGGGAAAATGTTTGGTATACTCAAGTATGACCACAAAGATTGGTGGAAACTGGCCAATGTCCAGTAGGGGGAAAATGAAATGAATGAATGAATGGCAAGAACAATGGAGGGGTTTTCACTTACAAATAAAATTATTTTTAATACTGGAGGAATAAGGAAATAGTTGGTGGAATAAATGAATGAAAGGCTCTATGTGAGCATGTACCCTTTTAATGAATGTATTATCATTACTTTATATTGTAAATGTTTTCTGGATTACTTGTTATTACATGATTAATGTGTAGACACCAAATTTTGAAATAATTTATATGCTTCGTTTTAGTGATAATTCTTGTCTATTGATTTTTGTTAATTTCATGATCTTATTTTAGATGGTTTGCATTTGTTCATTATTGTTTGTTTTGCCCTTTTAGGTGTTGTTTTATTTTATTTTATTTTAGTTTTAATCACTTTTTAGTTTTTTAGTTTTTGCTTTTTAAGTTTTAGCGTAGAAAACCATGGAAAAATGAAAAAAAGGAAAAAGGAAAAGGAAAAAAATAGCAATTTTGTTTTATTTGGTTTTATTTATCTATTTTAGCCATTTCTACTTAATTTATCTTTGTTTGGTTCATTTAGAAAAAAAGGAAAAGAAAAGAAAAAAAACGATGAAAATGGAAAATGAAAAAAGAATTGGATTTTATACTTTGTTGTTTCTAGTTTATTTGTTTTATCCAAGGTTAGTTAAATTATTTTGTTATTTATTTTTATTATTATCAATATTGTTTTAATTAATCTCAAAAAAAAAAAAGAAATGCGGCATGCAAGCTGCGTATTGCCGCAGCTTGCAAACAGAGGACCAGGCAGCCCTTAGCTGCAAATACAGAGGAAGTTGCTGAGTTGTTTAGGGCTAGGGATTCCCATATAAATAGAAAAAGGAGAAGGCAGCCGCAAAGAGGATCGGGGGGGAGATAGAAGGTAACGGATGAAAATCAGAAAGAGAGGTGGGCGGCTGCAAAAAAAACTGAAAAGAAGAGAAAAACTGACGGCAAAGGAAAACAAGAGAGGGTGACTGATTAAGAAAAGAGGAGAGGATACGAGAGAGGAGGACGGCAAGAAAGAAAAAACAGCGGCTAAAAAGGAGAGTTTTTTTAGAGCAAAGGAGAGAAATCAGGAAGCAGCGGACGGCTAGGAAGAATCTGAAGGAGGTTGGCTAGATAGA
This sequence comes from Coffea arabica, assembly GCF_036785885.1. Lineage (NCBI taxonomy): Eukaryota > Viridiplantae > Streptophyta > Magnoliopsida > Gentianales > Rubiaceae > Coffea > Coffea arabica. The sequence goes on from NC_092316.1 coordinate 24,328,671, forward strand.
GGAGAGCTAGATAGAGGAGAGGAACTGGAAACAAGAGCCATAAGAGAGAAAAGCCAAGGGCAAAAGGGAGACTTGGAAAATTCTCAGAGAGAAAGGAAAAATCTGGGCAAAGGAAGTGGCGGAAGAGAGGACCAGAAATTTCCAGATTTTTGCGTGGTCTTCATCAGAACCAGCAGCAAGTCCCTTTCGATTTCCGTGGAGAACGATCATCTTCAGTGCACAGGCTCTTCACATTCGGTGTTAAGGCCTTCAAGGTAACCATTTCTTTCCGCTTTCTCGCACTTAAACATACTCAGATTGCTATGCTATGGTATTTAGTTTAGTTTCATGTTCTTCGGTTATTTCTTTGCCATATGTTGTTAGTCCAGATCTTTCCCCCATACCGCTGCATCTGGGTCCTGTATTATTGTGGATCATGTGACCTTTTGTGTGAAGATTACCCCATGTTTCTTTTAGTTGGCAAAGAACCCATTCTATTTGTAAAAAACTTCTTGAACGAACCTGGTCTAAAAAGAACTATTTTTCTTTCAACTCAGATCGTCTTTCCTCTGTGTATTGAATATAGCATTTGAATAATAGATTCAGGGGTGTTTTTTATAAGTCTCTCTGATGAATCCATGGAGCGTTGATGTTTGGTCGAAGCTTTAGCAGTGTTTGGATAGAAAATCACATTGAGCAAACACAGCAATGATAGAGAAGTGAATTCGAAAACTTGCAGAAATTTTGTTATCTGGTGCCTATATGACCTTCCGTCTGATTTTTCTGGTGCTTAAACACGAGTTTTATGGTAAAAATGAGGTGAATGTTTGGTGATTTGGTTGTTTGGCTCAAGCTGAATTGGGTTGGGATGTTAATAATGCATTTGGGATTGCGTCTGAGAGTTGCAGAAGCTCCTGCGAAGAAGAGAGTTTCGATTATGCTGTGTAAAGTTTTTGAAAAAATGCATGCTGTTGGCTCTTTTTCTACCCCAGTTTTTCCTTTGTTGTTTGTCTAACCGTGTGTTCCTGATGAATGTAATAAATGTTGGTTTGCAAATTTTCCTGGTTTCTTGATAAGCTGAATTCACTCTCATGCTTTGTTGTTTCTTTGCTGCATTATCAAGTTTTGCTATTGGGTTTGAGATGTTGGCTAGGTTCTAATAGGAGGATCGCACTAGAATGAATGCTATAGTTGCAGGAAGATGGAGTTGAGAATTGCAGAAGTTGTTTTTTCCTTTTTCTTTCCATTCCCTCATTTGTGCATGTTCTTGTTCCAGAATGCATGTTCCTGAAATTGTATGAATTGGTTGATGTGTTGGGTGATTATATTAGAAGATTGGTATGTTTTTTTTTCTCTCTTTTGCTCACTTTGCAGATCGTGAGTATTGAATAAATGTTGCAGAAGAACATGGGTTTCGTAGGTTTGCATGGCATTTGCATGAAAATTTCTCAATAAATTGTATTTTGACCCCTTAGGTTTCCCCTTATGCCACTATGACCCAACCAATTGAATAATCTCCTCAATTTGGTCCTTGGCAGCTCAAACTTTACCACTTTTCATTGTTTGTTTGCTTCAATTAACTACCATGCTTTGTTTAAATTGCACTCCATACATGAATTTAAGAGCTTTATGACCATGTGAGCCCGTGTTTGCATGTTTTTAGTTTTCACGAATAAATTGGTACCTTGACCATTTCTTTTATTTTGGAGGATAAATAAGCTATTTTTCTTTCATTTGGGCACCATTCCAAGGGAGGTATAACTTCTTTTATCTTTTTGTCTCCCCTACGTGCTCCTACGTGTTATGTGAATATGCATGTCTATCTTGCTTCCCTTACCTTTCTTTAATTCCTTTCATTTATTTCATTTTTACTTTTGCTTTTTATTTAAGTTATTCTTTATGGGGTATGTGTACACCTCTTGGCTTGTAATAGATAGGGTTTGGAGGAGCATTCGATGAAGACCTATTGAAGACGTGTGCCTAGCTAGCAAATGTAATAGGTACATTAGTTTGGTGGCTTGCTATATGTTATGTGTTACTTGCTTTAATTAGGTCCTTGCATCTAGTCGAGCATGCTAAGTGTTATGTGCTATGTGTTATAGGTGATTGACATGTCTACTCGCTTTCCATAGCCATGAATGAATGTGATGAATGAATGTACGTTTCCACTAGTCCAACGCTAGTAGGAATTCATAGAATGGGCTAGTCCAACGCTAGACCCTTAGGGATTTCTCTCGTAGGTGCATATTTGCGTGTTTCACTTCATTTCACACATTTTTCCTAGTTTTTCTATCATTTGGCATGCCCCTCTAATCCCTTCCCTCTCACTTTAGGTTTTGCATATTCATGCTAGTTATAGGGTGCATTTGCTTGAGAGTCCCCTTGAATATGGGAAATAGACGAGTGTGGCTTTTTTTCTAAGCCTTAGCACGCTTGTATTCCCTCTATCAAAGGGAAAATTGAGTCACGATTTAGGTCTCCCCGTGCCCAACATGCATGCATTCCCTAGGCTCATGCACTTTAAATCCACCCTATCATTTTATACCCTCATTACACTTTTATTTTTTCCTCCCATTTGCACACGTGCACCTTTACATCTTTTCACTTGCACACAAACACTTTTATCTTCATTTGCACACCGACCCTTTCACACTCTTCTCTAAATTGTATATATGCATTTTGCTCATTTGCACTTGGAGTATGTTTTTACGTTCAAAGACATTTTTTGCATATCTCTCATATTTTCTTTCCTTAACAAGAGCATTCCACTTGCATTATTCGTGACTTCTTCGAAGGATCATTATTGGGCTTCACAATCAATGTGATTGGCACCACTCAACCTTTGAAGAAAAATTTCCCCATATACCCCTAGGTCTAGGTTTTGCATTCATGTGGTACATCCAAATGTAATAAATTTTTTGGTTAAAACATGAAAATCTTTGATTAAATCAACGCAACTAGCCTTGGCTAGGTCGAAGGGGTGCCTTGGATTTTTATCCTTGCCTTCCCCTTCGTCAAATGTGACTCCCGAACTTTTTTCGTTGGTTTACGTGGACTAGGAGTCATTTAAAAGGGGTTTCTTACTACTTTTTCCTATTTTTTTCTAAAAATTCATTTTTTTAGGTGACTTGGTACACCTTAACTCATTACCAAGTGGCGACTCCAATTGTTTCAAAAACCCTTTTTAAACTACATTTTGGGTCAAATCGTCGCATTCTCAAACCCCCATATGAAATTGATATTTACCGGGTGTTATTAGATATTTAGAGGTGCCAAGTGCATAGGTGTGAGAAAGACAAAAAGGTTAGGCATGACATTAATGAGAGGGACAAGTGTCTTGACATGTGTCACTTGGAGATTAAATCCTACAATTGACTTACTATTCAACCTTTTACCAATTATTAAATAAAACCAAAAATTGACCAAATATCTTCCATTTTTCTTCAAGCTTGGCTGAATTTCTCTCTAGGAAAGGAAGAAAGAAAACCTCTTCAACTTCTTGATTCTCTCTTGCTCAAATCCAAGAATTCAACCATCTAAACTTGTTTTTGTTCCATAGAAACACTTAAGGGAGTGATAGTGAGTTGTTTGGTGGAGTTTCTTGGAAAGTTAAGGTGACCAATAGCTCTCTCTCTCTTGTTCTTAAGGTAAGTTGTGAAGAATCACCCTCCTTCTTTAATTGATGCTTAAATCATGATTAGTGGTGGTATAAGGTGCAACTTTATGGATTATTTCTTGGTTTTGGTTGAATTGGTGAAATTTTATAATTTTTGGGGATTTTTCTGTTTTCATATGAGTATGATTATGTGGTCATGTATGATGATTGGAAATGATGTTTAAGTACTCTATGAGGTGGAAAAAGTGGACAATTGCAATCAATTTCTGTTTTGGACCAAAAATTGAAAAATTAGGGTTCTTGATTCTTCATTCTGCCCGAATTTATATCTCATAGTTAGAGGCCGAATTGGCCTTAGCTCAAAACATGAACGTTGTGGAGAATGATATTTTATAGGTGCCTACAAAATTTCAGATCAATCGGAGTAGTGTAGAATGAGATAAGTCGAAATTACTATTGCTGTTCTGGTTTTACCCGAAATTGGGATTTGTGACTGTTATTGGTTGTTTTGGTCTGGATTGCTTCCGAATTAGTTGTTGAGGCCTTCTGAAGAAATTTATCCCTGTTTCTTAGCTTTCATCTGGTTTTGGAATTTCTGGATTTGGACTTGTAGAGCCTGAGTTATGATATTTCCGCTAGAATGTGTTTTGGTGAATCTGTTTTACGTTTTTGATGTAGTATTTTGCATTTTTGACCTGTTTGCACTCAAAACTGGGCTGAGTGACCTTCTGTGATGTTGTAGCCCTGTCTTTTAGCTTCTAAATGGTGGGTCTTACACCTTCATCCGATAATCATAGGGCATTTGGTGCCATTACCGCAAAAAGAGGTCAAAAACTGTTTTTCAAGGCCAAAGCTAATTGCATTTCCGAATTTTCTGGTTTTCTCTACTGTTTGTATATGTTCATGGAACCCTATTGGGGTCATATTTGGCATTGATTTATGATCAGTTATCGAGTCTCATTGTACTTGTTTGTATGTTTTAAGGCTTACTTTTATGCCGGTCATTTCCTAGTTAACTTTTACTTTGAGCCTAGTGAATGACTTTTGGGAAATGAGATGACTTTTGTGTGAGATGTTGGGACTGATTTGAGGAAATAATGAAGCCTTAATGGCTGGAAAAGTAAGGAATCCAGGGGAAGTGCTGCCCAATTTTCTAGGCCGTTTGGTTCTTTAAGTTGGATTTGCCTCTTGATAGAAATAAAAGGCTTTTGGGTTGTTTGGCGCCTAGGTCTTCATGTTATCTATTTGTTCCAAGAAAATCATGTTTTCCACCCTCGCACTAGTATTTATTTGGCAAGGCGTACGACGTGTAGTCGAGCCTCACTTGCGCATTCCGTTTACTTGATTTTGGATGTGAAACCTTCAATTGGTTTATTTTGATTATTTTAGGGTTTTTGGCGATTAAGGCCAATCTGAAGTGAAAACTTTTGAAGTTGAACCGGTGAGTGTACCACTCCCCTCCATTGCTGTTTAACTTGATTTCTGCTCTGCAATCTGTTTAATTTGTTTGAGACGAGGGTGTACTTTATCACACTCGTTCTCTTGTCTGTTCATATGCCAATTTTGAGTGCCTATCTGAATCTGCCGTCTGAATCTGCTATCTGAATATGCTATTCTGTATCTGTATCTGAATCTGTTATCTGTGTCTGCATCTGTTCGGATTTCTATGACCTATGAGCTCAATCCTGTGGCTAAGTTATTCGAGTCGGGCCGGCAAGGGCCTGGACGATTAGATAACGAACCACGGTAGTCTGTTCGGGGATTTTTGGGTATTGAGACCCTTGATTCCGGTATACTCGAGTATTACCATTTCTGTTCGGTTACGGTGAGCGGGCCCGGTAAAGGGGGTGTTTGGTGGACAGAATTCGGTGTGAAGAGGGGTCTACGGACGTTTTGGTTCTATATACGTTGACGGAGAGTCAACCGGTTTGGATCAAGTACTGCGCTGGAAATTTGGCTCCTGAGAGCCACCCGTATCCTTCTGATTTGAATCATTGGTTCCTTTGCTTTACATCTGGCATGTGTATCTGATTTGTAAAATGTGAAATGCCATGATTTTTCTGCTATATGTTTAGTACCTCATTGAGCGCAAGCTCACCCCTTTCTGTCCCTTTTGTTTTCCTTACAGGAAAATAAACACTTTTGGTCTGGATTTGACAAATGGCTGCCAAATTGAGCTAGTGGAACATATCTTTTGTATAGCTCATGTATTAAAACTCTAAGTGTACTTTTGGGGCGTTTTCTCTTTTGATTTGGCAAACCGTGTATATGTATCAACTTTTGAAAACTTTTGTATGTCATTTTGGATTGTAATCGCTAAAGTTCAAATGTGAATGTTTGCGTGCTCTTTCGATTGGGTTCTGACGGGTCGGTTACTATTCATGGCCGACTCCGGATTTCATTTTTTTTATTTTGTGTTATTTTACCATTTTAACTTGTTTCCACTCGTTTGTAAGTTCCGGATCGCAATAGATAGCTCTAGTCTGCATCGTTAGTCCTGGCGAGAGCTGGGCAGGCGGTCCGCCGAACCCTTTGGTTCGCCTTAGGGTGAGGTGGGGCTGTCACACAAGAATTGAAGTTGAAGTTGAAGAAACTCTCTCTTGTTCTTTCCTCACCAAAAATTTCGGCCAAGACAATAAAAATGGAAGAAATTGGGTCAAAATTTGGTTTAGTAAAGGTTAAGACAAGTCCAAGTCAAAGTCAAGGTCCAATAGTTAGGTGACAAATGGTCCTCTAGGATTTTAATCTTATCCTTTTGTCTCTCCAAGATTAAACCATCTAAGTAACCTCTAATTATCTCTTAGCACCTTGTAAAATAATATCATTTAATACAAAATTCCAACAAGTTGTCAAAAATATAATGCATTTACCGCACTAGCGGGTCCCACGTCCAAAATACGCTTTTAATTTCTCAAAAACTAACCGATACTAGAAAAATCATTTTAAAACTATTTTTGCTCATAAACTTTATCTGGAAAATTTTTCTAATCAAGAAAATGTAGAAAAGGCGGGCGTTAAAAAAATAAACCTTAGAAAATTAGAAAATTTCCGGGTTCTCAAACTCATTTTTTTGGGGCGTCACAATCTCCCCTCCTTAAAAGAATGTCGTCCTCGACATTCCATCTTGTACCAATCAAGTCAAGACATCCCGCAAAAATCTCTCAAGAGTCAAGTCAAACCCACAGTCCGGCATCCTAAACTTCAAGCCTAGGATACACTACAAAGATCTGAAACCTAAACTCTGATACCAACTGTGACGGCCCCACCTCTCCCTAGGGCGTACCCCAGGGTTCGGCGGATCGCCCGCCCAGCTCTCACCGAGACTCAGTCGTTCACTACAGTCCTCAAATAAATACAATACAAATCTCAAGTATACATCAAATGGTCCACAAATACACATCCGTCTCCAATAATTACATGTCACAAATGCAGCGGAAACTAATCCCAAATATACATAAAATAATTCCAAATCCAAAATTGTACAAAGTTTAGGCCATCCATACACGTGCACAAGTACTACAAGTCCTTCCTTCGCCACGAGCCCTGTGGAGGGGAATAAAATAGTTTTTGGGGTGAGCTAAAAGCTCAGCGAGTAACCAGAAAATCATTAATCAAATCGGTTTCACAATAGTTCATTTCAATGATGTCATATAGCAATGATTTCATAAATTAAATGATAAATCCGGAAACAACTACATCATTTGCAAAACAGTAAATATAGATTATCAATAATTCAAGAAACATTTACAATGGAAAGCGATAGTAACATTCATGAAAGGATACATTCATTCTCCTGACATTTCCTCGCTCATTTGGTCATTCATTTCATTTCATTCACCCCGTCCCTGGCTTTTGGCCAGGCTCCACCAACCTACATAGGTAATACTCTAGTATACCAAACGTTCACCCAAGTTCCTAATCGCCTGACCGAGTCCGCTTCTGGCTCAAGACGACCGGTAACAAGGGGCAATGGCCAGTTCAGCCCAAAAGGCTTACATTCATGCGCAAGTAACATTTCAATTGAAAATTTCACCTTTATCGAGGTCGAGTGCGATAAAGTACACACTCGCCTCGAAAACTCGTTTTGGAAATCATTATAAGCGCTTAACACGTTATCAACCAAAATACAAGTCATGAAGTCAAGAAATATAGCAAACAAGGCACACTCAAATGCCAGCACACATGATATGCAAGAAAACATTTCAAAAGTAACTTTGGAAACAGTTCAAAAGTAAATAATGTAAGAAACGGTTCATAAATCACTTTAGAAGTAGTTTGAGGTCACTCACCTCCATGGCTCAGAAATCATCCATCATATAACATTGCCTTGCTCAAATCCAAGTCTTAGATCACAAACTCAAAGCAATCAAACCCTTTAAAACTTCGGACAGCACTTCCCCTAAATTTGCTTACTTTCCCAGCCATCATGGCTTCATTATTTCCTCGGCCAGTTCCAAAGTCACACAAATAAGTTCATCCAATAGCCATTCAGCAGGCTCCAAGTAGTACTAGCACAAGTCAAGCTAGGGAAAAGTCCGGAAATGAAAGTTAAGCTCAAAACCAGAAAAATAGTTTTGACGTCATTTTACGGTAATGGTACCAAAGGCGCTACGATTGTCAGATGAAGGTGAAAGACCCACCATTTCGAAACTAAGAGTCAGGGCTACAATATTACAGAAGGTCACTCAACCCAGTTTCGAGTGCAAACAGGTCAAAAAGGCAAGATACCACATCAAAAACGTAAAACAGATTCACCAAAACGCATTCTAGCGGAAACATCATAACTCAGGCTCTACAAGTCCAAATCCAGAAATTCCAAAGGTATATGGTAGCTAATACATCAAGCTACATTTCATCAGAAGACCTCAAAGGCCAAATCGTGCATTTTCATGATCGAAAATGGAAGACTACACGAAAACAAAAATCTGGGTGCGAAACAGGTTTCAAAAACAGGCAAGGGTATTTCGGTCATTTCACATGTTACAGTGGTCGGATCAAGCTGAAAATTTACAGGAAACTATTTTATAGCCTTGGCTACAACTTTTATGTTTTGGCCAAAATCTAATTCGGTGAGGATCATGGTGAAAAGTCACGGTCAAATTGAGTGAAAAGGCAACCCTGTTCGCAGCACCCCTTCCCAGACCAGTCTCAGTATTTCCGACTTTTCTCACTCCACACTACTCCAATTGACCTGAAATTTACAGGAACCTTTAAAACATCAATACCTACAACTTTCATGTTTTAAGCCAAGGCCAATTCGGCCTCTAACCATGATATACAAAACCGGACAGAATTGGGGATATAAAACCCTAACTTTCTCAAATTCCTTCCAAACCCAAAATTGGTTGCAATTACCAATCATTTACACCTACTAGAGTTATTAAACATCATTTCCAACCATCATGAATGACCACAACATCACGATCAAATTAAACCAGAAAAATCATCAATAAATAAAAAACTTCACCAATTCATCTCAAACCAAGAAATAAACCACAAATTTCAGCACTTTAGCTCCCACTAGGCATAACTTAAGCTTCATTAAGTGTAGGAGGAAGTTCAATCACCACTCACCTTAACAATAGAAGAGAGAGAACAACTAGGCACCTTAACCTTCCAAATAACTCCACCAAGAGCTCCAATCTTCCTTAGCTAGCAAGTTTTATGGAGTGATTTGCAATTTAATCGGTTGGAACTCAAGATTTGAGCAAGAATTGAAGTTGAAGTTGATGAAACTCTCTCTTGTTCTTTCCTCACCAAAAATTTTGGCCAAGACAATAAAAATGGAAGAAATTGGGTCAAAATTTGGTTTAGTAAAGGTTAAGACAAGTCCAAGTCAAAGTCAAGGTCCAATAGTTAAGTGACAAATGGTTCTCTAGGATTTTAATCTTATCCTTTTGTCTCTCCAAGATTAAACCATCTAAGTAACCTCTAATTATCTCTTAGCACCTTGTAAAATAATATCACTTAATACAAAATTCCAACAAGTTGTCAAAAATATAATGCATTTACCGCACTAGCGGGTCCCACGTCCAAAATACGCTTTTAATTTCTCAAAAACTAACCGATACTAGAAAAATCATTTTAAAACTATTTTTGCTCATAAACTTTATCTGGAAAATTTTTCTAATCAAGAAAATGTAGAAAAGGCGGGCGTTAAAAAAATAAACCCTAGAAAATTAGAAAATTTCCGGGTTCTCAAACTCATTTTTTTGGGGCGTCACAGGTGTAGCAACAGGGTCAAAACCCTAACCCTAACCCTGGAAACCCTAGCAACCACATGGAGAGTGACGGCAGGGCCCTTGAGAGATTCCAGAAGTTTGCCCCACCGAAGTTCATTGGGGGGTCCGATCCGGATGTCGCCGAAAGGTGGTTCGAGAAATTGGTGGATATATTTTGCTGCCTTGCAGTACACCAAGAAAAGGCAGGTGACCTTCGCCGTCTTCCAGCTAGAAGGAGAGGCCCGTTCCTGGTGGAACGTTATCCGACAGAAGTTGGAATGGGAGCAAACGCCTCGGACTTGGGTGAATTTCATGCGAGAGTTTAATGGTAAATTCTTCCCTCCTCTAGTCCAGGAATAGAAGGAAGACGAGTTTATCCGAATTCGTCAAAGGGCCCAGTCTGTAGCGGAGTACGACAGCTAGTTCACCCGCCTATCCAAATTTGCCCCCGAGCTGATTATGACCGAGCAACGACGGAAAAGGCATTTTATCCAGGGCTTGAACGTAGAAATTCAGAAGGACCTCGCGATGGCCCAGATTAATGCTTTTAACGAGGCCGTGGAGAAAGCCCAACGGGTGGAGAGCGCTAGGCTACAAGTATGGAACTTCCAGGCAAAGAAGTGAGACTTTCTTGGAAGCAGTTCAGGGCAGGGGGATAAGGGACCCCCTTCCAAGTTCGGACGGGGCGCCGGAGGTGGACGACAGTTAGGAGTTGGTAGAGGGGCTCCGTCCAGGGGTGGCCCAGCGGGGAGAGGCCAAGGAGGAAATTTCCGGAGGGGTTCAGGTTCGGCGTCCCGTGGACCTTGTGGGTATTGTGGAAAGCCAAATCATTCCGAGAATAACTGCTAGAAGAAAGAGGGCAAATGTCTGCGTTGCGGAAGCGCAGACCACCAGCTTGCCACCTGCCCAATCCTAAAGCAATATGAAAAGAGGAGTCAGCAACTACCAAGGACCAACGCTGGACCAGCAAAGGGAGATGGGACAAAACCTAAGATCGCGGCTCGAGTGTACTCGTTAGAGCCCCAGCAAGTCCCCGATTCCTCTGAGGTCGTGGAAGGTACGATCCCTGTATTCCACTGCTTTGCAAAGGTTTTAGTAGATCCCGGTGCCACTCATTCCTTTGTTAACCCTAATTGCATGTGTGGCATTGACATAAAACCTGCTAGTTTACCTTACGACCTAGAAGTTAGCATGCCTACGGGGGATCATCGTTTGGTTACTAGTCTGGTTTATAGGGATTGTGAGGTTTGGGTAGAAGAAAGGAGATTGTTAGGGGACTTGATTAGCCTATCCATCAAGAGGTATGATGTGATTTTGGACATGGACTGGTTAGCCAGATATAATGTCCAACTAGATTACAAAAAGAAGATGGTGGAGTTCCACATTCCCGGGGAGGCGACCCTGAGATTAGATATAAGGGGAAAGTCAGCCTTATCCGCCCTGATCTCGGGCATTCGGGCTAGGAAACTGCTAAATAGAGGGGCACAAGAATTTTTAGCCTTTCTAATTAACACCCCCACGCATAAATTGAAGGTGGAGGATGTGGCCATAGTAAGGGAATACCGGACGTGTTTCCTAATGAGTTAGTATCTTTGCCTCCGTAGAGAGAGATAGAATTCAAGATGGACTTGCTATCGGGAACCTCGCCTATCTCAAAAACTCCGGATCGGATGGCCCCTGCGGAGCTTAAGGAACTGAAATTACAATTACAAGATCTTTTGGAGCAGGGGTTCATTCAAGAGAGTGGGTCTCCTTGGGGAGCCCCTGTATTATTTGTAAAGAAAAAGGACGGCAGTTTGAGAATGTGTATTGATTATCGGGGCCTGAACAATGTCACGGTTAAAAATAAGTATCCCCTTCCCCATGTTGATGAGCTGTTAGACCAGTTGTAAGGAGCGGTGGTCTTCTCAAAACTGGACCTCCGCCAGGGGTATTATCAGTTGTTGATCCGAAAAGAGGATATCCCGAAAACCGCTTTCAATTCGAGATACGGGCACTATGAATTCGTAGTTATGCCCTTTGGACTGACTAATGCCCCTGCCGCCTTCATGGACTTAATGCATAGGGTTTTTAAACCCTACCTGGATTGATTCGTCGTTGTCTTTATCGATGACATTCTGGTCTATTCCAAGACGCGGGAGGAGCATGAGCAGTACCTAAGTATTGTCTTACAAACCCTAAGAGAGCATCAATTGTATGCCAAGTTCAGCAAGTGCGAATTTTGGCTGGAGAAAATTTCTTTTCTAGGGCATGTAATTTTTCAAGAAGGCATTTCGATTGACCCGGCAAAAGTAGAAGCCGTGACTAATTGGAAGAGACCAGAAAATCCCACCGAAATTCGTAGCTTTCTAGGTTTAGCGGGGTATTACCGGTGTTTCATCAAAAACTTTTCTAAACTAGCCGGTCCTCTAACCAACCTGACGAAGAATCATGGTCGGTTTATGTGGAATGCCAAATGCGACGCAAGTTTTTAGGAATTAAAGACAAGGTTCACCATGGCGCCAGTTCTAGTCCTGCCTAACGGAGTTGACCGGTTTGCCGTATATACCGACGCGTCACGAGAAGGTCTAGGATGTGTGTTGATGCAGAATCGAAACGTGATATCTTTTGCTTCTAGGAAGTTAAAACCCCACGAGCAGAACTACCCAACCCATGATCTGGAGTTAGCCGCGGTCGTTTTTGTTCTGAAAAAATGGAGGCACTATTTATACGGGGTAACATTCCAGGTATACTCAGACCATAAGAGCCTTAGGTACCTCTTCTTACAAAAGGAATTGAATATGAGGCAGCGGTGGTGGATGGAATTTCTGGAGGATTACAACTACACTATCAACTATCATCCGGGGAAGGCGAACGTAGTGGCCGATGCCTTAAGTCGCAAAGCTCAAGTAGCAGGGTTAATGATCAAAGAGTGGGATTTGTTAGAATCCGTGTGCGAGTGGAAACCCTACCTTGAGAGTCATAAGGTGGATTTTGGTAATATTAAGGTAACATCCACCCTATTGGAGCGGATTAAAGGAGCTCAAAAGGAGGATTCGATGGTGCGAAAATGAGGAGAGAAGGTAGAAAAAGAGGAATCAATCGACTTCAACTTTAGTCCTGAGGGTATTTTAACGTACCGAAACCGCGTAGTGGTGCTTAAAGATGAAGCGATAAAGACGGAGATCTTAGAGGAAGCCCATCGGTCCAAGTATACTATCCATTCAGGTAGTAGCAAGATGTATCAGGACCTAAAAGGAGCCTATTGGTGGGATAATATGAAGAAGGAAATTGCTCTGTACGTGCAGAAATGTCTTGTTTGCCAACAGGTTAAAGCAGAGCACCAAAAACCATCAGGCTTACTACAACCTCTCGAGATACCCGAATGGAAGTGGGAAAACGTCACCATGGACTTTGTTTCAGGGTTACCGCGAACGCAATGAGGACACGATGCCGTGTGGGTAATCATTGATCGATTAACCAAATCGGCTTATTTCCTGTCGGTAAACATGAAGTATTCAATGGACAAATTGGCTCAAGTGTACATGGGCGAGGTCGTAAGGTTACATGGCGTACCTGTGAGCATTGTCTCCGACCGAGATCCCCGCTTCGTATCTAAGTTTTGGCAGAAATTCCAAGCGACTCTGGGGACTAAACTCAATCTGAGCACTACCTATCACCCTCAGACGGATGGGCAATCAGAGCAAACAATCCAAACTCTCGAGGATATGTTAAAAACTTGTATTTTAGATTTTGGGGGTAACTGGGGTCAACACATGACCTGAATACAGTTTGCGTACAATAACAACTACCAATCGTCGATACAAATGGCTCCATACGAGGCACTTTATGGGAGAAAGTGCCGGTCACCGATTTACTGGGATGAAGTCGGTGAGAGGAAAGTCTTGGACCCAACGGCTATTCCGTGGATGGAGGAGGCACGAAAAAAAGTCAAGTTGATACGGCAAAGACTCCAAACGGCTCAAAGCCGACAAAAGAGCTACGCTGACAATCGAAGAAAAGACTTGGAGTTCGAAGTTGGGGACCGTGTTTTCCTCAAGGTCACACTGTTACAAAGCATCACGGCGGGTAGAGGAAAGAAATTACAACCGAGGTTCGTTGGACCTTACAAGATTCTCCAGAGAGTAGGTACGGTAGCGTATCGGCTAGAACTACCGCCGAGTCTCTCTAGAATTCATGACGTCTTCCACGTCTCGATGCTTAAGAAGTACTATCCTGACCCGTCTCATATCTTACAACCGGAGGAAATCGAAATAGATGAATCGCTCACTTATGAAGAGAAACCTGTATAGTTGCTTGACCGCAAAGTTAAGGAGCTGAGAAACAAATAGATTCCTTTCGTAAAGATATTGTGGAGGAACCATGGGGTAGAAGAGGCTACTTGGGAGGTGGAAGAAGAAATGCAAAAGAAATACCTTGAACTATTCGTGAATTAAGGTGAGAAATTTTGAGGGCGAAATTCTTTTAGGGGGAGAGAGTGTGAGAACCCGTAAATTTTCTTATTTTCTAGGGTTTATTTTACTTAATCGCATGCTTTTCTATAATTTCTTCATTAGGAAAATTGTTTAAATCATTTTCATGGGTAAATAGGGTTTTTAAATTATTTTTCTAGTATAAGTTAGTTCATGAGATTTTAGAAGCGTATACCGGGCGTGGGACCTGCTAGTGCTGAAAGTTCGGCAAAATTTGGCCAGTATGGTTAAGTTTTGTATACCGGGATTAATTTAGCAGGTGTTAAGAGATAATTAGAGATTACTAAATGAATTGGTGTAAGAGGGACAAAAGGATAGCTATGCATTAATAGAAGTGACAAGTGTCACTTAGTGATTAACCTTTGGACTTTGACCAATTTCTTACTTTACCAATTAAATCAAAATTGACCCAAACATCATCCTCATTTGTAAGCTTCTTGGCCGGCCATCTTCAAGAGAAAAGAAGAGAAAGCTCCCAACTTGCTTACCTCCAATCTTGCTCAATCTTCAAATCTAATCAATTAAACTTGGATTTCCTCCATAAAACCTCTTAGTTTAGTGGTATTAAGGTTGGTTGTGAAGTGGTTTGGAAGACCAAGGTGCTAGGTTGCTTCCTTTTTTTACTTGGTAAGGTGAGTAGCTAAGGAACCTCTCTTTTCTTCTCAATCATGTTTGATTAGTGGCTTATGGGAGCTAAAGAGGTGGTTTTAGGTGTTATTTCATGGCTTTTGGTAGAAATTAGTGAATTTTTATATTTATTCATGATTTTTCTGTTTTCATATGTTTAATATTGTTGGGCCATGGATGATGGCTTGGAATGGTTTAGAATGACACTTTAGAGCGTAAATTGTGGTTGTTTGCAAAAAATTTCCACATTTGACGGAAAATTTCAGATTTAGGGTTTGGATTTGGGGCTTTTCTAGGGTTTCTATATAGCCCTTGAATTGGCTTGGATTAAAGAGTTTTGAGACTCTAATAAGATGTATTGAAGGGTTTATGACTTGTAATGGGTTTGGTGATTGTATTTGGGAAGTATGGGTGAATGTTGGTGTGACGGCCCCACCTCCCCCTAGGGCGAACCCCAGGGTTCGGCGGGCCGCCTGCCCAGCTCTCGCCGGGACTCAGTCGTTCACTACAATTCTCAAATGAATTACAAGAATAAACCTCAAATATTACAATGTAAATCTCCAATATACATCAAATTCACCAATAATTACATGTTATAAGCGAAGCGGAAACGATTCCCCAAACTATACATCAAATTCTCCAAAAATTACATATCAAAAGCGAAGCAGAAACAATTCCCAACTATACATAAAATGATTCCAACATCCAAATTGTACAAGATATAGGCCATCCAAACACGTTCACAAGTACTACAAGCCTTCCTTCGCCACGAGCCCTGTGGAGGGGAATAAAATATTTTTGGGGTGAGCTAGAGCGAGTAACCATTAAAATCAGTAATCAAATCGGTTTCACAATAGTTCATCTCAATGATGTCATAAATCAAATGATAAGTCCAGAAACAATTACAACATTTACAATACATTAAAATGGAGTATCAATAATTTAAGGAACATTTACAATGGAAAGCGATAGTAACATTCATTAAAAGGATACGGGCTCACATGGAGCTATTCGTTTGTTCGTTCGTTCCCCTGACATTTCCCCTTATTCCTCCAATCGTTTGAAAATACATTTTTTGTAAGTAGAATCCCTCGTTCATCTTTTGTTCGTTCATCCCCTTTTCCGAACGTTGA
Organism: Coffea arabica; assembly: GCF_036785885.1. Taxonomy (NCBI): domain Eukaryota; kingdom Viridiplantae; phylum Streptophyta; class Magnoliopsida; order Gentianales; family Rubiaceae; genus Coffea; species Coffea arabica. Next base: position 24,344,719 of record NC_092316.1, read on the forward strand.
CCGGACTCCACCCATCCGACCATTGGCCGGACTCCACCCATCCGGATGTAGCCGGACTACAAGGTAATACTCGAGTATACCAAATTCACCCAGGGTCACCATATCGCCCGACCGAGTCCGCTTCTGGCTCGAGTCGATCGGTAACAAAGGGCAGTGGCCAATTCAGCCAAACGGCTTACATTCATGCGCAACTAGCATTTCAATAATTAAATCCTTGAAATTTGCACAGTTATTTAGGTCGAGTGCGATAAAGTACACACTCGTCTAGAAAGCCCGTTTTGGAAATCATTCAAAGCACTTAACATGTTATCAATCAATAATACAAGTCATGAAGTCAAGAAAATATAGCAAATAAGGAACACTCACATGCAAGAACGCATGATATGCAAGAAAACGGTTCAAAAGTAACTTTGGAAACAGTTTAAAGGTAAATAATGCAAGAAAACGGTACAAAGGTAACTTTGGAAACAGCTCAAAAGTAAATAATGCAGGAAACGGTTCATAAATAACTTCAGAAATAGTTTGAGGTCACTCACCTCCATGGCTCAGAAACCATCCATCATATATCATTGCCTTGCTCAAATCCAAGTCTTAGATCACAAACTCAATGCAAACAAGTCCTTTAAAAGTTCGGACAGCACTTCCCCTAAATTTGCTTACTTTTCCAGCCATCATGGCTTCATTATTTCCTCAGCCAGTCCCAAAGGTACACACACAACAACAAGTTCATCCAATAGTCATTCAGCAAGCTCCAAGTAGTACAAAGACAAGTCAAGCTAGGAAAAAGTCTGGAAATGAAAGTTAAGCTCAAAACCAGAAAAATAGGTTTTGACGTCATTTTGCGGTAATGGTACCAAAGGCACTACGATTGTCGGATGAAGGTACAAGGCCCACCGTTTCGAAGCTAAGAGATAGGGCTACAATATTACAGAAGGTCACTCAACCCAGTTTCTAGTGTAACCAGGTCAAAATCACAAGAAACTACACCAGAATCACAAAAATAGCTTCGCAGAACGCATTCTAGTGGAAACATCATAACTCAGGCTCTCCAAGTCCAAATCCAGAAATTCTAAAACCAGCGGAAAGCTAAGAAGCAGGGATAAATTTCATCAGAAGGCCTCAACAACCAATTCGGAAGCAATTCCAGCCAAAACAACCAATTACAGGCGCAATTCTTACATTCGGGTAAAACCAGAACAGCAATAGTAATTTCAACTTTTCTCATTCTACACTACTCCGATTGACCTGAAATTTTGTAGGCACCTCTAAAATGTCATTCCATACAACTTTCATGTTTTAAGCCAAGGCCAATTCATCCTCTAACTAGGAACTAAAAATTCGGACAGAATGTTCCTTCACAAAACCAAATTTTCTGAAATTTCTTCCAAAACAGAAATTGATTGCAATTGACCACTTTTTCCACCTCATAGAGTCCTTAAACATCATTTCCAATCATCATAGATAGCCACACAACCATGCTTATATTAAAACAGAAAAATCCCCAAAAATAATAAAACTTCATCACTTCAATCACAAATCAAGAAATAATCCATAATATTGCATCTCATACCACCACCAATCATGAATTGAACATCATTAGAGGAAGGAGAGGGATCCTTCACAACTCACCTTAGCAATACAAGAGATAGAGCAACTAGTCACCTTAGCTTTCCAAACAACTCCACAAAACACCTCAAGACCACTTAGCAAAGAGATTTTATGGAATGATTTGGAGTTTTATTGGTTGGATTTGAAGATTGAGCAAGAAATAGAAGGAAGAAATTGAGAGCTTTTCTTTATTTTCCTCTCCAATAAATTCGCCCAATAAGCTTGCAAAATGAAGAGATTTTTGGCCAATTTTAATTAAATGGTAAAGTTATGAATAATAGTCAAACTCAAGACTAAATCTTATGGTGACACTTGTCACCTTTTGGTTCAAAACTTATCTTTTTGTCTCTCCAATACAAATATCTTACCACCTTGTAAAATAATATCACTTAATACAAAATTCCAACAAGTTGTCAAAAATATAATGCATTTACCGTACTAGCGGGTCCCACGTCCAAAATACGCTCTTAATTTGTCAAAAACTAACCGATACTAGAAAAATCATTTTAAAACTATCTTTGCTCATAAACTTTATCTGTGAAATTTTTCTAATCAAGAAAATGTAGAAAAGGCGGGCGATAAAAAAAATAAAACCTAGAAAATTAGAAAATTTTTGGGTTCTCACTCTCATTCTTTTCGGGGCGTCACAGTTGGTAGGTTGGAACCTTGGAATTTTAAGAGGAAATGCTGTCCAAATTGGGGGTTCTTGCGTGTGATTGGACTTGGGTCATTTTAGGGGTAATTAGAGACCTTAGGGTTGTCTAAACCCTTAGTGCCGAGTGTTTCTTATTTTATTTGCAAGTTTCTTTGGTTTACATTTGGGACTTGTTGCTTCGATTTATAACTCGTAATCGAGTCTCATTATGCTTGTTTGAATGTTTTAGGGCGTGACGGTGGTACAAGACGTTCGTCGGGTGGACAAGTGTGAAATTTCTCTTTGCTTGCTTGGTGAGTGTACTACTCACTTGATTGTTACTATGTGGCTTTGTTACACTCGAAATCAATGACTTGATTGCTTATTTGCATTGTTGACATTGATTGAGGTGAGGGTATACTTGATCACTCTCACCCTTTATGTATTATATGACTATTTACTGTGTTACTGGAATGATGCATGAAATTACTTGAATTGGTGTCGTTTAGACGAGTATTCAACGGCCATTACTGTTATCACTGAGCTCAACCCCATTGGTGGTCGATTGAATCGAGCCAGCAAGAGCTTGGTCGTGAAAATTGACGAGCCATGGGGACTGTTATATGGAATCTTGGAGTATGAGACTCTCGATTCCGGTATTCTCGAGTATTATCAAATCTAGACTGTTTGGAGTTCGAGCCCGGTCGGGGTATGTGAGGTGGAAGGAAAAGGGAGTAAAGTGGAGTGTATGTTTAGTTACTTTGTACATTGACGGAGGGTCAATGAGATACGATCAAGTATGGCATCCGAGGAAAGGTGTGACGACCCCACCTCTCCCAAGGGCGAACCCAAGGGTATCGGCGGGTCGCCTGCCTAGCTCGCGCCAGGACTCGAAACACAAAACTAATAAAACGATATTAAACCAAAAGAGAACTGCTTATAATATATACAACCACCAAAAGTTCTATTTACATCTTCAAAAGCATCAAGTCAAACCTCTCTAATATACTATAACAACAACCAGTAGAAGGTAGACCCTAAGGAGGGTCCTTATACAAACCACCAAAACAAAAACAAACATCCTAACTGTCCAACTATTACAAACAAGACCTAACTATACTAACGGCAGAGTCCCAAAGTTCCCCGCGTCGTCCCCTGCTAAGGAAAACAAAGGAAACGGGGTAAGCTAGAAGCTTAGTAAGTAAACAGGGGTAAAAACGTAAATTTCACGTAACCACATTTACACAGTAGGAGTAAAGCAAAAGCAGAAAAATAACATCACATGATAAGGATACATATGGCTCCAAAGCCAAGTCATTTGCCATGCGTGATCTCCTGTCGACACTCCGTCGACCATAAATAAGGTCCGTAGAACTTCACTTGTACACCCACCGGACACCTTATCACCCTCACTGGCCAGTCACCTCACAAAGTTGCCCGAGCGAACGAAATCACAAACTTGAGCTTGAGTCACAAGCTCGGGTCACAAACTTGGTTCACAACTCGGTGAACCGGATTCACAAACTTGGTGACCTCAATTCAAGTTGGACTGACTTCGACCAAGCCCTAACCGGCTCGAATAGTCCCTCGAGGTATTGAGATCAGCCCCAAACTCACAAATTGCACAAAATTATTCAAAGGTTACCCTGAACCACAAGCTCAAGGGTTTTAGTTCCAAAATTGCTTATATACACAAGCCATGTACAGATATGTGCGCAAATTAAGGTCTAGGTCGAGTGCGATAAAGTACACCCTCGCCTAGGTACCCTCTTCATACAAATCGAAACACATAAGCAATGAACACACAAGAGCGGCCTGAATACTTACCCAAAATACCAAAAGTAGTACTAAAGCAAAATCGGTTCGCGCGTGTTTGCTTGTAGTGGGCCCCACCGGCTCTGCCTAACTCACCACTGTCTGAAATAGAAGATTGTCACAATATATCACAAACGGCCACTAACGTACTTAAAACAAGCAATACGGCAAAATTGGCACATGCGTGCGCGCGGAACGGCAAACGGAAAGGGCCAAATCTGCCATCTCCAACCGTTTTGACCAAAGATTAGGCTAGGAATGTCAGATCAAGGTACATGAGGTACCGTTGCGAAGCTAAGAGGAAGGGTTACAATTTTCATGAAGACACCTCAAACTAGATCCGAATAAAAACAAGTCGAAATCATGGAAAACTGTACCAGAAGTTTGCACTTTGAATGACAGACAGGGTCTGTTTACTGGACCATAACTTCTAGCTCACAAGTCCAAATCAGGAAATTCCAAAGGCATTAGAAAGCTGAGACATAAGGTTAAAACTTTGATGTTTTGGCCAAGACCTGAATTCACTCAGAACGGAACCAAAATTGAGTGCCAAAGTACCCGTCAGAACTGTCCAGATACAAGGCAGTTCTGACGATCAATCTTGTTTTGGTCATAACGGAAGCTACGGAACTCGGATTTTGACGTACTTTATACCGTTTTGAAACTGAGACCAATATCTACATTTATTATGAAGGAGTCAAAACCCAGATCGTACAGGATCAAAACCGAAAAAGTCACAGGCAGAAGCTAAACTAAAAAACGCACAGAATCTGATGTTCAAAACAGGCTTGAGTATTTCATCTATAACTCAGGCTACGGTAATCCAATTAACCTGAAATTTTGCAGGACTATTCAGGACATATAAGGCTACAACTTTCATGTTTTGAGGAACTTCTGAATCGATATGTAACATCAAGAAAAAGAAAGCCGAAGTTCGGATCCTGAACTGCCCTGATTTTCCAGTTTCGCCGGTTTTGCGCGCTGCAACCGCACGATCCGTTCCTATGGTTCTTATGCGAATTTTCTAACCAAATTGATCCCTAACAACCATACTTATATCAGTCTAAGAGTGGTCTAAAGTTCCTTCACAAGTTAGCCCAAGATCACCAAACACTAACCATAATCCTTAATCTAGTTTTACTTGCACCATAGAACTTGTTCTAATCATCCAAACACACAAACCCTAACTCAATAGCCATAGACTACACTAAACTAACCTAATGGAGTCTAGGGTTTCTTAACCCAAACCAGATTTTTGCTAGAAACCAACCAATCAAGTGAGGCAATTTATCAAACACAACCACTACAAGGCAATTTCCCAATCAAAACAACTAAGGAAAGCATTAAAGCAAGAAACCCAAATTTTCTCTCTCTTGACCAAAATTTCCAGCAGCATAAATCACCAAAAATTAACCATAAAACTTCAATAAAACATCAAATTCACCATATAAATCCATAATCATAACATACCACATCATTTCCCTAGCTTAGAAAGTAAAACCCCAACATTTCAACTTTCAAAGAAGATGATTTACCTTTGATTCAAGCTTTGTAGATGATCACCCACAACAATCAAGTGCTCAAGTTGTTTCTCCAAGATCCAAACTCAAGATTGAAGAGCAAAAATGATGCACCAAAGCAAGCTTTCCTTTTCTTTTTTCTTTCTCTTCCTCACGGCTCTCACTCTCTCTCTTTCTCTTTGTTTTGTTTTGTTTTGTTTTGTCTTGAGTAGCCTACAAGTCTTAAGGTAATAATGGTCAAGACCATACGAGATATTTATTAAGCTTAGCCAATCACATAAAAGCTCCTCAATTGCACTTTTAACCCTTGTACTCCAACTTTCTCTTTCTTATACATTTTCCCTCAAACATTTGATAATCTTTCAATTAACTCCATAGGTCATAACTTAATCTAATCTAAAACATGTAATCATGCTTAATTACTTCACTAATCACTTTCTTATTTTAATCACCTATACTTAAACATACTTTCTCCATATATAAAACAATTAAACAACAACTTATATAATATGGGCAAAATTAGGGTTTTTCAACCCAACTTCAACGTTCTAATAAATCATGACACTAAAGGTTTACTAATCTAAGGTTTGTAAACTAAAACGAAATCCTATTTTTACTCGAGCCAAAACACACACCATAATACCAAACAGGAACTATAACTTGAACCTACAAATAACACATAAACTAGGATTTAATCATAAACAAAGTTAGGGTTTTCAATCTTAGCCCTAAAACCTTAATTTAACCGTACAAAATAATGAATAACCCTATAATCAACTTACGAACGGACTGGGGCCTCACAATCTCCCCCACTTAGGACAATTTCGTCCTCGAAATTAATTTTTTGATCAAAGCATACCTTCGAAACCCGCCGAAGGATCAGTCACTTCGTGTTGACCCATTGCAAACACTCTTGCTGGCCCTTTGGGTCGATTTTCTCCTGCATTCATCGGCTTAGTTGTAGTCCCTTCAGTCGGTGGCTTGAGTCCTTCCTTTTGCATCTTTGGGCACCGGGCAATCAGATGTTCGGTGCTACCACATTTGAAACATTTCCGTACCGAACTATTTTTCCAGCAATTTTCATCGGTGTGATTGCCCCCACAGAAACCACAGGTTGGCTTACCGGCCGTACCTGATCCTCCACGCTGAGCACTCCTCTGAGGCTCTTGCCCTACTCGTCCTCCTCTTCGAAATTTACCCTGGTTTAGGGTTCCTGCGGGTCGAAGACCATCTGTTCCTTGACTCTTCTTAGAAGGTGACTCACTTTGCGAGCTCTGTCCAGTCACCAAATGGCTCGAATCGGGTTGTTTTCGTTTCCTCTCATGAAAGGATTTTACCTGTCCCCTAACTGTCTCAATCCGCTGTGCTTTTTCCAGTGTCTGGCCAAACGTGTCCAACTGAGCAGCTGCAAGTGCCTCCTGGATCTCCACATTTAAACCTTGAACGAAGTGGCGGATTCGTTTTCCCTCCGTTAGCACTAACTCCGGGGCAAAACGGGAGAGCTTTGTGAACTGGGTCTCGTACTCCGCTACACTAAGTGTCCCTTGACGCAGGCGGATAAAATCATCTTCCCATTTCTCTTGTACGATGGGAGGTAAATATTTTTCATTAAACTCTCGTGTAAAGTTGATCCATGTCCAGGGGGTCTGTTCCCGCTCCCACTTAGCTCTGATCACATTCCACCAGGCTCGAGCGGCCCCCTCAAACTGGAAAACAGCAAAAGATATCTGCCGCTCCTCCGAATACCTAAGTGCGGCAAATATATCTAGCATACGGTCCATCCAGTTTTCTGCTAGATCAGGGTTAGATCCACCTACAAATTTGGGGGGTGCGAATTTTTGGAACCGTTCTAAAGCACGGTCCTCTCCCTCGTGATTGCCCGGATTATATCCCGGGTTTCCAGCAGCATTCCCATGGCCCTGACCCTGTTGGTCAACCATACGTTCCATCACGTCAGCCATTCGCTGGATGGCTGTAGCTACTTGGTCTGGCTCTTGTTCATGTTCCATTTTAGGGCTTCGTCCTCGCCCTCTACCTCTACCTCGAGTACCGGAGGCCATTTAAATGCCAAAAGTCTATGGATCCAAGCATAACGTGTACTTAGTATTCAAACTAGAAACAAAACAAAAACACAAAACAGATACACGAAAGGCACGCAAAGGATAGGTGCAAAAGATAATACTCGAATATATACATTTATTTACAAAGTCACACCAAAAGATATACAAATTACCCGACCTCCAGTCGGATCAAAACCCAATATACACACGAGCACTCCGGCTCCAAAAATCTAGTCAGCCAACCAGATAACAAAAGAAATTAGCCAGGCCAGTTCTAACAAAAGTAATCTGCCAGCTAATCAAAATACGAAAGCGACCTTAAACGCCTCCCCTAGGGCCCCGGTTCCCTACGGAACCTAAAGTACCTATCTCACCTATCTGCTCTGGCCCGGTAGCTCGTGGGGGTGCCTCCGCGGCCATGTCTAGTAAGACCCCACAATCAAACGTGATACTCCGGGCCCTCTCCCTGAGCTGCCTCTTCATAGCGAAGAGGTGCTGGTGTGTGTCTCGGAGATCCCGCTCCAGGTCCCTAACGCACAACGCCTGCCAGCGGATAAACTCTCTAACCTCCTCCAGCTGTGCCCTCAAAGTCTCGACCGTCTGGTCTAGGTGATAACGCTCGTCATCCATCGCTAAGACAACCTCGTCGGGATAGCTATAGGTATACCAGCACGCACAGGGTCGGCGCGACACCTAGCCGAAGGGAGAATACAAAGTGTAGGGCTCCCCAAGCCTCCTCCGATAGCGGATCGCCCGCTTACATAGCACCCGGTCATCCGGGCCCCTCCCACTCGGAGGTCTCGGTCCCGGTCCCACGCCACTAGAACTGCCCGGATCCATACCTACAAACATTAATTCGTTAGTTAACCGACATTTCAACTTAAAATATATCATTCAACTTAAAGAGAATCACGTAATCCTAATGAACCTATCACGTATGTCCCACAATTGCCCAAGTCCTCTAACCTAGGCGCTCTGATACCAACTGTGACGACCCCACCTCTCCCAAGGGTGAACCCAAGGGTATCGGCGGGTCGCCTGCCTAGCTCGCGCTAGGACTCAAAACATAAAACTAATAAAACGATATTAAACCAAAAGAGAACTGCTTATAATATATACAACCACCAAAAGTTCTATTTACATCTTCAAAAGCATCAAGTCAAACCTCTCTAATATACTATAACAACAACCAGTAGAAGGTAGACCCTAAGGAGGGTCCTTATACAAACCACCAAAACAAAAACAAACATCCTAACTGTCCAACTATTACAAACGAGACCTAACTATACTAACGGCAGAGTCCCAAAGTTCCCCGCGTCGTCCCCTGCTAAGGAAAACAAAGGAAACGGGGTAAGATAGAAGCTTAGTAAGTAAACAGGGGTAAAAACGTAAATTTCACGTAACCAAATTTACACAGTAGGAGTAAAGCAAAAGCAGAAAAATAACATCACATGATAAGGATACATATGGCTCCAAAGCCAAGTCATTTGCCATGCGTGATCACAAACTTGGTGACCTCAATTCAAGTTGGACTGACTTCGACCAAGCCCTAACCGGCTCGAATAGTCCCTCGAGGTATTGAGATCAGCCTCAAACTCACAAATTGCACAAAATTATTCAAAGGTTACCCTGAGCCACAAGCTCAAGGGTTTTAGTTCCAAAATTGCTTATATACACAAGCCATGTACAGATATGTGCGCAAATTAGGGTCTAGGTCGAGTGCGATAAAGTACACCCTCGCCTAGGTACCCTTTTCATACAAATCAAAACACATAAGCAGTGAACACACAAGAGCGGCCTGAATACTTACCCAAAATACCAAAAGTAGTACTAAAGCAAAATCGGTTCGCGCGTGTTTGCTAGTAGTGGGCCCCACCGGCTCCGCCTAGCTCACCACTGTCTGAAATAGAAGATTGTCACAATATATCACAAACGGCCACTAACGTACTTAAAACAAGCAATACGGCAAAATTGGCACATGCGTGCGCGCGGAACGGCAAACGGAAAGGGCCAAATCTGCCATCTCCAACCGTTTTGACCAAAGATTAGGCTAGGAATGTCAGATCAAGGTACATGAGGTACCGTTGCGAAGCTAAGAGGAAGGGTTACAATTTTCATGAAGACACCTCAAACTAGATCCGAATAAAAACAAGTCGAAATCATGGAAAACTGTACCAGAAGTTTGCACTTTGAATGACAGACAGGGTCTGTTTACTGGACCATAACTTCTAGCTCACAAGTCCAAATCAGGAAATTCCAAAGGCATTAGAAAGCTGAGACATAAGGTTAAAACTTTGATGTTTTGGCCAAGACCTGAATTCACTCAGAACGGAACCAAAATTGAGTGCCAAAGTACCCGTCAGAACTGTCCAGATACAAGGCAGTTCTGACGATCAATCTTGTTTTGGTCATAACGGAAGCTACGGAACTCGGATTTTGACGTACTTTATACCGTTTTAAAACTGAGACCAAGATCTACATTTATTATGAAGGAGTCAAAACCCAGATCGTACAGGATCAAAACCGAAAAAGTCACAGGCAGAAGCTAAACTAAAAAACGCACAGAATCTGATGTTCAAAACAGGCTTGAGTATTTCATCTATAACTCAGGCTACGGTAATCCAATTGACCTGAAATTTTGCAGGACTATTCAGGACATATAAGGCTACAACTTTCATGTTTTGAGGAACTTCTGAATCGATATGTAACATCAAGAAAAAGAAAGCCGAAGTTCGGATCCTGAACTGCCCTGATTTTCCAGTTTCGCCGGTTTTGCGCGCTGCAACCGCACGATCCGTTCCTATGGTTCTTATGCGAATTTTCTAACCAAATTGATCCCTAACAACCATACTTATATCAGTCTAAGAGTGGTCTAAAGTTCCTTCACAAGTTAGCCCAAGATCACCAAACACTAACCATAATCCTTAATCTAGTTTTACTTGCACCATTGAACTTGTTCTAATCATCCAAACACACAAACCCTAACTCAATAGCCATAGACTACACTAAACTAACCTAATGGAGTCTAGGGTTTCTTAACCCAAACCAGATTTTTGCTAGAAACCAACCAATCAAGTGAGGCAATTTATCAAACACAACCACTACAAGGCAATTTCCCAATCAAAACAACTAAGGAAAGCATTAAAGCAAGAAACCTGTAGACACCAAATTTTGGTGTAATTTCATTTTTAGTTTTATTCGAATTTTAGTTTTAGTTTCTAGCTTTATTTTTATTTTTAAGTTTTTAGCATAGAATTTCTTGAAAAGGAAAAGAAAAACCATTCAAAAATATGCTTTAGTCGTTTTTGTTTTAAATTCAATGTTTTCTTGGAAAAAATAAAAAAAAAAAAAAGAAATTTGCTCACAAAATATGTTTATTTCTTTTAAATTCAACCTTTTGGCATTTTATTTTATTAAGTTATTTTGAAAAAAAGTGAAAAATGAGAAAAATGAAAAAAGGAAAAATGGAAAGTTGCATTTTTGTTGTTTCTAGTTTATTTATTTTTATCCAATGTTAATTAAGTTGTTTTTGTTATTATTATTATTGTTATTATTATTATCAATTTTGTTTAATTAATTAATTAGTTTTTTAAAAAAAAAAAAAAGTGTGTCGCGGCATGCACGCTGCAAAAAATTGCAGCGTGCAAAGCACAATCACTGAGGCCCCGTTGGATGGCTGGATGTGAAGGAAGGACAGGCCTTTCATCCTCACCATTGGGGTGAGGGTTTAGGAACCTGGAATTCCATATAAAAGGGAAACAACATCCGAGAGATAAAAGGAAGGGGGAGTAGCGGCGCATAAAAATCAGACGGCTAAGTGAAAAAGGAGAAGAAAGAGAGGCGCAGACGTGAGGAGAAAAGGAGAATCAGAAAAGAAAAACTAAGAAAGTAAGCAGAGGGTTTAGTAAAAGAGGAGAAACAAACCGTAAAAGGGAAGCTTTAGGCTGAGAAAGAAGAGATCGGTGCAGAAAGCTGAAGGGAAAAGCTGGTGGGAGCCTCAGGAACGAAGGAGGAAGAAAACGATTTCGGGTAAGAGTGGAACAAGCAAGGGAAACCTTGAGCAGCGAGGAAGACAGTGGATTCGCAAGGAGCTATTGCGCAAGGACCTGGATCTGACTTTGATTTCTTGAAGGGCTAAAGGTAATCTTTCCATCTCTATGTTCATGGGTTATGGGGTTTACATTTTAAGTTTCAGAATCTTCGCTGCTAATGCTGTTTCCGTACCCTTTCATTTTTTTCCTTCCCGGTACCTGCTATTTGTGCATCTGGTAAAAAAAAGGAGAAGCTTTGATTTATGTTTTGCGTTAAGTAATGTGTAAAATATATCAATCCAAGGCTTGCTATCCGTGACAGTTTGTGTTTTTTCTTTCTCTGTTTCATTTTTCCCGCACAAGGCTAGATTTTTGTATTTAGTTTTCTAAAGTTTTGTGTTAAGAATGGAGTTTGTAATTCTCTTTGAGCCAAAACTTGATGATTATTGGTAGATTGATGCTTGTTTGTATTTCGACATGAACCCCAGAAGCTGTCAACTTTCATGCTATCTTTCTTCCGTGAAGCTAAGTGGATATGACACGTAGGTTTGGTCTGGTTTTTGGGGATGGGAGTTTGAGATCTTTTCTATAGGATTAGCTGATGAGTTCATGGTTGTTTTCTTTGGTTGTTTTTTTCTGGCGCAATCTGGGTAGAAAATTCTGGGAAATGCATGATGCTGATCTGGTTTGTTTAAGTAAGAAACTAAAAGCTGCATTTTTCTTCATCATTTTTCTTTCTTGAACAGCCGTTAATCTGGGTTCCTTTTTGTATGTTTAGATGCTGCAATCCTGTGGGTTTTGGTTCATATCAAAGTCTTGTTTGTTTGTTTGAATTTGTTTCCGTTTGAAGTTGAGTTTTAAGGGAAGGATGATACACAAAAATCTGCTGCAACAAGATCATAGTCTTGGGTTGGTTGTGACAGTACTGGCTAGTTTCTTTTCTTCCTGATTTGTTGAAGTTTAAGAATTGATTGCGGAAGCTTCTTGACCTTCTTTTGTTGCATGAATCTTGTTTGCTGGAAGTTGCTTGGAGGTGCTGCAATTTTTGTTCTTCAAATGTGTGCTTATTTTTAGAATTGTGCATGGAATCTTTTCTCAGTTTTTGCATGTTTGGACGATGACAATGATGTAGTTGGTTATTTAGTTTAAAGCTGTGAATTCGGATTTGAATTTCTGTTCTTGAATAGCAAGTGGTATGCTTGAGTTTTGGTCTCGGTTGATGAGAGTGTCAGCAGAAAATTGCAGAAGTAAAGAAGCCTTTGGCATTCGTTTGCATGCATGCAAAATGTTATAAAAATTGCACTTTAACCCCTCTAATTCCCCTTTGTTGCACTAATGCCCAATTATGGGCTGATTCCTTGCAATTGAGTCTTTGGCAGCATTAACGTTTCAATTCATTTGGCTTGTGTGTCTTCATTGGTTACCATGTTTTGCTAAGGTGATATTTAATGCATGGATTTGTGAACCTTGTGTCTAAATGAGCTTGTGTTCGCCTATTTTCTTGAATTTTTTGAAATAAATTGGCTTTTGGCCTTTTTCTTGCTTTCGGACTTTCAAAGTTTTCTAAAATTTTTCAATTGGCATTGAATGGTTGATTTATACTTGCAATTGGGTCCTTGGCGGATCCCTTTATTGGAAACTATGTAGTATTTGATTTCATTTAAATTGCAATTAGGAGAGATTTAGTGACTTTGTTATACTTTACTATTTGAGGTACCGTGACCTTTTTATTGTTTTGAAGCCAATTTTCTTTCATTTGGACTCCATTCAAAAGGGGGCGGTATAATTTCTTTTATCCCTTTTTGTGTCTCTCCTATGTGATCTAATGTGCTAAGTGAAATTTGCATGTTTAATTTGCTTTCCTTGCCTCTCTTTAGTTCCTTTACTTTATTTACTCTTGCTTTTAGTAAGTTATTTTTTTTTAATGGGGTATGTGTACACTGCTTGGCTTGTAATAGTTAGGGATTTAATTATTTTATTCCTTTTCCCCTTTGAGATTGTAGTAGGCCTTCCCCCCTAAAAATGTAATAGTTAGGGCCTTAATTGCTTTGTGTGACTTGCATGCTTAAGTGCTACGTGTTAACTTGCTTTATTAGGCTCTTGCATCTAGTCAAGCATGCTAAGTGTTTGTGTTATGTGTTTATGAGTGTTTGGCATGTCTATTTGCTTTCTATAACCATGAATGAATGTGATGGATGAATGTACGTTTCCACTAGTCCAACGCTAGTAGGAATTCATAGAATGGGCTAGTCCAACGCTAGACCCTTAGGGATTTCCCCTCGTTAGTACATATTTGCGTGTTTATTACATGTCATGCATTTTTCTTAGTTTATCATTTGGCATGCTCCTCGAACCCTTTTCCCTCCATTTTAGGATTTTTGCATTTCATGCTAGTTATAGAGTTCATTTGCTTGAGAGTCCCCTTAAATATGGGATATAGACAAGTGTGGTTTTTTCTAAGCCTTAGCACGCTTGTATTCCCTCTATAAAAGGGCAAATTGAGTCACGATTTAGATCTCCCCGTACCCAATATGCATGAATTCCCTAGGCTCATGCATTTTTAAATCCACTCTACCATTTTATACCCTCATCACACTTTCATTTTTCCTCATATTTTGCACACGTGCACCTTTATGTTTCTTCACTTGCACACGAAAACTTTTATCATCACTTGCACACATGCACTTCATATTATCATTTCACATACCGTACCTTGCCCACTCACGTGCACATTTTCATTTACATATTTATTGTCTTTTATTACTTTTTCAAACTCATGTCCTCACATTGCATACATCAATTCCATTCATTTGCATCCCACTCGCATTATTCGTGACTTCTTCAAAGGATCGTTATTGGGCTTCACAATTAATGTGATTGGCACCACTCAACCTTTGAAGAGAAATTTCCCCCAATACCCCTAGGTCTAGGGTTTGCATTCATGTAGTGCATCCAAATGTAATAAATTCTTTGGTTAAAACAAGAAAATCTTTGATTAAATCATGCAACTAACCCTGGCTAGGTCAAAGGGGTGCCTTGGATTTTATCCTTGCCTTCCCCTTTGTCAAATGTGACTCCCGAACCTTTTTCTTTGGTTTACGTGGACTAGGAGTCGTTTAAAAGGGGTTTCTTACTACTTTTTCTTTAAAAATTCATTTTTTGGTGACTTGGTACACCTTAACTCATTACCAAGTGGCGACTCCAATTTTTATTTCAAAAACCCTTTTTAAACTATAATTTTGGGTCAAATCGTCGCATTCTCAACCCCCCATTTAGACCCATTTTTCTTTTAAATCACAATTCATTTTCCAATCACAAAAAATACATTTTTTAAACCATTTATTTATTTATCAAAAAATGGGGCGCGACAAAACCCAAATTTTCTCTCTCTTGACCGAAATTTCCAGCAGCATAAATCACCAAAAATTAACCATAAAACTTCAATAAAACATCAAATTCACCATATAAATCCATAATCATAACATACCACATCATTTCCCTAGCTTAGAAAGTAAAACCCCAACATTTTAACTTTCAAAGAAGATGATTTACCTTTGATTCAAGCTTTGTAGATGATCACCCACAACAATCAAGTGCTCAAGTTGTTTCTCCAAGATCCAAACTCAAGATTGAAGAGCAAAAATGATGCACCAAAGCAAGCTTTCCTTTTCTTTTTTCTTTCTCTTCCTCACGGCTCTCACTCTCTCTCTTTCTCTTTGTTTTGTTTTGTTTTGTTTTGTCTTGAGTAGCCTACAAGTCTTAAGGTAATAATGGTCAAGACCATAGGAGATATTTATTAAGCTTAGCCAATCACATAAAAGCTCCTCAATTGCACTTTTAACCCTTGTACTCCAACTTTCTCTTTCTTATACATTTTCCCTCAAACATTTGATAATCTTTCAATTAACTCCATAGGTCATAACTTAATCTAATCTAAAACATGTAATCATGCTTAATTACTTCACTAATCACTTTCTTATTTTAATCACCTATACTTAAACATACTTTCTCCATATATAAAACAATTAAACAACAACTTATATAATATGGGCAAAATTAGGGTTTTTCAACCCAACTTCAACGTTCTAATAAATCATGACACTAAAGGTTTACTAATCTAAGGTTTGTAAACTAAAACGAAATCCTATTTTTACTCGAGCCAAAACACACACCATAATACCAAACAGGAACTATAACTTGAACCTACAAATAACACATAAACTAGGATTTAATCATAAACAAAGTTAGGGTTTTCAATCTTAGCCCTAAAACCTTAATTTAACCGTACAAAATAATGAATAACCCTATAATCAACTTACGAACGGACTGGGGCCTCACAAAAGGGGCTCTTGAGAGCCGTCCGTATCCTTTTACTACTTGTATTGATATGTGACTTTAGTTGGTTTTTTATTGAATGAATTTGGAATGATCGGACTTGTATTTAATTGAACATCCTTGCTTGAGTGAAGGTACCTCATTGGGCGAGAGCTCATCCTATTCTCTTTTGTTTTCCTTACAGGGATTTGAAAACCTTTTGGAAGGCCTTGATATTTTGGTTGCCGAATTGAGCTCGATTAAACACATTTTGAATAGCTCTTCGATGTACAAAACCCGAGTTGGATTTAGATCTGACCTTTCTTTTGAGTTGTAAATTTGGAACCGTATATGTTTAAATGTGTTTTGGTATGTTATGTGGGCTTGCAGTTATGTGATTTCTTGGTTTATATGCTTTGTTGATGTTTGGACGGATTTCGGACAGATTCGAGTTTCAAATGGCGAAAAGGAAAAAATTTTGGCGGGAAAAGACAGAGTATAATCTGGCCAGATTGTCGGCCGGATTGACCTGGGAAAAATTGAAATCTGGCTTTGCTCTCTGGCCAGTATCCGGCCAGGAATCTGGTCGGAAATCCTGTGATACCCCAACTTTTAGGATTATCTTTTGTTTAGTCTCAAAGAGGATATTACGGTTTGTTTAGATGGTTTTTATTTTAAAACATTATTTTGTTTCAAAAGAAAATACTAAAGTTATTTTGTGAGAACCCGTAAAAAAAATCCTAATCTTTTCCGAGGGTTTTATTTCCTTTAATAGCATGTTTTCTGCATTTTCTGGCTTAGGAATATTTTCCTGGTGAATTTTATGAGTAATTATAGTTTTTAGATAATTTTTCTAGTATTGGAGAATTTTTAGAAAATTAAGAATATATATTGGACGTGGGACCCACTAGTGCGAAAAGTTCAGAAAAATTCGGCCAATTAGGTTAAATTCCGGATACTGTGTAAAATTTATCGGGTGTTAAGAGATAAGTAGAGAGTGAGATTTGATTGATGTGAGAGGAAAAAGAAAGATAAGATTGCATTTATGAAGGTGACAAGTGTCACCACTACATTGGTTTTGACTTAAGAGTTACTATTCACTTTTTTTGACTTTTGACCCATTTGAGTTAAATATCTTCAAAAATCACTAAAAATTCACCATTTCTTCTCCTTGATGGCCGGCCCTCTCTCTTGCAAGAAGGAAGAAAACTCTTCAACATTTCAAGCTTCCAACTAGCTCAATCTTCCAAAATCAATCACATAAATTAGTTTCTACTTCATACAATCTTGCCTTTTTGTGTTAGTGGTGAGTTTGGTGAAGTTTTTGGAAGAGCTAAGGTGGTCTACAACTCCTCTTCTCTTGTTTCCTAGGTAAGTGATGGTTGAACATCCTACTACACCTAATGATGCTTAAATTGTGCCTAATGGTAGTGATAGTGAAGCCTTTTGTGGTTTATTTCTTGATTTGAAGTGATTTAGTGAAGTTTTTATTTTATTGGTGAATTTTCTGGTTTAATATGAATGTGATGTTGTGGTCATCTATGATGGTTGATGATGAGGGGGAATGACTCTAGTAGGTGTGAATTAGTGATAATTGCAACCAATTTTGGGTTTGGATTGAAAAATGAAAAGTTAGGGTTCACTCTACACTAATTCTGTCCGGTTTTGGATCACAGGGTTAGAGGCCGAATTGGACTTTACTCAAAACATGAAAGTTGTAGGTATTAATGAGTTTGAAGTGCCTACAAAATTTCAGGTCATTTGGATTAGTGTAGAGTGAGATATGTCGATTTTACTGTTGCTGTTCTGGGTTGATCAGAATGCGAAAACTGCACAAGTAATTGGCCATTTTCACTGGAATGGGTTTGGATTTTGTTGTTGGTGTCTTCTGATGAAATGTATCTGAATGTCTTAGCTATCATATGCCCTTGGAATCAATGCATTTGGGCTTGTATAGACTGAGTTGTACTGATTACAACATTGTGTGATTTGTAAACCTGTTTTTGGTGGTTCTGGTGTAGTATTTGGCATATTTGACCTAGTTGTGCTAGGATTTGGATTGAGTGGCCTTCTACATTGTTGTAGCCCTGTTTCGTAGCTTCTAAATGGTGGGTCTTACACCCCCATCCGATAATCGTAGTGGACTTTGTGCCATTACCGCAAAAGTATGACGAAAACTATTTTTTTGTTAAGGCCTAAGCTAATGCCATTTCTTAATTTCTGGTTACCTATGATGCTTATTTATGCATATGAAACCCTATTAGGGTTATAATTGGTATGGCTATATGACTCGTTATCGAGTCTCATTGCATTTGTTTGCATGTTCTAGGAAGTGACGTTGGTGCACGACGTTCGTTTAACGGCGGTGCATGAAGTATCACTTACGTGATTGGTGAGTATACTACTCACTTAAATGTTACAATGT
Source organism: Coffea arabica (assembly GCF_036785885.1). NCBI lineage: Eukaryota > Viridiplantae > Streptophyta > Magnoliopsida > Gentianales > Rubiaceae > Coffea > Coffea arabica. The sequence continues at coordinate 24,363,126 of NC_092316.1, forward strand.
GGCTTTGTTATATGTGAAATTGATGCCTTGAAGGCTTATTTGGCTATTGGAAGTGATTGAGGTGAGGGTGTACTTGACCGCCCTCACCCCCTTGTGATTTCATTCATGACTGCTTACTGTTTTACTGAAATACTGCAATTGTTGTATGAGATACTGAATTCCATTCATGGAAAACTGATTTGGTGTCGTTTGGACGAATGTCCAACGGCTTTACTGTATCACTGAGCTCAACCCCGTTTGGTAGTCAATTGGATCGAGCCGGCGAGGGATTGGTCGTGAAAATTGTCATGCCACGGGGACTGTACTGGGGAATCTTGTAGTAATGAGACTCTTGATTCCGGTATACTCGAGTATTACCAAAAGTTACTGATTGGAGTGCGGGCCCGGTTGGGGTATGTTTGGTGGAAGGAATGGAGTGAAGTGAGGTCTACGGTCGGGTATTCTTAAACATTGACGGAGGGTCAATGAGATTGGATCAAAAATGTAAGCGTGGAAATGGGCTCTTGAGAGCCGTCCGTATCCTTTTACCGACTTGTTTTACTTCTTAATTGTGTACTTGAAATGAAAGATTATGCTTATGTGATCTTTGTTGCTTATGTGGTAGTAACTCACTGGGCTTAAGCTCATTCCGTTTCTTTTGTTTTCCTTACAGGAATATGACTCTTTTGGAATGAATTTTGTTAAATGGTTGCCGAATGAACTAGATGAATGCCTCTTTTGTATTGTATATAAAATGGGACCCTAAATGTATCATTAGGGCCGTTTTCACTTTTGTTTTGGCAACCCACATATGTAGTGACTTTTGTATCACTTTTAAATGCCATTGTGGCTTGTAAATGGTTAATGTTATGTTGTGTATGTATTTCGATGTTTGGTTGGGTTTCGGACGGGTCGGTTACTATTCATGGCCGACTCTGGATTTCATTTCTTTTATTTTGGGTTATTTTGCCCTTTTGCCTTGTTTGCGCGCATTATAAGTTTCAGAACGTGATAGATCACTTTATACTGTACCGTTAGTCCTAGCGAGAGTTGGGCAGGCAGTCTGCTAACCTCTTTGGTTCGCCTTAGGGGAAGGTGGGGTTGTTACATATTTCTTTGGGTTGGATTTAAAACCTTGTTTGTTTTAACAGACTAGAAACCCTAAAAGTCTAATAAAAACCCTAGTTTCACTTGTGACTGCCCGTTTCCTCAAATTTTTCATATTTCAATTGAAACCCTAAATTCAATTTATGGAATTGTAAAACCTCTCATGTTTTTTCTTAAAAATACCCTTGTATTTGGAAATTACTAATTTAGAATAGCCTTACTACTCAATCACCCCACGATAGGTGCAAATGAACCTAGGAGGTAGGGTTTCACTTTTCATTTCCAAGTTAAGAGCAAATTAGGGTTTTCGCGTTTTTCCATAGTATGATTATTCGATACGGAGTGAGAATCAAATTTGGTAGGAAAAAGTGACATTTGGATGAGAAAATATCATATGACTAGAAGTGATAATAATAAGTTAGTGATTATAAGCTAAAAACCCTAGTATACGCGATTTACGAGAAAACGCGTCACACCGACGGGTATCGATCACTACCGATTGAACCCACTACTTGACCACCACTTTCTTACTACCACATATCCTTGATATTTTTGCAAAATATCCCCCCCTCATCCTCAGCCATGTGACTGAAATATGTGGCCCAAAATGCAAGGAAAAGAAAGAGAAATTTGGATGGCTTTGATGGTGACAAGTGTCACTCACCTATGGTTTCTTGCCAAACCTTTTGTCTTGTCTTCTTATATTCCATTTCAGCTCATTTTCCTTCATTTCCTGCTGTTTTGGTCGAGCTCAAGAGAGAGAGAAAGAGAGAGCAAGAGTTTCATCATTTCATCTTGATTTGCATCATCCAAGTGAGGAAACAAAAATTCTAAACCGATTAAGTTGTTATCTAGCTCAAGTGCCACCTACCGGTGTAATTTTCTTGAGGAACAAAGACCTTTAACCCTTGTTTCTAGTTGCCTTGGAAAGGTATACATGCTAGAACCTTGATTCTCCGATTAAATTCGTGATTTGTTGCTAAATATGTCACATATGGTTGAATTATTGATGTATGTGGTGAAATAGAGGCTTGGATCATGATTTTCCATTTTATTGGAATTTTTACAGCTTTCCTATGATTCTTCTAGTGCTTAAAATTTGGGGCTTTGATGTTTAAAGTTTAATATGGGAAGTTAAGATGGTGAAGCAAACCAAAAATAAAGAAATTAGCATTTGATTTCAAGAATTTCCAGATTTCAGGAACTTGAAAATTCAGTTCTACCCGGCACTTTTACTCATAGTTGTGGGCTCAATTAGCATTAGGTTAAAACATGAAAGTCGTATAGAATGGTGGTTTATAGGTGTCTACAAAATTTTAGCTCAATCGGAGCAACGTACCTTGTGAAAGGACCAAAATACCCTCACTGTTTTAGGATGTTTCTAGTGTTCCGTTTTAGTCAGTTCATCCAGTTTATCATGTTTATTCATAAGGATCTGTGCTGATTTAGTCATTTTCCAAAACATGAAAGTTTTTTTACTCTGTCTTATCTTTTTAACGCATCCAAGAACGCCTTAAACGGACCTTGGTAGCCTGAGATATGACCATTCTAGTACAGTGCGGATAATTAGCCGTATAGTTGGAAGTTGGCTCTGTAATTTGGGAATTTGACCAGGTTACACCGGAAATTTGACTAAGTGACCTTCATGAAAGTTGTAGGACTTTGTCTTAGCTTCGAAACGGTATACGTTGTACACCAATCCGATAAGCGTAGTATCGGTTGTGTCATTTCCGTAAAAAAAACCCGTCAAGTCTGTCTTTTACTAAAGCTTATTTCCGCACTTGTTATTAACATGAATTTTTGTCCTTGTATTGTCTTGAGCCTATGGAACGGCTATTGAAATGAATTTGTGTTGTGTGTAAACTTGGGTTTGATTGAGGGAAATAATGAAGCCATAAATGGCTGGAAAATAGGAAAAATACAAAGGGCATGCTGCCCAAATTTACGCTCAAGGACTAGAGGAATACACTTGCAACTTGAGTAAGAGTTAAGAATGAATATCACTTGAACCTGTAAGTCCCAAAGACAACCAAGAGGGGGGGTGAATTGGGTTGATTAAAATCTTAAGCAAATTTATGCACTTTTTCTTTAATAAAAATTTACCTTCTTTTCTAGTAATGATCAACCAAATAGATTAGATGACAAGAGCAATATTGATCAGAAAAACAAGTATAGATAAGCAATGAGAATTTTATTAAACAGAAAAGTAAGATAGGGAATCAAACCAAGTGTCTACCAAGCTATCCTCAAACTTGAAGACCAATCACTAGGTTGAGCAACTTCTCTTTGATGAAAGAAGATCAACTAGATGTACAATGGAGGGAGCACTTCCTCCTTGCCCTAAGCCTCACTTAGTCAAACTAAGAAGTTTTACAACCACTCAGATAACCCTTAACAAAGCTACACTAAAGATCCTTTCAACCACAAAAGAAATGCTCACAAGAAATTCACACCACTTTAAAACAAATCTTGCTTTGGAGACTATTTTCTAGCTAAAATATCTCTTGAGATCTTGTAAACAAAGTGTGCAAAAGTCCCTACTTCGTTCAGAACAGTTTGTTTTTAAAGGGGAACAGAAATGGGCTTCATTAAAGCTTCCAACGGATAGAAGGCAGATGAAGAGTCAGCTAGCCGTTGGGGCTTTCGGACGTCCGACGACCAAGTCATCGTCCGAACCAATCGTCCGAAAACAGCTAAGTTGAAGTTCGGACGTCTGATGAGTTTTTATCGTCCGATAGCACAGCGTCCGATCGTAGGCAGAGAGTTGGCAAGTCATCTTGGAATTTTTCGGACGTCCGATGCGGTTGAAATGCGTCCGAGGTGTGCGTCCGATCCTTCCGGACGTCCGATGCTTCCTTATGAGCGTCCGACAAAGCTTCCTTCTTGATATTCTTTATCCTTTCGGATGTCTGACAGATTCCTTTCGGCCGTTCGACATGATTGTCCTGTTTTTGCTTCTTCTTTTGGTTGTTTTGCATTTCATGACATATTCGTACCTGATTCTTTGATAGGCAAAAACACTTATATTTGAAGAAGGTTAGATAAAACATTTCAAAGCACCAAGAATAACAAAATTGACATACTTAAAAGACAATATCTTTGATCGGAATAAAACAATGACTAAATTTGTTTATATTATTCCAATCTTGTTTGCCACATCCAAAGCATCTTAGTCTGCAGTTAATCGAACATATGCTTTCTTTGTTCCATCAGGCCTGATCATAGTGTTCACTTTCTTGGTCAGTATTAAACATTTCAAATAACTTTGTGATCATCAAAACCAAGAATAACATTCTCCCCCTTTTTGATGATGACAAAACAAAGGTTTGAAATGAGATTTGATGATTGCAATAAAAGCTCCCCCTTTCTAAATAGACAAGAACTCCCCCTTTCTTAGTGAATCATAAAAAATTTTGAAAAACTCCCCCTCACTAGGCTGCCCAACCGAGTTTAGACAATTATCCAAAAGTATGACAATTAAGCAACTCACAACCAACATATTACCAATTCAATCCATCAGCAAAAATCCAAATTTAATTAAACCATCAATCAATCCAACATATCCAACATCATCAATCAATCCAGTTCTCTCCCCCTTTTTGTCATCACAAAAGGGCAATCAATCACATCCATCTTATCCACAAACCATTCATCAATGCAAACCAAAAACAATTCATTACATTCACACAATCAGAATAGACAAACAAACATCCATCAAAATACTTAGACATCCATCAAAACAGTACTTAAACATCCATCAAAACATACCAAAAGAAACTTAAAATATCCATTACATTACATATTCATTGTTGAATACCACAAACACATAAACAAGACAAACACAATGCAAATGTCCTAAGTGATGAACTAAGTGGATCCAGGTGTCCTCCGAGAGAGTTGATATTGGGAGAGATCCTCCTCTTCAGTTTCTTCATCATCTTCAGCAGCCTCTTCAACTGGTGCCTTGCCTTTATCTGATGTGGAAGTGCCATGAGGAGTCACAGGGGTTGATGAACCAGGGTCTGGAATTGATGAACTTGGATCAGTGGGGTGTGACTCTTTGTCATGGGAAACTTCCTCAACCACAGGGGGGGGAAACAGGAGGTTCTTTTTGTCTAGGAAGGCAGTTTGTTGCTCAGAGGACATAGTGAGCAATAGACCATGTTCTAGAAGAAGAACATGCTGTTTGAGTTCACGAAGAAGCTCAATTACTTCATCACTGGAAGAGGAAGATGCTTTAGTGGCAGACTTCCTAGGGTGAATGGGAGTGAGTGAAATGAATGAAGGATCATGTACTGTCTTAGACCTCTATTCACTAGATGATGCCCCCTTATATGCCCACAGATTATCTTTAAAAACAAGATTTTTTCTTTCAAAATATGCTTTGGTAAAGGCATAAGAAGATGCTTCTTTGGGACAAACACCTAGAGTTGGAACTTTGTAAAACTCAAATATCTTTTGCAGAAACTTTCCATAAGATAATTTTCTGCGAGAATCAGTGGCGTAGCGAAGTAAAAACTTGCACATGACAAAACCAAAATCAATACGAATTTTTTCTTGAAAACAATAAAAGAGATACAACTCCATTTTGTTTGCATCAGTTCTGTGGCCATCAGTGGGTACAAGTAGGTTTGAAATGATTGAAAAAGCAATTAGATTCACAGGAGCAAGATCATTTAGTTTAGCATCAGCAGGTGAGGAAAAACTTCTTTTGAAATAAGTTAACATTTTTGTCCCATCAAAATGATTATCAGCAGTAGGGAGCTCTTCATAGGAAAAGAAATTAGCAATTTTATCTTTGCATAAACGTTCAATGGTAGTATTTAAAATGGAATTCACAGTTTCAGAATCAAAGATTAGGTCTACCCCATTTACCCTGGACATGATCTCAGTTTGGTCAGTTCCTTTCCTAAGATTGGCAAAAAATTGATGCAGCATTTCAGGATAATAGACATTGGGCATAGAAATGAGATGTGACCATTTCTGGAAAGCAAATAGACTCAGAATGGATTCTAAACCTATGGAGCGAAATTCAGAAGGGTTTACAGTTCGTTGAGGGATGACACCTTTCTGGGATATCCAGGAGTATTTGTCTTTCGCAGCATCATCAAAGAATGTAGGGAGAGAGGCTGATTTTGGAGGCGGTTGAGAAGAGGTTCCCTGTCCAGATTCAGGCTGAGATGTGGGTTGTGGAGTAGGCCGTGACATTTGACCCTTTATGGCTCCTCTCTTGAAGCGTTTGGATGAACGTTTGACCGTAGGAAGATCCTCATCCTCATCCCTGAGAGGAAGCTTGCGTCCGGCAGTAACCTTTCCTCCTCTTAGATTCACCATTGTACGAAATGTGTGAAATGAAGGATGCAAATGATGCACACAGAAGTAGGGAAGTGAATCACACAGAAATTTTGAGTCAAAAAAGGCCTTGAACAAGATTTGACAGAGCGGTTATGAAAGAGTAGGGTTTTGAGGAAAATTTGGGAATTTGTGAAATGTTAATCAGTTCGGTGAAATGATCAGGAGAAATGACACGCAATCGATCAGGAAAAGTTTTGGTTGAGTCAATTTGGGAATGAGGGCTTCAGAATGATATGAATTTGAGAGTGAGAGAGAAGAGATTTTTCGTCCGAGAGAAAATAGAATAGGAAGAGTCTGAAGCAAATGAGGAAGAAAGTTGTTTTTTAAAAAATGAGCCGTTGCACTGTCGGACGGCCGAACGAAGTTGTGCGTCCGACAGCTGCGTCCGAACAGGCGCAATCTGGAAAATGGCTGAAGAACATCATCGGACGTCCGTTCATCTTCTTTCGGACGTCCGAAGACCCAAAAAAAATTAAGATGATTTTTCAATTATTCCTAATTTTGATCTTAGATGAATGAACTGATCTAATGGCAAAGCTTTTGTAAAAATATCAGCAAATTGATCTTTAGAACAAACATAATTTACACATATTTCACCTTTTTGAACAAGATCACGAATAAAGTGATGCTTTATATCTATGTGCTTTGTCCTAGAATGATGAATAGGATTTTTGGTCAAATTTATAGCACTAGTATTATCACAGAATACAGGCATGCAGTCATACAATAATCCAAAATCATTCAAAGTGTGCTTCATCCATAAAAGTTGAGCACAACATGCACTAGCGGCAATATATTCCGCTTCGGTTGTAGACAAAGAGATTGCACATTGTTTCTTGCTAAACCAAGAGACTAAACAATTTCCAAGAAAATGACAAGTTCCACTAGTACTCTTTCTATCCACACGACAACCTCCAAAATCAGCATCCGAATAACCATATAGTGCAAACTCATTAGATCTAGCATACCAAAGACCATAGTCTAATGTACCTTTCAAATACCTAAAAATCCTTTATACAGCATTCAAATGTGATTCTTTTGGACAAGATTGAAATCTAGCACACAAGCAAACAGCAAACCTAATATCAGGTCTACTTGCGGTTAAATAGAGTAGGCTTCCGATCATACCTCTATAATGCTTTTCATCCACATGATTACTTTCTTCATCTTTGTCAAGCTTTGTAGAAGTGCACATTGGAGTTCCAACTTGCTTTGAGTCCTCCATGCCAAACCTTTTCAGCAATTCCTTGGTATATTTTGCTTGATTTATAAAAATTCCCTCAAGAGCTTGATGTATTTGAAGTCCAAGGAAGAAATTTAATTCTCCCATCATACTCATTTCAAATTCACTTTGCATAGTGGTGGAAAACTCCTTACATAGATACTCATTAGTAGCACCAAAAATAATATCATCAACATATATTTGCACAATAAGAAGGTCATTCAACACTTGCTTAGTAAAAAGTGTGGTGTCCACAACACCCCTTTTGAAACCATTTTTAATCAAAAAACCACTTAGTCTTTCATACCAAGCTCTTGGAGCCTGTTTTAGACCATATAAAGCTTTAGATAGTTTAAACACATGACTTGGAAATTTTGTATTTTCAAAACCGGGGGGTTGATCCACATATACTTCTTGATCAATAAAACCATTTAAAAAGCACTTTTAACATCCATTTGAAACAATTTGAAGCCTTTAAAGCATGCAAAAGCAAGAAGCATTCTAATAGATTCTAATCTTGCTACGGGAGCAAATGTTTCATCAAAATCAATTCCTTCTTCTTGTGCATATCCTTTAGCAACTAATCTGGCTTTATTTCTTACAACAACACCTTTATCATCCAACTTATTTCTAAAAATCCACTTTGTGCCAATGATAGGTTGATTTTGAGGTCTATCAACAAGTGTCCAAACTTCATTTCTCTCAAATTGATTAAGTTCCTCTTGCATTGCCAAAATCCAGTTCTCATCCTTTAAAGCATCATTGATATTTTTGGGTTCAAAAAGAGAAACTAAAGCAAAATTGTCAATCAATTTTCTAGATGAGGAACGAGTGTTTACCTTCTCGGATGAATCACCAATTATAAGCTCTTTTGGATGATTTTGGCTGAATTTCCAAGCCTTGGGAAGATCTTTGAGTGGATCATCATTTTTGTCTTCATCTTCCTCTTCTTGATCATTATGAACTTCATTTTCCATTTCAGTTGCTGCTGGTTTAGAGCTTCCTTCATTTCCAATTAATAGCTTTTCCATTCCTTCTCGAACACCTACATCATCATCCTCACACGAACTTTTGGAATTATCATCATTGGTTTCATCAAATGTTATATGTATAGCTTCTTTAATCACAAGAGTCATTCTATTAAAAACTCTATATCCACTTTTATTCTCACAATATCCCAAAAATATTCCTTCATCAGATTTTTTATCAAACTTACCAAGATGTTCCTTTAGATTCAAAATAAAGCATTTACAACCAAATACTTTGAAATAACCAACCGTAGGTTTCTTATCAAAAATAAGCTCATAAGGAGTTTTCTTTAAAATAGGTCTCAAGAGTATTCTATTCATCACATAACATGCAGTGTTTACCGCTTCAGCCCAAAGATATTTAGGCAACCTACATTCATTCAACATAGTTCTAGCAGCCTCTTGGAGAGTCCTTGTGAGAACCCACATTTTTTAAAATATAATTTCCCCAAACTACATGCCTTGCACCAAGATTTAAATCACCTCTTATATGCCTAGCATTATATTTTACAGTGTGATACAACAAATTTCTTGTATTGACCCTCACTTTAAAACACAATTCTCTTATTTACATGCCCTATTATAAGATCTAAATCATTTATTATATACCCTTACAATACATTTTCTATATACTATAATAATTTCCATGCATAACATTCCATTTTATTTTACTTGGAGTAAAATATTTTCTTGAGTTAGTTTAAGTTAATGCACCACTTGAATTTGTCCAAGTGTTCTTGTTTTAGTGGTAGAGACTTTATGTGAGTGATTAGAGGTGTTAAAGAATGATTGGTGCACTTGGAAAGGTTAGTTAGAGGTGTTAAAGAATGATTGGTGCTTTTGGAAAGGCTAAGACACCATTAGTCAAAGATTAAGAAAGAATGGGACAAGTAAGTGGACATGTGGCAAAACCTTAGCCAAGTATCTTGTTGGAACCAAGATTAGAAGATTATTTAAACTAGCCAAAGTTTTTTTTTCTTTTGTATTGGCTGAATTTCTTGGCTCAAGAGAGAGAGAGAGTGAGCTCCACAAACTTGCTTTCTTACCCTAGCAAACCAAGAACAAAAAAATCCAAAGGAGAAAGAGCTAGAGTTTGTGAGAAATTTCCTTCAATCTTTGAGGTTATCTCAAGCTTAAAGCTTCCATTGTGGTGGTTTGTTTGGTGACCCAAGCAACTTGTAAGTAAGGTATGTAATCTTTAGAATTAAGGTTTATGATGTTATATCATCCACTTTAAGCTTAAATGATGAAATACAAGTTGTTTGGTTGAGATTAGGGGGTTAATCCCTTGAATTTGACAAGTAGTGGATAAGTTTATTAGTGTGCATACCAAGTATTTGATGAAATGTCCAGCCCTTATTCATGTGTATTTATGAAGTGTTGATATATTTTAAAGCCCTATTTAGTTAGATTTAATACTTGATATGTGTAAAAGGTGAAAATAATGAGAAGAGTGAAAGCTGGAAAATTTCAAGTGTGCTGACCAAAATTTTAAGGGTTGCTGTCCGGTTTTTGCCTTGATGTTTCATGCATATTTTGGCTACAAAAGTGAGTGATATATGTTGGGTTATGTGTGTGTAGGTTGTCTACAAAAAATTAGCCAATTTGGTTGAGTAAATTTTGAGTTACAAGCAAAGGAACAAAACTGGACAAGGTCCAGAATTTTCTGTCCGGCAATCTTGTAAAGGCCATAACGTTTTACTCACTGATCGGAATTGAGTGCCATTTGTGGCATTTGAAAGTAGACTCTTAGAGCTTTAAAATGGTACCAAGCTCATTTTCTGGTTAGTCTTGAGCGATCCGTGGCGAGTCGTGGAATTTGGCTGCCTGGGCGGTACTGTTCATCCGTGGCAGTCCAGAAATTTCATTTGGTTTCTTAATTTGGGGCCACTTATGTTGGGATTTTGGAAATGGTTTCTTCTAGAAACATTTAGCCTTATGAACCTAGTTTCCAACGCAACTAACAAAACGTAATTCCGACTCTCCTACAATGAGCCGTGACCGTTTTCCCGAGACTGGCCGGCCGACACTGTTCAAACCGAAAATGAAACCTTTGAATTTAAATGAAACCTTTCCTTACCAAGCAATCATATGAGCATTAAACATGTATTTTCATGAACTTTTACTATACTTTGGACCTCATTTACATGAAGGATTAAGTAGATTATCTTAGTTACTTAGCTTCTTCATGAACCTATAATTTAGGGAGAAACGAATCTTATTGTTATCATTTTCGTTCGTTGCCCTAGGATCGGGAAACGAAGGTGACTGTAACTGGATCATTTGAAGTTGATAATGGCTGTTGTTTGACAGGTGAGTGTTCCACTACCTGCTACTTGTTATGTGAAATATTTGTGTACTTGAAAGTATTGAATTGTTATTGTTTGAGCCAAACACTGTTTTAATTAAAATTTGAGGCGAGTGTGTACTTTATCGCACTCGACCTTCCTTGTGTTATTTTTCTTTTCACTGAGGCTCTACTTACTGAATGAATTAACATGAAATGAGATATTGCTATACATGAAAGTGCTTAAGTTGCTTGGATGATATTCCATCAACTACTGTTACTGTTTGGGTACCCAACCTCATAGGTGAGTCGGTTGTATCGAGCCAGCAAGGGCTTGGTCGAGAAGGCCGATAAACCTTGAGGACTGTTTACTGTTCACTGGAAATTTAATCTTGCCTGGAGGTCCTTGGTGAAGCATAGCCGTTGTGCTTGCTTGTTGTGTTGTCCAGCACCACCAGTGATAAAATCCTCGGCTTGATACTGTTTTATTGGAATCCTTGAGCATTGGAAACTCGGATTCCTGGTATACTCGAGTATTACCAAACTACTGTTTATGGAGTGCGGGCCCGGTGGGGGGTAGATTGGTGGACGGAGACTGGTGAAAGTGGTGTTCTACGGACCCTTTTATACTGTGCATACAAATGTTGACGGAGTGTCAACAGGAGGAAATTATGATCAAGCTGAAGTGGATCTTTGGCTTTTGAAAGCCACCCGTATCCTTGAATTGAATTGTGATTAAACTGTTATCCTACTGTGTGATATTTATTTGATTATTTCTGTGCTCTTATTTGGCTATGTGCTTACTTGTTTTACTTGGAACCTCACTGAGCTTTAGCTCACCCCATTCCCTTTGTTTTCCTTAACAGAGCGGGAAGGCTTTTGATCAAGGGCATACTTAGCTTTATTTTGCCGTTTTGCGTTTTGAGGTTGTGACTTCCTTTTAAGCAGACTTGTAAGCTTAATTTCTTAAGTATGGTTTATTATGTAAATTGGAGTAAAGTGTGGCAAGTTGACATGATGATATATGTGCTAAGCTGAAATGTTGGATTAGGGATTATACTTGAATCAGGGTTTCAATTTCCGTGAGTGGATGATGTTACGTTGCTTCATTAATGATAGTAATTCTTTGAACGACTGAGTCCTGGCGAGAGTTGGGCAGACAGTCCGCTGATACTTAGGGTTCACCCTAGGGAGAGGTGGGGCTGTCACAGTCCTGTTTTTCCTTTCTACAACACCATTTTGCTGTGGAGTCCTTGCAATAGAAAACTCATGTGTTATACCATTATGATCACAAAATTCTGGAAAACCACAATACTTGAATTCCGTCCCATTATCACTTCTAATCCTAATAATTTTTAACCCAAGCAGATTTTGCACTTTAGCAAACAATGAAGTAAAATTCTTGAAGGCATCATCTTTATGAGCAAGAAATATCACCCAAGTGTATCTAGAATAATCATCAACAATTACAAAACAATATCTTTTACCTCCCAAGCTAGTAATTTGAGTGGGACCAAATAAATCAAGATGCAAGAGTTCCAAAGGTTTAGAAGTAGATACACACATCTTTGGTTTAAAAGAAATTTTTGTTTGCTTCCCAAATTGACATGCATCACATATTTTGTCCTTAACAAAACTGATTTTTGGCAAGCCTCTAACCAACTCCTTTTTCAAAATTTCCTTTAGTAAATCCATGTTAAAATGACAAAGTCTTCTATGCCACAACCAAGGATCTTCATTTGAAGCTTTAAGACATTTTAAGCTAGAAGAATCAATCTTATCAAGAACCACAATATATATGTCATTAAACCTCTTACCTTTGAACACAACATTATATTTGGAATCAAGCACAATGCATTCATGCTTTCTAAACAACACATTCAAGTCTTTATCACACAATTGACTAACACTAAGCAAGTTATAACTTAAGTTATCAACTAAGAGCACATTATGAACAAAAGTTTCACCATCCTTACCAACATCACCTATTCCAATTGTCTTAGCTTTCACATCATCACCAAATGTCACCTTTCCACTTGATTTTGATTTCAGCTTTATGAATAAGGAGGGATCACCGGTCATGTGCCTTGAGCAGCCGCTATCAATAAACCATTTGGACTTGTTTGATCCTTTTTCCTGAAAAGATAAAGTGTTTGGTACCCTTTTTAATTTTTGGGTCCATAATAGTTAGCATTGTATCTAACTAACCACATGCATTTCATCCCTTTGTTCAGATTTCTTTTCACATAGCAATCTCCACTCAAATGCCCTTTTTGACAACAAAAACTACACATAATGGAAGAGTTCTTAACATGTACTGGTTTAACATATCTCAATCCACCTCTTCTATATGTTGTGAAGCCATGTGCAATTTTGTTGTGTGCAAATGTTTTTTGACAAGCAGTAAGATGAGTAGATGACATGTTCTTTTTGAAAAAATCCTGCTTTCTTGCTTTCAAGGTTTCATCCAATTTGTCCATTCTTTTCTTCAAATCACCATGTCTTTCCTTCAGCATTTCACAAATATTTGTCTTTCTAACAAGCTCATTTTGAACATCACATTCGGCTCTTACAAGACTTTCATTGTCAGTCTTTAGTTGTTTATTTTGTTGAAAAAGACTTGTATTTTCTTGAATGAGAAAAGCCATTTTCTGTTTTAACTGCTTGTTTTTATCATAAGATTCCTTCAAGGCATTATGCAGTTTTTCAACAAAAGATTCAAGATCATCATCTTCATCATCATCATTTTCAGATTGAGATTGTGTGGAAGTTACCTCATTGTTTCCAATAGCCATGAAGGCCATTTGAGCTGATTCATCCTCTTCTTCAACTTCCCCTTCGGAGTTGCATTCATTCCAAGTAATCTGGAAGTTGTTGAATCTTGGCTTTCGATCAGCTTTCCCATCTTTCATCTTCTTCATGGGGCATTCGTTTGCATAGTGTCCAATCTGTCCACATTCGAAACATTTGTCCAACTGTTTCTTGTTGAAATCTTGTTTTCCTTTGTACTTTGCGATAGATGGCTGATTCTGGAATTGATTGCTAGGTCCTCCCCTTCTAAACTTTCTTTTATTCAAGATTCTCTTGAAGCCTCTTGTGATGAGAGCAAGATCATTATCATCACCATCAGAGTCTTCATCATCCAAGTGTGCTGTATCATCTTCACCTTGAGTAGTCTTTAGAGCAATGTTTCTCTTTGCTCTAGCATCCTCTTCCTCCTGCACTTTAGATTTCAGTTTCAACTCATAAGAGGTTAGTCAGTTAATGATAGATTCAATAGGCACAGAACTTAAATCCTTAGCCTCCTCTATTGCAGTCACTTTATTTTCCCATTCTTTGCCCAACGCATTGAGAATTTTCCTATTCTTCTCTCCCAAGGTGTACACTTTGCCCAACACCTCGAGATCTTTGATCAAGTCAGTGAACCTGCAATACATTTTGTCAATATCCTCAAGAGGTTCAATTTTAAATGATTCATATTTTGTGACCAAGATAGCCTTTTTCTGTTCTTTCACGTTGTCACCACCCTCATGGATTTCTCTTAGTTTATCCCACATTTCTTTGGCCGATTTGCAGCCTTTTACTCTAATTGATTCATTTGAATCTAGGGCACTATAAAGAACATTCATGGCCTTGGCATTCAATGTGAGGTTAGTCCTATCTTGAGCATTCATTTCAGCTCTCATTTTTGGCCGAAGCAACCCTGTATCTGCATCAAGAAAGTTAGCTTCATGCGGTCCTTCACTCACAATAAACCATAGTTCAATATCAATAGATTGCAAAAAGATAATCATCTGTTCTTTCCAGCTAACATAGTTAGAGCCACTAAACATAGGAGGCCTAGTAACAGATTGCCCCTCAACAAACATAGCATGACTGGTTGTCATCTTTACTCCAAGCCGTTAGAGCTTAATCTCAAGGAGACCAAGCTCTGATACAAATTGTAAGTCCCAAAGACAACCAAGAGGAGGGGTGAATTGGGTTGATTAAAATCTTAACCAAATTTATGCACTTTTTCTTTAATAAAAATTTACCTTCTTTTCTAGTAATGATCAACCAAATAGATTAGATGA
The DNA here is from genome assembly GCF_036785885.1 of Coffea arabica. Lineage (NCBI taxonomy): Eukaryota > Viridiplantae > Streptophyta > Magnoliopsida > Gentianales > Rubiaceae > Coffea > Coffea arabica. The sequence continues at coordinate 24,378,177 of NC_092316.1, forward strand.
CAAGAGCAATATTGATCAGAAAAACAAGTATAGATAAGCAATGAGAATTTTATTAAACAGAAAAGTAAGATAGGGAATCAAACCAAGTGTCTACCAAGCTATCCTCAAACTTGAAGACCAATCACTAGGTTGAGCAACTTCTCTTTGATGAAAGAAGATCAACTAGATGTACAATGGAGGGAGCACTTCCTCCTTGCCCTAAGCCTCACTTAGTCAAGCTAAGAAGTTTTACAACCACTCAGATTACCCTCAACAAAGCTACACTAAAGATCCTTTCAACCACAAAAGAATTGCTCACAAGAAGTTCACACCACTTTAAAACAAATCTTGCTTTGGAGACTATTTTCTAGCTAAAATATCTCTTGAGATCTTGTAAACAAAGTGTGCAAAAGTCCCTACTTCGTTCAGAACAGTTTGTTTTTAAAGGGGAACAGAAATGGGCTTCATTAAAGCTTCCAACGGATAGAAGGCAGATGAAGAGTCAGCTAGCCGTTGGGGCTTTCGGACGTCCGACGACCAAGTCATCGTCCGAACCAATCGTCCGAAAACAGCTAAGTTGAAGTTCGGACGTCCGATGAGTTTTTATCGTCCGATAGCACAGCGTCCGATCGTAGGCAGAGAGTTGGCAAGTCATCTTGGAATTTTTCGGACGTCCGATGCGGTTGAAATGCGTCCGAGGTGTGCGTCCGATCCTTCCGGACGTCCGATGCTTCCTTATGAGCGTCCGACAAAGCTTCCTTCTTGATATTCTTTATCCTTTTGGACGTCCGACAGATTCCTTTCGGCCGTCTGACATGATTGTCCTGTTTTTGCTTCTTCTTTTGGTTGTTTTGCATTTCATGACATATTCGTACTTGATTCTTTGATAGGCAAAAACACTTATATTTGAAGAAGGTTAGATAAAACATTTCAAAGCACCAAGAATAACAAAATTGACATACTTAAAAGACAGTATCTTTGATCGGAACAAAACAATGACTAAATTTGTTTATATTATTCCAATCTTGTTTGTCACATCCAAAGCATCTTAGTCTGGAGTTAATCGAACATATGCTTTCTTTGTTCCATCAGGCCTGATCATAGTGTTCACTTTCTTGGTCAGTGTCGCGCCCCACTTTTCGAATGAATTGTGTGAGTGATGTGTGTGTGAAGTGTGGTGTGAACGTGTGCAAAATGAAAAGTAAAAAGGCCATGGGACTTTGGAAAGCGACGATTTGGCCAAATGAAATTTTAAAAAGGGTTTTTTAAATATGAAAACGGAGTCGCCACTTGGTATAGATTTGGGGTGTACCAAGTCACCCAAAAAGTGTTTTTTAAAGACAAAGTAGTAAAACCCTTTTTAAAATGACTCCTAGTCCACGTAAGCCAAAGAAAAAGGTTCGGGGGTCACGTTTGACAAAGGGGAAGGCAAGGATAGAATCCAAGGCACCCCTTTGACCTAGCCAAGGCTAGTTGCGCGACTTAACCTTACCTTTCCTAATTTTCTACCCAATATATGTTCGCACGTTGGATATGACTATATGAATGCAAAACGGAAAGAAAAATGCAATCCTAAATTCTACGATGTCTCTCGTGAGGCTTTTGGTCCCAAACCACATGAATTGTGGCGGCCAACAAAGGAAAACCCCATAGAGGTCGATTAATGCAAATGAGACTCAAATGTGCAAGTGTGGAAGTGTATGAAAAGAAATTTAAAAATCCAAGTGTTTGTGTGCAAGTGTATGAAAAGGTGCACGTGTGCAATTGTATGAAAATTCCAAGTGTTCGTGTGCAAGTGTATGAAAAGGTGCACGTGTGCAATTGTATGAAAATTCCAAGTGTTCGTGTGCAAGTGTATGAAATATAGTGATAAGTGCATATAGGTGTAATTAAATGCAATTTTTTGAAGTAGAAATCAAAATGAACAATAAGGAAAGGAAAATGTGAATTGAAAAGAACGAGTGAGTGATAAATGAGAATGAATGAACCTAAGGGAATGCATCAGGTCGGGTATGGGAATGACTCCTAACTTGTCGACTTCGATTTTCCCTTTGATTAGAAGGCAAAACTAGCGTGCTAAGGCTATCGAGTAGCCACACTCGCTCGTTTCCCTTATCAGAAGGGGACCCTCAAGCAAATGGACCCTACAACTATCATGATATGCAAAAATCTTGAAATGAAGGGAAAGGGGGTTCGAGGAGCATGCCAAGTGATAAAACTAAGAAAAATGCATGATATGTGGTGAACAAGCAAATGATATGCTAATGAGGGGAAATCCCTAAGGGTCTAGCGTTGGACTAGCCCATTCTATGAATTCCGACTAGCATTGGACTAGCGGAAACGTACATTCATCCATTCCATTCATTCATGGCTATGAAAGCAAGTAGACATGCCAAAACACTCATAAACACATAGCACATAACAGTTAGCATGCTCGACTAGATGCAAGAGCCTAATAAAGCAATTAAACATGTAGCAACAAAAACAAGCAACCAGGGGGAAAGGGAAGTGGACCAAATGCTCTCCGAGCCCTATCTATTACAAGCCAAGAGGTGTACACATACCCCATAAAACTTAAATAAAAGCAAACAAGGGGAAGGGGAAATGAACCAAATGCTCTCCGAGCCCTATCTATTACAAGCCAAGAGGTGTACACATACCCCATAAAAGCATAAAGGGGAAGGGGAAATGGACCAGATGCTCTCCGAGCACTATCTATTACAAGCCAAGAGGTGTACACATACCCCATAAAACTTAAATAAAAGTAAAAAGCAAGTAAATGCATGCAAGGAGGTAAGGAAAGCGAAGTAGACATGCATATTCACATAGCACGTAGGAGCACATAAGGTCAAATGTAGTGCAAATGAGGGATAGAGTGTACTTCCCTTGAATTGACGCCCCAATGAAGTGAAATTATTCAATTACCCTCCAAAATAATAAAAAGGTCAAGGCACCACTTTATTTAAGAAAAATTAAAAGAAAGGGGCAAAACAAAGCTCACTTAGCCATAAAGTCCCTAAAGTCATAACTTAAGCGCAATTGAAACAAAGCATGGTAGTTAATTGAAGCAAATCAGCAATGAAGTTGCACAAATTAACATGACCAAGGACCAAATGGATGAAATTATTTAATTGGTTGGGTCATAGTGAAATGAAGGGAGACTTGGGGGGTCAAAGTGTAATTTCTAAAGTTGTTTTTCATGCAAAAGCATGCAATCCCACGTAAGAGACATGTTTCTGCAATGTTTATGCATTCCAATCGAACAAAACAAAATCTGCTGCATTTTCTTATCAAACTCAACTTCCTTAACCACAGCCTTGATGCGATTTTTCCAAACTAACATCATAAATTCAAACAAGCAACCCATTTCATTCAATCAAACAGAAAGGCTTAGCACAACATCATGCAAATCTGCCGCACAAATGAGAAACCAAAACAAATTGCAACCTGGACAGGAGAAACAATGTGAAAAAGAAACTAAAAGCACAAGAAAAGTCATGTATGACCGAAGTAAGTGCGAAATTAAAACCAGAAACAATCACACATGAACTCAGATTCTGGTGAGAGCCACTAAGAGTCAACAACGCAGCTGCTACATGCGTGAAAGGTTGCAGCAAAGTAACAAAAAGAAGAAAAAAAATGGCGGATGCATCTTATCAGCAAACTCAGGAAATTTGCAACCTTAACAGGCATATATTCATCATGAGCATACATTTGGACATGCAACCAAAAGAATTTGGGATAAAGAAAGAAAGAAAAACGCAGCTTCTTTTGTTTTGTTGCAGGATTTTGCAGCAACAAGTTCATGTAGATTAAATTGCCAAAACAGGTAGACAAACATCAGAACATTTTGCAAGCATGAAGGCTGATGTGTAAATACTAGCCAAGTATGAAAGAAATCACAAACTTCAAACAAGCCAACATTCGAACAATCAAAAGGACAAAGTTTGCCCAGGCTGCTGCATCAACCGAGAACTTCGCATCTTGCTGCAGCAGTTTTTGTGCGCAAAATAGTCAAACCTCATTTAAAGCCAGTTAGCAAAAATCCCCCAAACAGTTTTCAAGCTTTGCAACGTAAAACATTGCAGCTTTAACATGAACATCAGAACAGAAAATACGGACAAACTGGGAGCTTTCACAACCATCTGACATGCGACTTCAGACGCAAAATTGAACGAATCAGCCAAAGAAATGCTATTTTTTCTTCAAAGTCCACATCTTTACTACTAAATCATAGCTTTGAGAATGAAATTAACGACACCAAACAACTTTGGAAACCTAATCAAACTTGCCATACAAAATAACAACAAAAGGCAACAGCTTTAAGCTATAATGATAACGAAAAGGGCTACTGCAAATCTTTCCACCATACTTGCAGTTTCATTGCCGAACAAGATAGCTTAAACAATCAAACACATAACCATTGGGGACAACAAACAACCCACGATTCTCACAGAAACTATCTATAAGCAAAGCTAAAAGAAATCTTACGATTCTGTTTCGGCCGAGGTTGGCAGCTAGTATGTTTCGGCAGAGGCTAAAATAAGATTCCCGCAGCTCCTCTCTTTCTTTTGGCTTGACCCGAAGCCCTCTTCACCTCCCTCCTTGGTCTCTTTTGCTTCCCAGACTCTCCCTCAGCCTTTTTACTCAGCTTTTCACTCAATCCTCCACTCCTAAAACCGCTCCTTTCTCTCACTGGTTTCGTTCGTTTTACAGCCGTCCATTTCTCTCCAAAACTTTCCCTCACCTTTTTTAGCTTTCTGGTTCACTCTTTTTCCGGCTACCCTAGCTGTTTTTTTTCCTCTCTTCCCCGGCCGTCAACTATCCTCTCCCTTGCGGCTACGGCCCAAATGCCAAACCCCATTCCAAAACCCTCTCTAGCCGTCACTCTCCCCGTTGGTTCCCTTCTCAGAATTTTTCTCTTAGCTGTCTTTTGTTTGCCTTCATCCGAGAAACCCTGAAAAAAAAAATCCCCCTCTTGCGGCTGGCTTTTTCTCTAGCTTTTATATGATGTTTCTTACCCTAAAAACTTCAGGTCCTTTTCTCCATATTTACACTCCCAGGAGCCGTCCCAATTCCCCTTTGCAAGCTGCGCAAGTCCGCAGCTTTCATGCTGCGGCATTTTTCTTTTTTTTTTTTTTTTGACTTTAAACTTAATAAATACAGAAATGATAACATATAAATAATAATAATAACAAATTGCCAAAACTATGTAATAATAATAATAATGAAAACAAATAAATAAAAAAACAAACTAAACAAATAAAAACAACAAAAATGTCCATTTTTCAAATTTTCCTCATTTTTCCTTTTTTCTCTTTTAAAATAACTTAATAAAAATAACTAAAGTGAAAAAAGGTTGAATTTAAAGAAATAAACATATTTTCGTGAACAAATTTCCCTTTTTTCTTTTTTTATGATTTTTCCAAGAAAACTAAAAACCTATTTTTTGAATGTTTTTTTTTTCTTTTTCTTTTTTAACAAATTCTATGATAAAACTTAAAAATAAAAATAAAACTGGAAACTAAAAACTAAAAAATGAACACGACAAATAAAAAACTGAAAATGAAATTACACCAAAAATTTGGTGTCTACAGTTTGCCCCTCTTTGTCCGAGTTTTGAAAAAACTTGAGACAAAGAAGTAGACACCAAAAACTTACCTGTGTTACTTGGCGGCAAAATGATCTCAACGAACTAGAATTCTAAAATGGGACTGACCCGAACAGAAATTTAAACGGGACTGACCCGAACAGAAATTAAACGGGACTGACCCGAACAGGAATTTAAACGGTCAGTTAAACGGGACTGACCCGAACAGGAATTTAAACGGGACTGACCCGAACAGGAATTTAAACAGGACTGACCCGAACAGAAATTAAACGGGACTGACCCGAACAGAAAAATTAAAATTGGGACTGACTAGAGAAGGAAATTCAAATCATGGGACTGGCCCGAACAAGCTTTGAATTGCGGGACTGACCCGAATAAGCTTTGAATCGCGGGACTGACCCGAACAGGCTTTGAATTGTGGGACTGACCTGCATAAGCTTTGAATCGTGGGACTGACCCGAATAAGCTTTTGATCATGGGACTGACCCGAATAAGTTTTTGATCATGGGACTGACCCGAATAAGTTTTTGATCATGGGACTGACCCGAATAAGTTTTTGATCATGGGACTGACCCGAACAAAATTAAAATCATGGGACTGACCCGAATATGCTTTGAATCATGGGACTGACCCGAATGAACTTTCAATCATGGGACTGACCCGAATGAGTTTTGAATCGTGGGATTGACCCGAATGATCGTGGGACTGACCCGAATGATCGTGGGACTGACCCGAATGAACTTTCAATCGTGGGATTGACCCGAATGAGCTTTGAATCGTGGGACTGACCCGAATGATCGTGGGACTGACCCGAATGATCGTGGGACTGACCCGAATAAACTTTCAATCGTGGGACTGACCCGAATGAGCTTTTGATCGAGGGACTGACCCGAAAATGCTTTTGATCATGGGACTGACCCGAAAAATGCTTTTGATCATGGGACTGACCCGAAAAATGCTTTTGATCGTGGGACTGACCCGAGAATGCTTTTGATCGAGGGACTGACCCGAAAATGCTTTTGATCGTGGGACTGACCCGAAAATGCTTTTGATCAGTGCTTTTGATCGTGGGACTGACCCGAGAATGCTTTTGATCGTGGGACTGACCCGAAAATGCTTCTGATCGTGGGACTGACCCGAAAATGCTTTTGATCGTGGGACTGACCCGAAAATGCTTTTGATCATGGGACTGACCCGAATAAATTCTTGATCATGGGACTGACCCGAAAATGCTTTGACAATCGGTCAGTGGGATTAAACCCGAGCCTGCCGTGATAAAATTTGTGTTGATTTTTGATTGATGATTTTTTTCCCTTTGCTCTTCTTTTCGACTTTTGAAAATCTTTCCAAAAAATTAATTTGCCCCAGTATGATGAATTTTTGCAATGTGAGTCCAGAGTTGATTCTGTATCGCCATGCTGTTGCATTTTTTGATGAAATTTGCTTGCGACATTTTCAATCTGCCTTTGTTCACCGGAGGACTCTTTCCGACACCGATTCCAGTGCGAGGTGTGCTTACTTTCATCTGTGTATGCAATTTTCTGCAAAAGAGAGAAAAAAGAAAGAAATTGCCACCATCATTTGATCCGTTTTCCTTTGAGAATCGTGTAAACATGAGTCTTTCAAGGCCTTTATCAACTTTTGCTGCTGCAGTCGATTGAGTTGGATTTTTCACCCCAAGGCTTTTTCGATTTACAAACTGATCAGGTATGTGCTTTGCCATATGGTGAAGTCTGCGTAACTGACTTTATTGAACCTTAACCCTTTTCAAGAGATGACTGAACCCAAGTGTGCTTTGAATAAACCACGGGGATTATTATTCACCAAAATTCAAAGATAAAGAATGAAGTATGCAAGAAAATTACATGTCATGAAAGAATAAATATGCACAAGAATGCACACATAACCATTTGTGCTTAAATTCTACAAAAATGCCATGAATGCAAGTAATTTGGAAAAATGAGCTTCCTAAGAATGTATTTGCAAAAGAATGTGTCGCGCCCCATTTTTTGAATAAATGAATAAATGGTTTAAAAAATGTATTTTTGTGATTGAATTTGTGAATTGTGATTTAAAAGAAAGATGGGTCTAAATGGGACTTTTGAAAATGCGACGATTTGACCCAAGAAAAAATAGTTCAAAAAGGATTTTTTATATGAAAAATGGAGTCGCCACTTGGTATAGAGTTAGGGTGTACCAAGTCACCCAAAAAGTGAATTTTTAAGGAAAAAAGTAAGAAATCCTTTTGAACGACTCCTAGTCCACGCAAACAAAGAAAAAGGTTCGGGAGTCACATTTGACGAAGGGGAAGGCAAGGATAAAAATCCAAGGCACCCCTTCGACCTAGCCAAGGCTAGTTGCGTGATTTAATCAAAGATTTTCTTGTTTTAACCAAAGAATTTATTACATTTGGATGTACTACATGAATGCAAACCCTAGACCTAGGGGTATTGGGGGGAAATTTCCCTTCAAAGGTTGAGTGGTGCCAATCACATTAATTGTGAAGCCCAATAACGATCCTTTGAAGAAGTCACGAATAATGCGAGTGCGATGCAAATGAATGGAATGCATGTATGCAATGTGAGGACATGAGTTTGAAAAAAAAAGTAATAAAAGGCAATAATATGTAAGTGAAAATGTGCACGTGAGTGGGCAAGGTGCGGTGTGTGAAATGATAATATGAAGTACATGTGTGCAAGTGATGATAAAAGTGTTCGTGTGTAAGTGAAGGGATAAAAGGTGTACGTGTGCAAATGAAGGGATAAAAGGTGTACGTGTGCAAATGGAGGGATAAAATGAAAGTGTAATGATAGAGTGGATTTAGAATGCATGAGCCTAGGGAATGCACGCATATTGGGTACGGGGAGACCTAAATCGTGACTCAATTTACCCTTTTGTAGAGGGAATACAAGCGTGCTAAGGCTTAGAAAAAGCCACACTCGTCTATATCCCATATTTAAGGGGACACTCAAGCAAAATGAACCCTATAGCTAGTATGGGATGCAAAACCTAAAATGAGAGGAAAAGGGGTTCGAGAATCATGCCAAATGATAAAACTAAGGAAAATACGTGATATGCGGTGAACAAGCAAATGATGTATTAACGAGGGAAAAACCTTAAGGGTCTAGCGTTGGACTAGCCCATTCTATGAATTCCGACTAGCGTTGGACTAGTGGAAACGATAAAAGAAGCCACAACTAGCGTTGGACTAGTGTGGTGACGTACATTCATCCATTCCATTCATCCACACTATGGAAAGCAAGTAGATATACCAAATACTCATAAACACGTAGCACGTAACATTTAGCATGCTCGACTAGATGCAAAATCCTAATAAAGCATTTAACATATAACACATAAGCATGCAACCATTACATTTGCTAACTAAAACAAAAGGGAAAGGGAAAATGGACCAAATTACTTGCTACGCCCTATCTATTACAAGCCAAGAGGTGTACACATACCCCATTAAAAAGAATAATTTAATAAAAGCAAGAATGAATGAAGTAATGGAACTAAAGAATGGTAATGAAAGCCAATTAGGCATGCGATTCACACTTAGCACATTGGATCACATAGGAGAGACAAAAGGGATAAAAGAAATTATACCTCCCTTGAAATGAAGCTCTAATGGAGTGAAATCAACTTATTTACCCTCCAAAATAATAAAGGAGTCAAGGTGCCAATTTATTTGACAAATAATCACAAAGGATAAAAATAAACATGAATTTGAATCAATTAAATCATGTCAACAACCCACATTTAAGAAGTCAAAAGAAGAAAGGACTTGATTGCAAAGATTGGCAAAATTCTGGGGCCAAAATTAAAGAAAAATAAAGTTCAGGGACTCATTTGCAATTAAACCAGGGACTCAATTGAAAGGAATGGAAATGTCCAGGGCCACAGTACAGTTATGGAAAAATGCAGGGGCTGATTTGCAAAATAATTTTCTGGTTTCTTAATGGGTCAGGCCAGTGGACCATTTTCTTATTCGTTTGGGCCAAAATCACTTGGCCCAAACGGAAATCCAAAACAAAAAGGAATGGGTCATTTTACTTTGACCCAAAACATAAACCAACAAATTGATGGGCTTTAAACCTTCAGCCCAGGATAAACCCAAATGAAAGGAAACCAACCCCAGTTCCAAGTAGCCCAAACAAATAACCTCTTATCACTTATTTCACTAAACCCATCAAGATAAACAAATCAACTAAAATTATTAAGCCACAATTATGACCCTCAATCAAGAATTAATCTATCCACAAAATCACATAAAATATGCAAACAGAGGATTAAACTTAAAAGGACAAAATTAGTTTGGTTTTTCCAGATTTTGAGCCACAATGAAGTTAAACAGAAATTGAGGGATTAAATTGCAATTTCCAGATTCGTTCATACATGCTCTTCGCAGAAGGCTTTCCTTCACAGAAACTCTTTTTCATCACTGACTTCTATGATTTTTGCAGCATATACAATCGAAGCAACTTAGGCCATCTCAAACCAAATCATCAAATTCATTAACCCATTCCCTTAAGCTCCAAAACTCGACATAACAGGCAGGTTACAAGCCTTTGAAGGTCAATCAAAGAACAAAACTGGAAGAGCATGCAATCAGAACATTTCCTGCAATAATACTTCTTATGAAATTCATGCCAGACGCAAACAACGTCCAATCACACGTCAAACATTCAAACCAAAAAAAAAACAAACCTTACAGCTCTAATCATTGAAATTTAACCAGGATTGCAAGCTACAGAGACCCATCGAAAGGAGGCGAAACAAGAACGAAAGCAGCAAAAATTTTGACAATTTGGACAAATAATCATCCTTTCCAAACAATCTAAATGTCAGCTTCCATTTCAGCTTTCTTTTACGGACAAAAACAATAAAATTTTCAACTCTGACCATTTCCAAAACAAAAAACACCTAGCACAAATTGATACAGAGAAACTAGACCATTCCCAATTCCAAATGGAACTCAAATTCCTACAATGGAACTGATAATAAATAGAACAGAAATGAATGCATTAATTATTGCTGCATTAATTCAAAGTTTTCTATCAGGCATTTTTTCAAACATCAAATGGGCATCAAGAATATCATCGATTCTTAGCTCAATTGGAGTCAAAATCGACTCCAAAATTATCAGCAAACCCAGGAAATTCAGTCTTCTAACCAACACATAAGGCACACACTTCAGATTCGCAAATAACCCATCGGAAAAGTAGCCATGGGCAAAGTCACGAAAGACATGTTTCAAGAGATTAAAAACTGAAACTTAAAGAGAAAGCTTACACTGTTCCCAGCTTCTGAAGTTGAATCGGACCTGGATGGTGGCGGCGCTGGCGGTGGTCGAGTGAGCGGCGGCGGCTACAAGCTTCCATTCCTCCGCTGCTTTCTCCTTCAATTTCTTGCCCACAACTCCTCTTCAAATGCTCCCTTTTTGCTTGCTCTGTTTTTTTCTGCTTCTTTTTCACTTTGCCGAAGCTATCCTCTGTCCACCGGCCACTTTCTGTTTTGCTCAGCCCCAAAACCTCTCCTCATTGCTTATTTTCTTTTCTCAGCCGCAAGCCCTCTGTTTCGGCTTGTTTGTTTTCCTTTTTTTCCGTTTTCCAACCGAAGCCTTCCCTTTGCTTTTTTTTTCTTGTCTTGCCGTTTGTTTTTTTTCTTCCATCCCTTCCTCGGACTCTCTCTCTCTCGCCTTGCCTCGTTAATGAAAACTCCCCCCCTAATTTCCAGATTTTTTGGTCTTTCTTTTCTTCTTTCCAAATTTTTGCAGCCGTCACTCTCAATAAATCTCCCTCGTTAGTTTCTTTCTTTCTTTCCCGTTGGCTTACTCTCCAAAATCTCTCTATCTTTTCCTCAGTTTTCACTCTTTCTTTAGTCTCTCTCTCTTTGGCCCAGATTTTTCTCCCTTCGTAGCTTTCTCTTCTCTCCTTCTTGCGTCTGTTTCCTTTTTCCTATCCATATTTTCGGCTCTCCCCATCCCCCTTTTCGGCTGCCCTGTTTCTTAGCCTTTTATATGGTGCCCTTCAACCCTAAAGAACACAACAGCCTTCGTCCAAATTTGCAGCCAAGGGCCTGCACCAGCTCCTTCTGTGCAAGCTGCGTTTAACGCAGCTTGCCGCGACTAATTTTTCTTCTTTTTTTTTTTTTTTTAAAACTAATTAAGACAGAAATTGATAATAATAAACTAAACAAATAACAAAACAATTTAATTGATATTGAATGAAAAATAAATGAACTAAAAACCACAAATTACCACTTCCATTTTTCATCAATTTTCCTTTTCCATTTTCGGCATTTTTCACTTTTTCAATTTTAAACGTTTTTTTTTCATTTTTTCAAAGATAAGCCAATATGCATTAAACCATTTTTCTTTTCCTTTCCTTTCTCTCTTTTTTTTTTCTCTCTTTTTTTTTTTTTTTTTTTTTACTTTTTCATTTTTCCTAAAAAATTCTACACTAAAACTTACAAAAATAAAAACTACAAGAGCAACTAAAAACTCAAAAGTGAATAAAACTAAAATAAAATAAAATAACACAAACAATAACGAACTAAAATGCAAACCATCTAAACACAAATCAACCGATAAGAGTTATCACTGAAACAAATCATACCAATTAATTCAAAATTTGGTGTCTACAGTTTGCCCCTCTTTGTCTGAGTTTTGAAAAAACTTGAGACAAAGAAGTAGACACCAAAACACTTACCTGTGTTATTTGGCCGCAAAACGATTTCAATGAACAGGAATTTAAACGGGACTGACCCGAACAGAAATTTAAACGGGACTGGCCCGAACAGAATTCAAAACGGGACTGACCCGAACAGAAATTGAACGGGACCGACCCGAACAGAAATTTAAACGGGACCGACCCGAACAGGAATCTAAACGGGACTGACCCGAACAGGAATTTAAAAAGGGACTGACCCGAACAGGAATTTAAACGGGACTGACCCGAACAGAATTTAAACGGGACTGACCCGAACAGAATTTAAAACGGGACCGACCCGAACAGAAATTTAAACGGGACTGACCCGAACAGAATTTAAAACGGGACTGACCCGAACAGGAATCTAAACGGGACTGACCCGAACAGAATTTAAAACGGGACTGACCCGAACAGAATTTAAACGGGACTGACCCGAACAGAATTTAAACGGGACTGACCCGAACAGGAATCTAAACGGGACTGACCCGAACAGAATTTAAAACGGGACTGACCCGAACAGGAATCTAAACGGGACTGACCCGAACAGAATTTAAGACGGGACTGACCCGAACAGAATTTAAAACGGGACTGACCCGAACAGGAATTTAAACGGGACTGACCCGAACAGGAATTTAAACGGGACTGACCCGAACAGGAATTTAAACGGGGCTGACCCGAACAGAATTTAAACGGGACTGACCCGAACAGAATTTAAACGGGGCTGACCCGAACAGGAATTTAAACGGGACTGACCCGAATTTAAACGGGACGAATTGAAGTGAGATGGAGTGTTGGTGGGATTGACCCATGTTTGTTAGTGATGCAAATGAAATGCTCACTAGTGGGACTGACCCACGGCTAGTGGCGAACGAAAAGGAAATGCTCACTGGCGGGACTAACCTCAGGCTCCAGTGGCTTTGAAAATGAAATGCTTTGACAATCGGACAGTGGGATTAAACCCGATCCTGCCGTGATGAACTTGATTTGATTTTTTGACTTTTTGATTTTTTTGATTTTTTGATTTTTGATTTTTTTGATTTTTTGATTTTTTGATTTTTTGATTTTTTTTGATTTTTGAGAAACTTTCCAAAGATAATTTGCCCCAGTATGATGAATTGGTCAGTGGGAATCGGTCAGTGGTATAAAGCACGGTCAGCGGGATAAAACCCGGTCCTGACAAGATTGGCGGGATGAAACCCGGTCCCAACGAAGTAAGCGGTCAGCGGGATAAAACCCGGTCCTGCCGAGGTTGGCGGGATGAAACCCGATCCCAACGTGATATAAAGCACGGTCAGCGGGATAAAACCCGGTCCTGACGAAATTGGCGGGATAAAACCCGGTCCCAATTGATAAAAGCGGTCAGCGGGATTATACCCGGTCCTGCCGAGATTGGCGGGATAAAACCCGGTCCCAATGTAGATAAAAAGCGGTCAGCGGGATAGAACCCGGTCCTGCCGAAATAAGCGGTCAGCGGGATAAAACCCGGTCCTGCCGAGGTCGGAGGGATAAAACCCGTGCCCTAACGAAAATAAAAGCGGTCAGTGGGATAAAACCCGAGCCTGCCGAGGTCGGAGGGATAAAACCCGTGCCCTAACGAAAATAAAAGCGGTCAGTGGGATAAAACCCGAGCCTGCCGAGGTCGGAGGGATAAAACCCATGCCCAACGAAAATAAAAGCAGTCAGGAAATTGAATTTGATTTTCCAAGAAACAAGAAATTAAACTTGATTTTTGATTTTTGAAATTTTTGAATTTTTCTGATTTTTGTAAGAATCTTTTTCAAAAATAATTTGCCCCAGTGTAGGGCCTTTTTCCCTTTTTTTTCTTTTTTTTTTTTTTCGGCATCAGCCTTCCACATCACCAGATGCTCTTTCGTCGATTTCAACAATGAATACCTGCACAGGGGGCTCACCGAAATATGACATGCATTCACATTTACATGAAAAGAGCATCGTGATTGATTTGAAAGATGCATTATTTGATTCTTGGACGAAATTCTCAATTGGACTAACAAAAATATTTGCCCCTGTGTGAGCTTATTTTGCGAAACTTCGCAAATAAAAATTTTGCCCCAGTGTGGGCCCATTTGATTGCAAAAATTGGTTTGGATGCTTCTCCATTTATTTGCACAGGGTAAGCAATTGCTTTTCCTAACATGAAGAAAATTGAATGTCTTGCTTAAACTGATATAACACATTCCATGATGAATTTCTCAAAATAATGCCAAATTACGAAAGATTTCTTCCCCACTTTAGCATCAACGCTTTAGGTAATGGGTCACCATTTCTTGTTGGTTCATCTGTCAGGACCAATCAAGTGATCTGATTTTTGAGGGGGTTAAGGGAAATGAGAAGACGAGATTTGTTTGGTTCTTGTGCCCAAATTTGTAATTCCTTCAATGCCACATCTTAGTGAAAGCAAAGAGTTTGTCACCCTTATTTTTCAAGAAAACTTAGTCAACATACAAGCTTTCTAGGCATGCAACGTATGGGCAGAAGTGATAGCTAAACATGTGGAAACGGGTTATACCCTTATGATCACAAATGATTTGATGAATTTCTTATGAGCATGATCCTCACTTTGGATTGTCATGAAGGAATAAGTCAACGATGGACTTTATTGGCTTGTAATGTGGCTTGAAAACGATAGTTAAAGAATAAGATTTTCAAGGATATTGCACCATAGATCGCCTTTTTCCAAAAATTGCCCCTATTTTGAACTTAAAGATCTCAAACTTTGTTTGCATTTTTCTCATCATTCACCAAGGATTTCAGAGTCGATATATTTTTTTGCATTTATTTTTCTTGCTTCGCTTTTTGCCTCTCTTTTTTTCGAGCTAATGGGTTTCCTCATACCCGAGTAATTCAGAAATACAGCTAAAATTTTCAGCATCAGAAATTTTCTCGACAAGGCCATTGCAAAGAACAAAAGTCAGGACTTTCGGCTTTTGTAATGGGGTCTGGTGGGGTGTTTAAAAAAGTTAAGGCTTGAAGGCAGATTTCAAGAACGGTTTGAAAAATCTGAGATCGCATTGTTGCACCAACCCTATTTTTAGGATTAAATCAGAATTTGCCAGAGCTTGTGCTCAATTGAGGCTTTTCCTCTTTCATTTTCTTTCTTCTTTTGATTTTTCGGCATTCTGCCATCTTTGAACTTTCACAAAATTTGCCCCAGTTTATTTTTAAACTGAGGTTCTCTTTTCTTCCTTTGCTTTTGATTTTGCGACTTTTCACTTTTTCACTTCTTGAAGTTTTTCCTTTCTTTTGCAAACTTGCCCCAGTGTGGGGTTTGCGATTCTCAGGGGTTGCCAAACGAAGTATTTTATTCTGAAGGCTCAAAAGGGATAACTAGGGATAGAATGCTTGATCGGAAAAAGAAGATGGCCTGACTTGTATTCCGTTCCTTACAATAACTCTGAAAGGAAACTTTCATTAATGGGAAATCTTTGGCATGTATCTGAATTAACTGACTGAGGAAGACCCTTGTTCATCCATATTTGTGAAACATAGGCGGTCCGTGCGGACAAATCTCTTCCTTTTCCTTTTCTTTTTCTTTTTCTTTTTTTTTCTTTTTTCCAAAATTGAAACCCAAGTGGAAATTTCTCCAATTCGTGATTCCCTCTTTATTTTTGCTTTTACCCTTTTTCCTTTTTTCAAAATTCCCCAATCTCCTTCCCCAATGTGGGGTGCGATCATATGTGCATTCGAAAAGAACCACCAATTTTTTTTGCTCAAATTAGGATGCAAGGGATAAAACAGTGTTTAAGTTGTAGAAATGATGGCCAAAGCATCATTCTTACACTCCATGACAATCAACGTAATGCAATGCTCATTGAAAATCCATTCCCCCTTTTGATATTTAAAAATTTTTCATGTAGGATAGTAATCATCAAGGCGCTTATTTGAAACGAAATTATTCTTTTAAAGGCTCAAATGGGAGAGCAAATGATAAAATGTGTATAGGTAGAGAAACGAATGTTCAAAGCATCATTCCAAATTTTCAAAACAAATAAGAATAATGCACATTTTTGCTTTCACTTAGATGTGAATTGAATCTGGTTAAACTAATGGGCATTTGCAAGCAAAAAGTTGCTCCAATTTGCAATTTATCAATCAATGTGACTGATTTTATTTTGGGGTTAAATGAAGTGGGCAAAATATGAATTGTACAGTGAAAGAGAAAAGGTATCTCATTGGATCTTTTGAGTGGCCTCTTTTATTTTTGAGCACTTTTATTGTACAGGTTGGATCACCAATCGAGTGTAAGGATTTTAGAAAGCTTACACTTGTGAATTTTCAGGCTGGAGGTTGAAAAATCTCAAATTGGGTCTTATTTCTCAAAATTCACCATGAAATCTCTAATGAGTAAGAATAAAGAATGAAATGTACATATACACAAGACAATAATTGTCCAAAAATTTTATTGCTGAAAACAATTTGAAACAAAATTTCTCGTTCAATTATGATACAAATGAGAAGAGAGAAACTTGTAAAGAGCTCCACATACACACTTTTTGTCTCCTTTTCTTTTTGGAACAAAATGTATTAACAAATCAAGTAAACAGAATTTTCCTTTGGCAAACAATTACAACATCTCTCAGATGCTTTAGCGTAGAGCTTCCAGATAGATCTTTTGTGTTTTCATTATAAGATCTGCCCAAGAATCAAATAACACTTGCGGTTTTCAAACCTTATTGGATTAAAATTATCATCAGATATAGAAGAATATTTTCGTCTTATTGACACATTTTTATGAATGCAGGGGAGGGGGAAAACAAAAGAAAAATACCCAGAGTTAGTAAACAAGAATATAAAACCGGTATGCATGTCCTATGGGGGGACCCTTTTTGTGCCAAGGGTAGGCCTAGCATGAAAATGCAATCCGCTAGAGTAGGCACCATACAATACCTGATGAATCCGATCAGTTGATTGGGTGAAAAAAAAATGATTTGAAAAATTTGGCCTCCAATTGGAGTGAAAAGACACGTTTGTCCTAAAAATTAGGACAAAGTCCGAATGGATTGCTTGCCTTGATTGACACAAAAAATGACGTGTAAAAGAGATTGCAATGTTTAGACTAGGTCATTCAGTGAACCTTAGACCGAAACCCTAAGAGAGGGAAATCTGGTCAAATGCATAGGATGAAATTGATGGTTTATTCAAAAATTGACTAGATTACCTTAAGAAGGGTAAAATGGTCAAATGCATTGAATGAAATTTGATTATTTATTCAAAATCGAATGGATAACCCTAAAAAATGAATTAAATGAATCAAATGAACTAAATGAAATCAATTGATCAAACGCATTGAGTGAAATGATGATTTATTCAAAATCGACCGTATGACCCTAAAAAGGGTAAATTGGTCAAATGAATTGAATGAAATTGATGAATTGACCGAACGACCCTAAAAAGGGTAAATTGGTCAGATGAATTGAATGAAATTGATTTATTCAAAAATTGACCGAATGACCCTAGAAAGGGTAAATTGGTCAGATGAACTGAATGAAATTGATTTATTCAAAAATTGACCGAATCACCCTAAAAAAAGGGTAGATTGGACAAATGGACTAAATGAAAACTTGATTTATTCAAAATTGGTTCGATTGCCCTACCAATGGGTGAATTAGCCAAATGAATGAAATGGATATTGATAACTTATGCAAAAATCGACCAAATCACCCTAAAAGGGTAAATTGGTCCAATGAATTGATGACTTATCCAAAGATCGGCTGGATGACCCTAAAAAGGGTAAATTGGTCAAATGAATGAATTGGTTAAATGATGAATGAATTGACAAAATGGATTGGATAAAATGGATGATTTATTCAAAAATCGACCGAATCGCCTTCAAAAAGGGTAAAATGGTCAAATGCATTTATTCAAAATTGAATGGATAACCCTAAGAATGAATTAAACTAATCAAATGAATTGAATGAAGTCAATTGATCAAACAGATCGAGTGAAATGATGATTTGACCAACTCGCCCTAAAACTAGGCAAATCGGTCCAATGGATCGAATGATTGATTCAAAATTGACTAGATCACCCTAAAAAGGGTAAACTAGTCAAATGAAATCGGATGACTTATTCAAAATTGATTGAATTGACCTAAGAAATGAGTAAATTGGTCCAATGAATAAAATGGAGATTGATGATTCATGCAAAAATCGACCAAATCACCCTAAAAGGGTAAATTGGTCAAATGAATGGTTCATTCAAAATTAATTGACAAAACGGATCGACTGAATTGTTCGGCCATTGGTTGTTTCAAAAAATAGTCTATGAGCCTTCTAAAATCACGATTTGGCCCCAATTTATTAATTGTCTCAACGATAAGGAATTATTTGTGAATTTCTTCCAATTAACGTCCTTTACGCAAGGGAATTTTACCAATTTTGATAAAAAATGGCCAAAAAGTGATTCCTAGACGCTCATATCCTAATGTGCAAAAGTTGCTTTATTCTCTTTAAAAGGATCGGATCATTACCTTACCTTGTGCACTACCCCTTTGGATGGTACGAGAAAGGTAAACGTGCAGGTCTCATTGGATTATATATCCGAGACATGGGGTGGTTTATTTCTAAAATGGGATTCCCTATGTGGCATTCCCTTCAAAGGTAGATGCATGATGCCATTTTATTAAAGCAATGTAAATATGCAACAAATATGGCCTAAAGAGCATAAATAATGCATCGAGGGGAAGAGGTCTAAAATGAAATGTACTTATTAAAAATTAAGCATAATGACTGAAATTTAAACATGTGAGCTATCTAGTGGGTAAGTCACTAAAAGAGTGCCAAAGAAGCCTCTTATTGCTAAGGCACATGAATGCAAGCCAAGAAAACAAAAAGAATGGTTAGTGCAATTGATAGTACACATAACACATTAGGAGCAATTAAGAAAAGAAATACAAATAAAAACAAGTAAAAGGGGTGGAACCCCTTCCCTCGTGCCTAATGTGCTTAATAGGGTAAGGTCGACTCTACCCTAGGCGAATGCTAACATGGATGCATGAGGCTGGGGCTCACTAATGCAACTAGACTCGATAAGGCTTCGGCTCCCAAGCCTTCAGACCTAAAGACCAAGGGTCATCACTCCCAAGGCCTTCGATCGGTGGCTCGAGTGATCCCTTAGGTAGCGTTATGGGCGCAGCGCACACCAGCCGCCTACCCAAGGCGATCGATCCTAATCCTACAAGGCGGTGTGGGAAACGCCCACGAAAAATAAAATAAAAAGGGATAACAATAAGTAAACGTGCACGTATGAAGTGTTCCCTATTTTGAGGGAAGGGGTTGAGAACCACGCGAGGCTCTAAAGGTGACACACACCCCCCCAAATGCAATGCATAGCGCGAAATCATACATAAATAAATCATCCATCCATCCAAACAATCGTAGGCGAATGTGTGAGGAAGTGAGTTGATATGCGAAATACAAAAATCCTAGAAAAGGGAAAAATGCAACCCTAAACATCCAAATGTGATAAATAAAAAGGTTTAAAAGAAGAAAAAGTTTGATTAAATCAAATTTGCTCGGACTCTCGAATGTCCCCAGTGGAGTCGCCAACTGTCGCGCCCCATTTTTTGAATAAATGAATAAATGGTTTAAAAAATGTATTTTTGTGATTGAATTTGTGAATTGTGATTTAAAAGAAAGATGGGTCTAAATGGGACTTTTGAAAATGCGACGATTTGACCCAAGAAAAAATAGTTCAAAAAGGATTTTTTATATGAAAAATGGAGTCGCCACTTGGTATAGAGTTAGGGTGTACCAAGTCACCCAAAAAGTGAATTTTTAAGGAAAAAAGTAAGAAATCCTTTTGAACGACTCCTAGTCCACGCAAACAAAGAAAAAGGTTCGGGAGTCACATTTGACGAAGGGGAAGGCAAGGATAAAAATCCAAGGCACCCCTTCGACCTAGCCAAGGCTAGTTGCGTGATTTAATCAAAGATTTTCTTGTTTTAACCAAAGAATTTATTACATTTGGATGTACTACATGAATGCAAACCCTAGACCTAGGGGTATTGGGGGGAAATTTCCCTTCAAAGGTTGAGTGGTGCCAATCACATTAATTGTGAAGCCCAATAACGATCCTTTGAAGAAGTCACGAATAATGCGAGTGCGATGCAAATGAATGGAATGCATGTATGCAATGTGAGGACATGAGTTTGAAAAAAAAAGTAATAAAAGGCAATAATATGTAAGTGAAAATGTGCACGTGAGTGGGCAAGGTGCGGTGTGTGAAATGATAATATGAAGTACATGTGTGCAAGTGATGATAAAAGTGTTCGTGTGTAAGTGAAGGGATAAAAGGTGTACGTGTGCAAATGAAGGGATAAAAGGTGTACGTGTGCAAATGGAGGGATAAAATGAAAGTGTAATGATAGAGTGGATTTAGAATGCATGAGCCTAGGGAATGCACGCATATTGGGTACGGGGAGACCTAAATCGTGACTCAATTTACCCTTTTGTAGAGGGAATACAAGCGTGCTAAGGCTTAGAAAAAGCCACACTCGTCTATATCCCATATTTAAGGGGACACTCAAGCAAAATGAACCCTATAGCTAGTATGGGATGCAAAACCTAAAATGAGAGGAAAAGGGGTTCGAGGATCATGCCAAATGATAAAACTAAGGAAAATGCGTGATATGCGGTGAACAAGCAAATGATGTATTAACGAGGGAAAAACCTTAAGGGTCTAGCGTTGGACTAGCCCATTCTATGAATTCCGACTAGCGTTGGACTAGTGGAAACGATAAAAGAAGCCACAACTAGCGTTGGACTAGTGTGGTGACGTACATTCATCCATTCCATTCATCCACACTATGGAAAGCAAGTAGATATACCAAATACTCATAAACACGTAGCACGTAACATTTAGCATGCTCGACTAGATGCAAAATCCTAATAAAGCATTTAACATATAACACATAAGCATGCAACCATTACATTTGCTAACTAAAACAAAAGGGAAAGGGAAAATGGACCAAATTACTTGCTACGCCCTATCTATTACAAGCCAAGAGGTGTACACATACCCCATTAAAAAGAATAATTTAATAAAAGCAAGAATGAATGAAGTAATGGAACTAAAGAATGGTAATGAAAGCCAATTAGGCATGCGATTCACACTTAGCACATTGGATCACATAGGAGAGACAAAAGGGATAAAAGAAATTATACCTCCCTTGAAATGAAGCTCTAATGGAGTGAAATCAACTTATTTACCCTCCAAAATAATAAAGGAGTCAAGGTGCCAATTTATTTGACAAATAATCACAAAGGATAAAAATAAACATGAATTTGAATCAATTAAATCATGTCAACAACCCACATTTAAGAAGTCAAAAGAAGAAAGGACTTGATTGCAAAGATTGGCAAAATTCTGGGGCCAAAATTAAAGAAAAATAAAGTTCAGGGACTCATTTGCAATTAAACCAGGGACTCAATTGAAAGGAATGGAAATGTCCAGGGCCACAGTACAGTTATGGAAAAATGCAGGGGCTGATTTGCAAAATAATTTTCTGGTTTCTTAATGGGTCAGGCCAGTGGACCATTTTCTTATTCGTTTGGGCCAAAATCACTTGGCCCAAACGGAAATCCAAAACAAAAAGGAATGGGTCATTTTACTTTGACCCAAAACATAAACCAACAAATTGATGGGCTTTAAACCTTCAGCCCAGGATAAACCCAAATGAAAGGAAACCAACCCCAGTTCCAAGTAGCCCAAACAAATAACCTCTTATCACTTATTTCACTAAACCCATCAAGATAAACAAATCAACTAAAATTATTAAGCCACAATTATGACCCTCAATCAAGAATTAATCTATCCACAAAATCACATAAAATATGCAAACAGAGGATTAAACTTAAAAGGACAAAATTAGTTTGGTTTTTCCAGATTTTGAGCCACAATGAAGTTAAACAGAAATTGAGGGATTAAATTGCAATTTCCAGATTCGTTCATACATGCTCTTCGCAGAAGGCTTTCCTTCACAGAAACTCTTTTTCATCACTGACTTCTATGATTTTTGCAGCATATACAATCGAAGCAACTTAGGCCATCTCAAACCAAATCATCAAATTCATTAACCCATTCCCTTAAGCTCCAAAACTCGACATAACAGGCAGGTTACAAGCCTTTGAAGGTCAATCAAAGAACAAAACTGGAAGAGCATGCAATCAGAACATTTCCTGCAACAATACTTCTTATGAAATTCATGCCAGACGCAAACAACGTCCAATCACACGTCAAACATTCAAACCAAAAAAAAAACAAACCTTACAGCTCTAATCATTGAAATTTAACCAGGATTGCAAGCTACAGAGACCCATCGAAAGGAGGCGAAACAAGAACGAAAGCAGCAAAAATTTTGACAATTTGGACAAATAATCATCCTTTCCAAACAATCTAAATGTCAGCTTCCATTTCAGCTTTCTTTTACGGACAAAAACAATAAAATTTTCAACTCTGACCATTTCCAAAACAAAAAACACCTAGCACAAATTGATACAGAGAAACTAGACCATTCCCAATTCCAAATGGAACTCAAATTCCTACAATGGAACTGATAATAAATAGAACAGAAATGAATGCATTAATTATTGCTGCGTTAATTCAAAGTTTTCTATCAGGCATTTTTTCAAACATCAAATGGGCATCAAGAATATCATCGATTCTTAGCTCAATTGGAGTCAAAATCGACTCCAAAATTATCAGCAAACCCAGGAAATTCAGTCTTCTAACCAACACATAAGGCACACACTTCAGATTCGCAAATAACCCATCGGAAAAGTAGCCATGGGCAAAGTCACGAAAGACATGTTTCAAGAGATTAAAAACTGAAACTTAAAGAGAAAGCTTACACTGTTCCCAGCTTCTGAAGTTGAATCGGACCTGGATGGTGGCGGCGCTGGCGGTGGTCGAGTGAGCGGCGGCGGCTACAAGCTTCCATTCCTCCGCTGCTTTCTCCTTCAATTTCTTGCCCACAACTCCTCTTCAAATGCTCCCTTTTTGCTTGCTCTGTTTTTTTCTGCTTCTTTTTCACTTTGCCGAAGCTATCCTCTGTCCACCGGCCACTTTCTGTTTTGCTCAGCCCCAAAACCTCTCCTCATTGCTTATTTTCTTTTCTCAGCCGCAAGCCCTCTGTTTCGGCTTGTTTGTTTTCCTTTTTTTCCGTTTTCCAACCGAAGCCTTCCCTTTGCTTTTTTTTTCTTGTCTTGCCGTTTGTTTTTTTTCTTCCATCCCTTCCTCGGACTCTCTCTCTCTCGCCTTGCCTCGTTAATGAAAACTCCCCCCCTAATTTCCAGATTTTTTGGTCTTTCTTTTCTTCTTTCCAAATTTTTGCAGCCGTCACTCTCAATAAATCTCCCTCGTTAGTTTCTTTCTTTCTTTCCCGTTGGCTTACTCTCCAAAATCTCTCTATCTTTTCCTCAGTTTTCACTCTTTCTTTAGTCTCTCTCTCTTTGGCCCAGATTTTTCTCCCTTCGTAGCTTTCTCTTCTCTCCTTCTTGCGTCTGTTTCCTTTTTCCTATCCATATTTTCGGCTCTCCCCATCCCCCTTTTCGGCTGCCCTGTTTCTTAGCCTTTTATATGGTGCCCTTCAACCCTAAAGAACACAACAGCCTTCGTCCAAATTTGCAGCCAAGGGCCTGCACCAGCTCCTTCTGTGCAAGCTGCGTTTAACGCAGCTTGCCGCGACTAATTTTTCTTCTTTTTTTTTTTTTTTTTTAAAACTAATTAAGACAGAAATTGATAATAATAAACTAAACAAATAACAAAACAATTTAATTGATATTGAATGAAAAATAAATGAACTAAAAACCACAAATTACCACTTCCATTTTTCATCAATTTTCCTTTTCCATTTTCGGCATTTTTCACTTTTTCAATTTTAAACGTTTTTTTTTCATTTTTTCAAAGATAAGCCAATATGCATTAAACCATTTTTCTTTTCCTTTCCTTTCTCTCTTTTTTTTTTCTCTCTTTTTTTTTTTTTTTTTTTTTACTTTTTCCTTTTTCCTAAAAAATTCTACACTAAAACTTACAAAAATAAAAACTACAAGAGCAACTAAAAACTCAAAAGTGAATAAAACTAAAATAAAATAAAATAACACAAACAATAACGAACTAAAATGCAAACCATCTAAACACAAATCAACCGATAAGAGTTATCACTGAAACAAATCATACCAATTAATTCAAAATTTGGTGTCTACAGAATGTTTTACAAAATGACACAGTTTTGGCCAACAAATGTCATATTCAATTCTCTGGATATCTTTGTTCCGGAATTCAATGTTGGCTGAGGTATGACAAAAATAAGGAGAAAATCCAAATGAACCAAGTCATCAGCTGTTCCTTTTCATGCTTGCTTGCTGCCAAAAACCTGCCTTGGCGCCCTTTCGGGTTTTCACAAAGGTTGCCCCCACTCCTTTTCTTTTGTTTTGTTTTTTGCTTTTGTTTTTCTTTTTTCCTTTTCTTTTGAGGTGCTCTTTCGGGTTTTCACCTAAGGAACAATGGAAAAACTCAACCATAATCGACTCAGGAGTATGAACTGAAGATTGCTGACATCAGTGAAATGCGCTTCCCTTGTAAGATTAGGCGAAGGCATTATGGACATCACTTGCCAGTTGATTAGCAAATTTCCCAATAGAAAATACAGCAAATGACGAAAGCCAGGACTTTGGGCTTTTGAAATGAAGTCAGGTGGGGTGTTTCAAGAAAAGTTGAGGCTTGAAAGCAAATTTGATGAGAGGGGTGTGAAATAGCCTGAGATTGCATCATTTTGAAATTATTTCCAATTTTGAACGAAACTGAGGAAAATTTTGCCCCAGTTTGATTGGATTCTTCTCTTCGTGCTTTTCATTACACTTTTCAGTTTTGCATTTTTCTTCAAAAACTAAATTTGCCCCAGTGTGGGGTTTGCAATTCTCAGGGGTTGCCAAACGAAAATTTGTCAATTCTGATGGCTCAAAAGGGATGACTAGGGATGAAATATTTTGATTGGAAAGGAAGATGGCCTGACTTTTGCCTCGTCTCTTGCATGATTTCCTAGAAGGAATTTGCATAATCAAATAAAGAAATTCTTACACATGTTCGAGTTGATAGGTTGAGGGAATGTCTGTCCTTCCATCTCTCTTTTGAACACCCAATAAGCTTTGTCAATTTGAAGCAAATTTGCCTTCGACTTCGTCTTTCATCGCTTTAGCACTTTGTTTCCTTTTTCAGAAGGTCGGTGGCGGATCCTTTTGTTATGAACATAGGTCATGCTTATGACATTCAGCTGTTTTTCATCAATTAGAATCAATCATTGGTAACCCTACTCTGATCAATCAGCTTCGAGCTTGGCAGGGGAGGAATTTTTATCAATGAAGGGATCTTGGCCTTTTCCATGAAGGTTTTTCCAAGGGATGGATTTTCAATGGAGGGATTTCAATGAAGCAAGTTTTATATGAAGGGATTTCTGAATGAAGGGATTTTTCACTGAAGGCTTTTTAAGGACAGGAGTTTTAATGCAGGGATTTTTCAATGAAGGGATTTTCAATGTGCGGCTTCATCGAATTCCAGAACAGTGATATTCAGAGGGTCAAATAATTTCAACTTTGGCCATCTTAAAAGAATTTAAAAGAATCAAGACAATAATCAAATCGAGCAAATTATGCATTTCATGCAACTCCAAATCAAAGTGGAAACAAGATAAACTCAATTGCAAAGGATGCCTTCATTAAACTATTCACATATGCAAAAAACAGTTTTTGTGAAATTTAGTAAATAACAACCCCTAGATTTACCAAAAATCCCTTCGAGAGGGAAAATACTCGGCCATTCAAATTATGCAAAGCTCCTTCAGGATTTTCAAATTTCGTCACTGGAGGTGGATGCCTCGAAGGTGTCCTTGTGTTCAGGGAAAAGATTTGTACTTATGCTCGGCCCTTGTTCACCTCTTTTCCTTAGCATTATTTCCCCTGCCTCGATCATGTCTTGGACTTTGTGCTTGAGTGCCCTGCAATCGACGGTTGAGTGACCAGGTACTCCCGAATGATAGGCACAAATAGCATGTGGATTGTACCCAGCAGGCATGCCATGAAGTTCCTACTAATTACCCACCACTAATGCATCATTATAATCACTAAACCAACAATATAATCACCATTAATTATCACATCAGCAACAACAACCCAAGTGTGGGAATTCCAAGAGCCCACTTTCACATTTTTACACCATAATCAAGTAACTAAGTGCATGCATGAGCTTAATCTTGCCATATAATCTCCAAAAGATAAGAATCCATGGGTTGATCATTACCTACTCCTTTGGTTTGCAAGATCAGAATTTTCGGCCCTCTTAAAGCTCCAAGAAACCGTGAAAGCTCCCCTCTTCCTTAGCTAGATATAATCTCCAAGTGGTTTGCTAAGTGGTCTCCAAGTTTGGTGTGATTTGGATGAATTTTGGTGCATGGATTGAAGATGAAAAATGAAGAACAATGGAGAGCTCTTCTCCTTTCTTGTTGCACGGCCAAGTGAAGTGAGGAGAGAAGGAGTGTTGGTTCAATTGTGGCTTCCTAAGAAAGATTCATTGTGTGGTGCAAAATGCATCTCAAAGTCAACTTGAAATAGTGCAATTAGGATGCGTTTGGACTCGATTTTTCTCGCGCGTTTGGTTCACTAGTGCACTAAACCTCCAATGCATATATATTCATGTAAATATTATTCACTCTTAGTTGTCCCGGAATAAGGGTCTAAAGTCCCTCAATCGAAGTCGCACGCGTGAAAACGCGTACCGTCGAATTTAACGCTATAACGCGAAACTTTCGAAAAATTCTTATAACGATTGCACCACTAACTATCACTTGAATATTTATTCATAAGATCACCTATTTTAGGACCATAGTACAAGTCTCCAATATTCCAAGCTTATTGTGCTACTACGCGGATAAAATCTCCAAGTACTATTCACTATTTTTACTGAACGCGCTCTAGGAAATTAATTTTCAAAACGAATCATTTTAAAAATATAACGAAGTTATATTACCATCTATTTAGGTCTAATAAGACTAGAAAATATTCCTTGGAATAAAAATCCAATTAAATAATTTATTAAGCCATAAATTAGGCATAAAATAATAGTTTTTGCGAGTCCTCACATCCTCTCCCCCTTAAGAAAATTTCGTCCTCGAAATTTACCTTGGTTGATGAACAAGTCTGGATACTTCTCTCTGATTGTCTCTTCAAATTCCCATGTTGCTTCCTCTACTCCATGGTTCTTCCATAGAACTTTCACTAGTGGTATCTGCTTGTTCCTCAATTCCTTCACCTTTCGATCCAGAAGTTTTACCGGTCTCTCCTCATAGGTCAGGGTTTCATCGATCTCAATATTCTCCGGTTGTAAAACATGAGAGGGGTCTGGATGATACCTCTTAAGCATGGACACATGAAACACGTTATGAATATGAGATAAGCTCGGTGGTAATTCCAGCTTATAGGCTACATTCCCAACTCGCTGAATAATCTTATAAGGCCCTACAAACCTTGGTTGTAGTTTCTTCCCTTTTCCGGACATCAAACTTGCTTTTAAAGGCGTAATCTTGAGAAATACCATATCTCCAACAGTGAACTCCAAATCCTTCCTCCGATTGTCGGCATAACTTTTTTTGTCTACTCTGAGCGGTTTGAATTCTTTGCCATACCAATTTCACCTTTTCATTAGCCTCCTCAATCCAAGATACAGTAGTCGTGTCTAAGATTTTCCGTTCACCTACTTCATCCCAACAAATTGGGGATCTACACCTTCGACCATAAAGTGCTTCGTATGGAGCCATTTGAATAGAAGAGTGAAAACTATTATTGTAGGCAAATTCACTAACGTCAAAAACTTACTCCAATTCTCTCCAAAATCCAGTACACAAGTCCTCAACATGTCCTCAAGAGTTTGAATTGTTCTTTCAACTTAGTCCCCAACACTTCTTGCATCTTTTGCCAAAACCTCGAAACAAATCTTGGATCCCTATCTGACACAATACTCACAGGTATACCATGTAGTCTGATGATCTCATCCAAGTACAACTTGGCCAGCTTTTCTAACGGGTATTTCATGTTAATCGGTAGGAAATGAGCCGACTTAGTCAATCTATCTACTATCACCCAAATGGCATCATGGCCTCTTTGTGTCCTTGGTAAGCCTGATACAAAATCCATGGTAATATTTTCCCATTTCCACTCAGGTATTTCTAGAGGTTGCAAAAGCCCAGATGGTTTCTGATGTTCGGCTTTAACCTGTTGACAAATCAAGCATGTCTGAACGAATTGGGCAATTTCCTTCTTCATATTTTTCCACCAATATAGACTTTTCAAGTCTTGGTACATTTTATTCCCTCCTGAGAAATTATATGCCCTAGGAAAATCACTTCTTTTAGCCAGAATTCATATTTGCTACTTAGCATATAACTAATGTTCCCTCAAGATTTGTAAAACAATTCTCAAATGTTTCTCATGATCTTTCACATTCTTAGAATACACCAAAATGTCATCAATGAAGATCACCACAAATTGATCCAAGTAAGGATTAAAAACCCTATGCATTAAATCCATGAAAGCGGCAGGTGCATTGGTTAACCCAAAAGGCATTACTGCAAACTCGAAGTGCCCATACCTTGAGTTAAAAGCAGTCTTAGGTATGTCCTTCTCCAAAATCCTCAATTGATAGTAACCTTGCCTTAGATCCAACTTTGAAAACACTACCGCCCCTTGCAATTGGTCAAACAGTTCATCAATGTGGGGTAGTGGGTATTTATTCTTAATCGTAACATCATTTAAGCCTCGATAATCTATACATAACCTCAAACTCCCATCTTTCTTCTTTACAAACAAAACTGGGGCTCCGCACGGGGAATCACTCTCTCATATAAAACCCCGTTCCAACAAATCCTGTAATTGTAACTTCAACTCCTTCAACTCAGCTGGAGCCATCCTGTATGGTGTCCTTGATATAGGTGCTGTTCCCGGAGCTAAATCAATTTTAAAAGCTATTTCCCGTTCCGGGGGTAGAGACTCCAATTCTTCAGGAAAACATCAGAAAATTCTTTCACTACCGGTGTGTCCTCCAGATTCACCTTATCGCTAGGGGTATTAATAAGAAAAGCCAAATACCCTTGAGCTCCTTTACTTAACAATTTTCTAGCCCGAATTCCTGAAATAAGTGCAGACGAGGCTAACTTACCCCTTACATCCAGCAAAGCATGGCTTATTTAATAATCACTTATCAGATTCAAGTACTACATATCACACCAATCCAACTTATCAAATAGTCATGGTCCAATAGGGAATTAATCGCGTAATCAGATAAAACAGGCAAAAGGCTTGAAGTCGGACGTAAAGTCCCAGACATTTGGAAGAAATTCAGGATATAGCGAAGCTTCAAATCAAAAGTTCATCCCTGGTGGTGCTGGACAACACAACAAGCAATGCCCCACCAGAGAGGTTCAGTTCAACCGCTACAAAAGAGTAGTAGCCGGTCTACAACCACACCAGTACGAATAAGTTCAAGAGTAGGGTCAAAGCAGAGCCAAATACTTCAGGTTCATGGTGTATGAGTACGAACAAAAGTATAAGTTCAAGTTCAAGTGCAAGTTCAAGTTCAAATTCAAGGGTCATGAGTACGAGTAAGAACACACTGACCTAACCTCTGTCCAGCAATTCACATTCTTAAACAGTCACAAAATTCAAGTCCACATTCCATATATTCAGTCAAATTAGGTCCATTGAGGATACGCAAGAGCACACTAGCCTAAACAGGTTCAAGTCTCAAGTAAGCTCAGTCTAATCGGTTTCAGGCAGTTCGAGTTCTCTTACCAACCTACTGCAATACTTTCGGAGTTCAAACTTCCTAAGATTGAAATATTGGCACAGAACCAATCATAACATATGTTGCGCACAAGAAAATCTCACCAAGTTTCCGGTTAGGTTAATCCATTATACACTAGTAGATCGGATCTTCGGGTTTATGTTCGATTCATATTCAGTACTAGGGACCTATTAAATTATATGAAACTGTCTATCAATTTGTCTCACAAGTACAGGGTTGTCTAAGCCCTCGGTCACGATCCCCTTTCCTCATTCCTGCTACCCTACTTAAGAAAAGTCTATAAGCACAGGAAAAGGCATAACTAAGCGTAAAGAGCGTAACGCGTATACAAGTTGCAAAAACATTTAAAATCAGGTCATGATTCATTACATGTATCAAAAGTTATAGCACGGTTAGAAGTTACAAAACAAGACCAAGATGTCCAATATTGCACATAGGCAATTAAGTGCCACAAAAATATAGAAGTACATACAAGCAGGATACAAAAGGCCTCACAGCGTGCACTACCCCTTTCTAAGTCCATAGTTAAACCAAAGGGGTCCAGACATCACTAATTTCAATCAGATCACACGCCTTTACGAAATTAGATCCAATAAAGCCATAACGCAAGCTAAAACCAAGATTATCCATTCGGAGTTCAAAATCTTTAATAACTAGCCACCAGTCGGAACACCATCATCTCCAAAAATAACCAGTCTTAGGGTTTTGTAATTAAAGTTTCAAGCTCCAAGTTCAAACCCAAGAATAAGTACAACTTGCTACCTTACGTGTCAAATGGAAACCAAATCAATTCACACTAAGTTGTACTCTTGAATGCAGTTGCTCTATATCTCAAAGCTGCCTCAGTCCGTACATTTAAAATTGGCTCACTCTTCTTGAAAGTCAAGAATTTTAAAACATAAGAAGAGTATTTCATGTAATCAGAAATCTTATCAAGTTCAGGATTCACATTATTAAACATAAGCTTGCCATTCTTTCGAAAACTCAGGATATATATATATATTTTTCTTCGTGTAAAGCATGGACAAATTTAAGTGAGAGATTACACCAATATACAATCAAGGGGGAAAACTTAGTTTAGAAAATGTAAATCTTGTATTAACCCATATATACAAAGTTCAACAACTCATTAGTTATTCACAAATTTTCAAATTTGAAATTCAAGTAAAACTCACCTTTTTACCAAGATCGGAAAATTACACATATTTAAAGCATATATATCTTATTTCCACTCATCGCTTATAAATAAAACTAGTACATCCTAGTTTTTCTTTAAATTTTCAAAGCAGAATTTCTTTAGAAGATATTTGGGCGGAAAATGCATTTTATTCCTTTGTACTTTTATCTTGGTTCAAAATCATCACACATGGAGTTTGACTATCAAATCTCGGTCTCTTATCCTCCATAGCCAGTACTAATAATTATTTCAATTCTTTCCACACTTACAAATATAATGATAATTCAAATTCATCCAATCTTTCACTTCAAATCTCTCATCCCATATCTTCCTTCAATATAACATCACCTAATTCCTCAGTTTCTTCTGCAAGTCCCAAATAAGAACTCCCGAATAATCAATTTCTTTAACCCCTAAGATACAATAGATCCTTGTTCACATAATATCCAAATTAATCCCACAGTCAAGCATCCTAAACTTTAAGCCTAGGATACGCTACAGAGATCTGAAGCCTAAGCTCTGATACCAACTGTGACGCCCCACATCTCCCTAAGGCGGACCAAAGGGTATCCGCGGACGCCTGCCCAGCTCACGCCAGGACTCAAGCAATTCCATTCAATTTAAAATCGACTAAACACTTCGATGAGAGCAACATGAATACAATAATGCGGAAGCGTTCAAACTTAATAAGTCGCTTAATGTATAACCAGTACATCGGGTAATCATGAAACGACTTAAATTCAAAGTACACATCAGGGCCCAAACTTTTCAAGTTTACAATTTCCAAAAGTACAACCCAAACCAGGGCCTAGTCAAAATATATAACAGGAGTCTTAACAAAATTACAACGGATGGTTTCTCCATATTTCTCCAAGAGTCGGTCCTGTTAAGGAAAACAAAACTATAGGGTGAGCTAAACGCTCGTGAGGCCAAGAACACACATGCAAGCACTTAGTCAAATAACAATCCCAAATTTAATAAATAAAGCCATGTCTTTTCAATAATCAATCGATCAAACAGGAAAGGTAATCAGAAACAATTCAAGGATATAGTAGCTCTCAGGAGCTATGTTCCACTCGATCTGCCGTTGTCATTCGTATACCTTCCCGCATTGACCCTCCTGTCAACCGGGTCGGTATTTCCATTTCCGTAGATCACCACTTACTTTCCTCCGTCCACCGTACACCCCAAGGGCCCACAATGTCCATTATTGGGCGATACTCAACGAGTATGCCAAGCAAGACCTCTTATTAGGTCGAGCTTATATGTATCTCATGGCTCGCCCAAATCCCCGACCAAGCCCATTGCTGGCTCGAGTCTAAGGACGGCCTATGAGTTTGGGCGTCCCCCATTCATTTGAAAGTCGAGGAGGTTCACTCCAGCGACATAAGCATTCATGACATAACATTGCATTTCATTCATTCATTCAGTACATAACATTGCATTTCATTCATTCATTCATTCATTTGAAATCAGAACGAGTGCGATAAAGTACGCACCCGCCCTTATTTTTAAAACTTTCAACAAATACCACAAATAAGCAAGTATCAAAATTCATACACTTGACACTCACCGAGCAATTCAATAAGAATTATTTTCTGGGAGTTCAAGTGTCCACTGTGAGATCCTCTTGAAGGTCTCCTTGTGCGCCTGGCAATTAACAGTGGATAATCACATAATTAACCCACTTATCAAGAAGATTGTACACTAGTACAATCTAAGGATTATTTCGCAAAAAGGAACCTCAATTACACGTAAATCGAGGTTCAACTTACCTTTTATTATGTACAATATTATTTGAGTTTTTATCATGAAAATCGTGAGCAAAACGTTTAAAAATATTAAAAGAATAAAGAGTTCTTGAGAAAACTCTATTTCTTTGAGATTGGAAAATTTTTCAGTTTTATGATGAATCTTTGAAAAATCATAACTCGCTCGGTATAAGTCGAGAA
Source organism: Coffea arabica (assembly GCF_036785885.1). Lineage (NCBI taxonomy): Eukaryota > Viridiplantae > Streptophyta > Magnoliopsida > Gentianales > Rubiaceae > Coffea > Coffea arabica. The sequence continues at coordinate 24,411,474 of NC_092316.1, forward strand.
TTGGAAAACTTTATACCGTTGGAAACCTCTTAGAGAGTACTATGAGTTCCTAGAAGACACTTTTCCATGAATCAAAGTGAAAAGTGGTCAAAAATGAGCTTGAAAACGCAGGGTCGGTTTTCATGGCAGAATTAAGTTGGATTTCGGCCAACTTTGAAAATTCGGCACGATTCACACGTTGCAAACCGGCCTCTGAAATTTGCAGCTCAATTAGGGTTGCAAGTGAGGTGTATGACAAAACAAGCGGATCAAGAATCGGAGTTTCGAGTACCGAGATACGGTAGCTCAAAGTTGGGCAAATTCAAGACTGGAGAAGAATTTCCAGATTTGAACCTCTAACTTTAGTAATTCAATTGGGTATCGAAACGAACTTGAATTGGCACCAAAATTGGCAGTATTTCAATACTATATGGAAAGTATCTCTCTATCGAATTTCGGGGAAAAAATACCTTTGGAAAGGTAGTCAATTAGCCAACCAAAGTTCAAGAAAAATCCTAAGGCAATTCTGCCTTTGACTTTCATTTTCCAAATTTCCAATCGTTTAACCAAGAAAGTTATCCAACCATGGTTCATTTGTGAAATAAGGGTCTAAGATATATCCATGATACCTTTGGTAAGTGTTTAATATCAAGAACATCAACTAACAAGTTCACTCCAAGATTTTGTTCCAAACCAGTCCAAACATTAGGGTTTTCCAAAACAGAGCAGTCCACTTGTTTCAGTCACAACTCAGTCAATATAGCTCGAAATTGAGCATGGCTTACGCCGTTGGAAAATAGATTCATAGGACTAAAATATCACAGAAGAAATCATTTCCAAATTCGGCACTCATCTGGTTCAAATTCGGGCATCAAGTTGCTGCCTGAACACTTTATTCCAGATGAACAGAGCAACAGGACAGCGAACTTAAAACATTTGGTTCGGCTTGCTCACAAAGAATCAGAACGTGCATTATATACCAAATTAAATATAGGAATGTGTAGTTTCAAACGCCACTGACGGCACATGATTTCGACATCCGAGGACAGAGTTATAGCCAAAATACTACTGCTGGTCAGAGTCATACGCGAATCAGTTTCCAGATTTGCTGGTTTCTCAAAAAAATTCATTTGCCCATTCAAACCTCATTATTTTTCAATGAAATTTTCCACACCTCTAATACATCATATAAGCATCCAGTTCAAGCCATTAGTTCATTAAAAACTGGCCTTAAAATGGCCGAATAAAACAGGGGTAGAATCGGAAGTTTTTGCTTCTTGCACCCAATGAAGTTCCTACTAATTACCCACCACTAATGCATCATTATAATCACTAAACCAACAATATAATCACCATTAATTATCACATCAGCAACAACAACCCAAGTGTGGGAATTCCAAGAGCCCACTTTCACATTTTTACACCATAATCAAGTAACTAAGTGCATGCATGAGCTTAATCTTGCCATATAATCTCCAAAAGATAAGAATCCATGGGTTGATCATTACCTACTCCTTTGGTTTGCAAGATCAGAATTTTCGGCCCTCTTAAAGCTCCAAGAAACCGTGAAAGCTCCCCTCTTCCTTAGCTAGATATAATCTCCAAGTGGTTTGCTAAGTGGTCTCCAAGTTTGGTGTGATTTGGATGAATTTTGGTGCATGGATTGAAGATGAAAAATGAAGAACAATGGAGAGCTCTTCTCCTTTCTTGTTGCACGGCCAAGTGAAGTGAGGAGAGAAGGAGTGTTGGTTCAATTGTGGCTTCCTAAGAAAGATTCATTGTGTGGTGCAAAATGCATCTCAAAGTCAACTTGAAATAGTGCAATTAGGATGCGTTTGGACTCGATTTTTCTCGCGCGTTTGGTTCACTAGTGCACTAAACCTCCAATGCATATATATTCATGTAAATATTATTCACTCTTAGTTGTCCCGGAATAAGGGTCTAAAGTCCCTCAATCGAAGTCGCACGCGTGAAAACGCGTACCGTCGAATTTAACGCTATAACGCGAAACTTTCGAAAAATTCTTATAACGATTGCACCACTAACTATCACTTGAATATTTATTCATAAGATCACCTATTTTAGGACCATAGTACAAGTCTCCAATATTCCAAGCTTATTGTGCTACTACGCGGATAAAATCTCCAAGTACTATTCACTATTTTTACTGAACGCGCTCTAGGAAATTAATTTTCGAAACGAATCATTTTAAAAATATAACGAAGTTATATTACCATCTATTTAGGTCTAATAAGACTAGAAAATATTCCTTGGAATAAAAATCCAATTAAATAATTTATTAAGCCATAAATTAGGCATAAAATAATAGTTTCTGCGAGTCCTCACAGGAAGAAATTTCAGAAAATTAGGGTTCTTGAGGGAGCATTCTGCCCGAATTTTTAGCTCCTAGTTAGAGGCCGAATTTGTGAGGACCCGTAATTTTCTTAATTTCTGGGTTTTAATTTCTTTTAATTATACGTTTTTCCACCTTTTCTTTATTCAAAAAATTGTGCAAATAAATTTTATGAGTAAATATAGCTTTTAAATGATTTTTCTAGTATCGGTTAGTTTTTGAGAAATTAAGAGCGTATATTGGACATGGGACCCGCTAGTGCAGAAAGTTCGGTAAAATTCGGCCAACTAGATTAAGTTTTGGATACTGGAATTAATTTACCGGGTGTTATGCGATATTTAGAGATACCAAGTGGATAGGTGTATGAGAAACAAAAAAGTTAGGCAAGTCATTAAATAAGGTGACAAGTGTCACCATTTGAGTGGTTGAACCTTAAGACCACTATTAATGGTCTTACCATTTGACTTAAATAAATCAAAAATGACCCAAAAATCATCAAAATATCCCCCATGGTAGCCGGCCCTCTCTTGCTCTCTTTCTCTCTCTCTTACTCCAAGCGCAAGGAAGAAAACACTTCAATCTTGTTCCAAATCATCAAAACCAACCATCCAACCTTGATTTTGCTCCATAAAACCACTTAAGGAAGTGTTGGTGAGTTATTGTGTGAAATTTTTTGGAAAGTTAAGGTGACCAATAGCTCTCTCTCTCTTGTTTTAAGGTAAGTTATGAAGAACCACCCTCCTTCCTTAATTGATGCTTAAATCATTATTAGTGGTGGTATGAGATGCAATATTATGGATTATTTCTTGATTTGTGGTTGAAGTGATGAAGTTTTATTATTTTTGGGGATTTTTCTGTTTTAATATAAGCATGATTGTGTGGCTAGCTATGATGATTGGAATTGGTACATAATGACTCTAGGAGGTGGAAAAAGTGATTAATTGCAACCAATTTCTGGTTTGGAAGAAATTTCAGAAAATTAGGGTTCTTGAGGGGGCATTCTGCCCGAATTTTTAGCTCCTAGTTAGAGGCCGAATTGGCCTTAGCTCAAAACATGAAAGTTGTAGGGAATGAAATTTTAGAGGTGTCTACCAAATTTCAGGTCAATCGGAGTAGTGTAGAATGAGAAAAGTTGAAATTACCCTTGCTGTCCTGGTTTTATCCGAATGTAAGAATTGCGCCTGTAATTGGTTGTTTTGGCTGGAATTTCTTCCGAATTGGTTGTTGAGGCCTTCTGATGAAATTTATCCCTGTTTCTTAGCTTTCAGCTGGTTTTGGAATTTCTGGATTTGGACTTGTAGAGCCTGAGTTACGATGTTTCCGCTAGAATGCGTTTTGGTGAATCTGTTTTACGTTTTTGATGTAGTATCTTGCATTTATGCCTTGTTACACTCAAAACTGGACTAATTTGTCTTCTGAAACATTGTAACCCTATCTCTTAGCTTCGAAACGGTGGGTCTTACACCTTCATCCGATAATTGTAGTGCCTTTGGTGCCATTACCGCAAAATGAGGTAAAAAAAAACTGTTTTTTTTTCAGGGCTAAAGCTAACTCCATTTTCGGATTTTCTGGTTTCCTCTAATGCTTACGTATGCTTATGGAACCCTATTTCGGTAGTATTCAGCATTGGTTTATGACTTGTAATTGAGTCTTATTGTGCTTATTTGAATATTTTAGGGCTTAACTTTCATTTCCGGACTTTTCCCTAGCTTGAGTTGTACTTGTACTACTTGGAGCCTACTAAACGGCTATTGAATGAACTTATGTTATGTGTGACTTTGGGACTGGCTGAGGACAATAATGAAGCCATGACGGCTGGAAAAGTAAGCAAATTTAGGGGAAGTGCTGTCCAATTTTTCTAGGCCGATTGGTTCCTTTAAGTTTAAATTGGCTTGTGATAGAAATGAAGGGCTTTTGGGTTGTTGAACCTAGGTCTTCATGCTACATTTTTGTTCCCAAAAATCATGTTTTGTACCCTTGCATTAGTAATTATTTGGCGAGGCATACGACTAATAGTCGAGCCTCACATGTGCATTTTGTTTACTCGATTCTGGATGTGAAACCTTCAATTGGTTTACTTTGATTATTTTAGGGTTTCTTGGCGATTAAAGCCAATCCGAAGTGAAAACTTTTGAGGTATCTGTACTTGAACCGATGAGTGTACCACTCCCCTCCATTGCTGTTTAACTTGATTTCTGCTCTGCAATCTGTTTAATTGTTTGAGACGAGGGTGTACTTTATCACACTCGTTCTCTTGTCTATTCATATGCCAATTTTGGTGTCAATCTGTATATTTATCTGTTCGGACGTCGTTTGGAAACTTGTAACCAACGACCTTTCTGTGACCTATGAGCTCAAATCCTATGGCTAAGTTATTCGAGTCGGGCCGGCAAGGGCCTGGACTATTAGATAACGAACCACGGTAGTCTGTTTTGGGATCTTTGGGTATTGAGACCCTTGATTCCGATATACTCGAGTATTACCATTTCTGTTTCTGTTGAGGTGAGCGGGCCCGATAAAGGGGTGTTTGGTGGATGGAATTTGGTGTAAAGTGGGGTCTACGGATGTGTTGGTTCTATATACATTGACGAAGAGTCAACCGGCTTGGATCAAGTACTGCGCTGGAAAGCTGGCTCCTGAGAGCCACCTGTATCCTCCCTATTTGAGTTCTTGTGTTTACCTGTCTTACTTTATAGCGAGCATGTGTATCTGATTTGTATAACATGAAATGCCATGATTTTTCTGCTACATGTTTGGTACCTCATTGGGCGTAAGCTCACCCCCTCCTCGTTATCTTTGTTTTCCTTACAGGAACCTCTTTTGGAAATCATGATTTTGAGAAGCGAGTTGAGCTAGTTAGATAATCTTTTGTTCTTTTGTATAGCTCCTCGAGAGTGAGCAAACTCCAAATGTATTTCATTTCACTGGTTCCACTTGTATTGTAAAGCTAGCGACATGTATATATGAAAGTGTTTTCCCCATGTGATTTTGGATAAGTTACTTGTAAGCTTGGCGGTCTTCAATCGTTCAATTCTTTTTGGGTCCTATCGCGCGTAATATAGGATTTGTGTGATTCCACTCCATAGTCCTGGCGAGAGCTGGGCAGGCGGCCCGCTGAACCCCTTTGGTTCGCCTTAGGGTGAGGTGGGGCTGTCACAGAATTGGCCTTGGCTTAAAACATGAAAGTTGTAGGGAATGACATTTTAGAGGTGTCTACAAAATTTCAGGTCAATCGGAGTAGCGTAGAATGAGAAAAGTTGAAATTACCCTTGTTGTCCTGGTTTTACCCGAATGCTAGAACTGCGCCTGCAATTGGTTGTTGTGGCTGGAATTGCTTCCGAATTGGTTGTTGAGGTCTTCTGATGAGATGTAGCCCTGTTTCTTAGCTTTCATCTGGTTTTGGAATTTCTGGATTTGAACTTGGGTAGGCTGAGTTATGATGTTTGCACTAGAACGTGTTCTGTGAATCTGTTTTTCCGATTCTGGTGTAGTTTCTTGCATTTTTGACCTGGTTACACTCGAAACTGGGTTAAGTGACCTTCTGCAATATTGTAACCCTATCTTTTAGCTTCGAAACGGTGGGTCTTGAACCTTCATCTGATCATCGTAGTACCTTTGGTGCCATTACCGCAAAATGATGTCAAAAACTATTTTTTTTCAGGGTTAAAGCTAAATCATTTTCGGATTTTTCTGGTTTCCTCTATTGCTTGTGTATGCTTATGGAATCTTATTTTGGTAGTATGTAGAATTGGTTCATGACTTGTAATCGAGTCTTATTGTGTTTATTTGAATAGTTTAGGGCTTGACTTTCATATCTGGTTATTTCCTAGCTAAATTTTGTACTTGAATGACTTTAAACCTAGTGAACGGCTTTTGGAAATGAGATTATTTTGGGTGAGATGTTGGGACTGATTTGAGGAAATAATGAAGCCATTAATGGCTGGAAAATAAGTAAACACAAGGGATTTGCTGCCGAAATTTTTCTTGAAGGCTAGTTTTGGTCCAAGTGCTTTTTGCCGCAAAATTTTATAACCCTTTTTAGTTTAGTTTTGCGTTTGGCTTATGAAACCCTTGATTTCCGACCATCAGTCCAATGTCCCGTTTCGCTTAAAGTCATTTTTATGCGTTTTACTCACCATTTATTGGGTTTCTTCGATTTCACCTAATTGGTTGTGCTATATTCTTTCTCGTTCAATCTTAGGTTTTCTCGGTGATTAAGGATTCTATCCAGAAGGACATTTTGCACGTTATTTTACATAGTTAGGTGAGTGTTCCTTGTTTGTTAAATGCTCCTTGACTTCATAACTTGTATTCTTGAGTGATAACGTGTTAAGTGCTTTTAGTGATTTCCAATTTCCAAAACGAGCTTTATAGGCGAGTGTGTACCTTGTCGCACTCGACCTAAATAACTGTGCAATTTTCAAGGATTTAATGATTGAAATACTAGTTGCGCATGAATGTAAGCCTTTTGGCTGAACTGGCCATTGCCCCTTGTTACCGATCGACTCGAGCCAGAAGCGGACTCGGTCGGGCGATTAGGTGACCTGGGTGAACGTTTTGGTATACTTGAGTATTACCTTGAAGTCTGGTGGAGCCCGGCCAATGGTTGGGAAGGGGGTGAATAAAATGAATGATTAAATGAAGCGCGGGTTTTATTTACAAAAGAAAAAAAAATGCATTTTCAAAAGATTGAAGGAAGGAGGAAATGTCAGGAGAACGAGCGAGCGCGGGAATATTTGGCTCCTTGTGAGTCCGTATCCTTTTAATGTATGTGTTCTTATTGTTTTCCATGCTAAATGTTTCTTGAATTATTGATTATTGATGGTTAATGTATTGGTTGTTGTTCAATTACCTGTTCGGAACCTCACTGAGCTTTTAGCTCATCCCTTTAGTTTTGTTTTCCTTAACAGAGGAAGGCGAGCAAGGACGAGAGATCTGTATAGACTAACTGGTCTAGCTTTTGATTTTTTTTTTGTAATGGTTCTCACCCTAGTGCTTGGCACGGGCTGGTTGTATGGTGGATTTGGAACCTTTGTGTATTCGACGGTTGTACTTCTTTTGAGATCGTAATGTATATGAGTTTCGTTTAATTTTTTGGATCATTGCTATATTTTTCGTATGGGCTGGATCTGGTTTTTGCTCGATGATGGAAGTGATCGACTGAGTCCCGGCGAGAGCTGGGCAGGCGATCCGCCACACCCTTTGGTTCGCCTTAGGGGGAGGTGGGGCTGTCACAGTTGGTATCAGAGCCTGCTTCGCGTGGTTTCTACGCGGAGTGAGCCTAGACTAAGTAGTGAATAAGTATGAAGGACTAAGTGCTCGTTTGAGCCTAAGCTTTGAATTGTGAATGTTTTAGGCCGTAAATCTCTCTCATGATATCTGAGGATCATAGATAGGTACGTCTGGTAGGAATTTCGAATGTAGATGGTTTACTCTTGGGACTGGCCAGCTCGAGAGGTGAATTGTCTTATCTCGGATTCTTGTGCCCGAGTACTCTAGAGTCGAGACAGTGTTAAGTATGTGGGATTTGCACGTTGGGAACATGAACAGGTTTTGTTTGGCTAGAATAAGACAAGAGGTCAAGGGACAACTAGGTTGGTTGATCAGTGACGTGAGAGATCGGACGGGGTTATTTTCATTGGGTATGGGACGATATCGCCTTTACTCCTGATTTGCTTTGATGCCGCTATGACATGACATTGGCTTGAGTATTGTGCATAGGATTATCTGTCTAATTTGACATGTATCGGTGTATTTGATTGTCTGCCTTCTTCATACATGGTGTGTATATGTGTATATGTCTTTGGTGTAATTGGTGTGCTAGAATTTGATTACTTTTGTCACTTTATTGTATTTATTCACTGAATTACCTTTTGCGGGGGGAAAACAAAGAGAGGAAAACATATATATGGAGGGAAGACATAGTCGCGGACGTGGTAGTGGCCGTGGTGTTAGGCGAGCCCAGGAACCAAGGGCAGAAACGAAAACATCGGCGGAGCCTGTACCAGGACCAAGGGTTGAAGCCGGAGATCAGGTGGCGACGCCCATTCAACAAATGACCAATATTCTAGCACGGTTGGTGGACCAACAAGGTCAAATGCCCGTGCATCAACCCCAAAACCCTGAAATAGGAGAAAATCGGGCCCTTGAGAGGTTTCAAAAGTTTGCCCCTCCAAAATTTACTGGAGGGCCTGATCCGGACATCGCTGAACAATGGTTAGAGGCCATGGTGAATATATTCACAGCTTTGAACTACACCAAACAAAGACAAGTAAACTTTGCAGTGTTTCAATTTGAAGGACCGGCCCGGGCATGGTGGAACGTAATTAGAGCAAAGTGGGAAAGAGAACGGACTGTATGGACATGGGCGAATTTTGTAAGAGAATTTAACGAGAAGTACCTCCCACCTCTAGTCCAAGAAAGGAGGGAGGACGAATTTATCGAACTACGCCAGGAGACCTTAAGTGTGGCTGAATACGAAACCAAATTTACCAAACTATCCAAGTTCGCTTCTGAATTAGTAGCCACGGAACCGAGAAGAGTAAGGCGGTTCATACAGGGATTGAATTTGGACATTCAGGAGGCGTTGGCGGCGGCGCAAGTGAATACATTTACGGAGGCCCTTGAGAAGGCTCAACGAATCGAGAATGCAAAGGCGCAGGTGAAAGCTTCCTAAATACGGAAAAGGGGTGCAGTGGGTAGCGTGAGTGAGGAACTTACCAAATCAGTAGCACCCTCTAAAGTACAGAAAGTGAACCAGTTATTCCGGCCGCCATGGACACTGGGGGGGTAGATGAAAGATTTATCAAAGGAAGCCAAACCGGACAGGGGGAGACTTCTCCAGAAAGCAAAAAGATGGTTTCCCACTTGACTTGTGACTATTGCGGAAAGGCCAATCACACTGAGAACGATTGTTGGCGGAAGGGGCGGAAGTGTTTGATTTGCGGAAGTAGTGATCATCAAGTTAGTAACTGTCCACGGAGACAGTCACGTGAAAGTGGTACTCAGCGACTCGAGGGCACTACATCAAAACAAGCGAATGAAAGGGGAAACCGAACGAAAGTACCGGCAAGGGTATATGCTTTAGACAACCAACAGAGTGATACAACTTTGATGAAGACTACTTAGTCCAGTTTGTGAGAGCCTGTAATTTTGTTTTAAAGTACTCGGATTTATTTTTTTCTTATAATTGCACGTTTTTCCACATTTATTGATTTGAGAAATTGGGAAAATAATTTTTATGAGTAAATATAGTTTTTGGATGATTTTTCTAGTATCGGATAGTTTTTGAGAAATTAAGAGCGTATACCGGACGTGGGACCCACTAGTGCGAAAAGTTCGAAAAAATTCGGCCAACTAGGTTAAGTTTTGGATACTGGAATTAATTTATCGGGTGTTAAGAAATAAGTAGTGGTTGCAATTTGGATTGGTGTGAGAGGAAACAAAGTGATAGACTTGCATTAAATAAAGTGACAAGTGTCACTTGCCTATTGGATGGACTTGTATGACTACTATTCCATGTCTTACCATTTGACTTAATAAACTAAAACTTTACCAAAATTACTCCATTTTTCAAGCTCTAGTGGCCGAACCTCTTAAGCAAGGAAAGAAAGAAAACCTCTTCAATTTTTTGATTCCATCTTGCTCCAAATCACTAAACCAACCATTTAAACTTGTCTTTGTTCCATAAAATCTCTTCACTTAGTGTTTGTGAGTTGATTTGTGGAGTTAATTGGAAAGCTAAGAGGACCTATTGCTCTCTCTCTCTTGTTTCTAAGGTGAGTTGTGAAGAACCACCCTCCTCCCTTAATTGATGCTTAAATCATGATTAGTGGTAGTATGAGATGCAAGTTTATGGATTATTTCTTTATTTGTGGTTGAAGTGATGAAGTTTTATTATTTTTGGGGATTTTTCTGTTTTAATATGAACATGATTATGTAGCTACCTATGATGATTGGAAATGGTATATAATGACTCTAGAAGGTGGAAAAAGGGGGTTATTGCAACCAATTTCTGGTTTGGAAGAAATTGTAGAAAGTTAGGGTTTTAGTTGGGAACATTCTGCCCGAATTTATAGCTCCTAGTTAAAGGCTGAATTTGTGAGAACCCGTATTTTTCATTTTCTAGGTTATATATATTTTTTCATGGCTTGTTTTTCGCATTTTCGTGATTAGAAAAATTTCTAGATGAATTTAAGGAGCAGATATAATTTTTAGATGTTTTTTCTAGTATCGAATGGATTTTGAGAAATTAAGAGCGTATACCGGACGTGGGACCCACTAGTGCGAAAAGTTCGGAAAAATTCGACCAACTAGGTTAAGTTTTGAATACTGGATGTAATTTACCGGGTGTTAAGAGATAAGTAGAGGTTGCAATTTGGATTGGTGTGAGAGGAAACAAAGTGATAGACTTGCATTAAATGAAGTGACACATGTCACCATTTGAGTGGTTGAACCTTAAGACCACTATTCATGGTCTTACCATTTGACTTAAATAAACCAAAAATGACCCAAAAATCATCAAACAATCCTCCATGGTAGCCGGCCCTCTCTTTCTCTCTTTCTCTCTCTCTTACTCTAAGCACAAGGAAGAAAACTCTTCAAGCTTGCTCCAAATCATCAAAACCAACCATCCAACCTTGATTTTGCTCCATAAAACCACTTAAGGAGGTGTTGGAGAGTTGTTGTGTGAAGTTATTTGGAAAGTTAAGGTGTCCAATAGCTCTCTCTCTCTTTTTTTAAGGTAAGTTGTGAAGAACCACCCTCCTCCCTTAATTGATGCTTAAATCATGCTTAGTGGTAGTATGAGATGCAAGTTTATGGATTAATTCTTGATTTGTGGTTGTAGTGATGAAGTTTTATTATTTTTGGGGATTTTTCTGTTTTAGTATAAGCATGATTGTGTGGCTAGCTATGATGATTAGAATTGGTATATAATGACTCTAGGAGGTGGAAAAAGTGATTAATTGCAACCAATTTCTGGTTTGGAAGAAATTTCAGAAAATTAGGGTTCTTGAGGGAGCATTCTGCCCGAATTTTTAGCTCCTAGTTAGATGCCGAATTGGCCTTGGCTTAAAACATGAAAGTTGTAGAGAATGACATTTTAGAGGTGCCTACAAAATTTCAGGTCAATCGGAGTAGTGTAGAATGAGAAAAGTTGAAATTACTATTGCTGTTCTGGTTTTACCCGAATGTAAGAATTGCGCCTGTAATTGGTTGTTTTGGCTGGAATTGCTTCCGAATTGGTTGTTGAGGCCTTCTGATGAAATTTAGCCCTGTTTCTTAGTTTTCAGCTGGTTTTGGAATTTCTGGATTTGGACTCGTAGGGCCTGAGTTATGATGTTTCCGCTAGAATGCGTTTTGGTGAATCTGTTTTACGTTTTTGATGTAGTATCTTGCATTTTTGACCTGTTTTCACTCAAAACTGGGTTGAGTGACCTTATGTGATGTTGTAGCCCTGTCTCTTAGCTTCGAAATAGTGGGTCTTGCACCCTCATCCGATAATCGTAGTGAAATTGGTGCCATTACCGCAAAATGAGGACAAAAACTGTTTTTTTTTCAGGGCCAAAGCTAGTTACATTTCCGAAATTTCTGGTTTCCTTTAATATTTGTATATGCTTATGGAACCCTATTGGGGTCATATTTGGCCTTGGTTTATGACTCGTTATCGAGTCTCATGGTATTTGTTTGCATGTTTTAGTACGTGACCGTGGTGCACAACGTTCTTTTGACGGAAGTGAATGAAACCACATTTACGGGCTTAGTGAGTGTTCTATATACGTTTTGTTTCTATGACTATGTGGGTTGTTGTGACTATGTGGTTATTTGTGAACATTTGATTAAATGTTAAATTGTTTTCTACGATTTCTAAAATGAACTTTTGCTAGGTGAGTGTGTACTTTATCGCACTCGACCTAAATAAATATGAGATTTTTGGTGTTTAAATGTTGAAATATTAGTTGCGCATGAATGTAAGCCTTTTGGCTGAACTGGGCCCTTGCCTTTGTTACCGATCGACTCAAGCCAGAAGCGGACTCGGTCGGGCGATTTGGTGACCTGGGTGCACATTTGGTATACTCGAGTATTACCTTGTAGTCTGGTCAACGTCTGGATGGGTGGAGTCCGGTCAACGTCCGGATGGGGGGGAAAGCCTGGCCAACGTCCAGGAGGAGGTAAACAAGAATGAACAAACGAACGTCAAAAAAGAACAAGGGGTTTTACTTACAAAGATGCAATTTTAAATAATTGGAGGAATAAGGCAATGAATGGGAAACGAACAACGAATTGCTCCTTGTGAGCCTGTATCCTTTTAATGAATGTATTATAATTGCTTTATATTGGACATGTTTTCTAGATTATTTGTTATTACATGATTAATGTCCTTGTTCAATTACTTGTTTTTGTATATAGAATCTTACTGAGCTTTTAGCTCACCCCTTTAGTTTGTTTTCCTTAACAGGGGAAGACGAGCAAGGACGAGAGCTCAGTTTAGACTAGCCTAGACTAGTTTTTTTGGTTTTGGTAATGGTTCTCGCCCTAGTGCTTGGCACGGGCTGGATGTGTGGTGAACTGAGAACCTTTGTATATTCGATGTTTGTACTCCCTTTTGAGATAGTAATGTACATAAGTTTTGCGTTAAGTTTTGGATCGTCGTTATATTTATTCTCGTGATTTATTTCGATTTTTAATTGAGGATTGAAGTGAACGAGTGAGTCCTGGCGAGAGCTGGGCAGGCGACCCGCCGAACGCTTTGGTACGCCCTAGGGGGAAGTGGGGCCGCCACAGGTGGTATCAGAGCTTAGGCTTCAGATTCCTGTGGTGTATCCTAGGCTTGAAGTTTAGGATGCCGGACTGTGGGATTTGATTTGATTCGATTTGACTTGAAAGTTAAGCGATTGAGGGATAAAACCTATAGCTGCTTCGCGTGGTCTCAGCGCGGAGTGACCCTGGACTAAGTGGTGAATAAGTATGAGGGACTAAGTGAAGCTATGAATTGCGAATGTTATGGGCCTTAAATCTTTCTCATGGTATCTGAGGATCATAGATAGGTATGTCAGGTAGGAATTCCGATTGTAGTTAGTTTACTCTTGGGACTGCAGCTCGAGATGTGAATTATCTTATTTCGGATTCTTGTGCCTGAGTACTCCAGTGTTGAGGCGCTGCTAAGTACTTGAGACTTGCATTTTGGAAACATGAACAGGCTTTGTCTGACTAGAATGAGCACAAGAGGACAGGGACATCTAGTTTGGATAGTAAGTGATGTGAGGGACTGGACGGGCTGATACTGGGACGACTTCACCTTTTCCTTTTCATTTACCTGTATATTGTTACTACATGACGTTAGTATACATATGTGTACATGGTTATCTGTCCAACTTGATATGTATTTGTGTATTTGCTTATCCGTCTTCTTGATATGGCATGTTATGTGCGTATATGTTTATTGGTGTATTTGGAATGCTAGAATTTGTTACTGTAGTCAATTTACTGTGTTTATTTACTAAATTACCTTTTTGGGGAAAAGAAAAGAAAAGAGAGAGGGGAAAACATATATATGGAGGGGAGACGTAGTCGTGGACGTGGAGCTAGTCGTGGCCGTGGAGCTAGGCAAGCTCAAGAACCGAGAGAAGAAAGAGAAATAGTGGCCAAGCAAGAACAGGGACCGAGGGTTGAGGCTGGAGATCAAATGGCAACGGCGATGCAACAAATGACAAATATCTTGGCATGACTGGTAGATCAACAGGGTCAAATGCCAGTGAATCAACCCCGAAATCCTGAGATCGGAGAGGATAGGGCTCTTGAGAGATTCCAAAAGTTTCTACCTCCGAAATTTCAAGGAGGGCCTGATCCGGATATAGCTGAGCAATGGTTGGAGGCAATGATTAATATCTTCGCGGCTTTGAATTACACGGAGCAAAGACAAGTAAATTTTGCTGTATTTCAATTCGAAGGACCAGCCCGCGCGTGGTGGAATGTAATTAAGGCCAAATGGGAAAGAGAACAGACGGTATGGACATGGGCGAACTTTGTAAGGAAATTTAACGAAAAGTATCTCCCACCTTTAGTCCAAGAAAGGAGAGAGGACGAATTTATTGGCTTGCGTCAGGGAACCCTAAGTGTGGCCGAATATGAGACCAAATTTACTAGACTATCTAAATTCGCTTCCGAATTGGTGGTTACGGAGCGACGGAGAATAAGACGATTTGTACAAGGACTAAATTTGGAAATCCAGGAGGCATTAGCGGCAGTTCAAGTTAATACGTTTACAGAGGCTTTTGAGAAGGCCCAAAGAATTGAGGATGTGAAAGCCTGAGTAAAAGCCTTTCAAACGTGGAAAAGAGATACATCCAACAACACACCTGAGAAATTCGGAGAAAAGACAATGCTCTCCAAAGTGCAAAAAGTGAACCATTCACCTCGCCCACCTTGGACATTAAGAGCACTAGGTGAAAGGTCCATGAAAGGAAGTCAGATCGGATCAAAGGACATTTCTCGAGAAGATCCAACAGTAGCTCCTCGATTAGCCTGTGGATACTGTGGAAAGGCAAATCACACTGAGAATGATTGCTGGCGGAAAGGGGGAAAATGTTTGATTTGTGGGAGTAGCAATCATCAACTTAACAATTGCCCGAAGAAACAGCCACGAGAGGATAGTACTCAACAAGTGAAAGGAACCAAACCGAAACAAACTCATGAAAGAGGAAACCGAACAAAAGTATCAACACAAGTTTATGCCGTAGATCAGCAACAAGTTCTAGGGTCCTCCGAGGCGACGGAAGGTATGAATTTCGAGGGCGAAATTCTTTTAAGGGGGAGAAAGTGTGAGAACCCGTATTTTTCATTTTCTAGGTTATATATTTTTTTTCATGGCTTGTTTTCCGCATTTTCGTGATTAGAAAAATTTCTAGATGATTGAAATGTTACTTGTGCATGAATGTAAGCCTTTTGGCTGAACTGGCCACTGCCCCTTGTTACCGATCGACTCGAGCCAGAAGCGGACTCGGTCGGGCGATATGGTGACCTGGGTGAACGTTTTGGTATACTCGAGTATTACCTTTGTAGGTTGGTGGAGGTTGGTAGAGCCTGGACAATGTCCAGGAGAGGGTGAATGAAATGAACGAACGAACGAGGGTTTATTTACAAAAATGAAATTTTCAAATGATTGGAGGAATAAGGGAAATGTCAGGAGAACGAATGAATGATCGAATGAATTGCTCCCTGTGAGCCGTATCCTTTTCATGAATGTTTTATCGCTTTCCATTGTAAATGTTTCGTGAAGTAATGATACGCCATGTTAGTGTATTGGATTGATTGTTTTATTATGTGTTTGGAACCTCACTGAGCTTTTAGCTCATCCCTTTAGTTTTGTTTTCCTTAACAGGGGAAGGTACGCAAGGACAAGAGATCTGTATAGACTATCTGGTCTAGCTTTTGATTTTTCTTGTAATGGTTCTCGCCCTAGTGCTTGGCACGGGCTGGTTGTATGGTGGATTTGGAACCTTTGTATATTCGACGGTTGTACTTCTTTTGAGATCGTAATGTATATAAGTTTCGTTTAAGTTTTTGGATCATTGCTATATTTTTCGTATGGGCTGGATCTGGTTTTGCTCAAGGATGGAAGTGATCGACTGAGTCCCGGCGAGAGCTGGGCAGGCGGTCCGCCGAACCCTTTGGTTCGCCTTAGGGGGAGGTGTGGCTGTCACAATATGGTATCAGAGCAACTTGGATTAAATATAGTTAAAACCGAGTACTTTAAAGCAAAATTACAGGCTCTCACACTTGTTTTACTTGGAACCTCACTGAGATTTAGTTCACCCCACTCCCTTTGTTTTCCTTAATAGATCGTGGCTGAACTAACAGTCAAGAGCTTTCTTAGCTCTATTTTGGTTGAACTTGTAACCTTTTGTTAAGACGACTTTACTTTGACTCTTGTAAGTTTGAATTCATAAGTTTGACTTATGTTATGTGTGATGGCCCCACCTCCCCCTAAGGCGTACCAAAGGGTTCGGCGGGTCGCCTGCCCAACTCTCGCCAGGACTAACTCACTCGTATCTCACGTATACATCCATATAAAATAAATAACATCACAATTCAAACTTATAATATACAGCGATGCACAAATCCAGATACAAAGCTTCTACACACCAAAAGTCTTCAAAGTGTTTACAATTTGAGTACAAATCACCCTAGTCGAGGTATGGCGCGAGTACAAATTCAAAACTCAAAATAACTAGACTACGCTAGTCTGTACACGTCTCACGCCTCGCTCGTACCCCCTATAAGGAAAACAAATGGCATGAAATGAGCTAAAAATCCAGTGAGGTTCCAAATAACAAATTGACCATTTTAAAAGACGAATATCAACGTAGCAAATTAATGAGCATCAAAAGTTCATAAAAGTGAACAATAATATTTCAAGTAGCAAATCTTAAAGTGAGCGAGTGTAAAAGTTTTTCAAAAGAATCAGTAATCCAATAAGTAATAATCATTCCAAAGTATAAGGATACGGAAGGCTCTCAGGAGCCAAATTTCCAGTGCACCACCAGAGCTTGATCAAGTAACAGTTGACACTCCGTCAACCTTCAAGTGAGTAACCAATCCAATAGAGCACCACTTACACTACTCTCCGTCCACCATTCACACCCCGTACTTGGCCCAAAATCCTCAATAAACATTGGTGGTAATACTCGAGTATACCGATTAGTCGAGGAGATAACACTCCACTCGACATCACTAACTACCCATGGTTCGTTATCTAATCGACCAAACCCTTGCCGGCTCGACTCGATTAACTAGTCAGTGGGATTTGGGGTCCCCAAAAAGTCGATGAGGTAACATTCCAATCGACTGAATTAAAATAAATGTGAGAACCCGTAAATTCCTCCTAATATTTTCCTAGGGTTTTTCCCCTTAATGGCATGTTTTCTGCATTTTCTGGCTTAGGAAAAGTTTCTTGGTGAATTTTATGAGTAAATATAGTTTTTAAATGATTTTTCTAGTATTGGATAGTTTTTGAAAAATTAAGGATATATATCGGACGTGGGACCCGCTAGTGCGAAAAGTTCGGAAAAATTCGGCCAACTAGGTTAAGTTTTGTATACTGGAATTAAGTTACCGGGTGTTAAGAGATAAGTAGAGGGTGCTAAGTGGATTGATATAAGAGAGACAAGGTTGGTGAGCATTTAATAAAAGGTGACAAGTGTCACAATTTGATTGGGCTTACCTTAAGACTTTTCTTACCATTGACTTAAATAACCAAAAAATGACCCAAAAATCCTCAAAAAAATCCTCCTTGAAGCCGGCCCTCTCTTGCTCTCTTTCTCTCTCTCTTACTCCAAGCACAAGGAAGAAAACACTTCAATCTTGTTCCAAATCATCAAAACTAACCATCCAACCTTGAAATTACTCCATAAAACCTCTTCAATTAGAGTTAGTGAGTGGATTTGTGGAGTTGTTTGGAAAGTTAAGGTGGTCAATAGCTCTCTCTCTCTTGTTCTTAAGGTAAGTTGTGAAGAACCACCCTCCTCCTTTAATTGATGCTTAAATCATGCTTAGTGGTAGTATAAGATGCAAGTTTATGGATTAATTCTTGATTTGTGGTTGAAATGATGAAGTTTTATTATTTTTGGGGATTTTTCTGTTTTAAAATAAGCATGATTGTGTGGCTATCTATGATGATTGGAAATGGTCTATAATGACTTAAGGAGGTGGGAAAAGTGATTAATTGCAACCAATTTCTGGTTTGGAAGAAATTTCAGAAAACTAGGGTTCTTGAGGGAGCATTCTGTCCGAAATTTTAGGTCCTAGATAGAGGCCGAATTGGCCTTAGCTTAAAACATGAAAGTTGTAGGTAATGACAGTTTAGAGGTGCCTACACAATTTCAGGTCAATCGGAGTAGTGTAGAATGAGATAAGTCAAAATTACTATTTCCGTTCTGGTTTTACCCGAAATTGAGAAGTGCGTCTGTAATGGATTGTTTTGGCTGGAATTGCTTCCGAATTGGTTGTTGAGGCCTTCTGATGAAATTTATCCCTGTTTCTTAGCTTTCAGCTGGTTTTGGAATTTCTGGATTTGGACTTGTAGAGCCTGAGTTATGATGTTTCCGCTAGAATGCGTTTTGGTGAATCTGTTTTACGTTTTTGATGTGGTATATTGCATTTTTGACCTGTTTGGACTCAAAACTGGGTTGAGTGACCTTCTGTGATGTTGTAGCCCTGTCTTTTAGCTTCGAGATGGTGGGTCTTGAACCCTCATCCGATAATCGTAGTGAAATTGGTACCATTACCGTAAAATGAGGACAAAAACTGTTTTTTTTCAGGGCCAAAGCTAGTTACATTTCCGAAATTTCTGGTTTCCTTTAATGTTTGTATATGCTTATGGAACCCTATTGGGGTCATGTTTGGCCTTGATTTATGACTCGTTATCGAGTCTCATGGTATTTGTTTGCATGTTTTAGGACGTGACCGTGGTGCACAACGTTCTTTTGACGGATGTGCATGAAACCACATTTGCGAGCTTGGTGAGTGTACTACTCACTTGTGTGCTATTATATGGCTTTGATATTTGAACTTGAGATGTTGAATGTTAATTGATTGGAGTGAGAGTGTACTTTATCATTCTCACTTATTGTTTCGCATGTTATTGAAAAGTTATTGGAATGTTATATGAGATGTTATATGAAATGAAATGCCTGACTTGGTGTCGTTTGGACGAGTCTCCAACGACTACAAATGTTATCAATGAGCTCAACCCCATTGGTAATTGATTGAATCGAGCCGGCGAGGGTTTGGTCGTGCCAATTAATGTGCCTTGGGGCAATGTTATATGGAATCTTGTAGTATGAGAGACTCTCGATTCCGGTTTACTCGAGTAATACCACAATGCAAGTGTTTGGATTTCGGGCCCGGTTGGGGAATGTTAGGTGGAAGGTATGGAAGTAAAGTGGAGTCTACGGTTGGTTATTGTTGAACATTGACGGAGAGTCAATAACGTCCGATCAAGAAATGCAAACGAGGAAAAGGGCTCTTGAGAGCCATCTGTATCCTTTTATCACCATATTTGACGTGTGCCTTTGCTTATTTTTATTATATTGATTGAAAGCTTGATGCTTATATGCACTTGGTTGCGTAAGTGATAGTATCTCACTGGGCAATTAGCTCACACCGTTTCTTTTGTTTTCCTTACAGGAATATGACTTTTTTGGAATGAGTCTTGATAGATGGTTGCCGAATGAACTAAATGTATATTTTTTGTTTTGTGTATGAAGTGAAACCCTAAATGTATCTTTAGGGCCGTTTTCACTTTCAATTTGGCAAACCTTGTATATATTCACTTTTGACAACTTTTGTATGTCACTTTGGATTGTATTTGCTAAAGTTCAACATGTGAATGTTTGTTCGATATTTGGTTGCGTTCTGACGGGTCGGTTACTATTCATGACCGACTCCGAATTTCATTTTTTTTATTTTGGGTTATTTTGCCCTTTTACCTTGTTTACGCGCATTTATAAGTTCCGGAATGAAATAGATCGCTCTAAACTGCACCGTTAGTCCGGGCGAGAGCTGTGCAGGCAGTCCGCTAACCTCTTTGGTTCGCCTTAGGGGAAGGTGGGGCTGTCACAGGTGGTATCAGAGCCTAGGTTTGAATTAGCCTGGGTGTTATAGAATTGCTTGATTTGAGGGTTCTTTGTTATGGCCTTTAAGCTTATTTATGCTTATTTACACTTTTGGTGTAGGATGGACGGATCTAGTGGACCGAGTGATGGCCCTGCATGCGAGCGACCCCGTGTAGCGCTCCCAGTGATCCCGTACCAGATTCGGCCGGGAGGGGCCGTTTTGCGTTGGAGTCCGGCGAGTCGCCTTCGTTGGTGTGAGTGTCGCCACGCCTACGCCTACCCTAACACCTTAGTGTTGGCCGTGGCAAAGGAGCGGAAGGCGTTGGCGAAAGATAATGCTAGGCTTGAGACTGAGGTGAAGCAGTTGAGGGCAGATAATGAGAAACAAGCTAAGCGCATTCAGGATTTGAAGTACGATGTACTAGAGGTTGAGGATAGAGTTGATGATCTCTGTACCCAGCTTAGGGAGACGCGTGAGCGCGAGTCCAAGAAGGCTCGAAAGGTAAAGAATCGAGCCGCTGCGATCCTGAACCTCTGCGCCAAGGTGGTGGAGGGAGTGAGCGACGAGGACTCCTGTGCGGGGTCTGAGGCTGGGGTTGGATCCACTCCGTCGGGTGGGTCTCATAGCTCGTCATCGGTCTAGGTTACGACTCCTAGAGTTGTTGTGGATAGTTTTGGTCTTGTATATAGGGCGGATAGGGAGTAGGGCCTTAGCTAATCATTTTGTACGGCTAGATTAGCTACGTGTATATTTCTTTTGATGAGGTCATTCCCTTGGGGATTGTCCATGCTTGTACTTGACTTGACTGATTGTATATATGTGTGTTGTTTGTCTTGTTTGTAATGTATATGTGTGTGTTTGGAAAGTTTTGAGTATACTTACATGCATTGTTCTATATTGGTTTAGTACCATTGCCTAGATCATATAAAGTATGGAAGGAACACGTAATGGACGGGGACGTGGGCGCGGAAATAGACAACCCACACCGGATAAGGGTATTGGGGAAACTTCTACGGGACCTAACCCTGACCCCAATGTGCAAATCGCTGCCGCTATGCAGCAAATGACTAACTTGCTAGCACAAGTGGTGCAGCAACAAGGCCAGAATACAAACCCTAATCCTGGAAACCCTGGTAACCACATCGAGAGCGAAGACAGAGCTCTCGAACGTTTTCAAAAGTTTGCTCCACCCAAATTCATTGGGGGACTTGATCCGGATGTTGCCGAGCGATGGCTCGAGAAGATGGTTGATACTTTTGCGGCTTTGCACTACACCGATGAACGACAGGTGACTTTTGCCGTATTCCAGTTCGAAGGGGCGGCCCGTTCCTGGTGGAACGTCATACGACAAAAATGGGAACGGGAACAAACGCCCAGGACTTGGGTGAATTTCATTCGGGAATTTAACGCGAAATTCTTCCCTCCTCTAGTTCAGGAAAGGAAGGAAGACGAGTTCATCCGACTCCGCCAAGGAACTCAATCGGTGGCGGAATACGAGAGCCAGTTCACCCATTTGTCCAAATTTGTGCCTGAGCTGATCATGACAGAGCAACGGCGAATCAGGCGTTTCATTCAGGGCTTGAATGTCGAAATTCAAAAGGACCTCGCAGTGGCTCAAATCAATGCTTTTAGCGAGGTCGTAGAAAAGGCCCAAAGGGTAGAGAGTGCTCGATTGCAAGTCCGGAACTTCCAGGCAAAGAAGCGGGGCATTCCTGGAAGCAGTTCTGGACAAGGGGACAAAGGTACTCCTTCCAAGTTTGGACGCGGAGCTGGAGGTGGACGACAGTCAGGTTCCGGCAGAGGGGCTCAGTCTAGGGGCAGCCCAGCCAGGAGAGGCCAAGGTGGAAACTTCCAGAGGGGCTCAGGTTCGGCATCTCGTGGACCTTGCGGGTACTGCGGAAAGCTGATTCACTCTGAAGACAATTGCTGGAAGAAGGGATGCAAATGTCTGCGTTGCGGAAGCGCAGACCACCAGCTTGCTACCTGCCCACTCATAATGCAAGACGGAAGGGGAACTCAAACCACGCCAAAGACCAATACGGGACCGAATAAGGGGAATGAGGCAAAACCTAAAGTGCCAGCTCGAGTCTATTCCTTAGAACCTCGACAGGTCCCAGAATCCTCAGAGGTCGTAGAAGGTACGATCCCTATTTTCCACCGTTTTGCCAAAGTTTTAATTGATCCTAGTGCCACCCATTCCTTTGTTAACCCTGATTTCATGTGTGGCATCGATATAAAACCTTCTAGTTTACCATACGACCTAGAAGTTAGTACACCTATGGGGAATCAACGCTTGGTTACTAGTATGGTTTATAAGGATTGTGAAATGTGGGTAGGAGAGAAAAGATTGTTAGGGGATTTTATAAGTCTGGTCATTAAGGGGTATGATGTGATTTTGGGTATGGATTGGTTAGCCAAGTATAATGCCCAACTGGATTGTAAAACGAAAGTGGTGGAATTCCGTATCCCTGGTGAGGCAACCATAAGGTTGGATATAAGGGGTAGGTTAGCCTCATCAGCTTTAATTTCGGGCATTCGAGCTAGGAAATTGCTAAGTAGAGGAGCGCAAGGATTTTTGGCCTTTTTGATTAACACCCCTACGGATAAGTTGAAAGTGGAGGATGTGGCCATAGTGAAGGAATTTCCGGACGTGTTTCCTGATGAATTAGTAGCCTTACCTCCAGAAAGAGAAATTGAATTCAAAATAGACTTGCTACCGGGAGCCTCACCCATCTCAAAAACACCATACCGAATGGCTCCTGCCGAGCTCAAGGAGCTAAAGTTGCAATTACAGGACCTTCTGGAGCGGGGATTCATTCAAGAGAGTGGGTCTCCTTGGGGAGCTCTTGTACTGTTTGTAAAGAAAAAAGATGGTGGTTTGAGGATGTGTATTGATTATCGGGGCCTGAATAATATTACAATTAAAAATAAGTATCCACTGCCCCATATCGATGAGCTATTTGATCAGTTGCAAGGAGCGGTGGTTTTCTCGAAACTGGACCTCCGCCAAGGGTACTACCAGTTATTAATCAGAAAGGAGGATATTCCGAAGACCGCCTTCAACTCGAGATATGGGCATTACGAGTTCGCAGTTATGCCCTTTGGACTAACCAATGCTCCTGCCGCCTTCATGGACCTAATGCATAGGGTTTTTATGCCCTACCTGGATCGATTTGTAGTAGTCTTCATCGATGACATCCTGGTCTATTCCAAGACCCGTGAAGAGCATGAGCAACACTTGAAGACTATCTTACAAACCCTGAGAGACCATCAACTGTATGCCAAGTTCAGCAAGTGCGAATTTTGGCTGGAGAAAATTGCTTTTCTGGGACATGTAATTTCTCAAGAGGGTATTTCAGTCGACCCGGCGAAAGTGGAGGCTGTGCTAATTGGAAGAGGCCAGAAACTCCCACAGAGGTCCGCAGCTTTCTAGGACTGGCTGGATATTACCGACGTTTTATCAAGAACTTCTCCAAACTAGCCGGTCCTTTAACCGATTTGACGAAGAAACATGGTCGGTTCTTATGGAACGCCCGAAATGAGACAAGTTTTCAAGAATTAAAGTAAAGATTGACCATGGCTCCAGTTCTAGTCTTACCAAACTGGGTGGACGGATATGCTGTGTACACTGATGCATCACGAGAAGGCCTGGGTTGTGTATTAATGCAAAACCGAAATGTGATCTCTTTTGCCTCGAGGAAGTTAAAACCCCACGAGCAAAATTACCCGACCCACGATCTGGAGCTAACTGCAGTTGTTTTTGCTCTGAAGAAGTGGAGGCACTACTTATATGGAGTAACTTTCGAGGTTTACTCCGATCATAAAAGCCTGAGGTATCTTTTCTCACAGAAGGAATTAAACATGAGGCAGCGATGATGGATGGAATTCCTGGAGGATCATGACTGTACCATCAACTACCATCCGGGAAAAGCAAACGTGGTGGCCGATGCCCTAAGTCGCAAAGCTCAGGTCGCGAGTCTAATGATCAAAGAGTGGGAATTGTTAGACTCCGTGTGTGAATGGAAACCCTGCCCTGGGAGCCATAAGGTGATTTTTGGCAATATTAAAGTGACTTCTACCTTTTTGGAAAGGATTAAAGAAGCTCAAAAGGAAGATGCATTGGTACAGAAATGGGGAGAGAAAGTGGGAAAAGGAGAAACCACTGATTTCAATTTTGGTCCTGAGGGTATTTTAAAATACCGAAACCGGATAGTGGTGCCGAAAGATGAATCATTGAAAACGGAGATTCTAGAAGAAACCCATCGATCCAAGTATACAATTCATCCGGGGAGTAGCAAGATGTATCAGGACCTGAAAGGAAACTATTGGTAGAACAATATGAAGAAGGAAATCGCTCTGTACGTGCAGAAATGCCTCGTGTGCCAACAAGTTAAAGCAGAGCATCAAAAACCATCGGGCTTGTTACAGCCCCTTGAGATACCCGAGTGGAAGTGGGAAAACATCACTATGGACTTCGTTTCAAGTTTGCCGCGAACGCAGCGAGGACACGATGCCGTTTGGGTGATCGTCGATCGGTTAACCAAGTCGGCCCATTTCTTGCCGGTGAACATGAAGTATTCCATGGAC
Source organism: Coffea arabica (assembly GCF_036785885.1). Classification (NCBI taxonomy): domain Eukaryota; kingdom Viridiplantae; phylum Streptophyta; class Magnoliopsida; order Gentianales; family Rubiaceae; genus Coffea; species Coffea arabica. The sequence goes on from NC_092316.1 coordinate 24,436,009, forward strand.
AAGTTGGCTCAACCGTACATGAACGAGATCGTAAGGCTACACGGCGTTCCAGTCAGTATCGTCTCTGATCGAGATCCACGTTTTGTATCTCGGTTTTGGCAAAAGTTTCAGGAGACTCTAGGGACGAAACTCAACTTGAGCACGACTTATCACCTTCAGACGGATGGACAATCAGAACGAACCATCCAAACTCTCGAGGACATGCTACGAATTTGCATTCTGGATTTTGGAGGCAACTGGGGTCAACACATGACCTTGGTAGAGTTTGCGTACAACAACAACTACCATTCGTCGATTCAAATGGCTCCATATGAAGCATTATATGGACGAAAATGCCGGTCGCCGATTTACTAGGATGAAGTTGGCGAAAAGAAGGCACTAGACCCGGTAACTATTCCATGGATGGAAGAGGCTCGAGAGAAGGTCAAGTTGATACGGCAACGACTCCAAACAGCTCAAAGCCGACAAAAGAGCTACGCGGATAATCGAAGAAAAGACTTGGAGTTCGAAGTTGGAGACAACGTATTCCTCAAGATCACACCCTTACGGAGTGTCACAGCAGGCAAAGGAAAGAAGCTTCAACCGCGGTACGTCGGACCCTACAAGATCCTCCAGAGGGTAGGAGCGGTCGCGTATCGATTAGAGCTGCCGTCCAATCTCTCTCGAATTCACGACTTATTCCACGTCTCGATGCTAAAAAAATATTATCCCGACCCATCCCATATCTTACAACCGGAGGAGATCGAAGTAGACGAATCACTTGCTTACGAAGAAAAACCTGTCCAAGTGCTTGACCGGAATGTCAAAGAGCTCCGAAACAAGCAGATTCCGTTAGTGAAGGTACTATGGAGAAACCATGGGATAGAGGAAGCTACCTGGGAAGTGGAAGAAGAAATACGAAAGAAATATCCAAACCTTTTTGGGAGTTAAGGTGAGAAATTTCGAGGGCGAAATTCTTTTAAGGGAGAGAGAGTGCGAGAACCCGTAAATTCCTCCTAATATTTTCCTAGGCTTTTTCCCCTTAATGGCATGTTTTCTGCATTTTCTGGCTTAGGAAAAGTTTCTTGGTGAATATTATGAGTAAATATAGTTTTTAGATGATTTTTCTAGTATTGGATAGTTTTTGAAAAATTAAGGATATATATCGGACGTGGGACCCGCAAGTGCGAAAAGTTCAGAAAAATTCGGCCAACTAGGTTAAGTTTTGCATACTGGAATTAAGTTACCGGGTGTTAAGAGATAAGTAGAGGGTGCTAAGTGGATTGATATAAGAGAGACAAGGTTGGTGAGCATTTAATAAAAGATGACAAGTGTCACCATTTGATTGGGCTTACCTTAAGACTTTTCTTACCATTGACTTAAATAACCAAAAAATGACCCAAAAATCCTCAAAAAAAATCCTCCTTGAAGCCGGCCCTCTCTTGCTCTCTTTCTCTCTCTCCTACTCCAAGCACAAGGAAGAAAACACTTCAATCTTGTTCCAAATCATCAAAACTAATGACTTAAGGAGGTGGGAAAAGTGATTAATTGCAACCAATTTCTGGTTTGGAAGAAATTTCAGAAAACTAGGGTTCTTGAGGGAGCATTCTGTCCGAAATTTTAGGTCTTAGATAGAGGCCGAATTGGCCTTATCTTAAAACATGAAAGTTGTAGGGAATGACATTTTAGAGGTGCTTACAAAATTTCAGGTCAATCAGAGTAGTGTAGAATGAGATAAGTCGAAATTACTATTGTTGTTCTGGTTTTACCCGAAATTGAGAAGTGCGTCTGTAATGGGTTGTTTTGGCTGGAATTACTTCCGAATTGGTTGTTTAGGCCTTATGATGAAATTTAACCCTGTTTCTTAGCTTTTAGCTGGTTTTGGAATTTCTGGATTTGGACTTGTAGAGGCTGAGTTATGATGTTTCCGCTAGAATGCGTTTTGGTGAATCTGTTTTACGTTTTTGATGTAGTATATTGCACTTTTGACCTGTTTGCACTCAAAACTGGGTTGAATGACCTTCTGTGATGTTGTAGCCCTGTCTTTTAGCTTGAAGATGGTGGGTCTTGCACCCTCATCTGATAATTGTAGTGAAATTGGTACCATTACCGTAAAATGAGGACAAAAACTGTTTTTTTTCAGGGCCAAAGCTAGTTGCATTTCCGAAATTTCTGGTTTCCTTTAATGTTTGTATATGCTTATGGAACCCTATTGGGGTCATGTTTGGCCTTGGTTTATGACTCGTTATCGAGTCTCATGGTATTTGTTTGCATGTTTTAGGACGTGACCGTGGTGCACAACGTTCTTTTGATGGAAGTGCATGAAACCACATTTGCGAGCTTGGTGAGTGTACTACTCACTTGTGTGCTATTATATGGCTTTGATATTTGAACTTGAGATGTTGAATGTTAATTGATTGGAGTGAGAGTGTACTTTATCATTCTCACTTATTGTTTCGCATGTTATTGAAAAGTTATTGGAATGTTATATGAGATGTTATATGAAATGAAATGCCTGACTTGGTGTCGTTTGGACGAGTCTCCAACGACTACAAATGTTATCAATGAGCTCAACCCCATTGGTAATTGATTGAATCGAGCCGGCGAGGGATTGGTCGTGCCAATTAATGTGCCTTGGGGCAATGTTATATGGAATCTTGTAGTATGAGAGACTCTCGATTCCGGTTTACTCGAGTAATACCACAATGCAAGTGTTTGGATTTCAGGCCCGGTTGGGGAATGTTAGGTAGAAGGTATGGAAGTAAAGTGGAGTCTACGGTTGGTTATTGTTGAACATTGACGTAGAGTCAATGACGTCCGATCAAGAAATGCAAACGAGGAAAAGGGCTCTTGAGAGCCATCTGTATCCTTTTATCACCATATTTGACGTGTGCCTTTGCTTATTTTTATTATATTGATTGAAAGCTTGATGCTTATATGCACTTGGTTGCGTAAGTGATAGTATCAAACTGGGCAATTAGCTCACACCGCTTCTTTTGTTTTCCTTACAGGAATATGACTCTTTTGGAATGAATCTTGATAGATGGTTGCCGAATGAACTAAATGTATATTTTTTGTTTTGTGTATGAAGTGAAACCCTAAATGTATCTTTAGGGCCGTTTTCACTTTCAATTTGGCAAACCTTGTATATATTCACTTTTGACAACTTTTGTATGTCACTTTGGATCGTATTTGCTAAAGTTCAAAATGTGAATGTTTGTTCGATATTTGGTTGCGTTCTGACGGGTCGGTTACTATTCATGACCGACTCCGAATTTCATTTTTTTTATTTTGGGTTATTTTGCCCTTTTGCCTTGTTTACGCGCGTTTATAAGTTCCGGAACGAAATAGATCGGTCTAAACTGCACCGTTAGTCCTGGCGAGAGTTGGGCAGGCAGTCCGCTAACCTCTTTGGCTTGCCTTAGGGGAAGGTGGGGCTGTCACAATAAAAGTACGGAGACGGGAATGAGAGGCACCTCCCACTCGGATTGAGTGTGGTACATACTGCCGCTCCGCAGTTACAACTCAAGTACAAGTATATCAAATCAATTGCAACAATAAACAAGTATATATCATATTAGGGCAAGTGTGATAAAGTACACTCTTTCCCGACCAACAAATTACATATCATTAAATCACATTGGTCAAGTATTGGAAATAAATGTCCAGTTCAATCAGGTATTTGGAAGCACTCACCAAAAGTCTAGTGCCTCTAAAAATCCCGTTCCGGTTCAACTCCTTGGTTGAAATCCAAATCTGCGATAAAATATCATTTACGAATGTAAATCTTTCTAGAGTTCGACACATAAGAGTTTCGCTTCAAGAAAATTAAGTATATGCAACTCGTTAGGAAGTATTCAAGATACTTATCAAATTCCGTGTTAGGCTCGAAAACAACCCTCTTTTCTAGGCGACCACACAATGGAGCAGTTGATGAGAAAGCACAAGTGCTTGTGAGTAGAAGACATAAACAAAGTACAGATTTCAAACGTAACAATAAGTAAATAAAAAGGAAAGTATAGCAAACCAATTAACTACCCAACTCCTCTTGAACTTGTAGGTTAATTCAAACAAGCTATTTCAAGTTGATAAATTACAATCACTCTTGTGTACAAACGAAGGTTTACCTCCTCCTTACCCCGAACTCCACTCGGTCAAGTCAGGACATTTTATTATCCCTCAAGACAACCCTCACAGAGCTACACTCATGAAGTATTCACTCACAAATGAAAAGCTTACAATGAACCTCACACCACTAAGACTACAAATCTTCTTTGAAGAGTATTTTCTCACTAAAATCACTCTAGATCTTTTGTATCTTCAGTGTGCAAAAGTTGTTTGAAATATCTGACCAACCACTATTTATATAGGATCAAGAAAGTGCCTCATTAGTGCTTTCAAGGGATAGAAAATAACTGAAGAGTCAACTAGCCGTTGGAGTGTCGAACGTCCGATAGCCCTGTTTTATGCGTCCGACGGCAGGCAGTGAATTTAAGAGATTTTTTTTAATTCTTTCGGACGTCCGGTGCAAGCTTTTTGTGCGTCCGACAGCAAACAAAGAGATTTGAGAAATTATCTTGTTTCTATCGGACGTCCGGTAGAGACATATTCAGCATCCGATAGTTTTGTCGACTTCGAAGGATCCTATCGGACGTTTGAAGCATGCGTCCAAAGTTGTGCAATGATTATTGGACGTCCGGTACTATCTTCTTGAGCGTCCGATAGGTTCAGCATACTCTGTCTTTTTCAAATGTGCTTAATCTTTGAACCTGATTTGTTTCATTACTGAAAAAGCCTTTGAGGAGATGTTAGCAACATCCATTTGTTTTGTAATCATCAAAAGCTAGGGACCAAGGTCAACATTCCGAAAAATTCATGCTCTGTGACGCCCCGAAAAAAAAAGAGTTTGAGAACCCGAAAATTTTCTAATTTTCTAGGGTTTATTTTTTTTAACGCCCGCCTTTTCTACATTTTCTTGATTAGAAAAATTTTCCAGATAAAGTTTATGAGCAAAAATAGTTTTAAAATGATTTTTCTAGTATCGGTTAGTTTTTGAGAAATTAAATGCGTATTTTGGACGTGGGACCCGCTAGTGCGGTAAATGCATTATATTTTTGACAATTTGTTGGAATTTTGTATTAAGTGATATTATTTTACAAGGTGCTAAGAGATAATTAGAGGTTACATAGATGGTTTAATCTTGGAGAGACAAAAGGATAAGATTAAAATCCTAGAGGACCATTTGTCACCTAACTATTGGACCTTGACTTTGACTTGGACTTGTCTTAACCTTTACTAAACCAAATTTTGACCCAATTTCTTCCATTTTTATTGTCTTGGCCGAAATTTTTGGTGAGGAAAGAACAAGAGAGAGTTTCTTCAACTTCAACTTCAATTCTTGCTCAAATCTTGAGTTCCAACCGATTAAATTGCAAATCACTCCATAAAACTTGCTAGCTGAGGAAGATTGGAGCTCTTGGTGGAGTTATTTGGAAGGTTAAGGTGCCTAGTTGTTCTCTCTCTTCTATTGTTAAGGTGAGTGGTGATTGAACTTCCTCCTACACTTAATGAAGCTTAAGTTATGCACAGTGGGGGCTAAAGTGCTGAAATTTGTGGTTTATTTCTTGGTTTGAGATGAATTGGTGAAGTTTTTGATTTATTGATGATTTTTCTGGTTTAATTTGATCATGATGTTGTGGCTGTCCATGATGGTTGAAAATGATGTTTAATAACTCTAGTAGGTGTAAATGATTGGTAATTGCAACCAATTTTGGGTTTGGAAGGAATTTGAGAAAGTTAGGGTTTTATATCCCCAATTCTGTCCGGTTTTGTATCTCATGGTTAGAGGCCGAATTGGCCTTGGCTTAAAACATGAAAGTTGTAGGTATTGATATTTTAAAGGTGCCTGTAAAATATCAGGTGAATTGGAGTAGTGTGGAGTGAGAAAAGTCAGAAATACTGAGACTGGTCTGGGAAGGGGTGCTGCGAACAGGGTTGCCTTTTCACTCAATTTGACCGTGACTTTTCACCCTGATCCTCACCGAATTAGATTTTGGCCGAAACATGAAAGTTGTATCCAAGGCTATAAAATAGTTTCCTGTAAATTTTCAGCTTGATCCAACCACTGTAGCATGTGAAATGACCGAAATACCCTTGACTGTTTTTGAAACCTGTTTCGCGCCCAGATTTTTGTTTTCGTGTAGTCTTCCATTTTCGAACATGAAAATGCACGATTTGGCCTTTGAGGTCTTCTGATGAAATGTAGCTTGATGTATTAGCTACCATATACCTTTGGAATTTCTGGACTTGGACTTGTAGAGCCTGAGTTATGATGTTTCCGCTAGAATACGTTTTGGTGAATCTGTTTTACGTTTTTGATGTGGTATCTTGCCTTTTTGACCTGTTTGCACTCGAAACTGGGTTGAGTGACCTTCTGTAATATTGTATCCCTGACTCTTAGCTTCGAAACGGTGGGTCTTTCACCTTCATCCGACAATCGTACCGCCTTTGGTACCATTACCGTAAAATGACGTCAAAACTATTTTTCTGGTTTTGAGCTTAACTTTCATTTCCGGACTTTTCCCTAGCTTGACTTGTGCTAGTACTACTTGGAGCTTGCTGAATGGCTATTGGATGAACTTATTTGTGTGACTTTGGAACTGGCTGAGGAAATAATGAAGCCATGATGGCTGGGAAAGTAAGCAAATTTAGGGGAAGTGATGTCCGAACTTTTAAAGGACTTGTTTACATTGAGTTTGTGATCTAAGACTTGGATTTGAGCAAGGCAATGTTACATGATGGATGATTTCTGAGCCATGGAGGTGAGTGACCTCAAACTACTTCTAAAGTGATTTATGAACCGTTTCTTACATTATTTACTTTTGAACTGTTTCCAAAGTTACTTTTGAAATGTTTTCTTGCATATCATGTGTGCTGGCATTTGAGTGTGCCTTGTTTGCTATATTTCTTGACTTCATGACTTGTATTTTGGTTGATAACGTGTTAAGCGCTTATAATGATTTCCAAAACGAGTTTTCGAGGCGAGTGTGTACTTTATCGCACTCGACCTCGATAAAGGTGAAATTTTCGATTGAAATGTTACTTGCGCATGAATGTAAGCCTTTTGGGCTGAACTGGCCATTGCCCCTTGTTACCGGTCATCTTGAGCCAGAAGCGGACTCGGTCAGGCGATTAGGAACTTGGGTGAACGTTTGGTATACTCGAGTATTACCTATGTAGGTTGGTGGAGCCTGGCCAAAAGCCAGGGACGGGGTGAATGAAATGAAATGAAATGAATGACCAAATGAGCGAGGAAATGTCAGGAGAATGAATGTATCCTTTCATGAATGTTACTATCGCTTTCCATTGTAAATGTTTCTTGAATTATTGATAATCCTTATTTACTGTTTTGCAAATGATGTAGTTGTTTCCGGATTTATCATTTAATTTATGACATCATTGCTATATGACATCATTGAAGTGAACTATTGTGAAATCGAGTTGATTAATGATTTTCTGGTTACTCGCTGAGCTTTTAGCTCACCCCGAAAACTATTTTATTCCCCTCCACAGGGCTCGTGGCGAAGGAAGGACTTGTAGTACTTGTGCACGTGTATGGATGGCCTAAACTTTGTACAATTTTGGATTTGGAATTATTTTATGTATATTTGGGATTAGTTTCCGCTGCATTTATGACATGTAATTATTGGAGACGGATGTGTATTTGTGGACCATTTGATGTATACTTGAGATTTGTATTGTATTTATTTGAGGACTGTAGTGAACGACTGAGTCCCGGCGAGAGCTGGGCGGGCGACCCGCCGAACCCTGGGGTACGCCCTAGGGAGAGGTGGGGCCGTCACATGCTCGCTCGTTTCGTTTCGGTAAGGAAGTGGTTAAAATTTTAAAGCTCCCATTGGAGTCGAAAAAAATGAGGAAAACATATTTCAAGTAGTCGTTATTTCCATTTTTCAAAGGGTACAAGGTTCGGCCGAATTCTAACTTATAGATCTCGATAAACAAGATGCAAATATCCTAGATGGTTCATGTGGTATTCGCTCTCAAGCCTTACTCAAGTCGTAAGTATCTCTTTCTAGTCCTCGAGCGTAAATTTGGGCAGCATGCCCTTTGTATTTACCTATTTTCCAGCCATTTATGGTTTCATTATTTTTCTCAATCAGTCCCAACATTACACACAACATAAATAGCCATTCAATAGGCTCAATTTCATATGATTACCAAACCAAGCTAGAAAAATTGACCGGAAATGAAGTTGAAGGCCTAAAATCAAAGGCAGATTTGACGTCATTTAGAGTATCGGACACAATCGAAGCTACGCTTATCGGAGTAGGGTGAAATTTATACCATTTTGAAGCTAAGACAGAGTGCTACAACTTTGATGAAGACTACTCGGTCCAGTTCATAGTGTATCTAGGTCAAAAGTCTGGATTATAGAACCAAAATCTCACATTTGGGCTAGTTAACCGTATTATGCGTAAAATGATAATAACTCAGGCTACCGAAGTCCGATTGAGGTGTTTTCAGTTGCATGGGAAAGCTGAAACATAGGGCTAAAACTTTTATGTTTTGACTAAAAGCTAGTTCAGTACACATCAAGGTGAACAAATGCAACCAACTTAGTGTACTGTCAAAACTGTCCACTGACTTTACTCCTATGGCAGTCAGGGTATTTTCATCTTTTCACAGGTTACGTTGCTGCGATTGAGTTGAAATTTTGTACAAAATCATAAAATATCATTATATACAACTTTCATGTTTTGTGCTAACCCTAATTCATCCTCTAACATAATGAACTAGAACCAGGCAGAACTGAAGCTACAATTTCCAGAAATCTGGAATTTTATCATATTCAAGCTATAATTCACATTTCTACCTTAAAACCACAACTACTTTCTCCTTTACAGGATTATATACCATATATATACACCATATAACACCTAACCAAAAGGAATTATAAGTAAATCAATCAAAACCCTAACTTAAAATTCATCACTCCAATCATCAAAATCGCTTGAAATAGGCATCACAAGCACAATTCTAAACTTAATACCCAACTTAATCATGAGTAATGGAGAAAGAAAGGGTGATCAGCCATTATACCTCAAGACAAGAGCTTGCAAGAGTGATCCTCCACTTCTCCTTGAAATTTTTGGTTCCTTAAGCTTCCCAAGTTTCCAAACTAGTGATTAATCGGTTTAGTTTTTCTTGTTTGCACTCAAAAGATTGGATTTAAGGTTAAAAATTGAAAACTCTCTTCACTCTTTTGCCTCTCCTTGCTCTCGGCCAAAACAGAAAAAAATGGTGAAGAATGAACTCAAATGAAAGATAAGAAGGCACGACATTGGCTTGGTCAAGGAACCATAGGTGGCCAACACTTGTCACCACCAAAACCAACTAAAATTTTGTTTTCTTTTCCTTGCATTTTGGGTCAATAATTTCGGCTATAAGGGCTGAGGATGAGGGAGATATTTTACAACAATATCAAGGATATATGGTGGTAGGGAAGTGGTAGTCAAGTGGTGTGTTCAAACGGTAGTGATCGATACCCGTTGGTTTGAGATTTTTCCTAAATCGCGTATACTAGGGTTTTAACTTATAATTCGCTAACTTATTATTACCTCTTCTAATTACACACTTAATATTATCTAAAATTCACTCTTAATCACCAAATTTGATCTACATTCTGTACCGAATAGTCACACTATGAAAAAATGTAAAAACCCTAATTCGCGCTAACTTGAAATCAGAAAGAGAAAACCCTTACTTCTATATTCATTTGCACTTATTGTGGGGTGATTGGATAGTAGGGCTATTATAAAGTAATAATTTCCAAATAATTAAAAAAAATATAAGGAATTTACAAGTCCTCACATTATGTAATTGCAGTTTGGAGTGGTAAGTATCACTTTTAGCTTGATATTTTAAGTTTGGAAAGTTAGCTTGACGATTATGTGCCATTAGGGTTTGTACACTTTAATTTGAAGTCATTTCACTAGTTATCTTGAGTTGCTAGTTCTTTGATCGGCCAAGTCCCAGCGAGAGTTGGGCAGGCAGTCCGCTGATACCCTAGGGTTCGCTCTAGGGAGAGGTAGGGCTATCACACAAAGTCAAAGTGAGTCGCATAGGTATCAACTAGTATCGTTGTTCAAGAAACTGACCCTTTACTCTTCAAATCAATCTCGCACAATTCTCTTCTTTTCTCGCCAACCCAATATAAAAACCCTCAAACATTAAATCTTACTATCCATCAAGAACATAGATGCTTAACATTGCACGTAAACTTCTCAATATCCCACAGTCCGGCATCTTAAACTTTAAGCCTAGGATACACTATAGTGATCTGAAACCTAAACTCTGATACCACCTGTGAAGACCTCACCTCCCCCCTAGGGCGTACCAAGGGCTTGGCGGATCGCCTGCCCAACTCTCGCCTGGACTCACTAATTCACTCAATCAACTCTCAAGAGCAAGTAAAGATGTGCCAGTCAAACTTAACATATATACAAACATTAATACAGATATACAATCCTCAAGGTTAAGTACAAAAAGTTCAAGATCCAACCAACTACTAATACTATCACTATTACACAACAAAAGTTCTAGTCACAAGTTTAGTTTTCCTCTAATAACTCATTCTTGCTCTCAAATCTTGTAAGGAAAACAAATGTAACAGAATAGAGGGATGAGTTAAAGCTCAGTGAGGTTCCCATACACATAATCAAGCAATTGAAATAAGGACATTAGTCATTTAATAACAATCAATCGAGAAAGCATTCACAATATAAAAGTAATGAGAATACACTCATTAAAAGGATACATGCTCACGTGGAGCCATTCGTTCATTCATTCGCCAACCATTTTTCTTATCCCTCCAATATTAGAAAACATTTTTGCAAGTGAAAACTCCTTCAGTGTTCTTGATATTCATTCATTGATTTTATTTCCCACCACTAGCCAATTCACTAGCCAGTTCTCCACCAACCTTTGTGGTCATATTCGAGTATACCAAACATTATCCCAGGATCACTAGTCGCTCGACCAAGTCCATTTCTGGCTCGAGTCGATTGGCAATGAATGGCAAGGGCCAAATTCAGCCAAAAGACTTATATTCATGCACAAGTGGCATTCAATCATTAAAAATTCACTTTTTGCTTGGGTCGAGTGCAATAAAGTATACACTCACCCATCAAAAATCCATTTAACGATCATTAGAAAGTATTTTAATACTCAAACAAATATTCACAACAAGTACACAGTCATTTAATACACAAACATTCAAGAAATACTCACCCTAAACAAGTCACGTTTTATCAAAATTCAGTTCAGGGTCGGCACCTTGGCCATTTTCGAAATCTGCAGTCAAATATTGTCCACAAAGAGCCAATCATACATGAGTGCAAGCTACATAACTTATATTTGTATATCAAAGGAAAAATACATAAGTATAGTAAGTCATATAGGCAAGGTGCACGCATAGTTTGTAAAAGAAAATGATAATAAACGGTTAAGTTCAAAGTCAATATGTGCAACTAAAAATCATGTTTTGAATACTTGTTTAGAATGTTAGAAATCAAGTTTAGAATGTTAGAAATCAGGTTTAGAACACTTGAGAAGTACATGTTAAGTCGGACCAAAGAAACGGAAAACAAGAGAAAGGCAACAAGAAACAATGAAGATGGCTGCTTTGCCATCCTTTGGTGTTTTGATTACAACTGAAGCTACACTTATCAGATTAAGGCAAATTTTATGGCATTTCGAACCTAAGACATAGACCTAAATTTCCTATGAAAACATCGACACCCAGTTCTTGCATTTTCAGGTAAAAATTGGACGGTCAGAAACATATGAAAAACAGGTTAGAAAATTGGAGTTTTTGCGTATCAGGAGTGCTCCGGCCAAATCATAAGCTAAAATGATCCAATTGATCTGAAATTTTACAGGTAGAAATTTAACTTAAATCCCTATAACTTTCATATTTTGTCGAAAAGATGATTCAGTCCATAAGTCAGTCAAATTCGAGCCTCACTTTGCTACTTCATCCATTAAAAGATAGAACAGGTATGCAATTTCAGTCAAATTTGAAAAATCACAGATATTCATGGGAATTGAGAAAAAGGCTGAAATTTTCACGGTTGATAGTATTCTGACTTTGTTTTCAAATGCAACAAATGGAACTCAATTCTGACTTTTCTACAACAAGATATAGCATATTTCCTAAGACTGCCCAAGAGTTCTTGCGGACAAATTTTCAGCAGCACCTCCTTTATGTTCACTAATTTTTCCAACTAATTCAAGGCTTCATTCCTACCCCAAAACAGCCTCAACTCAAGTATACACATACCAAACCCACAACTCACTAAAGCAAACATATATACAGCATATGACCATCACCTATTCAAGTTAGAAAATGAAATCCTAAGCTGAAATTCCCACTCACAAGTTGAAATTTTCTTTAGGCAAGTCAAACTAGCATATAAAAGCCATATATTTCTCACACTCTCCCCCTCTTAACAGAAATTTGTCCTCAAAATTCTCACATTCATAAGATTTTGGAACGAGTTGTTGATCCAAAGAGTATACTCGAGCTGATGCCATGGATCTGTTTCCTCTTTCTTGATTCGGCCTAGAAGTAATTTGATCCCTTTGCTGCACATTCAACCCTCTTTGTTGTTTCTTCGGACAATTTTGAAGTTGATTATCATCATTTTCATATATCATGCATTTCTTTCCCTCCTCGGTATGATTTGTGTTCCCACAGTAACCACAAGCTAATCGAGGAGCTTCTATTGAATTCTTTAGAGAGACTTCCTCTTGTCATCCTCTTCTTACCTGACTTTTTCTCGTTGAACTTCCCTCATATTGTCATTGCATCCATGGTGGGTAAGGTGGAAGGTTTACTCTTCTAACTTTGAAAAGTGGTACAGTATCCTTATGTTCCTCAGGCTCACTACTCGACGCACTTCTTTTTCGTACTTGGAATGCTTTTACTTGCGCCCTTGAAAAAAGAAGAAAATGATGAGGATAAAAGAAAAAGAAAATAAAAGGTGGGGATAACTTTAGTAAAAACCCAAAAGGGCGTAAAGGTAGGGTTTTATGAGGAAAGACGAGCTTGGAATGGAATGGCTGGAGACTTAGTTCATTGGAATTTCTCTTCACATTGTGATTTTTTGCCAGCATTGAACTTCGGAGGAACGATATCCAAAGGGTCAAACGTAGCATTTTGTTCGAGAATCAAAGTGTTTTTATTCACCAAACGTAAACTTTTGAGTGTATAGGTTCATTTCTCTAAAATCAATTTTCTATCAATAAAGGTAAATCGTTGCTTTCATGTCACTTGAATTTTAATCATTTTTCTATAAATAAAATATTTTCTTGTGTTTCATTGTCTCATTTATTTCTTTAGATTTATCAAATGGCAATCTCTCTGATTTATTGAAAATCCCTCGATACCAAATGTCATATCTCATTAGCGTTGGAAGTCAATGAAACTTGATACAGTTCATAGAGCAAAGTTGAGTTTTGCAACATTGAGGGGAAAACATCAAAATACTCATGTGTTGAGTTGAGTTGAGTTTTACACATTTCTTGAAAGTTAGATGAGTCGAATGGTGGTGGTATTATTTGTTATTAGGATTTTTCTTTCTCTTGCAGGTACATACGCGTTTCAAAGAACAAAACTGGGGCAAATTTTTATATAATTATGGTATGTCGCCCAAGAATTGAATATTCATGATTCAGACCGAGGAGGAGGTGTGAATCAAAATCTTAAGGAGGAATAACAATGCCATAATGCAAAATAAATGATCGATTGCTCAATAATTGGTTGAAACTGGGGCAAATTATGTGAAAAGATTTTCCAGACTTGGGTTGTATCCCACTGACCGTTTTATCGTGTTGGATTTGGAATTTTAGCAGGATTGGGTTGTATCCTACTGACCATTTTATCCAACAAGCTTGGGTTGTATCCCACTGACCATTTTATCATGGTAGATTCGGAAACTTGGTAGGCTTGGGTTATATCTCACTGATCATTTTATCGTGTTGGATTTGGAATTTCAGCAGGCTTCGGTTGTATCCCACTGAATATTTTATCGAGCTAATTTGAAATTTCGGCAAGCTTGGGTCGTATCCCATGTATTCCACTAACCGTTTTATCGTGTTGGATTTGGAATCTCGGCAGGCTTGGCTTGTATCCCACTAACCATTTTATCATGGTGCATTTAAAATTTCGGCAGACTTGCGCTCTTGCAATTTCAACCCTTTGGCCTTTCTCAAGAACTTAAAGAATTTCTCAAGAACTTCTCAAGAACTTCCCCCAGCCATACATCAGAAATGATACATATCATGCTAAAATCTGACCCAAACAAACCAGAAACGAGGCAAATGAACCAGAAACAGTAAACAACGACAACTACTAACCAGAAAATGCAAACAGCGTATGACCATACAACCTCCTATGACCACGAAGCAGAGATGCAATGAAGACAACTACTTAAACAGCTGAACGAACAAGGGAAAAAGAAAAAGCAATGCGGACAGCGTTATGAAAGATATCAGGCATGCATTTCTGCCGAAAGCTTTCTGCAACAAATGCAAACCTCCTCTCATTCAAACATCCCTTAACCATTTTAACCAAGCCAAAAACTGGAATCATGGCAATAAAATCACAAAGCTTTCTTCCCATTTTATCCTAAAATCTTGATGCTTATACCCCAGAAAATTAAGCCGAAGGTAAATGACAAAGTTCTGCAATTTTCGGCAAGCTCTGCTGCATTGTTGAGTTTCTCAAATGCCATCCTATCATATCTAATGACCAAACCAACAAAACTTGGATCCAAACAACAAGATTATACAAAAGGTAAACCAGTAAACTACGAAAAGGGATCATCTTTAACAGAGATAGCCCACACTCTTGGACTCACATACGGAACCAAATATGATAGGTCATGCAAATCTGATAACAGGAAGAAAAGATCTACACTTGGCTGGGCTTATTTATCTTAATCATCAACCATAAACACCGAACCAAAAACATCCCAAATTTATCATAAACACCAACGAGGACTCCCAAACCATTATCCAGGCGTTCATCAACCGCAAATCAATAATAACGACAGAAAAATCTAGTCTTGGCATGAGTTCGTGTCTGGAATACCTGGATACAGATCTGTAGAAGGCGATGGGGGCTGGAATGATGATGGTGGAGCCTCGACTTCAATGGCTGCTGGAGCCTTTCCTTCCTCAGCTGCCTCTCTTGTTCACTCCCTCAAAGTCTTCCTCGCTTCTGATTTCTTAGCTACCCTCAGGCTCTCGTTCACTCTCGACTCTCTCTCTTTCCTTTCGGTCGTGGCTATCTGCTTTACACTCCCCCTTTCTGGTTTTCTTTTCTGCCATCCATCTCACCCTCTCTCTCTCTATTTCTCCTCTATCTCTCGGACCCTTGTCCAGATCAGCCGCCAGTCCTATTTTTGATTTTCATCCATCCCCCAAAGCTCTTCCCTTTCTCCTTCAGTTTCTCTCTATTCTTTCTCAGCCGTCACTAGAGTCCCTCTGGTCTCCTCCTTGCTCTCAAGATTTTTCTCTTCTAAACCCTCAGCCCGTAACCCCAGCTCTCCTAAGACTCTTCCTCGCCGTAGCTTTTTCAGATTTTTCAGCCGTCATCCAAACTTCACCCCCATGCTGCGGCTGTTTCCTTTTCTATTTATATGAGACACTCAACCCTAAAACCCTCAGTCCTTTCCTCTAAAATTGCAGACAAAGGGCTGCCCAAGCCCTTCATTGCAAGCTGCGAAAAAAACGCAGCTTGCATGCTGCGGATTTCCCCTTTTTTTTTCAAATCACTTAATTTAAATCACAATAAAAATAATAATAATTCAAACAAACTTAAACTTAAATAAAATGTACAAAATTAATAACCAAAAGATAAAAAATAAAAAAATAAAAAGCTAAGATTTTTCTCTTTTCTTTTCTTCTTTTTCCCTTTTTTTTTCAATTTTTCATCTTTTTTCTTTTTTTCTTCAAGAAAACATGGAATTTAAATCAAAACAACTAAAACATATTTTTTGAATGCTTTTTCTTTTTCTTTTTTTTTCTTTTCGAGAAATTCTATGCTAAAAACTTACAAATAAAAATAATAAAATAAAAACTAAAAAACTAAAAACTAAAAAGTGAATAAAACTTAACACCACAAATAAAAATTAAGACAAAAATAGTAAATGCAAATTACACTAAAATTTTGGTGTCTACATGTATTTTACCGCACTTGCCCTAATATGACTTGTTCTTGCTATTGATTACACTTGACTTGCTCTACATGTACTTGAGATATGTCTTGCCTGGAATTCCGGAAACCCTATGGCTAGTTAATCGAGTCGAGCCGGCAAGGGTCTGATCGATTAGATAACGAACCCTGGGTTACTTGTAATGTCGGATGGAGTGTTATCTCCCCGACTAAACGGTATACTCGAGTATTACCACCCGTGTTTCGAGTGGCGTGCGGGCCCGGAAAAGGGGGTTGATTGGTGGACGTAGATTGGCGTGTAGTGGAGTTTTATTTTGGACTTGTTATGACTTGAAAGTTGGCGGAGTGTCAACTACCACTTGACCAAGCTGGAATGGAGCCCTGATATGGGTTACTATATCCTTACATGTGAATGTAAACCTGATATTACTTGGCTATCTGAAGTACTATTTTCCTGATTGGACTTGTTTGCTCGCTATTTCACTATTACTTTGTTATCACTTGATTTGTTGACCAATTTGATATTTGGGAACTTCACTGAGCTTTGGCTCACCCCGTTAGTTTTGTTTTCCTTACTGGGGTACGAGCGAGGCGTGAGATTTGAGAAAGACTAGCGTAGCCTTTTGTTTTTGAACTTTGACTTTTGGGTCTGTACTCTCGCTATTCTTCGAATGAAACATTTTGTACTTGGATTGTATACGTTTTGCACTAGTTTGAGTATCGAGACTTTGTACCCTAATTCCTATCCTTGTATGTTATAAGCTTGAATTGGGAATGTTATTTATGGTTCATGATGGATGTGTATGTACGTGATTCGTGTGAGCTAGTGAGTGAGTCCTGGCGAGAGCTAGGCAGGCGGTCCGCTGAACCCTTTGGTACGCCTTAGGGGGAGGTGGGGTCGTCACAGGTGGTATCAGAGCTCCTATTGAGCTCGTGCCGGGAGAAGGTTCTCGGACTGTAGGGATTGGCTTGTTAAGTGTGAAACAATTGTTTATTGTTGGGGACCTTAGACATATATGTTGGGTAGGAATCTCTAATACGGGTGATTTGCTCTTGAGCCTGGCCAGCTTGAGTGGTGAATTATCATATTTTCGGATTCTTGTCCCCGAATACCAAAGAGTGATACCTTTACGATAAGTTGAGATCTCGCGTAATATTGAGATAAGTTTGGATTGCGAAAGCAAAGGCACGGGGAATGTGAATAGTATGGACTTGAAATATATTGAAGATATTCATGGGATTTGGGATCCTTCTTATCCACGTGTTTCGAGCCTTGATTAAGTATAGTACCTGAGCGATACGTAGGGTTAATGCTCTCTAAGTTATGTGACTTGTTTTGATTGAATATGTTGTATTGCCTTGCTCTATGATTTAGAGAGGTTTATGATTTGCATTACTCTGTTTTATGCTGTTTATATTTATATAGTTACTTAGTGGGTATATTCTATTATTGATTAGTTGGTTATATTGTTCTAGTTTATTAGCTGCGAAGCATGGAAGATAGAAGAAGTCGGACTAAGAAAGCTAACCGAGAACGCGGCTCTAGGCGAGGCCGTGAGGGTGAGCAAGCACAGGAACCGGTGCCAGAACCGAGAGAGGAGAGGGAGGCAGCGGTTGAGCCACAGCCTGAACCCCAGGTTTCAGGAGGAGATCAGGTGGCAACTGCCATCCAACAGATGACTAACGTTTTAGCTCGGTTGGTGGAACAACAGGGTCAAGCCCCTGTAAATCAACCTAGGGACCCCGATATGGGGCAGGATAGAGCCTTGGAGAGATTCCAAAAGTTCTCCCCACCCAAGTTTTTAGGAGGGCCAGACCCGTATGAGGCTGAGAAATGGCTGGAGGCCATGGTAAATATTTTTGCTGCCCTGAACTATACAGAGGAGAAACAAGTCCAATTCGCTGTTTTTCAGTTTGAGGGGCCAGCTAGGGCCGGGTGGAATGTAGTGAGGGCCAAATGGGAGAGAGAGAGAACTGCATGGACTTGGCTAAACTTTGTACGAGATTTCAACGATAAATATCTTCCTCCTATCGTCCAAGAGAAGCGAGAGGACGATTTCATTAAACTCCGTCAGGGAATGATGAGTGTAACTGAGTATGAGACTCAGTTTACAAAATTGTCTAAATTTGCTCCCGAACTGATAGCTACGGAGCAGAGAAAAGTACAGAGATTTGTGCAAGGGCTGAATGTGGAGTTACAAGAAGCCTTAGCGGCAGTCCAAATTAATACATTCACGGAGGTTCTAGAGAAGGCCCTAAGGATAGAGACTGCTAGGGCACAAGTGAGAGCTTTTCATGTAAAAAGGAGAGGTGCGCCTGGTTGGAGTCAAAGGCAAGGACATGGAGATTTAGATATGCCACCTTCTAAGATAGGCTGAGGAGATAGTAGTGAGGAAATTTCTGGGATATCTAAAGAAAGTACTCCAAGAGGAGCTTCGCGTGGCTAGGGCCAAGCAAGAGGTGCCTCACAAGGAGGTCAGACCTCAGCCCCTCAAGCATCTTGCGGGTACTGTGGGAAGGCCAATCATGTGGAGAGTGATTGTTGGCAAAAGGCGGGAAAATGTTTATGGTGTGGTGGCACCGAACACCAGCTTGCAACCTGTCCCCGTAGATCACACCCAAACCCTGAACAAGCAAATGTAGGAGGGACTAATCCAAGAGTGCCAGCTAGAGTGTACGCCTTGGACCAACAGGCATTACCTGAACCATCGGAGATAGTAGAAGGTACGATTCGTGATTTCTATTGTTTAACTAAGTGTTGACTATAGTGAAACCTGAGAGCTAGAAATGAATATATAAGGAAAATATCCTACATTATTCGAAGTGCATCTATGAATTTCGAGGTCGAAATTCTTTTAAGGGGTAGAGAGTGTGAGGACCCGCAAATTTCTTATATTTTTCTAAAAAAAAAGCCTTTTATTAAAAAATTATTATTTATTAAAGCCCTGCTACCCAATTGTTCAACAATAAGTGCAGATGAACCTAGAAAGTAGGGTTTCACTCTTCGTTTCCAAGATTGGGGCAAATTAGGGTCTTCGCGATTTTTTCGCCGGATGAATTTTTGGTATGGAGCAAGGATCAAATTTGGTGATTAAAAGTGACTTTTAAGTGAGAAATAATATGTGATTAAGAGCAATGAGATAAGGTTGGTGAATAGGAAGTAAAAACCCTGGTACGTGTGTTTTTAAGAAAAACGGCGCGAACCGGCGGGTCCCGCGCACTACCGATTGAACGCACCACTTGACCACCACTTTCTTACCATACAAGCTCATTGATATTTGAGCAAAATATCTTCTTAATTGTTAGCTGCCTTTGACCGAAACTTGAGGCTAAAATAACAAGGAAAAGGAAAGAGAAAAATGAAAGGTGGTGGTGGCGACTAGAGTTTCTTGGCCAAGAGAGCAACTAACCTTCTTATTTCCAATTTTGCACTTTCCTCTTCATTTTTTCTGCTTCTGGCAGACCAAAAGAGAGAGAGAAAGGGAGAGCAAAAGAAAACTTCCTTCTTCTTGAATCTTAGCCAAACCAAGTGAGAAAATCGATTTCCAAACCGATTAAAGTGTTAATTGTGAGTTGGGAAGCTAGAGGAACTAGAAAATTTCAAAGGAGGTGGATTATCACTCATCCAAGCTTGTCTTTGAGGTATTAAATCTGATCATGGTCCTTGATCTTTTAAATCTTGCGTTAAGATGTTATTTAACTTAAGTTTTGGTTTGATTTCAAGATGTGCAAGTGGTTGTGATGATTATTGGATGAAATAAACAAGTTAGGGTTTGATTAATTTCTGTCTACACTTGTTGTATAGTTGCATATGTTGAATATAAGTTTATATAAGGGGCTTTGGTAGTGATTGGAATAAGAAATTTGAGAAAGTTTCATTGAAGACCAAAAAAATTCCAGATTCTGGAAAATTTTCCCCCCTTTTTCTGTCCGGTTTTGTAGCCTCATGTTAGAGGCCAAATTGGCCTTAGGTCAAAACATTAATGTTGTAGACAATGGTATTTTATAGCTTCCTACAAAATTTCAGCTCAATCGGAGCATCGTAGCTTGTGAAAAGATGAAAATACCCTCGCTGATCTAGGTTAATTTCCAGAGTTCCGCGTGGACAGTTCAGTCCTTTTGATTGAGAGTATTCACTATAATCCGTTTGGATTTAGCCTTCCACAAAAACATGAAAGTTTCAGTGCCTTGTCTTATATTTGTAACGCCACCAAGAACGCCTTAAATGGACCTTGGTAGACTGAGATATGGTCGTTTGAGTGCAGTGCGGTTGATTAGCCGAATAGTTGAAACCAGGTTATGTGAGTTGGGAATTTGATCAGGTTACATTGAAAATTTGACTAAGTGATCTTCATGAAAGTTATAGGCCTTTGCCTTAGCTTCAAAATGGTATAAGCTGCTTATCAATCTGATAAGGGTAGCCTTGAATATGTTATTTCCGCAAAGCCCGTCAAATCTATCTTTTGTAATTGCATTTCCGCACTTGATATTAGCTTAATCTTTGTTCATGTGTTGTTGTGAGCCTATGGAATGGCTAATGAACTGAAATTATGTTATGGATGATGTTGGGTTGGATTGAGTAAGGATTGAAGCCTAAATGGCTGGAAAATTAGGTAAACACAAAGGGCATGCTGCCCGAATTTACACTCGAGGACTAGGAAACGATACTTGCAACTTGTGTAAAGGTTAAGTGATTATCACTTGAACTAGCGAGCACCTTTGCTACTTTGTTATCGAGGGTTATACGTTAAAACCTTAACGAACTTGTAACCTTGGGGAAAAGATATAATGGCCAATGTAAACTTGTATTTCCTTGTACTTTCAACTCAAGTGCTGTTTCCAAGTATATATGCTACAAAAACCTTACGATTTGAAAAGCGGGCAAGTGTTTCACGAATGTCTTTCAAATGAATTTCAATTGGACGATTCTTAATGAACGGAACGTTTAAGTTTCGAATCTTACTCGTGTTTCAAAGTTCTCAAATTGGATTTTTATCGCAGATCTGGACTCCAAGCCTGGAGTATAAGTAAACGTGAATACTTGAAGCACTATATTTTGGTGAGTGCTTCCAAATATCCGATTGTACTTGGTACATGTGTTTCTTACTTGACTTACATGATTACATGATGAATGAATGATAGGGCAAGGGTGTACTTTACCGCACTTGCCCTAAAATGACTTGTTCTTGCTATTGATTACACTTGACTTGCTCTACATGTACTTGAGATATGTCTTGCCTGGAATTCCAGAAACCCTGTGGCTAGTTAATCGAGTCGAGCCGGCAAGGGCCTGGTCGATTAGATAACGAACCCTGGGTCACTTGTAATGTCGGGTGGAGTGTTATCTCCCCGACTAAACGGTATACTCGAGTATTACCACCCGTGTTTCGTGTGGCGTGCGGGCCCGGAAAAGGGGGTTGATTGGTGGACGGAGATTGGCGTGTAGTGAAGTTTTATTTTGGACTTGTTATGACTTGAAAGTTGGCGGAGTGTCAACTACCACTTGACCAAGCTGGAATGGAGCCGCGATATGGGTTACTGTATCCTTACATGTGAATGTGAACCTGATATTACTTGGCTATCTGAAGTACTATTTTCCTGATTGGACTTGTTTGCTCGCTATTTCACTATTACTTTGTTATCACTTGATTTGTTGACCAATTTGATATTTGGGAACTTCACTGAGCTTTGGCTCACCCCGTTAGTTTTGTTTTCCTTACAGGGGTACGAGCGAGGCGTGAGATTTGAGAAAGACTAGCGTAGCCTTTTGTTTTTGAACTTTGACTTTTAGGCCTGTACTCACGCTATTCTTCGAATGAAACATTTTGTACTTGGATTGTATACGTTTTTGCACTAGTTTGAGAATCGAGACTTTGTACCCTGATTCCTATCCTTGTATGTTATAAGCTTGAATTGGGAATGTTATTTATGGTTCATGATGGATGTGTATGTACGTGATTCGTGTGAGCTAGTGAGTGAGTCCTGGCGAGAGCTGGGCAGGCGGTCCGCCGAACCCTTTGGTACGCCTTAGGGGGAGGTGGGGTCGTCACAGGTGGTATCAGAGCTCCTATTGAGCTCGTGCCGGGAGAAGGTTCTCGGACTGTAGGGATTGGCTTGTTAAGTGTGAAACAATTGTTTATTGTTGGGGACCTTAGACATATATGTTGGGTAGGAATCTCTAATACGGGTGATTTGCTCTTGAGCCTGGCCAGCTTGAGTGGTGAATTATCATATTTTCGGATTCTTGTCCCCGAATACCAAAGAGTGATACCTTTACGATAAGTTGAGATCTCGCGTAATATTGAGATAAGTTTGGATTGTGAAAGCAAAGGCACGGGGAATGTGAATAGTATGGACTTGAAATATATTGAAGATATTCATGGGATTTGGGATCCTTCTTATCCACGTGTTTCGAGCCTTGATTAAGTGTAGTACCTGAGCGATACGTAGGGTTAATGCTATATAAGTTATGTGACTTGTTTTGATTGAATATGTTGTATTGCCTTGCTCTATGATTTAGAGAGGTTTATGATTTGCATTACTCTGTTTTATGCTGTTTATATTTATATAGTTACTTAGTGGCTATATTCTATTATTGATTAGTTGGTTATATTGTTCTAGTTTATTAGCTGCGAAACATGGAAGATAAAAGAAGTCAGACCAAGAAAGCTAACCGAGAACGCGGCTCTAGGCGAGGCCGTGAGGGTGAGCAAGCACAGGAACCGGTGCCAGAATCGAGACGGAGAGGGAGGCAGCGGTTGAGCCACAGCCTGAACCCCAGGTTGCAGGAGGAGATCAGGTGGCAACTGCCATCCAACAGATGACTAACATTTTCGCTCGGTTGGTGGAACAACAGGGTCAAGCCCCTGTAAATCAACCTAGGGACCCCGATATGGGGCAGGATAGAGCCTTGGAGAGATTCCAAAAGTTCTCCCCACCCAAGTTTTTAGGAGGGCCAGACCCGTATGAGGCTGAGAAATGGCTGGAGGCCATGGTAAATATTTTTTCTGCCCTGAATTATACAGAGGAGAGACAAGTCCAATTCGCTGTTTTTCAGTTTGAGGGGCCAGCTAGGGCCGGGTGGAATGTAGCGAGGGCCAAATGGGAGAGAGAGAGAACTGCATGGACTTGGCTAAACTTTGTACGAGATTTCAATGAGAAATATCTTCCTCCTATCGTCCAAGAGAAGCGAGAGGACGATTTCATTAAACTCGATCAAGGAATGATGAGTGTAACTGAGTATGAGACTCAGTTTACAAAGTTGTCTAAATTTGATCCCGAACTGATAGCTACGGAGCAGAGAAAAGTATGGAGATTTGTGCAAGGGCTGAATGTGGAGTTACAAGAAGCCTTAGCGGCAGTCCAAATTAATACATTCACGGAGGTTCTAGAGAAGGCCCTAAGGATAGAGACTGCTACGGCACAAGTGAGAGCTTTTCATGCAAAAAGGAGAGGTGCGCCTGGTTGGAGTCAAAGGCAAGGACATGGTGATTTAGATATGCCACCTTCTAAGATAGGGCGAGGAGATGGTAGTGAGGAAATTTCAGGGATATCTAAAGAAAGTACTCCAAGAGGAGCTTCGCGTGGCTAGGGCCAAGCAAGAGGTGCCTCACAAGGAAGTCAGACCTCAGCCCCTCAAGCATCTTGCGGGTACTGTGGGAAGGCCAATCATGTGGAGAGTGATTGTTGGCGAAAGACGGGAAAATATTTATGGTGTGGTGGCACCGAACACCAGCTTGCAACCTGTCCCCGTAGATCACGCCCAAACCCTGAACAAGGAAATGTAGGAGGGACTAATCCAAGAGTGCCAGCTAGAGTGTACGCCTTGGACCAATAGGCATTACCTGAACCATCGGAGATAGTAGAAGGTACGATTCGTGATTTATATTGTTTAACCAAGTGTTGACTATAGTGAAACCTGAGAGCTAGAAATGAATATATAAGGAAAATATCCTACATTATTCGAAGTGCATCTATGAACTTCGAGGTCGAAATTCTTTTAAGGGGGAGAGAGTGTGAGGACCAGCAAATTTTTTATATTTTTCTCAAAAAAAAGCCTTTTATTTGAAAATTATTATTTATTATAGCCCTGCTACCCAATTGTTCAACAATAAGTGCAGATGAACCTAGAAAGTAGGGTTTCACTCTTCGTTTCCAAGATTGGGGCAAATTAGGGTTTTCGCGATTTTTTCGCCGGATGAATTTTCGGTATGGAGCAAGGATCAAATTTGGTGAGTAAAAGTGACTTTTAAGTGAGAAATAATATGTGATTAGGAGCAATGAGATAAGGTTGGTGAATAGGAAGTAAAAACCCTAGTACGTGTGTTTTTAAGAAAAACGGCGCGAACCGGCGGGTCCCGCGCACTACCGATTGAACGCACCACTTGACCACCACTTTCTTACCATACATGTTCATTGATATTTGAGCAAAATATCTTCTTAATTGTTAGCTTCCTTTGACCAAAAATTGAGGCTAAAATAACAAGGAAAAGGAAAGAGAAAAATGAAAGGTGGTGGTGTCGCCACCCTAGAGTTTCTTGGCCAAGAGAACAACTAACCTTCTTATTTCCAATTTTGCACTTTCCTCTTCATTTTTTCTGCTGCTGGTCAACCAAAAGAGAGAGAGAAAGGGAGAGCAAAAGAAAACTTCCTTCTTGAATCTTAGCCAAACCAAGTGAGAAAATCGATTTCCAAACCGATTAAAGTGTTAATTGTGAGTTGGGAAGCAAGAGGAACTAGAAATTTTCAAAGGAGGTGGATTATCACTCATCCAAGCTTGTATTTGAGGTATTAAATCTGATCATGGTCCTTGATCGTTTAAATCTTGCGTTAAGATGTTATTTAGCTTAAGTTTTGGCTTGATTTCAAGATGTGCAAGTGGTTGTGATGATTATTGGATGAAATAAACAAGTTAGGGTTTGATTAATTTCTGTCTACACTTGTTGTATAGTTGCATATGTTGAATATAAGTTTATATAAGGGGCTTTGGTAGTGATTGGAATAAGAAATTTGAGAAAGTTTCATTGAAGACCAAAAAAATTCCAGATTCTGGAAAATTTTCCCCCCTTTTTCTGTCCGGTTTTGTAGCCTCATGTTAGAGGCTGAATTGGCCTTAGGTCAAAACATGAAAGTTGTATAGAATGGTATTTTATAGTTTCCTACAAAATTTCAGCTCAATCGGAGCATCGTACCTTGTGAAAATATGAAAATACCCTCGCTGATCTAGGTTAATTTCCTGAGTTCCGCGTGGACAGTTCAGTCCTTTTGATTGAGTTTATTCACTATAATCCGTTTGGATTTAGCATTCCACCAAAACATGAAAGTTTCAGTACCTTGTCTTAGCTTTATTACGCCACCAAGAATGCCTTAAATGGACCTTGGTAGACTGAGATATGGTCGTTTGAGTGCAGTGCGGTTGATTTGCCGAATAGTTGAAACCAGGTTATGTGAGTTGGGAATTGGATCCGGTTACATTGAAAATTTGTCTAAGTGATCTTCATGAAAGTTATAGGCTTTTGCCTTAGCTTCGAAATGGTATAAGCTCCATATCAATTCGATAAGTGTAGCCTTGAATATGTTATTTCCGCAAAGCCCGTCAAATCTGTCTTTTGTAATTGCATTTCCGCACTTGATATTAGCTTAATCTTTGTTCGTGTGTTGTTGTGAGCCTATGGAATGGCTAATGAACTGAAATTATGTTATGGATAATGTTGGGTTGGATTGAGTAAGGATTGAAGCCTAAATGGCTGGAAAATTAGGTAAACACAAAGGGCATGCTGCCCGAATTTACACTCGAGGACTAGGAAACGATACTTGCAACTTGTGTAAAGGTTAAGTGATTATCACTTGAACTAGCGAGCACCTTTGCTACTTTGTTATCGAGGGTTATATGTTAAAACCTTTACGAACTTGTAACCTTGGGGAAAAGATATAATGGCCAATGTAAACTTGTATTTCCTTGTACTTTCAACTCAAGTGTTGTTTCCAAGTATATATGCTACAAAAACCTTACGATTTGAAAAGCGAGCAAGTGTTTCACGAATGTCTTTCAAATGAATTTCAATTGGACGATTCTTAATGAACGGAACGTTTAAGTTTCGAATCTTACTCGTGTTTCAAAGTTCTCAAATTGGATTTTTATCGCAGATCTGGACTCCAAGCCTGGAGTATAAGTGAACGTGAATACTTGAAGTACTATATTTTGGTGAGTGCTTCCAAATATCCGATTGTACTTGGTACATGTGTTTCTTACTTGACTTACATGATTACATGATGAATGAATGATAGGGCAAGGGTGTACTTTACCGCACTTGTGTAACGACCCCACCTCCCCCTAAGGCGTACCAGAGGGTTTAGCGGGCCGCCTGCCCAGCTCTCGCCGGGACTCACTCACTTACTACATTCCTCAAGTAAATTACAAGGTACAACTCAAATAATACATCCAATTCTCCAAAATTACATATCATAAGCGAAGCGGAAACTAGTTCTAAGCGTAAAATGTAGATTTACATCCGATTCAATGCCAAATATTTATACAAGCCCAAAAGTACATAAACCAAAACGAAAACTAAACTATACAAGATGTACGCCATCCAGCCACACAAAGATCCAAATACAAGTTCTTCCTTTACCTCGATCCCTGTGGGGAGAAGAAGATAATAGGGGGTGAGCTAGAAGCTCAGCGAGTGACCAGTAAAATCAACAGCCAAGTATATTTCACAATAAAGCATTAATATGATGTCATGATGCAGTAATCAAATGTTCATTTATTGCTCATGTGAGCCAGTGAAGTTCTTGTGCTTAAATATCCAATGCTCGTTTAGATCAAGTAACCATGAAACAGAAGTAAGGAGCATTCGTGCTCCCAAGAATGTGTAAACAATAGTGGAGACATTGGTTCTAAGCACAAGACTTTCCAGTAACTCATTGGAGCCAAATTATGTCATGGCACACACCCGAACCGTGAGTAACTTTGGGACAGTCGAGGGATCGAGGGACAGTCGAGGGATCACTCACTCAAAATATAGTGCTTCAAGTATTCACGTTCAATTATACTCCAGGCTTGGAGTCCAGATCTGTGATAAAAATCCAATTTGAGAACTTTGAAACACAAGTAAGATTCGAAACTTAAACGTTCCGTTCATTAAGAATCAACCAATTGAAATTCATTTGAAAGGTATTCGTGAAACACTTGCTCGATTTTCAAATCGTAAGGTTTTTGTAGCATATATACTTGGAAAACAACACTTGAGTTGAAAGTACAAGGAAATACAAGTTTACATTGGCCATTATATCTTTTCCTCAAGGGTACAAGTTCATTTAGGTTTTTAACGTATAACCCTCGATAACAAAGTAGCAAAGGTGCTTGCTAGTTGAAGTGATAATCACTTAACCTTTACACAAGTTACAAGTTTCGTTTCCTAGCCCTCGTGTAACGACCCCACCTCTCCCTAAGGCGTACCATAGGGTTCGGCGGGCCGCCTGCCCAGCTCTCGCCGGGACTCAGTCGTTCGCTACCGTCCTCAATTAAAAATTGAAATAAATCACAAGAATAAATAGGGCATTGATCCAAACTTAAAGCGGAACTTATATACATTGCCAACCCAAAAGAGAATATAAACATCAAATATACAAGGGTTCTCAATCCTTCATACGTCCAGCCCGTGCCAAGCACTAGGCGAGAACCACTACAAAAGAAACAAAAGAAACAAAACTAGATTGGCTAGTCTATCTCAAGCTCACGTCCTCGCTCGCCTTCCCCTGTAAGGAAAACAAAACTAAAGGAATGAGCTAAAAGCCCAGTGAGGTTCCAAACAGATAATCAAACAATCAAACAATCAATTCAATACATTAAACATGGAGTATCAATAATTCAAGAAACATTTACAATGGAAAGTAATAGTAACATTCATTAAAAGGATACGGCTCACAAGGAGCAATTCGTTCATTCGTTCATTCGTTCTCCTGACATTTCCCCTTATTCCTCAAAT
Organism: Coffea arabica; assembly: GCF_036785885.1. Lineage (NCBI taxonomy): Eukaryota > Viridiplantae > Streptophyta > Magnoliopsida > Gentianales > Rubiaceae > Coffea > Coffea arabica. The sequence continues at coordinate 24,464,239 of NC_092316.1, forward strand.
CATTTGAAAATGCATTTTTCGTTTATCAATAAACCCTCGTTTGTTCGTTCATTCATTCATTCACCCCCGTCCTGGCCGTTGGGCAGTCTCCACCAACCTACAGGGTAATACTCGAGTATACCAAACGTTCACCCAAGTCCCTAATCGCCCGACCGAGTCCGCTTCTGCCTCGAGACGACCGGTAACAAGGGGCAATGGCCAGTTCAGCCCAAAAGGCTTACATTCATGCGCAAGTAACATTTCAATCATTAAATCCTTGAAAATTGCACAGTTATTTAGGTCGAGTGCGATAAAGTACACACTCGCCTAGAAAGCTCGTTTTGGAAATCATTAAAAGCAATTAACACATTAGCAAATCATAACAACAAGCCATAAAGTCAAATAAGGAACACTCACCTAGATATGCAAAATAACGTGCAAAATATCCTTCCGGATATTACCCTTAGTCACCAATGAAACCTAAGGTTGAACAAGAGAACATATTACAGTTTATCGAGCAAAACATTTAAGGGAAACAAAGAAACCCGACTAATTAGAAGTAAAACGTGTAAAGATGACTTTCAAGTAAGAAGAGGGTTGTTTGAACCCCAGGATGAAAAATCATGTTTTAAAATGGAAAACCGGTCATGGTATTGGCCAAACAAAAGTATACAAGTTCAAATAGAAACCTAGCCCTCGAGCAAAAATTTGGGCAGCACGCCCTTTGTGTTTACCTAATTTTCCAGCCATTTTGGCTTCATTATTTTTCATCAACCACAACCCAACATCACACATAAGCAATTCAAGTCAAGAGCCGTTCAATAGGCTCACAATATCATAAGAATAAGAATTACAACAATCACAAGTGCAGAAATTCAACTTAGCAAGACAGATTTGACGTACGAATGCGGAAATAACATATCCGAAGCTACGCTTATCGGATTGAGAGGAAACCTATGCCGTTTCGAAACTAAGACACAGATCTACAACATTCATGAAGGTCACCTAGTCCAGTTCCTAATGTAACTTAGTCCAATTCTCAAATTACTAAACCAGAAACCAATTCATCGGCTGTTTAAACGCAGAACACTGTAATGGACATATCTCAGAGTACACAAGTCCGAATCAGGTGTTCTTAGAGGCATTTGAAAGATAATTCAGAATAATAAAACTTTCATGTTTTGGCAAAAAGCTAAATCATAATGGATCCTAGTCGAAAAATGTGGTAAACCGGACTTAACTGATCACAAGGACTGCTTGGGAAATACTTAAAACAGTAAGGGTATTTTGGACTTTTCACATCCTACGTTGCTCCGATTGAGCTGAAATTTTGTAGGAACCTATAAAATACCATTCTATACAACTTTCATTCTTTGACCTAAGGCCAATTCTGTGACGACCCCATCTTCCCCTAAGGCGAACCAGAGGGGTCGACGGACCGCCTGCCCAGCTCTCGCCAGGACTACGGGTCGCAAACAAATCGAATTTCGTTTAATATATAAAGGAAAATTCAACAAAGTGAACGATTTATCCCATTATCTTGTTCCTATAACCATAATATCATTATGCAAGAAAGTATAACGCTCGAGCACTTCAGTCGGACAAGAAAACGAAAAACGAAAATTTGCCGCGGATGAACAGTAACCGGCCACGTCACTATCCGGCCAGAATCTGGCCGGATACCCGGCCGGATTCTCGGCCGGATAGGAGGCCGAGGCTAGACCCCAAAGGGGTCGAAATTCCCCTGTCAATCCGGCCGGAAGTTGGCCGGATTGCTTCGGCCGGATTGCCACCCGAAGCCAAAACAAAATTTTTTTCTTTTTCCCCTGCATATCCGGCCTTGCATCCGGCCAGAAACTGGCCGGATTCTTGGCCGGATTCTGGGCAGCGTTTTGCCAAAAATTCTTTCTTCCTTCGTTTGCATACGGTACTCACATAAATACACCAAACACATAATGTAGTTCATCCAAGACTTGATAAAGACATATATGTACATGCCTTATATACATAAGAAAGGTTCAATTTACACCTCAAAGGTACACGAAGTCATATACATCAAAAGTTCAAGTTCTCGAGGAGCTTTTCAAAACTATCACTTAACTAGCTCAACTCATATCAAAACTTGTTTCCAATCATGCTCCTGTAAGGAAAACAAAACAACGGGGGTGAGCTTACGCTCGTGAGGTACCAAATGCACAATTTCATGATACAACTATTAACACATATACATAAACACCTTCATACAAACATACACATATAAAAGGATACATGTGACCCTCAAGGGCCGGTTTCCGATTGCCATACTTGATCGCACATGTTGACACTCCGTCAACCATTTAAACAATCCAAGATCCGTAGACACCACTTCGCACCATTTCCTTCCACCATTCACCCCCTATTCGGGCCCGCCGCCTCATAGTTCCAAAAGGGTAATACTCGAGTATACCACAAGGTCGAGGAGTTAACACTCCACTCGCCTATCAAGAACCCAAAGGCTCATTAACGAATCGCCCAAGCCCTTGCCGGCTCGACTCGAATAACGGTCTAAGGGCATGAGCTCAATTTCACATTAATATTAAGGCATTGCCCCATCAAATGTCAAATCATGTATATATACCACTTCACATCCAAACAATAATGGTAAATGCAAGTAAGTGGTCAAGAGCGATCAAGTACACTCTCGACCCAAATCAAGACCTTTAAAATCACATAACAAGTATGCTCATCATATACTGGTACACTCACCAAATTTTCAAGCAAGTCACACGTTTGAATCAGATGTAGGTCCCGGCCCACCGGTACGACCTAAAACAAGCAAATAACCATATTGAAGACTCAAACACAATTCAATGTACAAGTTTAACTTACTAATGCAAGTTGCTCAAAAGCCAATACAATGAAACATTAAGGTGTGGGATGTGAGTAAAAACCCAAAACTTATCCCTTTCTACTCAAATCCTTCTCAATACAAAACCATCTATATTTCTAACCATTTGGACGGCATAATCCCTTAATTTCTTCACATTTCCAACCTAACCACAAGCATTCAACCTGTACCAATACACTTATATATCACAATTTAGTCCATTCATCCCATTTAAGCCACAATACAAACAAATACACATCAACTACTAGCATATATACCATATATAGAAAAACCCCAATTTATACCAAAACCTAAAAATCGAAAATCCTACAAATGCTGAAATTTTCTACAATTAAACACCATTAACATATCTAGGCTCCAAATCATGCAATAAAATACCATCACAACCTAGCTAACCATGAGAAATCATATAAAACAGAAAATTCCTCAATAAATAGAAAATTTCCATAACTCAACCACAAGTCTTGAAATAACCCATAAAATGGCTTCTATAACCACTAACATGTACTAATTTCATCTCACAACCAACACATAAACATTTCCTAACTTGCTTACCTTACAAATGTGGAATACAAGGTAGAGGATAGCTTTTCTCTTCAAACAAAAACCACCAAGTAGTTCAACCCTTCCTAGCAAGCAAGTTTTGTGGAGAAATTTGAAAGATTAATGGTTGGTTTGCAAGATTTGGCCAAGAAATGAAGCAAAAGTTGAAGAGGTTTCTTTCTTTCTTTCTTCAAGGTTGGTCGGCAATGAGCAAGAGAAAAATGAGTAATTTTGGATCAATTTTTCTCTTAATAAGAAAGGTAAAGTGAAAGTCAAAAGTCCAACTTCCAATAAGATCTCAACATGTGTTTTCCAAGCTTATCCAACATCTTTGTCTTGTAAAAACTTAATTATACTAGCTAACCACTAATTAGCTCATAACACTAGGTACTAAAGCTTTCGTATAGAAAATTTCCCAAAGTCACATTTACCGGTACCGATTACCCTAGTGGGTCCCACATGCACTGTACACCTCTATAAGCACAGAAATTGACCTAAACCCAGAAAATGATGCAAAATTCATATTTTCTCATAAAATTCCCCAGAAAACCTACATATAAAATAAAACCCCAAAAATAGACTTAAAAGCCCCAAAATAAATACCCGGAAAATAAAAAAATAAATAAAAAAATAAATAAAAAAAAAATTTTCGGGGTCTCACACTCTCTCCCCCTTAAGTAATTTCGTCCTCGAAATTTCTCACCTGAGTCAGTAAACAGCTCTGGATATTTGGTTTTCATCTCGTTTTCCATCTCCCAGGTTGCCTTCTCAACTCCGTGGTTCTTCCACAGAATTTTCACCAGGGGAATTTGTTTATTCCTCAGCTCCCTAACTTTTCTATCCAATACTTGCACAGGTTTCTCTTCATAAGTAAGGGCCTCGTCGATTTCAATCTCTTCTTGCTGAACAATGTGAGTTGGATCGGGGTGATACTTTTTGAGCATGGACACATGAAATACGTCATGAATCCGCGACAGGCTCGGCGGCAACTCAAGTCGGTATGCGACTTTTCCAACCCGTTGAAGGATCGGAAAAGGTCCTACGAATCTGGGCTGGAGTTTCTTTCCTCTGCCGGCAGTAACACTCCGTAATGGTGTAATCTTCAAGAATACTTGGTCTCCTACTTCAAACTCCAGATCCTTCCTTCGATTATCGGCGTAGCTCTTCTGGCGACTTTGGGCTGTCTGGAGTCTTTGACGGATTAACTTAATCTTTTCTTGTGCATCCTCCATCCAAGGGACAATAGTAGGGTCTAGGATCCTTTTCTCTCCCACTTCATCCCAATATATCGGTGAACGGCACTTTCGCCCATAAAGGGCTTCGTACGGTGCCATTTGGATTGATGAATGGTAGCTGTTATTATAGGCGAACTCTACTAATGTCATGTGCTGTCCCCAAGTACCCCCGAAATCTAAAATACTCGTTCGTAACATATCTTCGAGAGTCTAAATCGTCCGCTCCGACTGTCCATCCGTTTGAGGATGATAGGTAGTACTCAAATTCAACTTCGTCCCTAAGGTCTCTTGAAACTTCTGCCAAAATCTAGACACGAAGCGAGGGTCTCGATCGGAAACAATGCTCACAGGCACTCCATGCAATCTCACAATCTCCTCCAGATACACTCGAGCTAACTTATCCATGGAATACTTCATATTCACAGGCAAGAAATGAGCCGACTTGGTCAATCGATCAACGATCACCCAAACGGCATCATGTCCTTTTTGAGTTCTAGGTAGTCCAGATACGAAATCCATGGTAATATGTTCCCATTTCCATTCAGGAATCTCCAGCGGTTGCAGTAATCCCGAAGGCTTCTGATGTTCAGCCTTAACTTGCTGGCACACCAGGCAGGTTTGCACGTATTGAGCTATCTCTCTCTTCATCTTGTCCCACCAGTACAATTGTCGTAAGTCACGATACATCTTGTTACTTCCTGGATGGATTGTATATTTAGATCGATGAGCCTCCTCCAAAATTTCCCTTCTCAAAGTTTCATCATCAGGTACCACTATGCGATTTCGAAATCTTAAAATCCCTTCAGAGCTCAAATTAAAATCAGAAATTTCTCCTTTCTTCACCTTTTCTACCCACTTTTGAACCATCGAATCCTTAATTTGAGCTTCCTTGATCCTTTCCAAAAACACGGACATCACTCGGATGTTTCCAAAGGTTATCTTATTATGCTCCAGCTTTGGATTCCATTCTCCTACAACTCTCAATAATTCCCACTCTTTCACCATCAATCCAGAAATCTGAGCCTTCCGACTTAAGGCACCGGCTACCACATTAGCCTTCCCAGGATGGTAGTGAATGGTATAATCATAATCCTCTAAGAATTCCATCCAACGGCGCTGTCTCATGTTCAACTCCTTCTGGGAAAAGAGGTATTTGAGGCTTTTATGGTCAGAGTAGACTTCAAAAGTCACCCCGTACAGATAGTGTCTCCACTTTTTAAGAGCAAAGACAACTGCGGCCAGTTCAAGGTCATGAATAGGATAGTTTTGCTCATGGGTTTTCAATTTTCTGGAAGCATAAGCTATCACGTTTTGGTGTTGCATCAGTACGCACCCTAATCCCTCTTTGGAGGCGTCAGTGTAAACAGTGAAACCGTCCGGACCATTAGGTAAAGCTAGAATAGGGGCCATAGTTAATCTCCGCTTCAGCTCTTGAAAGCTGGTTTCACACTTATCACTCCACAGAAATCGTCCACCCTTCTTGGTTAAATCAGTTAAGGGACTGGCAAGTTTCGAAAAGTCTTTAATAAACCGCCGGTAATAACCTGCCAACCCTAAAAAACTTCGGATCTCCGTGGGATTATCGGGTCTCTTCCACTCAGTTACTGCCTCTACCTTGGCCGGATCCACAGCAATTCCTTCTTTAGAAATCACGTGCCCCAGAAAAGAAACTTTCTCCAGCCAAAACTCACATTTGCTGAATTTGGCGTACAACTGGTGCTCCCTCAGGGTTTGTAGGACCTCTTTCAGATGTTGTTCATGTTCCTCGCGGGTTTTTGAATAAACCAATATGTCGTCGATAAAAACAACGACAAATCGGTCAAGGTAAGGTTTAAAAATTCGATGCATGAGATCCATGAAGGCAGCAGGGGCATTAGTCAGTCCAAAAGGCATCACGGCAAATTCGTAATGCCCATACCGAGAATTGAAGGCAGTTTTAGGCACATCTCTCTTTTTAATCAAAAGTTGGTAATACCCCTGTCGAAGGTCTAATTTTGAAAAGACCACCGCACCTTGCAATTGGTCAAATAATTCATCAATGTGGGGTAGTGGGTACTTATTCTTGATGGTCACGTTATTCAACCCTCGGTAGTCGATACATAGTCTCAAGGTCCCGTCCTTCTTCTTAACAAAGAGAACAGGTGCCCCCAAGGCGATCCACTCTCGTGAATAAACCCTCGCTCTAGAAGGTCTTGCAACTGTAATTTCAGCTCTTTGAGTTCCGCAGGTGCCATTCGGTAAGGAGTTTTGGAAATAGGGAAAGCCCCTGGACAAAGGTTAACTTCAAACTCAACTTCTCTTTCCGGAGGCAGATTCACTAACTCGTCAGGAAAAACATCAAGGTATTCACTCACGACTGGAACATCTTCTATTTTCAGTTTGTCAGCAGGAGTGTTAATAAGAAAAGCTAGGAACCCCTGTGCCCCTTTACTCAATAATTTCCTAGCTCGAATACCCGATATCATAGCAGATGAGGCTAGACTACCCCTCACATCTAACCTCAAAGTTGCCTCCCCAGGAATACGAAATTCAACAGTTTTCCTCTTGCAGTCCAGCTGGGCATCGTATCGAGCCAACCAATCCATGCCTAATATCACATCGCATCCCTTTATGGCTAAACTTATCAAATTCCCCAATAACTTCCGCTCACCTACCGAGATCTCACAATTCGTGTACATTTTGCTAGAAATCAAACGTTGGTCCCCCGTAGGAGTACTAACTTCTAACTCATAAGGAAGTATAACAGGGTCTATATCAATTCCACACATAAACTCGGGGTTAACAAAGGAATGGGTAGCTCCAGGGTCTATCAAAATTCTAGCTAGGCGGTGGAAGACAGGAATCGTACCTTCCACTACCTCGGCGGAATCAGGAACTGGCCGTTGCTCAATGGAGTACACCCGTGCGAGTACCTTTGGTTTGGTACTGTCTACCCGGGATTGACTTGAGGTAGCCTTAGATGTCATCGGGGTAGTTCCTCTCGCGTCACGTGCCTGGACCGGACAGTTGGCGAACCGGTGCTCCGCACTTCCGCACCGCAAACACTTATTCTGCTTCCTCCAGCAGTCGTCCTCCGTGTGATTGGGTTTCCCACAGAAGTTACACGGACCACGCGCTACAGTAGCGGAACTCCCTTGTGTGGTGCTCCTCGGCGGTCCTCGGCCTGGTTGGCTTCCTCGGGAAGAAGCCCCTCTAGCTGGACTCGAAAATCGTCCCCCTCCAGCTCCCCTTCCAAATTTAGGAGGGGGAGAGGTACTCTTATCCCCTTGAGTTGAGCTACTCCCAGCAGCTCCGCGCTTTCGATTTTGGAAGTTTCTCACCTGGAGCCTCGCATTCTCGGATCGTAAGGCCTTCTCAACAGCATCACTAAAAGTAGTGATTTGGGCAACGGCTAAATCCTTTTGGATTTCCACATTAAGCCCATGAAGAAAACGCCTAGCCCTCCTTTGTTCGGTTAAAATGAGCTCAGGAGCAAATTTAGATAAACGTGTGAATTGGCTCTCATATTCGGCCACCGATTGCGTCCCTTGGCGTAGACGAATAAATTCGTCCTCTTTTTTCTCTTGAACCAACGGCGGAAAATACTTGGCGTTGAATTCCCGTACAAAATTCATCCAGGTCCTTGGTGTCTGTTCTCGCTCCCATTTCGTCCGGATAATGTTCCACCAAGAGCGGGCAGCACCTTCGAGTTGGAAAACCGCAAAGGTCACTTGCCTCTCTTCCGAGTAATGTAGAGCGGCGAAAATGTCTATCATCTTTTCCAACCATTGTTCGGCCACATCAGGGTCGGGCCCTCCTAGAAATTTAGGCGGAGAGAATTTTTGGAATCGTTCGAGAGCTCGATCCTCGCTCTCGACGTGATTTCCAGGGTTTCCAGGATTGCCAGGATTGCCAATTGGTGGATTAGGGTTGGGGCCCTGTTGTTGTACCACCTGGGCTAAGAGATCGGTCATCCGCTGAATAGCAGCGGCTACTTGCACGTTGGGATCGATTTGGGGTTCAGGAGTTGGTTCGGGCACTGCAGTTCCCGTACCCTGTTCAGTCGTGGGATGTCTACCCCCACGTCCGCGCCCCCGGCCACTACGCGTGCCTTCCATCACTCTAGTTCAATCTATAATCAAAATATACCCATGAATATAACTTTAACACTAAAGGGCACACATCCCTGTTCTCAACAAGAAACATGGCCACAAAATCAAACAATCACTTCATAACACACTTAAACACATAACACATAGTCATAACATTTTCACCAGAATTAACCATATATACCAAAACAGTCATTCAAGTACAAATGAGGAAAGCCTCTTGCGGAATGGCCATAACAAAAGTCATATACACAAAACTAGTCCACTATACAACATGACTAGATAAAGGTCCTCCCCGACCCACCATTCCGTATCCCATATATATACAAGAGTCAAAACCGTCCAAGGTGGTCTAAAAGCCAGACCCTAGCCTACCGTGGGACTAGAGGACCTACTCGCTTGGGCGGGTTCACCTCCAACTCCGCCTCCTACACTAGAGTCCTCGTCCCCACCTCCTACACTAGAGTCCTCGTCACACTCGTCCCCTACTAGGTCATCACATAGGTTCAGAATCGATCCGGCTTTCTCCTTTAGTTGTCTCGCCCTCTTGGCCGTACGTTTGTGCATCTCCTCAAGTTGCGAACACAAGTCGTCCAATAGAAACCTAGCCCTCGAGCGAAAATTTGGGCAGCACGCCCTTTGTGTTTACCTAATTTTCCAGCCATTTTGGCTTCATTATTTTTCCTCAACCACAGCCCAACATCACACATAAGCAATTCAAGTCAAAAGCCATTCCATAGGCTCACAATATCATAAGAATAAGAATTACAACAATCACAAGTGCAGAAATTCAACTTAGCACAAGACAGATTTGACGTACGAATGCGGAAATAACATATCCGAAGCTACGCTTATCGGATTGAGACGAAACCTATGCCGTTTCGAAGCTAAGACACAGAGCTACAACATTTATGAAGGTCACTTAGTCCAGTTCCTAATGTAACTTAGTCAAATTCTCAAATTACTAAACCAGAAACCAATTCATCAGCTGTTTAAACGCAGAACACTGTAATGGACATATCTCAGAGTACACAAGTCCGAATCAGGTGTTCTTAGAGGCATTTGAAAGCTAATTCAGAATAATACACCTTTCATGTTTTGGAAAAAAGCTAAATCAGAATGGATCCTAGTCGAAAAACGTAATAAACTGGACTTAACTGATCACACGGACTGCTTGGGAAATACTTAAAACAGTAAGGGTATTTTGAACTTTTCACGTCCTATGTTGCTCCGATTAAGCTGAAAATTTGTAGGCACCTATAAAATGCCATTCTCTACAACGTTTCTTCTTTGACCTAAGCCCAAATCGACCTCTAACATACAGATATAAATTCGGACAGAAAGTTGGGGAAATTTTCCAGATTCTGGAATTTTGAGTTTCTAGTGCAACTTTCCTTAATTTCTTGGTCTAATCCCTACCACAACACCTTATAACACTTCAATTGCAACATATAAGCATCATACAACAAATTGGGCAGAATTTCCCCAAACCCTAGTTCATGAAATAAATTGGGGAAAACTTCCAAAACAAAATAATATCCATGATTCCACCACAAAATCAAGTTGCTAAGCTTAATTTCACAAGATTGGAAGTAAAACTTGGAGAGATAAGCTCTCTTACCTTGACTAGAGGTCACTAAGAGTAGCCCAAGCTTTCTCCTTCAAAAACTCACCACAACTCACTAACTAGTCACTCAAGAACAAGTTTAATCGGTTTATTTTGTTTGATTTCTTCCTAAGTTGTTGGATTGAAGATGAAAAGAAATGTTTTCCTTTGGTGTTTTCCCTCTTCTCTCTCTCGGCCAGCAGCAGTAGAAATAAGGGGTAAAATGCTGAATTTTGGTGCTTAAATGGATGATAATTGTCTTGGGTCAAGAAGCCTTAAGGTGGCGACAAGTGTCGCCACCACCACCTTTCTTTCTTTTCTCTTTCTCTTGTTATTTCCTAGCCTCACATTCGGTCAAGCTTGTTGCCAAGAGAGAAGATATTTTGCTCAAGTTCAATAAATTTGTTTGGTAAGGAAAAATGGTGGTCAAGCAGTGCGTTCAATCGGTAGTGCGCGGGACCAGCCGGCTCGCGCCGTTTTTCTTAAAACTCACGTACTAGGGTTTTTACTTCCCATTCACTAACCTTATATCATTGCCACTAGTCACATATTATTTTCCACTTAAAAGTCACTTTTAATCCCCAAATTAATTCTTACTCTGTACCGAAAATTCATCCGGCGGAAAATCGCGAAAACCCTAATTTCGCTCCAAACTTGAAACCGAAGCGTAAAACCCTATTTTCTAGGTTTATCTACACTTAATGTGAAATATTTGGGTAGTGGCCTTTGATAAATACTAATTTTCAAATAAAAGGGTATTTTTGAGGAAAAATACAAGGAATTTGCGAGTCCTCACAACCTCAATCACTTCCAATAGCCAAATACGCCTTCAAGGCATCAAATTCACATATAACAAAGCCACATTGTAACATTTAAGTGAGTAGTATACTCACCACTCAAGAAAGTGATGTTTCATGCACCGTCGTTAAACGAACGTCGTGCACCACCGTTACCTCCTAGAACAAGCAAACAAATATAATGAGACTCGATAACGAGTCATAAAGCAATGCCAATTGCAACCCCAATAGGGTTTCATATGCATATACAAGCATTATAGCAAACCAGAAAATCAGGAAATGTAACTCATTTGACCCAACAACAAAAACAGTTTTGGCCTCCTAATGCGGTAATGGCACAAAATGCGTTACGCTTATCGGATGAGGGTGTAAGACCCACCATCTCGAAGCTAAAAGACAGGGCTACAACAATGTAGAAGGCCACTCAGTCTAAATCCTAGCACAACTAGGTCAAAAATGCAGAATACCAAGCCAGAACCGTAATTGCAGGTTTACAAATCACACTATGCTGTAATCAGTACAACTCAGTCTATACAGGTCCAAATGCCGAAATTCCAAAGGCATATGATAACTAGGACATCAAGCTACATTTCATCAGAAGACACCAACAACAAAATCCAAACCAATTCCAGCCAAAACAACCCATTTCAGACGCAGTTCGCGCATTCTGATCACCCAGAACAGCAACAGTAAAAATGACATATCTCACTCTACACTATTCCAAATGATCTGAAATTTTACAGGCATCTCAAACACATCAATACCTACAACTTTCATGTTTTAAGAAAAGGCCAATTCGGCCTCTAACCATATGATCAAAAACCAGACAGAAAAGGGGGTTATAAAACCCTAACTTTTCTCATTTCAATCCAAACCCAAAATTGGTTGCAATTATCAATAATTCACACCTACTAGAGTCATTACCCCTCATTACCAACCATCATAAACAACCACAACACCATGATCACAGTAAACCAGAAAATTCCTCAAAAAAATAAAAACTTCACCAATTCATCTCAAATCAAGAAATAAATCACAAATATCATCACTTTAGCCACCACTAGGCACAAATTAAGCATCATTAAGTGTAGGAGGAAGTTCATATACCACTTACCAAGTAAACAAGAGAGAGGGAGTTGTAGAACACCTTGGCTTCCTTAAAAACTTCACCTAACAACTTACTAGCACCTAATGGAGGGATGATATGGAGTAGAAACTAATTTAGGCAAGTGGTTTGAATGATTTGAGCTAGTTGTGTGACAGCCCCACCTCTCCCTTGGGCAAACCCTAGGGTATCAGCGGACTGCCTGCCTAGCTCTCGCCAGGACTCAGTCGTTCAAAGCACTAATATCATCAATGAAACGAATGTAACATTTGATAATGCAGGGGATTGAAACACTAACTCAAACATGATCACTAATCCAACAATTCAGCTTAGTACATATATCATCGTATGCCAACTTACCACGCTTCACTCAAAATTACATAATATAAATCACCCTTAAGAATTTAAGCTTACAAGTCTGCTTAAACAAAAGTTACAACCTCAAAACGTAAGAACGGCAAAATAAAGCTAAGAAAGCCCTCGATCAAATCCCTTCCCGATCTGTTAAGGAAAACAAAGGGAATGGGGTGAGCTAAAACCCAGTGAGGTTCCAGGTAAACAAGTAAACACATAGCCACATAAAATCACAAAATAGCCAACTAAACACCGTACAGTAAAATAACAGTTTAATCACAATTCAATTCAAGGATACGGGTGGCTTTCAAAAGCCAAAGGTCCACTTGAGCTTGATCATAATTGCCTCCTGTTGATACTCCGTCAACACTTATAACAGTATATAGGTCCGTAGAACACCACTTTCACCAGTCTCCGTCCCCCAAACAACCACCCACCGGGCCCGCACTCCATAAACAGTAGTTTGGTAATACTCGAGTATACCAGGAATTCGAGTTTCCAATGCTCAAGGATTCCAATAAAACAGTATCAAGCCGAGGATTTTATCACTGGTGGTGCTGGACAACACAACAAGTAAGCACAACGGCTATGCTTCACCAGGGACCTCCAGGCAAGATTCAATTTCCAGTGAACAGTAAACAGTCCTCAAGGTTTATCGGCCTTCTCGACCACGCCCTTGCTGGCTCGATACAACCGACTCACCTATGAGGTTGGGTACCCAAACAGTAAAGTAGTTGGCGGAATGTCATCCACGCAACTTAAGCACGGTCATATATAGCAATATCTCATTTCATATTACTTCATTCAGTAAGTAGAGCCTCAGTGGAAAACAAGGAAGGTCAAGTGCGATAAAGTACACACTCGCCTCGATTTTAACTAAAACAGTGTTTGGCTCAAACAATAGCAAATCAACGATTTCAAGTATGCAAGTATTCCACATAACAAGTAGCAAGTAGTGAAACACTCACCTGTCAAGAAAAAGTAGCAATTGACATCAAACGTCTCAGTTACAATCACTTTTGTTGCCCAAACCTAGGTCAACAAGCGAAACCATTAACAATTGGATTCGTTCCTTACTCAAGTATAGGTTCATTGAGAGACCAAGTGAGTAGCCTAAGCTACTTAATCTATCATGCAAATGAGGTCCAAACCATGGGAAAAGTTGATAAGAAAACAAGTTTGGTATGTACATGAAAGTTCGGCAAAAGAAGGGTTTCACCGAAGCTCAAAAGTTTCATTACGGTTAAACTGTCTCGCCCGACCAGCCTTGGGAAAATGGTCACTGTTCATGGTAGGAGAGTCAGAATTAGGTTCCGTCAATTGCGTTGGAAACTAGGTTCTTAAGGTTAAATTTGTCGTGAAGAAACCATTTCCAAAATCCCAGCTTAAGTGGCTCAAAATTAAGAAGCCAAAAGAAATTTCTGGACTGCCTCGGATGAACAGTACCGCACGGGCAGCCGACTTCCACGACTTGCCATGGATTACTCGGGACGAACCAGAACATGAGCCAGGTACCATTTTAAAGCTCTAAGAGTCTATTTTCTAATGCTACAAACAGCATGCAATTCAGATCAGTGAGTAAAACGTTATAGCCTTTACAACATCGCTGGACAGAAAGTTTCTGGACCTAGTCCAGTTTTGTCCCTTTGCTTGCAACTCAAAATTTACTCAACCAAATTGGCTAATTTTTTGTAGACAACCTCTACACACATAACCCAACATATATCACTCACATTTGTAGCCAAAATATGCATGAAACATGAGGGCAAAAACCGGACAGCAAGCTGAACAGTTTCGGTCAGCATCCTTAATTCTTTCCCAACTTTCACTCTTCTCATTATTCTCACCTTTTGCACATCTCAAGTATTACATCTAACCATATAAGGTTTTAAAACATATCAATACCTCATAAACATAAATGAATAAGAGTTGAACATTTCATCAAACACTTGGTGTGCATACTAACAATTCATCCACTACTTGTTTAATTCTAGGGGTTAACTTTCAATTCCAACCACAACAACTTGCAATTCATGATTAGAGCTTATAGTAGATGATCTAACACATAAAACCCCCAAATTAAAGAGTACTTACCTTACTTACAAGGTGCTCAAATCACCAAAACAATCCACCAAAATGAAAGCTTCAAGCTTGGAACAACCACAAGGATTGGAGGAAAGTTTCTCACTAACTCTAGATCTTTCTGTTTTGATTTTTCTCTCAAGCTCACACTAGGTTTAGAAAGCTTTAAAATGGAGTTTCTCTCCTTCTCTTGGAAGCTAAGAAGGGCACGAAATTATGGTGGAGGAATGGAGCAAAAATTGGTTTAAAATTCATCTAATCTTTGGTCAAACAAGATGCATGGCTAGGATTTTGCCACTTGGCCTAATTCTTGTACACAACTTCTCTTAATGCTTTGACTAATGCCATTCTTACCTTTCCAAATGCACCAATAATTATTCAACACCTCTAATCTCTCACAAAAAGTCTCTACCACTAATAAAAGAACACTTGGACAATTACAAGTGGTGATTTATTTACAACCTAGCTCGAGGATATATTTTACTTCAAGTAAAATGAATTGAAATGAAATGCATGGAAATTATTATAACACATAGAAAATAATTTGTAAGGGCATATATTAAATGGTATAGATCTTAAAATAAGGCATGTAAATAAGAAAATTGTGTTTTAAAGTGAGGGTCCATACAAGGGATTTGTTGTAACACATTGTGAAATATAATGCTAGGGCATATAAGAGGTGGTTTAAATCTTGGTGCAAGGCATGTAGTTTGGGGAAATTGTATTTTAAAAATGAGGGTTCTCACACTCTCTCCCCCTTAAAGAATTTCGCCCTCGAAATTCTCAACTTGATTATTGAGTAGTTCAAAATATTTTTGATGAATATCCTTTTTAACTCTCTCAAGTCCTGTGAACGCATGCTTTAGTAAGACCAGCAATACAAAGCCATATTATGTAGGAATTGAAGCTCCAAATCTTTATTTAGAACATGTATCAATTTACAAGTTTCATAGTTGTATAACCTATCGAAATATAATACTAGCTTGTTCCCATAGAAGAATAATCCTTATGTCTTTACTAATCAATGTTGCAAAAGTCATTTAGAGCAGAAAAGTATCACTTATAGCCATACGTTTAGAGAAAGTAGAAAAGATGTTCAAAATGCAAAGTTGTAAACTGTCCGACCTAAGGTGGTTTGAAGAACTCATTTTCCTTTCATTTAAGTCTTGATTCCACTCATAAACCAACCTCAAATAGTTTACCAATTCCAATCCTAAAGTTGAGATTGTAAGTAGGAATAATCCTAGGAAACTAGAATTTTTTTTTTGTTTTAGTTTTGCGTGATCTCATTTGAAAATCTTATCTCGAGATTCTTATGTCCAAAAACTTAAAACTTTATACCGTCGGAATATGGATTCAAATTGTTACAACTTTATAGAAGGTACCATTGTAAGATCCAATCCACGAGTCGGTTAAATTCCAACCTAAAGTTGCTGCTTCACCCAGTAACAGACAGAACAGGTATACAGTTTCAGTCAACTTTGAAAAATCATAGATATTCATGGGAATTGAGAACAATACTGATACTCTGAACCTAATTTCAAACATAATAAATGAAACTCAATTTTGACTTTTCTACATCAAGATATAACAAATTCTATAAAACCTTCCAAGGTTCCCTGCGGAAAAATTTTCAGCGGCACATCCTTTGTGTTTACTAACTTTTCCTAGCCCATTCAAGGCTTCATTCTTCCCATGAAATAGCTTCAACTCAAGCATATAAATATCAATTCCACAACTCACTACATCAAGCATATAACCGTCTCTACTCAAGTTTAGCAAAATGAAACCCGAAGATGAAATTCTTAATCACAAGCTAGAATTTTCTTTAGGCAAGTCATAACAAAGCTATCAGACCATGGTTAACACTAGTTCAACCCATGAAATTTTCCATAAAGCTGCCAAAAGTACTACCTTAATCCACTAGTTTACCTATATTGGTAGTAGAGGAAAATTGTTAGCCAAAGTTACCTTGTAACCTCAAGAAAGATGGAAATCCAGGGCTTCTTCCTCAAAAATCGCTCCACCAATACCTTGAAATCTTTCTTAGTTAACATTTCCATGGAGTAACTTCAGATTCAAGTACAAAATTGAGGTTGGAGTTGGAGGTCTCTCTTTGGTTTCTCTTCTCTCTTGGTTCGGCCAAGTAAGAGGGAAGATGAAGACAATTCAGTCAAATTGTTGATTTAGTCAAGGTGAAAAATGTGACGCAAACCTTAATCTCGATAAAAGAAGAGTTACAAAATGGTTATTATTCTTACTGGCTCTTTAACCCATGCACTGTATATTAAATCATTTCTTCCTTTGAGCGACAAACAATAAATTTTTTTAACTGAAAGACCAAAGTAAGGCAATAAACTCGGGGATAAGGATCCAATACTGCACAACCACCAATACTTCATAGCACTTATTAAAACAGCCGGTACCAAGTCCACTGTTCCTAAGGGAATACATCTTGCTATATAAAAAAAATGTCACTATGCATAGTCCAATGATTATAACTTATCCAGGCAAAACCTCATTAATGGCTAGTCAACTAGGCAAATATACTGATGCAAACTTATTCTGTACCTATTCTGTACCTCTTCTGGAACCCCTTCATATTTCCTTTCAATTGTATGTCCTGATACGGTAGTTCAATGTTCTCTAGGTATTTTGGTTCCCATCATCTTTCCCAGTACTCAGTTCATCTCTTTTGGAACTCTACTTCTTTTTGAACAGTCTCTATTTTCTTATGCAGATCAATCAGCTTTGTCATCTCACCGATTCACTTATCGATAATAGCTTGCCAGGCAACTCTAATTATGATTGGCTTCGTAGAAGGTCTAGTCATATAACTTTTAAATTCATTCATTTCCAATCCGACCACGAGGAATTAAATTTAGCTATTCTCAATTGAGATAGACGAGAAAGCAGTACAAGTGGGGCAATACTTCAAGATACTATACCACTTATTTCTATTATGGTGTCTTAACACAAGAAGTACCACTGCCACTTATGTACATAGTGAAACCCTAAAGCATATTTTGTATATCAAAAGTTCCACACCTTATCTCAAGCTTTTGCGTACAGGTATAGAACCCAATTCTTTTCTCCAATCCCCATACAAAATTTCAAAACTCTTGATCTCAACACTATAATAATCAAAACAAATCCATACTTTGATATTAGTGGATAGGTGTCAAGGAAGTATAGGAAAGAATGTCACAAGAGGAGTAGAAATATCAATGTAGTTGTAATCAAACCGCCTCACATTCGAAATAAACACTTATCAAGTCTTCACAGTCGCAGGAGAAGGAAATAGGTGTTCAGTGCAAATTTCTCAACGTACACTACAGTCTAGCCACCGTCTATAGAAATGCTAACAGACTATTTCAAGATTAGTCCATGATAACTTCCGAGATATATCCCCTCAATCAGTCCAACAACTAGGTCAAGTGTCAGAATCTTCCGCGCCTTGACTTTTACCATTAAAACTTATCTCAAGTACCATCAAGATACAGACCCTTATTCTAGTGCTCTCCTCTTTTTGGTACTCAAGTACAAGAATCCACAATAAGGTAATTCACAACTCGAGCCGGCCGGTCCCAAGAGTAGATCACCCATATTACAGATTCCTACCCGACGTACATATCTATTCCTCCCAAGTATCCTGATAAAGGGTTTATGCTTATAACAGTCATGATTCATAGCTTACGCCCCAGAAGAGTACCTAGTCCTTACCACTTACCCACATATTCGGACAATAACACCACTTGACCCCAAACTCACTCCGCGTAGGGACCACGCGAAGCAGCAAAAATATCTTCCATTCTTTCAAACCAGTTCTCGGCAGCTTTGGGATCTGGTCCTCTAAGCAATTTAGGGAAAGCGAACTTTGGAACCATTTCAGGGCCCCATCTTCACTTACTTCAAGGTTCCTTTACTAGTTACCCGGTACTTGATCTCGATGGTCAACCAAACAGGCCAGTAAACAATAGATCAGTCATACGATTGATAGCTATAGCTACCTGGTCTCCTTCTCCACATTCTGGTCCTTGGTTCTAATTGACTACAGACCTTTATTCCTCCTCTTAATCTTGGACCTACCTAGATCCGCACCCATGGCCCCAACCATATTATCGTCTAGTTGTGACGCCCCGAAAAAAAAAATGAGTTTGAGAACCCGGAAATTTTGTAATTTTCTAGGGTTTATTTTTTTAATCGCCCGTTTTTCTACATTTTCTTGATTAGAAAAATTCCCCAGATAAAGTTTATGAGCAAAAATAGTTTTAAAATGATTTTCCTAGTATTGGAGAGTTTTTAGAAAATTAAGAATATATAACGGACGTGGGACCCACAAGTGCGAAAAGTTCGGAAAAATTCGGCCAATTAGGTTAAATTCCGGATACTGTGTAAAATTTATCGGGTGTTAAGGGATAAGTAGAGGGTGTGAATTGATTGATGTGAGAGGAAAAAGAAAAGATAAGATTGCATTTATGGAGGTGACAAGTGTCACCATTGTATTGGAAATAGCTTATGACTTACTATTCATTTTCTTGACTTTTTGACCAATTGCTTAAATATCTTAAAAATCACACAAAATTCATTCTTGTCTTCAACCTCTTGGCTGATTCTCTCTCTAGCAAAGAAGGAAGAAAAAACCTCTTCAAAGTTTGGCAATTATCTAGCTCAAATCCTCCAAAACACTTGCTTGATCTAGTTTCTACTCCATAAAACCTCTTCTTTTAGTGATAGTGAGTTGTTTGGTGAAGTTGTTTGGAAGCTTAAGGTGACAAGTAGCTCTCCCTCTTGTTTTGCTAAGGTAAGTGGTGGATGAACACCTCTCCTTCCTCTAATGATGTTCAATTCATGATTAGTGGTGTTATAAGATGCAATTTCATGGATTATTTCTTGAGTTTGGTTGAATTGGTGAAGTTTTATTATTTTTGGGGATTTTTCTGTTTTCATAGGGATATGATTGGGTGGTCATGTATGATGATTGGAAATGATGTTTAATGACTCTAGGAGGTGGAAAAAGTGATTAAGTGCAATCAATTTCTGTTTTGGAAGAAATTTCAGAAAATTAGGTTTTGTAGTTCTTCATTCTGCCCGAATTTATTGCACCATGTTAGAGGCCGAATTGGACTTTGCTCAAAACATGAAAGTTGTAGGTATTGATGAGTTTGAAGTGCCTGTAAAATTTCAGGTCATTTGGATTAGTGTAGAGTGAGATATGCCGATTTTACTGTTGCTGTTCTGGGTTGATCAGAATGCGAAAACTGCACTTGTAATTGGCCATTTTGACTGGAATTGCTTTGGATTTAGGTGTTGGTGTCTTCTGATGAAATGTAGCTGGATGTCTTAGCTACCATATGCCTTTGGAATTTCGGCATTTGGACCTGTATAGACTGAGTTATAGTAATTACAGCATTATGTGATTTGTAAACCTGTTTTTGGTGTTTCCGGTTGAGTATTTGGCACATTTGACCTAGTTGTGCTAGGATTTGGACTGAGTGGCCTTCTACATTGTTGTAGACCTATCTCTTATCTTCGAAACGGTGGGTCTTGTACCTTCTTCCGACAATCATAACGCCTTTGGTACCATTACCGCAAAATGACGTCAAAACTGTTTTTCTGGTTTTGAGCTTAAGTTTCATTTCCGGATTTTTTTCCCTAGCTTGACTTGTACTAGTACTACTTGGAGCTTGCTGAATGGATATTAGATGAACTTATTTGTGTGACTTTGGGATTGGCTGAAGAAATAATGAAGCCATGATGGTTGGGAAAGTAAGCAAATTTAGGGGAAGTGCTGTCCGAACTTTTAAAGGGTTTGATTGCTTTGAGTTTGTGATCTAAGACTTGGATTTGAGCAAGGCAGTGATATTTGATGGATGATTTCTGAGCCATGGAGGTGAGTGACCTCAAACTATTTCTGAAGTTCTTTATGAACCGTTTCCTGCATTATTTACTTTTAAACTGTTTCCAAAAGTTACTTTTGAACTGTTTTCTTGCATATCATGCGTACTTGCATATGAGTGTCCCTTGGTTGCTGTAATTCTTGACTTATTGGCTTGTCATTATTAATTGAAAATGTGTTAAGTACTTTCGATGATTGTTAAAACGAGTTTTCTAGGCGAGTGTATACTTTATCGCACTCGACCTAAATAAATATGAATTTTCAATGATTAATGATTAAATGCTAGTTGCGCATGATGTAAGCCTTTTGGCTGAACTGGCCACTGCCCTTCGTTACCGATCGACTCGAGCTAGAAGCGGACTCGGTCGGGCGATATGGTGACCCTGGGTGAATTTGGTATACTCGAGTATTACCTTGTAGTCCGGCTACGTCCGGATGGGTGGAGTCCGGCCAACGTCGGATGGGTGGAGTCCGGTCAACGTCCGGAAAAGGGGATGAACGAATAAAAAGATGAACGAGGGTTTATTTAGAAAAATGAAATTTTCAAATAATTGGAGGAATAAGGGGAAATGTCAGGGGAACGAACAAATGAATAGCTCCATGTGAGCGGTATCCTTTTAATGAATATGTTACTATCGCTTTCCATTGTAATTGTTTCTTGAATTATTGATTATTGATGGTTAATGTGTTGGCTTTGTTATGAAATTTCATGTTCGGAACCTTATTGAGATTTTAGCTCATTGAGCTTTGTGGAATTACCATGTGGTGTCATTTTCTGCTTTTGTTTTACTCTCACTGTGCAAATGTTGACCTGTAACAAAATTACATTTTTACCCCCGATTACTTATTGAACTTCTAAAACATTACAATGATTTCACTGGCTCACGAGAGCAAAAATACGTACATCTGATTTCTGAACCATGACATCAATGAAATGAATTTTTGTGAAAACTATTTGATTACTGATTTTACTAGTTACTCACTGGGCTTTTAGCTCACCCCAAAAATGTTTTATTTTCCCCCCCCACAGGGCTCAAGGCGAAGGAAGGGCTTGTTGTGCTTATTCACGTGACTGGATGGCTTATATCGTGTACAGTTTAGGTTTGGATCTATTTTATGTACGAGTTGGTCTTGTATAAATATTTGAAATTGATATGGATGTAAGTATACATTCCACGATTGGAATCAGTTTCCGCTGCATTTGTGGCATGTAATTATTGGAGACTTGGATGTATGTTTGTGGACCATGTGATGTATATGTGAGATTTATATTGTAATTCATTTGAGGATTGTAGTGATCGACTGAGTCCCGGCGAGAGCTGGGCAGGCGGCCCGCCGAACCCTCTGGTTCGCCTTAGGGGGAGGTGGGGCCGTCACAGTTGGTATCAGAGCTTAGGCTTCAGATCTCTGTAGTGTATCCTAGGCTTGAAGTTTAGGATGCCGGACTGTGGAAGGAACACGTAGTTTTATAGTGCAAAAATGGGGAGAGAAAGTGGGAAAAGGAGAAACCACTGAGTTCAATTTTGGTCCTGAGGGTATTTTAAAATACCGAAACCGAATAGTGGTGCCGAAGGATGAATCGTTGAAAACGGAGATTCTAGAGGAAGCCCATCGATCCAAGTATACAATCCATCCGGGTAGTAGTAAGATGTATCAAGACCTGAAAGGAAATTATTGGTGGGACAATATGAAGAAGGAAATTGCTCTGTACGTGCAAAAATGTCTCGTTTGCCAACAAGTGAAAGCAGAGCATCAAAAACCATCGGGCTTGTTACAACCCCTTGAGATACCTGAATGGAAGTGGGAAAACATCACCATGGACTTCGTTTCAGGTTTGCCGCGAACGCAGCGAGGACACGACCCCGTTTGGGTGATCGTCGATCGGTTAACCAAGTCGGCCCATTTCTTGCCGGTGAACATGAAGTATTCCATAGACAAGTTGGCCCAACTATACATGGACGAGATTGTAAAGTTGCACGGTGTTCCTGTGAGCATCGTCTCCGATCGAGATCCACGTTTCGTATCTCGGTTTTGGCAAAAGTTTCAGGAGACTCTAGGGACGAAACTCAACTTGAGCACGACTTATCACCCTCAGACGGATGGACAATCAGAACGAACCATTCAAACTCTCGAGGACATGCTACGAACTTGCATTCTGGATTTTAGAGGCAACTGGGGTCAACACATGACCTTGGTAGAGTTTGCGTACAACAACAGCTACCATTCGTCGATTCAAATGGCTCCATATGAAGCATTATATGGACGAAAATGCCGGTCGCCGATTTACTGGGACGAAGTTGGCGAAAAGAAGGCACTAGACCCGGCAACTATTCCATGGATGGAAGAGGCTCGAGAGAAGGTCAAGTTGATACGGCAACGACTCCAAACAGCTCAAAGCCGACAAAAGAGCTACGCGGATAATCGAAGAAAAGACTTGGAGTTCGAAGTTGGAGACAACGTATTCCTCAAGATCACACCCTTACGGAGTGTCACAGCAGGCAAAGGAAAGAAGCTTCAACCGCGGTACGTAGGACCCTACAAGATCCTCCAGAGGGTAGGAGCGGTCGCGTATCGATTAGAGCTGCCGCCCAGTCTCTCTCGAATTCACGACGTATTCCACGTCTCGATGCTAAAAAAATATTATCCCGACCCATCCCATATCTTACAACCGGAGGAGATCGAAGTAGACGAATCGCTTGCTTACGAAGAAAAACCTGTTGTAGACACCAAATTTTGAATAATTGTATGTAGCATCTATTTCATGATTTTCATTTTAGATTGCTTGCATTTTAGTTCATTATTGTGTGTTTTGCACTATTAATTGTTATGATATTTTAGCTTTATTCATTTTCGCCCTTTCAGTTGACCTATTTCATTTGCTATTTATTCTTATTTACTTTTAGTTTTTAGTTTTTAGCTTTTAAGTTTAAAATTAGCATAGAGTTTTTAGGAAAAGAAAAGGAAAACATTAAAAATATGTTTTAATTATTTTGTTTTTATTCAATGCTTTCTCGAAGGAAAAATGAAAAAAAGAAAAGGGAAAAAAGGAGAAAAGAGAAAATTAAAGAAAAATAGGAAAAAAAGAAGAAAAATTGAAAAAATAGGCTTTAGTTGGATTGGAAAAATGAAAAAAAAAAAAGAGGAAAAAAAGGAAAATTTGTTCACAAAAATATGTTTATTTCTTTTAAATTCAGCTTTTTGGCATTTTATTTTATTAAGTTGAAAAATGAGAAAAATGGAAAAATGGAAAATTGCATTTTTGTTGTTTTTAGTTTATTTTAATGTTAATTAAGTTGTTTTCATCATTAATTATTATTGTTTTATTATTATTATTTTTGTTGTTTAATTAATTTAAAAAAAAAAAAAAAAAAAAAAAGAGCCGCAGCATGCACGCTGCAAATTTTTGCAGCGTGCAAATGACAGCCTCACTAACCATCGAAGGGCTGGATGGAAGGCAGGGACCAACCCCTCATCAGCACCCTTCGTATGAGGGTTTAACCTGGGAGTGCTTCATATAAATAGAACAAGAAGCAGCAGCCGCAAGGGAGGAGGTTTGGAGAGAACGGCAGCGAGGAAGCTAAGAGTTTTGGGGCTGAGAGGAAAAGAAAACAGCAGGGGGAGGGAGCAAAGGAAAAAAAAGCGGCGGAAGTCTGAGACCACAGAGAGGATGGACGGCAAAAAGGGAGAGAGCTTTAGAGAGGAAAAGCAGAGGAACGAAAGAAAAAAAAGAAGGAGGCGCGGCAGCTAGAAATCTGGGGAGGAAGAAACAGAGATCCAGGGAACTTTCATTCATTCCTCCGACACCCCTTCTAGAGTTTGGAAATAGTTTTTTTGAGCTTTTTTCTGAAGGAACCAGCCCACGTTCTATTCTTCGGTCAAGGAGAAAAATTCTGGGCAGAAGGGAGGAAACAGTGAAAGAAGGAAAAACCTGCTTCGAGGCTGCAAGAGGACGGCTGAGCCATCATCATCACTGTCCATTTGCGTCCCTTTGGAGCCGTAGTAGAACCATTTGAACTTTTCTGGTCATTCCCTCCGATTGATTTTTGCGATTAAGGTAACATCTGCACTGGTTATAGTTAAAAGTTGTTTTCTTTGATTGTTTTCTTGCTGCCTGAGTAACTATCTCTTGTAGCCCTTTCATCTTTGTTTTTTTGTCGTAAATTTGGTTTGAGTGGGGGTAGAATTCATGTCTCACAGTGGGTTTTGTTCTGCTTGCTTGATTCATTTGATGTTTGCCGAGGTGGAGAACATGGCAAAGCTGCGCATTTTTTTGTCACTTGTTGCTACTGGCTATGTTTTGTTTATTGTTTGGTTGTATGGTCGCATGATCCTTTAGGCCTGGAGAGGATTTGTACAATATTTGAATCTGACGAAGTAAACATAGTAGAGATATAAAATTTGTTTTCCAGATTCCGTTTTAGTTTGCCATGTTTTGTTTTTACCTGGATGCTTTCTGCTGAATCTGCTGTGTTTAAGACAAACCAGATTTGACCAATGTCAAGGTTGATGGTTGATGATGTCCGTGTGTTTGATTTGTTAGATAATCGATTGTTGTGCATTTCACCGTAAGTTGGAGCTGTAAGTTGGAGCTGTAAAAACTGGCAGCATAAAGTTATATGAATTTTCTAAAAAGGATCGCATGCTTTGTTATTCGGATAAGAAAATTTTACAGAAACCCAGGGAATAGTAGAAAAAGGCTTGTTTGTTTGAACGTTGAATTTCTGGTTTTGATGTTTGGGAATCATAATTTTGTTGTTCGGATTGGTAAGCTGGCTGAGTTTCTCATCTGATGAACCCCTCACAAAGCATAACTAATGATGGTTTGAAAATTGCAGCGATTTGCTCCTTTCTTTGGCTGATATGTCTTGTATCTTTGGTAGTTACCAATCCAGATTTTCTGCTTTAATCTTGTAATGAAAATGGTTTTCTAATTGGTTGATGTTTAGGAGTGATGTTTTGTGGTTGTTGATGTTTGTGGTGGGCACTGAATCATAGCAGAAATTCTAAAAACCCCATAGCCGAAAGGCTGCAGAAACTCCCACCGTAGTTTTACATGATCTTCGCAGCAAATATCTTCATGGGTTGTATGATGTGGCTTTGAAAATCCTTGTACAGATGTCTAATATTTTGGCTGCTTTGTGTTTCAGTTTTCAGCATGTTTTTGTCCTGATTTGAGGGTTTGAGCAAAGGTTTTGAGTAAAGTTTGAGAATTCTTGCTGTCTCTTCCTTGTTTTTCTTGTTGAATACTCTCTGTTGGGATCAATAATGATAGATAATTATTGCTTAAAATTGATGTTTTGGGATGCATATGAGTTGAGTGGCAGACAATGAACTTTGTGTATTTGTTTTTGGGTTGAAACATGCGTGGTTTGGAGCTGCCAAAGATTGCAGCAGAAACGCATGAATGAAACTTATTGCCGAGAGGTTTTCATTTGCATGGACGTTTGCATGAAAATTTTGGAAAACTGCATTATGACCCCCCAAGTTTCCCCTTGTTCCACTAGGACCCAATCAATTGAATAATTTCATCAATTTGGTCCTTGGCAGTTTTAATTTTTGCAACTTCATTGCTTGCTTGCTTCAATTAGCCACCATGCTTTATTTAAATTGAACTTAATTCACAATTTTAAGAGTTTTATGACCGTGTGAGCCCGTGTTTGCATGTTTTCTTTAATTTTCCTAAATAAATTGGTACCTTGACCATTTCTTTTATTTTTTGAGGATAAATAAGTGACTTCACCCATTAGAGCTCCATTTTAAGGGAGGTATAATTTCTTTTACCTTATTGTCTCTCCTATGTGATCCAATGTGCTAATTGAAAATTTCATGTCTACTTGGCTTTCTTTAATTCCTTTCATTTTTAAGTTTTTCTTTTATTTTATTTATGGGGTATGTGTACACCTCTTGGCTTGTAATAGATAGGGCCTGGCGAGCATTTTGTCCAATTTCCCCTTCCCCCTTTTTGTTTTATCTAGCAAATGTAATGGTTGCATGCCTATGTGTTATATGTTAAATGCTTTGTTAGGGCCTTGCATCTAGTCGAGCATGCTAAATGTTATGTGCTACGTGTTTATAAGTGATTCGCATGTCTACTCGCTTTTTATAGTGTGGATGAATGAAATGGATGAATGTACGTCACCACACTAGTCCAACGCTAGTTGTGGCTTCTTTTATCGTTTCCACTAGTCCAACGCTAGTCGGAATTCATAGGATGGGCTAGTCCAATGCTAGACCCAATAGGTTCTTTTTTTCCTTTTTCATTAAGTGCATGATCACTACATATCACGCATTTTTCCTTAGTTTATCATTTGGTATGTTCCTCAAACCCCTTCCCCTTCACTTTAGGACTTGCATCTCATGCTAGTTAGGGTTCATTTGCGTGAAAATCCCCCTTCCGATAAGGGAAACGAGCGAGTGTGGCTACTCGATAGCCTTAGCACGCTAGTTTTGCCTTCTAATCAAAGGGAAAATAGAAGTCGAAAAGTTAGGAGTCAACCCCCGTACCTGACTTGTTGCATTCCCCTAGGGTCATACTTTCATTTTTATCACTTCCATACTCTTTTAATCACATTTCTCTTACATTTCTCAATCCATTTTTTTTTTTCACTACCTCCTTATCATTTATTTACTTTACTTCACAAATGAAATTCAAGTTTCACTTATATATGTACTATTCTATCTTCATTCATTTGCACACACTAATACTTTGATTTTTCATCCAAATTCACACATGCACCTTTTCATACACTTGCACACAAACACTTGGATTTTTCATACAATTTCACACGTTCACCTTTTTATACACTTGCACACTTGCACTTTAGCCATCATTTGCATTAATCGACCTCTATAAGGTTTTCCTTTATTGGCCGCCACAATTCATGTGGTTGGGACCAAAAACCTTACAAGAGACATTTTAGAATTTAGGTTTGCATTTTTCCTTCATTTTGCATTCATGTAGTACATCCAAATGTAATAAATTCTTTGGTTAAAACAAGAAAATCTTTGATTAAATCAACGCAACTAGCCTTGGCTAGGTCGAAGGGGTGCCTTGGATTTTTATCCTTGCCTTCCCCTTCGTCAAATGTGACTCCCGAACCTTTTTCTTTGTTTGCGTGGACTAGGAGTCGTTCAAAAGGGTTTCTTACTTTTTTCCTTAAAAATTCACTTTTTGGGTGACTTGGTACACCCTAACTCTATACCAAGTGGCGACTCCATTTTTCATATAAAAAACCCTTTTTGAACTATTTTTCTTGGGTCAAATCGTCGCATTTTCAAACCCCCATTTAGACCCATTCATTTTTCTTTTAAATCACGATTCATCTTCCAATCATCACAAAATCCATTTTTCAAACCATTTATTTTTCTTATCAAAAATGGGGCGCGACAGTTGGCGACTCCACTGGGGACATTCGAGAGTCCGAGCAAATTTGATTTAATCAATCTTTTTCTTCTCTTAAACCTTTTTATTTATCACATTGGATGTTTAGGGTTGCATTTTTCCCTTTTCTAGGATTTTTGCATTTCGCGTATCAACTCACTTCCTCACACGTTCGCCTACGATTGTTTTGATGAATGGATGTTTGTATGTGATTCCGCGCTTTGCATTGCATTTGGGAGGGGATTCTACCTTAGAGCCTTGCGTGGGTTCTCGATCCCTCCCCTCCAAAACGTGCACTATCATACGCGCATACGCTTTATTATTCATCCCTCTTTATTTTCTTTTTAGTGGCTTGTCACGCCACTCCACCCTGTTAGGATTAGGAGACCCACTTGGACGTGTGATCGTAACACGACGTGTGCGTAGCACGATCCAATGGGTCACTCACTCTTCCGCTTTAAACTTTGGGTTAATATCCTTAGTTTTTAGTCGAAGGTTGAGGTTTTTTATAGATTCACTCAAACATGCGGCCGTGACACGACGTGTGCGTAGCGGTGTTTGGGGAATCGCTCGAGCCACCGACAAAGGGCCTTGGGAGTGATGACCCTTGGTCACGAGTCTGAAGGCTTGGGGACCTATGACTTATCGAGTCTAGATGCATTAGTGAACCCCAACCTCATGCATCCATTTTAGAATTGCCTAAGGTAGAGTCGACCTTACCCTATTAGGGACACCATGCACGAGGGGAGGGATCCCACCCTCTTTCCTTATTTCTTTGTTGCTTTTGTATCATCCAATTATCCAACGTGTTATGTGATTATGTGTTGAACTAACGTTTCCTTGTTTCTTATCTTTTGCATTCACAAACGTTAGGAAATAAGAGGTCTGGCATGACCTCCTTTTAGGACCTACCCTTGTAGATAGGCTATTGCACGTTTGAAAATTGTGGTACATTTTGTTCATAAATTAATAATGCCATACCATTTTAGGCCTACTCTGGCAAATAAAGGGTTCCTTAGGTCACGTTTCATTTCGAATTGCATATTTACATCGCTTTAATAAATGGCATCATGCATAACCCTAGAAAGGGAATGCCACATAGGGGATCCCGTGTTAAGGAATAAACCACCTTGTGTCTCGGATACTTAATCCAACGAGACTTGCACGTTTACATTTTGTACCATCCGAAGGGGTAGTGCACGAGGTAAGGTAGGATCCGATCTTTTCGAAGACGGCAAAGCAATTTTTGAACCATTAGAATATGAGCATCTAACAATCATCTTTTGGCCGTTGTATCAAAATTGGTAAGAATCCCTTGCTTAAAGGACATTAATTCGAAGAAATTCATAAATATTTCCTTACTATTGAGACAATAAATGAATGGAGGCCAAATCGTGATTTTAGAAGGCTCATAGACTAATTTTTTTTTGAAATAACCAATGGCCAGACAATTCAACCAATCCATTTTGCCAATTCATTCAAAAGTCATTCATTTGACTAATTTACCCTTTTTAGGGTCATTTGACCAATTTACCCTTTTTAGGGTCATCCGGTCAATTTTTGAAAAATCATCCATTCATTTGACTAATTTACCATTTTTAGGGCCATCCGGTCGATTTTGAATAAATCGTCGGTTCATTTGACCAATTTACCCTTTTTAGGGTCATCCGGTCAATTTTTGAAAAATCATCCATTCATTTGACCAATTTACCCTTTTTAGGGCCATCCGGTCGATTTTGAATAAATCGTCGGTTCATTTGACCAATTTACCCTTTTAGGGCGATCTGGTCAATTTTGAATAAATTCTCAATTTCATTCAATTCATTTGACCAAGTTCCTTTTTAGGATGATTCGGTCAATTTTGAATAAGTTTTAAATTTCACTCAATTCATTTGACCCGTTTCCCTTTTTAGGGTAATCCGGTCGATTTTAAATAAATTGTCAATTTCATTTGACCAATTAAAGTTTCAATGTTGAATTTCAAAATGGGAAATCTGGTCGATTTTGAGAAAACCATCCTTTTGCATCCAGTCATTTGATCAGTTGAGGTTTTGACCCGTAAATTCACTGAGAAATTTTATCAACGAATTCCAAACTCTTCGATAGGAAGTTCGTCAAGGTCAAACCCGTGCGTTTTTGCAAAATCTTGTATTGATCAAAAGTGATCAATCCATTCGGACGTGGACCTCATTTTGCAAAAAAAAATTACTTTCACTCAATGAGTTGATCAGATCCATCAGGTATGGTATGGCGCCTACCCCAGAGGATTGCATTTTCATGCTAGGCCTACCCTTGGCACAAAAAGGGTTCCCCATAGGACATGCATTCGAATTTCCTGGATATCTACTAACTCTTGCCTTTTTCTCTTTCTTTTCCTTATTTTTATTGGAATAACTAAGCAAGAGTTAAATCTAAAGGCAATCTTTCAAAAATTCTCAGGTAATATTTAAACATAGCTTCTCGTCGAAGCCCCATCATAACACGATCCCGTAATCAAGCTCAGAGGAGTCATGTAAACATGAGTTCACAACCGGAACAAGCAGATAGGTCTACTACTACCGCTCAACCCGAGACTGCGAGTTTGGGGGTTCAGTTGACTGAGATGCTTACTAAGTTTGGTGAAATGGCATCTGAAATGGCGTCGCAAAAGAAGTTAATCGACGAGCTCGTTAGTAGCGGAGTGCAGCCCGAACTTGCGCCCATCAAACAATCGAAATCTGAACCATTTGTCATCCCTCCGACTCAAACCACCGTTACTCCACCTTTCCTTATTTCACCCGAAGGAACTTTCACATATCCCACCATACATTTGCCATACACTTACCCTCCTGATCCTTCATTTTTCCCCGCTTACATGCAAGGTCCACAACCCCAACTTACTTCAAACATACCACCAGAGCTACATACTTTCTATCACTCTGCTGCTGAGCCATTCCTACCTGACAATATCGTTCAAACCAAGCCAGAAATGGGGGAATCTTCCGCTCCC
The DNA here is from genome assembly GCF_036785885.1 of Coffea arabica. NCBI lineage: Eukaryota > Viridiplantae > Streptophyta > Magnoliopsida > Gentianales > Rubiaceae > Coffea > Coffea arabica. The sequence goes on from NC_092316.1 coordinate 24,495,184, forward strand.
GTTGATATAAAGCTGCTCAAACGCCTTGACCGTTTTGATGAGTTTATGAGGAGGAATCAGGGTTTGAACAAACAAGGAGTGCTGGACTATGATGAACTTTGCCTTTTCCCGAATGTGCAGTTGCCTGAGGGGTTCAAAACTCCGAAGTTCAATAAATACGATGGCACGGGCAATCCCAAGACGCACCTCCGATTGTTCGCCAACAAGTTGGGTAGGCCAACAGATGATGAAAATCTGCCTTTGAGGCTATTCCCAGAAAGTCTGGAGGGGGATGCGCTCGACTGGTATTCCAAGCTGAAACCCGAAGAGATAAAGACTTGGTTGGATCTGTCCAATGCATTTGTAAGACAATACGAGTATAATTGCGAGTTGGCACCAACACGGACCACACTGGAAGGAACAAAGAGAAAACCCTCCGAGGATCACAAGACTTATGCTAAGAGGTGGAGGAAAATAGCTGCCAAAGTCGAGCCACCAATGACGGAGGACGAAATCATACGAACTTTCATTAAGGCACATGATCCGCCGTACTTTGAAGAAATTTTCCGCATGACTGGATGCTCATTTGCCGCAATTGTTAATAAACTTGAGGAATTTGATGATTTCGTAAAGGCTGGAAAGATTGTTAATGTGTCTGCCCTCAAATCGCAGTTGGATGCTCTGCAAAGCCAATGTAGTAATGGGAAGAAACAACAATCCAAAAGGCAAGAGGGGGAAACTGCTTTTGTCTGGAATCGAAGCCCTATTCCAAGACCCAGATCTCGACAATACCCTACCTACTCAAACCCTTACTATTCAAGCCCTCATCCTGTTTATCACACCAATACCATTCATCCTCGACCTCAGCCTAACTACAACAACTCTCCTATGGCCCCTTTTCAAATATCTCAACCTAACTTCCAACAAGTTCGACCCCGACCTCCCTATAATCAACAATTCCCTCCACCAAGTAGGCCCACCTATAATTACCCCCGACCCATTGAACCCCAAAAACAAAACCATTATCGTACCTTTACCAATCTTGGCAGGCCCTTGGACCAATTGTACGAACAATTAAAAGCTGCCGGTAAAATCAGCGTAATTCCCCCTCCATCTCACCCTCATGGCGTCCCTGCCAACTACGATTCGCAGTACACTTGTGCCTATCATTCGGGAGCACCCGGCCACCCAACTACTGACTGTAGAGCACTTAAGCACAGAGTCCAAGACATGATCGAGGCAGGTGAAATAGTGCTAAAAAAGAAAGGTGGACAAGGACCGAGCATAAATACAAATCCTTTTCCTGAAACATAAGGACACCTTTGAGGCATCCACTTCCAATGAAAACATTTGAAAATCTTGAAGAAACCTTGCACAATTGGATTGCCAAGTATCTTCTCTCGCAAAGGGAATTTGGGATGAATCCGGGGATTGTTATTTGTTAAACTTCATGAAACTCGTCACCGTTTGCTTTTGAGTAAATAGTTTTATCATGTTTAATTAAGTTTTGACTAAAGCATTTTTGCATTATCAAGCTCCTATGTTGTTTTCTTTCGATAGCATGCATAGTCACATCTTTTCATTATTTTGTTAATACCATTTTGTTTATATTGGTTGTTTATTGGTTCAATTTCATTCTAAATTCTTTCGATGGCCAAAATAAAATTATTTGACCCTTTGAATATCACTGTTCTGGAATCCGATGAAGCCTTCATTGAAAAATCCCTGCATTGAGAAATTCTTTCTTTGAGACCATACATTGAAAAAACCCTTCTTTGAGAAAGCCTTCATTGAGAAAACCCTTCATGGAGAAATCCCTGCTTTGAAAAGGCCTTCATTAAGAGATCTCTTCTTTGAAAAAGCCTTCATTTCCCTTCATTGAAAAATCCTTTCATTTGGAAATTCCTTCATTGATAAATCCCTTCATTTGAGAAAATCCCTTTCCAGCCAGGTTGAAAGTTGATTGGTCAAAGCAGTATCATTAACGATTGATTCTGATTGATAATGCTATGTGCCATGACCAACGTTGTCAAAACGCATGGCCTATGTTCACAACAAAAGGATCCGCCACCGATCTTCTGAAGAAGGAAACAAAGTGCTAAAGTGATGAAAGATGAAGTGAAAGGCAAATTTGCTTCAAATCGGCAAACCTTATTGGGTGTTCAAAGGAGAGATGGAAGGACAGACATTCCCTCAACCTATCAACTCGGGCATGTGTAAGATGTTCTTTATTTGATTATGCAAATTTCTTTTAGGAAATCATGCAAGAGACGAGGCAAAAGTCAGGCCATCTTCCTTTCCAATCAAAACATTTCATCCTTAGTCATCCCCTTTGAACTATCAGAACAATAATTTTCGTTTGGCAACTCCTGAGAATTGCAAACCCCACACTGGGGCAAATTTATCTTTGAAAGAGATATGGGAAAAAGAAAGAACCCCATACTGGGGCAAATTTAGTTTTTGAAGGAAAATGCAAAAAGTGAGAAAAATGCAATGAAGAAAATGCAAAGAAAGAGAAAATCCAATCAAACTGGGGCAAATTTCCTCGGTTTCGTTCAAAATTAGAGGTAATTTCAAAATGATGCAATCTCAGGTTATTTCGCACCTCTCTCATCAGAATTTGTTTTCAAGCCTCAACTTTTCTTGAAAAAATACCCCACCTGACCTCATTACAAAAGCCCAAAGTCCTGGCTTTCGTCACTTGCTGCATTTCTATTAGGGATTTTGCTAATCAACTGGCAGGTGATGTCCATAATGCCTTCGTTTAAGTTTATAAGGGAAGCGCATTTTACTGATGCCAGCAATCTTCAACTTACATTCCTGAGTCGACTATGGTTGAGCTCTTCCATTGTTTCCTTAGGTGAAAACCACAAGGGCACCTCAAGAGAAAGGGAAAAAGAAAGAAGAAAAGAAAAAAAGAAAAAGAAAAAGAAAGAAAAACCAACAAAAAGGGTGGGGGGCAACCTTGATGAAAACCCGAATGGGCGCTAAGGTAGGTTTCTGCAATGAGAAAGCACAAAGAGGAACAACTGGTGGTTTGGTCCATTTAGATTTCTCCTCATTTTTGTCATACCTCTGGCAACATTGAATTCCGGAGCTAAGATATCCAGAGATTTGAATATGACATCTGTTGGCCAAAAGCTGTGTCATTTTGTAAAAATATTCTTTTGTAAATACATTCTTAGGAAGCTCATTTTTTTTCCAAATTACTTGCATTCATGGCATTTTTGTAGAATTTAAGCACAACTGTTAGGTGTGCATTCTTGTGCATATTCATTTTTACCTGACATATGAATTTTCTTGCATACCTCATTTTTTATCATTAAATTGTGGTGAATGACAATCCCCGTGGTTTATTGCAAAAAGTATACTTGGGTTCAGTCATCCTTTGGGAACAGTTGAAATCCAGCCAAGCCAGCTACACAGACTTCACAATATGGCAAAACACATACCTGGTCAGTTTGAAAATTGGAAAAGCCTTATGGTGAGAAATCCAACTCAATCAGATGCCACAGCAAAGGTTGACGAAGGCATCCAAAGACTCATGTTTACACGATTCTAAAGAGCAAAACGAATCAAATGATGGTGGCAATTTCTTTGTTTTTTCTCCTTTGCAGAAAATTACAGGCACAGATGAAAGTAATCACACTTCGCACTGGAATCGATGTCGGAAAGAGTCCTCCGGTGAACAAAGGCAGATCGAAAATGTTGCAAGCAAACTTGGTCAAAAGATGCAACAGCATGGCGATACAAAGTCAACTTTGGATTCAAATTGCAAAAATTCAACATACTGGGGCAAATTAATTCTTTGGAAAGATTCTCAAAAGTCAAAAAGAAAAGCAAAAAGAAAAGAAAATCATCAATCAAAAAATCAAATCAAATTTCATCACGACAGGCTCAAGTTTAATCCCACTGTCTGATTGTCAAAGCATTTCATTTACATTGCCATTGGAGCTGGGTTTGTCCCGCCAGTAAGCATTTCATTCTGCATTTACCACCAGCCGTTGGGTTTGTCCCACTGGTGAGCCTTTCATCTTCATCGCCGCTAGCCGTTGGGTTTGTCCCACTAGTGTGCCTTTTAATTGCATTTGCCACCAGCCGTTGGGTTTGTCCCACTGGTGAGCCTTTCATCTTCATCGCCGCTAGCCGTTGGGTTTGTCCCACTAGTATGCCTTTTAATTGCATTTGCCACCAGCCGTTGGGTTTGTCCCACTGGTGAGCCTTTTATTTTCATTGCCACCAGCCGTTGGGTGTGTCCCACTGGTGAGCCTTTCATTTTCGTCACCACTAGCCGTTGGGTTTGTCCCACTAGTGTGACTCTTAATTGCATTTGCCACCAGCCGTTGGGTTTGTCCCACTGGTGAGCCTTTCATTTTCATTGCCACTAGCCGTTGGGTTTGTCCCACTGGTGAGTCTTCATTTTCATTGCCACTAGCCGTTGGGTGTGTCCCACTAGTGTGCCTTTTATTTTCATCGCCATTAGCCGTTGGGTTTGTCCCACTAGTGTGCCTTTCATTTGCATTCGCCACTAGCCGTTGGGTTTGTCCCACTAGTGAGCATTCCGTTTTCACAGCCACTGGAGCGTGAGGTTAGTCCCGCCAGTGAGCATTTCATTTGCATCACCAACAAACATGGGTCAGTCCCATTAACATTTCATTTCACTTCTTTCATTTACATCACCAGTAAACATGGGTCAATCCCACTAAGACTCCATCTCACTTCAATTCATAACTTTAAATTCTCTTCGGGTCAGTCCCGTTTAATTCCTGTTCGGGTCAGTCCCGTTTAAATTCTGTTCGGGTCAGTCCCGCTTAAATTCTGTTCGGGTCAGTCCCGTTTAAATTCCTGTTCGGGTCAGTCCCGTTTAAATTCTGTTCGGGTCAGTCCCGTTTAATTTCTGTTCGGGTCAGTCCCGTTTAAATTCTGTTCGGGTCAGTCCCGTTTAATTCCTGTTCGGGCCAGTCCCGTTTAAATTCTGTTCGGGTCAGTCCCGTTTTTCAATTCACGTTCGGGTCAGTCCCGTTTTCAATTCTTGTTCGGGTCAGTCCCGTGTTATTTTTCATATTCGGGTCAGTCCCGTGTTAGAATTCCTGTTCGTTGGAATCTTTTGCAGCCCAATAACACAGGTAAGTATTTGGTGTCTACTTCTTTGTCTCAAGTTTTTTTCAAAACTCAGACAAAGAGGGGCAAACTGTAGACACCAAATTTTGAATAATTGTATGTAGCATCTATTTCATGATTTTCATTTTAGATTGCTTGCATTTTAGTTCATTATTGTGTGTTTTGCACTATTAATTGTTATGATATTTTAGCTTTATTCATTTTCGCCCTTTCAGTTGACCTATTTCATTTGCTATTTATTCTTATTTACTTTTAGTTTTTAGTTTTTAGCTTTTAAGTTTAAAATTAGCATAGAGTTTTTAGGAAAAGAAAAGGAAAACATTAAAAATATGTTTTAATTATTTTGTTTTTATTCAATGCTTTCTCGAAGGAAAAATGAAAAAAAGAAAAGGGAAAAAAGGAGAAAAGAGAAAATTAAAGAAAAATAGGAAAAAAAGAAGAAAAATTGAAAAAATAGGCTTTAGTTGGATTGGAAAAATGAAAAAAAAAAAAGAGGAAAAAAAGGAAAATTTGTTCACAAAAATATGTTTATTTCTTTTAAATTCAGCTTTTTGGCATTTTATTTTATTAAGTTGAAAAATGAGAAAAATGGAAAAATGGAAAATTGCATTTTTGTTGTTTTTAGTTTATTTTTAATGTTAATTAAGTTGTTTTCATCATTAATTATTATTGTTTTATTATTATTATTTTTGTTGTTTAATTAATTTAAAAAAAAAAAAAAAAAAAAAAAGAGCCGCAGCATGCACGCTGCAAATTTTTGCAGCGTGCAAATGACAGCCTCACTAACCATCGAAGGGCTGGATGGAAGGCAGGGACCAACCCCTCATCAGCACCCTTCGTATGAGGGTTTAACCTGGGAGTGCTTCATATAAATAGAACAAGAAGCAGCAGCCGCAAGGGAGGAGGTTTGGAGAGAACGACAGCGAGGAAGCTAAGAGTTTTGGGGCTGAGAGGAAAAGAAAACAGCAGGGGGAGGGAGCAAAGGAAAAAAAAGCGGCGGAAGTCTGAGACCACAGAGAGGATGGACGGCAAAAAGGGAGAGAGCTTTAGAGAGGAAAAGCAGAGGAACGAAAGAAAAAAAAGAAGGAGGCGCGGCAGCTAGAAATCTGGGGAGGAAGAAACAGAGATCCAGGGAACTTTCATTCATTCCTCCGACACCCCTTCTAGAGTTTGGAAATAGTTTTTTTGAGCTTTTTTCTGAAGGAACCAGCCCACGTTCTATTCTTCGGTCAAGGAGAAAAATTCTGGGCAGAAGGGAGGAAACAGTGAAAGAAGGAAAAACCTGCTTCGAGGCTGCAAGAGGACGGCTGAGCCATCATCATCACTGTCCATTTGCGTCCCTTTGGAGCCGTAGTAGAACCATTTGAACTTTTCTGGTCATTCCCTCCGATTGATTTTTGCGATTAAGGTAACATCTGCACTGGTTATAGTTAAAAGTTGTTTTCTTTGATTGTTTTCTTGCTGCCTGAGTAACTATCTCTTGTAGCCCTTTCATCTTTGTTTTTTTGTCGTAAATTTGGTTTGAGTGGGGGTAGAATTCATGTCTCACAGTGGGTTTTGTTCTGCTTGCTTGATTCATTTGATGTTTGCCGAGGTGGAGAACATGGCAAAGCTGCGCATTTTTTTGTCACTTGTTGCTACTGGCTATGTTTTGTTTATTGTTTGGTTGTATGGTCGCATGATCCTTTAGGCCTGGAGAGGATTTGTACAATATTTGAATCTGACGAAGTAAACATAGTAGAGATATAAAATTTGTTTTCCAGATTCCGTTTTAGTTTGCCATGTTTTGTTTTTACCTAGATGCTTTCTGCTGAATCTGCTGTGTTTAAGACAAACCAGATTTGACCAATGTCAAGGTTGATGGTTGATGATGTCCGTGTGTTTGATTTGTTAGATAATCGATTGTTGTGCATTTCACCGTAAGTTGGAGCTGTAAAAACTGGCAGCATAAAGTTATATGAATTTTCTAAAAAGGATCGCATGCTTTGTTGTTCGGATAAGAAAATTTTACAGAAACCCAGGGAATAGTAGAAAAAGGCTTGTTTGTTTGAACGTTGAATTTCTGGTTTTGATGTTTGGGAATCATAATTTTGTTGTTCGGATTGGTAAGCTGGCTGAGTTTTTCATCTGATGAACCCCTCACAAAGCATAACTAATGATGGTTTGAAAATTGCAGCGATTTGCTCCTTTCTTTGGCTGATATGTCTTGTATCTTTGGTAGTTACCAATCCAGATTTTCTGCTTTAATCTTGTAATGAAAATGGTTTTCTAATTGGTTGATGTTTAGGAGTGATGTTTTGTGGTTGTTGATGTTTGTGGTGGGCACTGAATCATAGCAGAAATTCTAAAAACCCCATAGCCGAAAGGCTGCAGAAACTCCCACCGTAGTTTTACATGATCTTCGCAGCAAATATCTTCATGGGTTGTATGATGTGGCTTTGAAAATCCTTGTACAGATGTCTAATATTTTGGCTGCTTTGTGTTTCAGTTTTCAGCATGTTTTTGTCCTGATTTGAGGGTTTGAGCAAAGGTTTTGAGTAAAGTTTGAGAATTCTTGCTGTCTCTTCCTTGTTTTTCTTGTTGAATACTCTCTGTTGGGATCAATAATGATAGATAATTATTGCTTAAAATTGATGTTTTGGGATGCATATGAGTTGAGTGGCAGACAATGAACTTTGTGTATTTGTTTTTGGGTTGAAACATGCGTGGTTTGGAGCTGCCAAAGATTGCAGCAGAAACGCATGAATGAAACTTATTGCCGAGAGGTTTTCATTTGCATGGACGTTTGCATGAAAATTTTGGAAAACTGCATTATGACCCCCCAAGTTTCCCCTTGTTCCACTAGGACCCAATCAATTGAATAATTTCATCAATTTGGTCCTTGGCAGTTTTAATTTTTGCAACTTCATTGCTTGCTTGCTTCAATTAGCCACCATGCTTTATTTAAATTGAACTTAATTCACAATTTTAAGAGTTTTATGACCGTGTGAGCCCGTGTTTGCATGTTTTCTTTAATTTTCCTAAATAAATTGGTACCTTGACCATTTCTTTTATTTTTTGAGGATAAATAAGTGACTTCACCCATTAGAGCTCCATTTTAAGGGAGGTATAATTTCTTTTACCTTATTGTCTCTCCTATGTGATCCAATGTGCTAATTGAAAATTTCATGTCTACTTGGCTTTCTTTAATTCCTTTCATTTTTAAGTTTTTCTTTTATTTTATTTATGGGGTATGTGTACACCTCTTGGCTTGTAATAGATAGGGCCTGGCGAGCATTTTGTCCAATTTCCCCTTCCCCCTTTTTGTTTTAGCTAGCAAATGTAATGGTTGCATGCCTATGTGTTATATGTTAAATGCTTTGTTAGGGCCTTGCATCTAGTCGAGCATGCTAAATGTTATGTGCTACGTGTTTATAAGTGATTCGCATGTCTACTCGCTTTTTATAGTGTGGATGAATGAAATGGATGAATGTACGTCACCACTGTAGACACCAAAATTTTGAGCCATTTTTATTTTATTAATAATTATATCTATTTGTTCCATAATTTTCATTTGGATATTTTTCTAGTATTTTTTATAGCATTTTTATTTCATTTTAGCTTTATTTCGTTTTTTAAGAATTTTAACATAAAATTTGGAAAATGGAAAAAGCACTCAAAAATATGCTTTAGTTGTTATTCTGACTTTAAGTTCACTGTTTTCTTGGAAAAAGAAGGAAAAAAGAGAAAATGAGGAAAAATAAAGGAAAAGAGGAAAATGAAAAATTACATTTTTTGTTGTTTATTGTTTTAGCTTATTTATTGCTAGCCAATGTCAATTAATTTGTTGTTTTTCTTTTTAATTTTATCATTTTCATTTTATTATCATTTTTTACTACTTTTCAAAAAAAAAAAAAAAAAAAAACGCAACATGCAAAAGCTGCGTGTTGCCGCAGCTTGCAAAAAAAAATTGCAGGAAGGCCTTGGGATGAAATTTGGGGCTTTAAAGGCCAGGTGTCTAGGACACCTGGAGGGGGGAGGAATCTAGAAGTATTATCTAGGTTTTGGTTGAAAAAGGGAGAGAGAGGGAAATCAGTGAGGGGGACGACAAAAAAGAGAGGAGGACAGCCGCAACTGGGGTGGGAGAGAAAAGAGCAGACGGCTTAGCAGAAAAATAGAACAAGGGGCAGGAGAGAAAGAGCTACGGGGAGTTACGGGGGGGGAACAAGAAGAAGAGAAAAAAACAGCGGCTAAGGAAGCTGAAGGCTGAGGCAAATAGCGGCTAGAAGTCTGAGGAGGAATCAAGGAGAACGACTGGAAAACCGAGGGCTTGGGGAGAGATTGGAAACCGCAAGAGGGTAGTGATTAGAGGAACGAAAAGAGAGTGAAGGGAAGTTACGGGAGAGGGGGATTGACGGCTGAGAAGGACAAAAAAGGAAAGAGAGGCAAAAGAAAGAAAAGGAGGCTGTGAAGAAAGAGGGAGATGGGCCGTGAGTTTATCAGGGAGGAAACCAGAAAGTCAGGGAGAGCTAGGAGCTGAGAGTGAGAAACAAGGAAGTCGGGCAAGGCTGAGAGGGGAAGAGGAATCAGAACCAGAAATGGCTTCCTGCAAAAAAAAAAAAAAAAAATTTCGGCAGAATAGACTGGTTTTCGGCACCTCTTACGGCATGGTTATCTCCTTTCTGGTTGCTCGAATTGATTGGGTTCTGATTTCTGCATAAACTATGAAGTCAGTGGAGGGACTTTTGTTCAGAAACGGTTCACAGAAAACAATTGGAAAGCCCTTAAATCTGGTCCTCAAATCAGCAGCGTGACTCCACTGGTGCGGACACGAAAGGGCGACGGAACAACCCAGCGGCTCTCTCACATCCTCTCCTGCTTTGATTTCGATCCAAAGACTCCCTCAGGTATCAATTGAAATTGATTTCTTAGCCCTTTCCATAACCTTTCGTGGCTGAAATGTGTCTTGCGCTGATTTGTATGTTGTTTGGTAGTGTTGTCGCTGTTAATGCTTACAGTTGTTTGCTGGTTTGTATTTCTTGTTCGCCTGCATTGTGTTTAATCTTGCCTATGTTCGGTCATTCGACTTCATTGAAGAGTGGAGGTTGGGTTTTGGTTTGAGAGGTTGTAAATCTGTCAAGGTGAAGTAGTGGAAGTTTGGCACGAAAAATTGCAGCAAACTGTTTTGGTTTTGTTTTTGTTTTGTGTCGAGTCCTGTCAAATGCAAGGAGAGTTATGATCAGTCCGAGCCTAATTGAGACTTTTGTTGCTTGCCTTTTGTTGTCCAAAGCTGCGCTTGTAACCTTCATGATGGCAAACAGAGATAGAAATCATTTTTTATGCGCATTTTTCTGATCCATGTTTGGTTTGATTAATTTTCCTAAAGTCTGAGCCGAGGTTTCAGCAGATGACCAAGCCATTTTTTTGCATTTTGTGTGTCCAAAAACTTGTTGGATGTCCCCTATTTCCCTGTCCCAGGTCCTTGCATTCGTGCGATTGAATAATTAGGACTTTGCCTGGAATCATCTCTTACCTTTGTTGTTTTGTTGCTGGTGCTTTCGGATTGTTTGAAATAAGTCTGTGGTTCACGTTGGCATATGGTTGGTAACCCATGTTTGTGTTCATCCCAAATTCCTGCTTCCAGATGTGTATAATGCTAGGATTCCAGTTTTGGTTGGGTCGAAAGTTTAGGTGGTGATCAAATGAAAAGGAAATTGCATCTGTCAAGATTCCAGAGTTGTGGAAATAATCGCAGCAGAAATACAGTTACAAAAATCTGTTTGCCGATAAGCTGTAGCTTGTATGAAGTCTGCATGAAAAAAAATGAATCATAATAATTACACTTTGTCCCCTAAGTCTCCCTTTATTCCACTGTGGCCCAAATAATTGAGAAAATTAATCAATTTAACCCCTCAAACTTCCTTTTCCTTTCAATTAGGCATCAGCTTTGTGAATATGGATGTTTAAGTTGTTTTAATGCTTTTACATCTATGTGATTATTTGTGGTTACTTGAACTTTCCATTACTCATAGGCTTTGAAATTCCCAAGAACGTTTCAATGGGCTTTGATTGATGGATTAATGGTTTTAATTGGGTTTTTGTTTGCTTCAAACTTTTGAGTATAAGTTGTTTAATCTATTTTGGGTGTTTTAAGCGCTTCAATTTCATGGTATATTCATTCCATGTAATTATTGGCTTATTTTACATTTACTATTAAATTGGTGCATTAATCCTTTGTTTAATGGTTTTAGCTCAAATTAGAACCTTTTCCATTCATTAGCTTCACAAGCAAGGGGACGGTATAATTTCTTTTATCTTTTTTGTCTCTCCTATGTGATCCAATGTGCTAATTGAGAATTACATGTCTACTTGGCTTTCTTAAATTTGCTTTAATTCCTTTCATTTTAAGTATTTCTTTTATTTATTAATGGGGTATGTGTACACCTCTTGACTTGTAATAGATAGGGCATTTTGTCCATTTTTCCCTTCCCCTTTTGTTTTAGTTAGTGAATGTAAATAGGTTCATTAGTTTGGTTATTTACCTTTGTTGCTACGTGTTAACTGTTTTATTAGGATATTGCATCTAGTTGAGCATGCTAAGTGTTACGTGCTACATGTTTATAAGTGATTTGCATGTCTATCCGCTTTCTATAATTATAAATGAATGTGATTGAATGAATGCACGTCACCACACTAGTCCAACGCTAGTTGTGGTTCCTGGTCTCGTATTCCACTAGTCCAACGCTAGTAGGAATTCCTAGTTATGGGCTAATCCAACGCTAGACCCAATAGGCCGTCCCTCTTTCGTTAGTGCATATTTTGCATGTTCATTTCATCTCATGCATTTTTCCTTAGTTTTTGTTATCATTTGGCATGCTCCTCGAATCCCTTTTTCCCTCATTTTTAGGTCTTTCCATTTCATGCTAGTTATAGGGTCCATTTGCTTGCGAACCCCCTTGGGTAAGGGAAACGAGCGAGTGTGGCTTCAAAATAGCCTTAGCACGCTAGTTTTCCCTTCTAATCAAAGGGAAAATTGAAATCACAAAAATTAGAGGTCATTCCCGTACCCGACCTGATGCATTCCTCTAAGTTCATGCATTTTCATATCATTTTCTCTTATTTTTCTCACTAAATATATATCTTAAATCCACATGCCATAATCACACACTTCTTCACTTTCTTTATTTTTGTCCTTTCACACATTGCACTCATTTTACTTATATTTACTATTTTCATTCACTTACACACGAGCACTTATATTTTCATTCATTCGCACACAAACACTTTCAAAATGCACACTTGCACTTTTCCTACACTACGCACACTTACACTTTTAATTTGAGTCATCATTTGCATCACTCCCGATTTTCTATGAGGTTTTCTTTATTGGCCGTCACGACTCGTGTGAATGGGACCAAAAGCCTCATAAGAGACATTTCTTAGATTTAGGATTGCATTTCTCATTCATTAGTCATGTCTAAATTTGCAATACATACTTTGGGTAGAAAAATTAGGAAAATAAGGGTTAAATCACGCAACTAGCCTTGGCTAGGTCGAAGGGGTGCCTTGGATTTTTGTCCTTGCCTTCCCCTTCGTCAAATGTGACTCCCGAACCTTTTTCTTTGTTTTACGTAGACTAAGGAGTCGTTCAAAAGGGTTTCTTGCTTTTTACTTAAAAAATTCACTTTTTGGGTGACTTGGTACACCCTAACTCTATACCAAGTGGCGACTCCATTTTTCATATAAAAAACCCTTTTTGAACTATTTTTCTTGGGTCAAATCGTCGCATTTTTTAAAAGTCCCATTTAGACCCATTTTTGTTTTTATCAACAAAATTCATTTTTCCCAAATCAATAAAATTCAACAAAAACAAAACATTTTATTTTTATCAAAAAGTGGGGCGCGACAACCACACTAGTCCAACGCTAGTTGTGGCTTCTTTTATCGTTTCCACTAGTCCAACGCTAGTCGGAATTCATAGGATGGGCTAGTCCAATGCTAGACCCAATAGGTTCTTTTTTTCCTTTTTCATTAAGTGCATGATCACTACATATCACGCATTTTTCCTTAGTTTATCATTTGGTATGTTCCTCAAACCCCTTCCCCTTCACTTTAGGACTTGCATCTCATGCTAGTTAGGGTTCATTTGCGTGAAAATCCCCCTTCCGATAAGGGAAACGAGCGAGTGTGGCTACTCGATAGCCTTAGCACGCTAGTTTTGCCTTCTAATCAAAGGGAAAATAGAAGTCGAAAAGTTAGGAGTCAACCCCCGTACCCGACTTGTTGCATTCCCCTAGGGTCATACTTTCATTTTTATCACTTCCATACTCTTTTAATCACATTTCTCTTACATTTCTCAATCCATTTTTTTTTTCACTACCTCCTTATCATTTATTTACTTTACTTCACAAATGAAATTCAAGTTTCACTTATATATGTACTATTCTATCTTCATTCATTTGCACACACTAATACTTTGATTTTTCATCCAAATTCACACATGCACCTTTTCATACACTTGCACACAAACACTTGGATTTTTCATACAATTTCACACGTTCACCTTTTTATACACTTGCACACTTGCACTTTAGCCATCATTTGCATTAATCGACCTCTATAAGGTTTTCCTTTATTGGCCGCCACAATTCATGTGGTTGGGACCAAAAACCTTACAAGAGACATTTTAGAATTTAGGTTTGCATTTTTCCTTCATTTTGCATTCATGTAGTACATCCAAATGTAATAAATTCTTTGGTTAAAACAAGAAAATCTTTGATTAAATCAACGCAACTAGCCTTGGCTAGGTCGAAGGGGTGCCTTGGATTTTTATCCTTGCCTTCCCCTTCGTCAAATGTGACTCCCGAACCTTTTTCTTTGTTTGCGTGGACTAGGAGTCGTTCAAAAGGGTTTCTTACTTTTTTCCTTAAAAATTCACTTTTTGGGTGACTTGGTACACCCTAACTCTATACCAAGTGGCGACTCCATTTTTCATATAAAAAACCCTTTTTGAACTATTTTTCTTGGGTCAAATCGTCGCATTTTCAAACCCCCATTTAGACCCATTCATTTTTCTTTTAAATCACGATTCATCTTCCAATCATCACAAAATCCATTTTTCAAACCATTTATTTTTCTTATCAAAAATGGGGCGCGACACCTGTCCAAGTGCTTGACCGGAAAATCAAAGAGCTCCGAAACAAGCAGATTCCGTTAGTGAAGGTACTATGGAGAAACCATGGGATAGAGGAAGCTACCTGAAAAGTGGAAGAAGAAATGCGAAAGAAATACCCAAACCTTTTCGGGAGTTAAGGTGAGAAATTTCGAGGGCGAAATTCTTTTAAGGGGGAGAGAGTGTGAGAACCCGTAAATTCCTCCTAAAATTTTCCTAGGGTTTTCCCCCTTAATGGCATGTTTTCTGCATTTTCTGGCTTAGGAAAAGTTTCTTGGTGAATTTTATGAGTAAATATAGTTTTTAGATGATTTTTCTAGTATTGGATAGTTTTTGAAAAATTAAGGATATATATCGGACGTGGGACCCGATAGTGCGAAAAGTTCGGAAAAATTCGGCCAATTAGGTTAAGTTTTGGATACTGGAATTAATTTACCGGGTGTTGTGAGATATTTAGAGGTACCAAGTGGATAGGTGTATGAGAGACAAAAAAGTTAGGCAAGTCATTAAATGAGGTGACAAGTGTCACCATGTGATTGGGTTGAGTTGTCCACAACTATTCACCTTTTGACCTTTTTACCAAATTGGTTAAAATAGCTTAAAATTGACCAAAAATCTTCAAAAAACATCAAGAAGTGGCCGGCCCTCTCTTTCTCCCTTTCTCTCTCTCTTACTCCAAGCACAAGGAAGAAAATACTTCAATCTTGTTCCAAATCATCAAAACTAGCCATCCAACCTTGAAATTACTCCATAAAACCTCTTCAATTAGAGTTAGTGAGTGGATTTGTGGAGTTGTTTGGAAAGTTAAGGTGGTCAATAGCTCTCTCTCTCTTGTTCTTGAGGTAAGTTGTGAAGAACCACCCTCCTCCTTTAATTGATGCTTAAATCATGATTAGTGGCAGTAAGAGATGCAAGTTTATGGATTATTTCTTGATTTCTGGTTGAAATGATGAAGTTTTATTATTTTTGGGGATTTTTCTGTTTTAATATAAGCATGATTGTATGGTTATCTATGATGATTGGAAATGGTCTATAATGACTTAAGGAGGTGGGAAAAGTGATTAATTGCAACCAATTTCTGGTTTGGAAGAAAAGTGATTAATTGCAACCAATTTCTTGAGGGGGCATTCTGTCCGAAATTTTAGGTCCTAGTTAGAGGCCGAATTGGCCTTAGCTCAAAACATGAAAGTTGTAGGGAATGACATTCTAGAGGTGTCTACAAAATTTCAGGTCAATCGGAGTAGTGTAGAATGAGAAAAGTCCAAATTACTATTGCTGTTCTGGTTTTACCCGAATGTAAGGATTGCGCCTGTAATTGGTTGTTTTGGCTGGAATTGCTTCTGAATTGGTTGTTCAGGCCTTCTGATGAAATTTATCCCTGTTTCTTAGCTTTCAGCTGGTTTTGGAATTTCTGGATTTGGACTTGTAGAGCCTGAGTTATGATGTTTCCTCTAGAATGCGTTTTGGTGAATCTGTTTTACGTTTTTGATGCAGTATCTTGAATTTTTTACCTGTTTGCCCTCAAAACTGGGTTGAGTGACCTTCTGCGATGTTGTAGCCCTGTCGTTTAGCTTTGAAATGGTGGGTCTTCCACCCTCATTGATAATCGTAGTGAAATTGGTGGCATTACCGCAAAACGAGGACAAAAACTGTTTTTTAGGGCCAAAGCTAATTACATCTCCAAAATTTCTGGTTTCCTTTAATGTTTGTATATGCTTATGGAACCCTATTGGGGTCATGTTTGGCCTTGGTTTATGACTCGTTATCGAGTCTCATTATATTTGTTTGCATGTTTTAGGACGTGATCGTGGTGCACAACGTTCTTTTGACGGAAGTGCATGAAACCACATTTGCGAGCTTTGTGAGTGTACTACTCACTTGTGTGCTATTATATGGCTTTGATATTTGAACTTGAGATGTTGAATATTAATTGATTGATGTGAGAGTGTACTTTATCACTCTCACTTATTGTTTCGCATGTTATTGGAAAGTTATTGGAATGTTATATGAGATGTTATATGAAATGAAATGCATGACTTGGTGTCGTTTGGACGAGTCTCCAACGACTACAAATGTTATTAATGAGCTCAACCCCATTGGTAATTGATTGAATCGAGCCGGCGAGGGCTTGGTCGTGCCAATTAATGTGCCATGGGGCAATGTTATATGGAATCTTGTAGTATGAGAGACTCTCGATTCCGGTTTACTCGAGTAATACCACAATGCAAGTGTTTGGATTTCGGGCCCGGTTGGGGAATGTTAGGTGGAAGGAATGGAAGTAAAGTGGAGTCTACGGTTGGTTATTGTTGAACATTGACGGAGAGTCACTGACGTCCGATCAAGAAATGCAAACGAGGAAAAGGGCTCTTGAGAGCCATCTGTATCCTTTTATCACCATATTTGACGTGTGCCTTTGCTTATTTTACTATATTGAATGAAAGTTTGATGCTTATATGCAATTGGTTGCGTAAGTGATAGTATCTCACTGGGCAATTAGCTCACACCGTTCCTTTTGTTTTCCTTACAGGCATATGACTACTTTTGGAATGATTCTTGCTAGTTGGTTGCTGAATGAACTAGATGAATATTTCTTTTGTATTGTATATGAAGTGGGACCCTAAATGTATCTTTAGGGCCGTTTTCACTTTAATTTGGCAAACCAAACATGTAGTAACTTTTGGATTACTTTTGTATGCCATTGTGGCTTGTAATTGCAAAATGTCAAGTGTATATGTGTTTTAATGTTTGGTTGGGTTCTGACGCGTCGGTTACTATTCATGGCCGACTCCGGATTTCATTTTTTTTTATTTTGGGTTATTTTGCCCTTTTGCCTTGTTTACGCGCGTTATAAGTTCCGGAACGAAATAGATCGCTCTAAACTGCACCGTTAGTCCTGGCGAGAGCTGGGCAGGCAGTCCACTAATCTCTTTGGTTCGCCTTAGGGGAAGGTGGGGCTGTCACAAATCTTCTGCAAAATCTATGGCAGGAACTGGACCAATATCGGTGTGTTCAGATGTTGTGTAGTGAAGATGCAACCACCTTGAAGAACTTTATCGAAAAGGATAGAGTTTATGACTTCCTTGCAGGTTTGAATGTGGAATTTGATCAGGTCAGAGTCCAAATACTGGGGAAGGAAAGATTATCATCTCTGAATGAGACAATATTATTGATCCTCGCTGAAGAGAATAGGCGAGAAGTCATGTTAGAGCCTAAAACATTAGAAGGCTCGGCAATGATTTCTACAAAGTCAAATAAAGACAATTTGGTGCACGTACTGCAAAAAATCACGCCATACACGAGATGATTGCTTCAAACTCCATGGGAAGGAACAAGTCCTTAGTCGTAAAGGAGGATTCAAAGGGGGAAAAGCCCACTTAACTACTGGAGAAGACCAAACACAAGAAAAATCCAACCAGGCTGGTATGGGAGAGTTCAAGAAAGAAGAAATCGAAAAGCTAAGAAACTCCTAAATTCCCTTGAAAAGTTCTCTAGTACGTGTTCATTGGCTCAATCAGGTAAGTATCTTAACTCTTATGCTTTAAGTGCCTCAAGCATGTCTTCTCTAGGCTCTTGGGTCATCGACTCAGGAGCTACTGACCACATGACTCACAGCCCAATCAAATTTAGAACATACAACCCATGTCCTGGAAATAGAAAAATTAATATATTGCAGATGGATCTCCTATAACTGTTGCAGGCCTAGGGACAGTAAATCTATCAAATTCTTTGTCCCTAAATAATGTGTTGCATGTCCCAAAATTGTCCTCCAATCTCATATCCATTCATCAAATAACCAAAGATCTGAACTGTAAAGTAACTTTCTATTCTATTCACTGTGTTTTTCAGGATTTGGTTACGAGGAGGACGATTGGACTTGGTAAGGTGAATGATGGGCTTTATTACCTTGAGGAGATGAGTGGCAACAAGAAAAACAAAAATCAGTTATCCCTCACCTGCTCCTCAAATAATGAATCCGAAATTTGGCTTCATCATTTCCGTCTTGGTCATCCATCCATCTTTTATTTTACTTAAAAGCACGTTTCCTTCACTTTTCAAGAATGAAGATGTTAGTAGTTTTCATTGTGATACATGTGAAATTGCTAAACATCATAGACTATCATTTCCATTGAGTAAAACAAGATCTACTAGACCTTTCTCTTTGATACATATTGATATTTGGGGGCCTTGTAGAATTTCTAGTATTTCTGGAGCAAAATGGTTTGTCACATTCATTGATGATTGTACTAGAACTACTTGGTTATTTCTTATGAAAGAAAAATCAGAAGTAAGCAGTATTTTTCCAATGTTTAATAAAATGATTTGTACACAATTTGGAAGTTTGATTAAGAGAGTAAAATCTGATAATGCAAGAGACTATTTTAATCAAATTCTCTCATCTTTTTTCCAAAAAGAGGGTATAATACATGAGTCATCTTGTGTAGATACACCCCAACAAAATGGGATTGCTGAACAAAAAAATAGACATTTACTCAATGTGACTCGAGCAATTTTGTTTCAACATAAAGTTCCAAAACTTTTTGGGGGGAGGCTGTTTTAACTGCAGCACATTTGATAAATAGAGTACCTTCAAAAGTACTAAATAATTAGAGTCCCATTGCTGCTCTTTCCGTTTTTTACCCTGATTTTAATGTCTCTTACACATTGTCATCCAAAGTGTTTGGTTGTGTTGCTTTTGTACATGTTCATGCACACCAAAGAGGAGAACTTGATCCAAGAGCTTTAAAATGTATTTTTGTGGGATACTCAAACACAAAGAAAGGATATAAGTGTTATCATCCACCTTCAAAAAAAATTTCTACCTCCATGGATGTCACATTTGTTGAAAATGAACCTTACTCTCAAAGTAACAATCCTCATCCCCAGGGGGAGAGTTCTTGAGAAGATAAGAAATTTCTCCTTGATCTTCAAAGTCCCACACTAAACTTAAAGTCTTTCAAACCTGACCATACACCAAATTCCAAAGGAGAACATACTAGCGGTAAACCTGAACCTGAATTTGAAGTTGAACATGCCAGTAAAGAAATTGAACCTGATGTTGGAGCTGAGGGAAAATCTGGTTAAAATCCAACTACACCACTCAAGGTCTACTCAAGGACGGAAGTTCATATTTCTGAACCTGTGCAAATCTAAGAATCTGAACCACAATCAGGTACTGAAAATTATGTTCCTTTGTGTGTTCAATCTAACTCTGCTCCTTGTGAATTTAATGATTTAAACTTGCCTATTGCTGTTCAAAAAGGAACACGAGAATGCACTAAGCATCCAATCTCAAATTTCGTGTCTTTCCATAGACTCTCTCCACAACATAAAACTTTCCTTACCACCATCAACTCCATTTCAATCCCACAAACACTAAAAGAGGCACTTAGAAATAAGAACTGGTTACATGCTATGAAAGAGGAGATGAATGCCCTAGAGAGAAATAAGACTTGGGAAATTGTATACCTGCCTAAAGGAAAGAAAACAGTGGGGTCTAAATGGGTGTTTACTTTGAAATATAGAGCTGATGGTTCATTAGAAAGGCATAAAGCTCGGTTGGTCGCAAAAGGATATACACAGACATATGGGACAGATTCCCAAGAGACCTTTGCACCCGTTGCAAAAATGAATACTATGCGTGTTCTTTTGTCTTTAGCCGCTAACTTTGGTTGGTGTTTACAGCAATTTGATGTTAAGAATGCGTTCTTACATGGGGATTTAGAAGAAGAGGTGTGCATGGAACCTCCACCGGGTTTCAATGAAATGTTTTTTGAAAAGAAAGTGTTCAGGTTAAAGAAAGCTTTATATGGATTAAAACAATCGCCAAGGGCTTGGTTCGGAAGATTTACTAAAGTGATGCTAGCAATGCAATACAAAAAAAGTCAAGCAGATCATACCTCGTTCATAAAACATTCAAATGGAGGTGTTACAGCTCTACTTGTATATGTAGATGACATCATCATCACCGGAAATGATCCAATTGAAAGAGAAACACTCAAAAGTGCTTAGCAAAGGAGTTTGGAATTAAAGAACTAGGGAGGCTGAAGTATTTTTTAGGTATTGAGGTGGCATACTTAAGTAAAGGCATCTTTGTTTCCCAACAAAAGTATGTCTTAGACTTGTTTAAAGAAACAGGCAATCTTGGATGCAAGGCAGCAAGCACACCCATTGAGCCTAACTTGAGATTGAATGAAGAGAAGGATGATAGCACAGTAGATAAGGGAAGATATCAGCGGTTGGTTGGGACACTGATATACTTGTCCCATACAAGGCCGGACATAGCATTTGCTGTAAGTGTAGTAAGCCAATTTATGCATGATCCAAGAGAGAAACACTTGCAGGCTGTCAATAGAATTCTATCCTACCTGAAAGGGACACCGGGTAGAGGAATTTTGTTCAAGAAAAATGAAGGATTGCTCATAGAGGCATATATTGATGCTAAAATGCAGGTTCTGTTGTAGATCGTAGATCAACTTCAGGATAATGTACATTTCTTGGTGGGAACCTAGTAACATGGAGAAGTAAGAAGCAATCGGTTGTTGCAAGATCAAGTGCTGAAGCAGAGTTTAGAACTATGGCTGATGGAGTTTGTGAATTGCTATGGCTCAAAATAATACTTGATGATCTTAAAATCAAGTGGGAAGGACCTATGAAACTCTATTGCGACAACAAGTCTGCCATCAACATTGCACACAATCCAGTGCAACATGATCGCACAAAGCACATCGAAGTTGATAGACATTTTATTAAAGAAAAGCTGGACAGCGGCATGATTTGCACACCATATGTAGCATCAAATAATCAATTGGTAGATGTCTTAACTAAGGGAATGCCAACTTCCAACTTTGAAGACATTACGTGCAAGATGGGAATGGAAAATATCTATTCACCATCTTGAGGGGGAATGTTGAAAATCTAGAATATCTTTTTCTATGTATATCCCATGATTTCTGCTCTATTTTAGGATAGAATAATTTACTCCTAATGTATTTTAGGATAGAATAAATTAGCTCCTAATTTTTAGGAAATTACAGATTTCATGGAGTTTGTGACACCCCGAAAAAAAATGAGTTTGAGAACCCGGAAATTTTCTAATTTTCTAGGGTATATTTTTTTTTAATCGCCCGCCTTTTCTACATTTTCTTGATTAGAAAAATTCCCCAGATAAAGTTTATGAGCAAAGATAGTTTTAAAATGATTTTTCTAGTATCGGTTAGTTTTTGAGAAATTAAGAGCGTATTTTGGACGTGGGACCCGCTAGTGCGGTAAATGCATTATATTTTTGACAACTTGTAGGAATTTTGTATTGAGTGATATTATTTTACAAAGTGTTAAGATATTTGTATTGGAGAGACAAAAAGATAAGTTTTACACCTAAAGGTGACAAGTGTCACTATCCTATTCACTCTTGGACTTTTGACCATCTTACCTTAACTTTACTAAAACCAAAATTTGACCAAAAATCAAGCCATTTCTTCCTTCTCATGGCTGAAACTTGGAGAGCAAGAGAGAGAGAAAAACCTTCATCTTTCACTCCAATTTCTTACTTCAATCTTGAGTTTTAACCGATGGAATTGCAAATCACTCCATAAAAGTTGGTTACTAAGGAGATTCCAAGGTCTTGGTGGAGTTATTTTGGAGAAGGAACCACTAAGCTACTATCTTTTGTGAGGTATCAAGGTATGGTGTGTAAAGATTCATTGTTTGTTTCCAATAATGGTGAATTAGTAACTTGAGATGGCTAAAGAGATGGTTTTATGGATTATATCTTGATTTTGGTTGAATTGGTGAAGTTTTATAATTATTGGGGATTTTTCTGTTTTCATATGGATATGATTATGGGGTCATGTATGATGATTGTAAATGATGTTTAATGACTCTAGGAGGTGGAAGAAGTGATTAATTGCAACCAATTCCTGTTTTGGACCAAAAATTGAAAAGTGAGGGTTTTGTGATGAACATTCTGTCCGAATTTTTAGGTCCTAGATAGAGGCCGAATTGGCCTTTGCTTAAAACATGAAAGTTGTAGGGAATGACATTTTAGAGGTACCTACAAAATTTCAGGTCAATCGGAGTAGCGTAGAGTGAGAAAAGTCGAAATTACTATTGCTGTTCTGGTTTACCCGAAATTGGGATTTGCGACTGTAATTGGTTGTTTTGGCTGGAATTGCTTCCGAATTGGTTATTGAGGCCTTCTGATGAAATTTAGCCCTGTTTCTTAGCTTTCAGCTGGTTTTGGAATTTCTGGATTTGGACTTGGAGAGCCTGAGTTATGATGTTTCCGCTAGAATGCGTTCTGTGAATCTGTTTTTGTTATTCTGGTGTAGTTTCTTGCATTTTTGACCTGGTTACACTCGAAACTGGGTTGAGTGACCTTCTTCAATATTGTAACCCTATCTCTTAGTTTCGAAACGGTGTATCTTTTACCTTCATCCGACAATCGTAGTGCCTTTGGTACCATTACCGGAAAATGACGTCAAAACTGTTTTTCTGGTTTTGAGCTTAACTTTCATTTCCAAACTTTTCCCTAGTTTGACTTGTACTAGTACTACTTGGAGTTTGCTGAATGGCTATTGGATGAACTTGTTGTTGTGTGTGTACCTTTGGGTTGGAATGAGGAAATCATGAAGCCATGACGGCTGGAAAAGTAAGCAAATTTAGGGGAAGTGCTGTCCGAACTTTTAAAGGATTTGTTTGCATTGAGTTTGTGATCTAAGACTTGGGTTTGAGCAAGGCAATGATACATGATGGATGATTTCTGAGCCATTGAGGTGAGTGACCTCAAACTATTTCTGAAGTTATTTATGAACCGTTTCCTGCATTATTTACTTTTGAGCTGTTTCCAAAGTTACTTTTGTACCGTTTTCTTGCATTATTTACCTTTAAACTGTTTCCAATGTTACTTTTGAACTGTTTTCTTGCATATCATGCGTGCTTGCATATGAGTGTTCCTTGTTTGCTATATCACTTGATTTATTGGCTTGTTATTATTGATTGATAATATGTTAAGTGCTTTCAATGATTGTTAAAACGAGTTTTCTAGGCGAATGTGTACTTTATTGCACTCGACCTAAATAAATATGAAATTTTCAATGATTAATGATTAAATGCTAGTTGCGCATGAATGTAAGCCGTTTGGCTGAATTGGGCCCTGCCCTTCGATACCGATCGACTCGAGCCAGAAGCGGACTCGGTCGGGCGATATGGTGACCCTGGGTGAATTTGGTATACTCGAGTATTACCTTGTAGTCCGGCTACGTTCGGATGGGTGGAGTCCGGCTACGTCCGGATGGGTGGAGACCGGCCAACGTCCGGGAAAAAAAAAAGATGAACGAGGGATTATTTATAAAAAAATGAACGTATCCTTTTCATGAATGTTACTATCGCTTTCCATTGTACATGTTTCTTATTATTGATACTCCATATTTAATGTTTTGTAAATGCTGTAATCGTTTCTGGACTTATCATTTGATTTATGACATCATTGAAAAGAAATATTGTTAAACCGATTTGATTACTGATTTTCTGGTTACTCGCTGAGCTTCTAGCTCACCCCAAAAATATTTTATTCCCCTCCACAGGGCTCAAGGCAAAGGCAGGACTTGTTGTGCTTATTCACGTGAATGGATGGCCTATATCTTGTACAGTTTTGGATTTGGAATCATTTGATATATAGTTGGGAATTAGTTTCCGCTGCATTTGTGACATGTAATTATTGGAGACTTGGATGTATATTTGTGGACCATGTGATGTATATTTGAGGTTTATTCTTGTAATTCATTTGAGGACTTTAGTGAACGACTGAGTCCCGGCGAGAGCCGGACAGGCGGCCCGCCGAACCCTCTGGTTCACCCTAGGGGGAGGTGGGGTCGTCACAGAGTTGACAAAAGTCAAATTCCATTTGTATAAATGTTGTACAGAGCCTAGAACAAAAGATATGACAGAACAATTCAGTTTTTCTTTTTGTTCACTATATACTCAATATGCATAAAAAATTTCCAAGTCTCTATGCAGATAATCAAAATTCCATTTTTAAATGAATAAAATTTTGATTTTTAATGCACCTCTTAGCATTAAGTTGTAATATTTTTTTTGGGCACAATAACACTCAGCGTGACAGAAAAACTCCAAGAAAGATGCTATTTTAGAAATAAGAAAAAAATTAGCATTATGGACAAAACAAGACAACTTTGAATAACATAAAAAGTTTCATTTTTCATGTAATCCAGCTAAATTTTATAATTTCTGTGACAACCCCACCTCTCCCTAAGGCGAACCAGAGGGTTCGGCGGGCCGCCTGCCCAGCTCTCGCCGGGACTCAGTTGATCACTTCAAGCAACTACCGGAATAACCATAAGAATAACATAATAACGATCCAAAACCTAAACAAAACTTATCTACATTACTATCTCAAGAGGAAGTACAACCGTCGAATATACACAGGTTCCCAATTCACCATACAACCAACCCGTGCCAAGCACTAGGGTGAGAACCATTACAAAAATCAAAAACTAGACCAAGCTAGTATGCCAAGATCCCGTCCTCGCGCGTCTTCCCCTGCTAAGGAAAACAAAACTAAAGGGGTAAGCTATATGCTTAGTAAGTAAACAGGGGCAAAAGCGTAAATTTCACGTAACAACAGTGACATAGTAAGAGTAAAGAAAAAGCAGAAAAATAACATCACATAATAAGGATACAGGTGGCTCCAAAGCCAATTCATATGCCATGCGTGATCTCCTGCCGACACTCCGTCGACCATACTTAATGGTCCGTAGAACTTCACTTGTACACCCACCGACACCTTATCACCCTCACTGGCCAGTCACCTCACAAACTTGCCCGGGCGAACGAAATCACAAACTTGAGCTTGAGTCACAAGCTCGGGTCACAAACTTGGTCCACATACTCGGTGAACCGGATTCACAAACTTGGTGACCTCCAACCAGGTTGGACTGACTTCGACCAAGCCCTAACCGGCTCGAATAGTCCATCTAGGTCAAGAGCTCGCCCCAAACTCACAAACTTCACAAAATTATTCAAAATCACCCCGAGCCACAAGCTCAAGGGTTTTAGTTCCAAAATGATTCACATACATATGTCATGTACAAATATGAGCGTAAATTCGGGTTTAGAGCGAGTGCGATAAAGTACACCCTCGCCTAAGTACCGTCTTCATACATATCGAAACACATAAGCAACTAACACATAAAAGCGGCCTGAATACTTACACAACGAACAAAAGGGCAAAATACGAAATTCGTGCCGCGAGGAGTAGCTAGTAGGCCCCACCGGCTCCACCTAACTCACCAACGTCTGAAATAGAAGATTGTGTCACAATATATCACAAACGGCTACTAACATACTTAAAACAAGCAAAACGGCAAAATCGGAACACGCAAGTGCGGAAACGGCAAAATTGGCACATGCAAGTGTGCGGAACGGCAAAAGGAACGGCCAAATCTGCCATCTCAAACCGTTTTGATCAAAGATTAGGCTAGGAAAGTCGGATCAAAGTGAACGAGATACTGTTTTGAAGCTATGAGAAAGGGCTACAAATCTCCTGAAGAAACTTTAATCTAGATCTGAATGGAAGCAGGTCAAAATTGTAGAAAACAATACCAGAAATTTACGTCTTAGGGTGACGAACAGGGTCGTTTGCTGGACCATAACTCCCAGATCACAAATCCAAATCAGGAAATTCCAAAGGCATTAGAAAGCTGAGACATAAGGCTAAAACTTTGATGTTTTGGCCAAGACCTGAATCCACTCAAAACAGAACGAAAATCGAGTGCCAAAGTACCCGTCAGAACTGTCCAGATACAAGGCAGTTCTGACGATCACTTTTGTTTCGGTCATAACAGGAGCTACGGAACTCGGATTTCGACGTACTTTATACCGTTTCGAAGCTGAGACCAAGATCTAAATTTCATATGAAGGCATCAGCACCCAGTTCGTACATGATCAACACGGAAAAACCCACGATCAGAAACTAAAATTCAAAACGTACACAAACTAATGTCTAAAACAGGCCTGAGGGTTTTGTCCATAACTCAGGATACTCTAATCCGTTTGACCTGAACTTTTACAGGTAGATTCAGGACTTAAGAGGCTACAATGTTGAAGAAGGCCACTCAACCCAATTTCGAGTGTAACTACATCAAAAATGTAACATATTATACCAGAATCTCATAACAGGTTCACAAACCGTATTCTAGTGCAAACATCATAAAACAGCCTATATAAGTCCAAATCCAGAAATTCCAAAGCCACATGAAAGCTTAGAAACAGGGATACATTTCATCAGAAGACCTCAATAACCAGTTCGGAAGCATTCCTAACCAAAATCACTAATTACAGGTGCAGTTCTTACATTCGGATAAAACCAGGACAGCAAGGGTAATTTCGACCTTTCTCACTCTACGCTACTCCGATTGACCTGAAATTTTGTAGGCACCTCTAAAATAACATTCCCTACAACTTTCATGTTTTAAGCCAAGGCCAATTCGGCCTCTATCTAGGACCAAAATTTTCGGACAGAATGCAGAACCAAGGAACCCTAATTTTCCAGATTTCTTCCAAAACAGAAATTACTTGCAATCTTCCACTTTTTCCACCCTCTAGAATCATTATATACCATTTCCAATCATCATATATAGCCACACCATCATGTTCATATTAAAACAGAAAAATTCCCAAAAATAATAAAACTTCATCATTTCAACCACAAATCAAGAAATAACCCATAAATTTGCATCTCATACAACCACTAAGCATGATTTAAGCATCAAGTAAGGGAGGAGGGTGGTTCTTCATGACTTACCTTTAAAACAAGAGAGAGAGAGCTATAGGTCCTTCTAGTTTTCCAAATCACTCCACCAATCAACTTACTAACACTAATAGAAGAGGTTTTATGGAGTAAGTTCAAGTTTCAATGGTTAGTTTTGATGATTTGGAGCAAAATGGAAGCAAAACTTGAAGAGTTTCTTCCTTTCTTTTTGAGAGAGAGAGCAGGCCAAGCTTGAAGAAAAATGGAAGATATTTGGTAAATTTTTTGTTTTATTTAGTAATTGGTAAAAGGTTGAATAGTGGTCTTATGTAAGAAACAATACTATGGTGACACTTGTCACCTCATTTAATGACTTGCCTAACTTTTTTCTCTCTCTTCCACCTATCCACTTGATACCTCTAAATATCTCATAACACCCGGTAAATTAAACCCAGTATCCGAAACTTAACCTAATCGGCCGAATTTTACCGAACTTTCCGCACTAGTGGGTCCCACATCTGATATACGTTCTTAATTTCTCAAAAACTAACCGATACTAGAAAAATCATCTAAAAACTATATTTACTCAATAAAAATTATCTGGGGGAATTTTCTAATAAAGAAAATGTAGAAAAAAAAATGGGCGATTAAATAGAATAAACCCTAGAAAATTTAAAAAAATTCTTGGGTTCTCGCACTCATTCTTTCGGGGCGTCACAATTTCACACCCAATACCATCCAAATATAATAGATGTTTGTCTAATGGAGAAGATGGGTTTGCAGAGTCTGATGGCAGTAGGGGTAAGCCGTAGGCAAAGAAAAAGTGGCAAGCGGAAGAATTTTTCCCAAATTCTTTCATTTTCTTTTGTTTTTAATTTTTTTTGTAACTAGCAATTGATTGTTTTCTTTAAATTTGGGTTTAATCTTTTCTTGCACGCATTGAGAGATTTGTTTATAAGCAATTTGCTTACAATTGATATGGTTAAAAGTGCGTATGCTAGTTCAACTACTGAACTTGGAAAACTTCAGAGTTTTCAGCATTTTAAATAATGAATCTGCAGCTCTCAGTACATTTTCCCCTCTTTGTCCCTCTTTCTATTTATTCTTAATTCATGATTTTTCTTTCTACCATAAAACTACCATTCACTTTATTCAAATCTTCTTTTTTCAAGCACAAATCATCCCTTAGCCATTTAGTTAACCATCGACCACCAATCTGACCTGTCCATTAAAATTAACAATTTAATTCTAATTTTACTATAATATCCAAAATAGGATGGAAAGATAAAAATTCACATAAGATTGCACTTGTTCTACTGGAAGGCATCCATTTTCATTATCACATGAAGACCACATCAAACTATTACATACTAATTTATTCTTCCTTTGAAAATTTTACTCCTATACCAATAAAAGACATATTAGACGAGTAGACCACTAAGTTAGAAGAAAAGCCACTAAAGGACACAATTAAAGTTATATTCAACATGATGCAGATGACAATAATCGACTACCTTAATGAAATGCTGTAAGCTACAGTTGGAGCATTGAATAATAACAAGGCAGAAATGAATGCAAAAGCCAAGCACCATCAGATAGGAACACAAAATAGCCAAGCAAGCAAAGCTAAAGAACCAAGAGATATTGAAACTTTTTCAGCAAATTAAACAAACCTGATGGATGCCACTTTCATGATCAAAAGCATTAGCTCCAACAATAGCCTTGTGTGGCTGGATATGCAGTCCACTACACTCTTCTACCTAGAGGATGAGAGCGTCCAAGAAAACCTGATGAACAAAATTCAACTGGAAGGATACTATCATCAACAGAAACTAATAAAGTCTCCGGCTGAATACCATCTTGCTTGTCATAACAATGTGTTGTGTGTTGATACCAGTGTAAAGGCCACCCATTACTTGTTATCCACGACACTTGATGGCCATCACAACCTACAGGGCAAGGTATCAAATTAATATGTAAGGTGTAAATTTTATCACAAAAAATAAATCAGGCCAACCTAAAGAATGTTCAAAGACTAACCATGGAGATGAAATTTTGATTAAAAATAACTATAGCTTTAACTTCTGTAACAAACATAAATAAAGCATCCAGTAACATATCAAAGGTTAGAAAAGCAATATATAAACAAAAGTAAAGTCACTTTAAAATTTTTAAACAAGCAAAGCAAGAGGACACTTGGCAAGTTTAGACTTGTAGACAATGTAGAAGACATGGAAATTAGAGGGAAACCATTATCCATGTAAACAATTGACAAAATCCAGTAAAGAAAGTTATGTCATACACACTGATCAAAGTGATGCATTCAAAGGTTGAAAATAAAATGTCAACAACTATTGGATTGTCCTGGCCAAGAAGGCTATTTTTGGACTGTGAAGAATAACACCAGTGGCATACATTAAGGTCAAAGAATAGGCCATAGCAGGAGCACCAAACTTGACAAAGGTCAAGTAAATTAACGAGAAAAAGAATCTCAGTTGCTCAAACATTTACACTTCGAACAAAAGTAAGTTATGAAGGGGGCCAAAAAAAAAGAGAGGTATTGGAAGCTTAAAAAAAAATTTTATTCTGTAATGTGAATTTAAAAAGCTTCTTAAATTCTTATATGAGTATGTAAAGGATTTCTTTTAATGCTACTCAAAAGGTCATTAAAGTCACCATGAAACAAAATCAGGACATCCCAAGTAATTCAAACCATAGTCTAACAGAAACCCTTAGCAGAAATTATGCAGTCACAGAACTAAGCATTGAAACATACACTAACACCCAAGTTTCAAGTGTTATCTACATCCCCATCTGGAAACCAATATTGATCATCAGATAAAACTCTCACAGTGAGAACAAAAGACTTTGATGGCTACCAAGATTTTTAAGTGTGTTATTTGACCCAAACAAAGGTGATCAACAAAACCTTTGTTCACAGACATCTCAGCATTATAAATTATTATTGAATTGCACCTACACTCCATCAGCAAATTTGCATCACTTTTGCTGACATCATATCATGACAGTGTCAACAGATGGAATGACCACCCCCTGCAATCACAATCCTCGAGCAAAATTTTCCATGTCTTTGAATGTTCTGTTTGCACAAAAATCTTGCCTTAAGCATTATACCACAAAAGAAATAATTTAAACTTCTACAACTCTCTCAGATAAATGAAGATCTAAAGAGACAAGATTCTCTATCTCCAAAATGTTATCTGATATTCTGCATGTCCACAGAATGGCTCCCATTCTAATTTCTCACATAAGTACCTCCCATCAGGAGAATTTCCACCTGTTGCATTTTGTCCAAGGATGTGATATGTTCCATGGATCTTCAAAGGCATGTACCAAAGTTCTTAGATAGACTTACAAGAAGTTCTCTACTTCATCCATATGTTTCAATATCCAGCTCTTAACTCATCATGCATGAACCCTTTTGCAAGTTAAAAGAGTAAACTTCAATAGATAAGATCAAAGCACCAACAATTTTGCCACATAGTCTTCCCGATATTGCAGGTGCATTAAGGAATGGAAAAATAGAATCAAAACTACTAATAACCACACTGCACCCAAATAAGGAATCCAAAAGATTCATACTAATATAAGATACACAGTGATTACTGACCTCCTCCAATGAAGCATTACCCGCTCTTTCACCAATGCCGTTGATGGTAACTTCTAATTGTCTTGCACCAGCAATTGCTCCCTAGGGTCAAATTAAACATAATGCAAGTTTAGCTTGAATTTGATAATATGTCACTCAAGTAAACAACAATGCAAGAGCACACTCCAATAGAGTTTGCGGTAGCAAGACCCAAATCGTTCTGGCAGTGTGTTGAAATGATAACATTATCAATTCCAGGGGTGTTTGCTTTTATGTCATTAATTAGTTGTTCAAATTCATCATGCACAAGAATGCCAACAGTGTCAGGTATGTTAAGGGTCGTTGCACCAGCTTTGATAACCTCTCCCAGAATTTCGTAAAGAAACTCCCTATTAGATCTACAAGGAAGGACAAGGAAGGACAAATAGAAATAGAAACAAACAGAAATACAAAACTATGAATAACTAGAAAAAGAAAATTATTAAAAAAAATTGCAAGAGAAATACTAATTGGAAATTAAAGAAGAGTGAAACCTTCCAGCATCTTCAGGGCTGAATTCAACATCAGGACAACCCAAACTTCTAGCATAGGCCACCATACTTCTAGCAGTTTCCAGCACCTGTTCTTTAGTCTTTTTCAGCTTATGCTTCAAATGAATCTCACTGGTGGCAATGAAGGTGTGTATCCTTGGCTTCTTAGCATATTTCACAGCCTCCCAAGCCTTATCAATATCCCTCTTATTACACCTAGAAAGCCCACAAATAACTGGCACATGGCCATCAGCACCTTCGGGGCTAACATTCCCGACTTCTTTAGCAATCAATTTGACGGCTTCAAGGTCGGCTTCTAAAGAAGCAGGGAAACCTGCCTCAATGATGTCAACACCCAGCTTTGCCAGCTGTCGAGCGATGTCCAGCTTCTGTGTGGTCGTCATTGTTGCTTCGGGAGATTGCTCGCCGTCGCGGAGAGTAGTGTCGAAAATCCGGACATAGTTAGGGTCAGATATGCGTTTTGGGATGTATTCAGGACGAGGACAAGACTGCTTCAGAGTGGAGATGGGAGGAGCAGAGGATCGGATTGAGCAGCGGACAAGGAAAGAGGGTTTAGCACGTTCGAGATTGAAATTGGGGGAAATTTGGGAAGGTTTGAAGAAAGCAGCAGCAGATGTAATGGCAGCCTTGGTGAAGGAAAATCTTTTCCAGAATTGAGGATTTGGGGACACCGAAGCTGCCATTTGCAGATGCCAGCTGAAGGGGTAGGCAGCAGAGAAGAACAAGGAGACTAGAACACTAAGGATTTCTAATTAGTAGTGCAGCATTATATAGGTTGTGATATTTAGCTCCTAATTAGACAGTAATTACTTAATTAACTAAATCCTAAAGATTTGTTTGATGAGTTATTTTCCTGAATGGGACACTCAAAAATTTATCATTTCTTAAATTTCTGACCACAGCATTCATCCAACTCTCTCTCATTTTCTTCATAAGGTTTCTATCTTTCTTTTACCGGCACAGGCAAAGGCTGTCAATGGTCCGAGTCTAGATCCGGACCCGTATCGGATCCGTCAAATTTATCCGGGTATGGTGTGAGAACCCGTAAAACCCTAATAATTTTCCTAGGGTTTATCCCCTGTAATAGCATGTTTTCTACATTTTCCGGCTTAGGAAAATTTTTCTGGTGAATTTTATGAGTAATTATAATTTTTAGATGATTTTTCTAGTATTGGAGAGTTTTTGAAAAATTAAGAATATATAACGGATGTGGGACCCACAGTGCGAAAAGTTCGGAAAAAGTCGGCTAATTAGGTTAAGTTTCGGATACTGGTTGAAATTTATCGGGTGTTAAGAGATAAGTAGAGGTTGAGATGTGATTGATGTGAGAGAGGCTTAAAGGATAGAAATGCTTTAAATGTAGTGACAAGTGTCACTTGGTGAATGGTGGCACTTGTAGGACAACTATTCATTTTCTTGACTTTTTGACCAATTGCTTAAATATCTCAAAAATCACACAAAATTCATTCTTGTCTTCAACTTCTTGGCCGGCTCTCTCTCTAGGAAAAGAAAGAAAACTTCTCCAATTTTCAAGCTTCCAACTAGCTCAAATCCTCCAAAACAATTGCTTAAATTTGTTTCTACTCCATAAAATCCCTCCATTTGGTGCTAGGAAGTGATTTTGTGGAAGTGTTCAAGGAAGCTAAGGTGTCCTACAACTCTCCCTCTCTTGTGTTCTAGGTAAGTGGTGTTTGACCTTCCTCCTACACTTAATGAAGCTTGAGTTGTGTTTAGTGGAAGCTAAAGTGATGATCTTTGTGATTTATTTCTTACTTTTGGATGAAATGATGAAGTTTTCAATTTAATGGTGATTTTTCTGGTTTAATTTGATCATGAGGTTGTGGCTGTCCATGATGGTTGGAAATGATGTTTTATGACTCTAGTAGGTGTAAATGATTGGTAATTGCAACCAATTTTGGATTTGGAAGGAAATGTGAAAAGTTAGGGTTTCATAACCCCCTTTTCTGTCTGGTTTTGTATCATATGGTTAGAGGCCGAATTGGCCTTTCCTTAAAACATGAAAGTTGTAGGTATTGATGTGTTTGAGGTACCTGTAAACTTTCAGGGCATTTGGAGTAGCGTAGAGGGAGAAATGTCGAAATTACTGTTGCTGTTCTGGGTTCATCAGGATGGCAGAACTGCGCCTGTAATTGGCTGTTTTGACTGGAATTGATTTGGATTTGGTTGTTGAGGTCTTCTGATGAAATGTAGCTTGATGTCTTAGCTACCATATGCCTTTGGAATTTCCGAATTTGGACCTGTACAGACTGAGTTGTACTAATTACAGCATAGTGTAATTTGTAAACCTGCAATTAAGGTTCTGGTTTGGTATTTTGCATATTTGACCTAGTTGTGCTAGGAATTTGACTGAGTGACCTTCTACATTATTGTAGCCCTGTTCCTTCGCTTCGAAACGGTGGGTCTTGTACCCTCATCCGATAATCGTAGTGAAATCAGTGCCATTACCGCAAAATGAGGACAAAACTGTTTTTTTTTTGGGCCAAAGCTAGTTACTTTACCAAAAATTTCTGGTTGCCTATGATGCTTGTATATGTTTATAAAACCCTATTGGGGTTGTGATTGGCATTGTTTTATGACTCGTTATCGAGTCTCATTGTACTTGTTTGCGTGTTCTAGGGCGTGACGGTGGTTCACGACGCACTTTTGACCACGGTGTATGAAACATCACTTACTTGATTGGTGAGTATATTACTCACTTAAATGTTACAATGTGGCTTTGTTATATGTGAATTTGATGCCTTGAAGGCTTATTTGGCTATTGGAAGTGATTGAGGTGAGGGTGTACTTGACCGTCCTCACCCCCTTGTGATTCCATTCATGACTGTTTACCATTTTACTGAAATACTACACTTGCTATATGAGATATTGAATTCCATTCATGGAAAACTGATTTGGTGTCGTTTGGACGAATATCCAATGGCCTTACTGTATTACTGAGCTCAACCCCGTAGGTAGTCAATTGAATCGAGCCGGCGAGGGCTTGGTCGTGAAAATTGACATGCCACGGGGACTGTACTGGGGAATCTTGTAGTAATGAGACTCTTGGTTCCGGTATACTCGAGTATTACCAAAAGCTACTGATTGGAGTGCGGGCCCGGTTAGGGAATGTTCGGTGGAAGGAATGGAAGTGAAGTGAGGTCTACGATTTGGTACTTTTAACATTGACGGAGGGTCAATGAGGTTGGATCAAGACTGTAAGCGTGGAAATGGGCTCTTGAGAGCCGTCCGTATCCTTTTACCGTTTTGTTTCATTCCTTAATTGTGTACTTTAATTTAAAGGTCATGCTATATGCTCTTTGTTGCTTATGTGGTAGTAACTCACTGGGTTTAAGCTCATTCCGTTCCATTTGTTTTCCTTACAGGAAAATGACCACTTTTGGAAAAGATTGTGTTAGTTGGTTGTCAAGTTGAGCTCATGTAAATGTATCTTTTGAATAGCTCTTTGAATGAAACCCTAATGTGTATTGGGTTCATTTTCTCTTGATTGGCAAACCGAACATGTATATTCATGATGAATGGTTTTTGTGGCATGCCATTTGGTTGTAAATGTTGAATGTCAATGTATGTATATGTTGGATTGATGTTTGGTTGAACTCCGGATTCTGACGTGTCCAGCACTGTTCATCATCGGCTTCGATTTTCATTTTTTTTTATTTTGTGATTTTGACCTGTTTGCACGCGTTGGTGTGTTCCGGAACGTAGTAGATCGATGTAAACTGATCCGTTAGTCCTGGCGAGAGTTGGGTAGGCAGTCCGCTAACCCCTTTGGTTCGCCTTAAGGGAAGGTGGGGCTGTCACAGGTGGTATCAGAGCTTAGGTTTGAATTAGCCTGGGTGTTATAGGAATGCTTGATCTGAGGGTTTATTGTTTATGGTCTTTAAGCTTATTGATGCTTATTTACACTTTTGGTGTAGGATGGACAGATCCAGTGGACCTAGTGATGGCCCTGCAGGCAAGCGATCCCGTGTAGCGCTCCCGATGATTAAGTACCAGATCCGGCCAAAGGGGGCCGTTCTACGTTGGAGTCCGGCTAATCGCCGTAGACACTGCGAGTGCCACCACACTTATGCTTACCTGAATGCCCTCGTTTTGGCAGTTGTGAAGGAAAGAAAGGAGCTGGCAAAAGCTAATGCCAAGCTTGAGGCTGAGGTGAATCAGTTAAGGGCGGCCAACGAGGGGCAAGCTAAGAGGATCGAGGATCTGAAGTACGATGTACTAGAGGTTGAGGATAGAGTTGATGATCTCTGTACCCAGCTTAGGGAGGCGCGTGAGCGCGAGTCTAAGAGGGATCGAAAGGTGAGGAATCGAGCCGCTGCAATCCTGAACCTCTGTGCCGAGGTGGTGGAGGGAGTGAACGACGAGGACTCCTGTGCGGGGTCTGAGGCTGGGGATGGATCCACTCCGTCGAGTGGGTCTCATAGCTCGTCATCGGTCTAGGTTGCGACTCCTAGAGTTGTTGTGGATAGTTTTGGTCTTGTATATAGGGCGGATAGGGATAGAGCCTTAGCTAACCGTTTTGGATGTTGGGTTAGCTACGTGTAAATCTCTTTTGATAGGCCAATCCTCGGGGGGATCGTTTATGTTCGTACGTGCCTTGGCCGTACTTGACTTGACTGATTGTATATATGTGTGTGGCTTGATCTTGTTTGGCTTGTATATATATGTTTGTGATCATGTTTTGAATGTATAAATATGTGTTATTGTGAAAGTTTAAGTGTTACTTACATGCCTTGTTACTACTTTCGTTTAGTACTCTTGCCTAGACCAAGTAAAACTTATGGAAGGTACACGAAGTGGTCGGGGACGTGGGCGCGGAACTAGACAACCCACACCGGTTACGGGTACGGGGGAAACCTCTACTGGACCCAATCCTGAACCACAAGTAGACCCGAATGTGCAAATAGCTGCTGCTATGCAGCAAATGACAAACCTACTAGCACAAGTAGTGCAACAACAAGGCCAGAACCCAAACCCTAATCCCGGAAACCCTGGTCACCATATCGAAAGCGAAGATAGAGCTCTCGAACGATTCCAAAAGTTCGCCCCGCCGAAGTTTGTTGGGGGACCCGACCCGGACGTTGCCGAAAGGTGGCTTGAAAAGATGGTTGATATATTTGCAGCTCTACACTACCCTGACGAACGGCAGGTGACTTTTGTCGTGTTCCAGCTTGAGGGGGCAGTCCGTTCCTGATGGAATGTAATTAGGCAGAAATGGGAAAGGGAGCAGACACCCAGGACTTGGGTGAACTTTATTAGAGAGTTTAATGCAAAGTTTTTCCCTCCTCTAGTCCAGGAGAGGAAGGAGGACGAGTTTGTTAGGCTTCGCCAAGGGGCTCAAACTGTGGCAGAGTATGAGAGTCAGTTCACCTGCCTGTCCAAGTTTGCACCTGAGTTAATCATGACTGAGCAAAGACGGATTAGGTGCTTTATTTAGGGTTTGAATGTTGAGATTCAGAAAGACCTCGCAGTGGCTCAAATCAATGCGTTTAGCGAGGTTGTGGAAAAGGCCTAACGGGTTGAAAGTGCACGGTTGCAAGTCCGGAACTTCCAGGCGAAGAAGCGTGGCTTTCTTGGGAGTAGTTCTGGACAGGGTAAGAAGAGTACTCCTTCTAAATTTGGACGAGGAACGGGAGGTGGTCGACAATCTGGTTCAGGTAGAGGGACTCCATTCAGGGGTGGCCAAGCTGGGCGAGGACAAAGGGGAAATGCTCAGAGTGGCTCGGCTTCAGCACCTCGCGGTCCCTGTGGGAAGCTAAACCACACCGAAGACAACTGCTGGAGGAAACAGGGCAAATGTCTGCGATGTGGAAGCGCAGACCACCAATTGGCTACTTGCCCGGTCCTGAAACAAGATGGAAAGGGAAGCCAACCACCGCCGAGGACCAATACTGGACCAGCAAAGGGAGACGGGTCCAAACCTAAAGTTCCAGCTAGGGTGTATTCCTTAGAGCCCCATCAGGTCCCAGAGTCTTCGGAGGTCGTAGAAGGTATGATCCCTATTTTCCACCACTTTGCCAAAGTTTTAATTGATCCTGGTGCCACTCATTCGTTTGTTAACCCTGATTTCATGTGTGGCATCGATATAAAACCTGCTAGTTTATCATATGACCTAGAAGTTAGTACACCTATGGGAAATCAACGTTTGGTGACTAGTATGGTTTATAGGGATTGTGATGTATGGGTAGGTGAAAGGAGATTTTTAGGAGATCTGATTAGCTTGTTGTGACGCCCCGAAAAAATATGAGTATGAGAAACCGAAAATTTTTATATATTGTCTCGACATTATTTTGTTTTCTTCAATATATTCATTTTTTTATACATTTTTATAAGGAAATATAGTTTTCAAATCATTTCCTTGATACAAGTTAGTCCACGTTAAATTTGAAGTGCGTTATGGATGTGGGACCCGCTAGTGCGGTAAATGCGGTATATTGTTGACAACTCATTGGAGTTAATTGTAAAGATTAAAAGAAGTTGGGGCCATAGTGTGACTTTTGGTTAATCATAAATTGCTAGACTTCCTAAAGGTTCCATGAAGTTCCTAAGCTTAATTGTGATTGGCTAATCAAAAAGGTGTTGGACTTTGACCAAGATTGGTAACTTTAATAAAATCAGATTTTTGACCAAAATTCATTCATTTTCTTGTCTCCTTTGGCTGAAATTAGAGAGAGAGAAAAGAAAGAAAATTCCTTCATCTTCCACTTCAATTTCTTGTCCAAATCTTGAGTTTTAACCGATTAATTTGCAAACCACTCCATAAAATTTGCTAGCTAAGGAAGATTGAAACTCTTGGTGGAGTTGTTTTGGAAGAAAAACCCCTAACCCATTACCTTTCTTGATATTTCAAGGTATCATGTCTAGCCATCCTTTCTTTGTTCTTGATTTTGTTAAATTAATGACTTGTGATAGCTAAAGAGATGTTTTAGTAGAAAATTTCTGACTTGAATGCAAAAATTTCCAGTTAGGGTTTCATTTCCTCAATTCTGCCCGTTTCTGTTTGACCAGGGTAGAGGCCGAATTAGCCTTAGCACAAAACATTAAAGTTGTATAGAATGATGTTTTATAGTTTCCTGTAAATTTTCAGCCCAATCTGAGCTCGGTAGCCTGTGAAAAGACCGAAATACCCCTGCTACCCTGTTTCTATCCGAGAATAGTAATCAGCTTTGGTAATTGGGTAGTTTGACTGGGAATACTACCTATTTGGTTGTTGATGTCTTCTTAAGAATTCTAGCCCTATATCTTAGCTTTCAAATGGCTTTAGAATTACCTGAATTGGAGTTGTGTGTGCTGCGATATGAGTGAATAAAGCAGGACTGCTAGTTGATTTCGGCAGTGAATTTCGAACTGGAAAATTTGGAGTTGTTTTGGACATTTTGACCTAGTTAGGTTGAGAAATGGACTGAGTGGTCTTCATTAAAGTTATAGGGAATGATATTTTAGAGGTGCCTGCAAAATTTCAGGTCAATCGGAGTCGCGTAGCTTGAGAAAAGATGGAATTACCCTTGCTGCCCTGGTTTTACCCGAATTTGGGAATTGCTTCTGTAATTGGTTGTTTTGGTCAGGAATGCTTCCAAATTGGTTGTTGATGTCTTCTAATGAAATTTATCCCTGTTTCTTAGATTTCAACTGGTTTTAGAATTTCTGGATTTGGACTTGTAGAGCCTGAGTTATGATGTTTCCGCTAGAATGCGTTTTGGTGAATCTGTTTTACATTTTTGATGTGGTATCTTGCATTTTTGACCGATTTGCACTCAAAACTGGGTTGAGTGACCTTCTGGGATATTGTAGCCCTATCTCTTAGTTTCAAAACGGTGTATCTTGCACCTTCATCCGACAATCGTAACGCCTTTGGTACCATTACCGTAAAATGACGTCAAAACTGTTTTTCTGGTTTTGAGCTTAACTTTCATTTCCGAACTTTTCCCTAGCTTGAATTGTACTCGTATTACTTGGAGCTTGCTGAATGGCTATTGGATGAACTTGTTGTTGTATGTGTACCTTTGGGACTGGCTGAAGATATAATGAAGCCATGATGGCTGGGAAAGTAAGCAAATTTAGGGGAAGTGCTGTCCGAAGTTTTAAAGGGTTTGATTGCTTTGAGTTTGTGATCTAAGACTTGGATTTGAGCAAGGCAATGTTATATGATGGATGATTTCTAAGCCATGGAGGTGAGTGACCTCAAACTATTTCTGAAGTTATTTATGAACCGTTTCCTGCATTATTTACTTTTGAACTGTTTCCAAAGTTACTTTTGTACCGTTTCCTTGCATTATTTACCTTTAAACTGTTTCCAAAGTTACTTTTGAACTGTTTTCTTGCATATCATGCGTGCTTGCATATGAGTGTTCCTTATTTGCTATATTTTCTTGACTTCATGACTTGTATTATTGATTGATAACGTGTTAAGTGTTTTGAATGATTTCCAAAACGAGCTTTCTAGGCGAGCATGTACTTTATCGCACTCGACCTAAATAACTATGCAATTTTCAAGGATTTAATTATTGAAATGTTAGTTGCGCATGATGTAAGCCTTTTGGGCTGAACTGGCCATTGCCCCTTGTTACCGGTCGTCTCGAGCCAGAAACGGTCTCGGTCGGGCGATTAGGGACTTGGGTGAACGTTTGGTATACTCGAGTATTACCTTTGTAGGTTGGTGGAGGTTGGTGGAGTCTGGTGAATGAAATGAATGACCAAATGAGCGAGGCATTTATTTACAAAAGAAACGAAAATGCATTTTTCAAAAGTTTGAAGGAAGGAGGAAATGTCAGGAGAACGAATGTATCTTTTTCATGAATGTTACTATCGTTTTCCATTGTAAATTACAATGTTTCTTGAATTATTGATACTCCATTTTAATGTATTGTAAATGTTGTAATTGTTTCTGGACTTATCGTTTGATTTATGACATCATTGAAATGAACTATTATGAAACCGATTTGATTACTGATTTTAATGGTTACTCGCTGAGCTTCTAGCCCACCCCAAAAATATTTTATTCCCCTCCACAGGGCTCGTGGCGAAGGAAGGACTTGTAGTACTTGTTCACGTGACTGGATGGCATATATCTTGTATAATTTGGGTTTGGAATCATTTTATGTATAGTTGAGAATCGTTTCCGCTTCGCTTATGACATGTAATTATTGGAGACTTGCATGTATGTTTGTGGACCATGTGATGTATATTTGAGATTTATATTGTAATTCATTTAAGGATTGTAGTGAACGACTGAGTCCCGGCGAGAGCTGGGCAGGCGGTCCGCCGAACCCTCTGGTTCGCCTTAGGGGGAGGTGGGGCCGTCACACTTCTCCATTAAGGGGTATGATGTGATTTTGGGTATGGACTGGCTAGCCAAATATAACGCCCAACTGGATTGTAAAACGAAGGTGGTAGAATTTCGCATTCCTGGCGAGGCAACCTTAAGGTTGGATATAAGGGGTAGGTTAGCCTCATCTGCTTTAATTTCGGGCATTCGAGCTAGGAAACTGATAAGTAGAGGGGCGCAAGGATTTTTGGCCTTTTTGATTAACACCCCTACGGATAAGTTAAAAGTGGAAGATGTGACCGTAGTAAGGGAATTTTCGGATGTATTCCCCGATGAGTTAGTAGCCTTACCTCCGGAAAGGGAGATAGAATTCCAAATAGACCTGTTACCTGGAACCTCACCTATCTCAAAAACCCCTTACCGAATGGCGCTTGCAGAACTTAAGGAGCTTAAGTTGCAATTACAAGACCTTTTGGAGCGGGGATTCATTCATGAGAGTGGGTCTTCTTGGGGAGCTCCTGTCCTATTTGTGAAGAAAAAGGACGGAACCTTGAGGATGTGTATTGACTATCGGGGTCTGAACAACGTAAGAATCAAGAATAAATATCCACTGCCCTACATCGACGAGTTGTTTGACCAGCTGCAAGGAGCAGTGGTCTTCTCAAAGTTGGACCTCCGACAAGGATATTATCAGTTGTTAATTAGGAAGGAGGACATTCCGAAAACTGCCTTCAACTCGAGATATGGGCATTACGAGTTCGCCGTTATGCCCTTTGGACTGACCAATGCTCCCGTCGCCTTTATGGACCTAATGCATAGGGTTTTCAAACCCTATCTGGACCGATTTGTCGTTGTGTTCATTGATGACATTTTGGTCTACTCTAAGACACGCGAGGAGCATGAGGAGCATTTGAGAGTGGTGTTGCAAACGTTAAGGGAACATCAGTTGTACGCTAAGTTTAGTAAGTGCGAGTTCTGGTTGGAGAAAGTAGCATTCCTAGGGCACGTAATCTCCCACGAAGGCATTTCGGTGGACCCGGCGAAGGTTGAGGCCGTGACCAATTGGAAGAGGCCAGAAAATCCCACGGAAATTCGTAGCTTTCTAGGGCTAGCTGGGTACTACCGACGTTTCATTAAAGATTTCTCATTAAAGATTTCTCCAAACTAGCAAGACCTTTAACTGTCCTGACGAAGAAGCATGGTCAGTTTATCTGGAACGCCCGATGCGAGACAAGTTTTCAGGAATCAAAGAGAAGATTGACCACGGCTCCGGTACTGGTCTTGCCAAATGGAGTGGACGGGTTCGCGGTGTATGCAGACGCGTCGCGAGAAGGTCTGGGGTATGTCTTGATGCAGAACCGTAATGTAATTTCTTTCGCCTCTAGGAAGTTAAAACTTCACGAGCAGAATTACCCGACCCACGATCTGGAACTAGCTGCAGTTGTCTTTGCTCTGAAAAAGTAGAGGCATTACCTATATGGGGTGACCTTTGAAGTGTACTCGGATCACAAAAGTCTTAGATACCTTTTCTCCCAGAAGGAATTGAACATGAGGCAACGAAGGTGGATGGAATTTCTAGAAGATTACGACTGCACAATCAACTACCATCCGGGAAAGGCAAATGTGGTAGCAGATGCTTTGAGTCGTAAGGTGCAAGTAGCAGGATTGATGATCAAAGAGTGGGATTTATTAGAATCCGTGTGTGAGTGGAGACCCTGTCTTGGGAGCCATAAGGTACTATTTAGCAATGTTAGGGTGACTTCCACTCTACTGGAACGCATTAAAG
Organism: Coffea arabica; assembly: GCF_036785885.1. Taxonomy (NCBI): domain Eukaryota; kingdom Viridiplantae; phylum Streptophyta; class Magnoliopsida; order Gentianales; family Rubiaceae; genus Coffea; species Coffea arabica. The sequence continues at coordinate 24,537,431 of NC_092316.1, forward strand.
AGGCGTAAAACGAAGATTTGATGATACGGAATTGGGGAGAGAAGGTGGAGAAGGGAGAAACAACGGACTTCAATTTTAGTCCTGACGGCATTTTGAAATATCGAAACCGAATAGTGGTACCGAAGGAGGAGTCGTTGAAAATGGAGATTCTGGAGGAAGCCTATCGGTCCAAATATACAATCCATCCGGGCAGCAGCAAGATGTATCAAGACCTAAAAGGAACCTATTGGTGGGACAATATGAAAAGGGAAATCGTTCAGTACGTGCAAAAATGTCTCGTTTGCCAACAGGTGAAAGCAGAGCATCAAAAACCATCGGGTCTGTTACAACCCTTGGAGATACCCGAGTGGAAGTGGGAAAACATCACGATAGACTTCATTTCCGGTTTACCAAGGATGCAAAGAGGACATGATGCCGTTTGGGTGATCGTTGATCGATTAACCAAGTCGGCCCATTTCTTGCCGGTGAACATGAAGTATTCCATGGACAAGTTGGCCCGACTGTACATGGACGAGATAGTAAGACTACATGGTGTGCCTGTGAGCATCATCTCCGATCGGGATCCACGGTTCGTATCTCGATTTTGGCAGAAGTTTCAAGAAACCCTAGGGACTAAACTCAATTTGAGCACGACCTATCATCCTTAGACGGATGGCCAGTCAGAACGGACAATTCAAACTCTCGAGGACATGCTACGAACTTGCATTCTGGACTTTGGGGGCAACTGTGGTCAACACATGACGTTGGTAGAGTTTGCGTACAACAATAGCTTCCATTCATCGATTCAAATGGCTCCATACGAAACCCTATACGGACGAAAGTGCCGGTCGCCGATTTACTGGGATGAAGTTGGCGAAAAGAAAGCACTAGACCCGGCAACTATTCCATGGATGGAATAGGCTCAAGAGAAGGTCAAGTTGATACGGCAACGACTCCAAACATCTCAAAGCCGACAAAAGAGCTACGCGGATAACCGAAGAAAGGACTTGGAGTTTGAAATTGGAGACCATGTGTTCCTCAAGATCACACCCTTACGAAGTATCACAGCGGGCAAAGGAAAGAAACTTCAACCGCGGTACGTTGGACCCTACAAGATCCTCCAGAGGGTAGGAGCGGTCGCGTATCGATTAGAACTGCCATCCAGTCTCTCTCGAATTCACGATGTGTTCCACGTCCCAATGCTAAAGAAGTATCATCCCGACCCATCCCATGTATTACAACCGGAGGAGATTGAAGTAGACGAATCGCTTGCTTACGAAGAGAAACCTGTCCAAGTGCTGGACCGGAAAGTCAAAGAGCTCAGAAACAAGCAGATTCCATTAGTAAAAGTGCTATGGAGAAACCATGGGATTGAGAAAGCTACTTGGGAAGTGGAAGAAGAAATGCGAAAGAAATACCCAAACCTTTTGGGGAGTTAAGGTGAGAAATTTCGAGGACGAAATTCTTTTAAGGGGGAGAGAGTGTGAGAACACGTAAAACCCTAATAATTTTCCTAGGGTTTATCCCCTGTAATAGCATGTTTTCTGCATTTTCCGGCTTAGGAAAATTTTCCTGGTGAATTTTATGAGTAATTATAGTTTTTAGATGATTTTTCTAGTATTGGAGAGTTTTTGAAAAATTAAGAATATATAACGGATGTGGGACCCACTAGTGCGAAAAGTTCGGAAAAAGTCGGCCAATTAGGTTAAGTTTCGGATACTGGTTGAAATTTATCGGGTGTTAAGAGATAAGTAGAGATTGAGATGTGATTGATGTGAGAGAGACTTAAAGGATAGAAATGCTTTAAATGTAGTGACAAGTGTCACTTGGTGAATGGTGGCACTTGTAGGACAACTATTCATTTTCTTGACTTTTTGACCAATTGCTTAAATATCTCAAAAATCACACAAAATTCATTCTTGTCTTCAACTTCTTGGCTGGCTCTCTTTCTAGGAAAAGAAAGAAAACTTCTCCAATTTTCAAGCTTCCAACTAGCTCAAATCCTCCAAAACAATTGCTTAAATTTGTTTCTACTCCATAAAATCCCTTCATTTGGTGCTAGTAAGTGATTTTGTGGAAGTGTTCAAGGAAGCTAAGGTGTCCTACAACTCTCCCTCTCTTGTGTTCTAGGTAAGTGGTGTTTGAACTTCCTCCTACACTTAATGAAGCTTGAGTTGTGCTTAGTGGAAGGTAAAGTGATGATCTTTGTGATTTATTTCTTACTTTTGGATGAAATGATGAAGTTTTCAATTTAATGGTGATTTTTCTGGTTTAATTTGATCATGAGGTTGTGGCTGTCCATGATGGTTGGAAATGATGTTTTATGACTCTAGTAGGTGTAAATGATTGGTAATTGCAACCAATTTTGGATTTGGAAGGAAATGTGAAAAGTTAGGGTTTCATAACCCCCTTTTCTGTCCGATTTTGTATCATATGGTTAGAGGCCGAATTGGCCTTTGCTTAAAACATGAAAGTTGTAGGTATTGATGTGTTTGAGGTACCTGTAAAATTTCAGGGCATTTGGAGTAGTGTAGAGTGAGAAATGTCGAAATTACTATTGCTGTTCTGGGTTCATCAGGATGGCAGAACTGCGCCTGTAATTGGCTGTTTTGACTGGAATTGCTTTGGATTTGGTTGTTGAGGTCTTCTGATGAAATGTAGCTTGATGTCTTAGCTACCATATACCTTTAGAATTTCCGAATTTGGACCTGTACAGACTGAGTTGTACTAATTACAGCATAGTGTAATTTGTATACCTGCAATTAAGGTTCTGGTTTGGTATTTTGCATATTTGACCTAGTTGTGCTAAGAATTTGACTGAGTGACCTTCTGCATTGTTGTATCCCTGTTTCTTAGCTTCGAAACGGTGGATCTTTCACCCTCATCCGATAATCGTAGTGAAATCGGTGCCATTACCGCAAAATGAGGACAAAACTGTTTTTTTTTTGGGCCAAAGCTAGTTACTTTGTGAGAACCCGTAAATCCCTAATAATTTTCTTAGGGTTTTTCCCATTTAAAGGCATAATTTTTGCATTTTCTGGCTTAGGAAAATTCTCCTGGTAAATTTTATGAGTAATTATAGTTTTTAGATGATTTTTCTAGTATTGGAGAGTTTTTGAAAAATTAAGAGTATATAATGGACGTGGGACCCACTAGTGCGAAAAGTTCGGAAAAATTCGGCCAATTAGGTTAAATTCCGGATACTGTGTGAAATTTATCGGGTGTTAAGAGATAAGTAGAGGATGTGAAGTGATTGATGTGAGAGGAAAAAGAAAAGATAGGATTGCATTAATGGAGGTGACAAGTGTCACCATTGTATTGGAAGTAACTTATGACTTACTATTCATTTTTTTGACCTTTTGACCAATTGGTTAAATATCTTAAAAGTACCACAAAAATCACCATTTCTTACTCCTTGGTGGCCGGCCCTCTCTAGCAAAGAAGAAAGAAAAACTCTTCAAAGTTTAGCTACCATCTAGTGCAAATCATCTAAATCAAGTGCTTAAACTTGTTTCTACTCCATAAAATCCCTCCATTTGGTGCTAGTGAGTGATTTGGTGAAGTTTTTTGGAGAAGCTAAGGTGTCCTACAACTCTCCCTCTCTTGTTTACTAGGTGAGTGGTATATGAACTTTCCCCTACACTTAATGAAGCTTGAGTTGTGCTTAGTGGAAGCTAAAGTGTTGAATTTTGTGATTTAATTCTTGTTTTTGGATGAAATGGTGAAGTTTACAATTTATTGGTGATTTTTCTGGTTTAATATGATCATGATGTTGTGGCCTTGTATGATGATTGGCAATGGCCTATAATGACTCTAGTAGGTGTGAATTATTGATAATTGCAACCAATTTTGGGTTTGGATTGAAATGTGAAAAGTTAGGGTTTCATAACCCCCTTTTCTGTCCGGTTTTGTATCTCATGCTTAGAGGCCGAATTGGCCTTGGCTTAAAACATGAACGTTGTATGTATTGATGTGTTTAAGGTGCCTGTAAAATTTCAGATCATTTGGAGTAGTGTAGAATGAGATATGTCGAAATTACTATTGCTGTTCTGGGTTCATTAGGATGTAGAAACTGCGCCTGTAATTGGCTGTTTTGACTGGAATTGCTTTGGATTTGGTTGTTGAGGTCTTCTGATGAAATTTAGCTTGATGTCTTAGCTACAATATGCCTTTGGAATTTCTGAATTTGGACCTGTATAGACTGAGTTGGACTAATTACAGCATAGTGTAATTTGTAAACCTGCAATTACGGTTCTGGTTTGGTATTTTGCATATTTGACCTAGTTGTGCTAGGAACTGGACTGAGTGACCTTCTACATTGTTGTAGCCCTGGTTCTTAGCTTCGAAACAGTGGGTCTTACACCCTCATCCGATAATCGTGGTGAAATTGGTGCCATTACCGCAAAATAAGGACAAAACTGTTTTTTTTTTCAGGGCCAAAGCTAATGCCATTTCTTGAATTTCTGGTTACTCATGATGCTTGTATATGCATATGAAACCCTATTGGGGTTGTGATTGGCGTTGCTTTATGACTCGTTATCGAGTCTCATTGTATTTGTTTGCATGTTCTAGGGCGTGACGGTAGTTCACGACGTACTTGTGACGGCGGTGCATGAAACACCACCTACTTGATTGGTGAGTGCACTACTCACTTGAATGCTTACAATGTGGCTTTGCTATATGTGATTGTGATGCCTTGAAGGCTTATTTGGATATTGGAATTGATTAAGGTGAGGGTGTACTTGACCGCCCTCACCCCTTTTGATAGTATTACTGATTGTTTACCGTTTCACTGTATTACTGAACTTGATATATGAGTTATTGAATTCCATTTCATGGAAACCTGATTTGGTGTCGTTTGGACGAATATCCAACGGCCTTGCTGTATTACTGAGCTCAACCCCGTCGGTAGTCACTTGAATCGAGCCGGCGAGGGCTTGGTCGTGAAAATTGACGTGCCACGGGGACTGTACTGGGGAATCTTGTAGTAATGAGACTCTCGATTCCGGTAAACTCGAGTATTACCAAAAGTTACTGAGTGGAGTGCGGGCCCGGTTGGGGTATGTTGGGTGGAAGGAATGGAAGTAAAGTGAGGTCTACGGTTTGGTACTTTTAACATTGATGGAGGGTCAATGAGGTTGGATCAAAAATATAAGCGAGGAAATGGGCTCTTGAGAGCCGTCCGTATCCTTTCACTGATTTGATTTACTTCTTATTTGCATACTTGAACTGAACGGTTACGCTTATGTGATTTTAGATGCTTATGTGGTAGTAACTCACTGGGCTTAAGCTCATTCCGTTCCATTTGTTTTCCTTACAGGAAAATGACCACTTTTGGAAAAGATTGTGTTAGTTGGTTGTCAAGTTGAGCTCATGTAAATGTATCTTTTGAATAGCTCTTTGAATGAAACCCTAAGGTGTATTGGGTTCATTTTCTTTTGATTGGCAAACCGAACATGTATATTTATGATGAATGGTTTTTGTGGCATGCCATTTGGTTGTAAATGTTGAATTTCAATGTATGTATATGTTGGATTAATGTATGGTTGAACTCCGGATTCTGACGTGTCCGGCATTGTTCATCAACGGCGCGTTTTTTCTTTTTTTTATTTATTCTGTGATTTTAACTTGTTTACGCGCGTGGGTATGTTCCGGACCGTATTAGATCGACGTAAATTGATCCGTAGTCCTGGCGAGAGCTGGGCAGGCAGTCCGCTAACCCTTTGGTTAGCCTTAGGTGAAGGTGGGGCTGTCACATACTTTACCAAAAATTTCTGGTTGCCTATGATGCTTGCATATGTTTATAAAACCCTATTGGGGTTGTGATTGGCATTGTTTTATGACTCATTATCGAGTCTCATTGTACTTGTTTGCGTGTTCTAGGACGTGACGGTGGTTCACGACGCACTTTTGACCACGGTGTATGAAACATCACTTACTTGATTGGTGAGTATACTACTCACTTAAATGTTACAATGTGGCTTTGTTATATGTGAATTTGATGCCTTGAAGGCTTATTTGGCTATTGGAAGTGATTGAGGTGAGGGTGTACTTGACCGCCCTCACCCCCTTGTGATTCCATTCATGACTGTTTACCGTTTTACTGAAATACTGCACTTGCTATATGAGATATTGAATTCCATTCATGGAAAACTGATTTGGTGTCGTTTGGACAAATATCCAACGGCCTTACTGTATTACTGAGCTCAACCCCGTAGGTAGTCAATTGAATCGAGCCAGCGAGGGCTTGGTCGTGAAAATTGACATGCCACGGGGACTATACTGGGAAATCTTGTAGTAATGAGACTCTTGGTTCCGGTATACTCGAGTATTACCAAAAGCTACTGATTGGAGTGCGGGCCCGGTTGGGGAATGTTGGGTGGAAGGAATGGAAGTGAAGTGAGGTCTACGGTTTGGTACTTTTAACATTGACGGAGGGTCAATGAGGTTGGATCAAGACTGTAAGCGTGGAAATGGGCTCTTGAGAGCCGTCCGTATCCTTTTACCATTTTGTTTCATTCCTTAATTGTGTACTTTAATTGAAAGGTCATGCTATATGCTCTTTGTTGCTTATGTGGTAGTAACTCACTGGGCTTAAGCTCATTCCGTTCCATTTGTTTTCCTTATAGGAAAATGACCACTTTTGGAAAAGATTGTGTTAGTTGGTTGTCAAGTTGAACTCATGTAAATGTATCTTTTGAATAGCTCTTTGAATGAAACCCTAATGTGTAATGGGTTCATTTTCTCTTGATTGGCAAACCGAACATGTATATTCATGATGAATGGTTTTTGTGGCATGCCATTTGGTTGTAAATGTTGAATGTCAATGTATGTATATGTTGGATTGATGTTTGGTTGAACTCCGGATTCTGACGTGTCCAGCACTGTTCATCATCGGATTCGATTTTCATTTTTTTTTATTTTGTGATTTTGACCTGTTTGCGCGGGTTGGTGTGTTCCGGAACGTAGTAGATCGATATAAACTGATCCGTTAGTCCTGGCGAGAGCTGGGCAGGCAGTCCGCTAACCCCTTTGGTTCGCCTTTAGGGAAGGTGGGGCTGTCACATATGGGTAGGGATTTAGTTCCGTTACCCAGACCCGGACCCGGATCCGGATCCGTTTTGTCAAACAAAAAAACGGGTCGAATACGGAATATAGTTTTCCGATCCGTATTGGATCTGGATTCGGATATAAATGGATTAATAATTTAAAATATATATATTTATTAATATAATTTGATTAGGATGATATATTTGAATAATCAGTATAATTGAACCCGGATCCTAATCAATATAATTTGATTAGGGTGATGTATTTGAGTAAGGTTAATTTGATTTCTTTTTTTATTTGATTTTTTTTGTATTAGTTAGAAATTAGTTTATAAATATATGTTTTTTTCTCATTTTTGTTAGGAATTATAAATTTTGTTAATTTTTTTCGGGTAGACCCGGAACCGAATCCAGGACCCGTCGGATCCGGATCTGGAACATAAAGTAAAATACCCATCGGGTAAACGGGTCGGATCCGGATCCGATATAGTGTGCCGGGTCCGGGTCTGGAATAATGAATTCCGGCCCGTTGACAGGCCTAGCACTGGCTCTCAAACTTGAATCAAAATTTGCTTTTCCTTTCCCATGTATCTACCTAAGCCAAAATTTCTTTAACAAAAAACATATCTGTTAAGAGACTAAAATAATTTAAGCCCAAATTACATCATGTAAAAAGTCGTGTATCTATCTAAATTTTATACCGTCAGAAATTCTACCATTCGATTATAGAGTCGAAATCAATAGTTTAATATTCTTCCAGGCAGTAAAATATGCAAAATCTGCTCAAAAAATTACAAGCAAGTAAATATACTTCCATACAAGAAATTGATTTAAAAAACACGTGGTGATTTACCTCAGCTAACGCCTTAGGGTAAATTGCGCCAAAATTCGATGTGGCTTCAGTAGTAATCTGCAACACAATTTGAAACAAAAAGATAAAAAGATAAATTGCAAAATTAAATGCAATTATTCCAGAGAGGATAGGAAACATTACAGAGTGATTGTACGTACAGAGATTGGAAAGAGAGACAGTACGTACAAAGATTGGAAAGAGAGACAGAGAGTAAAGGACGAATAGAACACCGAGAATTTCTAATTAATACTCAGTGGCATTAAATGGGGGTCCTGAGATTAAGCTCTTAATTAGAGATAATCAGAAAGTAACTGAATTAATTGAAATCGGAGGTTTGAAATCAGAATTTTTTGAAATTTTGACATGAATTTTCCCGAACGATTTCGAATTCGAAATGGCCAATTCTGATTTCAAATTCGATTTGGAATTGAATTTGGAATTCGGTGAATTCGCTGAATTCAAAAGGGTAAAATACACTAAACCCCCTTGTGGTTTGGGTTATTATCATAAAGTCTCCTCATTGTTTAAAAACTCCCAAAGAACTCCCTCGTGATTTGGACTAATGTGGACAATGAACGGAAATCGTCTAATTTGACGGAAAATATGAAATTCCTATATTAACCTTGTTTCAATCTATACTAAAAGTTAGTTCAAGATTCACATAAGATTTTAAAAACTGTTTCACTTCATTTGAGAATAAAGAAACATCAAGTGGCTCATTTGAAAATTTCAAAACTTATCATCTTCTCCAAATCTCCACTTTTTCCTTCGACAACAGTAGAACAGCTACCAATTACCACAGCCACCATTCAACTGAAAACCTATTCTTCTTCAACTCAGCCTCCGTCATCGCAACCACCTCAATCGAGCCCATGTCCGCTGGCGTCACAGCCGATAACACCCCTCCCAAACCATTATCCCAACCTAGAGTCGCAGCTACTGCAGAAGCAAAAGCTAAAGTTGAAGATGCCTCCGGATTGAAGGAGGCTTTGGCAATGAGAAGCTCCAGTAGTGCTGGTGTACGTAGACTAGAGGGTCTGAATTTGACTGGGAACTGGAAACTTCCGATGAGGAACGAAGTTGAGGATCTTGAAAGGGATGCGAAATTGGGAAAAGTTGGTGAGGAGGTGGAAATGGATAAATTAATAGATTGCGACATTTTCCGGTGAGGTTTCACTAATTAAGGTGGCCGCTGACGGAGTTGAGCTCACGCCTGGAGATTGCAGGTGCGTGACGTAATAGCTAAAAATGGGAGAGACAAGGATGAAGAGAGTTAGGGTGGAGTCGTACCAAAGAAAACAGGGGAGCATGTGAGTATATGTTTGTTACTAATTTGGAGGGCGGAGAAAACGAGATGAGGGAGGCACAAAGCTTTGAAGTTTCAATCTGGAATTTGGGTGGAAATTGGGAAACTGTATTTGTGCCAAATTTCAGTTCAATGATAATAAAGTCCATCTGTATCACCGTAAATTGGAAATTGGGAAACTGTATTTGTGCCAAATGATAATAAAGTCCATATGTATCACTGCCTTCAGTTTCAAGCTCGGCACTAAAACTTCAAACCCACCTGGTAGCGCCGGAGTAATATGACTGAGCAGAGAGTAAATTCACTAAAGGCGGTGCCGGAGTAATATTACTGAGCAGAGAGTAAATTCACTGGAATTTGGGTGAAGTTTCAGTGCCATATTCCACATCCCAAACCCACCTGGTAGCGCCGGAGGAGGAGGATTTGTCCCGCCCAGCAACCCCCGAGTTTACAACTAAATTCATCTGCTACAGTGATGGAAGTGTACGAATCAATCTATCAATGGTAATTTTTGCTGCTTCAATTGCCATGGTAACCGCCTTCATCGTCATCTTCAACACCATTGGGTCTTAGATTTCATCTAAATTCATGAAATTTCTACTCTAGATGGTTCAGGAGAAAGAAGAAAAGGAAGAACAAGGAAAAAAAGAAAAGAAAAGAAAATGTAAAATTATCACATTACCCTTGATGTATTGTTATCACACTCGCTTATCAAGCGCGTGTAATTCACTTCCTATCAAATTGGATGATTTCCGTCCATTGTTCAAATTAGTCCAAACCATGAGGGGGTTCTTTGGGGGTTTTCAAACAATGAGGAGGCTTTATGATAATAACCCAAACCACAAGGGGGTTTAGTGTATTTTACCCAATTCAAAAAGATGCTCCACGAGGCATGCCAACATTCAGGACCTGAAAAGGGCTTACTGTAAACAGTACTGTTGATGCTAGAGAAAAACTATTACAGGCATCATGCTTTCGAGCCTTGAGATACTATGTTGTTACTGATAACATGAACATCTTTTCTTTTTTTTCCTTTTTTTTTTAGTCTTCTCCAAGTAAGCGCAATAGTGGTCACACACACACAGAATAAAAATGGTATAGGCAACTCAGCTTTTTATTTATTAAAAAAAAAAGAAAAAAGAAGAAGAAGAAGAAAGCAAGGTGTGCTGCTACAACCTATACAAAGTCCACACTGGAAAGTTGTTTATGCCTTCTTCTTTTATGTGTGTAGGATATTGAGCCGACATATGAACGGAACAAGTGCGGAGAGAAAAAATATGGCCTTTCTCTTAAAGATGCCCTGCATTTAAGGATGGCCAATCCGGGCAGCCTTTTAAATATAAATGGTTTCTCTCAAACTCAAGAAGAAAGGACAATATCCAATTTTTGCCCACCATGACTTTGCATCATTCTGACAAAATGTGGAAACCCCCCAACTCTCCTACTCAGAAGCTGTTTGATGAAATGCCTAAGCAAAATAAACTAGAAACATAGATTAATAGCAATTATAGCACAGCCTAAGTAAAATCACCCTCGTACCTCAATTTGTCCTTGAAGATGAAGGCTGATGATGGCGTGAAGATGAAGACTGTCGAGCTTGAAGATGGCGTGAAGATGAAGGTGAAACCGAGAGTGAGAGAGAGTGAAGATGAAAGCTGATGAAGTAGGAAAGCTGAAGGCAGAATAGTTGAGCTCTTTCTCGGATCTCAACTCTAGACTGAAGACTGGCAGAGTGTGGCGGTGGAGGCGGAGGAAGGAAGGTGAGACTTGAGTCTTGAGAGGCGAATTGAGGAAGAGGCAGAAGAGTAAACAGATTGTTTTGCAATTTGCACTTTTGCTTTTTTGTCTTTCTGGAGGTTGTTTTGTAATTTTTGTTAATTGTTAGATGTATCAGAATTGTTATTAATTTATTATATTATATAATATAATTATATATTACATATATAATGTATTATTAAAAAATATTATATATATAAATGTTATTAAACGAAATCAAAATTATATTTCCAATTTTGATTTCCTATTTCGAATTCCAATTCGAAATCGGAATTACCGATTTCAAAAATTATATTTTCGAATTTGACCCGATTTCGACCAATTCGAAATCGAAATTACTGGATTCCATTCCGAATTATCGAATTTGAAATTCCGAATTCAATTTGAAATCGGTCAGTAAATCAGAATTTTTCGACTTTGCACACCCCTATTAGATGATGGCTGTGGCTGAAATGCTCAATGGTGGGCTGGTCTTTTTCAACCGAACTAAACCAAAGGAAATCAAGTTTTACATTCCTGGGAGAAATAAGATATAATTTGTATGTGCACGAGTGCCTACTAGGCACCATTAGACAAATGATATTAAAGAATATACAAAATGTTGATAAATGTGTTATATATATGGTGGGTGTCAAACCACCAAAAATAAAATTACCTGCTTCCCGCAAGTTAATGAGTATAGTGATGAATAGGGTTGTCTCCTTAGAAAACTGATAGATTTATTACTCACAGATAAATGCACTAGATATTTGAGGGGGGAAAGTTGTAGAATTTCTTTGAAATTATAATAAAATAAAATAATGCAATAGAATAAATTAATTATCAAAATCTAGTCAAGGAAATAATCTTGGCAATGATTCACTCAATTGATCACTGATTCCAGAAATAACTTACATATGTTCACTGTAGACACCAAATTTTTGTCAAATTTTAATATTTTCTTGATTATTTTCTATTTAATGACTTATTTATTTTCTTGCATTTTAATGTGCATTTTTCTTATATTTGCAGGTTTATTTTAGAAAAAAGCAGAAAAACAAAAGAAAAACAAAAATCAATTTTTTGTTAAAAAAAAAGGTGGCATCATGATAACCACCAAACATCATCATGAGGGTGGCCATCATGATGCCTCTCATCTTTTTTTACCAAAGGATACAAGGCAACGGATGAAAGAAAAAAAGAGGGGAGGAATTGGGTTTTTGCAGAAAAGGTCCTTGGTCTCTCTCTCGGCTGGGGCTCTCAACAGAAAAGACAAAAAAAAACTCTCTCCCTTACTCACTTTCAGACTCTCTCTCAGACAGGGGCAGGAGGAAGAAAACTCCCTGGACTCTCTCAGCTGTCTCTCGTGTTGAATTTCAAAGCCAACAATTGTTGAATTTTAAAGCCAACAATTGTTAACTTTGAAATTGTTGGCCTAACATTCTAATATCCCACATCAATTGAATTGGATTTTTTGGAATGGTTTGAGAGCTATTAATTCAATCACACCAAGCAAGAGTTAATAACTTGCTTTCTTCTCTCTCTTTGTAATATTTCTTCTAGTGAAATATTAAATTGTCGATAGTGTTCGAGGACGTAGGCAAATTAGCCAAACCTCGTTAAATTCTGGTGTTCTATTTTATTGTCTATTTAATAACTATATTTGTAGGTATATTTGTAATGAGTTATTGTGCAATTAATTGCATATATAGGTGATTCTGTCTAGGCAATTTGTACTTAAGCAGGCCAGTGCGCCTCACCAAATATTTCCTGAGAATTATCATTTTACAATTTTAGGTACAATAATTTACTTGTTATACCTTAATTTGGTAGAGCTTCCGCAACAATTGGTATCAGAGTTTGAGGTTTCTTAGTATGTTTTGTGGTTGCAGCATAGTCTGATCTTCCACATCAGAAAAAATTTCTTGGCCTATTGCTACTTTACATTTAGGAGCTACTAAATATAATTTTTTAGAGATGGTCGAAAGTAGATCTTCATCTACAATGCAAGTATCAACAAGCTCGTCATCGTCTATTATGGCAAGAAATGCTATGATGAATGCAAAATTAAATATGGAGACATTTGATGGTACCGGTCATTTCGGTATGTGGCAAAGTTAGATTCTAGACGCACTCTTTAATCAAGATCTAGACATTGCCATCGAAGAAAAGAAACTAGAAGAGATTGAAGAGAAGGAACGGAGGACGCTAAATCGTTTAGCGTGTGGTACAATTCGATTGTGTCTTTCAAAGGAACAGAAATATGTGTTCTCAAAAGAAACTTCTGCAAATAAATTGTGGACTGGATTGGAGGAGAAGTTCTTGAAGAAAAATTGTCAGAACAGGCTCAATATGAAGAAACGTTTATTTCGCTTCACTTATGTTCCTGGCACAACTCTAAGTAATCACATCACTAATTTCAATCAGTTAATCACTGATCTGATGAATTTAGATGTGACATTTGAAGACGAAGATTTGGCTCTCATATTGTTGGGATCTCTTCCTAAGGAATTTGAGCATCTTAAAACAACTCTACTCCATAGGAAAGCTGAAGTATCCCTCAGTGAAATTAGCTTTGCCCTGTACAGCTATGAGCTCAGAAGAAAAGACAAGCAAAGTAGTAGAGATGGGGCAGCAGAAGCTCTGGTAACTAGAAGACGCTCACAAAATCAGAGAAAAGGGACGAGAGGTAGATCCAAGTCGAGAGCCAGACTAAGCAAAGATGAGTGTTCCTTTTGCAGAGAAAAAGGGCACTGGAAGAAGGACTGCCCAAAACTGAAAGGTAGACCTGACAAGAAAAAAGCTGTTGCGGATTCAAATGTAGCTGAGTGCATTGATTAAGACTCAGACTTTTCATTAGCTATTATGCCTACTGGTCATTCTAGTACATGGCTATTGGACTCAGGTTATAGTCATCATATGACGTCTAATAGGGAATGGTTCTTTGATTTTAAGGAACAAGAAGGTGGAGTTGTCTACACGGCAAATGAGACCACATTAGCAACAAATAGGGTTGGTTCAATTCGGCTGAGGAATCAGGATTGTTACAGCCCCACCTTCCCCTAAGGCGTACCAAAGGAGTTAGCGGACTGCCTGCCCAGCTCTCGCCAGGACTACTAAAACGGTCAAACACTAACTCAAGTCGTTCGGGAAAAATATTAGCGCGCTTAATCATCCCAATAAATGAGAAAACAGAAAAACAAAAGTCAAAACGTAAAGAGAATAGTGACTGCCACGTCACAATCCGCCGAGAGCCCATTGATTACAAGAAATTTCCAACAATCACTAAAAAGAGTATATACAGGCCAAGTACAATCCATTGGATAGGAATACACCCTGTTACAAACCACGTTTGTATGGTTACAAGCCAAAAGAAAGCATTTAGACCCAAGTACAAACAAAGGTTCCAACTATTGAGGAGCTATACAAAATCTCTCAACTAGCTCTACTCAACTCACTCTTCACTGTCAAAAGTCCAAAAGATAATACTCTGTAAGGAAAACAAAATTAACGGAGTGAGTTTTCGCCCAATGAGGTACTATCACGTAAATACACCAAGAGCACATAAACACAAGAATATTCAATCCAAATATGTACATCAAGTAAGCAAAAGCAATAACTGTGACAGCCCCACCTTCCTCTAAGGCGAACCAAAAGGGTTAGCGGACCGCCTGCCCAGCTCTCGCCAGGACTAGCGGATCAGTTTACGTCGCTCTAATAAGTTCCGGAACAAACCAACATATATACATTGAAATTTAACATTTACAACCAAATGGCATGCCACAAAAACCATTCATCATGAATATACATATTCGGTTTGCCAATCCAAAACAAAGTGAACCCATTACACATTAGGGTTTCATTCAAAAGCTATTCAAAAGATACATGTACAAAAGCTCAATTTGGCAACCGACAAGTATGAACTTTTCCCCAAAAGTGATCATTTTCCTGTAAGGAAAACAAGTGGAACGGAGTGAGCTAAAGCTCAGTGAGTTACTACCACATAAGCATCTAAAATCACATAAGTGTAACCGTTCAGTTCAAGTATGCAAATAAGAAGTAAATCAAATCAGTGAAAGGATACGGACGGCTCTCAAGAGCCCCTTTCCACGCTTGCAATCTTGATCCAACCTCATTGACCCTCCGTCAATGTTTAGGAATACACGACCGTAGACCTCACTTCACTTCCATTCCTTCCACCCAACATACCCCAACCGGGCCCACACTCCAATTCAGTAGCTTTTGGTAATAGTCGAGTGTACCGGAACCAAGAGTCTCATTACTACAGGGTTCCTCAGTACAGTCCCCGTGGCATGACAATTTTCACGACCAATCCCTCGCCGGCTCGATCCAATTGACTACCTAACGGGGTTGAGCTCAGTGATATAGTAAGGCCGTTGGATATTCATCCAAACGACACCAAATCAGTTTTCCAAGAATGCAATTCAATATCTCATATAGCCAGTGCAGTATTTCAGTATAACAGTAAACAGTCATGAATGAAATCACAAGGGGGTGAGGGCGGTCAAGTACACCCTCACCTCTATCAATTCCAATAGGCAAGTAAGCCTTCAAGGCATCAAATTCACATATAACAAAGCCACATTGTAACAATTAAGTGAGTAGTATACTCACCAATCACGTAGGTGATATTTCATGCACCGACGTTAAAAAAGTCGCCGTGAACTCTCGTCACGTCCTAGAACACATAAACAAAGGCCATGAGACTCGATAACGAGTCATAAAGCCATACCAATCACAACCCCAATAGGGTTTCACATACATATTTAAGCATAATAGCAAACCAGAAAATCAGGAAATGTAACTCATTTGGCCCAACAACAAAAACAGTTTTGACCTCCTAATGCGGTAATGGCACAAAATGCAGTACGCTTATCGGATGAGGGTACAAGACCCACCATCTCGAACCTAAAAGACAGGGCTACAACAATGTAGAAGGCCACTCAGTCCAAATCCTAGCACAACTAGGTCAAAAATGAAGAATACCAAACCAGAACCGTAATTACAGGTTCACAAATCACACTATGCTGTAATCAGTACAACTCAGCCTATGCAAGTCCAAATGCCGAAATTCCAAAGGCATATGATAGCTAAGACATCCAGCTACATTTCATCAGAAGACACCAACATCCAAATCCAAAGCAATACCAGTCAAAACAACCCATTTCAGACGCAGTTTGCACATTCTGATCAACCCAGAACAGCAACAGTAAAATCGACATATCTCACTCTACACTACTCCAAATGACCTGAAATTTTACAGGCACCCCAAACACATCAATACCTACAACTTTCATGTTTTAAACAAAGACCAATTCTGTGAGAACCCGTAAAAACCCTAATATTTTCCTAGGGTTTATTTCCCCTTTAATTGCGTAAATTTTGCATTTTCAGGCTTAGAAATATTTTCTGAGAGGATTTTATGAGCAATTATAGTTTTAAGATGATTTTTTTTAGTATTGGTGAAGTTTAGAAAATTAAGAATAAATAGTGGACGTGGGACCCACTAGTGCGAAAAGTTCGGAAAAATTCGGCCAATAAGGTTAAGTTTCGGATACTGTGTAAAATTTATCGGGTGTTAAGGGATAAGTAGAGTGTGTGAAGTGATTGATGTGAGAGAGAAAAGAAGGATAGGAATGCATTTAATAAGGTGCCACGTGTCATTTTCTTATTGGTTGAACTTTTAAGAATTACTATTCATTGTCTTGACTTATTTGACCAAGGGATTAAATATCCAAAATTCACCAAAAAATCACCATTTTTCTCTCTTGTTTGGCCGGCTCTCTCTCTCACTCTTGCAAGAAGGAAAACTTCTTCAATCTTCAAGTTTCTACTAGCAAATCATCTCAATCAAGGCCATAAACAAGATTTCACTCCATAAAAACTTTCCTTCTAGTGCTAGCAAGTTGTTTGGTGAACTTTGTTTGAAGGACTAAGGTGCTCCACATCTTCCTCTCTCTTGTTTCTTGGTAAGTGAAGCTTGAAACACCCTACTACCTTTAATGATGGTTATATGATGCTTAGAAGTGGCATGAGTGTGTGAAAATGTGATTTATTTCTTGATTTGAAGAGTTTTGGTGAAGTTTTTATTTTATTGGGATTTTTTTCTGGTTTAATATGATCTTGATGTTGGGGGCTTGTATGATGAATTGTAATGGTTGGAAATGACTCTAGTGAGTGTGAATTGTGGTTAAATGCAATCAATTTTGGATTTGGTGTGAAATTTGAAAAGTTAGGGTTCTTGAACCCCAATTCTGTCCGGTTTTAGATCACTGGGTTAGAGGCCGAATTGGACTTTGCTCAAAACATGAAAGTTGTAGGTATTGATGTGTATAAGGTTCCTGTAAAATTTCAGGGTATTTGGATGAATGTAGAATGAGTTATGACGAAATTACTGTAGCTGTTCTGCTTTGGACAGAATGCGAAAACTGCGATAGTAATTAGCTATTTTGACTGGAATTGGTTTGAATTTTGAAGTTGGTGTCTTCTGATGAAATGTAGTTGGATGACTTAGCTAACTTATGCCTTTGGAATTTTGGCATTTGGACTTGTATGGACTGAGATATACCGATTACAGTTTTTTGTGTTTTGCGAACCTGTTTTAGGAATTCTGGGTTAGTAGTTGGCATTTTCGACCTAGTTAAGCTAGGAACTGGATTGAGTGGTCTTCTACATTATTGTAGCCCTGTTCCATAGCTTCGAAACGGTGGGTCTTACACCCCCAACCGATATTTGTAGTGAGAGTTGTACCATTACCGCATTATGACGTCAAAACCGGTTTTCTTATCAAGGCTTAAGTTAAAGCCCTTTCTTAATTTCTGCTTTGCTATCATGCTTGTATATGTTTATAGAACCCTATTGGGGTTGTTTATGGCTCGGCATGGAGTCTTATTGTATGTGTTGCATGATTCTAGGGCGTGAAGGTAGTGCACGACGGCTTGGTGATCGTGGTACATGAAATACCACTTACTTGCTTGGTGAGTATACTACTCACTTACTTGTTATAATGTGGCTTTGTGCTATGTGTATTTGATGCCTTGAAGGCTTACTTGGTTATTGGAAATGATTGAGGTGAGGGTGTACTTGATCGCCCTCACCCCTTGTGATTTTATTCATGGCTATTGATTGTGTTTTACTGAAATACTGCACTGGATATATGAGATACGGCATTCCATTCATGGAAACTGATTTGGTGTCGTTGGACGAGTATCCAATGGCTTTACTGCATTTATGAGCTCAACCCCGTATGGTAGTTAATTGGATCGAGCCGGCGAGGGCTTGGTCGTGAAAATTATCATGCCACGGGGACTGTGTAACGCCCCCACTTCTCCCTAAGGCGAACCAAAGGGTATCCGCGGGACGCCTGCCCAGCTCTCGCCAGGACTCACTACAATCCATCATTCAAAAGCTCGAAATACTTTAAGTAACCTCAATACATAATTAAAGTACTTCAAATATCTCACACTTACAATTAATCAGCTCTCAAACTTAATACAACCCAACGGAAAAGGGTACAATAGCCATCCATTATAATATAACTTAAAATCTTCAAAAGAAAGCAATCTAGTACTACTCACGAGCACCCTTGGTCTCGAACCCTGTAAAAGAAAACCACAACGTGGGATGAGCTACACAGCCCAGTGAGGTTCCAAGACACTCTAACAGTTCAAATAAATCAAGTAAGTTGGGCATATCATATGCATGGTTCAATGTTACACAATGGCGTATTATCATGAGGTGATAATCATTGTACGAGTAATTTGAGACATTTATCATGGTATGAGACATTTATCATGAGACAGGTATCATGATATAAGTACATTGGTCAGGTAACAGGTATGGAGCATATCACAGGCATAGTTCAGGATTTCATGTTGACATTTTAGCATGAAACAATTATCATGATACAAGGTAAACATATACGGTAGGATACGGTGTTCCAGTGGAACTCTGTCGGTCATCTGCACCTTATGACTTCTGATCCCCACGGTACGGTCTGGCCATCGCCTTATCCCTCCAGTGGTAATACTCGAGTATACCGAAACGGTGGCCCAGGGTTCCAACCTACCCGACCGAGCCCAGTCCTGGCTCGAGTAGGTCAGTAACCAAGGGCAGGGCCCAAGTTCAGCTTAGAGCTTACAACATGCACAGGTAACCAAGTAATTCGACAAAAGGTAAAATTCATCATTTGAGTAGGTCGAGTGAGGTAAAGTACACACTCGCCTAATAATGATGGACAGCTTCATATAACATGTGATTCATGATAATCAAGTAATCAGGTGGTCAAGTAACCAAGTAAGTTGGTGATCACGTAAGCAGATAACCAAGTAAGCAAGTAACCAAATAGATTAGAAAACAGTAAGTAAACACGGTTAACGGTAAACGGTAAACGGTTAATGGTAGTAATTACAGTTAATTGGTAGACATATGTCATTTCAATAGGCCGCCATTGGCCGTTTTTCACTTTCACCACGTAAGAGTCGAGGAGATTCACCCCAACCGACTTATGCTTCCATAGCATAATTAATCATTTAAACACATCATGTAAATATGCTCTCCAAACATTTCATATCTAGTATTTCAAGTAATCACATAAGTATGCTCTTTAAGCATTTCATATCGAATAGTTCAAGTAGTCACGTAAATATGCTCTTCAAGGGTTTCATATCGAATAGTTCAAATATACATACTTCAGGTGTTTCATGTCGAGTAATTCAAGTATACACTATTCAAATATGCATGAGTGTGGTAAATACTTAACATATAGCACTCAACACCTAATAATCATGACATAAGCGTGTCCTAGACTTATTCGACTACGTATTCCTATATGGAACACTCACCTAGTCAAAACAAGCGAGTAGTTCTCAAACAAGCATTTTAGATGTCCGCTCCGAGATCCTCTTAAATGTCCCCTCGAGTGCCTGAGCAAACAATAATCAACTAACACTCAATATCATTCTAATTATCGAGGAAAATTGTACACTAGTACAATCTAAGAAATTAACGCGGAGACGAGTCTAAGAGTTCGTGTAACTCGAGGTTCAAAAGTGGGTTTTAAAACACAAGACAAATATGATTTCTATCTCTGGAATCAAATATAAAATGATCAAATGATATTGAAGGAAAAGGGAGAGTTCGAAACCCTTAGTTTCCTCTAAGTTAGAAAAATTCCCGATTTAACAAGCAATCTTTGAAAAATCATATCTCACTCTCTACAAGTCCAAAATTAGAAAAATTGATACTGTTGGAAACCCCTTTGTAAGTACTAAAAGTTCTTAGAAGACACTTTTCCACGAATGTAAGTGAAAGGCACTCAAATTTTGGCTCAAAGTTGGTAACTTGAATTACCAAGACAGATTTAAGTTGGTTTTTGGTCAACTTTAGAAATTCGGCAAAATTCACTTGTTTTGAACTAACCTTTGAAATTTGGAAATCAATTAGTGTTACAATCCAAGAGTATAACAAAACAAGCGGAACGAGAAACGGAGTTTCGAGCACCAAGATATAGTACCTCCAAGTTGCTGAAAAAGTTAAGACTGTTGGGCTATTTTCCAGGTTTAAAAACTAGATTCGAAGTATCATTTGGTCATCAAGTTGGCATTAGAAATGCATCAAACTTGGTACACTAAATCTTCCATATGTAAACAACGTTTCTACCAAGTTTCATACGAAAACTCACACGGTAAGGTAGTCATTAAAACAACCAAAGTTTATGAAGAGTTTCAAGGCTAAACTACCTTCTCACTTTTCTTTTGTTTACAAACTTTTTGTACCATGAAATCAGTTTCAAATCTCTCCATTATTGAAACCAAGAGTTCATAAACATCCACTGAGCAATTTAAAGACCATTGACATCCAAATTTTCGAAATAAAACTCTCCAAATCAGATTTGGCCATTCGGCTAAGAGAAAACAAAAGTTTTCCAGATTCAATGAGCGAATTTTGTGACATCATTTGCATATCAAAATGGTCTTAGAATATTACCAAATTTTGTACAATTAAACCTCCATATGAGGATTACTCTTCTATCAAATTTCATTTGAAAATTCACACGGGAAGGTAGTTAACTAAACCATCAAAGTTCAGGAAATTTCCCAAGGTAAAACTGTCTTCTAGCTCTTCTTTCCTTTTTAAACATTTTGTCCAAAGCAACCAACCCAAATCTGGTTTATTTGTGAAACAAAGTCCAAAGAACATCTAATCTAAAGTTTGGTAGATGTCGGACATCAAAGTTTCCAAAACAACAAGTCCCAAATCATTGTTAGTTACAAATCTGCCCAAGTGGAAAATTCTATCACTGTAGCAGTTTCAAACTTTGGCCACAACTCACTCCATTCAACTTGGAATTGGGCGTGGTTGATGGCGTTGGAAATCTCTCTTCTAAAGCTGAATTTTCTCAGAAGAAACCATTCTCAAATTCCATTCACAAATAGCTCGTTTTTGAGCATCAAGAAGCAATTTCTGTCCTGTCTCCTGGAGAGCAACGAAACAGGACAGTGATATTCAATCGAATGGCGTGGCTCACTCAAGTGGAACCAGAATGTGAAATTGGTACCGATAGAAATCTAGGAATGTCTAGTTTCCAATGCCGCAAACGGCACTTGATTTTGACATCGGAACAAAGAGTTATGGCCGTTACAAAATGACTGCCTGGGCAATACGGGATTCATTTTCCAGTTTTGCTAACTTTGGAAATCAACTCATTTGACCAACCAAATCATGTTATTTTTCAATGAAATTTTGTACACACTTACAATAATAGATAAACAACATAATCAATTCATTAGAATCTCAAAATCTGGCACGAAAATGGTCGGACAAGGCAGGGGTAAAACGGTCACTTTTGCTCCAAGCACCTCCTTTGATTTTCTACCAACAATACAACATTAATCTACTAATATAAGCACTAAACCACCATTAATTTCATCATCCAACATCAAATCAGTCCTTCCATCAAAAGTGGGAGTTCATAGAGCCCACACAACACAAATCCACCATAACAAGACCACCCACATGCATGCAAGAGTTTATACGTGTAATAGAGCTTCCGTAAGCTAAGATTCAAGGAGTTGATCGTCCATTACCTCTCTTGATGAACTAGGACAGAATTTCGGCCCCCTAGATGCTCAAGAAAACCGTGGATAGCAGCCCTCTTTCTTAGCTTGATGTAATCTCCAAGTAATTAGCTAAGAGTGGTTGAAATTTGAAGTGAAATGGAGAAGATTTGGTGAAGAAATTTGGATGGAATTTGAGTTGTTTTTCTCCTTTGTTAGCCGGCCAAATGAGGGAGCAAGAGAGAGAGTGTGGTCTGAAATGAGGCTTCCAAAGGAAGCTTAATGACTAAGGATTGGGTGCACAAAAGTCAACCGCAAAAAGTGCGCGCACGCGCGCGTTTTGTGCTCGATTCCTCTCGCGTTTGTTTCACTAGTGTACTAAACTTCTAATGCATTTATATTCATATAAATATTATTCACTCTTAATTGTCCCAAAATAAGGGTCTAAAGTTCCTCAATTTAAATTGCGCGTGTGAAAACGCGTATCTCCAATTTAAGCGCAATAACGCGAAACTTCCGAGAAATTCTTATAAAGATAGTACTAATAACTATCACTTGAGTATTTAAACATTAAAATACCTAATTTAGATCTATTATGCAAATCTCCAATATTCCAACTTTATCGTACTCTCAATCGGTCAAGATTTCCAAAGACGTAATCACTATTTTCACTAAACGAGCTTCCGAAAATTAATTTTTGAAACAAGTCATTTTAAAAATATAATGAAACTATATTTCCATGTAATTAGGTCTCAAGAGCTTAGAAAATAATATTCGGAGTAAAAGACCAAATAAATAATTAAATAAGCTAGAAATAGGAGATTAAATAAGTAAATTTTGCGAGTCCTCACAGACTGTACTGGGGAACCTTGTGGTAATGAGACCCTTGGTTCCGGTAAACTCGAGTATTACCAAAAATATTACTGAATGGAGTGCGGGCCCGGTTGGGGTATGATAGGTGGAAGGAATGGGAGTAAAGTGTGGTCTACGGTTTGGTACTTTTAACATTGACGGAGGGTCAATGGGGTTGGATCAAGATTACAAGCGTGGAATTGGGCTCTTGAGAGCCGACCGTATCCTTTTACCGTTTTGCTCATTGCTTATTTGTGCACTTTAAATGAAGGTTCATTCTTATATGACTTTGATTGCTTATTGGGTGGTATACCACTCGGCTTTGGCTCATTCCGTGTTATTTGTTTTCCTTACAGGGATATAATTGCTTTTGAAAATGGACTGGATAGTCAATTGCCATACTGAGCTTGTAAATGTCTTTTGTATAGCTCTTGAAGTGAAACCCTAATGTATAACGGGTTCATTTCCTTTTGATAGGCAAATCGAATGTGTACTCCTTAATGAATAGTTTTGGCATGCCATTATGGTTGTAAATGTTGATTTCCATTGTACATATATGCTTGGCTATGGTTTAGATAAAATTCGGCTTCGGTTTTCGTTTTATTTCATTTTATTTTATTTTGTGTTTTGACTTGTTTGCGCGCGATGTTATGTTCCGGAACGTTTTAGATTGACGTAAACCGTACCGTTAGTCCTGGCGAGAGCTGGGCAGGCAGTCCGCTAACCCCTTTGGTTCGCCTTAGGGGAAGGTGGGGCTGTCACAAATTCGGCCTCTAACCTTATGATACAAAACCGGACAGAAAAGGGGGTTATGAAACCCTAACTTTTCACATTTCAATCCAAACCCAAAATTGGTTGCAATTATCAATTATTCACATCCACTAGAGTCATAACCCCTCATTATCAACCATCATAAACAACCACAAGACCATGATCACATTAAACCAGAAAATTCCTCAAAAAAATAAAAACTTCACCAATTCATCACAAACCAAGAAATAAATCACATAATCCATCACTTTAGCACCCATTAGGCACAAATTAAACATCATTAAGTATAGGAGGAAGTTTAAGCATCACTTACCTAGTAAACAAGAGAGAGGAAGTTGTAGAACACCTTAGCTCTCCAAAAAAACTTCACCAAAACACTCACTAGCACTAACTAGAGGGATTTTATGGATTAAAAGCAAGTTTAGTTGGTTGAGTTGTTGAATTGGAGCAAGATGAGATCAAAACTTGAAGAGGTTTTCTCCCTTCTTGAGCTTAAGGTGGCCGGCCAACAAGGAGGTAAGAAATGGTAATTTTTTGTGAATTTTCAAGATATTTAATCAAATGGGTCAAAAGTCAAAAAGTGAATAGTGTTCCATAAGTCAAATCCAATAAAAGGTTGACACTTGTCACTCCTTAAATGCAATCTTATCTTATCTTTTTCCTCTCACATCAATCACTTCACATCCTCTACTTATCTCTTAACACCCGATAAATTTTACACAGTATCCAGAATTTAACCTAATTGGCCGAATTTTTCCGAACTTTTCGCACTAGTGGGTCCCACGTCCATTATATACCCTTAATTTTCTAAAAACTCTCCAATGCTAGAAAAATCATCTAAAAACTATAATTACTCATAAAATTTACCAGGAGAATTTTCCTAAGCCAGAAAATGCAGAAAACATGTCTTTAAAGGGGAAAAACCCTAGGAAAAATTATTAGGGACCCACTAGTGCGAAAAGTTCGGAAAAATTCGGCCAATAAGGTTAAGTTTCGGATACTGTGTAAAATTTATCGGGTGTTAAGAGATAAGTAGAGGATGTGAAGTGATTGATGTGAGAGGAAAAGAAGAGATAGGAATGCATTTATGGAAGTGACAAGTGTCACATAGCCATTGGTTGGACTTGGTGAACACTATTCATGCTTTTTGACTTTTGACCACATTGAGTAAATATCTCCAAAATTCACCAAAATTCACCATTTTCTTTCTCCTTGGTGGCCGGCTCTCCTAAGCTCAAGAAGGAAGGAAAACTCTTCAAGTTTTAGCTACCAATTAGTGCAAATCACCCAAAATATTTGCTTGATTGTGTTTCTACTCCATAAAATCCTTCCACTTGGTGCTAGTGAGTGCTTTAGTGAAGCTTTTTGGAAGAGTTAAGGTGTCCAACATCTATACCTCTCTTGGTTACTAGGTGAGTGGTGTGTGAATTCCCTCTTACACTTAATGAAGCTTAAGTTATGCTTAGTAGTGGCTAAAGTGATGATATTTGTGGTTTATTTCTTGGTTTGATGTGATTTGGTGAAGTTTTTATTTTTTTTTTGAGGAATTTTCTGGTTTAATATGAATGTGATGTTGTGGTCATCTATGATGGTTGATAATGAGGGGTAATGACTCTAGTAGGTGTGAATTAGTGATAATTGCAACCAATTTTGGGTTTGGATTGAAATGAGAAAAGTTAGGGTTTCATAACCCCCTTTTCTGTCCGGTTTTGGATCATAGGGTTAGAGGCCGAATTGGCTTTTGCTCAAAACATGAAAGTTGTAGGTATTGATGAGTTTGAGGTGCCTGTAAAATTTCAGGTCATTTGGAGTAGTGTAGAGTGAGATATGTCGATTTTACTGTTGCTGTTCTGGGTTGATCAGGATGGCAGAACTGCACTTGTATTTGGCTATTTTGACTGGAATTGCTTTGGATTTGGATGTTGGTGTCTTCTGATGAAATGTATCTGGATGTCTTAGCTACCATATACCTTTGGAATCAATGCATTTGGACCTGTATAGACTGAGTTGTACGAATTACAGCATAGTGTGATTTGTAAACCTGCAATTACGGTTCTGGTTTGGTATTCTGCATTTTTGACCTAGTTGTACTAGGATTTGGACTGAGTGGCCTTCTATATTACTGTAGCCCTGTCTTTTAGCTTCGAGATGGTGGGTTTTACACCCTCATCCGATAAGCGTAGCGCATTTTGTGCCATTACTGCATTAGGAGGCCAAAACTGTTTTTGTTGTTGGGTCAAATGAGTTACATTTCCTGATTTTCTGGTTTGCTATAATGCTGGTATATGTTTGCAAAACCCTATTGGGGTTGTGATTGGCATTGCTTTATGACTCGTTATCGAGTCTCATTGTACTTGCTTACGTGTTCTAGGGCGTGACGGTGGTTCACGACATTCTCCTGACGGAAGTGCATGAAATAGCACTTAATTGATTGGTGAGTATACTACTCACTTAAATGTTACAATGTGGCTTTGGTATATGTGAATTTGATGCCTTGACGGCTAATATGGCTATTGAAAATGATTGTGGTGAGGGTGTACTTGACCGCCCTCACCCCCTTGTGATTCCATTCATGACTGTTTACCGTTTTACTGAAATACTGCACTTGCTATATGAGATATTGAATTCCATTCATGGAAAACTGATTTGGTGTCGTTTGGACGAATGTCCAACGGCCTTACTGTATTACTGAGCTCAACCCCGTAGGTAGTCAATTGGATCGAGCCGGCGAGGGCTTGGTCGTGAATATTGACGTGCCACGGGGACTATACTGGGGAATCTTGTAGTAATGAGACTCTTAGTTCCGGCATTACCAAAATGACTGATTGGAGTGCGGGCCCGGTTGGGGTATATTTGGTGGAAGGAATGGAGCGAAGTGAGGTCTACGGTCGGGTATTCTTAAACATTGACGGAGGGTCAATGAGATTGGATCAAGAATGTAAGCGTGGAAATGGGCTCTTGAGAGCCATCCGTATCCTTTTACCGACTTGTTTTACTTCTTAATTGTGTACTTGAAATGAAAGATTTTGCTTATGTGATCTTTATTGCTTATGTGGTAGTAACTCACTGGGCTTAAACTCATTCCGTTCCATTTGTTTTCCTTACAGGAAAATGACCACTTTTGGAAAGGTTATACTTGTTGGTTGTCAAGTTGAGCTCATGTAAATGTATCTTTTGGATAGCTCTTCGAATGAAACCCTAATGTGTATTGGGTTCACTTTCTTTTGATTGGCAAACCGAACATGTATATTCGTAATGAATGGTTTTTGATATGCCGCGTTGGCTTGAAATTGTTACATTTCAATGTGTGTATGTTTGGTTGATATTTGGTTGAATTTCGGATCAACTCGTATTTCAAACGGCAAAAGAAAAAATTTTGGCTACTCTCGGCCTAGTATCTGGATTCTGATGTGGCCGGTACTGTTGATCATCGGCTTCGATTTTCATTTTTTTTATTTGTGATTTTGACTTGTTTACGCGCGTGGGTATGTTTCGGAACGTATTAGATCGACGTGAACTAATCTGTAGTCCTGGCGAGAGTTGGGCAGGCAGTCCGCTAACCCCTTTGGTTCGCCTTAGGGGAAAGTGGGGCTGTTACACAGATAAATTGACCATGCTTCTTCGTTAGGTCAGTTAAAGGTCCGGCTAATTTGGAGAAATCTTTAATGAACCTTCGGTAGTACCCAGCTAGCCCTAGAAAACTGCGAATTTCCGTGGGATTTTCTGGCCTCTTCCAATTGGTCACGGCCTCTACCTTCGCCGGATCCACTGAAATGCCTTCGTGGGAGATCACGTGCCCTAGGAATGCTACTTTCTCCAACCAGAACTCGCACTTACCAAACTTGGCGTACAACTTATGTTCCCTTAATGTCTGCAACACCACTCTCAAATGCTCCTCATGCTCCTCGCGTGTCTTAGAGTAGACCAAAATGTCGTCAATGAACACAACGACAAATCGGTCCAGATAGGGTTTAAAAACCCTATGCATTAGGTCCATGAAGGCGGCGGGAGCATTGGTCAGTCCAAAGGGCATAATGGCGAACTCGTAGTGCCCGTATCTTGAGTTGAAAGCAGTTTTTGGAATATCCTCCTTCCTTATTAACAACTGATAGTATCCCTGGCGGAGGTCCAACTTTGAGAAGACCACTGCTCCTTGCAGCTGGTCTAACAACTCGTCGATGTGGGGCAGTGGATATTTATTCTTGATCGTAACATTGTTCAGACCCCGATAGTCTATACACATCCTCAAGGTTCCGTCCTTTTTCTTCACAAATAGGACCGGAGCTCCCCAAGGAGACCCACTCTCATGAATGAATCCCCGCTCCAAAAGGTCTTGTAGCTGCAACTTAAGCTCCTTAAGTTCTGCAGGCGCCATTCGGTAAGGGGTTTTCGAGATAGGTGCGGTTCCAGGCAATAGGTCTATTCGAAATTCTATCTCTCTTTCCGGAGGTAAGGCTACTAACTCATCAAGGAATACATCCAGAAATTCCCTTACTACGGCCACATCTTCCACTTGAATTTATCCGTAGGGGTGTTAATCAAAAAGGCCAAAAATCCTTGCGCCCCTCTACTTATCAGTTTCCTAGCTCGGATGCCCGAAATTAAAGCAGATGAGGCTAACCTACCCCTTATATCCAACCTTAAGGTTGCCTCGCCAGGAATGCGAAATTCTACTATTTTTGTTTTACAATCCGGTTGGGCGTTATATTTGGCTAGTCACCAAACGTTATATTTGGCTAGCCAGTCCATACCCAGAATCACGTCATACCCCTTAATGGACAAGCTAATCAGGTCCCCTAATAATCCCCTTTCACCTACCCATACGTCACAATCCCTATAAACCATACTAGTCACCTCCGAAGACTCTGGGATCTGATGGGGCTCTAAAGAATACACCCTAGCGGGAACTTTAGGTTTGGACCCATCTCCCTTGGCTGGTCCAGTATTGGTCCTCGGCGGTAGTTGGCTTCCTTTTCCATCTTGCTTCAGGATTGGGCAAGTAGTCAATTGGTGGTCTGCGCTTCCACATCGCAGACATTTGCCCTGTTTCCTCCAGCAATTATCTTCGGTGTGGTTTGCTTTCCCACAATGCCCACAGGGACCGCGAGGTGCTGAAGCCGAGCCACTCCGAGCATTTCCCCCTTGTCCTCGCCCAGCTTGGCCACCCCTGAATGGAGTCCCTCGGCCTAAACCAGAATGTCGACCACCTCCCGTTCCTCGTCCAAATTTAGAAGGAGTACTCTTTTCACCCTGTCCGGAAGTACTCCCAGGAAAGCCACGCTTCTTAGCCTGGAAGTTCCAAACTTGCAACCGTGCACTTTCAACCCGTTGGGCCTTTTCCACGGCCTCGCTAAACGCAGTGATTTGAGCCGCCGCGAGGTCTTTCTGAATCTCAACATTCAAACCCTGAATAAAACGCCTAGTCCGTCTTTGCTCAGTCATGATTAACTCAGGTGCAAACTTGGACAAGCGGGTGAACTGACTTTCATATTCCGCCACCATCTGAGCCCCTTGACGGAGTCTAATGAACTCGTCCTCCTTCCTCTCCTGGACTAGAGGAGGGAAGAACTTCGCATTAAACTCTCGAATAAAGTTCACCCAAGTCCTGGGTGTCTGCTCCCTTTCTCATTTCTGTCTAATTACGTTCCACCAGGAACGGGCCGCTCCCTCAAGTTGAAACACGGCAAAAGTAACCTGCCGTTCATCAGGGTAGTGTAGGGCTGCAAATATGTCAACCATCTTTTCAAGCCATTTCTCAGCGACGTCAGGGTCGGGTCCCCCGACAAACTTTGGCGGAGCGAACTTTTGAAAGCGTTCGAGAGCTCTATCCTCGCTCTCGACGTGGTTACCAGGGTTCCCGGGGTTAGGGTTTGGGTTTTGGCCCTGTTGTTGCACTACTTGTGCGAGTAGGTTAGTCATTTGCTGCATAGCAGCAGCTATTTGCACATTAGGGTCTATTTGGGGTTCAGGATTGGGTCCAGTAGAGGTTTCCCCCGTACCCGTAACTGGTGTGGGTTGTCTAGATCCGCGCCCAAGTCCCCGACCACTTCGTGTTCCTTCCATAGGTTTTTCTTGGTCTAGACAGGAGTACTAAACCAAAGTAGTAACAAGACATATAAGTAACACGCAAAACTTTCACAATAACACATATTTATACATTTCAAACATGATCACAAGCACATATATACAAGCCAGACAAGATCAAGCCACACACATATATACAATCAGTCAAGTCAAGTACGGCCAAGGCACGTACGAACATAAACGATCCACCCGAGGATTGGCCTATCAAAAGAGATTTACACGTAGCTAACCCAACCCAAAACGGTTAGCTAAGGCTCTATCCCTATCCCTATGTACATACAAAAACCACCAACTATCCCAAAAGAAGCCTAGAAGTCAAGGCCTAGTCAGTTGCCGGGGTCTGGGATCCAGGCGACGGGGTAGACTCCTCCCCCGCCTCAGCCCCCGCATACGAAGCCTCATCGCTAGACTCCTCAAGACCATCGTCACACAGATTAAGGATCGCCTCAGCGCGACCCCTGACTTTGCGCGAGCTCGCGCTCTCGTGCCTCCCTCAGTTGGTCGCATAGGTCATCAACTCTGTCCTCGACCTCGAGCACGTCATATTCTAGTTCCTTGATACGTGCCGCCTGCTTCTCATTGGTTGCCCTAACCTGAGTCACCTCAGCTTCCAATGTAGCAACCACAGCTTCCAACTTAGTGTTATCATCCGCTAGCTCCTTACGCTCCTTCGCCACCGCCAATACTAGTGCGTTCGGATAGGCTGATGTGAGACGGATCTAGACGAACACCAAGTTGGGATGATTGGCGGAACTTTGACCCTTCTAGAATCACGAGCCACGAACTAAGGGGATTCCTTAACCCACGACTAGCAAATTTAGTGAACCAAAAGTATAGATAGAAGAACGCCACAATCAAGGAGACTACTTGATTGATAAGTTCGATGAACAACTTGAGATTAATTCTCAAGTATTCAAAGGAAATTCTCTTGAGACAAGATAGAGTGAATAAACTCACGTATATTTTATAAAATCTGAAAACTGTCCTTTAATGAATGAAAACCTAGGCTATATATAGCCTTACAGGACTCAAACCCTAGAATGTCCAATGGACGACCTTGCCCTTCATTAAGGGTGAAAATGTCTAACAACTAATTGACTAAAATTAAGACTCTAAATTCGGCCAAAGTGAAGTGAAAATTGACCGAAATTATTAATGCTAACAAACAACTAATAATGGAAACTAAAACCCTAATTAGCAAGCTAGTACTCCGTGAACTAGTCTTCACTTGGTTCTTCCATTTGAAGGAAAGTGTATAGAGTAGTTTCTCCATTATGTAATCCTTCAATGGTCCTCAAGTCATCACCAACTCGTTCTTGAATCGTGCAAACAAGAGCTTGAAGTGATTCTTGAATTCTCCTAGCACGCGCTCTTGTAATTGGACCACTGGATATTTGCATGACTTGAGCACTAGAAGTTTGAGTAGCCTTGAGCCCCTCCTCATTAGTCCCCTCCTCTTGAAGGCGATTTGTCCTCAAATCAAACTCATCGTCTGCATGAAAAGGACTCAAGTCAGATACATTAAAAGTAGCATGTACCCCATACTCACCTGGAAGTTCAAGTTTGTAGGCATTGTCATTTATACGCTCCAGGACTTGGAATGGACCATCTCCCCGTGGAAGTAGCTTACTACGCCTTTTGACTGGGAACCTCTCTTTGCGCATGTGTATCCATACCCAATCGCTAGGCTCAAAGACCATCTTGCGGCACCCCTTGTTGGCACTTTGGATGTATTGAAGTGTACGCTTCTCGATGTTGGCTCGCACCTTAGTGTGTAGCTCACGTACATATGCAGCTTTGTTCTTACCATCCAAGTTAACTCTCTCATGAACAGGTAAAGGAGTTAAATCCAAAGATGTGAGAGGGTTAAAGCCATACACAATTTCAAAAGGCGAATAATGTGTAGCAGAATGAACAGTGCGATTGTATGCAAATTTCACATGTGGTAAGCAATCTTCCCAAGATTTAATGTTCTTTTTAATAATTGCGCGCAATAAGGTAGATAAAGTCCTATTAACCACCTCGGTTTGACCATCAGTTTGTGGGTGGCTAGAAGTAGAAAATAGCAATTTAGTACCTAGTTTACACCACAAAGTTTTCCAAAAATAGCTAAGGAATTTGGCATCCCTATCAGAAACAATAGTGCGTGGCATGCCATGTAATCTAACTATCTCACGAAAGAATAAATCTGCAACATGCTTAGCATCATCTGTTTTAAGACAAGGAATAAAATGGGCCATTTTGGAGAAGCGGTCAACTACCACATAGATTGAATCATGTCCTTTTCTAGTCCTAGGTAGTCCAAGCACAAAATCCATTGACAGATCAACCCATGGTTCATGTGGAATTGGCAAAGGGGTATAGAGACCATAAGGGTGTACCTTTGATTTTGCTTGGTGACAAGTCACGCACCTTTCAATGTGTCGTTCCACGTCACTCCTCATGCGTGGCCAGAAGAAATGTTCTTGGAGGATCATTAAGGTCTTGGCAATGCCGAAGTGTCCCATTAGCCCTCCTCCATGAGATTCTCTTACTAGGAGTGTGCGCATGGAACTCTTGGGGACGCAAAGCTTGTCTTTGTAGTATAAGAACCCCTGAGAGATGAAATAATGCTCACGAGAGTGTCGTGGCAAGGAGGAAAAAATCTCACCAAAATCTGAGTCAGTTGCATAAAGTTCTTTAAGGAATTCAAAACCAAGCAACTTAGCATCTAATGTAGTGATAAGGGTGTGCCTTCGCGAGAGTGCATCTGTGAGGACTCGCAAAAACTATTATTTTATGCCTAATTTATGGCTTAACAAATTATTTAATTGGATTTTATTTCCAAGGAATATTTTCTAGTCCTGTTAGACCTATATAAGTGGTAGTATATCTTCGTTATATTTTTAAAATGATTCGTTTCGAAAATTAATTTCCTAGAGCGCGTTTAGTAAAAATAGTGAATAGTACTTGGAGATTTTATCCGCGTAGTAGCACGATAAGCTTGGAATATTGGAGACTTGTACTATGGTCCTAAAATGGGTAATCTTAAGTATAAATATTCAAGTGATAGTTAGTAGTGCAATCGTTATAAGAATTTTTCGAAAGTTTCGCGTTATAGCGGTAAAATTGACGGTACGCGTTTTCACACGCGCGACTTCATTTGAGGGACTTTAGACCCTTATTCCGGGACAACTAAGAGTGAATAATATTTACATGAATATATATACATTGGAGGTTTAGTGCACTAGTGAACCAAACGCGCGAGAAAAATCGAGTCCAAACGCATCCTAGTTGCACTATTTCAAGTTGACTTTGGAGCAATTTTTCACCACACATTTAATCTTCTTTGAGAAGCCAACTTAGATCAAAATCACACTCTCTCTTCTCTCTCCTCACAGCCGGCCAAGCTCCCCTCTCTCTCTAACTCATTTGCAACAAAAATTCTGCACACTAATCTCACCCAAAACCACCCCAAATCACCTCCAAATCACACCAAACTTGGAGATCTCTTAGCAAACCACTTGGAGACTACATCTAGCTAAGGAGGAAGGGAGCTCTCACGGTTTCTTGGAGCTTCAAGAGGGCCGAAAATTCTGACCTTGCAAACCAAAGGAGTAGGTAATGATCAACCCTTGGATTCTTATCTTTTGGAGATTATATGACAAGATTAAGTTCATGCATGCACTTAGTTACTTGTTTATGGTGTAAAAATGTGATTGTGGGCTCTTGGAATTCCCACACTTGGGTTGTTGTTGCTGATGTGATGATTAATGGTGATTATATTGTTGGTTTAGTGATTTTAATGATGCATTAGTGATGGGTAATTAGTGGAAACTTCATTGGGTGTAAGAAGCTAAACTTTCCGATTTTGCCCCTGCCATGTTCGGCCATTTCCAATTTTGAATTGGATGTTTGTAGGATGTATTAGATGTGTGAAAAATTTCATTGAAAAATAATGAGGTTTGAATGGGCAAATGAATTTTTTTTAGAAACCAGCAAATCTGGAAAACTGATTCGCGTATGCTCTGACCAGCAGTAGTATTTTGGCTATAACTCTGTCCTCGGATGTCGAAATCATGTGCCGTTGGTGGCGTTTGAAACTAGACATTCCTAGCTTTAATTTGGTATATAATGCACGTTCTGAGTCTTTGTGAGCAGGCCGAACCAAATGTTTTAAGTTCGCTGTCCTGTCACTCTGTTCATCTGGAATGAAGTGTGCAGGCTGCAACTTGATGCCCGAATTTGAACCAGATGGGTGCCGAATTTGGTAACGATTTCTTCTATGATATTTTAACTCTATGAATGTATTTTCAAACGGCGTAAGCCATGCTCAATTTCGAGCTATATTGACTGAGTTGTGACTAAAACAAGTGGACTGCTCTGTTTTGGAAAACCCTAATGTTTGGACTGGTTTGGAACAAAATCTCGGAGTGAACTTGTTAGTTGATGTTTTTGATATTAAACACTTACCAAAGGTATCATGGGTATATCTTAGACCCTTATTTCACAAATGAACCATGGTTGGATAACTTTCTTGGTTAAACGATTGGAAATTTGGAAAATGAAGGTCCAAGGCAGATTGCCTTAGGATTTTTCTTGAACTTCGGTTGGCTCATTAACTACCTTGCCGAAGGTATTTTTCCCCGAAATTCGATAGAGAGATACTTTCCATATAGTATTGAAATACTGCCAATTTTGGTGCCGATTCAAGTTCGTTTCGATACCAATTGAATTACTAAAGTTAGAGGTTCAAATCTGGAAAATTCTCATCCAGTCTTGAATTTGCTCAACTTCGGGCTACCGTATCTCGGTGCTCGAGACTCCGATTCTTGATCCGCTTGTTTTGTCATACACTTCACTTGCAACACTAATTGAGCTGAAAATTTCAGAGGCCGGTTTGCAACGTGCGAATCGTGCCGAATTTTCAAAGTTGGCCAAAAACCAACTTCGTTCTGCCTTGTGAACCAACCCTGCATCTTCAAGCTCATTTTTGACCACTTTCCACTTCGATTCATGGAAAAGTGTCTTCTAGGAACTTATAGCACTCTCTAAGAGGTTTCCAACGGTATAAAGTTTTCCAATTCTCGACTTATATCGAGCGAGTTACGATTTTTCAAAGATTTATCGTAAAACTGAAAAATTTTCCAACTTCAAAGAAATAGAGTTTTTCAAAAACTCTTTATTCTTTTGATGTTCTTAAACGTTTTGTTTACGAATTTCATGATCAAAACTCAAATAATATTATACCTAATAAAAGGCAAGTTGAACCTCGATTTACGTGTAATTGAGGTTCCTTTTTGCAAAATAATTCTTAGATTGTACTAGTGTACAATCTTTCTTGATAAGTGGGTTAATTGTGTGATTATCCACTATTAAATTGTCAGGCGCGCAAGGAGACCTTCAAGAGGATCTCACCGCGGACACTTGAACTCCCAGAAAATAATTCTTATTGAATTGCTCGGTGAGTGTCAAGTGTGTGAATCTTTGATACTTGCTTATTTGTGGTATTTGTCGAAAGTTTTAAAAATAAGGGCGGGTGCGTACTTTATCGCACTCGTTCTACTTTCAAATGAATGAATGAAATGTATTGAATGAATGAATGAAATGCAATGTTATGTCATGAATGCTTGTGTCGTTGGAGTGAACCTCCTCGACCTTCCAATGACTGGGGGACGCCCAAACTCATAGGCCGTCCTTAGACTCGAGCCGGCAATGGGTTTGGTCGGGAACTTGGGCGAGCCATGAGATTATAAGCTCGACCTAATAAGAGGTCTTGCTTGGCATACTCGTCGAGTATCGCCCTAAAAATAGACTTGTGGGCCCTTGGGGTGTACGGTGGACGGAGGGAAGTAAGTGGTGATCTACGGAAATGGAAATACCGACCCGGTTGACAGGAGGGTCAATGCGGGAAAGTATACGAATGACAACGGCAGATCGAGTGGAACTTAGCTCCTGAGAGCTACTATATCCTTGAATTGTTTCTGATTACTTTTTCCTGTTTGATAGATTGATTATTGAAAAGACATGGCTTTATTTATTAAAGTTGGGATTGTTATTTGATTACGTGCTTGCATGTGTGTTCTTGGCCTCACGAGCGTTTAGCTCACCCTATAGTTTTGTTTTCCTTAACAGGACCGACTCTTGGAGAAATATGGAGAAACCATCCGTTGTAATTTTGTTAAGACTCCTGTTATATATTTTGACTAGGCCCTGGTTTGGGTTGTACTTTTGGAAATTGTAAACTTGAAATGTTTGGGCCCTGATGTGTACTTTGAATTGAAGTCGTTTCATGATTACCCGATGTACTGGTTATACATTAAGTGACTTATTAAGCTTGAACGCTTCCGCATTATTGTATTCATGTTGCTCTCATCGAAGTGCTTAATTCGGTTTTAAATTGAATGGAATTGCTTGAGTCCTGGCGAGAGCTGGGCAGGCGTCCGCGGATACCCTTTGGTCCGCCTTAGGGAGATGTGGGGCGTCACAGTTGGTATCAGAGCACTAGGTTAGAGGTCTATATGGGAGACATATTGGATACTCTACCTTTAAGACTCGATATGGGATAACTTAATCCTACCCTAAGTGATACTTGAGGCGAGTTAGCAACTAAGTTAGTCCTACCTCAAGTGACGATTGGGATGAACCAACGATTAAGTTAGGCATGCATTGCAGGATATTGGAATTAGGTAGTGATTTAAGTTTCTAACCCGAAAGATATTATTATTGTTATTATTTTGCAGGGATGGCTGATGGAAACGGAGCCCCGGCAGCTAACGGGAATGGCCATGCGAATGGTCATTACGAGCCCCTTAGGACTATCTACTACCGATCTATAGCAGGAGGAGCTCGTGTACGCTACTCACCGCATGATAGATACCCTCGATGTTCGTGTAGGTTGACTTTCGCCTACCCGGACTATGTGGTGCTTGCTTTGGACGACGAGCATCGTCAGTTGGTGGATGCCAACCGTGATTTACAGGCTGAGGTAGATGAGCTTAGGCAGATGGTTGGCGCTCAGGGTGAGCGGATTGCTGAGCTCGAGGAGGTGCTAGAGGGTGAGGTAGCCACATCTGCAGTGGTTAATGAGGAGCTTCGGGATACTAGAGCTCGACTTATTAGGTTAGCACGGGATGTCCGTACTCGGGCTTTCGAGATGCTGGTTGATGCTACTAGTCTGGTTGAGGATGCTACTGCAGTGATTCCTGATGATGAGGAGGAGGATCCGGAGGAGGATCCCGAGGAGGAGGTTCCTCCTGATAGCCCTGCTATGGACTAGGATCTTGGTCGTTGACCCCTTTTGACTTTTGATTGGTACAGTTAGGACTAGTTAGGGTGACGCGAGTGCCGAGGCCATTGTATTTTGCATGCTTGTGTGGCCTACTTTTGGGCACTTGTTCTTACTTTAGTCTTCTGTGACTAAAAGTATACTTTTGAGCACCTGTGTGCTATATTTTGTGAATTGTCCCTAACTTGCTAATTGTACGAACTTGACATGCTTATGAATGTAAATTATTGTTAATTTTAATGCTTTCTTGGTTAGTTCTAATTTCGATATATTTCTTGTTTGCTGGTTAAATTAATTTATTTCCTTGCACTAGGCACCTTTAGACTAATGGAAGGACTAAGAAGTGGTCGAGGTCGTGGGCGAGCGTCTAGACAGGCCCAACCTCAGGGGGATGACCAGGGTTCGGCAACTGGACCGACCCAGGGACAGGAAAACGTTGAGGGTAACCAAGTGGCTACTGCCATCAATAGGATGACTGATATCCTAGAACGTCTAGCGGAGAGACAGGGTCCTGGACCATTTAACCAACCTGGGGGTCAGGATAGAGGAGAGGATAGAGCCCTGGAAAGATTCCTAAAGTTTAACCCGCCTAAGTTTATGGGTGAACCTGACCCCGAAGTAGCGGAGAATTGGTTAGAAAGGATGACCAACATATTCGCCGCTCTAGACTATACTGAGGATAGGCGAGTGAACTTTGCTGCTTTTCAATTTGAGGGAGTAGCCCGTGCTTGGTGGGATTTGATAAAAGGAAAATGGGAAAGAGCTCGAACCCCTTGGACTTGGGAGAATTTCACAAGGGAGTTTAATGAAAAGTTTCTTCCGCCCTTGATCCAAGAGAAAAGGGAGGACGAATTTATTAAGTTGAAACAAGGAACCCTTACGGTAGCAGAGTATGAAGGGAAGTTCACCAAACTTTCCAAATACGCTCCTGAGTTAGTAGCCGATGAACGGAGAAGGATTAGAAGGTTCATACAGGGACTTAATGTGGAACTTCAGGAGGGCCTGGCTGCAGCCCAAATCTCTACTTTTACTGAGACTTTAGAGAAAGCGCAAAGGGTTGAGAACGCAAGATCTCAAGTGAGGGATTTCCACAATAGAAAAAGGAATTTCCCTAGTCGCACTACTGGGCAGACCAGTAAGTTCGTACACCCTTCTAAAAAGGGAAGAGGAGAAGGAGGAACGAGAACTACTGGAGCTTCTAGGGGAGCTATATCGAGGGGAGGTCGTAGCGGGACGACTCAAGCTAGGGGAACACCATCTGTTGGATCGACTGTGACCCCTCAAGTTACTTGTGGGTATTGTGGTAAACCCAACCACTCTGAGAACGATTGCTGGAGAAAGCTGGGAAAATGCTTGCTGTGTGGGAGCACTGAGCATCAGATCGCAAATTGTCCAAAATCGTCGAAGGCAGGGGGAAGCCTGCAGATGCCTGAAAAATCGACGTCTAAGCAGACCAGTGCCGGAGGGAGTCGACCGAAAGTACCGGCTAGGGTCTACGCATTGGACTATCCACAAGTTCCAGAGGCGACCGAAGTGGTCGAAGGTACAATTCCAATCTTTCACCGCCTAGCTAGGGTTTTAATTGATCCGGGTGCAACGCATTCTTTTGTAAACCCTGATTTCATGAGTGGAATAGACTTGAAACCAATTAAGTTACCATATGACTTGGAGGTTAAAACACCCACTGGGGACAAAAGTTTAATTGCTAATATGGTGTATAAGAATAGTGAAGTTTGCGTGAGGGAAAGAAAATTGCTGGCCGATTTGATAGGCTTAGCGATTAAAGGATATGATGTGATCCTAGGGATGGATTGGTTAGCCCGTTATAATGCTCAGTTAAATTGTAGGACGAAAATTGTAGAATTGTGTATTCCAGGGGAGGCAACCCTGAAATTGGATGTGAGGGGTAAGTTAGCCTCGTCTGCACTTATTTCGGGAATTCGGGCTAGAAAGTTGTTAAGTAATGGAGCTCAAAGGTATTTGGCTTTTCTTATTAATACCCCTAACGATAAGGTGAATCTGGAAGACACCCCGGTAGTAAAAGAAT
The DNA here is from genome assembly GCF_036785885.1 of Coffea arabica. Lineage (NCBI taxonomy): Eukaryota > Viridiplantae > Streptophyta > Magnoliopsida > Gentianales > Rubiaceae > Coffea > Coffea arabica. Next base: position 24,576,472 of record NC_092316.1, read on the forward strand.
TTTCTGATGTTTTTCCTGAAGAATTGGAGTCTCTACCTCCGGAACGGGAAATAGCTTTTAAAATTGATTTAGCTCCGGGAACAGCACCTATATCAAGGACACCATACAGGATGGCTCCAGCTGAGTTGAAGGAGTTGAAGTTACAATTACAGGATTTGTTGGAACGGGGTTTTATACGAGAGAGTGATTCTCCGTGGGGAGCCCCAGTTTTGTTTGTAAAGAAGAAAGATGGGAGTTTGAGGTTATGTATAGATTATCGAGGTTTAAATGATGTTACGGTTAAGAATAAATACCCACTACCCCACATCGATGAACTGTTTGATCAATTGCAAGGGGCGGTAGTGTTTTCAAAGTTGGATCTAAGGCAAGGTTACTATCAATTGAGGATTTTGGAGAAGGATATACCTAAGACTGCTTTTAACTCAAGGTATGGGCACTTCGAGTTTGCAGTGATGCCTTTTGGGTTAACCAATGCACCTGCCGCTTTCATGGATTTAATGCATAGGGTTTTTAAGCCTTACTTGGATCAATTTGTGGTGATTTTCATTGATGACATTTTAGTGTATTCTAAGAATGTGAAAGATCACGAGAAACATTTGAGAATTGTTTTACAAATCCTGAGGGAACATCAGTTATATGCTAAGTTTAGCAAGTGTGAATTTTGGCTAAAGGAAGTGACCTTCCTAGGGCACATAATTTCAAAGGATGGGATTAAAGTGGATCCAGCTAAAGTGGAAGCTGTTTCGAAATGGAAACGACCGGAAAACCCAACGGAAGTTCGGAGTTTTATAGGACTGGCAGGATATTACCGGAGATTCATCCAGGATTTTTCGAAAATTGCTGGGCCTATGACTGAGTTGACCAAGAAAAATGGAAAATTTATTTGGAGTCCTAAGTGTGAAGGAAGTTTTCAGGAGTTGAAAAGACGGTTGACTAGAGCGCCTGTTCTAGCTCTACCAAATGGACATGATAGTTTTGTGGTTTACACCGATGCATCTAAGGAAGGTTTGGGATGTGTTTTGATGCAAAATGATAAAGTGATAGCTTATGCCTCCCGAAAGTTAAAACCGCATGAAGGAAATTATCCGACCCATGATTTGGAGTTAGCGGCTGTGGTCTTTGCTTTGAAGAAATGGAGACACTATCTATACGGAGTGACATTTGAGGTTTTTACAGATCACAAAAGCCTTAAGTACTTATTTTCTCAGAAGGAGCTGAATTTAAGGCAACGTAGATGGATGGAATTTATGGAAGATTATGACTGCACGATTAAGTACCATCCTGGGAAGGCCAATGTAGTGGCCGATGCTTTGAGCCGTCAGGTACAAATGGCTGGATTGATGGTTAAGGAATTTCGATTGTTGGAAGAAGTTAGCTATTGGAATCCCCGATTAGAACCAAGGAAAGTGATTTTGGGGAACATTGTGATAACCTCCACTTTATTGGGACATATTAAGGAATCTCAGGAAAAGGACCCTGAAATGCAAAAGTTGGTGGAGAAAGTCAAGATGGGAGACCAGACCGATTTCACTTTGGGATCAGATGGAATATTGAGATTTCGAAATCGGGTGGTTATGCCAAAGGATGAAGAGCTTAGAAAAGAAATTTTGGAAGAGGCACACCGATCAAAGTTTACAGTACACCCAGGAGGGAATAAAATGTACCAAGACTTGAAGAGTCTATATTGGTGGAAAAATATGAAGAAGGAAATTGCCCAATTTGTTCAGACATGCTTGGTTTGTCAACAGGTTAAAGCCGAACATCAGAAACCATCTGGGCTTTTGCAACCTCTAGAAATACCTGAGTGGAAATGGGAAAATGTTACCATGGACTTTGTATCAGGTTTACCAAGGACACAGAGAGGCCATGATGCCATTTGGGTGATAGTGGATAGATTGACTAAATCGGCTCATTTTCTGCCGATTAATATGAAATATCCATTGGAGAAGTTGGCCAGATTATACTTGGATGAGATCATCAGACTACATGGTATACCTGTGAGTATTGTGTCGGATAGAGATCCAAGATTTGTTTCGAGGTTTTGGCAAAAGATGCAAGAAGTGTTGGGGACTAAGTTGAACTTTAGTACCACCTATCATCCCCAGACTGATGGACAATCTGAAAGAACGATTCAAACTCTTGAGGACATGTTGAGGACTTGTGTACTGGATTTTGGAGAGAATTGGAGTAAGTTCCTGACTTTAGTGGAATTTGCCTATAACAATAGTTTCCACTCTTCTATTCAAATGGCTCCGTATGAGGCACTTTATGGTCGGAAGTGTAGATCCCCCATTTGTTGGGATGAAGTAGGTGAACGGAAAATCTTAGACACGACTACTGTATCTTGGATTGAGGAGGCCAATGAAAAGGTGAAATTGGTATGGCAAAGAATTCAAACCGCTCAGAGTAGACAAAAGAGTTATGCCGACAATCGGAGGAAGGATTTGGAGTTCACTGTTGGAGATATGGTATTTCTCAAGATTACGCCTTTAAAAGCAAGTTTGATGTCCGGAAAAGGGAAGAAATTACAACCAAGGTTTGTAGGGCCTTATAAGATTATTCAGCGAGTTGGGAATGTAGCCTATAAGCTGGAATTACCACCGAGTTTATCTCGTATCCATAACGTGTTTCATGTGTCCATGCTTAAGAAGTATCATCCAGACCCCTCTCATGTTTTACAACCGGAGAATATTGAGATCGATGAAACCCTAACCTATGAGGAGAGACCGGTAAAACTTCTGGATCGAAAGGTGAAGGAATTGAGGAACAAGCAGATACCACTAGTGAAAGTTTTATGGAAGAACCATGGAGTAGAAGAAGCAACATGGGAAGTTGAAGAGACAATCAGAGAGAAGTATCCAGACTTGTTCACCAACCAAGGTAAATTTCGAGGACGAAATTTTCTTAAGGGGGAGAGGATGTGAGGACTCGCAAAAACTATTATTTTATGCCTAATTTATGGCTTAACAAATTATTTAATTGGATTTTATTTCCAAGGAATATTTTCTAGTCCTGTTAGACCTATATAAGTGGTAGTATATCTTCGTTATATTTTTAAAATGATTCGTTTCGAAAATTAATTTCCTAGAGCGCGTTTAGTAAAAATAGTGAATAGTACTTGGAGATTTTATCCGCGTAGTAGCACGATAAGCTTGGAATATTGGAGACTTGTACTATGGTCCTAAAATGGGTAATCTTAAGTATAAATATTCAAGTGATAGTTAGTAGTGCAATCGTTATAAGAATTTTTCGAAAGTTTCGCGTTATAGCGGTAAAATTGACGGTACGCGTTTTCACACGCGCGACTTCATTTGAGGGACTTTAGACCCTTATTCCGGGACAACTAAGAGTGAATAATATTTACATGAATATATATACATTGGAGGTTTAGTGCACTAGTGAACCAAACGCGCGAGAAAAATCGAGTCCAAACGCATCCTAGTTGCACTATTTCAAGTTGACTTTGGAGCAATTTTTCACCACACATTTAATCTTCTTTGAGAAGCCAACTTAGATCAAAATCACACTCTCTCTTCTCTCTCCTCACAGCCGGCCAAGCTCCCCTCTCTCTCTAACTCATTTGCAACAAAAATTCTGCACACTAATCTCACCCAAAACCACCCCAAATCACCTCCAAATCACACCAAACTTGGAGATCTCTTAGCAAACCACTTGGAGACTACATCTAGCTAAGGAGGAAGGGAGCTCTCACGGTTTCTTGGAGCTTCAAGAGGGCCGAAAATTCTGACCTTGCAAACCAAAGGAGTAGGTAATGATCAACCCTTGGATTCTTATCTTTTGGAGATTATATGACAAGATTAAGTTCATGCATGCACTTAGTTACTTGTTTATGGTGTAAAAATGTGATTGTGGGCTCTTGGAATTCCCACACTTGGGTTGTTGTTGCTGATGTGATGATTAATGGTGATTATATTGTTGGTTTAGTGATTTTAATGATGCATTAGTGATGGGTAATTAGTGGAAACTTCATTGGGTGTAAGAAGCTAAACTTTCCGATTTTGCCCCTGCCATGTTCGGCCATTTCCAATTTTGAATTGGATGTTTGTAGGATGTATTAGATGTGTGAAAAATTTCATTGAAAAATAATGAGGTTTGAATGGGCAAATGAATTTTTTTTAGAAACCAGCAAATCTGGAAAACTGATTCGCGTATGCTCTGACCAGCAGTAGTATTTTGGCTATAACTCTGTCCTCGGATGTCGAAATCATGTGCCGTTGGTGGCGTTTGAAACTAGACATTCCTAGCTTTAATTTGGTATATAATGCACGTTCTGAGTCTTTGTGAGCAGGCCGAACCAAATGTTTTAAGTTCGCTGTCCTGTCACTCTGTTCATCTGGAATGAAGTGTGCAGGCTGCAACTTGATGCCCGAATTTGAACCAGATGGGTGCCGAATTTGGGAACGATTTCTTCTATGATATTTTAACTCTATGAATGTATTTTCAAACGGCGTAAGCCATGCTCAATTTCGAGCTATATTGACTGAGTTGTGACTAAAACAAGTGGACTGCTCTGTTTTGGAAAACCCTAATGTTTGGACTGGTTTGGAACAAAATCTCGGAGTGAACTTGTTAGTTGATGTTTTTGATATTAAACACTTACCAAAGGTATCATGGGTATATCTTAGACCCTTATTTCACAAATGAACCATGGTTGGATAACTTTCTTGGTTAAACGATTGGAAATTTGGAAAATGAAGGTCCAAGGCAGATTGCCTTAGGATTTTTCTTGAACTTCGGTTGGCTCATTAACTACCTTGCCGAAGGTATTTTTCCCCGAAATTCGATAGAGAGATACTTTCCATATAGTATTGAAATACTGCCAATTTTGGTGCCGATTCAAGTTCGTTTCGATACCAATTGAATTACTAAAGTTAGAGGTTCAAATGTGGAAAATTCTCATCCAGTCTTGAATTTGCTCAACTTCGGGCTACCGTATCTCGGTGCTCGAGACTCCGATTCTTGATCCGCTTGTTTTGTCATACACTTCACTTGCAACACTAATTGAGCTGAAAATTTCAGAGGCCGGTTTGCAACGTGCGAATCGTGCCGAATTTTCAAAGTTGGCCAAAAACCAACTTCGTTCTGCCTTGTGAACCAACCCTGAATCTTCAAGCTCATTTTTGACCACTTTCCACTTCGATTCATGGAAAAGTGTCTTCTAGGAACTTATAGCACTCTCTAAGAGGTTTCCAACGGTATAAAGTTTTCCAATTCTCGACTTATATCGAGCGAGTTACGATTTTTCAAAGATTTATCGTAAAACTGAAAAATTTTCCAACTTCAAAGAAATAGAGTTTTTCAAAAACTCTTTATTCTTTTGATGTTCTTAAACGTTTTGTTTACGAATTTCATGATCAAAACTCAAATAATATTATACCTAATAAAAGGCAAGTTGAACCTCGATTTACGTGTAATTGAGGTTCCTTTTTGCAAAATAATTCTTAGATTGTACTAGTGTACAATCTTTCTTGATAAGTGGGTTAATTGTGTGATTATCCACTATTAAATTGTCAGGCGCGCAAGGAGACCTTCAAGAGGATCTCACCGCGGACACTTGAACTCCCAGAAAATAATTCTTATTGAATTGCTCGGTGAGTGTCAAGTGTGTGAATCTTTGATACTTGCTTATTTGTGGTATTTGTTGAAAGTTTTAAAAATAAGGGCGGGTGCGTACTTTATCGCACTCGTTCTACTTTCAAATGAATGAATGAAATGTATTGAATGAATGAATGAAATGCAATGTTATGTCATGAATGCTTGTGTCGTTGGAGTGAACCTCCTCGACCTTCCAATGACTGGGGGACGCCCAAACTCATAGGCCGTCCTTAGACTCGAGCCGGCAATGGGCTTGGTCGGGAACTTGGGCGAGCCATGAGATTATAAGCTCGACCTAATAAGAGGTCTTGCTTGGCATACTCGTCGAGTATCGCCCTAAAAATAGACTTGTGGGCCCTTGGGGTGTACGGTGGACGGAGGGAAGTAAGTGGTGATCTACGGAAATGGAAATACCGACCCGGTTGACAGGAGGGTCAATGCGGGAAAGTATACGAATGACAACGGCAGATCGAGTGGAACTTAGCTCCTGAGAGCTACTATATCCTTGAATTGTTTCTGATTACTTTTTCCTGTTTGATAGATTGATTATTGAAAAGACATGGCTTTATTTATTAAAGTTGGGATTGTTATTTGATTACGTGCTTGCATGTGTGTTCTTGGCCTCACGAGCGTTTAGCTCACCCTATAGTTTTGTTTTCCTTAACAGGACCGACTCTTGGAGAAATATGGAGAAACCATCCGTTGTAATTTTGTTAAGACTCCTGTTATATATTTTGACTAGGCCCTGGTTTGGGTTGTACTTTTGGAAATTGTAAACTTGAAATGTTTGGGCCCTGATGTGTACTTTGAATTGAAGTCGTTTCATGATTACCCGATGTACTGGTTATACATTAAGTGACTTATTAAGCTTGAACGCTTCCGCATTATTGTATTCATGTTGCTCTCATCGAAGTGCTTAATTCGGTTTTAAATTGAATGGAATTGCTTGAGTCCTGGCGAGAGCTGGGCAGGCGTCCGCGGATACCCTTTGGTCCGCCTTAGGGAGATGTGGGGCGTCACAGCATCGGCCACTACATTTGTCTTACCTGTCTTGTATTTGATCACAAAGGTAAAACTGTCAATGAAGGTAATCCATCGTGCATGTCGCTTACTCAACTTGTCTTGGGACTTGATATGCTTGAGCGACTCATGGTCTGTGTGCAAGACAAACTCGCGAGGACGAAGGTAATGTTGCCAAGTTTGTAGAGCTCGCACTAAGGCCATTAGTTCCTTATCATAGGTGGAGTAGTTTAGAGCAACTCCATTCAACTTCTCGCTAAAGTAGGCAACTGGGCGACCCTCTTGGAGTAAAACAGCTCCAATACCTATACCAGAAGCATCACACTCTACTTCAAAAGCTTTGTCAAAATTAGGTAAACTAAGAACAGGTGCGTGTGTGAGCTTGTGTTTAAGTAATTGGAAAGACTTAGCTTGTTCCTCTCCCCAATGAAATTGCACATCTTTCTTGACAATTGACGTTAGTGGGGCAGCAATTGTGCTAAAATCCCTGACAAAACGCCTATAGAAGCTTGCCAAGCCATGGAAACTTCTCACCTCACTTGCATTGGTAGGGGTTGGCCATTCACTAATAGCCTTCACCTTGTCTTGATCAACATCAATTCCCTGCTCACTGACAACATAGCCTAGGAAAACCAACTGATTTGTGCAAAAGGTACACTTCTTAAGGTTAGCGTAGAGGCTTGCCTTGCGAAGTGCATCGAGGATCATTTGCAAATGCACAACATGCTCATCTAGAGTCTTACTATAGATCAAAATGTCATCAAAGTAAACGACCACAAATTTACCAATGAAAGATTGTAAAACATGATTCATGAGTCTCATAAAAGTACTTGGTGCATTGGTTAGCCCAAAAGGCATGACCAACCACTCAAAAAGTCCATGTTTTGTTTTAAATGCAGTTTTCCATTCATCTCCTTCTTTCATGCGAATTTGATGGTAACCACTTTTCAAATCAATCTTAGTAAAAATGATAGCACTATGTAATTCATTAAGCATGTCATCCAAACGAGGTATGGGATGGCGGTACTTTACCGTGATGGCATTAATTGCCCTACAATCAGTGCACATTCTCCATCCTCCATCTTTCTTTGGAACAAGTAGAACTGGTACAGCACAAGGGCTTAGACTCTCTTGAATCCAACCCTTACCAAGCAACTCTTCCACTTGTCGTTGTTGCTCCTTGGTTTCCTCAGGATTGGTCCTATAAGGTGCCTTGTTTGGAAGGGAAGATCCAGGAATGAAATCAATTTGATGTTCAATTCCCCTTAATGGAGGCAAACCATTAGGTATATCCTCAGGAAAGACGTCTTGATACTCCTATAAGAGGTTAGTAATAACACTAGGCAAAGAAGCATCAAGAGCATTAGTGAGTAAGGATTCCTTGCCAAATAAAATAAATAAAACCTGATTAGAATGCAAGGCCTTTCTCACATCTTTCACCTTGGCAAGCATGCTGGGTTTTCTCTCCTGTGCGGGCTCGAAGACCGAATGAGAGTGATCCAACTTGCTTGAAGAAGGGTCAGTGTGACGGCCCCACCTCCCCCTAAGGCGAACCAGAGGGTTCGGCGGACCGCCTGCCCAGCTCTCGCCGGGACTCAGTCGTTCACTATAGTTCTCAACCCAATTACAATATAAATCTCAAAATTACATCAAATTCTCCAATGATTACACATTACAAATGCAGCGGAAACTGATTCCAATCGTGGAACGTATACTTACATCCATATCAATTTCAAATATTTACACAAGACCAACTCATACATAAAATAGATCCAAACTTAAACTGTACACGATATAAGCCATCCAGTCACGTGAATAAGCACTCCAAGCTTTTCTTCGCCTTGAGCCCTGTGGGGGGGAAATAAAACATTTTTGGGGTGAGCTAGAAGCTCAGCGAGTAACCAGAAAATCAGTAATCAAATTGGTTTAACAATATTTCTTTTCAATGATGTCATAAATCAATGATGTCATAAATCAAATGATAAGTCCAGAAACGATTATAGCATTTACAAAACATTAAATATGGAGTATCAATAATTCAAGAAACATGTACAATGGAAAGCGATAGTAATATTCATGAAAGGATACATTCATTCTCCTGACATTTCCTCGCTCATTTGATCATTTATTTCATTTCATTCACCCCGTCCCTGGCTTTTGGCCAGGCTCCACCAACCTACATAGGTAATACTCGAGTATACCAAACGTTCACCCAAGTTCCTAATCGCCTGACCGAGTCCGCTTCTGGCTCAAGACGACCGGTAACAAGGGGCAATGGCCAGTTCAGCCCAAAAGGCTTACATTCATGCGCAAGTAACATTTCAATCGAAAATTTCACATTTATCGAGGTCGAGTGCGATAAAGTACACACTCGCCTCGAAAACTCGTTTTGGAAATCATTATAAGCGTTTAACACGTTATCAACCAAAATACAAGTCATGAAGTCAAGAAATATAGCAAACAAGGCACACTCACATGCCAGCACGCATGATATGCAAGAAAACATTTCAAAAGTAACTTTGGAAACAGTTCAAAAGTAAATAATGTAAGAAACGGTTCATAAATAACTTTAGAAGTAGTTTGAGGTCACTCACCTCCACGGCTCAGAAATCATCCATCACATAACATTGCCTTGCTCAAATCCAAGTCTTAGATCACAAACTCAATGCAAACAAGTCCCTTAAAACTTCGGATAGCACTTCCCCTAAATTTGCTTACTTTCCCAGCCATCATGGCTTCATTATTTCTTCAGCCAGTCCCAAAGTCACACAAATAAGTTCATCTAATATCCATTCAGCAAGCTCCAAGAAGTACAAAGACAAGTCAAGCTAGGGAAAAAGTCCGGAAATGAAGGTTAAGCTCAAAACCAGAAAAACAGTTTTGACGTCATTTTGCGGTAATGGTGTCAATTTCACTATGATTATCGGATGGGGGTGTAAGACCCACCGTTTCGAAGCTAAGAACCAGGGCTACAACAATGTAGAAGATCACTCAGTCCAGTTCCTAGCAAAACTAGGTCAAATATGCCAAAAATACCAAACCAGAACCACTAAAACAGGTTCAAAAATCACACAATGCTGTAATGAGTCCAACTCGGTCCATACAAGTCCAAATGCAATGATTCTAAAGGCATATGGTAGCTAAGACATCCAGCTACATTTCATCAGAAGACACCAACATCCAAATCCAAAGCAATTCCAGTCAAAATGGCCAATTACTAGTGCAGTTTTCGCATTCTGATCAACCCAGAACAGCAACAGTAAAATCGACATATCTCACTCTACACCAGTCCAAATGACCTGAAATTTTACAGGCACCTCAACCACATCAATACCTACAACTTTCATGTTTTGAGCAAAGGCCAATTCGGCCTCTAAGCCTGAGATACAAAACCGGACAGAAAAGGGGGTTTTGAAACCCTAACATTTCTCAATTCATTCCAAACCCAAAATTGGTTGCAATTATCACTAATTCACACCTACTAGAGTCATTCCCCCTCATTATCAACCATCATAGATGACCACAACATCTCATTCATATTAAACCATAAAATTCCTCAAAAATATAAAAACTTCACCAAATCACTTCAAATCAAGAAATAATTCACATAATCCATCACTTTAGCTACTACTAAGCATCACTTAAGCATCATTAGGTGTAGTAGGATGTTCAACCATCACTTACCTAGGAAACAAGAGAAAGGAAGATGTTGGACACCTTAGCTCTTCAAACAAACTTCACCACAACACTCACTAGTACCAAATGAAAGGATTTTATGGAGTAGAATCTAATTTAGGCAATTGTTTTGGTTGATTTGAGCTAATTGGGAGCTTGAAAATTGAAGAAGCTTTCTTCCTTCTTGAGCTAAGAGGGCCGGCCAACAAGAGGTGAAAAATGGTGATTTTTGGGCAATTTTTGAAGATATTTACTCAAATGGGTCAAAAGTCAAAAAGGTGAATAGTAACTCTTAAGTTAAAACCAATGTAGTGGTGACACTTGTCACCTTCATAAATGCAATCTTATCTTTCTCTTTCCTCTCACATCAATCAAATCTCACTATCTACTTATCTCTTAACACCCGATAAATTTTACACAGTATCCGGAATTTAACCTAAATTGGCCGAATTTTCCGAACTTCTCGCACTAGTGGGTCCCACGTCCATTATACACTCTTAATTTTCCAAAAACTCTCCAATACTAGAAAAATCATCTTAAAACTATAATTGCTCATAAAATCCACTAAGAAAATATTTCTAAGCCAGAAAATGCAGAAAACATGCAATTAAGGGGGAAATAAACCCTAGGAAAATAATTAGGGTTTTACGGGTTCTCACACTCTCCCCCCCTTAAAAGAATTTCGTCCTCGAAATTCCTTATCATTGACTACTCCGGGATTAAATTGAGCTTTATACTTCGCTAACAGATCTGTGCCCCTTCACTGGCCAGGTTCAGTAAATTCTTACCTTCCACGTCCTCTAATGGGTCAAAAACTTGATGTTGTTCTAAAGAGTACACCCGAGAGGACACTTTTGATCCATCCTTGTCCCCCTTCGACTGGTCAGGGTGGGTCGTGGTTGGTGGCAGAGTCCCTTGCCGCTCGCGCAGGCGAGTTGGACAGTTAGCAATTTGATGTTCAGCACTCCCACAGAGCAAGCATTTTCCCCTTCTAGGGTTTCGTCCAAATATTTATATCTTAATCAAGGTCGATCACGCTTAACCACCCGAACAATCCACACGAAGTTCCATAGAATTGCCTTTCTAGTTCACCAAATCCTTTCTACCCTAGACCTTCATATCTTTCGTATCAGGGCGCAAGAATCTCGTCTAAGATAATTCACTTCTCGAGCCGGCCGGTCCCAAGAGTAAACCATCCTTATTAAAGATTCCTACCCGACATACATACCTAGCTTCCTCGAGTCCCATGCTAATGATTCGTACACTTATCACATGCCCGGTTCATAACTTACGCCCAAACGAGCACTTAGACATATTCATGAAATTAGGACCACAACACCACTTGGCCCAGTCCTACTCCGCGCAGAGACCACGCGAAGTGGCTCTGATACCACCTGTGACGGCCCCACCTCCCCCTAAGGCGAACCAGAGGGTTCGGCGGACCGCCTGCCCAGCTCTCACCGGGACTCAGTCGCTCACTACAGTTCTCAACCCAATTACAATATAAATCTCAAAATTACATCAAATTCTCCAATGATTACATATTACAAATGCAGCGGAAACTGATTCCAATCATGGAACGTATACTTACATCCATATCAATTTCAAATATTTACACAAGACCAACTCATACATAAAATAGATCCAAACTTAAACTGTACACGATATAAGCCATCCAGTCACGTGAATAAGCACTCCAAGCTTTTCTTCGCCTTGAGCCCTGTGGGGGGGGAAATAAAACATTTTTTGGGGTGAGCTAGAAGCTCAGCGAGTAACCAGAAAATCAGTAATCAAATTGGTTTAACAATATTTCTTTTCAATGATGTCATAAATCAATGATGTCATAAATCAAATGATAAGTCCAGAAACGATTACAGCATTTACAAAACATTAAATATGGAGTATCAATAATTCAAGAAACATGTACAATGGAAAGCGATAGTAATATTCATGAAAGGATACATTCATTCTCCTGACATTTCCTCGCTCATTTGATCATTTATTTCATTTCATTCACCCCGTCCCTGGCTTTTGGCCAGGCTCCACCAACCTACATAGGTAATACTCGAGTATACCAAACGTTCACCCAAGTTCCTAATCGCCTGACCGAGTCCGCTTCTGGCTCAAGACGACCGGTAACAAGGGGCAATGGCCAGTTCAGCCCAAAAGGCTTACATTCATGCGCAAGTAACATTTCAATCGAAAATTTCACATTTATCGAGGTCGAGTGCGATAAAGTACACACTCGCCTCGAAAACTCGTTTTGGAAATCATTATAAGCGTTTAACACGTTATCAACCAAAATACAAGTCATGAAGTCAAGAAATATAGCAAACAAGGCACACTCACATGCCAGCACGCATGATATGCAAGAAAACATTTCAAAAGTAACTTTGGAAACAGTTCAAAAGTAAATAATGTAAGAAACGGTTCATAAATAACTTTAGAAGTAGTTTGAGGTCACTCACCTCCACGGCTCAGAAATCATCCATCACATAACATTGCCTTGCTCAAATCCAAGTCTTAGATCACAAACTCAATGCAAACAAGTCCCTTAAAACTTCGGATAGCACTTCCCCTAAATTTGCTTACTTTCCCAGCCATCATGGCTTCATTATTTCTTCAGCCAGTCCCAAAGTCACACAAATAAGTTCATCTAATATCCATTCAGCAAGCTCCAAGAAGTACAAAGACAAGTCAAGCTAGGGAAAAAGTCCGGAAATGAAGGTTAAGCTCAAAACCAGAAAAACAGTTTTGACGTCATTTTGCGGTAATGGTGTCAATTTCACTATGATTATCGGATGGGGGTGTAAGACCCACCGTTTTGAAGCTAAGAACCAGGGCTACAACAATGTAGAAGATCACTCAGTCCAGTTCCTAGCAAAACTAGGTCAAATATGCCAAAAATACCAAACCAGAACCACTAAAACAGGTTCACAAATCACACAATGCTGTAATGAGTCCAACTCGGTCCATACAAGTCCAAATGCATTGATTCCAAAGGCATATGGTAGCTAAGACATCCAGCTACATTTCATCAGAAGACACCAACATCCAAATCCAAAGCAATTCCAGTCAAAATGGCCAATTACTAGTGCAGTTTTCGCATTCTGATCAACCCAGAACAGCAACAGTAAAATCGACATATCTCACTCTACACCAGTCCAAATGACCTGAAATTTTACAGGAACCTCAGCCACATCAATACCTACAATTTTCATGTTTTGAGCAAAGGCCAATTCGGCCTCTAAGCCTGAGATACAAAACCGGACAGAAAAGGGGGTTTTGAAACCCTAACATTTCTCAATTCATTCCAAACCCAAAATTGGTTGCAATTATCACTAATTCACACCTACTAGAGTCATTCCCCCTCATTATCAACCATCATAGATGACCACAACATCTCATTCATATTAAACCATAAAATTCCTCAAAAATATAAAAACTTCACCAAATCACTTCAAATCAAGAAATAATTCACATAATCCATCACTTTAGCTACTACTAAGCATCACTTAAGCATCATTAGGTGTAGTAGGATGTTCAACCATCACTTACCTAGGAAACAAGAGAAAGGAAGATGTTGGACACCTTAGCTCTTCAAACAAACTTCACCACAACACTCACTAGTACCAAATGAAAGGATTTTATGGAGTAGAATCTAATTTAGGCAATTGTTTTGGTTGATTTGAGCTAATTGGGAGCTTGAAAATTGAAGAAGCTTTCTTCCTTCTTGAGCTAAGAGGGCCGGCCAACAAGAGGTGAAAAATGGTGATTTTTGGGCAATTTTTGAAGATATTTACTCAAATGGGTCAAAAGTCAAAAAGGTGAATAGTAACTCTTAAGTTAAAACCAATGTAGTGGTGACACTTGTCACCTTCATAAATGCAATCTTATCTTTCTCTTTCCTCTCACATCAATCAAATCTCACTATCTACTTATCTCTTAACACCCGATAAATTTTACACAGTATCCGGAATTTAACCTAAATTGGCCGAATTTTCCGAACTTCTCGCACTAGTGGGTCCCACGTCCATTATGCACTCTTAATTTTCCAAAAACTCTCCAATACTAGAAAAATCATCTTAAAACTATAATTGCTCATAAAATCCACTAAGAAAATATTTCTAAGCCAGAAAATGCAGAAAACATGCAATTAAGGGGGAAATAAACCCTAGGAAAATAATTAGGGTTTTACGGGTTCTCACACTCTCCCCCCCTTAAAAGAATTTCGTCCTCGAAATTCCTTATCATTGACTACTCCGGGATTAAATTGAGCTTTATACTTCGCTAACAGATCTGTGCCCCTTCACTGGCCAGGTTCAGTAAATTCTTACCTTCCACGTCCTCTAATGGGTCAAAAACTTGATGTTGTTCTAAAGAGTACACCCGAGAAGACACTTTTGATCCATCCTTGTCCCCCTTCGACTGGTCAGGGTGGGTCGTGGTTGGTGGCAGAGTCCCTTGCCGCTCGCGCAGACGAGCTGGACAGTTAGCAATTTGATGTTCAGCACTCCCACAGAGCAAGCATTTTCCCCTTCTAGGGTTTCGTCCAAATATTTATATCTTAATCAAGGTCGATCACGCTTAACCACCCGAACAATCCACACGAAGTTCCATAGAATTGCCTTTCTAGTTCACCAAATCCTTTCTACCCTAGACCTTCATATCTTTCGTATCAGGGCGCAAGAATCTCGTCTAAGATAATTCACTTCTCGAGCCGGCCGGTCCCAAGAGTAAACCATCCTTATTAAAGATTCCTACCCGACATACATACCTAGCTTCCTCGAGTCCCATGCTAATGATTCGTACACTTATCACATGCCCGGTTCATAACTTACGCCCAAACGAGCACTTAGACATATTCATGAAATTAGGACCACAACACCACTTGGCCCAGTCCCACTCCGCGCAGAGACCACGCGAAGTGGCTCTGATACCACCTGTGACGGCCCCACCTCCCCCTAAGGCGAACCAGAGGGTTCGGCGGACCGCCTGTGTGACATCCCGAATATTAGGAGTTTATTTGTAAAGAAAATACTAAAGTGCATTTCTTTGGGTTTGATTTGAACCCTTATTTTGTTCCAAAAGACTGGAAACCCTAAACTTTAATCGAAAACCCTAATCTCGGCTAAGATTGAAAACCCTAACTTTGCTTATGATAAAACCCTAGTTTATGCGGTATTCTAGTGTGTGTTTTGGCACAAGAAAAAATAGGATTCGTTATAGTTTACAGAGGTTTAACAAGTTTGAAAATGGTTAGTAAACTCTGGATTAGCAAACCTCTAGTGTTACAATATTAGAAAGCTTAAGTGGAGTTTTGTTTATCGCCCGTCTTTTCCACATTTTCTTTATTAGAAAATTCCCCAGATAATTTTATTGAGTGAATATAGGTTTTAGATGATTTTTCTAGTATCGGTTAGTTTTTGAGACATTAAGAACGTATGTCGGACGTGGGACCCACTAGTGCGAAAAGTTCGGAAAAATTCGGCCAACTAGGTTAAGTTTTGAATACCGGGTTTAAATTACCGGGTGTGATGAGATATTTATAGGTATCAAGTGGATTAGTGTGAGAGAGACAAAAAGTTAGGCATGAAATAATTATAGTGACAAGTGTCACTTTGTGATTGGGTTGGACTTTGACCTTTGGACCAACTTTACCAATAAATCAAAAATTGACCAAAATTCATTCATTTTCTTGTCTTCCTTGGCTGAATTAGAGAGAGAGAAAAGAGAGAAAATCCCTTCATCTTCCACTTCAATTTCTTGTCCAAATTTTGAGTTTTAACCGATTAATTTGCAAACTA
Organism: Coffea arabica; assembly: GCF_036785885.1. Classification (NCBI taxonomy): domain Eukaryota; kingdom Viridiplantae; phylum Streptophyta; class Magnoliopsida; order Gentianales; family Rubiaceae; genus Coffea; species Coffea arabica. Next base: position 24,592,590 of record NC_092316.1, read on the forward strand.
CTCCATAAAACTTGCTTTCCAAGTAGTTTCCAAGGTGTTTATGGAAGGATTTTTGGAGGACAAAGCCTAAGCTACCATTTTTCTTGAGTTTTCAAGGTATTTTACCAAGAACCTCTTCTTTACTTCAATTAATTGCTAATTAGTGGTTGAAAGTTGTAGTTTTGGTAGTTTATGAGTATATTTCATAGTTGGAAGTAGTATTATGGAAATTCCAGTTTAAGGTTTCATTTTTCCCCTTTCTATCCGTTTCTGTTCGACCAGGTTAGAGGCCGAATTAGCCTTAGTACAAAACATGAAAGTTGTTCCATTTGGAATGAACTATCTAACTGCCAATTTTCAGCTCTTTTGACCATGTGTAGCATAGAAAACAGTTAGCACTCAAAACTGACCATTTGTGCATTGGCCAGATTTCGTAAGTGATTGTGTTTGGTTCATTTGGGACTAAAGCCTCCAGTTTCAGTTCTGGATGTCTTCATAACAGTTGTTGTTCATCCTTTAAGCTTCGATATGGCGTCTCATACGCCTTAATCCGATATTCGTAGCTCAACTTATGAGTAAACTAGAAACGAGTGTCAAATCTGCCGTTTCCGTTTCCGTCTGTCATATTTACGTGCGCGCGTGTTGTTTTGCCGTTTTGCTTGTTTTGGGCATGTTAGTGGCCGTTTGTGATAAAATCTTCTATTTCAGACAGCGGTGAGCTAGGCGGAGCCGGTGGGGCCACTACTAGCGAACGCGCGAAGCGATTTTTCTTCCGAACTACTTTTGGTATTTTGAGTAAGTATTCAGGCCGCTTTTGTGTGTTCGTTGCTTATGTGTTTCGATTTGTATGAAGAGGGTACCTAGGCGAGGGTGTACTTTATCGCACTCAACCTAGACCCTAATTTGCGCACATATCTGTACATGGCATATGTATATGAACCTTTTGGAACCAAAACCCTTGAGCTTGTGGCTCGGGGCGACTTTCGAATAAAGTTTGTGAAGTTTGCAAAGTTTGTGATTTTGAATAATTTTGTGAAGTTTGTGAGTTTGGGGCGAACTCTTGACCTGGTTGGACTATTCGAGCCGGTTAGGGCTTGGTCGAAGGCAGTCCAACTTAGTCTGAGGTCACCAAGTTTGTAGGTTCATGTTATGAACCAATTTTGTAAATCCGGTTCACCGAGAAGGTGACCAAGTTTGTGACCCGAGCTTGTGACTCAAGCTCAAGTTTGTGATTTCGTTCGCCCGGGCAAGTTTGTGAGGTGACTGGCCAGTGAGAGTGATAAGGTGTCGGTGGGTGTACAAGTGAAGTTCTACGGACTATTATTTGCAGTCGACGGAGTGTCGGCAGGAGATCACGCATGGCACATGACTTGGCTTTGGAGCCATCTGTATCCTTATTATGTGATGTTACTTTTCTGCTTTTGCTTTACTCTTATTGTGTAACTGTTACGTGAAATTTATGCTTTCGCCCCTGTTTACTTACTAAGCATATAGCTTACCCCATTCCTTTTGTTTTCCTTAGCAGGGGCCGACGCGGGGACTTTTGGCTCGTATACTAGTATAGTAAGATTGGCTTGTAATAGTTGAACAGTTAGGATGTTTGTTTTTGTTTTGGTGGTTTGACTCGATACTTTTGGAGAATGTAATTATAACTCTTTTGGGGTTGTATATATTGTTTTTAGTGCTCTTTCGAACTTTAAGTTTTGAGTCCTGGCGCGAGCTAGGCAGGCGGCCCGCCGATACCCTTGGGTTCGCCCTTGGGAGAAGTGGGGTCGTCACAGCCTGCCCAGCTCTCACCGGGACTCAGTCGCTCACTACAGTTCTCAACCCAATTACAATATAAATCTCAAAATTACATCAAATTCTCCAATGATTACATATTACAAATGCAGCGGAAACTGATTCCAATCATGGAACGTATACTTACATCCATATCAATTTCAAATATTTACACAAGACCAACTCATACATAAAATAGATCCAAACTTAAACTGTACACGATATAAGCCATCCAGTCACGTGAATAAGCACTCCAAGCTTTTCTTCGCCTTGAGCCCTGTGGGGGGGGAAATAAAACATTTTTTGGGGTGAGCTAGAAGCTCAGCGAGTAACCAGAAAATCAGTAATCAAATTGGTTTAACAATATTTCTTTTCAATGATGTCATAAATCAAATGATAAGTCCAGAAACGATTACAGCCTTTACAAAACATTAAATATGGAGTATCAATAATTCAAGAAACATGTACAATGGAAAGCGATAGTAATATTCATGAAAGGATACATTCATTCTCCTGACATTTCCTCGCTCATTTGATCATTTATTTCATTTCATTCACCCCGTCCCTGGCTTTTGGCCAGGCTCCGCCAACCTACATAGGTAATACTCGAGTATACCAAACGTTCACCCAAGTTCCTAATCGCCTGACCGAGTCCGCTTCTGGCTCAAGACGACCGGTAACAAGGGGCAATGGCCAGTTCAGCCCAAAAGGCTTACATTCATGCGCAAGTAACATTTCAATCGAAAATTTCACATTTATCGAGGTCGAGTGCGATAAAGTACACACTCGCCTCGAAAACTCGTTTTGGAAATCATTATAAGCGTTTAACACGTTATCAACCAAAATACAAGTCATGAAGTCAAGAAATATAGCAAACAAGGCACACTCACATGCCAGCACGCATGATATGCAAGAAAACATTTCAAAAGTAACTTTGGAAACAGTTCAAAAGTAAATAATGTAAGAAACGGTTCATAAATAACTTTAGAAGTAGTTTGAGGTCACTCACCTCCACGGCTCAGAAATCATCCATCACATAACATTGCCTTGCTCAAATCCAAGTCTTAGATCACAAACTCAATGCAAACAAGTCCCTTAAAACTTCGGATAGCACTTCCCCTAAATTTGCTTACTTTCCCAGCCATCATGGCTTCATTATTTCTTCAGCCAGTCCCAAAGTCACACAAATAAGTTCATCTAATATCCATTCAGCAAGCTCCAAGAAGTACAAAGACAAGTCAAGCTAGGGAAAAAGTCCGGAAATGAAGGTTAAGCTCAAAACCAGAAAAACAGTTTTGACGTCATTTTGCGGTAATGGTGTCAATTTCACTATGATTATCGGATGGGGGTGTAAGACCCACCGTTTTGAAGCTAAGAACCAGGGCTACAACAATGTAGAAGATCACTCAGTCCAGTTCCTAGCAAAACTAGGTCAAATATGCCAAAAATACCAAACCAGAACCACTAAAACAGGTTCACAAATCACACAATGCTGTAATGAGTCCAACTCGGTCCATACAAGTCCAAATGCAATGATTCCAAAGGCATATGGTAGCTAAGACATCCAGCTACATTTCATCAGAAGACACCAACATCCAAATCCAAAGCAATTCCAGTCAAAATGGCCAATTACTAGTGCAGTTTTCGCATTCTGATCAACCCAGAACAGCAACAGTAAAATCGACATATCTCACTCTAAACCAGTCCAAATGACCTGAAATTTTACAGGCACCTCAACCACATCAATACCTACAACTTTCATGTTTTGAGCAAAGGCCAATTCGGCCTCTAAGCCTGAGATACAAAACCGGACAGAAAAGGGGGTTTTGAAACCCTAACATTTCTCAATTCATTCCAAACCCAAAATTGGTTGCAATTATCACTAATTCACACCTACTAGAGTCATTCCCCCTCATTATCAACCATCATAGATGACCACAACATCTCATTCATATTAAACCATAAAATTCCTCAAAAATATAAAAACTTCACCAAATCACTTCAAATCAAGAAATAATTCACATAATCCATCACTTTAGCTACTACTAAGCATCACTTAAGCATCATTAGGTGTAGTAGGATGTTCAACCATCACTTACCTAGGAAACAAGAGAAAGGAAGATGTTGGACACCTTAGCTCTTCAAACAAACTTCACCACAACACTCACTAGTACCAAATGAAAGGATTTTATGGAGTAGAATCTAATTTAGGCAATTGTTTTGGTTGATTTGAGCTAATTGGGAGCTTGAAAATTGAAGAAGCTTTCTTCCTTCTTGAGCTAAGAGGGCCGGCCAACAAGAGGTGAAAAATGGTGATTTTTGGGCAATTTTTGAAGATATTTACTCAAATGGGTCAAAAGTCAAAAAGGTGAATAGTAACTCTTAAGTTAAAACCAATGTAGTGGTGACACTTGTCACCTTCATAAATGCAATCTTATCTTTCTCTTTCCTCTCACATCAATCAAATCTCACTATCTACTTATCTCTTAACACCCGATAAATTTTATACAGTATCCGGAATTTAACCTAAATTGGCCGAATTTTCCGAACTTCTCGCACTAGTGGGTCCCACGTCCATTATACACTCTTAATTTTTCAAAAACTCTCCAATACTAGAAAAATCATCTTAAAACTATAATTGCTCATAAAATCCACTAAGAAAATATTTCTAAGCCAGAAAATGCAGAAAACATGCAATTAAGGGGGAAATAAACCCTAGGAAAATAATTAGGGTTTTACGGGTTCTCACACTCTCCCCCCCTTAAAAGAATTTCGTCCTCGAAATTCCTTATCATTGACTACTCCGGGATTAAATTGAGCTTTATACTTCGCTAACAGATCTGTGCCCCTTCACTGGCCAGGTTCAGTAAATTCTTACCTTCCACGTCCTCTAATGGGTCAAAAACTTGATGTTGTTCTATAGAGTACACCCGACAAGACACTTTTGATCCATCCTTGTCCCCCTTCGACTGGTCAGGGTGGGTCGTGGTTGGTGGCAGAGTCCCTTGCCGCTCGCGCAGGCGAGCTGGACAGTTAGCAATTTGATGTTCAGCACTCCCACAGAGCAAGCATTTTCCCCTTCTAGGGCTTCGTCCAAATATTTATATCTTAATCAAGGTCGATCACGCTTAACCACCCGAACAATCCACACGAAGTTCCATAGAATTTCCTTTCTAGTTCACCAAATCCTTTCTACCCTAGACCTTCATATCTTTCGTATCAGGGCGCAAGAATCTCGTCTAAGATAATTCACTTCTCGAGCCGGCCGGTCCCAAGAGTAAACCATCCTTATTAAAGATTCCTACCCGACATACATACCTAGCTTCCTCGAGTCCCATGCTAATGATTCGTACACTTATCACATGCCCGGTTCATAACTTACGCCCAAACGAGCACTTAGACATATTCATGAAATTAGGACCACAACACCACTTGGCCCAGTCCCACTCCGCGCAGAGACCACGCGAAGTGGATCTGATACCACCTGTGACGGCCCCACCTCCCCCTAAGGCGAACCAGAGGGTTCGGCGGACCGCCTGCCCAGCTCTCACCGGGACTCAGTCGCTCACTACAGTTCTCAACCCAATTACAATATAAATCTCAAAATTACATCAAATTCTCCAATGATTACATATTACAAATGCAGCGGAAACTGATTCCAATCATGGAACGTATACTTACATCCATATCAATTTCAAATATTTACACAAGACCAACTCATACATAAAATAGATCCAAACTTAAACTGTACACGATATAAGCCATCCAGTCACGTGAATAAGCACTCTAAGCTTTTCTTCGCCTTGAGCCCTGTGGGGGGGGAAATAAAACATTTTTGGGGTGAGCTAGAAGCTCAGCGAGTAACCAGAAAATCAGTAATCAAATTGGTTTAACAATATTTCTTTTCAATGATGTCATAAATCAAATGATAAGTCCAGAAACGATTACAGCATTTACAAAACATTAAATATGGAGTATCAATAATTCAAGAAACATGTACAATGGAAAGCGATAGTAATATTCATGAAAGGATACATTCATTCTCCTGACATTTCCTCGCTCATTTGATCATTTATTTCATTTCATTCACCCCGTCCCTGGCTTTTGGCCAGGCTCCACCAACCTACATAGGTAATACTCGAGTATACCAAACGTTCACCCAAGTTCCTAATCGCCTGACCGAGTCCGCTTCTGGCTCAAGACGACCGGTAACAAGGGGCAATGGCCAGTTCAGCCCAAAAGGCTTACATTCATGCGCAAGTAACATTTCAATCGAAAATTTCACATTTATCGAGGTCGAGTGCGATAAAGTACACACTCGCCTCGAAAACTCGTTTTGGAAATCATTATAAGCGTTTAACACGTTATCAACCAAAATACAAGTCATGAAGTCAAGAAATATAGCAAACAAGGCACACTCACATGCCAGCACGCATGATATGCAAGAAAACATTTCAAAAGTAACTTTGGAAACAGTTCAAAAGTAAATAATGTAAGAAACGGTTCATAAATAACTTTAGAAGTAGTTTGAGGTCACTCACCTCCACGGCTCAGAAATCATCCATCACATAACATTGCCTTGCTCAAATCCAAGTCTTAGATCACAAACTCAATGCAAACAAGTCCCTTAAAACTTCGGATAGCACTTCCCCTAAATTTGCTTACTTTCCCAGCCATCATGGCTTCATTATTTCTTCAGCCAGTCCCAAAGTCACACAAATAAGTTCATCTAATATCCATTCAGCAAGCTCCAAGAAGTACAAAGACAAGTCAAGCTAGGGAAAAAGTCCGGAAATGAAGGTTAAGCTCAAAACCAGAAAAACAGTTTTGACGTCATTTTGCGGTAATGGTGTCAATTTCACTATGATTATCGGATGGGGGTGTAAGACCCACCGTTTTGAAGCTAAGAACCAGGGCTACAACAATGTAGAAGATCACTCAGTCCAGTTCCTAGCAAAACTAGGTCAAATATGCCAAAAATACCAAACCAGAACCACTAAAACAGGTTCACAAATCACACAATGCTGTAATGAGTCCAACTCGGTCCATACAAGTCCAAATGCATTGATTCCAAAGGCATATGGTAGCTAAGACATCCAGCTACATTTCATCAGAAGACACCAACATCCAAATCCAAAGCAATTCCAGTCAAAATGGCCAATTACTAGTGCAGTTTTCGCATTCTGATCAACCCAGAACAGCAACAGTAAAATCGACATATCTCACTCTACACCAGTCCAAATGACCTGAAATTTTACAGGAACCTCAGCCACATCAATACCTACAATTTTCATGTTTTGAGCAAAGGCCAATTCGGCCTCTAAGCCTGAGATACAAAACCGGACAGAAAAGGGGGTTTTGAAACCCTAACATTTCTCAATTCATTCCAAACCCAAAATTGGTTGCAATTATCACTAATTCACACCTACTAGAGTCATTCCCCCTCATTATCAACCATCATAGATGACCACAACATCTCATTCATATTAAACCATAAAATTCCTCAAAAATATAAAAACTTCACCAAATCACTTCAAATCAAGAAATAATTCACATAATCCATCACTTTAGCTACTACTAAGCATCACTTAAGCATCATTAGGTGTAGTAGGATGTTCAACCATCACTTACCTAGGAAACAAGAGAAAGGAAGATGTTGGACACCTTAGCTCTTCAAACAAACTTCACCACAACACTCACTAGTACCAAATGAAAGGATTTTATGGAGTAGAATCTAATTTAGGCAATTGTTTTGGTTGATTTGAGCTAATTGGGAGCTTGAAAATTGAAGAAGCTTTCTTCCTTCTTGAGCTAAGAGGGCCGGCCAACAAGAGGTGAAAAATGGTGATTTTTGGGCAATTTTTGCAGATATTTACTCAAATGGGTCAAAAGTCAAAAAGGTGAATAGTAACTCTTAAGTTAAAACCAATGTAGTGGTGACACTTGTCACCTTCATAAATGCAATCTTATCTTTCTCTTTCCTCTCACATCAATCAAATCTCACTATCTACTTATCTCTAAACACCCGATAAATTTTACACAGTATCCGGAATTTAACCTAAATTGGCCGAATTTTCCGAACTTCTCGCACTAGTGGGTCCCACGTCCATTATACACTCTTAATTTTCCAAAAACTCTCCAATACTAGAAAAATCATCTTAAAACTATAATTGCTCATAAAATCCACTAAGAAAATATTTCTAAGCCAGAAAATGCAGAAAACATGCAATTAAGGGGGAAATAAACCCTAGGAAAATAATTAGGGTTTTACGGGTTCTCACACTCTCCCCCCCTTAAAAGAATTTCGTCCTCGAAATTCCTTATCATTGACTACTCCGGGATTAAATTGAGCTTTATACTTCGCTAACAGATCTGTGCCGCTTCACTGGCCAGGTTCAGTAAATTCTTACCTTCCACGTCCTCTAATGGGTCAAAAACTTGATGTTGTTCTAAAGAGTACACCCGAGAAGACACTTTTGATCCATCCTTGTCCCCCTTCGACTGGTCAGGGTGGGTCGTGGTTGGTGGCAGAGTCCCTTGCCGCTCGCGCAGGCGAGCTGGAGCTGGACAGTTAGCAATTTGATGTTCAGCACTCCCACAGAGCAAGCATTTTCCCCTTCTAGGGCTTCGTCCAAATATTTATATCTTAATCAAGGTCGATCACGCTTAACCACCCGAACAATCCACACGAAGTTCCATAGAATTGCCTTTCTAGTTCACCAAATCCTTTCTACCCTAGACCTTCATATCTTTCGTATCAGGGCGCAAGAATCTCGTCTAAGATAATTCACTTCTCGAGCCGGCCGGTCCCAAGAGTAAACCATCCTTATTAAAGATTCCTACCCGACATACATACCTAGCTTCCTCGAGTCCCATGCTAATGATTCGTACACTTATCACATGCCCGGTTCATAACTTACGCCCAAACGAGCACTTAGACATATTCATGAAATTAGGACCACAACACCACTTGGCCCAGTCCCACTCCGCGCAGAGACCACGCGAAGTGGCTCTGATACCACCTGTGACGGCCCCACCTCCCCCTAAGGCGAACCAGAGGGTTCGGCGGACCGCCTGCCCAGCTCTCACCGGGACTCAGTCGCTCACTACAGTTCTCAACCCAATTACAATATAAATCTCAAAATTACATCAAATTCTCCAATGATTACATATTACAAATGCAGCGGAAACTGATTCCAATCATGGAACGTATACTTACATCCATATCAATTTCAAATATTTACACAAGACCAACTCATACATAAAATAGATCCAAACTTAAACTGTACACGATATAAGCCATCCAGTCACGTGAATAAGCACTCCAAGCTTTTCTTCGCCTTGAGCCCTGTGGGGGGGGAATAAAACATTTTTTGGGGTGAGCTAGAAGCTCAGCGAGTAACCAGAAAATCAGTAATCAAATTGGTTTAACAATATTTCTTTTCAATGATGTCATAAATCAAATGATAAGTCCAGAAACGATTACAGCATTTACAAAACATTAAATATGGAGTATCAATAATTCAAGAAACATGTACAATGGAAAGCGATAGTAATATTCATGAAAGGATACATTCATTCTCCTGACATTTCCTCGCTCATTTGATCATTTATTTCATTTCATTCACCCCGTCCCTGGCTTTTGGCCAGGCTCCACCAACCTACATAGGTAATACTCGAGTATACCAAACGTTCACCCAAGTTCCTAATCGCCTGACCGAGTCCGTTTCTGGCTCAAGACGACCGGTAACAAGGGGCAATGGCCAGTTCAGCCCAAAAGGCTTACATTCATGCGCAAGTAACATTTCAATCGAAAATTTCACATTTATCGAGGTCGAGTGCGATAAAGTACACACTCGCCTCGAAAACTCGTTTTGGAAATCATTATAAGCGTTTAACACGTTATCAACCAAAATACAAGTCATGAAGTCAAGAAATATAGCAAACAAGGCACACTCACATGCCAGCACGCATGATATGCAAGAAAACATTTCAAAAGTAACTTTGGAAACAGTTCAAAAGTAAATAATGTAAGAAACGGTTCATAAATAACTTTAGAAGTAGTTTGAGGTCACTCACCTCCACGGCTCAGAAATCATCCATCACATAACATTGCCTTGCTCAAATCCAAGTCTTAGATCACAAACTCAATGCAAACAAGTCCCTTAAAACTTCGGATAGCACTTCCCCTAAATTTGCTTACTTTCCCAGCCATCATGGCTTCATTATTTCTTCAGCCAGTCCCAAAGTCACACAAATAAGTTCATCTAATATCCATTCAGCAAGCTCCAAGAAGTACAAAGACAAGTCAAGCTAGGGAAAAAGTCCGGAAATGAAGGTTAACCTCAAAACCAGAAAAACAGTTTTGACGTCATTTTGCGGTAATGGTGTCAATTTCACTATGATTATCGGATGGGGGTGTAAGACCCACCGTTTCGAAGCTAAGAACCAGGGCTACAACAATGTATAAGATCACTCAGTCCAGTTCCTAGCAAAACTAGGTCAAATATGCCAAAAATACCAAACCAGAACCACTAAAACAGGTTCACAAATCACACAATGCTGTAATGAGTCCAACTCGGTCCATACAAGTCCAAATGCAATGATTCCAAAGGCATATGGTAGCTAAGACATCCAGCTACATTTCATCAGAAGACACCAACATCCAAATCCAAAGCAATTCCAGTCAAAATGGCCAATTACTAGTGCAGTTTTCGCATTCTGATCAACCCAGAACAGCAACAGTAAAATCGACATATCTCACTCTAAACCAGTCCAAATGACCTGAAATTTTACAGGCACCTCAACCACATCAATACCTACAACTTTCATGTTTTGAGCAAAGGCCAATTCGGCCTCTAAGCCTGAGATACAAAACCGGACAGAAAAGGGGGTTTTGAAACCCTAACATTTCTCAATTCATTCCAAACCCAAAATTGGTTGCAATTATCACTAATTCACACCTACTAGAGTCATTCCCCCTCATTATCAACCATCATAGATGACCACAACATCTCATTCATATTAAACCATAAAATTCCTCAAAAATATAAAAACTTCACCAAATCACTTCAAATCAAGAAATAATTCACATAATCCATCACTTTAGCTACTACTAAGCATCACTTAAGCATCATTAGGTGTAGTAGGATGTTCAACCATCACTTACCTAGGAAACAAGAGAAAGGAAGATGTTGGACACCTTAGCTCTTCAAACAAACTTCACCACAACACTCACTAGTACCAAATGAAAGGATTTTATGGAGTAGAATCTAATTTAGGCAATTGTTTTGGTTGATTTGAGCTAATTGGGAGCTTGAAAATTGAAGAAGCTTTCTTCCTTCTTGAGCTAAGAGGGCCGGCCAACAAGAGGTGAAAAATGGTGATTTTTGGGCAATTTTTGAAGATATTTACTCAAATGGGTCAAAAGTCAAAAAGGTGAATAGTAACTCTTAAGTTAAAACCAATGTAGTGGTGACACTTGTCACCTTCATAAATGCAATCTTATCTTTCTCTTTCCTCTCACATCAATCAAATCTCACTATCTACTTATCTCTTAACACCCGATAAATTTTACACAGTATCCGGAATTTAACCTAAATTGGCCGAATTTTCCGAACTTCTCGCACTAGTGGGTCCCACGTCCATTATACACTCTTAATTTTCCAAAAACTCTCCAATACTAGAAAAATCATCTTAAAACTATAATTGCTCATAAAATCCACTAAGAAAATATTTCTAAGCCAGAAAATGCAGAAAACATGCAATTAAGGGGGAAATAAACCCTAGGAAAATAATTAGGGTTTTACGGGTTCTCACAGTCAGCCAACACTAATTTCTTAGCTTTGGCGTTGTCCTTCTTGGTGGTAGCATGCAAATCATACTCTTTTTGTTGACTAACTTGATCCTCATGTACTTGTTGAGGTGTAAGAGGTGCAAGTGTAATCTTTTTACAATTATGCATAAAAGAGTATTTGTTCAAGAAACCATCAAAAGTGACTCTTTTGTCAAATTGCCAAGGACGCCTTAAGAGTATATGTGCAGCTTGCATTGGTACTACATCACACATAACATCATCTTCATACCTACCAATGCGAAAAGTAACCAAAACTTGTTTAAGAACACGTACCTCTCCACTGTTGTTTAACCACTGAAGCTTATAGGGACGGGGGTGCTCACTAGTTGGCAAGTTTAGTTTCTCCACCATCAATGCACTAGCAACATTAGTGCAACTGCCGGGGTCAATTACCAAACCGCGTACCTTGTTGGTCACATGGCACCTCGTGTAAAAGATGTTGTCACGTTGAAACTCATCTTTACTAGCTTGAGTAGCTAGTGCTCTCCTTGCTACCAATCCAACTTTGTCTTGAGTTGGAACTTCCTCTATCTCATCTTCCTCTTCAACCAAGGGAGGCATGTCTTTGTAATCCTCCTCTTCATCATCAGTGACAATGTCTCCATTTGGTAGGACAAGCATTGTCCTTGGGTTTGGACATTGGCTTGCAATATGCCCAACTCCTTGACACCTCCAACATTTGGTGTCACGATTCCTCGGCTTTGAAGTTTCAATTGTTGGCTTTGAAACAACCTTGGAGTCGGTTTTGGTAAAAGGTGGCCGTGAGCTTGACCCTTGATCTTGCTTCGGCTTTGGAGGATTCCAAGTGTTCGGACCTCTCTCCTCCCTCCTGGGCTGGAATGGTCGAGTAAATGGTTGTGGATTAGAGTTATAATTTCTGGTGGTACCCCTTCGCTTGAGCCTTTGCTCAATCTTGATAGCCTTGTCGACCATATCGTCTATTTCCACATAGTATTGAAGCTAAAGTTGATCGGCTATTTCAACCCTTAGACCACTGAGAAATCTTGCCATTGTAGCCTCTCGATCTTCTTGAATATCAGCTCTTAACATGGAGATTTCCATGTCCTTGTAGTAGTCCTCAACTGAGCGTGGACCTTGTGTCAAGGTTTGAAGTTTTTGGTACAAGTCTCTATGGTAGTGACTTGGTACAAATCGATTCTTCATCAGTCTCTTGAGCTCAGACCAAGTGGTTATAGGTGGTTCACCACACCTTCTCCTACTGGTAGCCACTTGTTCCCACCAAACTAGGGCATAGTCGGTGAATTCTACTACGGCAAGTCTCAATTTTTGTGCGTCGGTGTAGTCATTACAATCGAATACTAGCTCTACCCGACTCTCCCATTCAAGGTATGTATCCGGATCGGATTTGCCTTGGAACGGAGGAATCTTCATCTTAATCCCTTTGATTGCATCACCGATTGCTCTTGTGTTTCGCTTCGGTCGTCTTTGCTCGTATGCCTCATGTTCCGAATCGGCATTGGAGTCACTAGATTCCTCCAGGGTGGATTTTCCCCTAGATTTCCTAGAGGAAACCCTAGATGAACTTAGTTGATCAATCTGCTCATGGATCGTTTCCAGCCTTTGGTCAAATCTCCTCTGCATTTCCTTCCACATAGCATCCATTTTAAGTGATAACTGAGCAATGGTAATTTCATTTTCCTGAGACATGGTGAAACCTGCAAAACTTGACAAATTGTTAGTAGAAAATGCCTCACTTGCTCCCTTAAGTGTTTCACTCCTCTCGTGTTTTCACTCAAGTGTTTATGTCACTCTAATGCTCTCACCAATTCACTCCTCAAGCCACTTGATTGTTCCCTTTGAAGAAATCAGAAATTTCTCAAGGAAATTCAATCAAACTTGAATCAAGTAGCTCCCAATTGTATCAAAAGAACAAGGAACAAAAGTAGAAATGGAAAACTCAAGTAATGAATTTGGACAAGAAATGGCACGAGTGAAAAGAATTGATGTACACAACCAGAAAAAAAAATCCAAATACAATGATGGAGTTTCCCAAGTGTTTACTTAATTTTCCTAATTGATTTTTCTGGAAACAACTTAGGTGTTGTACTTTTTGGAAAGTTCCTTAAGGTCGGCCTAAAAGAAAATCAGAGTTGGTTCCCAAAATTTCCAGATTTCCCTCTCCTTAATCGTTTCCTAAAGTCGGCTGGTCACCCAAGTGCAAAACAGATTTTGGTAGCTTCCTATTCCAACTGAAACTGTTCTCTAAAAAAACCTTCCTAAAGTCGGCTGGTCAAGCAAGTGCAAGCAGATTTTAGTAGCTTCCTATTCCAACCGAAACTATTCTCTAAAATTCCAGAATTCTGCTCCTAAAAACCCTCCATAAAACTCGGCTATACTACCCTGTCCTTGCTCCCAATTTTCGCTCCTTACTCCCCCCTCAAAGAACAAGTAATTCGGCCCTTCCCCTTCGCACCACACACGGGCAGATTGGGCTGTTGGTCCTAGGCAATGGCGTCACAAGGTAATGCAAGCGATGTTACACAAGAATTTCCCAAGCGGCTTGCCCAAGAAACTCCCCAGAATTTTATCCCTAAACCAAGGAGGCCCTGTATGGATGCAAGAGCGTACAAGAAGCTTTTTATGCGAAGAGAGGTACAGGTCTTCAAGAATCAAGATGATCAAAAATCTGAAAGGGTGATACAAATAATCAAGAGGCCAAGTGTTGGAGACCTTCAAGAGGAGGCTGGTCAGAATTTTTAAGGCCTCCTATTTTTTTTCTTTTTTTTTTGTTTTTGTTTTCTTTTCTGTTCTGTTTTTTGCGATTCAATATTCAAGAAACAAAGTGTAGCAATTCAGGTCTTGGCAATAAAGAACACAATTTCCTTTTCTTTCTTGTCACCCGCGCAATTCCTCTTTCTTTGTTCCTTTTTTTTTGACTCTAAGAACACACAATTACTCGGCTGTTTGTGGGTAAAATTCCAGAATGTAATGTCAAACCAAAGTTCTCCTTCAATCCCCCAATAACTATCAAAAATTTCAGACTTCAAGATTAGTTCAAGAAACTCAAGAACCCTAGATTATTGCAGTCCCTCTTCAAGATTCCAACCCCCAACAAGTTTAACCACAAAAATCAGTTTAGGCAATTAATGAAAAACAACTTGGGGAATAAACTAAAGCTGGAATAGATTTGGCACGAAACTTGCGCCCAAGGAAACCCTAGTTGCAAGTGAAGACCCTAGCCGTCGCAATTTTTTTTTTTGTTCAAACAGAAAATGCAAGGCACACAGCTCGGTTACACTTGAAGGCAGGCTTCAAGACAGGATCACACAACGGGTAATGCACGAAGTGTACGCGAAGCAAAAGAAACCAAAGAACGACGCAACAAGAACAAACAAAGGCGGACAGAAAATTTTTTTTTTTTTGTAATAATAATCGGACTTGACACAAAGAGAGACACGACCAGTTTTGCAAGAAAAACAAAAAAATTACTAGAATGCTTACGAACAAACTCAACGGGATATACTTGATGTCGTCGACTAGCTCTGGATACCAACTGATGTGAGACGGATCTAGACGAACACCAAGTTGGGATGATTGGCGGAACTTTGACCCTTCTAGAATCACGAGCCATGAACTAAGGGGATTCCTTAACCCACGACTAGCAAATTTAGTGAACCAAAAGTATAGATAGAAGAACGCCACAATCAAGGAGACTACTTGATTGATAAGTTCGATGAACAACTTGAGATTAATTCTCAAGTATTCAAAGGAAATTCTCTTGAGACAAGAGAGAGTGAATAAACTCACGTATATTTTATAAAATCTGAAAACTGTCCTTTAATGAATGAAAACCTAGGCTATATATAGCCTTACAGGACTCAAACCCTAGAGTGTCCAATGGACGACCTTGCCCTTCATTAAGGGTGAAAATGTCTAACAACTAATTGACTAAAAT
Source organism: Coffea arabica (assembly GCF_036785885.1). Classification (NCBI taxonomy): domain Eukaryota; kingdom Viridiplantae; phylum Streptophyta; class Magnoliopsida; order Gentianales; family Rubiaceae; genus Coffea; species Coffea arabica. The sequence goes on from NC_092316.1 coordinate 24,608,120, forward strand.
TAAGACTCTAAATTCGGCCAAAGTGAAGTGAAAATTGACCGAAATTATTAATGCTAACAAACAACTAATAATGGAAACTAAAACCCTAATTAGCAAGCTAGTACTCTGTGAACTAGTCTTCACTTGGTTCTTCCATTTGAAGGAAAGTGTATAGAGTAGTTTCTCCATTATGTAATCCTTCAATGGTCCTCAAGTCATCACCAACTCGTTCTTGAATCGTGCAAACAAGAGCTTGAAGTGATTCTTGAATTCTCCTAGCACGCGCTCTTGTAATTGGACCACTGGATATTTGCATGACTTGAGCACTAGAAGTTTGAGTAGCCTTGAGCCCCTCCTCATTATAGGCATACTTCTCTTTACACGCGCACCGTCGGAGACGGTCAGACGGGCTCCAACGAATAACGGCCCCTCCTGGCCATATCTGATATGGGATCACGGGGAGTGCTCTGCGAGGTCTCACTCCCGAAGGGCTAGCACTAGGGTCACCTTGTCCGGCCATCCTACACCACAAGAACAATTAACCATAAATATAAGCTTACAGGCCATAAACAACAAATCCTCAAGTCAAGCAGTCCTATAACACCCAGGCTAATTCAAACCTAGGCTCTGATACCACCTGTGACAGCCCCACCTTCCCCTAAGGCGAACCAAAAGGGTTAGCGGACCGCCTGCCCAGCTCTCGTCAGGACTAACGGATCAGTTTACGTCGCTCTAATAAGTTCCGGAACAAACCAACATATATACATTGAAATTTAACATTTACAACCAAATGGCATGCCACAAAAACCATTCATCATGAATATACATATTCGGTTTGCCAATCCAAAAGAAAGTGAACCCATTACACATTAGGGTTTCATTCAAAAGCTATTCAAAAGATACATGTACAAAAGCTCAATTTGGCAACCGACAAGTATGAACTTTTCCCCAAAAGTGATCATTTTCCTGTAAGGAAAACAAATGGAACGGAGTGAGCTAAAGCTCAGTGAGTTACTACCACATAAGCATCTAAAATCACATAAGTGTAACCGTTCAGTTCAAGTATGCAAATAAGAAGTAAATCAAATCAGTGAAAGGATACGGACGGCTCTCAAGAGCCCCTTTCCACGCTTGCAATCTTGATCCAACCTCATTGACCCTCCGTCAATGTTTAGGAATACACGACCGTAGACCTCACTTCACTTCCATTCCTTCCACCCAACATACCCCAACCGGGTCCGCACTCCAATTCAGTAGCTTTTGGTAATACTCGAGTATACCGGAACCAAGAGTCTCATTACTACAGGGTTCCTCAGTACAGTCCCCGTGGCATGACAATTTTCATGACCAAACCCTCGCCGGCTCGATCCAATTGACTACCTAACGGGGTTCAGCTCAGTGATATAGTAAGGCCGTTGGATATTCATCCAAACGACACCAAATCAGTTTTCCAAGAATGCAATTCAATATCTCATATAGCCAGTGCAGTATTTCAGTATAACAGTAAACAGTCATGAATGAAATCACAAGGGGGTGAGGGCGGTCAAGTACACCCTCACCTCTATCAATTCCAATAGCCAAGTAAGCTTTCAAGGCATCAAATTCACATATAACAAAGTCACATTGTAACAATTAAGTGAGTAGTATACTCACCAATCACGTAGGTGATATTTCATGCACCGACGTTAAAAAAGTCGCCGTGAACCCTCGTCACGTCCTAGAACACATAAACAAAGACCATGAGACTCGATAACGAGTCATAAAGCCATGCCAATCACAACCCCAATAGGGTTTCAAATACATATTTAAGCATAATAGCAAACCAGAAAATCAGGAAATGTAACTCATTTGGCCCAACAACAAAAACAGTTTTGACCTCCTAATGCGGTAATGGCACAAAATGCGATACGCTTATCGGATGAGGGTGCAAGACCCACCATCTCGAAGCTAAAATACAGGGCTACAATAATGTAGAAGGCCACTGAGTCCAAATCCTAGCACAACTAGGTCAAAAATGTAGAATACCAAACCAGAACCGTAATTGCAGGTTCACAAATCACACTATGCTGTAATCAGTACAACTCAGCCTATACAAGTCTAAATGCCGAAATTCCAAAGGCATATGATAGCTAAGACATCCAGCTACATTTCATCAGAAGACACCAACATCCAAATCCAAAGCAATACCAGTCAAAACAACCCATTTCAGACGCAGTTTGCACATTCTGATCAACCCAGAACAGCAACAGTAAAATCGACATATCTCACTCTACACTACTCCAAATGACCTGAAATTTTACAGGCACCCCAAAAACATCAATACCTACAACTTTCATGTTTTAAGCAAATACCAATTCGGCCTCTAACCCTATGATACAAAACCGGACAGAAAAGGGGGTTATGAAACCCTAACTTTTCACATTTCAATCCAAACCCAAAATTGGTTGCAATTATCAATTATTCACATCCACTAGAGTCATAACCCCTCATTATCAACCATCATAAACAACCACAAGACCATGATCACATTAAACCAGAAAATTCCTCAAAAAAATAAAAACTTCACCAATTCATCACAAACTAAGAAATAAATCACATAATCCATCACTTTAGCTCCCATTAGGCACAAATTAAACATCATTAAGTATAGGAGGAAGTTTAAGCATCACTTACCTAGTAAACAAGAGAGAGGAAGTTGTAGAACACCTTAGCTCTCCAAAAAAACTTCACCAAAACACTCACTAGCACTAACTAGAGGGATTTTATGGATTAAAAGCAAGTTTAGTTGGTTGAGTTGTTGAATTGGAGCAAGATGAGATCAAAACTTGAAGAGGTTTTCTCCCTTCTTGAGCTTAAGGTGGCCGGCCAACAAGGAGGTAAGAAATGGTAATTTTTTGTGAATTTTCAAGATATTTAATCAAATGGGTCAAAAGTCAAAAAGTGAATAGTGTTCCATAAGTCAAATCAAATAAAAGGTTGACACTTGTCACTCCTTAAATGCAATCTTATCTTATCTTTTTCCTCTCACATCAATCACTTCACATCCTCTACTTATCTCTTAACACCCGATAAATTTTACACAGTATCCAGAATTTAACCTAATTGGCCGAATTTTTCCGAACTTTTCGCACTAGTGGGTCCCACGTCCATTATATACCCTTAATTTTCTAAAAACTCTCCAATGCTAAAAAAATCATCTAAAAACTATAATTACTCATAAAATTTACCAGGAGAATTTTCCTAAGCCAGAAAATGCAGAAAACATGTCTTTAAAGGGGAAAAACCCTAGGAAAAATTATTAGGGATTTACGGATTCTCACAATAACACCCAAGCATACGGAGTAAAAGGATACGGATGGCTCTCAAGAGCCCTTATCCTCTTTTGCCATACTTGATCTCATCTCATTGACCCTCCGTCAATGTATACTAGGTAATCATGACCGTAGACTCCTCTTTACTCCAATTATCCGTCCACCTCACTTTCCCCTTACCGGGCCCGAACACCAAACAGTACAGAATTGGTATTACTCGAGTATACCGGAATCAAGGATCTCATACCCAAAGATTCCCAAATACAGTCCCCATGGTTTGTCAAATGTCCCCGACCAAGTCCTTACTGGCTCGAGTCCATTGACTTCCAATGAGGTCGAGCTCAGAGTAAACAGTAAAGGTTCAGAGTTACAATAAAGGTTGGTATCCAATCGACACCAAATCAAGTCCAGTCAAGAGTATTCAAGTGATATAACAAACAAACAAGTAGATCTAATATAATAACCAGTCAAGGAGGCCAGAGAGTACGAAAGTGGTAAAGTACACCCCCGCCTCACCTAGTTCAAACAATCATCACAACTAGTCCAAATCACAGAATTCAAGTACAAGAAAGCCACGGAATAACAAATATGTGAGTAGTACACTCACCAAGTCAAATAAAGAAATTTCACAAGTTTTCGCCTGTGACGACCCCACTTCTCCCAAGGGCGAACCCAAGGGTATCGGCGGGCCGCCTGCCTAGCTCGCGCCAGGACTCAAAACTTAAAACAATAAAAGCCAGAAAATTCAAAAGAGTTCTATATACAATCCCAAAAGAGTTATAATTACATTCTCCAAAAGTACCTGCTCACACTATTACATCCTTATAATTACCACCAAAACCAAAATGTAGACCCTAAAGAGGGTCCTTATACAAACCACTAAAACTAAAACAAAAACAAACATACTATAAGTCCAACTATTACAATCAAACCTAACTATGCTAGTATGTGTGACAAAAGTCCCCGCGTCGGCCCCTGCTAAGGAAAACAAAAGGAATGGAGTAAGCTATATGCTTAGTAAGTAAACAGGGGCAAAAGCGTAAATTTCACGTAACAATAGTGACATAGTAAGAGTAAAGCAAAAGCAGAAAAGTAACATCACATAATAAGGATACAGGTGGCTCCAAAGCCAATTCATATGCCATGCGTGATCTCCTGCCGACACTCCGTCGACCACACTTAATGGTCCGTAGAACTTCACTTGTACACCCACCGACACCTTATCACCCTCACTAGCCAGTCACCTCACAAACTTGCCCGGGCAAACGAAATCACAAACTTGAGCTTGAGTCACAAGCTCGGGTCACAAACTTGGTCCACATACACGGTGAACCGGATTCACAAACTTGGTGACCTCCAACCAGGTTGGACTGACTTCGACCAAGCCCTAACCGGCTTGAATAGTCCATCTAGGTCAAGAGATCGCCCCAAACTCACAAACTTCACAAAATTATTCAAAATCACCCCGAGCCACAAGCTCAAGGGTTTTAGTTCCAAAATGATTCACATACATATGTCATGTACAAATATGTGCGTAAATTCGGGTTTAGAGCGAGTGCGATAAAGTACACCCTCGCCTAAGTACCCTCTTCATACATGTCGAAACACATAAGCAACTAACACATAAGAGCGGCCTGAATACTTACTCAAAATACAAAAGTAGTACAAAAGCGGAAATCACTTCGTGTGTTGGCTAGTAGTGGGCCCCACCGGCTCCGCCTAGCTCACCACTGTCTGAAATAGAAGATTTTATCACATTATATCACAAACGGCTACTAACAGACCCAAAACAAGCAAAACGGCAAAAGCCGACACACGCACGTACGGAAACGGCAAAATTGGCACATGCAAGTGTGCGGAACGGCAAAAGGAACGGCCAAATCTGCCATCTCAAACTGTTTTGATCAAAGATTAGGCTAGGAAAGTCGGATCAAAGTGAGCGAGATACTGTTTTGAAGCTATGAGAAAGGGCTACAAATCTCCTGAAGAAACTTTAATCTAGATCTGAATGGAAGCAGGTCAAAATTGTAGAAAACAATACCAGAAATTTACGTCTTAGGGTGACAAACAGGGTCGTTTGCTGGACCATAACTCCCAGATCACAAATCCAAATCAGGAAATTCCAAAGGCATTAGAAAGCTGAGACATAAGGCTAAAACTTTGATGTTTTTGCCAAGACCTGAATCCACTCAAAACAGAACGAAAATCGAGTGCCAAAGTACCCGTCAGAACTGTCCAGATACAAGGCAGTTCTGATGATCGCTTTTGTTTCGGTCATAACAGGAGCTACGGAACTCGGATTTCAACGTACTTTATACCGTTTCGAAGCTGAGACCAAGATATAAATTTCATATGAAGGGATTAGCACCCAGTTCGTACATGATCAACACGGAAAAACCCACGATCAGAAACTAAAATTCAAAACGTACACAAACTAATTTCTAAAACAGGTCTGAGGGTTTTGTCCATAACTCAGGATACTCTAATCCGTTTGACCTGAAATTTTACAGGTAGATTCAGGACTTAAGAGGCTACAATGTTGAAGAAGGCCACTCAACCCAATTTCTAGTGTAACTACATCAAAAATGTAACATATTATACCAGAATCTCATAACAGGTTCACAAACCGTATTCTAGTGCAAACATCATAAAACAGCCTATATAAGTCCAAATCCAGAAATTCCAAAGCCACATGAAAGCTTAGAAATAGGGCTACATTTCATCAGAAGACCTCAATAACCAGTTCGGAAGCATTCCTAACCAAAATCACTAATTACAGGTGCAGTTCTTACATTCGGATAAAACCAGGACAGCAAGGGTAATTTCGACTTTTCTCACTCTACGGTACTCCGATTGACCTGAAATTTTGCAGGCACCTCTAAAATAACATTCCCTACAACTTTCATGTTTTAAGCCAAGGCCAATTCAGCCTCTATCTAGGACCAAATTTTTCGGACAGAATGAAGAACCAAGGAACCCTAATTTTCCAGATTTCTTCCAAAACAGAAATTACTTGCAATCTTCCACTTTTTCCACCCTCTAGAATCATTATATACCATTTCCAATCATCATATATAGCCACACCATCATGTTCATATTAAAACAGAAAAATCCCCAAAAATAATAAAACTTCATCATTTCAACCACAAATCAAGAAATAACCCATAAATTTGCATCTCATACAACCACTAAGCATGATTTAAGCATCAAGTAAGGGAGGAGGGTGGTTCTTCATGACTTACCTTTAAAAAAAGAGAGAGAGAGAGCTATAGGTCCTTCTAGTTTTCGAAATCACTCCACCAATCTACTTACTAACACTAATAGAAGAGGTTTTATGGAGTAAGTTCAAGTTTCAATGGTTAGTTTTGATGATTTGGAGCAAAATAGAAGCAAAACTTGAAGAGTTTCTGCCTTCCTTTTTGAGAGAGAGAGCAGGCCAAGCTTGAAGAAAAATGGAAGATATTTGGTAAATTTTTTGGTTTTATTTAGTAATTGGTAAAAGGTTGAATAGTGGTCTTATGTAAGAAACAATACTATGGTGACACTTGTCACCTCATTTAATGACTTGCCTAACTTTTTTCTCTCTCTTCCACCTATCCACTTGATACCTCTAAATATCTCATAACACCCGATAAATTAAACCCAGTATCCGAAACTTAACCTAATCGGCCGAATTTTACCGAACTTTCCGCACTAATGGGTCCCACATCCGATATACGTTCTTAATTTCTCAAAAACTAACCGATACTAGAAAAATCATCTAAAACTATATTTAGTCAATAAAAATTATCTGGGGAATTTTCTAATAAAGAAAATGTAGAAAAAAAATGGGCGATTAAATAGAATAAACCCTAGAAAATTTAAAAAAAATTCTTGGGTTCTCGCACTCATTCTTTCGGGGCGTCACATCGCCCGACGTGAGCCTCGGATCACCGGCACGCCCTATAACAATCAAGAAAGTACAATTAAGACTCAAACCCGAGTCGAATACCTTATACTAGGAACTATTAAGGCAAAACCCAAATATAGCTTGGAAATGGAAAATACATAACATTTAGGGTTAAAAGTAGAAGCTGTAACAGCCCCACTTTCCCCTAAGGCGAACCAAAGGGGTTAACGGACTGCCTGCCAAGCTCTCGCCAGGACTACGGATCAGTTAACGTCGATCTAATGCGCTCCGGAGCTTACCAACGCGCGCAAATAGGTCAAAATCACAAAATAAAAAAAAATGAAAATCGAAGCCGCGATGAACAGTAGAGGACACGTCAGAATCCGGCCGGATTTGGCCCTTTCCTTTTCCAAAATTTTTTTTTCTTTTTTCCGTTTGAAACGCGTATCAGTTCGAAATCCAACCAAGCATCGACCAAACATATATATACATTGGAAACCAACATTTGCAAGCCAAGACGGCATATCAAATATTCAACTAGTTCATACATGTACAAATAACCATTTACAAGCCAACCATTGGTTGCAACAAAACACTTAGGGTTTTCACCCTCAAGGAGCTATTCAAAATATACATTCACATGAGCTCAACTTGAACCAACTAGCACATTCTTTCCAAAAGTGGTCATTTTCCTGTAAGGAAAACAAATGGCACGGTATGAGCTAAAGCCCAGTGAGCAACTATCACACAAAAGCAGTCAATATCACATAATCATAACTGTTCAGTTCAAATATGCAATTAAGAGATAAATCAAACCAGTGAAAGGATACGGTTGGCTCTCAAGAGCCCATTTCCACACTTGCAATCTTGATCCAACCTCATTGATCCTCCGTCAATGTTAAAAGTACCAAAACCGTAGACCTCACTTTACTTCCTTTCCTTCCACCAATCATACCCCAACCGGGCCCGCACTCCATTCAGTCACTTTTGGTAATACTCGAGTATACCGGAACCAAGAGTCTCATTACTACAAGGTTCCTCAGTACAGTCCCCGTGGCAAGACAATTTTCACGACCAAGCCCTCGCCGGCTCGATCCAATTGACTACCAAACGGGGTTGAGCTCAGTGATACAGTAAAGCCGTTGGACATTCATCCAAACGACACCAAATCAGTTTCCATGAGTGGAATTCAGTATTTCATATAACCAGTACAGTATTTCAGTAAAACAGTCAATAGCCATGAATAAAATCACAAGGGGTGAGGGCGGTCAAGTACACCCTCACCTTAATCACTTCCAATAAGCAAATAAGCCTTCAAGGCATCAATTACACATATAACAAAGCCACATTGTAACATTTAAGTGAGTAGTATACTCACAAATCAAATAAGTGCTATTTCATGCACTTCCGTCAGGGGAATGTCGTGAACCACCGTCACGCCCTAGAACAAGTAAACAAATGCAATGAGACTCGATAACGAGTCATATAGCAATGCCAATCACAACCCCAATAGGGTTTTATAAACATATACAAGCATGATAGCAAACCAGGAATTAAGAAAGGCCTTAAACTTAGGCCTTGGAAAGAAAACCGGATTCGACCTCATAATGCGGTAATGGCACAACTCTCACTACGATTATTGGATGGGGGTGTAAGACCCACCGCTTCGAAGCTATGGAACAGGGCTACAACAATGAAGAAGGTCACTCAATCCAGTTCCTAGCTTAAATAGGTCGAAAATGCCAAATACTATACCAGAATTACCAAAACAGGTTTGCAAATCACACAAAACTGTAATTACTATAACTTAGTCTATACAAGTCCAAATGCCGAAATTCCAAAGGCATATGTTAGCTAAGACATCCAGCTACATTTCATCAGAAGACACCAACAACTAAATCCAAACCAATTCCAGTCAAAATGGCCAATAACCAGTACAGTTTTTGCATTCTGTCCAAAGCAGAACAGCTACAGTAATTTCGTCATAACTCATTCCACATTAATCCAAATGACCTGAAATTTTACAGGCACCTCAAACACATCAATACCTACAACTTTCATGTTTTGAGCAAAGTCAAATTCGGCCTATAACCCTATGATCCAAAACCGGACAGAATTGGGGATTTAAGAACCCTAACTTTTCAGTTTTCATTCCAAATCCAAAATTGGTTGCATTTATCCACATTTCACACCCGCTAGAGTTATTATAGGCCATTGCCAATCATCACAAACAACCACACCATCATAATCCAATTAAACCAGAAAAATCATCAATAAATGGAAAACTTCACCAAATCACTTCAAGTCAAGATAAAAACCAGAAATTTCAGCACTTTAATCACTAATAAGCATAACTTAAGCATCATTAGATGTAGGAGGAAGATACACACACCACTCACCTAGTAACAAGAGAGGTAGAGGTGTTGGACACCTTAGCTCTTCCAAAAACTTCACCAAATCAACCACTAACACCAACTAGAAAGATTTTATGGAGTAGAAACTAGTTTAGTTGGTTGAGTTATGGATTGAAGCAAGAAGAAATCAAGACTTGAAGAGGTTTTCTTCCTTCCTTGAACTTGAGAGAGAGGGCCGGCCAACAAGAGAAGAAAAATTGTGAATTTTATGCAATTTTTGGATATTTAATCCTTCGGTCAAAAAGTCAAAATTGTGAATAGTAAATCTTAAAGGAAAACCAATAACATGGTGACACTTGTCACTCTATTTAATGCATTCTTATCACTTCTTTTCTCTCTCACATCAATCACTTCACACACTCTACTTATCTCTTAACACCCGATAAAATTTACACAGTATCCGGAATTTAACCTAATTGGCCGAATTTTTTCGAACTTTTCGCACTAGTGGGTCCCACGTCCAGTATATATTCTTAATTTTCTAAAAACTCACCAATACTACAAAAATCATCTAAAAACTATAATTGCTCATAAAATCAACCCCGAAAAAGTTTCTAAGCCAGAAAATGCAAAAATTATGCAATTAAGGGAACTAAAACCCTAGGAAAATTTTTAGGGTATTTACGGGTTCTCACAGAAGCAATCCCTAAAATCGATCAATTCGATCCAATCTCAACCCAACTCACAAGAATCCAACACTCTAGTCATTTGGACAGCATTTCCCCTAAAATTTCAGCTTTCCAACCTACAAGACAACTAATAAATTGTATCCAAAACAACCACAAGTACCCAAACAATTCATAGGCCATTCAATATACTTCATTAGGGTCACAATAGCCCTCAATTATAGCCAATTAGAAGCTCAACAATCAACCATAGAAAAACCCCCAATTTGAAACCCTAAATCTGAAATTTTCCGCACAAGCGGAAATTTCCCGTAATTACCCGCAATTAATGCACAAGAGAGCTATAAAACACCATTTAGAACCACCAATTCAAGCTCAATCATATCCATCATAGGAAAACAGAAAAATTCCAAGAAAAATCAGAAAATTAGAAAACTTCACTCCAATCCACCAAATCTTCCGTAAAATCGCATAAATAGCTACTATAAGGCACCAATTGGCCAAAATTAGAAACAATAGATGAGTTCCAAGCAAGATACCTTAGTTCTTCAAGAAAGGTTGAAGCTTATGAGGTTTTCTTCCAAAATAACACCACCAAGTTCTTCAAACACCCTTAGCAAGATGATTTTATGGACTAATTCAAGAAATAATCGGTTAGTTTTCAAGATTTGGCAAGGATTTGAAGATGAAAGGTTGCAGAATTTTTTTCCTTTGCTCCCAAGAATTTTCGGCCAAGACAAGTGAAGAATGAAGACATCTTGGTCAAAATTGAACTTTAAGTAAAGTAAGGAAAGTTTAGTCAAAAGTAGGTAAGCTTGGTCCAACCAAAATTGGACACTTGGCACTTTGTTTTGCTAGAGTTATCTTCTTGTCCCTCATAGCTAATGCATCTAGGTAACCTCCAACTATCTCCTAATACCTAATCATAAAATCCCTTTACGCAAAAATTTAACCTAATCGGCCGAATTTCTCTCACTTAATGCACTAGCGGGTCCCACGTCCAAAATACGTTTCAAATTTCTTACGAACTACCTTATACTAGAAAAATGATTTAAAAACTATATTTACTGATAAAATGTTGATAAAAGTAATATAATAAAGAAAATACAAGAAAACGGTGCACAGGAATAAAATAATAAATAAATAAATTTTTTTTCTCTTTTCTGGGTTCTCACATCCTCTCCCCCTTAAGGAATTTCGCCCTCGAAATTGCTCACCTGGGTTACTAAACAGCTCAGGATATTTCTTTTGCATCTCTTCCTCCATTTCCCAAGTTGCCTCTTCTATACCATGATTTCTCCACATAACCTTCACTAATGGAATTTGCTTATTCCTCAATTCCTTAATCCTTCGATCGAGTACTTGTACAGGTCTCTTTTCGTAGGTGAGGGTTTTATCCATCTCAATCTGCTCGGGTCGTACGATGTGGGTTGGGTCAGGATAGTACTTTTTCAGCATCGACACATGGAAGACGTCATGAATACGAGATAAACTGGGCGGCAACTCGAGTCGGTACGCTACTTTCCCAACTCGTTGGAGAATTTTGTATGGCCCCACAAACCATGGTTGAAGTTTCTTTCCTCTCCCCGCAGTGACGCTTCGTAGTGGCGTGATTTTAAGGAAGACACGGTCTCCAACTTCGAACTCCAGATCTTTCCTTCGGTTATCTGCGTAGCTCTTTTGTCGACTTTGAGCTGTTTGGAGTCTTTGACGAATCAATTTAACCTTTTCTTGCGCATCCTCCATCCAGGGAATGGTTGTTGGATCTAGAACTTTCTTTTCCCCTACTTCATCCCAGTAAATGGGTGAACGACACTTCCGTCCGTAGAGAGCTTCATATGGTGCCATTTGAATGGACGAGTGGAAACTATTATTGTAGGCGAACTCTACCAAAGTCATGTGTTGGCCCCAATTACCCCCAAAATCCAGAATACAAGTTCGTAACATATCCTCGAGGGTTTGAATCGTTCGCTCCGACTGGTCATCCGTCTGGGGGTGATAAGTGGTACTAAGGTTAAGTTTGGTCCCTAAGTGCTCCTGAAATTTTTGCCAAAACCTCGATACAAAACGAGGATCTCGGTCTGAAACTATACTCACTGGAACCCCATGTAACCTCACAATTTCATTCAGGTACAACCGAGCTAGTTTATCCATGGAATCCTTCACATTCACAGGTAAGAAATGAGTTGATTTGGTCAACCGATCAACGATCACCCAAACGGCATCATGTCCTTTTTGCGTTCTTGGTAGTCCAGAAACAAAATCCATCGTGATATTTTCCCACTTCCATTCGGGTATCTCTAGAGGTTGTAACAGTCCGGAGGGTTTTTGGTATTCAGCCTTGACTTGCTGGCAAATCAGACAGGTTTGGACATATTGAGCAATCTCTCTTTTCATTTTATCCCACCAGTACAACCGTCGCAAGTCTTGGTACATCTTATTACTCCCAGGATGGATCGTGTATTTGGATCGATGGGCTTCCTCCAAAATTTCTCTTTTCAGGTTCTCATCATTGGCTACTACCGCTCGGTTCCTATACCTCAAAATCCCCTCAGGACCCACATTGAAATCTGGTAGTGCTTCCTTTTCTACCTTTTCCTTCCACTTTTGTACCATCGGGTCCTTCTTCTGGGTTTCTTTAATTCGATCAAGAATAGCAGATGTTACCCGAATATTTCCAAAAGTTATTTTCTTGCATCCCACTCTAGGGTTCCACTCACTAGCTGCTCCTAACATCTCCCATTCCTTGACCATCAACCCGGCTACTTGAGCCTTCCGACTTAGGGCGTCCGCTACTACGTTAGCCTTACCGGGATGGTAGTTGATCGTGCAGTCATAATCCTCTAAGAGTTCCATCCACCGGCGTTGCCTCATATTCAACTCTTTTTGGGAGAACAGGTACTTAAGACTCTTATGGTCTGAATAAACCTCAAAGGTAACCCCGTAGAGATAGTGTCTCCACTTTTTCAGAGCAAAGACCACAGCAGCTAACTCCAAGTCATGGGTAGGGTAGTTTTGTTCATGGGTTTTTAGTTTCCTAGAGGCAAAGGCAATCACGTTCTTATTTTGCATTAACACACACCCCAAACCTTCCTTCGAAGCATCGGTATAAACAGTGAAACTATCCTTCCCACTAGGCAAGGCCAAAACAGGAGCTCTGGTTAACCTTCGCTTCAACTCCTGAAAACTGGTTTCACACCTAGTATCCCACACAAAACGACCGTTTTTCTTCGTCAGGTCGGTTAAAGGACCGGCCAATTTGGAAAAGTCTTTAATAAAGCGTCTATAGTACCCAGCCAACCCTAAAAAACTGCGGATCTCAGTGGCATTTTCTGGCCTCTTCCATTCAGCCACCGCCTCTACTTTCGCGGGGTCTACTGTGATACCTTCTCTTGAAATCACATGTCCCAAGAAAGAGATTTTCTCCAGCCAAAATTCACACTTACTAAATTTGGCGTATAGCTGATGATCTCTCAAGGTTTGTAACACTAACTTCAAATGTTGCTCATGTTCCTCACTGGTTTTAGAATAAACCAAAATGTCGTCAATAAACACGACAACAAATCGGTCCAGGTAGGGTTTGAAAACCCGATGCATCAAATCCATAAAGGCGGCAGGGGCATTGGTCAACCCAAAGGGCATGACCGCAAACTCAAAATGCCCATATCTAGAATTGAAAGCAGTCTTGGGTACATCTTCTTTCTTAATTAGCAACTGATAGTAACCCTGTCGGAGATCTAACTTTGAAAAGACCACTGCGCCATGCAACTGGTCAAACAATTCATCGATATGGGGAAGCGGGTATTTGTTCTTAATGGTCATATTGTTTAATCCCCGATAGTCGATACACAATCTTAGAGTTCCATCCTTCTTCTTAACAAATAGTACCGGAGCCCCCTAAGGAGATCCACTCTCACGAATAAACCCACGCTCCAACAGGTCTTGCAACTGCAACTTCAGCTCCTTGAGTTCAGCAGGTGCCATTCGATAGGGGGTCTTAGAGATAGGTGACGCTCCTGGCAAAAGGTCAATCTTAAACTCTATCTCTCTCTCCGGAGGTAAAGTTACTAATTCATCAGGAAACACATCCGGATATTCACTTACAATAGGCACATCTTCCACCCTCAACTTATTAGTGGGAGTGTTTATCAGAAAAGCTAGAAACCCTTGGGCCCCTCTATACAGAAATTTCCTAGCCCTAATACCTGAGATCAATGCAGATGAGGCTAAACTACCTCTTACATCTAGCCTTACAGTTGCTTCCCCCGGTATACGAAGTTCCACTATTTTCCTCTTACAATCAAGTTGTGCATCGTACCTTGCTAGCCAGTCCATACCCAAAATAACGTCGTACCCCTTTATAGCTAAACTTATAAGATTCCCCAAAAGCTTCCTCTCTCCTACCCAAATTTCACAATTTGAATACATCGAACCAGTAATCAAACGTTGGTCCCCCGTAGGAGTACTAACTTCTAAGTCATAAGGCAAGCTAACGGGTTTTATATCAATACCGCACATAAAATTGGGGTTAACAAAGGAATGGGTAGCACCAGGGTCTATCAAAATCCTAGCTAGACGATGGAAAACAGGAATCGTACCTTCTACAACCCCAGAGGGATCAGGGACTTGTTGTTGCTCAAGGGAGTAAACCCGAGCTGGCACCTTTGGCTTTGTCCCTTCTACCTTGGACTGTCCCGAGTTGGCCTTTGACGATTGGGTGGTTGCTCTCGCCTCCCGAGGTAACACTGGGCAGTTAGCTATTTGATGCTCTACACTCACGCAGCGCAAGCATCTTCTCTCCTTCCTCCAACAGTTGTCCTCAGTGTGGTTTGGTTTTCCACAAAATCCACAGGGTCCGCGTGCAACTGAGGCCGAACTTCCCTGTGAGGTGCTTTTCTGCGGGCCCCGTCCATTGTGACCACCCCTCGGTGGAGTCCCTCGCGTCATCCCCGGTTGCCTTCCTCCACCGGCTCCTCGTCCAAACTTGGGAGGGGTCCCTTTATCCCCTTGGGTCGAACTACTCGCAGAGAACCCCCGTTTTTTCATCTGAAAGTTCCTTACTTGAAGCCTTGCATTTTCAACTCGCAAACCTTTCTCCACGGCGTCACTAAAGGTACTGATCTGGGTTACCGCCAGATCCTTTTGAATTTCCACATTGAGCCCCTGAGTAAAACGCCGAACTCTTCTTTGCTCCGTTAGAATGAGTTCAGGGGCAAACTTGGATAAACGAGTAAACTGGCTCTCGTACTCAGCCACCGATTGAGTCCCCTGGCGGAGCCTAATAAACTCGTTCTCTTTCTTTTCTTGGACTAGAGGGGGAAAGTATTTCGCATTGAATTCTCGCACAAAGTTTACCCATGTTCTTGGTGTTTGCTCCCGGTCCCACTTCATTCGTATCACGTTCCACCAAGAACGAGCGGCCCCCTCCAATTGAAAGACAACGAAAGTAACCTGCCTCTCCTCTGAATAGTGTAGGGCGGCAAAGATATCTATCATTTTCTCTAACCACTTTTCGGCCACGTCCGGATCTGGCCCGCCTAGAAATTTTGGTGGAGAGAACTTCTGAAATCTCTCTAGGGCCCGATCTTCACTCTCTATTACATGGCCAGGGTTCCCAGGTTGCTGGATAGGAGGTTGGCCCTGCTGTTGGACTACGTGGGCCAACAAGTCAGTCATTTGCTGCATAGCAGCAGCTATCTGGGCACTAGGGTCAACCCTAGGTTCAGGATTTGGTTCAGTCGTGGTATCCCTAGTACCCTCGTCAGTTGTGGGTTGCCTAACCCCGCGCCCGCGGCCTCGCCCACTACGAGTACCTTCCATTCTCTAAGTCAATCTAAAGTCGAGGCACAAAGTTAATATTAAAAGTGCATATAAATATAGTCATAGAAGCACGAACAAAGAACCAAAAGTAAACACCGCATAAGGCATGTATACACATAGAACATTTATACATGGAACACATAACTGTGTCAAACAGTCATACATGAGCAGTCAAGCAGATATATACAAAGGTACTCCCGTGAAGCCAAAAGAGGGTCTGCCAAAATACACTGTACAACCTAGGGCCCAAAAGTACCAAACAACTAACCAAAAGCCTCTCCTAGGTATCCCTCACATGGGATCAAAACAAGGCTCAAGGAACCCTAATCTAGTCCTCCACGGAGCCCACCGACTCCCCCCAGAGCTAGAGCTAGGGGCGCCTCCCTGACCTGGTGCTCCACCACCTGGAACTCCCCCTGGCGCATTGCCGGCAATCACCCCCTGGATGAGTGCCCCACACTCATCGATAATAGTGCCAGACCGGTCTCTCACCTCCCGGACTACGCGAGTAAGGCGGTCGTTAACCACCTGCAACTGCTCTCGCAGAGCGTCCGTCCTCTCCTGCTCCATGGCCACGTCCCCCTGGAGCTCTCTAATCCTATCGGCCTGCATCCGCATGATGCCCCTAAGCCTAAGGGTCTCAGTGCGCTTCCTGGCGGCGTCACATCTCAGCCTCCGTCGCTCGGCAAGTACCGCCTCAACCACGTGGTCCGCGTAGGAGTAAAACTGGCAACTCCTACAGCGGCGGGTCCGGCTAGCTGTATTCCACAGCCGAATCGGACCTCCCGGTCTCTCCTGGTAATCGATAACCCGAGGGCACCTCTGAGATGGCTCGCCTCCGCCCGCTCCACTAGTGCCGGCCATAACCTATAAAGATAGCAAAGGTTTTTATCTTAGACAATATATTCACACTTAATGGCGTCTAAACACAATCCCCAAAAGTTCTAAGAATCAGGGTTCAGGTTCGCCCAGGTATTTCTAAACCTGGCTCTGATACCACCTGTGACGGCCCCACCTTCCCCTAAGGCGTACCAAAGGAGTTAGCGGATGCCTGCCCAGCTCTCGCCAGGACTACTAAAACGGTCAAACACTAACTCAAGTCGTTCGGGAAAAATATTAGCGCGCTTAATCATCCCAATAAATGAGAAAACAGAAAAACAAAAGTCAAAACGTAAAGCGAATAGTGACTGCCACGTCACAATCCGCCGAGAGCCCATTGATTACAAGAAATTTCCAACAATCACTGAAAAGAGTATATACAGGCCAAGTACAATCCATTGGATAGGAATACACCCTGTTACAAACCACGTTTGTATGGTTACAAGCCAAAAGAAAGCATTTAGACCCAAGTACAAACAAAGGTTCCAACTATTGAGGAGCTATACAAAATCTCTCAACTAGCTCTACTCAACTCACTCTTCACAGTCAAAAGTCCAAAAGATAATACCCTGTAAGGAAAACAAAATTAACGGAGTGAGCTTTCGCCCAATGAGGTACTATCACGTAAATACACCAAGAGCACATAAACACAAGAATATTCAATCCAAATATGTACATCAAGTAAGCAAAAGCAATAACACCCAAGCATACGGAGTAAAAGGATACGGATGGCTCTCAAGAGCCCTTATCCTCTTTTGCCATACTTGATCTCATCTCATTGACCCTCCGTCAATGTATACTAGGTAATCATGACCGTAGACTCCTCTTTACTCCAATTATCCGTCCACCTCACTTTCCCCTTACCGGGCCCGAACACCAAACAGTACAGAATTGGTATTACTCGAGTATACCGGAATCAAGGGTCTCACACCCAAAGATTCCCAAATAGAGTCCCCATGGTTTGTCAAATGTCCCCGACCAAGTCCTTACTGGCTCGAGTCGATTGACTTCCAATGAGGTAGAGCTCAGAGTAAACAGTAAAGGTTCAGAGTTACAATAAAGGTTGGTATCCAATCGACACCAAATCAAGTCCAGTCAAGAGTATTCAAGTGATATAACAAACAAACAAGTAGATCTAATATAATAACCAGTCAAGGAGGCCAGAGAGTACGAGAGTGGTAAAGTACACCCCCGCCTCACCTAGTTCAAACAATCATCACAACTAGTCCAAATCACAGAATTCAAGTACAAGAAAGCCACGGAATAACAAATATGTGAGTAGTACACTCACCAAGTCAAATAAAGAAATTTCACAAGTTTTCGCCCGACGTGAGCCTCGGATCACCGGCACGCCCTATAACAATCAAGAAAGTACAATTAAGACTCAAACCCGAGTCGAATACCTTATACTAGGAACTATTAAGGCAAAACCCAAATATAGCTTGGAAATGGAAAATACATAACATTTAGGGTTAAAAGTAGAAGCTGTGACGGCCCCACCTCCCCCTGAGGCGAACCAGAGGGTTCGGCGGGCCGCCTGCCCAGCTCGCGCCAGGACTCAAAACTTAAAACAATCAAAGCCAGAAAATTCAAAAGAGTACTATATACAACCCCAAAAGAGTTATAATTACATTCTCCAAAAGTATCGAGTCAAACCACCAAAACAAAAAAACAAACATCCTAACTGTTCAACTATTACAAGCCAATCTTACTATACTAGTATACGAGCCAAAAGTCCCCGCGTCGGCCCCTGCTAAGGAAAACAAAAGGAATGGGGTAAGCTATATGCTTAGTAAGTAAACAGGGGCGAAAGCATAAATTTCACGTAACAGTTACACAATAAGAGTAAAGCAAAAGCAGAAAAGTAACATCACATAATAAGGATACAGGTGGCTCCAAAGCCAACTCATGTGCCATGCGTGATCTCCTGCCGACACTCCGTCGACCGCAAATAATAGTCCGTAGAACTTCACTTGTACACCCACCGACACCTTATCACCCTCACTGGCCAGTCACCTCACAAACTTGCCCGGGCGAACGAAATCACAAACTTGAGCTTGAGTCACAAGCTCGGGTCACAAACTTGGTCACCTTCTCGGTGAACCGGATTCACAAAATTGGTTCATAACATGAACCTACAAACTTGGTGACCTCAGACCAAGTTGGACTGACTTCGACCAAGCCCTAACCGGCTCGAATAGTCCAACTAGGTCAAGAGTTCGCCCCAAACCCACAAACTTCACAAAATTATTCAAAATCACAAACTTTGCAAACTTCACAAACTTTATTCGAAAGTCGCCCCGAGCCACAAGCTCAAGGGTTTTGGTTCCAAAAGGTTCATATACATATGCCAAGTACAATTATACATTCAAATTAGGGTTTAAGTCGAGTGCGATAAAGTACACCCTCGCCTAAGTGCCCTTTTCACATATCTCAAACACATAGCAAAGAAAACACACCAAACTGGCCTGAATACTTACACAAAGTACAAAAGTAGTACAAACGTGAAAATCACTTCGTGCGTGTTCGCTAGTAGGGCCTACCAGCTCCGCCTAGCTCACCACGATCTGAAATAGAAGATTGCATCACATGATGTCATAAACGGCCACTAACGTGCCCAAAACAAATAAAACAGCAACATCGGCACACGCAAGTACGGAAAGGGCACACGCACGCGTGCGGAAACGGCAAACGGCAGATTTGATACTCATTTCTAGTTCACCCATAAGTTGAGCTACGAATATCGGATTAAGGCGGATGAGATGCCAAATCGAAGCTTAAAGGATGAACAACAACTGTTATGAAGACATCCAGAACAGAAACTGGAGGCTTTAGTCCCAAATGAACCAAACACAATCACTTACGAAATCTGGCCAATGCACAAATGGTCAGTTTTGAGTACGAACTGTTTTCTATGCTACACATGGTCAAAAGAGCTGAAAATTGGCAGTTAGATAGTTCATTCCAAATGGAACAACTTTCATGAAGGTCGGCAATCCAAATTCGGAACGGAAATTGGTCATCAGGACCAAAACAGATTTCTGGTCATTTTCACGGGCAGGCCTTGTTTGCTCGGCTATATCTCAGGTTTTAAAAATCCGATTCATGAAATTCCAAGGGCGTTAGAAAGCTCTGATATAGGGCTATAAGTTTGGGGTTTTGGTCGGAAGCCCAAACAGCTTGTAACTCAGTCAAATGTGAAGCCAAAGTTCCAGCCATAAACTTTCCAAAAACGTACTAGAATCACAAACCGTATTTGACCTCAATATGCGGTAATGGCACCAAATTCACTACGGTTATCGGATGGGGGTGTAAGACCCACCGTTTCGAAGCTATTAAACAGGGCTACAACAATGTAGAAGGTCACTCAGTCCAAATCCTAGCACAATTAGGTCAAATATGCAAAATACTATACCAGAATTTCCAAAACAGGTTTGCAAAACACAGAAAACTGTAATCGGTATATCTCAGTCCATACAAGTCCAAATGCTGAAATTCCAAAGGCATATGATAGCTAGGACATTCAGATACATTTCACCAGAAGACACCAACTTCAAAATCCAAACCAATTCCAATCAAAATGGCCAAAT
Source organism: Coffea arabica (assembly GCF_036785885.1). Taxonomy (NCBI): domain Eukaryota; kingdom Viridiplantae; phylum Streptophyta; class Magnoliopsida; order Gentianales; family Rubiaceae; genus Coffea; species Coffea arabica. Next base: position 24,628,628 of record NC_092316.1, read on the forward strand.
ACAAACGCAGTTTTCGCATTCTGTCCAAAGCAGAACAGCTACAGTAATTTCGTCATATCGCATTCTACATTAATCCAAATGACCTGAAATTTTGTAGGCACCTCAAACACATCAATACCTACAACTTTCATGTTTTGAGCAAAGTCAAATTCTGCCTCTAACCCTATGATCCAAAACCGGACAGAATTGGGGATTTAAGAACCCTAGCTTTGCAATTTTCACACCAAATCCAAAATTGGTTGCATTTATCCACATTTCACATCCACTAGAGCCATTATAGTCCATTGCCAATCATCACAAACAACCACACCATCATAATCCAATTAAACCAGAAAAATCATCATAAAATGGAAAACTTCACCAAATCACCCAAACCAAGATAAAAACCAGAAATTTCAGCACTTTAATCACTAATAAGCATAACTTAAGCTTCATTAAGTGCAAGAGTATGTTAAACCATCACTTACCTAGTATACAAGAGAAGAGGAGTTGTAGACCACCTTAGCTCTTCCAAACAAATCCACAAAACAACTCACAACCACCACTTGAAGATGTTTTATGGAGCAAAATCAAGGTTGGATGGTTGGTTTGATGATTTGGAACAAGATTGAAGTGTTTCTTCTTTGTACTTGGAGCAAGAGAGAGAGAAAGAGAGAGAGGAGAGAGCCGGCCATGGAGTAGGAGGAAATGGTGATTTTTTGGTGAATTTTTGAGATATTTAACCTTTGGTCAAAAAAAAGTCAAAAATATGAATAGTAATTCTTAAGTTTTCTCCAATGAAATGGTGACACTTGTCACCACCATTAATGCATTCTTATCTTCCTTTTCTCTCTCACATCACTCACTTCACACACACTACTTATCTCTTAACACCCGATAAATTTTACACAGTATCCGAAACTTAACCTTATTGGCCGAATTTTTCCGAACTTTTCGCACTTGTGGGTCCCACGTCCGATATACGTTCTTAATTTCTCAAAATCTAACCAATACTAGAAAAATCATCTAAAAACTCTATTTACTCAATAAAAATTATCTGGGGAAATTTCTAATAAAGAAAATGTGGAAAAAAACGGGTTTTCAATCTTAACCGGAACTTAGGGTTTAAGTCTTAATCCCTACTTAGGGTTTTCGAAATACTCCCAAAACCAAACGTTACCGCCTAATTAATGAATATATCAACGTAGAACGAACTGGGGCCTCACAATCTCCCCCACTTAGGACAATTTCGTCCTCGAAATTTCTATGAACGAAATCTATCAAATCTAAAGTAACCAGTAGCCTGTCGGGCAAAACAATGGGTCATAATCAATTCTTGACCACAAGTGGCATTCTCGGTCCATGTTTTGTTCAGCTATTGTTTCCTCCCTTTCTTCTCTTGACTCTCGGCCTCGTTTTGTTCCACAGTTATGACCATGTCCGCGACTATGTCTTCCTTCCACATATATACACACATATATATATATATATAGTTTTCCCTTCTCTCTCTTTTCTTTCCAAAAAGGTACTTTAATGAATGAATGCAGTAAATTGACTACAATAACAAAATCCAACATACCAATTACACAAATAACATATCACACATAACACGCCATATCAAAAGACGGACAAGCAAGTATACAAATACATATCAAGTTGGACAGATAAGCATGTACACAAACACATATACTAACTTTAGGTGGTCGTAATATACGGGCGAACCAAAAGGAAAAGGTGAAGTCGTCCCAGTATCAGACCGTCTGATCTCTCACATCCCTTACTATCCAAACTAGATGTCCGTTGACCTTTTGTACGCATTCTAGTCAGGCAAAGCCTGTTAATGTTTCCAAAATACAAGTCTCAAGTACTTAGTAGCTTGCATCGCCTCAATTCTGGAGTATTCGGGCACAAGAATCCGAAATAAAATAGTTCACATCTCGAGCTGGCCAGTCCCAAGAGTAAACCATCTACAAATCGAACTTCCTACCCGACATACCTATCTATGGTTCTTAGATACCATGAGAAAGATTGAAGACCTATAATACTTCAGGGTTCATAGCTTATGCTCGAACGAGCACTTAATCCTTCATACCTATTCACCACTCAACCCAAGCTCACTCCGCGCGGAGACCACGCGAAGCAGGCTCTAGGTTTTATCCCTCAATTGCTTGACTTTCAAATCAAATAGAATCCCACAGTCCGGCATCCTAAACTTCAAGCCTAGGATACACTACAGGAATCTGAAGCCTAAGCTCTGATACCAACTGTGACGGCCCCACCTCCCCCTGAGGCGAACCAGAGGGTTCGGCGGGCCGCCTGCCCAGCTCGCGCCAGGACTCAAAACTTAAAACAATCAAAGCCAGAAAATTCAAAAGAGTACTATATACAACCCCAAAAGAGTTATAATTACATTCTCCAAAAGTATCGAGTCAAACCACCAAAACAAAAAAACAAACATCCTAACTGTTCAACTATTACAAGCCAATCTTACTATACTAGTATACGAGCCAAAAGTCCCCGCGTCGGCCCCTGCTAAGGAAAACAAAAGGAATGGGGTAAGCTATATGCTTAGTAAGTAAACAGGGGCGAAAGCATAAATTTCACGTAACAGTTACACAATAAGAGTAAAGCAAAAGCAGAAAAGTAACATCACATAATAAGGATACAGGTGGCTCCAAAGCCAACTCATGTGCCATGCGTGATCTCCTGCCGACACTCCGTCGACCGCAAATAATAGTCCGTAGAACTTCACTTGTACACCCACCGACACCTTATCACCCTCACTGGCCAGTCACCTCACAAACTTGCCCGGGCGAACGAAATCACAAACTTGAGCTTGAGTCACAAGCTCGGGTCACAAACTTGGTCACCTTCTCGGTGAACCGGATTCACAAAATTGGTTCATAACATGAACCTACAAACTTGGTGACCTCAGACCAAGTTGGACTGACTTCGACCAAGCCCTAACCGGCTCGAATAGTCCAACTAGGTCAAGAGTTCGCCCCAAACCCACAAACTTCACAAAATTATTCAAAATCACAAACTTTGCAAACTTCACAAACTTTATTCGAAAGTCGCCCCGAGCCACAAGCTCAAGGGTTTTGGTTCCAAAAGGTTCATATACATATGCCAAGTACAATTATACATTCAAATTAGGGTTTAAGTCGAGTGCGATAAAGTACACCCTCGCCTAAGTGCCCTTTTCACATATCTCAAACACATAGCAAAGAAAACACACCAAACTGGCCTGAATACTTACACAAAGTACAAAAGTAGTACAAACGTGAAAATCACTTCGTGCGTGTTCGCTAGTAGGGCCTACCAGCTCCGCCTAGCTCACCACGATCTGAAATAGAAGATTGCATCACATGATGTCATAAACGGCCACTAACGTGCCCAAAACAAATAAAACAGCAACATCGGCACACGCAAGTACGGAAAGGGCACACGCACGCGTGCGGAAACGGCAAACGGCAGATTTGATACTCATTTCTAGTTCACCCATAAGTTGAGCTACGAATATCGGATTAACGCGGATGAGATGCCAAATCGAAGCTTAAAGGATGAACAACAACTGTTATGAAGACATCCAGAACTGAAACTGGAGGCTTTAGTCCCAAATGAATCAAACACAATCACTTACGAAATCTGGCCAATGCACAAATGGTCAGTTTTGAGTACGAACTGTTTTCTATGCTACACATGGTCAAAAGAGCTGAAAATTGGCAGTTAGATAGTTCATTCCAAATGGAACAACTTTCATGAAGGTCGGCAATCCAAATTCGGAACGGAAATTGGTCATCAGGACCAAAACAGATTTCTGGTCATTTTCACGGGCAGGCCTTGTTTGCTCGGCTATATCTCAGGTTTTAAAAATCCGATTCATGAAATTCCAAGGGCGTTAGAAAGCTCTGATATAGGGCTATAAGTTTGGTGTTTTGGTCGGAAGCCCAAACAGCTTGTAACTCAGTCAAATGTGAAGCCAAAGTTCCAGCCATAAACTTTCCAAAAACGTACTAGAATCACAAACCGTATTTGACCTCAATATGCGGTAATGGCACCAAATTCACTACGGTTATCGGATGGGGGTGTAAGACCCACCGTTTCGAAGCTATTAAACAGGGCTACAACAATGTAGAAGGTCACTCAGTCCAAATCCTAGCACAATTAGGTCAAATATGCAAAATACTATACCAGAATTTCCAAAACAGGTTTGCAAAACACAGAAAACTGTAATCGGTATATCTCAGTCCATACAAGTCCAAATGCTGAAATTCCAAAGGCATATGATAGCTAGGACATTCAGATACATTTCACCAGAAGACACCAACTTCAAAATCCAAACCAATTCCAATCAAAATGGCCAAATACAAACGCAGTTTTCGCATTCTGTCCAAAGCAGAACAGCTACAGTAATTTCGTCATATCGCATTCTACATTAATCCAAATGACCTGAAATTTTGTAGGCACCTCAAACACATCAATACCTACAACTTTCATGTTTTGAGCAAAGTCAAATTCTGCCTCTAACCCTATGATCCAAAACCGGACAGAATTGGGGATTTAAGAACCCTAGCTTTGCAATTTTCACACCAAATCCAAAATTGGTTGCATTTATCCACATTTCACATCCACTAGAGCCATTATAGTCCATTGCCAATCATCACAAACAACCACACCATCATAATCCAATTAAACCAGAAAAATCATCATAAAATGGAAAACTTCACCAAATCACTCCAAACCAAGATAAAAACCAGAAATTTCAGCACTTTAATCACTAATAAGCATAACTTAAGCTTCATTAAGTGCAAGAGTATGTTAAACCATCACTTACCTAGTATACAAGAGAAGAGGAGTTGTAGACCACCTTAGCTCTTCCAAACAAATCCACAAAACAACTCACAACCACCACTTGAAGATGTTTTATGGAGCAAAATCAAGGTTGGATGGTTGGTTTGATGATTTGGAACAAGATTGAAGTGTTTCTTCTTTGTACTTGGAGCAAGAGAGAGAGAAAGAGAGAGAGGAGAGAGCCGGCCATGGAGTAGGAGGAAATGGTGATTTTTTGGTGAATTTTTGAGATATTTAACCTTTGGTCAAAAAAAAGTCAAAAATATGAATAGTAATTCTTAAGTCTTCTCCAATGAAATGGTGACACTTGTCACCACCATTAATGCATTCTTATCTTCCTTTTCTCTCTCACATCACTCACTTCACACACACTACTTATCTCTTAACACCCGATAAATTTTACACAGTATCCGAAACTTAACCTTATTGGCCGAATTTTTCCGAACTTTTCGCACTTGTGGGTCCCACGTCCGATATACGTTCTTAATTTCTCAAAATCTAACCAATACTAGAAAAATCATCTAAAAACTCTATTTACTCAATAAAAATTATCTGGGGAAATTTCTAATAAAGAAAATGTGGAAAAAAACGGGTTTTCAATCTTAACCGGAACTTAGGGTTTAAGTCTTAATCCCTACTTAGGGTTTTCGAAATACTCCCAAAACCAAACGTTACCGCCTAATTAATGAATATATCAACGTAGAACGAACTGGGGCCTCACAATCTCCCCCACTTAGGACAATTTCGTCCTCGAAATTTCTATGAACGAAATCTATCAAATCTAAAGTAACCAGTAGCCTGTCGGGCAAAACAATGGGTCATAATCAATTCTTGACCACAAGTGGCATTCTCGGTCCATGTTTTGTTCAGCTATTGTTTCCTCCCTTTCTTCTCTTGACTCTCGGCCTCGTTTTGTTCCACAGTTATGACCATGTCCGCGACTATGTCTTCCTTCCACATATATACACACACATATATATATATATAGTTTTCCCTTCTCTCTCTTTTCTTTCCAAAAAGGTACTTTAATGAATGAATGCAGTAAATTGACTACAATAACAAAATCCAACATACCAATTACACAAATAACATATCACACATAACACGCCATATCAAAAGACGGACAAGCAAGTATACAAATACATATCAAGTTGGACAGATAAGCATGTACACAAACACATATACTAACTTTAGGTGGTCGTAATATACGGGCGAACCAAAAGGAAAAGGTGAAGTCGTCCCAGTATCAGACCGTCTGATCTCTCACATCCCTTACTATCCAAACTAGATGTCCGTTGACCTTTTGTACGCATTCTAGTCAGGCAAAGCCTGTTAATGTTTCCAAAATACAAGTCTCAAGTACTTAGTAGCTTGCATCGCCTCAATTCTGGAGTATTCGGGCACAAGAATCCGAAATAAAATAGTTCACATCTCGAGCTGGCCAGTCCCAAGAGTAAACCATCTACAAATCGAACTTCCTACCCGACATACCTATCTATGGTTCTTAGATACCATGAGAAAGATTGAAGACCTATAATACTTCAGGGTTCATAGCTTATGCTCGAACGAGCACTTAATCCTTCATACCTATTCACCACTCAACCCAAGCTCACTCCGCGCGGAGACCACGCGAAGCAGGCTCTAGGTTTTATCCCTCAATTGCTTGACTTTCAAATCAAATAGAATCCCACAGTCCGGCATCCTAAACTTCAAGCCTAGGATACACTACAGGAATCTGAAGCCTAAGCTCTGATACCAACTGTGACGGCCCCACCTCCCCCTGAGGCGAACCAGAGGGTTCGGCGGGCCGCCTGCCCAGCTCGCGCCAGGACTCAAAACTTAAAACAATCAAAGCCAGAAAATTCAAAAGAGTACTATATACAACCCCAAAAGAGTTATAATTACATTCTCCAAAAGTATCGAGTCAAACCACCAAAACAAAAAAACAAACATCCTAACTGTTCAACTATTACAAGCCAATCTTACTATACTAGTATACGAGCCAAAAGTCCCCGCGTCGGCCCCTGCTAAGGAAAACAAAAGGAATGGGGTAAGCTATATGCTTAGTAAGTAAACAGGGGCGAAAGCATAAATTTCACGTAACAGTTACACAATAAGAGTAAAGCAAAAGCAGAAAAGTAACATCACATAATAAGGATACAGGTGGCTCCAAAGCCAACTCATGTGCCATGCGTGATCTCCTGCCGACACTCCGTCGACCGCAAATAATAGTCCGTAGAACTTCACTTGTACACCCACCGACACCTTATCACCCTCACTGGCCAGTCACCTCACAAACTTGCCCGGGCGAACGAAATCACAAACTTGAGCTTGAGTCACAAGCTCGGGTCACAAACTTGGTCACCTTCTCGGTGAACCGGATTCACAAAATTGGTTCATAACATGAACCTACAAACTTGGTGACCTCAGACCAAGTTGGACTGACTTCGACCAAGCCCTAACCGGCTCGAATAGTCCAACTAGGTCAAGAGTTCGCCCCAAACCCACAAACTTCACAAAATTATTCAAAATCACAAACTTTGCAAACTTCACAAACTTTATTCGAAAGTCGCCCCGAGCCACAAGCTCAAGGGTTTTGGTTCCAAAAGGTTCATATACATATGGCAAGTACAATTATACATTCAAATTAGGGTTTAAGTCGAGTGCGATAAAGTACACCCTCGCCTAAGTGCCCTTTTCACATATCTCAAACACATAGCAAAGAAAACACACCAAACTGGCCTGAATACTTACACAAAGTACAAAAGTAGTACAAACGTGAAAATCACTTCGTGCGTGTTCGCTAGTAGGGCCCACCAGCTCCGCCTAGCTCACCACGATCTGAAATAGAAGATTGCATCACATGATGTCATAAACGGCCACTAACGTGCCCAAAACAAATAAAACAGCAACATCGGCACACGCAAGTACGGAAAGGGCACACGCACGCGTGCGGAAACGGCAAACGGCAGATTTGATACTCATTTCTAGTTCACCCATAAGTTGAGCTTCGAATATCGGATTAAGGCGGATGAGATGCCAAATCGAAGCTTAAAGGATGAACAACAACTGTTATGAAGACATCCAGAACTGAAACTGGAGGCTTTAGTCCCAAATGAATCAAACACAATCACTTACGAAATCTGGCCAATGCACAAATGGTCAGTTTTGAGTACGAACTGTTTTCTATGCTACACATGGTCAAAAGAGCTGAAAATTGGCAGTTAGATAGTTCATTCCAAATGGAACAACTTTCATGAAGGTCGGCAATCCAAATTCGGAACGGAAATTGGTCATCAGGACCAAAACAGATTTCTGGTCATTTTCACGGGCAGGCCTTGTTTGCTCGGCTATATCTCAGGTTTTAAAAATCCGATTCATGAAATTCCAAGGGCGTTAGAAAGCTCTGATATAGGGCTATAAGTTTGGTGTTTTGGTCGGAAGCCCAAACAGCTTGTAACTCAGTCAAATGTGAAGCCAAAGTTCCAGCCATAAACTTTCCAAAAACGTACTAGAATCACAAACCGTATTTGACCTCAATATGCGGTAATGGCACCAAATTCACTACGGTTATCGGATGGGGGTGTAAGACCCACCGTTTCGAAGCTATTAAACAGGGCTACAACAATGTAGAAGGTCACTCAGTCCAAATCCTAGCACAATTAGGTCAAATATGCAAAATACTATACCAGAATTTCCAAAACAGGTTTGCAAAACACAGAAAACTGTAATCGGTATATCTCAGTCCATACAAGTCCAAATGCTGAAATTCCAAAGGCATATGATAGCTAGGACATTCAGATACATTTCACCAGAAGACACCAACTTCAAAATCCAAACCAATTCCAATCAAAATGGCCAAATACAAACGCAGTTTTCGCATTCTGTCCAAAGCAGAACAGCTACAGTAATTTCGTCATATCGCATTCTACATTAATCCAAATGACCTGAAATTTTTTAGGCACCTCAAACACATCAATACCTACAACTTTCATGTTTTGAGCAAAGTCAAATTCTGCCTCTAACCCTATGATCCAAAACCGGACAGAATTGGGGATTTAAGAACCCTAGCTTTGCAATTTTCACACCAAATCCAAAATTGGTTGCATTTATCCACATTTCACATCCACTAGAGCCATTATAGTCCATTGCCAATCATCACAAACAACCACACCATCATAATCCAATTAAACCAGAAAAATCATCATAAAATGGAAAACTTCACCAAATCACTCCAAACCAAGATAAAAACCAGAAATTTCAGCACTTTAATCACTAATAAGCATAACTTAAGCTTCATTAAGTGCAAGAGTATGTTAAACCATCACTTACCTAGTATACAAGAGAAGAGGAGTTGTAGACCACCTTAGCTCTTCCAAACAAATCCACAAAACAACTCACAACCACCACTTGAAGATGTTTTATGGAGCAAAATCAAGGTTGGATGGTTGGTTTGATGATTTGGAACAAGATTGAAGTGTTTCTTCTTTGTACTTGGAGCAAGAGAGAGAGAAAGAGAGAGAGGAGAGAGCCGGCCATGGAGTAGGAGGAAATGGTGATTTTTTGGTGAATTTTTGAGATATTTAACCTTTGGTCAAAAAAAAGTCAAAAATATGAATAGTAATTCTTAAGTCTTCTCCAATGAAATGGTGACACTTGTCACCACCATTAATGCATTCTTATCTTCCTTTTCTCTCTCACATCACTCACTTCACACACACTACTTATCTCTTAACACCCGATAAATTTTACACAGTATCCGAAACTTAACCTTATTGGCCGAATTTTTCCGAACTTTTCGCACTTGTGGGTCCCACGTCCGATATACGTTCTTAATTTCTCAAAATCTAACCAATACTAGAAAAATCATCTAAAAACTCTATTTACTCAATAAAAATTATCTGGGGAAATTTCTAATAAAGAAAATGTGGAAAAAAACGGGTTTTCAATCTTAACCGGAACTTAGGGTTTAAGTCTTAATCCCTACTTAGGGTTTTCGAAATACTCCCAAAACCAAACGTTACCGCCTAATTAATGAATATATCAACGTAGAACGAACTGGGGCCTCACAATCTCCCCCACTTAGGACAATTTCGTCCTCGAAATTTCTATGAACGAAATCTATCAAATCTAAAGTAACCAGTAGCCTGTCGGGCAAAACAATGGGTCATAATCAATTCTTGACCACAAGTGGCATTCTCGGTCCATGTTTTGTTCAGCTATTGTTTCCTCCCTTTCTTCTCTTGACTCTCGGCCTCGTTTTGTTCCACAGTTATGACCATGTCCGCGACTATGTCTTCCTTCCACATATATACACACACATATATATATATATAGTTTTCCCTTCTCTCTCTTTTCTTTCCAAAAAGGTACTTTAATGAATGAATGCAGTAAATTGACTACAATAACAAAATCCAACATACCAATTACACAAATAACATATCACACATAACACGCCATATCAAAAGACGGACAAGCAAGTATACAAATACATATCAAGTTGGACAGATAAGCATGTACACAAACACATATACTAACTTTAGGTGGTCGTAATATACGGGCGAACCAAAAGGAAAAGGTGAAGTCGTCCCAGTATCAGACCGTCTGATCTCTCACATCCCTTACTATCCAAACTAGATGTCCGTTGACCTTTTGTACGCATTCTAGTCAGGCAAAGCCTGTTAATGTTTCCAAAATACAAGTCTCAAGTACTTAGTAGCTTGCATCGCCTCAATTCTGGAGTATTCGGGCACAAGAATCCGAAATAAAATAGTTCACATCTCGAGCTGGCCAGTCCCAAGAGTAAACCATCTACAAATCGAACTTCCTACCCGACATACCTATCTATGGTTCTTAGATACCATGAGAAAGATTGAAGACCTATAATACTTCAGGGTTCATAGCTTATGCTCGAACGAGCACTTAATCCTTCATACCTATTCACCACTCAACCCAAGCTCACTCCGCGCGGAGACCACGCGAAGCAGGCTCTAGGTTTTATCCCTCAATTGCTTGACTTTCAAATCAAATAGAATCCCACAGTCCGGCATCCTAAACTTCAAGCCTAGGATACACTACAGGAATCTGAAGCCTAAGCTCTGATACCAACTGTGACGGCCCCACCTCCCCCTGAGGCGAACCAGAGGGTTCGGCGGGCCGCCTGCCCAGCTCGCGCCAGGACTCAAAACTTAAAACAATCAAAGCCAGAAAATTCAAAAGAGTACTATATACAACCCCAAAAGAGTTATAATTACATTCTCCAAAAGTATCGAGTCAAACCACCAAAACAAAAAAACAAACATCCTAACTGTTCAACTATTACAAGCCAATCTTACTATACTAGTATACGAGCCAAAAGTCCCCGCGTCGGCCCCTGCTAAGGAAAACAAAAGGAATGGGGTAAGCTATATGCTTAGTAAGTAAACAGGGGCGAAAGCATAAATTTCACGTAACAGTTACACAATAAGAGTAAAGCAAAAGCAGAAAAGTAACATCACATAATAAGGATACAGGTGGCTCCAAAGCCAACTCATGTGCCATGCGTGATCTCCTGCCGACACTCCGTCGACCGCAAATAATAGTCCGTAGAACTTCACTTGTACACCCACCGACACCTTATCACCCTCACTGGCCAGTCACCTCACAAACTTGCCCGGGCGAACGAAATCACAAACTTGAGCTTGAGTCACAAGCTCGGGTCACAAACTTGGTCACCTTCTCGGTGAACCGGATTCACAAAATTGGTTCATAACATGAACCTACAAACTTGGTGACCTCAGACCAAGTTGGACTGACTTCGACCAAGCCCTAACCGGCTCGAATAGTCCAACTAGGTCAAGAGTTCGCCCCAAACCCACAAACTTCACAAAATTATTCAAAATCACAAACTTTGCAAACTTCACAAACTTTATTCGAAAGTCGCCCCGAGCCACAAGCTCAAGGGTTTTGGTTCCAAAAGGTTCATATACATATGGCAAGTACAATTATACATTCAAATTAGGGTTTAAGTCGAGTGCGATAAAGTACACCCTCGCCTAAGTGCCCTTTTCACATATCTCAAACACATAGCAAAGAAAACACACCAAACTGGCCTGAATACTTACACAAAGTACAAAAGTAGTACAAACGTGAAAATCACTTCGTGCGTGTTCGCTAGTAGGGCCCACCAGCTCCGCCTAGCTCACCACGATCTGAAATAGAAGATTGCATCACATGATGTCATAAACGGCCACTAACGTGCCCAAAACAAATAAAACAGCAACATCGGCACACGCAAGTACGGAAAGGGCACACGCACGCGTGCGGAAACGGCAAACGGCAGATTTGATACTCATTTCTAGTTCACCCATAAGTTGAGCTTCGAATATCGGATTAAGGCGGATGAGATGCCAAATCGAAGCTTAAAGGATGAACAACAACTGTTATGAAGACATCCAGAACTGAAACTGGAGGCTTTAGTCCCAAATGAACCAAACACAATCACTTACGAAATCTGGCCAATGCACAAATGGTCAGTTTTGAGTACGAACTGTTTTCTATGCTACACATGGTCAAAAGAGCTGAAAATTGGCAGTTAGATAGTTCATTCCAAATGGAACAACTTTCATGAAGGTCGGCAATCCAAATTCGGAACGGAAATTGGTCATCAGGACCAAAACAGATTTCTGGTCATTTTCACGGGCAGGCCTTGTTTGCTCGGCTATATCTCAGGTTTTAAAAATCCGATTCATGAAATTCCAAGGGCGTTAGAAAGCTCTGATATAGGGCTATAAGTTTGGTGTTTTGGTCGGAAGCCCAAACAGCTTGTAACTCAGTCAAATGTGAAGCCAAAGTTCCAGCCATAAACTTTCCAAAAACGTACTAGAATCACAAACCGTATTTGACCTCAATATGCGGTAATGGCACCAAATTCACTACGGTTATCGGATGGGGGTGTAAGACCCACCGTTTCGAAGCTATTAAACAGGGATACAACAATGTAGAAGGTCACTCAGTCCAAATCCTAGCACAATTAGGTCAAATATGCAAAATACTATACCAGAATTTCCAAAACAGGTTTGCAAAACACAGAAAACTGTAATCGGTATATCTCAGTCCATACAAGTCCAAATGCTGAAATTCCAAAGGCATATGATAGCTAGGACATTCAGATACATTTCACCAGAAGACACCAACTTCAAAATCCAAACCAATTCCAATCAAAATGGCCAAATACAAACGCAGTTTTCGCATTCTGTCCAAAGCAGAACAGCTACAGTAATTTCGTCATATCGCATTCTACATTAATCCAAATGACCTGAAATTTTTTAGGCACCTCAAACACATCAATACCTACAACTTTCATGTTTTGAGCAAAGTCAAATTCTGCCTCTAACCCTATGATCCAAAACCGGACAGAATTGGGGATTTAAGAACCCTAGCTTTGCAATTTTCACACCAAATCCAAAATTGGTTGCATTTATCCACATTTCACATCCACTAGAGCCATTATAGTCCATTGCCAATCATCACAAACAACCACACCATCATAATCCAATTAAACCAGAAAAATCATCATAAAATGGAAAACTTCACCAAATCACTCCAAACCAAGATAAAAACCAGAAATTTCAGCACTTTAATCACTAATAAGCATAACTTAAGCTTCATTAAGTGCAAGAGTATGTTAAACCATCACTTACCTAGTATACAAGAGAAGAGGAGTTGTAGACCACCTTAGCTCTTCCAAACAAATCCACAAAACAACTCACAACCACCACTTGAAGATGTTTTATGGAGCAAAATCAAGGTTGGATGGTTGGTTTGATGATTTGGAACAAGATTGAAGTGTTTCTTCTTTGTACTTGGAGCAAGAGAGAGAGAAAGAGAGAGAGGAGAGAGCCGGCCATGGAGTAGGAGGAAATGGTGATTTTTTGGTGAATTTTTGAGATATTTAACCTTTGGTCAAAAAAAAGTCAAAAATATGAATAGTAATTCTTAAGTCTTCTCCAATGAAATGGTGACACTTGTCACCACCATTAATGCATTCTTATCTTCCTTTTCTCTCTCACATCACTCACTTCACACACACTACTTATCTCTTAACACCCGATAAATTTTACACAGTATCCGAAACTTAACCTTATTGGCCGAATTTTTCCGAACTTTTCGCACTTGTGGGTCCCACGTCCGATATACGTTCTTAATTTCTCAAAATCTAACCAATACTAGAAAAATCATCTAAAAACTCTATTTACTCAATAAAAATTATCTGGGGAAATTTCTAATAAAGAAAATGTGGAAAAAAACGGGTTTTCAATCTTAACCGGAACTTAGGGTTTAAGTCTTAATCCCTACTTAGGGTTTTCGAAATACTCCCAAAACCAAACGTTACCGCCTAATTAATGAATATATCAACGTAGAACGAACTGGGGCCTCACAATCTCCCCCACTTAGGACAATTTCGTCCTCGAAATTTCTATGAACGAAATCTATCAAATCTAAAGTAACCAGTAGCCTGTCGGGCAAAACAATGGGTCATAATCAATTCTTGACCACAAGTGGCATTCTCGGTCCATGTTTTGTTCAGCTATTGTTTCCTCCCTTTCTTCTCTTGACTCTCGGCCTCGTTTTGTTCCACAGTTATGACCATGTCCGCGACTATGTCTTCCTTCCACATATATACACACATATATATATATATATAGTTTTCCCTTCTCTCTCTTTTCTTTCCAAAAAGGTACTTTAATGAATGAATGCAGTAAATTGACTACAATAACAAAATCCAACATACCAATTACACAAATAACATATCACACATAACACGCCATATCAAAAGACGGACAAGCAAGTATACAAATACATATCAAGTTGGACAGATAAGCATGTACACAAACACATATACTAACTTTAGGTGGTCGTAATATACGGGCGAACCAAAAGGAAAAGGTGAAGTCGTCCCAGTATCAGACCGTCTGATCTCTCACATCCCTTACTATCCAAACTAGATGTCCGTTGACCTTTTGTACGCATTCTAGTCAGGCAAAGCCTGTTAATGTTTCCAAAATACAAGTCTCAAGTACTTAGTAGCTTGCATCGCCTCAATTCTGGAGTATTCGGGCACAAGAATCCGAAATAAAATAGTTCACATCTCGAGCTGGCCAGTCCCAAGAGTAAACCATCTACAAATCGAACTTCCTACCCGACATACCTATCTATGGTTCTTAGATACCATGAGAAAGATTGAAGACCTATAATACTTCAGGGTTCATAGCTTATGCTCGAACGAGCACTTAATCCTTCATACCTATTCACCACTCAACCCAAGCTCACTCCGCGCGGAGACCACGCGAAGCAGGCTCTAGGTTTTATCCCTCAATTGCTTGACTTTCAAATCAAATAGAATCCCACAGTCCGGCATCCTAAACTTCAAGCCTAGGATACACTACAGGAATCTGAAGCCTAAGCTCTGATACCAACTGTGACGGCCCCACCTCCCCCTGAGGCGAACCAGAGGGTTCGGCGGGCCGCCTGCCCAGCTCGCGCCAGGACTCAAAACTTAAAACAATCAAAGCCAGAAAATTCAAAAGAGTACTATATACAACCCCAAAAGAGTTATAATTACATTCTCCAAAAGTATCGAGTCAAACCACCAAAACAAAAAAACAAACATCCTAACTGTTCAACTATTACAAGCCAATCTTACTATACTAGTATACGAGCCAAAAGTCCCCGCGTCGGCCCCTGCTAAGGAAAACAAAAGGAATGGGGTAAGCTATATGCTTAGTAAGTAAACAGGGGCGAAAGCATAAATTTCACGTAACAGTTACACAATAAGAGTAAAGCAAAAGCAGAAAAGTAACATCACATAATAAGGATACAGGTGGCTCCAAAGCCAACTCATGTGCCATGCGTGATCTCCTGCCGACACTCCGTCGACCGCAAATAATAGTCCGTAGAACTTCACTTGTACACCCACCGACACCTTATCACCCTCACTGGCCAGTCACCTCACAAACTTGCCCGGGCGAACGAAATCACAAACTTGAGCTTGAGTCACAAGCTCGGGTCACAAACTTGGTCACCTTCTCGGTGAACCGGATTCACAAAATTGGTTCATAACATGAACCTACAAACTTGGTGACCTCAGACCAAGTTGGACTGACTTCGACCAAGCCCTAACCGGCTCGAATAGTCCAACTAGGTCAAGAGTTCGCCCCAAACCCACAAACTTCACAAAATTATTCAAAATCACAAACTTTGCAAACTTCACAAACTTTATTCGAAAGTCGCCCCGAGCCACAAGCTCAAGGGTTTTGGTTCCAAAAGGTTCATATACATATGGCAAGTACAATTATACATTCAAATTAGGGTTTAAGTCGAGTGCGATAAAGTACACCCTCGCCTAAGTGCCCTTTTCACATATCTCAAACACATAGCAAAGAAAACACACCAAACTGGCCTGAATACTTACACAAAGTACAAAAGTAGTACAAACGTGAAAATCACTTCGTGCGTGTTCGCTAGTAGGGCCCACCAGCTCCGCCTAGCTCACCACGATCTGAAATAGAAGATTGCATCACATGATGTCATAAACGGCCACTAACGTGCCCAAAACAAATAAAACAGCAACATCGGCACACGCAAGTACGGAAAGGGCACACGCACGCGTGCGGAAACGGCAAACGGCAGATTTGATACTCATTTCTAGTTCACCCATAAGTTGAGCTTCGAATATCGGATTAAGGCGGATGAGATGCCAAATCGAAGCTTAAAGGATGAACAACAACTGTTATGAAGACATCCAGAACTGAAACTGGAGGCTTTAGTCCCAAATGAACCAAACACAATCACTTACGAAATCTGGCCAATGCACAAATGGTCAGTTTTGAGTACGAACTGTTTTCTATGCTACACATGGTCAAAAGAGCTGAAAATTGGCAGTTAGATAGTTCATTCCAAATGGAACAACTTTCATGAAGGTCGGCAATCCAAATTCGGAACGGAAATTGGTCATCAGGACCAAAACAGATTTCTGGTCATTTTCACGGGCAGGCCTTGTTTGCTCGGCTATATCTCAGGTTTTAAAAATCCGATTCATGAAATTCCAAGGGCGTTAGAAAGCTCTGATATAGGGCTATAAGTTTGGTGTTTTGGTCGGAAGCCCAAACAGCTTGTAACTCAGTCAAATGTGAAGCCAAAGTTCCAGCCATAAACTTTCCAAAAACGTACTAGAATCACAAACCGTATTTGACCTCAATATGCGGTAATGGCACCAAATTCACTACGGTTATCGGATGGGGGTGTAAGACCCACCGTTTCGAAGCTATTAAACAGGGATACAACAATGTAGAAGGTCACTCAGTCCAAATCCTAGCACAATTAGGTCAAATATGCAAAATACTATACCAGAATTTCCAAAACAGGTTTGCAAAACACAGAAAACTGTAATCGGTATATCTCAGTCCATACAAGTCCAAATGCTGAAATTCCAAAGGCATATGATAGCTAGGACATTCAGATACATTTCACCAGAAGACACCAACTTCAAAATCCAAACCAATTCCAATCAAAATGGCCAAATACAAACGCAGTTTTCGCATTCTGTCCAAAGCAGAACAGCTACAGTAATTTCGTCATATCGCATTCTACATTAATCCAAATGACCTGAAATTTTTTAGGCACCTCAAACACATCAATACCTACAACTTTCATGTTTTGAGCAAAGTCAAATTCTGCCTCTAACCCTATGATCCAAAACCGGACAGAATTGGGGATTTAAGAACCCTAGCTTTGCAATTTTCACACCAAATCCAAAATTGGTTGCATTTATCCACATTTCACATCCACTAGAGCCATTATAGTCCATTGCCAATCATCACAAACAACCACACCATCATAATCCAATTAAACCAGAAAAATCATCATAAAATGGAAAACTTCACCAAATCACTCCAAACCAAGATAAAAACCAGAAATTTCAGCACTTTAATCACTAATAAGCATAACTTAAGCTTCATTAAGTGCAAGAGTATGTTAAACCATCACTTACCTAGTATACAAGAGAAGAGGAGTTGTAGACCACCTTAGCTCTTCCAAACAAATCCACAAAACAACTCACAACCACCACTTGAAGATGTTTTATGGAGCAAAATCAAGGTTGGATGGTTGGTTTGATGATTTGGAACAAGATTGAAGTGTTTCTTCTTTGTACTTGGAGCAAGAGAGAGAGAAAGAGAGAGAGGAGAGAGCCGGCCATGGAGTAGGAGGAAATGGTGATTTTTTGGTGAATTTTTGAGATATTTAACCTTTGGTCAAAAAAAAGGCAAAAATATGAATAGTAATTCTTAAGTCTTCTCCAATGAAATGGTGACACTTGTCACCACCATTAATGCATTCTTATCTTCCTTTTCTCTCTCACATCACTCACTTCACACACACTACTTATCTCTTAACACCCGATAAATTTTACACAGTATCCGAAACTTAACCTTATTGGCCGAATTTTTCCGAACTTTTCGCACTTGTGGGTCCCACGTCCGATATACGTTCTTAATTTCTCAAAATCTAACCAATACTAGAAAAATCATCTAAAACTCTATTTACTCAATAAAAATTATCTGGGGAAATTTCTAATAAAGAAAATGTGGAAAAAAACGGGTTTTCAATCTTAACCGGAACTTAGGGTTTAAGTCTTAATCCCTACTTAGGGTTTTCGAAATACTCCCAAAACCAAACGTTACCGCCTAATTAATGAATATATCAACGTAGAACGAACTGGGGCCTCACAGAAGCAATCCCTAAAACCGAACAATTCGATCCAATCTCAACCCAACTCACAAGAATCCAACACTCTAGTCATTTGGACAGCATTTCCCCTAAAATTTCAGCTTTCCAACCTACAAGACAACCATTAAATTGTATCCAAAACAACCACAAGTACCCAAACAATTCATAGGCCATTCAATATACTTCATTAGGGTCACAATAGCCCTCAATTATAGCCAATTAGAAGCTCAACAATCAACCATAGAAAAACCCCCAATTTGAAACCCTAAATCTGAAATTTTCCGCACAAGCGGAAATTTCCCGTAATTACCCGCAATTAATGCACAAGAGAGCTATAAACACCATTTAGAACCACCAATTCAAGCTCAATCATATCCATCATAGGAAAACAGAAAAATTCCAAGAAAAATCAGAAAATTAGAAAACTTCACTCCAATCCACCAAATCTTCCGTAAAATCGCATAAATAGCTACTATAAGGCACCAATTGGCCAAAATTAGAAACAATAGATGAGTTCCAAGCAAGATACCTTAGTTCTTCAAGAAAGGTTGAAGCTTATGAGGTTTTCTTCCAAAATAACACCACCAAGTTCTTCAAACACCCTTAGCAAGATGATTTTATGGACTAATTCAAGAAATAATCGGTTAGTTTTCAAGATTTGGCAAGGATTTGAAGATGAAAGGTTGCAGAATTTTTTTCCTTTGCTCCCAAGAATTTTCGGGCAAGACAAGTGAAGAATGAAGACATCTTGGTCAAAATTGAACTTTAAGTAAAGTAAGGAAAGTTTAGTCAAAAGTTAGGTAAGCTTGGTCCAACCAAAATTGGACACTTGGCACTTTGTTTTGCTAGAGTTATCTTCATGTCCCTCATAGCTAATCCATCTAGGTAACCTCCAACTATCTCCTAATACCTAATCATAAAATCCCTTTATGCAAAAATTTAACCTAATCGGCCGAATTTCTCTCACTTAATGCACTAGCGGGTCCCACGTCCAAAATACGTTCCAAATTTCTCACGAACTACCTTATACTAGAAAAATGATTTAAAAACTATATTTACTGATAAAATGTTGATAAAAGTAATATAATAAAGAAAATACAAGAAAACGGTGCACAGGAATAAAATAATAAA
Organism: Coffea arabica; assembly: GCF_036785885.1. Classification (NCBI taxonomy): domain Eukaryota; kingdom Viridiplantae; phylum Streptophyta; class Magnoliopsida; order Gentianales; family Rubiaceae; genus Coffea; species Coffea arabica. The sequence continues at coordinate 24,648,359 of NC_092316.1, forward strand.
TAAATAAATTTTTTTTTTCTTTTATGGGTTCTCACAAGGATGGATCAATTAGGATTCTAACTGATGTCCGATATGTGCCATAATTGAAAAAGAACCTCATTTCTGTGGGAGTACTAGAATCAATGGGTTACAAGGTGTCGGCATATAATAGAGTGATGAAAATCATTTCAGGTGCATTGGTGCTGGTGAAAGGAATCTGACAAAATAATAACTTGTATTACTATCAAGGTAATACAGTTGTTGGAGTAGCGGCAGTGGCTTCCAGTGATGATCGAGAATTGAAAGTAACCAGATTATGGCATATGCGCTTAGGGCATATCGGAGAAAAATCCTTGAATCTTCTGATGAATCAAGGACTATTGAAAGGAACCAGTGTTTGCAAGTTAAATTTTTGCGAGCATTGTGTCAAAAGGAAGCAAACAAGGGTAAAATTTGGTATTGCAATTCACGATACCAAGGGTATTTTGGATTATGTGCACTCTGATGTGTGGGAACCTTCCAAAACAACTTCTCTGGGAGGCAAAAATTATTTTGTTACCTTTGTCGATGACTTCTCTCAAAGAGTATGGGTGTATACTGTGACGACCCCACTTCTCCCAAGGGCGAACCCAAGGGTATCGGCGGGCCGCCTGCCTAGCTCGCGCCAGGACTCAAAACTTAAAGCAATAAAACGAGATGGATCGAAAGAGCACTATATACAATATATACAATCCCAAAAGTTATATTTACATCTTCAAAAGTCTCGAGTCAAACCACTCTAATACACTATAACCACAACCAACAGAAGATAGACCCTAAGAAGGGTTCTTATACAAACCACCAAAACAAAAACAAACATTCTAACTGATCAACTATTACAAGCCAATCTAACTATACTAGTGTACGAGCCAAAAGTCCCCGCGTCGGCCCCTGCTAAGGAAAACAAAAGGAAAGGGGTAAGCTATATGCTTAGTAAGTAAACAGGGGCGAAAGCATAAATTTCACATAACAGTTACACAGTAAGAGTAAAGCAAAAGCAGAAAAGTAACATCACATAATAAGGATACAGGTGGCTCCAAAGCCAATTCATATGCCATGCGTGATCTCCTGCCGACACTCCATCGACCACACTCAATGGTCCGTAGAACTTCACTTGTACACCCACCGACACCTTATCACCCTCACTGGCCAATCACCTCACAAACTTGCCCGAGCGAACGAAATCACAAACTTGAGCTTGAGTCACAAGCTCGGGTCACAAACTTGGTCACCTTCTCGGTGAACCGGATTCACAAAATTGGTTCATAACATGAACCTACAAACTTGGTGACCTCAGACTAAGTTGGACTAACTTCGACCAAGCCCTAACCGGCTCGAATAGTCCAAACAGATCTTAGATCGGGCCCACGAACTCACAAACTTTGTAAACTTCACAAACTTTACTCGAAAGTCGCCCCGAGCCACAAGCTCAAGGGTTTTGGTTCCAAAAGGTTCATATACATATGCCAAGTACAATTATACATTCAAATTAGGGTTTAGGTCGAGTGCAATAAAGTACACCCTCGCCTAAGTACCCTTTTCACATATCTCAAACACATAGCAAAGAAAACACACCAAACTGGCCTGAATACTTACTCAGAAACTGAAATAGCAAAAGTACAAAGTCGGATCGAAATGAACAGCTAGTAGTGGGCCCCACCAGTTCCGCCCAACTCACCACCGTCTGAAATAGAAGATTGTGTCACATAATATCGCAAACGGCTACTATCGTGCCTAAAACAAGCAAAACGGCAAAACGACACGCGCGCACGTAAATATGATGAACGGAAACGGAAACGGCCGTTAGCGGAAATGGCAAATTTGACACTCATTTCTAGTTTACTCATAAGTTGAGCTGCGAATATCGGATTAAGGCGTATGGGATGCCATATCGAAGCTTAAAGGATGAACAACAACTGTTATGAAGACATCCAGAACTGAAACAGGAGGTTTCAGTCCCAAATGAACCAAACACAATCACTTACGAAATCTGGCCAATGCACAAATGGTCAGTTTTGAGTGCAAACTGTTTTCTATGCTACACATGGTCAAAAGAGCTGAAAATTGGCAGTTAGATAGTTCATTCCAAATGGAACAACTTTCATGAAGGTCGGTAATCCAAATTCGGAACGGAAATTGGTCATCAGGACCAAAACAGATCTGACCAGAAAATGGTCATCTTCACGGCCAGGCCTTATTTGCTCGGCTATATCTCAGGTTTTATAAATCCGATTCATGAAATTACAAGGGTGTTAGAAAGCTCTGATATAAGGCTATAAGTTTGGTGTTTTGGTCACAAGCCCAAACAGTTTGTAACCCAGTCAAATGTGAAGCCAAAGTTCCAGTCGTAAACTTTCCAAAAACGTAACAGAATTTGACGGTCAAAACAGGTCTGAGTATTTCGTTTATAGCTCAGGATATACTAATCCGTTTAACCTGAAAATTTACAGGAAAATCCAGGACTTAAGGGGCTACAATGTTGAAGAAGGAAACTTTGTCCAATTTTGAATGTAACAAGGTCAAAAAAGCAAGACACTATACCAGAATCGCAAAACAGGATCACAAACCGTATTTGGCCTCAATATGCGGTAATGGCACCAAATTCACTACGGTTATCGAATGGGGGTGTAAGACTCACCGTTTCGAAGCTAAGAAATAGGGCTATAACAATGTAGAAGGCCACTCAGTCCAAATCCTAGCACAACTAGGTCAAATATGCATAATACGAAACCAGAATTACCAAAACAGGTTTGCAAATCACATAATGCTGTAATGAGTCCAACTCAGTCTATACAAGTCCAAATGCATTGATTCCAAAGGCATATGGTAGCTAAAACATTCCTCTATATTTCATCAGAAGACACCAACATCTAAAACCAAAGCAATTCCAGTCAAAATGGCCAATTACAAGTGCAGTTTTCGCATTCTGATCAACCCAGAACAGCAACAGTAAAATCGACATATCTCACTCTACACTAATCCAAATGACCTGAAATTTTACAGGCACCTCAAACACATCAATACCTACAACTTTTATGTTTTAAGCAAAGTCCAATTCGGCCTCTAACCCTATGATCCAAAACCGGACAGAATTAGGGGTTTTGAAACCCTAACATTTCACATTTCAATCCAAATCCAAAATTGGTTGCAATTATCAACAATTCACATCCACTAGAGTCATAACCCCTCATTATCAACCATCATAAACAACCACAACACCATGATCACAATAAACCAGAAAATTCCTCAAAAAAAATTAAAAACTTCACTAAATCACTTCAAATCAAGAAATAAATCACAAAAGGCTTCACTATCACTACCATTAGGCACAATTTAAGCATCATTAGGTGTAAGGGAATAGTCAATCATCACTTACCTAAGAAACAAGAGAAGAGGAGTTGTAGACCACCTTAGCTCTTCCAAAAACTTCACCAAACTCACCACCAACACCAAATGGAAAAGTTGTATGGAATGGAAACTAGTTTATGTGATTGATTTGGATGATTTGAGCTAGAGGAAAGCTTGAAGATTGAAGAAGTTTTCTTCCTTCTTGGCAAGAGAGAGAGCCGGCCACAAGGTGAAAGAAAATGGTGATTTTTTTGTGAAATTTTAGATATTTAACCAATTTTGGTCAAAAGTCAAAAAAGGTGAATAGTGTTCTTAAGTCAAAACCAATCACCAAGTGACACGTGGCACTTCATAAATGCACTCCTATCCTTTCTTTTCTCTCTCACATCAATCATTTCACACACTCCACTTATCTCTTAACACCCGATAAATTTTACACAGTATCCGAAATTTAACCTAATTGGCCGAATTTTTCCGAACTTTTCGCACTAGTGGGTCCCACGTCCAATATACGTTCTTATTTTCTCAAAATCTAACCGATACTAGAAAAATCATCTAAAAACTCTATTTACTCATAAAAATTATCTGGGGAACTTTTCTAATAAAGAAAATGTGGAAAAAGGCGGGCGATAACTAAAACTCCACTTAAGCTTTCTAATATAGTAACACTAGAGGTTTGCTAATCATTCAAACTTACTAAACCTTGGTAATTAAAACAAATCCTATATTTACCTATGTCAAGGCACACACTAGAATACCGAATATAAACTATAGCTTGAACCTTATAATCATAATACGTAAACTAGGATTTTCAAGCTCAACCGAATTAGGGTTTCCTTCCTAGTCATAAAACCCTGATTTTTTTCTATACCGAATATCAAATAACCCTAATATCGATTTGCGAACGGACTGGGGCCTCACATATACTATGAAGGCGAAAAGTGAAGCATTGAAAATTTTCATCAAGTGGAAAAAGTGGTGGAAACTCAAACAGAAAGCAAAATCAAACGCCTTCGAATAGACAACGGAGGTGAATACAATAGTGATTCGTTCATGGAGGTCTGTGAAAATAAAGGCATTGTTCGGCACTTTACAGTCGGAGATATACCACAGCAGAACGAGGTGGTAGAGCATATAAACCAAACATTAGTGGAGAAAGTTCGATGTATGTTGTCCAATGCTCGGTTGGGCAAATAATTTTGGGTTGAGACTTTAGCATATCCAAATCACCTCGTTAATCGCTTACCATCAACTGCTATTGGCGACAAAACGCTATTAGAGAAATGGTCGGAAAAACCTGCTACAGATTATGATTCCTTACATGTGTTTGGTTCTACTGCATATTATCATGTTAAAAAATCAAAATTGGATCCAAGGGCAAAGAAGGCGCTCTTTATGGGGATCACGACAGGCATTAAAGGTTATCACCTTTGGTGTCCCGAGATGAAGAAGATAGTTTTCAGCAGGGATGTCACCTTTGATGAATCTACCATGTTAACAAAGGTAGATGTACAGCAAAATGATGGTACTCCCCAACAGGTGGAGAGCACTCTTAAACAGGTGGAGTTTAAAAGAAGCATTATCAGACCAGCAGTGGATATAGGAGCAGATGAAAGGAGTCCTATGATAGAAGAAGAATCAACTGAAGAAGATGTTCTAGTTGAAGAACTTCTACAGCAACATGAATCAATTGCAACCAGTAGACCAAAGAGGACAATCAAAAACCTGCTCGTTTTGCTGATATGATGGCCTATGCATCCCTAACCATAAATGATGATATTCCTGCCACTTTCAATGAAGCAGCTCAAAGTTCGGATAAAGAAAAGTGGAGGATTGCAATGGATGAAGAAGTATTTTCCCTTCATAAGAATCAAACATGGAGGCTAACCAGTCTTCCAAAGAGAAAGAAGGCAATCGGATGCAAGTGGGTATATGCAAAGAAGAAAGGATTTCCTGACAAGTCTGGTGTTTGCTACAAAGCAAAATTGGTGGCTAAAGGCTACGTTCAGAAGGAGGGAATTGATTACAGCAAAGTGTTTTCTCTAGTTATGAAACATTCCTCCATTAGAATTTTATTGGCTTTGGTAGCACAATTGGATCTGGAACTTGTCCAATTAGATGTAAAAATTGCTTTTTTCCATGGTAATTTGGAAGAGGAAATCTACATGATTCAGCCAGAAAGATTCAAAGTTGCTAGTAAAGAAAAGATGGTGTGCAAGTTGGACAAATCGTTGTAGACACCAAATTTTGAATAATTTTATGTGGCATCTATTTCATGATTTTCATTTTAGATTGCTTGCGTTCGTTGTTTACTTTTAGTTTTAATTTTTAGTTTTAGCTTTTAAGTTTAGAATTAGCGTAGAGTTTTTAGAAAAAAGAAAAGGAAAACATCAAAAATATGTTGTTTTTATTCAATGCTTTCTTGAAAAGAAAAATTCAAAAAAATAGGTTTTAGTTGGATTGGAAAAATGAAAAAAAGAGAAAGAGAAAAAGGAAAATTTGCTCACAAAAATATGTTTATTTTTTTAAATTCATTCTTTGGGCACTTTAGTTTTTTTTTATCAAGTTATTTTGAGAAAAAGAAAATGATGAAAAATGGCCATTTTTGTTTAGCTTTTGTTTGTTTAAAATTATTTTTGTTTTGTTATTATTATTATTACTTGGTTTGTGCAATTTTGTTATTATTATTGTTTTTTACTTTATTTTACCATTTCATCTATTAATTTGAAAAAAAAAAGAAAAAAGTTCGCGGCAGGCAGGCCGCGTTCTTTTTGCAGCTTGCCAAGGGCATTTTCATGCGTGCCATGAAGGGGCAGGATGAAGGCTAGCCTCTAGCCTTCATCCTCGCCATTCAAGGAAGGGTTTTAGGGGATTGGGAGATGGTACAAAAAGAAAAAAAGACATCAGTCGCAAAGAGAGCTTCATCGGGGGAAGGAGGATCGAAGAGGGTTTTGGGAGAAAAGAAAACCACCGAGAGCAAGGAGAATCAACGGGGGGAGAGGTTTTAGAAAGCAACAAAAAAGGAAGCTAGGGAGAAGCTGGTGACGTTGGGGATGGCTAGAAGGAACCAACGAGAGCATTAACGGGCTAAGAGGGAACCGAGAGGAGAGGATCGACGGGCAAACAGAAAAACTAAGAGAGGGACGTGAGTTTGAGAGATGAAAGACAGAAGAACTGGGAGTGAAGTTGAGAAGAGAAGAATCCGGTGTCATCTGGGACTGCCGCCACCTGCTGGAATCAACCACCGCTGCTGCTTGTTGCCGACCGTCACTGCCTTCACCGAGAGAAGGCATCGTCACTGTAAGTTGCGTTTTCTTTACCGAATTTTGTCTTTCATTTGTGAGTTGGAAACCCCAGATTTTAATGGTTGTATGCTGGGATTTTGGGGGGGGTATATGGGACAAAGATGATGATTCGGTTTTCAAAATTCATAGTAGAAATTCTGCTGCAGTTTTATCCATTTGACTGGGTCGCATTCTTCCTCTTTTGTTTGCTGATTTTGTTGTCGATTGAACCGTCTTGGGTTAGTTTTTTTTAGTCTAGAAATGTCCAGTCAAAGCCCTTCTAGAAAAATGGAGTCTTGCTTGAATCTGTTCTTTGAGGTCGTTGGTTTCCCGTGAGAGTGGGCAGCAAACCACTCATGGGCTCTTACACGTTGTTCACTCTCGTTCGTTTCATTCCCTTCATGATTTCCTTTGTTTCATGCCTTTCCAAATTTACCTGCTGGATGCTGAGACTCTTTTGATAGATGTGAGTCATGCCCAGAACGTGTACAACAAATAAAAAGTTTGCTGGTCTGTACTTGTGCTTGCTGATGTTTTCGTTTCTTTGTGGGTTATGTACATGTCCGCATTTCTGCCCATATTGTCCTCCTTGTTTGCGTTGTGCTTGAGATGTCACAAGTCTGTCTAGGGTCTCAAGGCCTTCTCATTTGTTGCATGAAACCGTGAGTTCCATGATTAGCTGGAACCATTTTTGTCAAGAGGCTGCACTACGGTTGCATCTCATGAAGTCCGCATTTCCTAAAGCTGTTTTGTAGTTGTCATTTAGAGCTTTCTATAAATTACTTCTTGTCAGGGGGTTTTGCCATGTTTATTGACTATAGTTGGATCAAAGTCTTACATGACTCTGCCGAAAGTTTCATGGGGTTGCATAATTTATTTGTTTGAAATTGCAGCAAGTTTCACTCTCGGTTTGGCTGAAAATTTTCATTCATAGGCAATGGCTTCAGTTTCATTTATTCATTGGAGTGTTAAATGCTTTAATTGGAGATGATTAGAAGGTTTTGTATGAACTTTGTTCGCCAAAAGTTTGCACCCAATGGTAGAAGCTTGTGGACAAATATTGCAGAAAATTTCCCCAGTTGCTAAATCTGTTTCGTAGCAGAAAGCTGGATACGTTGCTTGCATATTGGGAACACTTAGTTACTTCTTTTCCTGTTTGTTCATCCGAGAATCTGAGCTATACTTGCTATGGATGTTGAGTCTTTTATTTCGTTCTTGATTGTAAGATGACAAATGATTAAGTTAGTTTGGCTTGCTTTTCGGTATGAGTGTATCCTGGCTAAATGAAGAGAGTTGCAGAGATTGTGTTGGCTGGAAATGGAAATTGCAGAAATGCATGAGTTTCTTTGCATCTTTGGCATGAGGTTCCTTTATGTTTTTTTTTGCTTGTTTAGGTGTTAAGATTCTATACTCGTTTGTTTGGTCTAGAGTTTGATGTTTGGTGGGTGAAGTTCTCCTCAAAATTGAACCTGCGAATGGAACTTTGTGTTTGGAGTTTGAATTTGCAGCAGAAAAATGGAAATGAAATCTGTTTTGCCGAGAGCCTAGTCTGCATTCTTGTTTGCATGAAAATCTTCCTCACTTTGTTTTCTGCCATTTCCTTTTATGCATGATAAGTTTAACAAGAACATGAGGTTAGGTTTTAGTTTGAGATGATTGTGTGAATGTACGGGCAAAGTTTTTGAAGTTGAGAGTATAAGAATTGTTGCAGAAATCTGTCTTCCTGCGATACATTGCATTGCATGCATGAAATAACTTTTAAAATTTGCACTTTAACCCCCCAAGTCCTCTTTTATTGCACTATGACCCAATCAATTAGAGAATTTCATCATTTTGGTCCTTGTTAATTTTAATTTGTGCAACTTCATTGCTTGTTTGCTTCAATTAACTACTATGCTTAGTTTAAATTGCACTTAAGTTATGACTGTAGGGACTTTATGGCTAAGTGAGCTTTGTTTTGCCCCTTTCTTTTAATTTTTCTTAAATAAAGTGGTGCCTTGACCTTTTTATTATTTTGGAGGGTAATTGAATAATTTCACTTCATTGGGGCGTCAATTCAAGGGAGGTACACTCTATCCCTCATTTGCACTTCATTTGCCCCTACGTGCTCCTATGTGTTATGTGGATATGCATGTCTACTTCGCTTTCCTTGCCTTATCTAAATTTCTTTCAATTAGTCCATTTACTTTTTCGCCTTTATTTATGTTTTCATGGGGTATGTGTACACCTCTTGGCTTGTAATAGATAGGGCTCGGAGAGCATCTGGTCCACTTCCCCTTCCCTTTGGTTGTTTGCTTTAGTTGCTACGTGTTAATTTGCTTTGTTAGGGCTTTGCATCTAGTCGAGCATGCTAAATGCTATGTGCTATGTGTTTACGAGTGTTTTGGCATGTCTACTTGCTTTCATAGCCATGAATGAATGGAACGGATGAATGTACGCTTCCGCTAGTCCAACGCTAGTCGGAATTCATAGAATGGGCTAGTCCAACGCTAGACCCTTAGGGATTTCCCCTCATTAGCATATCATTTGCTTGTTCACCACATATCATGCATTTTTCTTAGTTTTATCACTTGGCATGCTCCTCGAACCCCCTTTCCCTTCATTTCAAGATTTTTGCATATCATGATAGTTGTAGGGTCCATTTGCTTGAGGGTACCCTTCTGATAAGGGAAACGAGCGAGTGTGGCTACTCGATGGCCTTAGCACGCTAGTTTTGCCTTCTAATCAAAGGGTAAATCAAAGTCGAAAGTTAGGAGTCAACCCCCGTACCCGTCTTGCTTGCATTCCCTAGGCTCATGCATTCTACATGCACTCTATCATTCTATACCCTCATTACACTTTTATTTTCTCCTCCTATTTTCACACATGCACCTTCATATCCCTTCACTTGCACACAAACACTTGGAATTTTCATACAATTGCACACGTGCACCTTTTCATACATTTGCACACAAACACTTGGATTTTTAATTTCTTTCATACACTTACACACTTGCACATTTGAGTCTCATTTGCATTAATCGACCTCTATGGGGTTTTCCTTTGTTGGCCGCCACAATTCATGTGGTTTGGGACCAAAAGCCTCACGAGAGACATCGTAGAATTTAGGATTGCATTTTTCTTTCCGTTTTGCATTCATATAGTCATATCCAACGTGCGAACATATATTGGGTAGAAAATTAGGAAAGGTAAGGTTAAGTCGCGCAACTAGCCTTGGCTAGGTCAAAGGGGTGCCTTGGATTCTATCCTTGCCTTCCCCTTTGTCAAACGTGACTCCCGAACCTTTTTCTTTGGCTTACGTGGACTAGGAGTCGTTTTAAAAAGGATTTTACTACTTTGTCTTTAAAAAACACTTTTTGGGTGACTTGGTACACCCCAAATCTATACCAAGTGGCGACTCCGTTTTTCATATTTAAAAAACCCTTTTTAAAAATTTCATTTGGCCAAATCGTCGCTTTCCAAAGTCCCATGGCCTTTTTACTTTTCATTTTGCACACGTTCACACCACACTTCACACATCACATATTCACATTCGAAAAGTGGGGCGCGACAATCGTTGTATGGATTGAAGCAGTCTCCAAGGCAGTGATACAAGCGATTTGACAATTTTATGATGAGGCAGAAGTACATAAAAAGCAAATATGATGATTGTGTATATTTGCGCAAGCTACGAGATTGATCCTACATATATCTTCTTCTTTATGTTGATGATATGTTGATAGCTTCCAAGGATCAAGATGAGATTGAAAAATTAAAATCTCATTTGAGTCGGAAGTTGGAAATGAAGGATCTCGGCGAAACTAAAAAGATTTTCGGCATAGAGATAAGCAGAGATAGAAGATTGGGGAGACTTTATTTGACTCAGAAAGAGTATGTTAGTAAGCTATTAAAGAGGTTTGGCATGAATGAAAATACCAAACCTGTTAGTACTCCACTTGTTCCTCATTTCAAACTCAATGCATCGTTATCTCCAAAGAATAATACAGAACGAGAATATATGACAAAAGTACCATATGCAAATGCAGTGGGTAGCTTGATGTATGCTATGGTGTGTACAGGGCCCGACATTTCACAAGCAGTTGGAGTTGTGAGCAGGTACATGCATGATCCTAGTAAGGAGCATTGGCAGGCTATGAAATAGATTTTACGGTACATTTTGAACACCGTAGATGTTGGATTACTATTTGAGCGGGATGAAAAGATTGGTCAAGGCGCAATTGGATATTGTGATTCCGATTATGCAGGTGATCAAGATACACGTCAATCAATGACTGGGTATGTGCTTACACTTGCTAAGGCACCAGTCAGTTGGAGATCTACCTTACGGTCAACGATTGTTTTGTCTACTACAGAGGCGGAGTATATGGCAATTACGGAGGCTGTTAAGAAAGCAATTTGGCTTCATAGGTTGCTTGATAAATTGGGAATTAGACAGAAGTCTATCAAAGTTCATTGTGATAGTCAAAGTACTATTCATTTAGCAAAGAATCAAGTTTATCATGCAAGGACGAAGCATATCGACGTACGGTATCATTTTGTGAGGAAGATTTTGGAAGATAATATGATACTATTTCAAAAGATTCAGACTAAGGAGAATCCTACTGATATGCTTACGAAGGTTGTGACAACTATCAAATTTCAACATTGTTTGAATTTGATAAATGTTGTGCACAACTTGAAGATTGGTGCTTGACAATGCATTTGAAGACACCACCGAATATTGAGTGAGAAGATTTTGTATTTTTTTTTGTAGGAATTAAAAATTATGCCAAGGTGGAGATTTGTTGAATTTCAAAGCCAACAATTGTTGATTTTGAAATTGTTGGCCTAACATTCTAATATCCCACATTGATTGAATGGGGTTTTGTGGAATGGTTTGAGAGCTATTAATTCAATCACACCAAGCAAGAGTTAATAACTTGCTTTCTTCTCTCTCTTTGTAATATTTCTTTTAGTGAAATATTAAATTGTCCGTAGCATCCAAGGACGTAGGCAAATTAGCCGAATCTCGTTAAATTCTGGTGATCTATTTTATTGTCTATTTAGCAGCTATATTTGTAGGTGTATTTGTAGTGAGTTATTGTGCAATTAATTGCATATATAGGTGATTTTGTCTAGGCAATTGGTACTTAAGCAGGCCAGTGTGCCTCACCAAATATTTCCTGAGAATTACCATTTTGCAATTTTAGGTACAATAATTTACTCGTTATACCTTAATTTGGTAGAGATTCCGCAACATCTCGGGCTTTGAAGAAGAAAGACAGAAGAAGAAGAAAAATTTCCCTCGACTATTCTCTCCCAAAAAAATACAGCACACACCAACAGAGAGGACTTCAACAAAAAGAATTCTGGCAGCCATCGGTTAGGCTATTAGAGCTTGGCAATTTCACTGAAAAAAACTTTGGCCAGGGGATCAATCTCTTCATTAAGGTATTTCTTTTCCCTTTTTCCAGCTTTTATTTTTTTATAATTAAGTAGATTGAATGTATATGTGGTTGCTTGCTCGTTGCTTTATTTTGTTGGTTTTGTTGATGTTGTATGGGTGAAAATTTAGGAATGTCATAAACTAGATTAATGGACAGAGAAGTAAATTTTGTGTATGTATGTTAATTGTTTAAAAAAAAGCCAAAAATGAAGAATTGAATTAAATTGGATTATTCTGTTAATTTTAGTCATGTTCGATTCTAGAAATCACAAATAGTGTCTTGGTATGAATTTTACTATTTTAGTGGTGATTGTAATGTGTTTAAAAAATAAAATTGTGGCTGTATTTTGGCAATTTCACCATTTTTTGATTCATTTTTGTTAAAACTAAGTTCAGAAATGGAATCTACGCGAAAAATTGAGTGGGGTTGTATTTTGAGAAAATTTGGCAATCGAAAAAATTGCCAACGATCAGTAACCGGTGACATCGTCAAAGGTAGCCATTGCCGCCGACAGAATGTTGTAGGAGAGAGTTACAGAAGATGATTTCCGAAGCTTTGCATGATAATCTGAAAAATTTGTAGTTTAGCCCCCAACTTTCAAATAATTACATTGTGACCCAAAAACTTTTGTAATTGAACCAGTCATGTCCCTATTGAGTTTTCATCTTCTTTTTCATATTTTAAGTGCATTTCTAAGCATGTTGTTTCTGTGATTTGGGGTATAATTAAACCTTAATTTGTTTTAGTGAATTTATTATCTTATTAGGTTTGGTAAATAAGTTTAAATTTTGGGTTAAGGGTTATTTGCTTGTGTTTTAATAATAAATTTTGGTTATTTTGGTTGGGTTTATGATTTGGGTTTAGAGGCCTAAAGCCCACAACTTTACATGAGCTTGATTGGTAAAAAGATGGGCTAGCCTGTTGATTTTTATTGGGATTTAGGTCGGACCTATTTGGATAAAATATAGGCTGGCCTGTAATTTTTCCTTGGACCTTTGTGCGGGTCTGATGGCCTTTGGCCCAAATAATAATACGAGTGGCTCAGTGGCCCAATTTCTTAAGTGATCTGGCGATAAATTTGTAGAATAGTCCTTCTACTTTTGAATAATTGTATTGTAGCCCTAAATACTTTAGATTTTTTCAATTAGGTCCCTAATTTAATTATAAATAGATCCCTAAACTTTATTTTTCTTTAATTTTGACCCTAAATCTTTGTGATAATTATAATTTGACCTTTAAAACTTTATTAATTTTTGCAATTAGGTCCCTGATTGATTTGATTTCTTAAATAGAAGTTGCTTGTCTTCTTAGACTATTAATTATATTTCATTTGGATACTTCAATTGATAGATTTCATGTTATTTTCATTTTTTTATGATTTATTTGTTAATTAAATTGGTGCCTTGATGAATTTTGTTAATTTTGGAGTTACATAGGTAAAACCAAACCCAATTAGCTACTGCTTCAAGTGAGGTATCTTCTTGTTTTATTTTAAATTCTCTTATGTGCTATCATGTGTGAATTTGCATGTTTTGAGTGGTTTTCTTTTTGTTATTTGTTTTATTCGTTTTAAGTTTCATATATTTAATTCAATTTTGATGATTATTTGAGAGGCAAATGAATGCCAAATTGTAATAGTTAGGTTATTGTTTTGTTACATTCTTTGCCCCTTTAGATTGTAGTAAGGGTCCCTGAATATAATAGTTAGGTCTCTATCTGTTCTTATTTGCTGTAATAGTTATGTTATTATTTTATTTCATTCTTTACCCTTTTAGATTGTAGTTAGTGCCCCAAATGTAATAGTTAGATCTTTATTCGTTTTTATTTGTTTATGTGTTTACATGCTTGTGTGTTTACATGTTTTCTCACTTTCTTAGGATCTTTGCATTTAAATATCATGTTTATGTGCTATGTGCTTTATGCGATTTATGTGTTTATTTGCTTTTATTATGTTTGATATAGGATTTATTTGATTACAATAAATGCATGACGTCACCACATTAGTCCAACGCTAGTTGTGGTTTCTCTCTCCGCCCACTTACTAGTCCAACGCTAGTAAGGTTTTTTACTTGCTAGTCTAACGCTAGTAAGGTTCTTTAGGAATAGGTTAGTCCAACGCTAGACCCTTAGATCGTTAACGCATTAGATTCATCTTTGTGTGATATTCATTACATTTTCATGCATATTTTCATTTGTAGGATCTTTTCTCATTTGCATGATTTTTCCTATTATATTCCCCCCTATCCTCTATACGTGTTAATCATATCATTTAGAATTACATCTCATTTAAGAAATTGCACAATAAGTTAGTTCATTTGCTTGTCTAGATTAGGAAAATTATTCTTTGAACATGGATATGGGTGATTATAACTCTTTAGTTTAAATGCCCCATTAATCCTTGTATAAGAAAATTATATCACGAGTTTTTGTCTCGCGTACCCATTATGTTGCATCCCTATTCTTTGGCCATTTATATCTAAATATATAATTAAATTTTCTTTTCCTTTTCTTTGAATTTCATTCATGCATGCTCGTGACTCCTTTCAAGTGATTATTTTGGACTTCGCAATCAATACGATTGGTATCAATTAAACTCTTGAATGAACATTTTGTCCCTTTCGATATTTTATAAATTTAGATTTGCATCCATGTAAGAAACATCCAAATGTGATAAAATTAAGGGTTAGATTAGGAAAATTTTGTCTAAACCTCGTAACTAGCTTAGACTAGATTGAAAGGGTGCCTTAGATTTGAATTAATCGAACCTTTGCCTTCCCTTTCTTCAACCGTGACTCCCGAACCCATTTTCTCTTGTTTTTCAAAGACCTGGAGTTGTCGAAAAGGGTTTTATTTTATTTTATTTTATTTTTATCAAAAAATACTTTTGGGTGACTTGGTACACCTAAACTCAATACCAAGTGACGACTCCTCTTTTTTCTTAAAAAGCCTTTTAGATTAAATTCTGGACCCAAATTGTCGTATTCTTTAAAGTCCCATTCTAGGTCCTTTTCACTTATTTCAAATAAAATCACATCTTTTGTAAACACATTTCATTTTCCCATCGCGAAAAAATGAGGCGTGACATTCACAAATAAATTGGTTATAGCAATTCAACAACCGCCGAGCCACTAGTTTCTCCTTAATTTCTCGGCAGTCAATGAGATGTTCATTAACTACTTCCCTTGTAAAGTAGATAATCTTAGAGACGTTCATAAGATTTAATCTTAGAGACGTTCATAAGATTTAATCTATTCACAACTTTAAATATTAGAGAGATTCAATTCTAGTTAACAAACATAAATGCGTGTTCATTTGAGCTAGATTAATTCTTCCCACAACAGAAATTAAACTACTTGTGAGATGGTGAAATTGTGTGGGTTGCCACTCATATTAAATTATCAAATATTACGAACTTGATGTCTTAATTGGCATTAAATCATTCAGATAATTGAATAGTTGGCAAAATTATTCAACTAAACCCAAATGATAGTAACTAGTGAAATATAGGAAATAATTAAATACTCATGAACATATAAAATTAAGAACCAAAAAAATTAAAAGATCTCACAATTGATCATGAAACCGTGTCTTGATTACTCCTCAACTAAACATAAATTTAGCTCCACTCCATGAAGAAAACGCAACCACAAATCTCCATGAAAGTCTTTCTACAAGTCTTGTTTTGTAAAACTTGTAAAACTAGAAAGAAACCTACTAAATGTTATTTTTCTAAATTGCCAGTAAAGAAGCGGACTACTAGTCAAGATTCCTTTTGTCAAGTCACCAAGGAGCCTATCAAGAAAACGTCTCAAACCGTAAGTTGATTTCTTTCCTTTATTTCCTTTCCTAGTCAACTTCAAAAACATATCTGAAACTAACTTATTCCAAAATAAAATATTAAATAAACAAATTCCCTATTCTAATAAAAACTCTTAACAAAACATCCAAAAAATGATTCCAAATTTCAGAATAATTTCTGGGTCCTATCGCGCCCTATTTTTAAAAATGAATTTTTTTTTGATTAATTTTGAGTGAAAATGAGTTTTTGATTTTTAGAGAATAAAATAAAGCAAAAGGGCCTAAAATGGGATTTAAAAAAGTGGACGATTTTGGTCCAAGATAAAAGTCTAAAAAAGGTTTTTTAGAAAAAATAGCAGTCGCCACTTGATATTGAGTTAAGGTGTACCAAGTCACCTAAAAATGAATTTTTAAATAAAAAATAGAGATAACCTTTTTTAGACGATTCCAAGTTTTCGAAAATCAAGAGAACAGGCTCGAGAGTCATGGTTGAAAAAAGGAAAGGCAAAGATGAAATCCAAAACACCCTTTCAATCTAGTCAAGGCTAGTTGCATGATTTAGTCAAAAATTTTCTTATTTTAACCTAAAAACCTATCACATTTGGACGTTACTGTAGACACCAAATTTTTTATTTTTATTTTATTTTATTTTTTTTAATAATTATTATCTATTTTATTTTATCAATCTCATGGTTTTATTTTTAGATTTTTTAGTATTTTAGATACCAAATCTTTTTAATTTAGCTTTATTTGTTATTATTTTCATTTTTATTGATTAGATATATTATTATTCTTAACTTTTAGCATTAAAAAAAAAAGAGCGCAAGAGGTCAATACAAAAGCAACAATTGCAGCTAGCCATTTCTTCCATTTTTACTCATTTCCGTTGCATTTTTTGTATAAAGTCTAGCTCATCACTCAAAGATTTCATTCATAAAAAAATCAAAGGGACAAGAACAAGACACATAAACCTATTTTGGGGTTTGAAATCTTGGCCTTTCATCTTAGGTTTAGTTTTTTTTGGGTGCCTTTAAATGCATGAAGCGGCAGCCAGAACAAAGGGGAGAGAGTCTGAGTAGAATTTGGAGAACGGCTGATGAAAAAAGGATCAGTTGGCGGCTGAAAAAAAACGAGAACCGAAGGCTTCGGCAGAAAAAAAGGGGAGCAATAAGGGCAACAAAAGGAAAGAGCAAAAAGAAAGAACAGAAAGCAAGAAAGGTTGGGAGGCGGAGAAAAACAAATATAAGAGAGCTTCGGGTCAAACCAAAAAAAGGAGAGGAGCTACTGGAATCCTTTTTTTTTTCCATATTCGCTGCCAACTTCCATCGAAATAGCATTGTAAGATTTCTTTTTTAGCTTTTCCTATAGATAGTTTCTATGAGAATCATGGGTTGTTTGTTGTTTCTAATGGTTATGTGTTTGAGTGGTTGTGCTATCTGGTTTGGTGATGAGTCTGCAAGTATGGCGAAGAGATTTGCAGTAGCCATTTTCCTTATCATTATAGCTTAAAGCCGTTGCCTTTTTGCTGATTATTTTGTTTGACAAGTTCGTTAGGGTTCCAAATCTATTTAGTGTTGTTAATTTCGTTCTCAAGCTGTAGTTTAGTAGTAAAGATGTTAACTTTGAAAAGAAAATAACATTTCCTTGGCTGGTTCATTCGAACCTGCGTCTGAAGTCATATGTGGGATAGTTGTGAAGGTTCCCAGTTTGTACGTGTTTTCTATTCTGATGTTCATGCTGAAATCTCAATGTTTCACGTTCACAAAGTAGGAAGAATGTTTGAAGATTGTGTCGCCTGGATTCAGATGGTTTTAGCTGATGTTTGTGCATAAGAATCTACTGCAACAAGTTCAAAACTCTCGGCTTGTTGCAGCTATGTTAATAAAGCTGGATTTTTTTGTTGATTGAGGTTCTGGTTTGGCTTGAGTTTTCCTTTGGGCCTGTTTGCTGTGTTAATGATGCTGTGTATATGCTTGCTGCAATTTAAAGTAGCAAGGTGCGGTGCCCCAGTAGGCTGCAACATGGCAATTTTATTAGTTGCAGCCATAGGGTGCCTTGCATTTTTTAAGCATCAATCTCAAAACTATGTTTGCAGCCTTCTTGATGGGAACTCATGAATAAGAATCATTAGTTGGGTTTGTTTTGTTTTGAAGATCCGAAAGCTTGAGGTTTCACCAAGTGTTCATGTTACTTTGTTGTGCCGTATTCTCACTTGCCTTTGTTAGATTTTTAGAAATAGAGGATCTTATCTGAGGGGATGTTGATGACAATGGGTTGAAGCTTGACAGGTTGGTTTGGTTGTTAATTTAGTAGAGCTGGTTTGAGCTCTTTGCGTGCAAATATCTCTAGCTGAACTAAAAAGAAGTAAAAAGCTGCTGCATTCTCTTTGCTGTTTTCCTTTCCGCGACTGCTCACCAAGTTTTGACACCTAACTTGCTTGTTGATCTTATGTTGGAAAGAAGAAATTGGATAAGTGTCGTTTGAGTTTGCATGTTTGGGGTCTAAACCACTTGAATCAGGATCACATACCTGTTGGAAAATGAATTTCAGGTTGCCAAACCATTTTTACATGAATGTTTTTCCAGAATTTTGCATCAGTTCCTTCTATGTTTCTTGCTTGTTTGGATTTTGAAGTTATGTGTCTTGTTGCTTAGTTTCAAATTATGATTTTGGTTGAAAAATTTTCGAGCAAAGCTATGTGTTTTGGTCCGAAATCTGAGTTTGGAAATGAATCTACAACAGGCTTCACTGTCGGTTGCAGAAGCTGGTTTCGTAGTTGTTACTTGCATGAAATGCTTCCATGAATTGCATTTTTAAGAAGTGTTAGCCATGCTTAGTTGGGATTAGCTCAAAAGTGTTGTGTGAAATTTCTTGCCGAAAGTTTGTTTGGTTGCAGAAAGCCTTCATTAGTAATGGTTTTTTGTTGCAGAGGGTGTTTTCGTTGGTTGCATGAAGTTTGCATGGAAAATGTTACGAAAATTGCACTTTAACCTTTGATTTGTGTTTAATGCTACTATGGCCCATAAGATTGAAAAGATTAATCAATTTTATCCCTTTAACATGTTGTTTTTCCTTGGTATGTTTTCATGTGAATTGTGGACAGATTTTTCATGAATTTTATGATGAAATAGGGAAGGTTTAATCATTTTTTAAAGAATTTATAGTTTTGATTTCCATTTGATTAAAATCTTAGCTAACTTTATCGTTTAATCTTAATAAATTGGTTTCCATTCTTTTTTGTGAAGTTTAGTATTTGACTTTGATAGATTCCATTTTAAATCACTAATTTTAGTACCTCATTCTAGAACTTTTGGATTATTAGGTTCTTGTTCACTTTAATTTCTTGAATATAGATGATTTATTTTATGTAAATACTTTAATTGATTCAATTTCATATTCAATTTTCATTTCATTAATTGTTAATTAAAGTGATGCCTTGACCCTGTCTTTGTTTTGGAGAGTAAACAAGAGAGTAATTCCATTTCGTTAGGGTACCAATTCAAGAGAGGTACACTCTATCCCTTATTTCTGATATATTTGACTCTATGTGCACTTATGTGTCTTATGTGTGTAATTGCATGATTTTGAATGCTTTATTTCATTTCCATTCATTTATTTCTTTAATTTTACTTTAATTTGGTGCATTTTTTCTAATGTAATTATTTGAAAGGCACTTGAATGCTAAAATTGTAATAGTTAGGGGGGTTTGTTTATTTATTCCATTCCTTTCCCATTAGATTGTAGTAGGTCCGTCCCCAAATGTAATAGATAGGGCTTCTGTGTTATGTGCTTGTGTGTGCCTATGTGTTTAATCGCTTTCCTAGGATTTGGCATCCAGATATGCATGCTTACGTGTTATGTGGATTACGTGCTCACATGCCTACTTGCTTTAACTATGCCTATTGATTATGTAAATAGTGGATGTAGATGCACGATATGGCCGTGGCTAGTCCAATGCTAGTCATGGCTATTTATTCCCGATTGCTCACAAGTCCAATGCTTGTGAGAGAGCGTTGGTAGAGGGCTAGTCCAATGCTAGACCCAATAGGGCCGCCCCTCGCTAGTACATACTCGCATGCCTTCACTACACTTCATTCATTTTTTCTTTTTAGTACTTTTACATTTTGCATGAACCCTTACCCTTTTCCCGCATTTGAAACACGATCTTTAGGACTTTGCATTTCATTCTAGTTATTAGGGTCATCTGCTTGATTAAGTTAAGGAGTTACCCCTTGAGTATGGGATATGGACGAATTTGGTTTTCTACCCTTAGCACACTCGTATTCCCTCTATAAAAGGAAAAATTGAAGTCACGAATATTAGATCCCCACACCCGTTATGATGCATTCCTTTAGGTCATGTATATTTGTATAATTATAATTATCTTTATTATTTTCCTTTTCTTTTCTTAGAGTCTCATATTTTTACATTATCCGTTATCTTTTCAAAGAATCACTATTGGGCATCACATGAAGAGATATTCCGACCCCCTGATACCCTTCTAGATTTAGGGTTTGCATTTATAGAGTACATCCAAATTTGATAAATCTTTAGGTTAAAATGAAAATTTTTTTGACTAAATCATGCAATTAGCTTTGGCTAGGTTGAAAAGGTGCTTTGGATTTTTTTCTTGCCTTCCCTTGCTTCAAATATGACTCCCGAATCCTTTTATCTGGTTTTCGTAGACATTGGAGTCGTTTAAAAGGGGTGTTTTCTACTTTTTTTTTGAAAAATTCATTTTTAGATGACTTGGTACACCTTAACTCGATACCAAGTGGTGATTCCGATTTTTTATTAAAACCCTTTTTAAACTGTTATTTTGGGTCAAAATCGTCGCATTTTTATGTCCCATTTAGACCCATATTTTCTAAACAATCAAACATTCATTTTAATTTTGCAATCAAAATTAATCAAAAATTCATTTTTCTGAACTAATTTATTTTGTTTAAAAATAGGGCGCGACAGTTGGCGACTCCACTGGGGACCTAGAGAGTCCGAACAAATTTGATTTAGTCAATTTTTTTCTTCTTTTAACCTTTTCATATATCGCATTTGGATGTTAGGGTTATATTTTTTCTTTTTTAGGATTTTTGCTTTTCGCGCGTATCAACTCACTCCCTCACCCATTTGCGTACGATTGATTTGATAAATGGATGGTTTATTTATGTGATCCCGCGCTTTGCATTGCATTTGAGCGAGGGGATATTACGCTAGAGTCTCGCGTTGGTTCTCGATCCCTTCCCTCCAAACAGAGCACTAGCATTATGTACATACACTTTATTTTTTATCCTTCATTTATTTTTCTTTTAGTGGCTTGTCACGCCACTCTTCCCTATTAGGATTAGGCGACCCACTTGGACATGTGATCGCGACACAACGTGTGCGTAGCATGATCCGAGGGGTCACTCAATCTTCCATTTTAAACTTTAGGTTGATAGCCTTCAGTTTTTAGTCGAAGATTGGGGATTTTTGATAGATTCACTCAGACATGTAGCCGTGACACGACGTGTGCGTAGTAGTGTCTGAGGAATCGCTCGAGCCACCGACAAAGAATCTTGGGATTGATGACCTTTGGTTTCCAAGTCTAAAGGATCGGGGACCTAAAACCTATCGAATCTAGATGCATTAGTGAGCCAATATGTGACAGCCCCACCTTCCCCTAAGGCGAACCAAAGGGGTTAGCGGACTGCCTGCCCAACTCTCGCCAGGACTAACGGTGCAGTTTAGAGCAGTCCATTGCGTTCCGGAATTTATAACTCGCGCAAACAAGTCAAAATGGCAAAATAACCCAAAATAAAAAAAATGAAATCCGGAGTCGGTCATGAATAGTAACCGACCCGTCAAAACCCAACCAAACATTAAAACACATATACACTTGACACTTTGCAATTACAAGCCACAATGGCATACAAAAGTAATCCAAAAGTTACTATATGTTTAGTTTGCCAAATTAAAGTGAAAACAGCCCTAAAGATACATTTAGGGTCCACTTCATATACAATAGAAAAGAGATATTCATCTAGTTCATTCAGCAACCAACTAGCAAGAAGCATTCCAAAAGTAGTCATATGCCTGTAAGGAAAACAAAAGGAACGGTGTGAGCTAATTGCCCAGTGAGATACTATCACTTAAGCAACCAAGTTCATGTAAACATAAAGATTTTCATTTCAATATACCAAAAGTAAACAAAGGCACACATTAATGGTGGTGAAAAGGATACGGATGGCTCTCAAGAGCCCTTTTTCCTCGTTTGCATTTCTTGATTGGACGTCATTGACACTCTGTCAATGTTCAAAAATAACCAACCGTAGACTCCACTTTACTTCCATTCCTTCCACCTAACATTCCCCTATCGGGCCCGAAATCCAAACACTTGCATTGTGGTATTACTCGAGTAAACCGGAATCGAGAGTCTCTCATACTACAAGATTCCATATAACATTGCCCCAAGGCACATTAATTGGCACGACCAAGCCCTCGCCGGCTCGATTCAATCAATTACCAATGGGGTTGAGCTCAAGGATAACAATTGTAGTCGTTGGAGACTCGTCCAACGACACCAAGTCATGTATTTCATTTCATATAACATTTCATATAACATTTCATATAACATTCCAATAACATGCGAAACAATAAGTGAGAGTGATAAAGTACACTCTCACTTCAATCAATTAACATTCAACATCTCAAGTTCAAGTATCAAAGTCATATAATAACACACAAGTGAGTAGTACACTCACCAAGCTCGCAAATGTGGTTTCATGCACTTCCGTCAAAAGAACGTTGTGCACCACGGTCACGTCCTAAAACATGCAAACAAATACAATGAGACTCGATAACGAGTCATAAACCAAGGCCAAACATGACCCCAATAGGGTTCCATAAGCATATACAAACATTAAAGGAAACCAGAAATTTCGGAAATGTAACTAGCTTTGGCCCTGAAAAAAAACAGTTTTTGTCCTCATTTTGCGGTAATGGCACCAATTTTACTACGATTATCGGATGAGGGTACAAGACCCACCATTTCTAAGCTAAAATACAGGGCTACAACATCACAGAAGGTCACTCAACCTAATTTTGAGTGCAAACAGGTCAAAAATGCAAGATACTACATCAAAAACGTAAAACAGATTCACCAAAACGCATTCTAGCGGAAACCTCATAACTCAGGCTCTCCAAGTCCAAATCCAGAAATTCCAAAACCAGCTGAAAGCTAAGAAACAGGGATAAATTTCATCAGAAGGCCTCAATAACCAATTCGGAAGCAATTCCAGCCACAACAACCAATTACAGGCGCAATTCTTACATTCGGGTAAAACCGGAACAGCAATAGTAATTTCGACTTTTCTCATTCTAAACTACTCCGATTGACCTGACATTTTGTAGGCACCTCTAAAATATCATTCCCTACAACTTTCATATTTTAAGCCAAGGCCAATTCGGACTCTAACTAGGAGCTAAAAATTCGGGCAAAATGCTCCCTCAAGAACCCTAATTTTCTGAAATTTCTTCCAAACCAGAAATTGGTTGCAATTAATCACTTTTTCCACCTCCTAGAGTCATTATATACCATTTATAATCATCATAGATAGCCACACAATCATGCTTATATTAAAACAGAAAAATCCCCAAAAATAATAAAATTTCATCACTTCAACCACACATCAAGAAATAACCCATAAACTTGCATCTCATACTACCATTAAGCATGATTTAAGCATCAATTAAGGGAGGAGGGTGGTTCTTCACAACTTACCTTAAAACAAGAGAGAGAGAGAGCTATTGGACACCTTAACTTTCCAAATAACTTCACACAACAACTCACCAACACCTCCTTAAGTGGTTTTATGGAGCAAAATCAAGGTTGGATGGTTGGTTTTGATGATTTGGAACAAGCTTGAAGAGTTTTCTTCCTTGTGCTTAGAGTAAGAGAGAGAGAATGAGAGAATGAGAGGGCCGGCCACCATGGAGGATTTTTTTGATGATTTTTGGGTCATTTTTAAGCTATTTTAACCAAATTGGTAAAAGGGTGAATAGTGTTCAAAAAGGTCAACCCACTCCTATGGTGACACTTGTCACCTTTTAATAAATACTTACCTACCTTGTGTCTCTTATACCAATCCACTTAGCACCCTCTACTTATCTCTTAACACCCGGTAAATTAGTTCCAGTATTCAAAACTTAACCTAGTTGACCGAAATTTTCTGAACTTTTAGCACTAGTGGGTCCCACGTCCGGTATACGCTCTTAATTTCTAAAAATCCATTCGATACTAGAAAAAGCATCTAAAAATTATATCTACTCCTTAAATTCATCTAGAATTTTTCCTAAGCACGAAAATGCAGAAAACAAGCCATAAAAATACGAGAAACCTAGAAAATGAAAATTACGGGTTCTCACACTCTCTCCCCCTTAAAAGAATTTCGCCCTCGAAATTTCTCACCTTAATTCATGAAAAGGTTAGGGTATTTCGTTCGCATCTCCTCTTCCACTTCCCAGGTAGCTTCCTCTACCCCATGGTTTCTCCACAGTATCTTCACCAATGGAATCTGCTTGTTTCTTAGCTCTTTGACTTTTCGGTCAAGCACTTGGACAGGTTTTTCTTCGTAAGCAAGCGATTCATCTACGTCTATCTCCTCTGGTTGTAAGACATGGGTTGGGTCGGGATAGTATTTCTTTAGCATCGAGACGTGGAAAATGTCGTGAATCCGAGAAAGACTGGACGGCAGCTCTAATCGATACGCTACCGTTCCTACTCTTTGGAGAATCTTGTAGGGTCCAACGAACCGCGGTTGGAGTTTCTTTCCTTTGCCCGCTGTGACACTTCGTAAAGGTGTGACTTTAAGAAATACATGGTCTCCAACCTCGAACTCCAAGTCTTTTCTTCGATTGTCTGCGTAGCTCTTTTGTCGGCTTTGAGCTGTTTGGAGTCGTTGCTGTATCAACTTGACCTTTTCTCGAGCTTCCTCCATCCAAGGAATAGTGGTTGGATCTAATGTCTTCTTCTCGCCAACTTCATCCCAGTAAATTGGTGATCAGCATTTTCGTCCATACAATGCTTCATATGGAGCCATTTGAATCGACGAATGGTAGCTATTGTTGTATGCAAACTCTACTAAGGTCATGTGTTGACCCCAGTTGCCTCCAAAATCCAGAATGCGAGTTCGTAGCATGTCCTCGAGAGTTTGAATGGTTCGTTCTGATTGTCCATCCGTCTGAGGGTGATAGGTTGTGCTCAAGTTGAGTTTCGTCCCTAGAGTCTCCTGGAACTTTTGCCAAAACCGAGATACAAAACGTGGATCTCGATCAGAGACGATACTGACTGGAACGCCATGTAGCCTTACAATCTCATTCATGTATAGTTGAGCCAACTTGTCCATGGAATACTTCATGTTCACCGGCAAGAAATGGGCCGACTTGGTTAATCGATCGACGATCACCCAAACGGCATCGTGTCCTCGCTGCGTTCGCGGCAAACCTGAAACGAAATCCATGGTGATGTTTTCCCACTTCCATTCAGGTATCTCCAGGGGTTGTAACAAGCCCGATGGTTTTCGATGCTCTGCTTTAACTTGTTGGCAAACGAGACATTTTTGCACGTACAGAGCAATTTCCTTCTTCATATTGTCCCACCAATAATTTCCTTTCAAGTCTTGATACATCTTACTACTACCCGGATGGATTGTATACTTGGATCGATGGGCTTCCTCTAGAATCTCCGTTTTCAACGATTCATCCTTCGGCACCACTATTCGGTTTTGGTATTTTAAAATACCCTCAGGACCAAAATTGAAATCAGTGGTTTCTCCTTTTCCCACTTTCTCTCCCCATTTCTGCACCAGTGCATCTTCCTTTTGAGCTTCTTTAATCCTTTCCAAAAAGGTAGAAGTCACTTTAATATTGCCAAAAATCACCTTATGGCTCCCAGGGCAGGGTTTCCATTCACACACGGAGTCTAGCAATTCCCACTCTTTGATCATTAGACTCGCGACCTGAGCTTTGCGACTTAGGGCATCGGCCACCACGTTTGCTTTTCCCGGATGGTAGTTGATGGTACAGTCGTAATCCTCCAAAAAATTCCATCCACCGTCGCTGCCTTATGTTTAATTCCTTCTGTGAGAAAAGATACCTCAGGCTTTTATGATCGGAGTAAACCTCGAAAGTTACTTCATATAAGTAGTGTCTCCACTTCTTCAGAGCAAAAACAACTGCAGCTAGCTCCAGATCGTGGGTCGGGTAATTTTGCTCGTGGGGTTTTAACTTCCTCGAGGCAAAAGAGATCACATTTCGGTTTTGCATTAATACACAACCCAGACCTTCTCGGGATGCATCAATGTACACAGCATATCCATCCACCCCATTTGGTAAGAGTAGAACTGGAGCCATGGTCAATCTTTTCTTTAATTCCTGAAAACTTGTCTCACTTCGGGCATTCCATAAGAACCGACCATGTTTCTTCGTCAAATCGGTTAGAGGACCGGCTAGTTTGGAGAAGTCCTTGATAAAACGCCGGTAATATCCAGCCAGTCCTAGAAAGCTGCGGACCTCTGTGGGAGTTTCTGGCCTCTTCCAATTAGTCACAGCCTCAACTTTCGCCGAGTCGACTAAAATACCCTCTTGAGAAATTACGTGCCCCAGAAAAGCAATTTTCTCCAGCCAAAATTCGCACTTGCTGAACTTGGCATATAGTTGATGGTCTCTCAGGGTTTGCAAGACAGTCTTCAAGTGTTGCTCATGCTCTTCACGGGTCTTGGAATAGACCAAGATGTCATCGATGAAGACTACTACAAATCGATCCAGGTAGGGCTTAAAAACCCTATGCATTAGGTCCATGAAGGCGGCAGGAGCATTGGTTAGTCCAAAGGGCATAACTGCGAACTCGTAATGCCCATATCTCGAGTTGAAGGCGGTCTTCGGAATATCCTCCTTTCTGATTAATAACTGGTAGTACCCTTGGCGGAGGTCCAGTTTCGAGAAACCACCGCTCCTTGCAACTGATCAAATAGCTCATCGATATGGGGCAGTGGATACTTATTTTTAATTGTAATATTATTCAGGCCCCGATAATCAATACACATCCTCAAACCACCATCTTTTTTCTTTACAAACAGTACAAGAGCTCCCCAAGGAGACCCACTCTCTTGAATGAATCCCCGCTCCAGAAGGTCCTGTAATTGCAACTTTAGCTCCTTGAGCTCGGCAGGAGCCATTCGGTATGGTGTTTTTGAGATGGGTGAGGCTCCCGGTAGCAGGTCTATTTTGAATTCAATTTCTCTTTCCGGAGGTAAGGCTACTAATTCATCAGAAAACACGTCCGGAAATTCCTTCACTATGGCCACGTCCTCCACTTTCAACTTATCCGTGGGGGTGTTAATCAAAAAGGCCAAAAATCCTTGCGCCCATCGACTTAGCAATTTCCTAACCCGAATGCCCGAAATCAAAGCAGATGAGGCTAACCTACCCCTTATATCCAACCTTAAGGTCGCCTCACCAGGAATGCGGAATTCTACAACTTTCATTTTACAGTCCAGTTGGGCATTATACTTGGCTACCCAGTCCATACCCAATATCACATCATACCCTTTAATAACCAGACTTATCAAATCCCCTAACAATCTTTTCTCTCCTACCCACACTTCACAATCCCTATAAACCATACTAGTAACCAAGCATTGATTCCCCGTAGGTGTACTAACTTCTAAGTCGTATGGTAAACTAGCAGGTTTTATATCGATGCCACCCATGAATTCAGGGTTAACAAAGGAATAGGTGGCACCAGGATCAATGAAAACTTTGGCAAAATGGTGAAAAATAGGGATCGTACCTTCTACGACCTCTGAGGATTCTAGGACCTATCGAGGTTCTAAGGAATAGACTCGAGCTGGCACTTTAGGTTTCGCCTCATTCCTCTTATTCGGTCCCGTATTGGTCTTTGGAGTGGTTTGAGTTCCCCTTCCGTCTTGCGTTATGAGTGGGCAAGTAGCAAGCTGGTGGTCTGCGCTTCCGCAACGCAGACATTTGCCTCCCTTCTTCCAGCAATTGTCTTCAAAGTGATTCGGCTTTCCGCAGTACCCGCAAGGTCCACGAGACGCCGAACCTGAGCCCCTCTGGAAGTTTCCACCTTGGCCTCTCCCGGTTGGGCCACCCCTAGACTGAGCCCCTCTGCCGGAACCTGACTGTCGCCCACCTCCAGCTCCGCGTCCAAACTTGGAGGGAGTACCTTTGTCCCCTTGTCCAGAACTGCTTCCAGGAAAGCCCCGCTTCTTCGCCTGGAAGTTCCGGACTTGCAATCGAGCACTCTCTACCCTTTGGGCCTTTTCTACGACCTCGCTAAAAGCATTGATTTGAGCCACTGCGAGGTCCTTTTGAATTTCGACGTTCAAGCCCTGAATGAAACGCCTGATTCGCCGTTGCTCTGTCATGATCAGCTCAGGCGCAAATTTGGACAAACGGGTGAACTGGCTCTCGTATTCCGTGACCGATTGAGTTCCTTGACGGAGTCGGATGAACTCGTCTTCCTTCCTTTCCTGAACTAGAGGAGGGAAGAATTTCGCGTTAAATTTCCAGATGAAATTCACCCAAGTTTTGGGCGTTTGTTCCCGTTCCCATTTTTGTCGTATGACGTTCCACCAGGAACGGGCCGCCCCTTCTAACTGGAATACGGCAAAGGTCACCTGCCGTTCATCGGTATAGTGCAAAGCCGCAAAAATATCAACCATTTTCTCGAGCCATCGCTCGGCAACATCCGGATCAGGTCCCCCAATGAATTTGGGTGGAGCAAACTTTTGAAAACGTTCGAGAGCTCTGTCTTCGCTCTCGACATGATTGCCAGGGTTTCCAAGGTTTCCAGGATTAGGGTTTGTATTCTGGCCTTGTTGCTGCACCACTTGTGCTAGCAAGTTAGTCATTTGCTGCGTGGCGGCAGCGATTAGCACATTAGGGTCAGGGTTAGGTCCAGTAGAGGTTTCCCCGATACCCCTATCCGGTGTGGGTTGTCTATTTCTGCGCCCACGTCTCCGTCCACTACGTGTTCCTTCCATAAACTTTACTTGGTCTAGGCAATGGTACTAAACCAATATAAAACATTGCATGTAAGTAAACTCAAAACTTTCCAAACACACATATATACATTACAAACAAGACAAACAACACACATATATACAATCAGTCAAGTCAAGTTCAGTCAAGTCAAGTACAAGCATGGACAATCCCCAAGGGAATGGCCTCATCCAAAGAAATATACAGGTAGCTAATCTAGCCGCACAAAATGATTAGCTAAGGCCCTACTCCCTATCCGCCCTATATACAGGACCAAAACTATCCACAACAACTCTAGGAGTCGTAACTTAGACCGATGACGAGCTATGAGACCCACCCGATAGAGTGGATCCAACCCCAGCCTCAGATCCCGCACAGGAGTCCTCGTCGCTCACGCCCTCTGTGAGAACCCGTAAAACCCTAATTATTTTCCTAGGGTTTATTTCCCCTTAATTGCATGTTTTCTGCATTTTCTGACTTAGAAATATTTTCTTAGTGGATTTTATGAGCAATTATAGTTTTAAAATGATTTTCCTAGCATTAGAGAAATTTTAGAAAATTAAGAGTAAATAGTGGACGTGGGACCCACTAGTGCGAAAAGTTCGGAAAAATTCGGTCAATAAGGTTAAGTTTCGGATACTGTGTGAAATTTATCGGGTGTTAAGAGATAAGTAGAATGTGTGAAGTGATTGATGTGAGAGGGAAAAAGAAAGATAAGAATGCATTAATGAGTGTGACAAGTGTCACAATATGGTTGGTTGTGACTTAAGAAACACTATTCACCTTTTGACAATTTTTTTGACTTTTACCACTTGAGTTAAATATCTCAAAAATTACAAAAAAATTCACTCTTCTCCCTTCCCTCTTGGCCGGCCACCTTGAAGCTCAAAAGAAGGAAAACTCTTCCAAATTCTAGCCTCCATATAGCTAAAATCTTCCAAGAAAATTACTTAAACTAGTTTCTACTCCATAAAATCCTATCTTCTAGTGCTAGTAAGGGTTGTAGTGAAGTTTGTTTGAAGAGCTAAGTGTCCAACACCTCTCTACATCTCTTGTTTCTTGGTAAGTTATGCTTGAACACCCTACTACACCTAATGATGGATATATTATGCTTAGAAGTGGCTTGAGTGTTGGAATATGTGATTTATCTCTTGATTTGGCTTGTTTTGGTGAAGTTTTTATTTTATTGGGAATTTTTCTGGTTTAATATGATCTTGATGTTGGGGGCTTGTATGATGAATTGTAATGGTTGGAAATGACTCTAGTAAGTGTGAATTGTGGTTAAATGCAATCAATTTTGGATTTGGTGTGAAAAATGGAAAGTTAGGGTTCATAAAATCCCAATTCTGTCCGGTTTTAGATCACTGGGTTAGAGGCTGAATTAGACTTTGCTCAAAACATGAAAGTTGTAGGTACTGATGTGTTTGAGGTGCCTGTAACATTTCAGGTCATTTGGATGAGTGTAGAATGAGTTATGCCGTTTTAACTGTAGCTGTTCTGTTTTGATCAGAATGCGAAAACTGCGATAGTAATTGGCCCTTTTGACTGGAATTGGTTTGGATTTTGAAGTTGGTGTCTTCTGATGAAATGTAGCTGGATGTCTTAGCTAACTTATGCCTTTGGAATTTTGGCATTTGGACTTGTATGGACTGAGATATACCGATTACAGTTTTCTGTGTTTTGCAAACCTGTTTTGGTGATTCTGGTTTAGTGTTTGGCATTTTTGACCTAGTTGGGCCAGGAACTGGATTGAGTGACCTTCTACATTGTTGTATCCCTGTTTCATAGCTTCGAAACGGTGGGTCTTGTACCCCCATCCGATAACCGTAGTGAAAGTGGTGTCATTACCGCATTATGAGGTCAAATACGTTTTTTTGTTAAGGCCTAAGTTAAAGTCATTTCTTAATTTCTGGTTACCTATGATGCTTATATATGCATATGAAACCTTATTGGGGTTGTGGTTGGCATTGGTTTATGACTCGTTATCGAGTCTCTTTTAGGGCTTGCTTTCATTTCGGTTGTTTCCTAGTTAACATTTGTACTTGTACCACTTTGAGCCTAGTGAACGGCTTTTGGGAAATGAGATGAATTTTGTGTGAGATGTTGGGACTAATTTGAGGATAGAATGAAGCCTTAATGGCTGGAAAAGTAAGAAATTTAGGGGAAGTGCTGCCCGATTTTCTAGGCCGTTTGGTTCCTTTAAGTTGGGTTTGCCTTTTGGTAGAATGAAAGGCTTTTGGGTTGTTTGCGCCTAGGTCTTCATGCTACCTTTTCGTTTCCAAGAAAATCATGTTTTGCACCCTTGCATTAGTAATTATTTGGCGAGGCATACGACTAGTAGTCGAGCCTCACATGTGCATTCTGTTTACTCGATTCTGGAAGTAAAACCTTCAATTGGTTTATTTTGATTATTTTAGGGTTTCTTGGCGATTAAGGCCAATCTGAAGTGAAAACTTTTGAAGTTGAGCCGGTGAGTGTACCACTCCTCTCCATTGCTGTTTAACTTGATTTTTGCTCTGCAATCTGTTTAATTGTTGGAGACGAGGGTGTACTTTATCACACTCGTTCTCTTGTCTGTCCATATGCCAATTTTGAGTGCCTATCTGAATCTGTTATCTGTGTCTGCATCTGTTCGGATTTCTATGACCTATGAGCTCAATCCTGTGGCTAAGTTATTCGAGTCGGGCCGGCAAGGGCCTGGACGATTAGATAACGAACTACGGTAGTCTGTTCGGGGATTTTGGGTATTGAGACCCTTGATTCCAGGTATACTCGAGTATTACCATTTATGTTCGGTTACGGTGAGCGGGTCCGGTAAAGGGGTGTTTGGTGGACGGAATTCGGTGTAAAGAGGGGTCTACGGACGCATTGGTTCTATATACGTTGACGGAGAGTCAACCGATTTGGATCAAGTACGGCGCTGGAAATTTGGCTCCTGAGAGCCACCCGTATCCTTCTGATTTGAATCCTTGGTTCTTTTGCTTTACATCTAGCATGTGTATCTGATTTTGTAAAATGTGAAATGCCATGATTTTTCTGCTATATGTTTGGTACCTCATTGAGCGCAAGCTCACCCCTTTCTGCTCCTTTTGTTTTCCTTATAGGAAAATAACCCCTTTTGGTCTGGATTTGACAAATGGCTGCCAAATTGAGCTAGTTGAACATATCTTTTGTATAGCTCATGTATTAAAACCCTAAGTGTACTTTTGGGGGCGTTTTCTCTTTTAATTTGGCAAACCACGTGTATATATTAACTTTTGAAAACTTTTGTATGTCATTTTGATTTGTAAACGCTAAAGTTCAGATGTGAATGTTTGTTAGCTATTTCGGTTGGGTTCTGACGGGTCGGTTACTATTCATGGCCGACTCCGGATTTCATTTTTTATTTTGGGTTGTTTTACCATTTTGACTTGTTTACGCTCGTTTGTAAGTTCCGGATCGCTATAGATAGTTCTGGTCTGCATCGTTCGTCCTGGCGAGAGCTGGGCAGGCAGTCCGCTCACCCCTTTGGTTCGCCTTAGGGGAAAGTGGGGCTGTCACAAGTGGTATCAAAGCCACTTCGCGTGGTCTCTGCGCGGAGTGAGACTGGGCCAAGTGGTGTTGTGGTCCTAATTTCATGAATATGTCTAAGTGCTCGTTTGAGCGTAAGTTATGAACCGGGCATGTGATAAGTGTACGAATCATTATCATGGGACTCGAGGAAGCTAGGTATGTATGTCGGGTAGGAATCCTTAATAAAGATGGTTTACTCTTGGGACCGGCCGGCTCGAGTTGTGAATTATCTTAGATGGGATTCTTGCGCCCGGATACGAAAGATGTGAGGGCCTAGGTTAGAAAGGATTTGGTGAACTAGAAAGGCCTTTCCTCGGTGGATCGTCTATGTTTGTACTTGACTTAACTAGCTGTATGTATGTGTGCGGCCTAATTTTGACTGGCTTGTATATATATGCTTTGATCTTGTTTGGAATGTATAAATGTGTGTTATCATAAAAGTTTTGAGTGTTACTTACATGCATCGTGCTTATTTTGGTTTAGTATTATTGCCTAGACCAAGTAAAACCCATGGAAGGTACACGGAGTGGACGGGGCCGTGGGCGTGGAAATAGGCAACCTACACCTGAAAGGGGTACTGGGGAAACCTCATCTGGACCAAACCCTGAACTTAGGGTTTATCCCAATGTCCAAATAGCTGCTGCCATGC
The DNA here is from genome assembly GCF_036785885.1 of Coffea arabica. NCBI lineage: Eukaryota > Viridiplantae > Streptophyta > Magnoliopsida > Gentianales > Rubiaceae > Coffea > Coffea arabica. The sequence goes on from NC_092316.1 coordinate 24,681,475, forward strand.
AGCAAATGACTACTTTGCTAGCCCAAGTGGTGCACCAACAAGGTCAAAACCCTAACCCTAACCCTGGGAATCCTGGTAATCACATGGAGGGCGAGGATAGAGCCCTTGAGAGATTTCAGAAGTTCTCCCCACCCAAATTTCTTGGAGGCCCTGATCCTGACGTAGCTGAGAAGTGGCTGGAGAAGATGATCGATATTTTCGCTGCCTTACACTATACCGAGGAGAGACATGTGACATTTGCTATCTTTCAACTAGAGGGAGCCGCCCGTTCCTGGTGGAATGTCATTCGAATGAAATGGGAAAGAGAACAAACCCCGAGGACGTGGGCGAACTTTATGAGAGAATTTAATGCCAAGTTTTTCCCTCCTCTCATCCAAGAAAAGAAGGAAGATGAATTTATTCGGCTTCGCCAGGGAACACAAACCGTAGCCGAGTATGAGAGTCAATTCACTCGGTTGTCTAAGTTTGCGCCTGAACTGATCATAACCGAACAAAGACGGATAAGGCGTTTTATTCAGGGGCTAAATGTTGAGATTCAAAAGGATTTGGCTGTAGCTCAACTTAGTACCTTTAGTGACGCTGTGGAGAAAGCTCAACGGGTTGAAGATGCGAGGCTACAAGTTAGAAACTTCCAAACCAAGAAAAGGGGCTTTCCTGGGAGTAGCTCTGAACAAGAAGGTACAAATACACCCCCTAAGATTGGAAAGGGAAACGGAGGAGTACGACAACCAGGGGTGTCGCGTGATGTTCCTCAGGGAGGAACGGTCTCTGCTGCTCATGGTCCCTGTGGATATTGCGGAGGGCCAAGTCATACGGAAACAAATTGCTGGAAGAAAGAAGGAAAATGCTTGCGCTGTGGAAGCGCTGAACATCGGATTGCTAACTGTCCAGCTCGCCTGCGCGAGCGGAGAGGGACTCTGCCACCAACCAAGCCCAATTCTCAGCAACCCGCCAAGAGCAACCCTGGACAGACGAAAGGAGAAGGGACGGGATCGAAGGCACCAGCTCGAGTATATTCTCTAGAGCAGCATCAGGTCCCTGACTCGTCTAAGGACGCAGAAGGTACGATCCGTTGGGTACCTTAGATTTGATGGATTCCGCTGATAAGGAATTTCGAGGACGAAATTCTTTTAAGGGGGGGAGAGTGTGAGAACCCGTAAAACCCTAATTATTTTCCTAGGGTTTATTTCCCCTTAATTGCATGTTTTCTGCATTTTCTGGCTTAGAAATATTTTCTTAGTGGATTTTATGAGCAATTATAGTTTTAAGATGATTTTCCTAGCATTAGAGAAATTTTAGAAAATTAAGAGTAAATAGTGGACGTGGGACCCACTAGTGCGAAAAGTTCGGAAAAATTCGGTCAATAAGGTTAAGTTTCGGATACTGTGTGAAATTTATCGGGTGTTAAGAGATAAGTAGAATGTGTGAAGTGATTGATGTGAGAGGGAAAAAGAAAGATAAGAATGCATTAATGAGTGTGACAAGTGTCACAATATGGTTGGTTGTGACTTAAGAAACACTATTCACCTTTTGACAATTTTTTTGACTTTTACCACTTGAGTTAAATATCTCAAAAATTACAAAAAAATTCACTCTTCTCCCTTCCCTCTTGGCCGTGTGACGGCCCCACCTCTCCCTAGGGCATACCCCAGGATTCGGCAGGTCGCCTGCCCAGCTCTCGCCGGGACTCAGTCGTTCACTACATTCCTCAAACAGATTACAATATAAATCTCAAGTATACATCAAATGGTCCACAAATACACATCCGTCTCCAATAATTACATGTCACAAATGCAGCGGAAACTAATCCCAAATATACATAAAATAATTCCAAATCCAAAATTGTACAAAGTTTAGGCCATCCATACACGTGCACAAGTACTACAAGTCCTTCCTTCGCCACGAGCCCTGTGGAGGGGAATAAAATAGTTTTTGGGGTGAGCTAAAAGCTCAGCGAGTAACCAGAAAATCATTAATCAAATCGGTTTCACAATAGTTCATTTCAATGATGTCATATAGCAATGATGTCATAAATTAAATGATAAATCCGGAAACAACTACATCATTTGCAAAACAGTAAATATGGATTATCAATAATTCAAGAAACATTTACAATGGAAAGCGATAGTAACATTCATGAAAGGATACATTCATTCTCCTGACATTTCCTCGCTCATTTGGTCATTCATTTCATTTCATTCACCCCGTCCCTGGCTTTTGGCCAGGCTCCACCAACCTACATAGGTAATACTCGAGTATACCAAACGTTCACCCAAGTTCCTAATCGCCTGACCGAGTCCGCTTCTGGCTCAAGACGACCGGTAACAAGGGGCAATGGCCAGTTCAGCCCAAAAGGCTTACATTCATGCGCAAGTAACATTTCAATAAAAAATTTCACATTTATCGAGGTCGAGTGCGATAAAGTACACACTCGCCTCGAAAACTCGTTTTGGAAATCATTATAAGCGCTTAACACGTTATCAACCAAAATACAAGTCATGAAGTCAAGAAATATAGCAAACAAGGCACACTCAAATGCCAGCACACATGATATGCAAGAAAACATTTCAAAAGTGACTTTTGAAACAGTTCAAAAGTAAATAATGTAAGAAACGGTTCATAAATAACTTTAGAAGTAGTTTGAGGTCACTCACCTCCATGGCTCAGAAACCATCCATCATATATCATTGCCTTGCCCAAATCCAAGTCTTAAATCACAAACTCAATGCAAACAAGTCCCTTCAAAGTTCGGACAGCACTTCCCCTAAATTTGCTAACTTTTCCAGCCATCATGGCTTCATTATTTCCTCAGCTAGTCCCAAAGGTACACACACAACAACAAGTTCATCCAATAGTCATACAGCAAGCTCCAAGTAGTACAAAGACAAGTCAAGCTAGGAAAAAGTCCGGAAATGAAAGTTAAGCTCAAAACCAGAAAAATAGGTTTTGACGTCATTTTGCGGTAATGGTACCAAAGGCACTACAATTGTCGGATGAAGGTAAAAGATACACCGTTTCGAAGCTAAGAGATAGGGGTACAATATTACAGAAGGTCACTCAACCCAGTTTCGAGTGTAACCAGGTCAAAAATGCAAGATACTACATCGGAATCACAAAAACAGATTCACCAAAACGCATTCTAGCGAAAACATCATAACTCAGGTTCTCCAAGTCCAAATCCATAAATTCCAAAACCAGATGAAAGCTAAGAAACAGGGCTAAATTTCATCAGAAGACCTCAACAACCAATTTGGAAGCATTCCTGACCAAAACAACCAATTACAGGCGCAATTCTTACATTCGGGTAAAACCAGAATAGCAAGGGTAATTCCATCTTTTCTCAAGCTACGCTACTCCGATTGACCTGAAATTTTGCAGGCACCTCTAAAATATCATTCCCTACAACTGTCATGAAGACCACTCAGTCCAGTTCTCACCCTAACTAGGTCAAATTTTCCAAAACAACCCCAGATTTTCTAGTTCGAAGCTCACTGACGCAGTCCTGATTCATTCAGTCATAACTCAGCACACACAACTCCAAATCTGGTAATTCCAAAGCCATTTAAAAGCTAAGATACAAGGCTAGAATTCGTAAGAAGACATCAACAACCAAATCAGTAGTATTCCCAGTCAAACTAACCAATTACCAAAGCTGATTTCCAGGTTCAGACAGAAACAGGGCAGCAGGGGTAATTTGGTCTTTTCACAGGCTACCGAATTTGGATTGAGCTGAAATTTTGTAGGAAACTATAAAACCTCATTCTCTACAACTTTCATGTTTTGTGCTAAGGCCAATTCGGCCTATAACTATGATGAACAGTGTCAGGCAGAATTGGGGAAATTGAAAACCCTAATCTGGAAATTGTTGCATTCAAGTGCTAATCTTCCACTAAAACATCTCATTAGCCATCACAAGTCATTAATTTAACAAAATCAAGATCAAAGAAAGGATGGTTAGACATGATACCTTGAAATATCATGAAAGGTGATGGCTTAGGGATTTTTCTTCCAAAACAACTCCATCAATAGCTTCAATCTTCCTTAGCTAGCAAGTTTTATGGAGTGATTTGTAATTTAATCGGTTAGAACTCAAGATTGGAGGAAGAAATTGAGGTGCAAGATGCTGGATTTTCTCTCTCTTTCTCTCAAAATTTCGTCCATCATGCTTACAAGAAGAAGAAATGATGAAAACAAAAGGTTTGGTCAAGATAAGAAGAAGAAATCATGGTCTTAGTCAAAGGTCCAACTTGCAATGGGTTTGTGACACTTGGCCCTTCTAGTATTTTCTTTAATCCTTTGGCTTCCAATGGTTACATCATATAACCACCCTCTAATCATTTCCTAGCACCTTGTAAAATAATAACACTTAGCACACAATTCACTTAGTCACCAAAATTATATCACACTAGCGGGTCCCACGTCCAGTATAAGCTCTTAATTTCTCAAAAACTAACCGATACTAGAAAAATCATTTTAAAACTATTTTTGCTTATAAACTTTATCTGGGGAATTTTTCTAATCAAGAAAATGTAGAAAAGGGGGGCGTTAAAAAAAAATAAACCCTAGAAAATTAGAAAATTTTCGGGTTCTCAAACTCATTTTTTTCGGGGCGTCACAGGCCGGCCACCTTGAAGCTCAAAAGAAGGAAAACTCTTCCAAATTCTAGCCTCCATATAGCTAAAATCTTCCAAGAAAATTACTTAAACTAGTTTCTACTCCATAAAATCCTATCTTCTAGTGCTAGTAAGGGTTGTAGTGAAGTTTGTTTGAAGAGCTAAGTGTCCAACACCTCTCTACATCTCTTGTTTCTTGGTAAGTTATGCTTGAACACCCTACTACACCTAATGATGGATATATTATGCTTAGAAGTGGCTTGAGTGTTGGAATATGTGATTTATCTCTTGATTTGGCTTGTTTTGGTGAAGTTTTTATTTTATTGGGAATTTTTCTGGTTTAATATGATCTTGATGTTGGGGGCTTGTATGATGAATTGTAATGGTTGGAAATGACTCTAGTAAGTGTGAATTGTGGTTAAATGCAATCAATTTTGGATTTGGTGTGAAAAATGGAAAGTTAGGGTTCATAAAATCCCAATTCTGTCCGGTTTTAGATCACTGGGTTAGAGGCTGAATTAGACTTTGCTCAAAACATGAAAGTTTTAGGTACTGATGTGTTTGAGGTGCCTGTAACATTTCAGGTCATTTGGATGAGTGTAGAATGAGTTATGCCGTTTTAACTGTAGCTGTTCTGTTTTGATCAGAATGCGAAAACTGCGATAGTAATTGGCCCTTTTGACTGGAATTGGTTTGGATTTTGAAGTTGGTGTCTTCTGATGAAATGTAGCTGGATGTCTTAGCTAACTTATGCCTTTGGAATTTTGGCATTTGGACTTGTATGGACTGAGATATACCGATTACAGTTTTCTGTGTTTTGCAAACCTGTTTTGGTGATTCTGGTTTAGTGTTTGGCATTTTTGACCTAGTTGGGCCAGGAACTGGATTGAGTGTCCTTCTACATTGTTGTATCCCTGTTTCATAGCTTCGAAACGGTGGGTCTTGCACCCCCATCCGATAACCGTAGTGAAAGTGGTGTCATTACCGCATTATGAGGTCAAATACGTTTTTTTGTTAAGGCCTAAGTTAAAGTCATTTCTTAATTTCTGGTTACCTATGATGCTTATATATGCATATGAAACCTTATTGGGGTTGTGGTTGGCATTGGTTTATGACTCGTTATCGAGTCTCTTTTAGGGCTTGCTTTCATTTCGGTTGTTTCCTAGTTAACTTTTGTACTTGTACCACTTTGAGCCTAGTGAACGGCTTTTGGGAAATGAGATGAATTTTGTGTGAGATGTTGGGACTGATTTGAGGATAGAATGAAGCCTTAATGGCTGGAAAAGTAAGAAATTTAGGGGAAGTGCTGCCCGATTTTCTAGGCCGTTTGGTTCCTTTAAGTTGGGTTTGCCTTTTGGTAGAATGAAAGGCTTTTGGGTTGTTTGCGCCTAGGTCTTCATGCTACCTTTTCGTTTCCAAGAAAATCATGTTTTGCACCCTTGCATTAGTAATTATTTGGCGAGGCATACGACTAGTAGTCGAGCCTCACATGTGTATTCTGTTTACTCGATTCTGGAAGTAAAACCTTCAATTGGTTTATTTTGATTATTTTAGGGTTTCTTGGCGATTAAGGCCAATCTGAAGTGAAAACTTTTGAAGTTGAGCCGGTGAGTGTACCACTCCCCTCCATTGCTGTTTAACTTGACTTTTGCTCTGCAATCTGTTTAATTGTTGGAGACGAGGGTGTACTTTATCACACTCGTTCTCTTGTCTGTCCATATGCCAATTTTGAGTGCCTATCTGAATCTGTTATCTGTGTCTGCATCTGTTCGGATTTCTATGACCTATGAGCTCAATCCTATGGCTAAGTTATTCGAGTCGGGCCGGCAAGGGTCTGGACGATTAGATAACGAACCACGGTAGTCTGTTCGGGGATTTTGGGTATTGAGACCCTTGATTCCAGGTATACTCGAGTATTACCATTTCTGTTCGGTTACGGTGAGCGGGTCCGGTAAAGGCGTGTTTGGTGGACGGAATTCGGTGTAAAGAGGGGTCTACGGACGCATTGGTTCTATATACGTTGACGGAGAGTCAACCGATTTGGATCAAGTACGGCGCTGGAAATTTGGCTCCTGAGAGCCACCCGTATCCTTCTGATTTGAATCCTTGGTTCCTTTGCTTTACATCTAGCATGTGTATCTGATTTTGTAAAATGTGAAATGCCATGATTTTTCTGCTATATGTTTGGTACCTCATTGAGCGCAAGCTCACCCCTTTCTGCTCCTTTTGTTTTCCTTACAGGAAAATAACCCCTTTTGGTCTGGATTTGACAAATGGCTGCCAAATTGAGCTAGTTGAACATATCTTTTGTATAGCTCATGTATTAAAACCCTAAGTGTACTTTTGGGGGCGTTTTCTCTTTTAATTTGGCAAACCATGTGTATATATTAACTTTTGAAAACTTTTGTATGTCATTTTGATTTGTAAACGCTAAAGTTCAGATGTGAATGTTTGTTAGCTATTTCGGTTGGGTTCTGACGGGTCGGTTACTATTCATGGCCGACACCGGATTTCATTTTTTATTTTGGGTTGTTTTACCATTTTGACTTGTTTACGCTCGTTTGTAAGTTCCGGATCGCTATAGATAGTTCTGGTCTGCATCGTTAGTCCTGGCGAGAGCTGGGCAGGCAGTCCGCTCACCCCTTTGGTTCGCCTTAGGGGAAAGTGGGGCTGTCACACCCTCGACCACCTCGGCGCAAAGGTTCAGGATCGAAGCGGCTCGATTCTTTACCTTGCGAGCTCGCTTACTCTCGCGCTCTTGGACCTCCTTCAGCTGAGCGCAGAGATCATCAACCCTATCCTCTGCCTCAAGTACGTCGTACTTCAGGCCCTCAACGCGCTCGGCCTGTCTCTCATTGGCCGCCCTAAGTTGAGACACCTCGGCCTCAAGTCGAACATTCTCTCCGGCCAACTCCTTACGCTCCCTGTCCACTGCAAACACGAGAGCGTTCGGATAGGCATACTTATGTTTACACTCACACCGTCGGAAACGGTTAGACGGGCTCCAGCGCACGACGGCCCCTCCTGGCCGTATCTGGTACGTGTGACGCCCCGAGGCAGAAGAAAAGGGAAAAATTTCTGGTGAATAGAGTTTTGTGGGAAAATCCGGCCAGAAGCCGTGCAAATTCCTTATATTTTTCTTAAAATTCCCTTTTCTTTGACAAATACCACTTTATAATGGCCATACTACTCAATCACCCCACAATAAGTGCCAATGAACCTAGAAAATAGGATTTTTCACTTCGGTTTCAAATTGAGCAAAATTAGGTTTTCTCGATTTTCTCGCCGGATGAATTTTCGGTATGGAGCAAGGATTAAATTTGGTGAATAAAAGTGACTTTTAAGTGAGAAATAATATGTGATTAGGAGAAATGAAATAAAGTTAGTGAATGGGAAGTAAAAACCCTAGTACGGGTGTTTTTAAGGAAAACGGCGCGAACCGACGGGTCCCACGCACTACCGTTTGAACGCACCACTGGACCACCACTTTCTTGCACCACAAGCTTATTGATATTTGAGCCAAAATATCTTCTTATATTACAGCTAAGGGGACCGAAATTTGTGGCTTATAAGCAAGGGGAAGAAAGAGAAAAAAATTAGTGGCTAAGAATTGTCCAAGTGTTAGCCAAATTGTGGTCTTAATTAACTCTAACCTTCTTACTTCTTATAAGACAAAAATCAGCTTCATTTCTCTTCATTTTCTGCCAAGGGAGCCGAGAGAGGGAGAGGGAAGAACAAGAGTGAGCTTTCTTCATTTCTTCTTGATTCAAGCTACAAAGTGAGGAATCCAAAGAACTAAACCGATTAATCTTGTCTTTGAGGGGTTAGATAGTGTTTGGTGGTGAAAGTTTGGCAAGGGAAAGCTTGGGGCTGCCCTTAGTGATCTCTAACCAAGGTAAGAGAGCTTATCTCTCCAAGTTTTAGTTTCAATCTTGTTCAATTAAGCTTGGTAACTTGATTTTACGGTGAAATAATGGATGATTAACATGTTTTAGTAGTTTTCCCCTTTCTTATTTGATGAACTAGGGCTTGGGGAAATTCTGCCCAAATTGTTGTAAGATGCTTATATGTTGCAATTGAGGTTTCATAAGGTGTTGTGGTAGTGATTAGACCAAGAAATTAAGGAAAGATTCACTAGAAACCGAAAATTTCAGAATCTGGAAAATTATTGCCAACTTTCTGTCCGAAATTTTAACTGTATGTTAGAGGCTGATTTGGCCTTGGGTCAAAGAAGGAAAGTTGTATAGAATGGTATTTTATAGGTGCCTATAAAATTTCAGCTCAATCGGAGCAACTTAGGTCATGAAAAGTCCGAAATACCCCTACTGTTTCAATTGTTTCCCAGCAGTCCGTTTCTTCAGCTAAGTTCAGTTTATCGCATTTTGTGACCAGGATCCATTCTGATTTAGCTCTGGGTCAAAACATGAAAGTTGTAGTGTTCTGAAGTAGCTTTAAAATGCCTCTAAGAACACCTGAATTGGACTTTTGTACACTGAGTTATGTCCATTACAGTGTTCTGCATTTAAACAGCCGACGAATTGGTTTCTGGTTTAGTAATTCGAGAATTTGACTAAGTTACATTAGGAACTGGACTAAGTGACCTTCATGAATGTTGTAGCTCTGTGTCTTAGCTTCGAAACGGCGTAGGTTTCGTTTTAATCTGGTAAGCGTAGCCTCAGATATGTTATTTCCGCATTTGTACGTCAAATCTGTCTTGAACTAAATTGAATTTCTGCACTTGTACTTAATGCGATTCTTGTTATTATGATATTGTGAGCCTATGGAACAGCTCTTGACATAAATTGCTGATATGTATGATGTTGGGTTGTGTTTGAGAAAAACAATGAAGCCTAAAAGGCTGGAAAATTAGGTAAACACAAAGGGCATGCTGCCCGAATTTATACTCGAGGACTAGGAAACGAGACTTGTAACTTGTGTAAAGTTAAGTGATTATTACTTGAACTAGCAAGCACCTTTGCTACTTTGTTTATCGAGGGTTATACATTAGGACTTGGCCGAACTTGTACCCTTGAGGAAAAGACATAATGGCCAATGTAAACTTGTATTTCCTTGTACTTTCAACTCAAGTGTTATTTCCAAGTATCTATACTACAAAACCTTATGATTTGAAAAGCGAGCAAGTGTTTCACGAATGCCTTTCAAATGAATTTCAATTGGTTGATTCTTAATGAACGGAACGTTTAAGTTTCGAATCTTACTCGTGTTTCAAGTTCTCAAATTGGATTTTTATCGCAGAGCTGGACTTCAAACCTGGAGTATAGTTGAACGTGAATACTTGAAGCACTATATTTTGTGTGAGTGATCCCTCGACTGTCCCAAAGTTACTTTTGCACTAATTCTTGCATTTATTACTCCATTGCATATCATTTGGGGGTTCGGGTGTGTGCCATGACATAATTTGGCTCCAATGAGTTCCTGGAAAGTCTTGTGCTTAGAACCAATGTCTCCACTATTGTTTACACGTTCTTTGGAGCACGATGGCTCCTTACTTCTGTTTCATGGTTACATGATCTAAACGAGCATTGGATATTTAAGTACAAGAACTTCACTGGCACATGAGCAATAAATGAACATTTGATTACTGCATCATGACATCATATTAATGCTTTATTGTGAAATATACTTGGCTGTTGATTTTACTGGTCACTCGCTGAGCTTCTAACTCACCCCCTATTATCTTCTTCTCCCCACAGGGATCGAGGTAAAGGAAGACCTTGTATTTGGATCTTTGTGTGGCTGGATGGCGTACATCTTGTATAGTTTAGTTTTGGTTTTGGTTTATGTACTTTTGGGCTTGTATAAATATTTGGAATTGAATCGGATGTAAATCTACATTTTTCGCTTAGAACTAGTTTCCACTTCGATTGTGATATGTAAATTTTGGAGAATACGATGTAAAAGTTGAGTTTTATCTTGTAATTCATTCGAGCACTGTAGGGAATGACTGAGTCCTGGCGAGAGATGGGCAGGCGGCCCGTTGACCCCTCTGGTTCGCCTTAGGGGAAAATGGGGTCGTTACAGTACGGAATCACTGGGAGTGCTCCGCGAGGTCGCTCGCCTACAGAGTCACCACTCGGTCCACTAGATCCGTCCATCCTACACCAAAAGAGCAATTAACCATAAATAATCTTAAAGGCCATAAACAATAAACCCTCAAATCAAACATTCCTATAACACCCAGGCTAATTCAAACCTAGGCTCTGATACCACCTGTGACAGCCCCACCTTCCCCTAAGGCGAACCAAAGGGGTTAACGGACTGCCTGCCCAACTCTCGCCAGGACTAACGGTGCAGTTTGGAGCGGTCTATTGCATTCCGGAATTTATAACGCGCGCAAATAAGTCAAAATGGCAAAATAACCCAAAATAAAAAAAAATGAAATCCGGAGTCGGTCATGAATAGTAACCAACCCGTCAGAACCCAACCAAACATTAAAACACATATACACTTGACATTTTGCAATTACAAGCCACAATGGCATACAAAAGTAATCCAAAAGTTACTACATGTTTAGTTTGCCAAATTAAAGTGAAAACGGCCCTAAAGATACATTTAGGGTCCCACTTCATATACAATACAAAAGAGATATTCATCTAATTCATTCAGCAACCAACTAGCAAGAAGCATTCCAAAAGTAGTCATATGCCTGTAAGGAAAACAAAAGGAACGGTATGAGCTAATTGCCCAGTGAGATACTATCACTTAAGCAACCAAGTTCATGTAAACATAAAGCTTTTCATTTCAATATACCAAAAGTAAACAAAGGCACACATTAATGGTGGTGAAAAGGATACGGATGGCTCTCAAGAGCCCTTTTTCCTCGTTTGCATTTCTTGATTGGACGTCATTGACACTCCGTCAATGTTCAAAAATAACCAACCGTAGACTCCACTTTACTTCCATTCCTTCCACCTAACATTCCCCTACCGGGCCCGAAATCCAAACACTTGCATTGTGGTATTACTCGAGTAAACCGGAATCGAGAGTCTCTCATACTACAAGATTCCATATAACATTGCCCCAAGGCACATTAATTGGCACGACCAAGCCCTCGCCGGCTCGATTCAATCAATTACCAATGGGGTTGAGCTCAAGGATAACAATTGTAGTCGTTGGAGACTCGTCCAACGACACCAAGTCATGTATTTCATTTCATATAACATTCCAATAACTTTCCAATAACGTGCGAAACAATAAGTGAGAGTGATAAAGTACACTCTCACTTCAATCAATTAACATTCAACATCTCAAGTTCAAGTATTAAAGTCATATAATAACACACAAGTGAGTAGTACACTCACCAAGCTCGCAAATGTGGTTTCATGCACTTCCGTCAAAAGAACGTTGTGCACCACGGTCACGTCCTAAAACATGCAAACAAATACAATGAGACTCGATAACGAGTCATAAACCAAGGCCAAACATGACCCCAATAGGGTTCCATAAGCATATACAAACATTAAAGGAAACCAGAAATTTCGGAAATGTAATTAGCTTTGGCCCTGAAAAAAAACAGTTTTTGTCCTCATTTTGCGGTAATGGCACCAATTTCACTACGATTATCGGATAAGGGTACAAGACCCACCATTTCGAAGCTAAAAGATAGGGCTACAACATCACAGAAGGTCAATCAACCCAGTTTTGAGTGCAAACAGGTCAAAAATGCAAGATACTACATCAAAAACGTAAAACAGATTCACCAAAACGCATTCTAGCGGAAACCTCATAACTCAGGCTCTCCAAGTCCAAATCCAGAAATTCCAAAACCAGCTGAACCCTAATTTTCTGAAATTTCTTCCAAACCAGAAATTGGTTGCAATTAATCACTTTTTCCACCTCTTAGAGTCATTATATACCATTTCTAATCATCATAGATAGCCACACAATCATGCTTATATTAAAACAGAAAAATCCCCAAAAATAATAAAGTTTATCACTTCAACCACACATCAAGAAATAACCCATAAACTTGCATCTCATACTACCATTAAGCATGATTTAAGCATCAATTAAGGGAGGAGGGTGGTTCTTCACAACTTACCTTAAAACAAGAGAGAGAGAGAGCTATTGGACACCTTAACTTTCCAAATAACTTCACACAACAACTCACCAACACCTCCTTAAGTGGTTTTATGGAGCAAAATCAAGGTTGGATGGTTGGTTTCGATGATTTGGAACAAGCTTGAAGAGTTTTCTTCCTTGTGCTTAGAGTAAGAGAGAGAGAATGAGAGAATGAGAGGGCCGGCCACCATGGAGGATTTTTTTGATGATTTTTGGGTCATTTTTAAGCTATTTTAACCAAATTGGTAAAAGGGTGAATAGTGTTCAAAAAGGTCAAACCACTCCTATGGTGACACTTGTCACCTTTTAATAAATACTTACCTACCTTGTCTCTCTTATACCAATCCACTTAGCACCCTCTACTTATCTCTTAACACCTGGTAAATTAATTCCAGTATTCAAAACTTAACCTAGTTGGCCGAAATTTTCTGAACTTTTCGCACTAGTGGGTCCCACGTCCGGTATACGCTCTTAATTTCTAAAAATCCATTCGATACTAGAAAAAGCATCTAAAAATTATATCTGCCCCTTAAATTCATCTAGAATTTTTCCTAAGCACAAAAATGCATAAAACAAGCCATAAAAATACGAGAAACCTAGAAAATGAAAATTACGGGTTCTCACACAATACCTCATGCATCCATATTAAAAATGCCTTAGGGTAGAGTCGACCTTATCCTGAACTAGGAACACAAGGCACGAGGGGAGGGATCCCACCCCTTTTTCCTTATTTATCTTTTTTTTGCTTTTATATCATTTAATTGCCCAACGTGTTATGTGTTATCTGTTGAACTAACGTTTTCTTGTTTTCTCGTCTTTTGCATTCGCAAACACTAGAAGATAAGAGATCTAGCATGATCTTCTTTTAGAACCTAGCCTCTTAGATAGGTTATTGCATGTTTAAATTTCAATATATTGCATTTGTAGGTGCACATCATTCTAGGCCTACCCTGGCATACAAAGGGTCCTTTTTGGTCATGATATAATTGCATGTTTTATTGTTTTAGTAAACTGGCATCATGCATCCACCTTAGAAGGGAATGCCATTTAGGGAATCCCGTGTTAGGACTAAACCGCCCTGTGTCTTGGATATATAATCCAATGAGACTTGCACGTTTATATTTCCTGTACTGTCCGAAGGGTTAGTGCACGAGGTAAGGTAAGATCCGATCGTTTCAAAGACAGCAAAGCAATTTTTACACATTAGAATATGAGTATCTAACAATCATCTTTTGGCCATTTTAACATAATTGGTAAACATCCCTTGCTTAAAGGATATTAACTTGAAGAAATTCACAAATAATTCTTCATCATTGAGACCATAAATATGTTGGGGCCAAATATTGATTTTAGAAGACTCATAGACTAATGTATCACAATGAATTTTTGAAACTACCGATGGGTAGACAATTTAATAAACCATCAATTTCATTCAATTCATTTGATCAAATTATTTATCAATTTCATCCAATCCATTTTGTCAATTCATTCATTTTTAGGACAATCTAGTCAATTTTGAATAAATCATCAATTTCATTTGACCCAGTCAATTTTAAATAAATTATCAAATTTCATTCAGTTTATTTGACTAGTTTACCCCTTTTTAGGGCAATCTAGTCAATTTTGAATAAATCACCAATTTCATTCAATTCATTTGACTAGTTTACCTATTTTTTAGGTGATCTAGTCAATTTTGAATAAATCATCAATTTTATTCGATCCATTTGACTCGTTTGTTTTCTTTTAAGGTTTCGATCTAAGGTTCCTTGAATAAATTAGTCAAGACATATAATCCTTTTATGAGTAGGTTCTTTCACATATCATTTTATGTGTTGATCAAAGCAAGCAATCCATTCGGACTTTGTCCTCATTTTTAGGACAAATGTCTCTTCTCACTGTAGACACCAAATTTTAGTATAATTTCATTTGCTATTTGTCGTGTTCGTTTTATTCACTTTTTAGTTTTTAGTTTTTTTAGTTTTTCATGTTATTATTTTATTTTTAAGTTTTTAGCATAGAATTTCTCAAAAAGATAAAGGAAAAACATTCAAAAAATATGCTTTAGTCATTTTTTTTATTTATTTATTTAAATTCAATGTTTTCTTGAAAAAATATAAAAAATATATATATAAAAAAAGAAAAAAAGAAAATTGTTCACAAAATATGTTTATTTCTTTTAAATTCAATCTTTTGGCATTTTATTTATTTTGTTTTAATTAATCTAAAAAAAACAAAAAAAAGGGCTTGCGGGCATGCAAGCTGAGTTTTGTTGCAGCTTGCAAGGAAGGGCTCAAGGCAGCCCTTGGCTGCAAATATAGAAGAAAGGACTGAAGGGTTTAGGGTGATGATTCCCGTATAAAAGGAAAGAGACGGACGGTTGGGCAAATAGAGCATACGGGGATAGAGCATGACGGCTGTAAGTCTGAGAGAAAAAAGAAACAACAGCGGAAGTCTGAGAGAAAAAAGGATACGGCGTATAGAAAGGCAGAAAGCTACGGGATTTCATTGAAGAGAACACGGTTGAAAACAAATGGAAAAAGAGAGAGAACCAGAGAGTTTTGGAAGAGACTGGCGGCTAGGTTTTGAGGGGGGATGAAAGCAGACAGCTAGGGGATTGGAGGAGAGAGCTTCCATAAGAAAGAAAAGGGAATAAAAAGGGAGAGAGCGAGAGAGGTGAGCGGCGGACGGCTGAGAGGAAAAAGGAACAGCGGAGGAAGAAAGGAACTGAGATGGTGATCGGCTAGGAAGGAAGAAAAGTTTTAGGTTCGTTGGAGCAAAGAAAAAGAATCAGGAGGCGCAGCTGCAAGAGAGACAGAAAGACAAAGACTTCATCTTTTGGAATACATCAAGCTTCGGTCAAGGATTAAAGGTAACATTTTTTACTTTGGACTTGTTTATAAGTTGCTGAATTATGTTTGAATGCTGAAAGTCTTGGTCTTTACACTTGATTGTGTCCTCCATACAAGTTCTATCTGTGAATCTGGTTTGAGTTTGGAGGAAAAGGGGTTTGCGTTTAGCTGTGCTTGTTTTTAATGTTCATGGCTGTTTCTTTTGGTGGTCTTTATGCACAATCTGGGTTGAAGAATTATGGGAAATGCATAATTTATAGCTGGGTTTGAGGATAGGACGTATAAAGTCTTATCTTGTTTCGAAGAGATGGCTGTTCTCTTGAGTTTTGTGGGCTGCATATGTCCTGAATTCCATTGTTAGATTATGAAAAGAAAAATAGTGGCTGAAAAATGGATTTTTTTTAGCTGCTGGATGTGTTTATTGCGTGATTTGTGTTGATTGGAGTCCTGCGGAAGTAGTGGGTATAATTGCATTTCCATTTGAATTCATGTTTCACGGCTGTTTTCCTGCCTGTTTGAAAGCTGGAAATTGCAGAAATTTCTGGAGTTTGCTGACAGATTTGATTGCAGAAAGTTTACTTCTTCCGTAACTTGCATGAAGTTGGCTGCAACAAGCTGAAATCCTTTGGTTTGTTGCAGTGGCATGGGTCAAATTCTGTTGTCTTTTTTCCGCTGGTTTAAATTTTGGAGTTTACGATTTCTTTGATCTTTGGCTAAGTGCATCCTGGACATGTTGGCTGCAAGTTATATTTTCTCTGTTGAGAATTACATTTCCTGCCATGGTAATGAACCAAACCTGGAAAATTGCAGCAAGCTTTGATTGCAGAATGTTTTTTCGTTGCCTTGCATGAGCTCCTTTATGAGTTAACATGGTTTCCTTATATGATTTTTGCTTGCTTGGATTATGGTAGTTGTGCAGTTGTTAGTTAGTTCAAAGCTTGGATGATTGATTAAAAATTTTTCTAATCTATTCGTGGTTGCCGAGGCTTCAAAGCTTAGGAAGCAAATTGCAGAAAACCTTGCTGCACTCTTTCTTCTTTTGCCGTTTAGTTTTTTTATTCTTGATGGTCAGCTCCAATTCTTGTTTCAACCCTGCAATGAAGTTACATGTTTAGTCAATGATTGATAGTTAAAATCCTGGCATTTGGTGAATATGTTTGCATGGTGAAATAAGATAGGAAGTCACGACTGGAAATTGCAGAAGCATTCTTTACATTGCTGTGCATGAATTTTGCATGAAAATCTTTCAAAATATTTGCATTCCAACCCCTCAAGTCCTCCTTTGTTCTACTATGGCCCAGTTATGTTTTCATGTCTTGCAATCAAGTACTAAAGTAGTTACATTTTAACCTTTTGGAACGACCCCGTTTTCCCCTAAGGCGAACCAGAGGGGTCAACGGGCCGCCTGCCCAACTCTCGCCAGGACTCCGTCAATCACTACAGTTCTCCAAAAATTACAATATAAATCTCAAATATATATATATCAAATTCTCCAAGAACTACATATCACAAACGCTGCGGAATGTACACGTACGTCCATTCAAGTCCAATCATTCATTACAAACCATATCCACAAGCTATTACACAAGAGGCGATCCAAATTCAAACCGTACAAGGTGTAATTCCATCCATTTCAATTCAAACAGTCACCCTAATCCAACAATTACAAAAACGAATCCAAATCTAAACTATACAAGTTACAAGCCATCCAGGTACACAGATAACGTAATACAGCTCTTCCTTTGTTCGAAACCGGTACTCGCATAAACACATCAAACACGTAATGCAGTTTATCCAAGACTTGATAAGGACATATATATATGTCATATATATACATGAGAAAGGTTCAATTGTACACTTCAAAAGTACTTGAATTCATTTACATCAAAATTCCAAATTTTCGAGGAGCAACTCAAAACTAGCTACATAACTAACTCAACTCATTTCAAAACTTGAGTCCAACAGTGTCCCTGTAAGGAAAACAAACAACGGGGGTGAGCTTGCGCTCGTGAGGTACCAAATGCACAATTACATGATACGGCCAAATAACATATATGCATAAGTGCCTTCGTTCAAACATCCATTTATAAAAGGATACATTCGGCCCTCAAGGGCCGTTTCCGATGTCCATACTTGATCGTACTCGTTGACACTCCGTCAACCATCGAGGATAACCAAGAACCGTAGACACCTCTTCTCACCATTTCCTTCCACCATTCACCCCCTAATTGGGCCCGCACACCTCATAGTTTCAAAGGGTAATACTCGAGTATACCGCAAGGTCGAGGAGTTAACACTCCACTCGCCTATCAATGACCCGAAGACTCGTTAACGAATCGCCCAAGCCCTTGCCGGCTCGACTCGAATAACGGTCCAAGGGAATGAGCTCAGTTTTCACAGTAATAATAGGGCATTGCCCTAACAGATATCAAATCACATATTCATGAAATTTCACAGTCCCACAGTAACAATAGTGCAAGCAAGTGGTCAAGAGCGGTAAAGTACACTCTCGACCTATTCAAGTCATATAACAAGTACATTGAACCATTTAATGATACACTCACCAAGCACGGCTCACGAAGCTTATTCGGCAAACCTCATTATCTCGATCAAGTTGGAATCCTAAAACCAAATATCAAGTCAAGCAAATGAAAATTCTAACATTAACAAGTTTCTATTGCCTTTTGGCATTTTAAAGCTACACCCATCCGATCGAAACAAATCTTATGGCGTTACAAAGCTAAAACATATGTCAACATTTCTTATGAAGATTTCCAAGGCCAAATCACACCATTTCAGGATCAAATATCGAAATCTCGAAGAGGGCAGAAAACTGTCCGCAAAATAGGGTCCATGAACAGTCAAGGGTATTTCAGTCAATTCACAAGCTACAGTACTCCAATCACTCTGAAATTTTGCAGGTAACTAGCTAACTCATATATCTACAAGTTTCATGTTTTGAGCAAGAGCCGAATCAGTCTTTAACATGGTCAAATGTACAGTACGAAAACAGGGCAGAAATAATACAACAAAAGCTGAAATTACACTTCCAAGCCAATCTTTGCAAATAACCATCACTAACCACAATTAAGGGCTAGAAATCCTCACTTAACATGAGACTAGCCTATACTAGTCATGTACATGCCAAAACAAGGATGAATGAACTTAAACAAAGCTTAGAAATGTCACCATTATGGACTCTTAACAACCCAACATCCAATTTACAAGAATTTCCATAAATTTAATCAAGATCACACAACTTCAAATCAATCATATACTCTCCAAAAATGGGACAGCATTACCCCTTAATTTAACACATTTCCAACCTACCATTCAATACCAAATATATATCAATTCAACTCCAATTGTACATACAATTTATAGTCTAGTAAATATACTCAATTAGGGCCACAATGCCCCTCAAGCAAGCCAACTAGATGCTTATAAGCCAACTATTAGAATTTTCCCCAAATCGAAACCCTAGAAACCGGAATTCACACCACAAGCGTAAATTTTCCGCAATTGATCACAATTAACGCATAAAAGCTTCAATTAACACCATTTCAATCCATCAATCCAATCCTAATCATAACTTTCATATAAAATCAGGAAAATACCCAATAAATCAACAATTCACCATCAATTCCTTCAACCCATGAAATACTTCACAATATAACACATTTAATCACCACAAATCATTAATTAACCAATATTAGACCAAAAGGAAACTTGTTTATGCCACTTACCTCAAATTCAAGAAAACCATCAACATAGAGCCTCCCCTCCAAAAACAATCCATCAAAAGCTCTAAGCCACCATAGCAAGCCCATGTGTGAATTATTGTCCAAAACCACCGGTGAAATCACAAGATTTAAGAAGAAATCAAAACTAGAAAATGGAAGAGTTTTTCTCTTTCTCAAGGCCTCGGTTGAGCAACAGCAGAAAATGAAGACAAAAGACAGCAAAACATGATATTTAATGAAGGAAACAGCCGGTCAAAGCTGCTGACCGGCTGTGCCACGTCAGAATCCGGCCGGAATATGGCTGGATTTCCGGCCGGATTCAAGGTAGAGAGCTCCTCAATTTTTTTTCAAAACGGCTGGGCAATCCGGCCAGCTATCCGGCCAGAAACTGGCCGGATTTCCGGCCGGATTCGGCCCCCTTCACATTTCCAAAAATTTTTCTTCTTTTCCAAGTTCAAAAATGGTACTATTCCGCTCGTTCAACAAAAACTTGTATAAAAGGAAACCCTCCTTTGGCCGGGGCGTCACACCTTTACTTAACCTTTCCTTGCTCTTGGACCTTTAAAGTTCCTAAAATGTTTCAATTGGCCTTAATTGGTTAATTATTGGTTGCTATTGGGTCTTAAAATGCAAGTTAAATCACTCATTGACCTTTATTCATCCTTGGATCCTTGAGATGTAATGTTTGATCGGATTTGAGAGATTGTTAATGTTTGCAAGTGAATCATTAGGAGTGTTTACTTTAGGACTTGGTTGATAATTTCTCTTCCTTGGTAACCGTGCATTATTTGATTGCATTTTGAGATGATTTTGATGATCGATTGGTCTAATTTGTTTTATTTGATCATTTCTAAGTTGCAAAGTGAGAAAGGATTCAATGTTCGATGGATTTCGATTGTCCTATTTACATTCTATCATTAAATTGGTGCATTAATCCTTTGCTTTGAATGGTTTTAGCCCAAGTTATCCCGTTAATTGGTGACTTTAGCCCAATTTAAGTCTTGTCCACTTTATTAGCACCACAAAGGGGGGAGGTATAATCTCTTTTATCCTTTTGTCTCTCCTATGTGATCCAATGTGCTAAGTGAGAATTGCATGTCTACTTTGCTTTCCTAGCCTTTCTTTAATTCCTTTTATTTATGTCATTTACTTTTGTTTTCATTAAGTTGTTCTTTATGGGGTATGTGTACACCTCTTGGCTTGTAATAGATAGGGCTTGGAGAGCATTTGATGAAGACCTACTGAAGACGTGTGCCTAGCTAGCAAATGTAATAGGTTCATTAGTTTGGTTGCGTGCCTATGTGTTATGTGTTACTTGCTTTATTAGGTTCTTGCATCTAGTCGAGCATGCTAAGTGTTATGTGCTATGTGTTTATGAGTGTTTGACATGTCTACTTGCTTTCTATAGTCGTAGATGAATGTGATGGATGAATGTACGTCACCACACTAATCCAATGCTAGTTGTGGCGCATTATTCCGTTAGGAATTCATAGAAAGGGCTAGTCCAACGCTAGACCCAATAGGCCGTCCCCTTTTCGTTGGTGCATACTTGCATGTTCACTACATTTCATGCATTTTTGTTAGTTTTTATCATTTGGCATGCTCCTCTAATCCTTTTCCCCTCATTTTAGATTTTTGCATCCTCATGCTAGGTATAGGGTCCATTTGCTTGAGGGTCCCCTTTCGATAAGGGAAACGAGCGAGTGTGGCTACTCAATAGCCTTAGCACGCTAGTTTTTCCTTCTAATCAAAGGGAAAATCAAAGTCGTAAAGTTAGGAGTCCTTCCCGTGCCCGACTTGATGCATTCCCTTAGGGTCATACGCTTGCATTCTTTTTATATCACATCCACACTCTTTTAGCCACATTTTCTCACTACTTAGACTTTTTCTCAATCCACACTTTCTCAACATCTTTTTATCACTTATTTATTTCTCACCTCACAAATGGCACTCAAAATTACACTTATATGTATCTACTATTCTATTTTTCATCCATTTACACACGAACACCTTTATTTTATCACATTTGCACACTTGCACTTACCTTTTTTTTTACATTTCGCATCCTTCATACATTTTCACACTTGCACATATTTGAGTCTTCATTTGCATTTTTCTATGACCTCTATGAGATTCTTCCTATTGGCCATCACAAACCCATGTGATTGGGACCAAAAATCTCATAAGAGACATTTAGATTTAGGTTTGCATTTTCCTTTCCATTTCGCATTCATCTAGTCATATCCAACATGCGATACATACCTTGGGTAGAAAATTAGGAAACGTGGGGCTAAGTCACGCAACTAGCTTTGGCTAGGGTAAGGGAGTGCCTTAGGCTCCGCCTTTGCCTTCTCCCTTACCAAACGTGACCCCCGATCCCTTTCTTTGGTTACGTAGACCTAAAAGTTTTCAAAAAGGGTTTGTTTACTTTTTCATTCAAAAACAAAAATCATTTTTTGGTGACTTGGTACACCCTAACTCTATACCAAGTGGCGACTCCATTTTGCATACATAAAACCCTTTTGAACTTTACTTGACCAAAACCGTTGCATTTTACAATCCCACGGTCTTTGCTTTCACTTCTACACACGTTCACACACACTACTTCCACACCACATTATCAAAAAGTGGGGCGCGACAACTTGGCGACTCCACTGGGGATTTCCTAAGTGGGTCCAACCATTTGATTTAGCTATTCTTTTCCGTCTTTTACCCTTCTTATGCATAGCATTTGGATATTAGGGTTGCATTTTCCATTTTAGGACTTTTTGCCACGCGCGCGCGTCTCAAACTACTCCCTCGCTCACGAATGTATGATTGGTTGATTGGATGTATGTTTACTTGCTTATCTCGCGCCTGTATTGCATTTAGGGGGGTGTGTCACCCTAGAGCCTCGCATTGGTTCTTGATCCCTCCCCTCCAAACGAGCACAAGTGTAACAGCCCCACTTTCCCCTAAGGCGAACCAAAGGGGTTAGCGGACTGCCTGCCCAGCTCTCGCCAGGACTACGGATTAGTTCACGTCGATCTAATACGGTCCAAAACATACCCACGCGCGTAAACAAGTCAAAATCACAAATAAAAAAAATGAAAATCGAAGCCGATGATGAACAGTACCGGCCACGTCAGAATCCAGATACTAGGCCGAGAGTAGCCAAAATTTTCTTTTGCCGTTTGAAATACGAGTTGATCCGAAATTCAACCAAATATCAACCAAACATACACACATTGAAATGTAACATTTTCAAGCCAAAGCGGCATATCAAAAACCATTCATTACGAATATACATGTTCGGTTTGCCAATCAAAAGAAAGTGAACCCAATACACATTAGGGTTTCATTCGAAGAGCTATCCAAAAGATACATTTACATGAGCTCAACTTGACAACCAACAAGTATAACCTTTCCAAAAGTGGTCATTTTCCTGTAAGGAAAACAAATGGAACGGAATGAGCTTAAGCCCAATGAGTTACTACCACATAAGCAACAAAGATCACATAAGCAAAATCTTTCATTTCAAGTACACAATTAAGAAGTAAAACAAGTCGGTAAAAGGATACGGACGGCTCTCAAGAGCCCATTTCCACGCTTACATTCTTGATCCAACCTCATTGACCCTCCGTCAATGTTAAGAGTACCAACCGTAGAACCCACTTCACTTCCATCCCTTCCACCAAACATACCCCAACCGGGCCCGCACTCCAATCAGTAGCTTTTGGTAATACTCGAGTTTACCGGAATCAAGAGTCTCATTACTACAAGATTCCCCAGTACAGTCCCCGTGGCATGTCAATTTTCACGACCAAGCCCTCGCCGGCTCGATTCAATTGACTACCAACGGGGTTGAGCTCAGTAGTACAGTAAGGCCGTTGGATACTCGTCCAAACGACACCAAATCAGTTTTTCATGAAGTGAATTCAATATCTCATATAGCAAGTGCAGTATATCAGTGAAGCGGTAAACAGTCATTAACGGTATCACAAGGGGTGAGGGCGGTCAAGTACACCCTCACCTCAATCAATTCCAATAGCCAAATAAGCCTTCAAGGCATCAAAATCACATATAGCAAAGCCACATTGTAACATTCAAGTGAGTAGTATACTCACCACTTAAGAAAGTGATGTTTCATGCACCGTCGTTAAACGAACGTCATGCACCACCGTTACCTCCTAGAACAAGCAAACAAATACAATGAGACTCGATAACGAGTCATAAAGCAATGCCAATCGCAACCCCAATAGGGTTTCATATGCATAGACAAGTAGCATAGATAACCAGAAATTTCAGCAATGCACTAACTTGACCTTAACAAAAAAAAAATAGTTTTCGTCCTCCTTTTGCGGTAATGGCACAAAATGCGTTACGCTTATCGGATGAGGGTGTAAAACCCACCATCTCGAAGCTAAAAGACAGGGCTACAAAAATGTAGAAGGCCACTCAGTCCAAATCCTAGCACAACTAGGTCAAAAATGCAGAATACCAAACCAGAACCGTAATTGCAGGTTTACAAATCACACTAAGCTGTAATTAGTCCAACTCAGTCTATACAGGTCCAAATGCATTGATTCCAAAGGCATGCGGTAGCTAAGACATCCAGCTACATTTCATCAGAAGACACTAACATCCAAATCCAAAGCAATTCCAGTCAAAACAGACGAGTACAAGAGCAGTTCGCACATTCTGATCAACCCAGAATAGCAACAGTAAAATCGATATATCTCACTCTACACTACTCCAAATGACCTGAAATTTTACAGGTACCTCAAACACATCAATACCTACAACTTTCATGTTTTAAGCAAAGGCCAATTCGGCCTCTAACCATATGATCCAAAACCGGACAGAAAAGGGGGTTATGAAACCCTAACTTTTCACATTTCAATCCAAACCCAAAATTGGTTGCAATTATCAATAATTCACACCTACTAGAGTCATTACCCCTCATTACCAACCATCATAAATAACCACAACATCATGATCACATTAAACCAGAAAAATCTCCAATAAATTGAAAACTTCACCAATTCATCTCAAACTAAGAAATAACCCACAAATATCATCACTTTAGCCACCACTAGGCACAAATTAAACATCATTAAGTATAGGAGGATAGTCAATCACCACTTACCAAGTAAACAAGAGAGAGGAAGTTGTAGAACACCTTAGCTTCTCCAAAAACCTTCACCAAAACACTCACTAGCACCAAATGGAGGGATTTTATGGAGTAGAAACTAGTTTAGGCAATTGTTTTTGGAAGATTGAGCCAAATGGAAGCTAAAATGGTGAAGAATTTCTTTCTTCTTTGCTCAAGGGAGAACCGGCCATGGAGGAGAAGAAAAGAGTGAATTTTATTGATTTTTTTGAGATATTTAACTTAATGGGAAAAAGTCAAAAAGGTGAATAGTATTCCATAAAGTCCACCCAATGATATAGTGACACTTGGCACCTCTTTAAATGCAATCCTATCCTTCTTTCCCCCTCTCACATCAATCACTTCACATTCTCTACTTATCTCTTAACACCCGATAAATTTTACACAGTATCCGAAACTTAACCTTATTATCCGAATTTTTCTGAACTTTTCGCACTAGTGGGTCCCACGTCCATAATCTCTCCGTAATTTTTCAAAAACTACTCAATGCTAGGAAAATCATCTAAAAACTATAATTACTCATAAAATCCACCAAGAAAATATTCCTAAGCCAGAAAATGCAGAAAACATGCAATTAAGGGGAAAAACCCTAGGAAAAAATATTAGGGAAATACGGGTTCTCACAACAAGCATACGTGCATACGCTTTAATTTGTACCCCTCATATTTTTCCTTTTAGTGGCTTGTCACGCCACTCCACCCTATTAGGACTTTAGGCGACCCATTTGGACGTGTGATCGTGACACGACGTGTGCGTAGCACGATCCGAGGGGTCACTTAATCTTCCGCTTTAAGCTTTGGGTTAATAGCCTTTAGCTTTTAGTCGAAGATTGAGGATCTTTGATAGATTCACTCAGACATGTGGCCGTGACACGACGTGTGCGTAGCAATGTCTGAGGAATCGCTCGAGCCACCGACAAGGAACCTTGGGAGTGATGACCTTTGGTTTCCAAGTCTGAAGGCTCGGGGACCTGAGCTTATCGAGTCTAGATGCATTAGCGAACTCCAGCCTCATGCATCCATATTAGAATTGCCTAGGGTAGAGTCGACCTTACCCTATTAGGGACACCATTCACGAGGGGAGGGATCCCACCCCTTTTCCTTGTATATCTTTGTTGCTTTTATCTAAATTGTCCAACGTATTATGTGATTATGTGTTGAACTAACTTTCCTTGTCTCTTGTCTTTTGCATTCACAAACGTTAGGAAATAAGAGGTCTGGCACGATCCTCTTTTAGGACCTACCCTTATAGATAGGTTATTGCACGTTTAGAAATTTCGGTATATTTCATTCATAAATTAATAATGCCATGCCATTTCAGGCTTATCCTGGCAAATAAAGGGTCCCTTAGGTCATGTTTCATTTCAAATTGCATATTTTACTGCTTTAATAAATGGAATCATGCATAACCCTAGAAAGGGAATGCCATTTAGGGGATCCCATGTCAGGAATAAACCACCTTGTGTCTCGGATACTTAATCCAAAGAGATTTGCACGTTTACATTTTGTACCATCCAAAGGGGTAGTGCACAAGGTAAGGTAGGATCCGATCGTCTTCATAAGAGCTATTTTTGGAATATGAGCGTCTAATAATCACTTTTTGGCCATTTTATCAAAATTGGTAAAATTCCCTTGCGTAAAAGGACATTAATTTGAAGAAAATTCACAAATAATTCCCCACTATTGAGACGATAAATAAATTAAGGCAAAAATTTGATTTTAGAAGGCTCATAAGCTAATGCTTCGTAATAAATTTTTGAAATTACCGGTGGATAGCTTGATTCTTAAATAAGCTCCCAATTCCATTCAATCCATTGGGTCATTTCATTCTTTAATTTCATCCAATCCATTTTATCAATTTTATCATTTTTAGGGCAATCTAGTTGATTTTTGAATAAATCACCAATTTCATTCAATTCATTTGATTAGTTAGGGCAATTTTGTCGATTTTCGATAAATCATCAATTTCGTCCAATTCATTTGACCAGTTTACCCTTTTAGGGCGATCTGATCAATTTTGAATAAATTCTCGATTTCATTCAATTCATTTGACCAATTTCATTTTGTGAGAACCGTAAATCCCTAATAATTTTCTTAGGGTTTTTCCCCATTTAAAGGCATAATTTTTGCATTTTCTGGCTTAGAAAAATTCTTCTGGTAAATTTTGTGAGTAATTATAGTTTTTAAATGATTTTTCTAGTATTGGAGAGTTTTTAGAAAATTAAGAATATATTATGGACGTGGGACCCACTAGTGCGAAAAGTTCGGAAAAATTCGGCCAATTAGGTTAAATTCCGGATACTGTGTAAAATTTATCGGGTGTTAAGAGATAAGTAGAGTGTGTGAAATGATTGATGTGAGAGAGAAAAGAAAGGATAGGAATGCATTAATGAGGTGCCAAGTGCCATGGTATCATTGGATAGGATTTAAGAGTTACTATTCCAATTTTTGACTTTTTTGACCAAAAGGTTAAATATCTTAAAAATTGCTCAAAATTCACTCATTTTTACTCCTCCATGGCCGGCTCTCTTAAGCTCAAGAAGGAAGAGGATTTCTTCAATTTTCAAGCTCCCAACTAGCACAAATCATCCAAACCACTTACCTAAATTAGTTTCTACTCCATATTATCCTTCCATTAGGTGCTAGTAAGTTGATTAGTGAAGTTTTCTTGGAGAGCAAAGGTGTCCTACAACTCCCTCTCTCTTGTTTACTTGGTAAGTGGTATATGAACTCCCTCCTATACTTAATGATGGTTAATCGGTGCCTAGTGGAAGTTAAAGTGATGGATTATGTGAATTATTTCTTGATTTGTGATGCATTGGTGAAGTTTTTATTTTTTTGAGGAATTTTCTGGTTTAATGTGATCATGGTGTTGTGGTTGTTTATGATGGTTGATAATGAGGGGTTATGACTCTAGTGGATGTGAATTTGGATTTGGATTGAAATGTGAAATGTTAGGGTTTCAAAACCCCCTTTTCTGTCTGGTTTTGGATCATAGGGTTAGAGGCCGAATTGGACTTTTCCCAAAACATGAAAGTTGTAGGTATTGATTTGGTTGAGGTGCCTGTAAAATTCAGGTCATTTGGAGTAGTGTAGAGTGAGATATGGCGTTTTTACTGTTGCTGTTCTGGGTTGATCAGGATGGCAGAACTGCGTTTGTATTTGGCTATTTTGACTGGAATTACTTTGGATTTGGATGTTGGTGTCTTCTGATGATATATAGAGGGATGTCTTAGCTACCATATGCCTTTGGAATCAATGCATTTGGACTTGTATGGACCGAGTTGGACTCATTACAGCATTATGTGATTCGCAAACCTGTTTTGGTAATTCTGGTTTAGTATTTTGCATATTTGACCTAGTTGTGCTAGGATTTGGACTGAGTGACCTTCTACATTGTTGTAGCCCAGTTTCTTGGTTTCGAAATGGTGGGTCTTACACCCCCATCCGATAACCGTAGTGAATTTGGTGCCATTACCGCATATTGAGGTCAAATACGGTTTCTTTGTTAAGGCTTAAGCTAAAGCCATTTCTTAATTTCTGGTTACCAATGATGCTTATTTATGCATATAAACCCTATTGGGGGTTATGATTGGCATTGCTATATGACTCGTTATCGAGTCTCAGTGCATTTGTTTGTATGTATAGGGCGTGACGGTAGTTCATGACGCACTTTTGACCGCGGTGCATGAAATATCACTTACGTGATTGGTGAGTATACTACTCACTTAAATGTTACAATGTGGCTTTGTTCTATGTGAATTGATGCCTTGAAGGCTTATTTGGTTATGGAAATTGATAGAGGTGAGGGTGTACTTGACCGCCCTCACCCCTTGTGATTCCATTCATGACTGTTTACCGTTTTACTGAAATACTGCACTTGCCATATGAAATATTGAATGCCATTCATGGACAACTGATTTGGTGTCGTTTGGACGAATATCTAACGGCCTTACTGTATTACTGAGCTCAACCTCGTAGGTAGTCAATTGAATCGAGCCGGCGAGGGTTTGGTCGTGAAAATTGACATGCCACGGGGACTGTACTGGGGAATCGTGTGGTAATGAGACCCTCGGTTCCGGTATTCTCGAGTATTACCAAAATGACTGAATGGAGTGCGGGCCCGGTTGGGGTATGATAGTTGGACGATTGGATGTAAGTGATGTCTACGGATGGTTACTTTTAACATTGACGGAGGGTCAATGAGGTTGGATCAAGAAATAAGCGTGGAAATGGGCTCTTGAGAGCCGTCCGTATCCTTTCACTGATTTGATTTACTTCTTATTTGCATACCTGAACTGAACGGTTATGCTTATGTGATCTTAGTTGCTATGGTGGTTGTATTCTCACTGGGCACTTAGCTCACCCCGTTTCTTTTGTTTTCCTTACAGGAATATGACTCTTTTGGAATGAATTTTGTTAAATGGTTGCCGAATGAACTAGATGAATGCCTCTTTTGTATTGTATATAAAATGGGACCCTAAATGTATCATTTGGGCCGTTTTCACTTTTGTTTTGGCAACCCACATATGTAGTGACTTTTATATCACTTTTAAATGCCATTGTGGCTTGTAAATGGTTAATGTTATGTTGTATATGTATTTCGATGTTGGTTGAGTTTCGGACGGGTCGGTTACTATTCATGGCCGACTCGGGATGTCATTTCTTTTATTTTGGGTTATTTTGCCCTTTTGCCTTGTTTGCGCGCATTATAAGTTTCAGAACGTGATAGATCGCTTTATACTGCACCGTTAGTCCTGGCGAGAGCTGGGCAGGCAGTCCGCTAATCTCTTTGGTTCGCCTTAGGGGAAGGTGGGGCTGTCACAGGTGGTATCAGAGTCTAGGTTTAAATTAGCCTGGGTGTAATAGAAGTGCTCGACTTGAGGGTTCTATTGTTTATGGCTTTTAAGGTTATTCATGTTATTTCTTCCTTTGATATAGGATGGACGCGAGTGGTGACCCGAGTGACCGCCCAGCGGGAGATCTTCCACGTAGTGGGCTACCGCCAATTAAGTACCAAATCAAGCAGAAGGGGGCCGTGGTGCGTTGGAGCCCGGCCAGTCGCCTTCGACAGTGTGAGTGCCGTAGCAACTACGCCTATCCGAACGCTCTAGTGTTGGCGGTGGCGAAGGAGCGTGAGGAGTTAGCGGATGATAACACTAAGTTGGAAGCTGTGGTTGCTACGTTGGAAGCTGAGGTGACCCAGGTTAGGGCAACCAACGAGAAGCAAGCCGCACGTATCAAAGAGTTAGAGTATGACGTGCTTGAGGTCGAGGACCGAGTTGACGACCTCTGCGATCAGCTGAGGACTGCACGCGAGCGCGAGATTAAGCGAGCTCGCAAAGTCAGGAGTCGCGCTGAGGCGATCCTTAATCTGTGTGACGATGGCCTTGAGGAGACTAGCGATGAGGCATCGTGTGCTGGGGCTGAGGCGGGAGAGGAGTCTACCCCGTCGCCTGGATCCCAGACCCCAACGACTGACTAGGCCTTGATCTTTAGGTATCTTTTGGATAGTTGGTGGTTTTTGTATGTACATAGGGATAGGGATAGCGCCTTAGCTAACCGTTTTGGATGTAGGGTTAGCTACGTGTAAATCTCTTTTGATAGGCCAATCCTCAGGGGGATCGTTTATGTTAGTACGTGCCTTGGCCGTACTTGACTTGACTGATTGTATATATGTGTTTGGCTTGTATATATATGTTTGTGATCCTGTTTTGAATGTGTAAGTATGTGTTATTGTACAAAGTTTAAGTGTTACTTACATGCCTTGTTACTACTTTGGTTTAGTACTTTTGCCTAGATCGAGTAAAACTCATGGAAGGTACACGGAGTGGACGGGGACGTGGGCGCGGTATTAGACAACCCACACCGGTTAGGGAAACGGGGGAAACCTCTACTGGACCCAATCCTGAACCACAAATAGACCCGAATGTGCAAATAGCTGCTGCTATGCAGCAAATGACAAACCTACTGGCACAAGTAGTGCAACAACAGGGCCAGAACCCAAACCCTAATCCCGGAAACCCTGGTAACAACATCGAGAGCGAAGATAGAGCTCTCGAACGCTTTCAAAAGTTTTCCCCGCCAAAGTTTGTTGGGGGACCCGACCCTGACGTTGCTGAGAAATGGCTTGAGAAGATGGTTGACATATTTGCAGCTCTACACTACCCAGACGAACGCCAGGTGACTTTTGCCGTGTTCCAACTTGAGGGAGCGGCCCGTTCCTGGTGGAATGTAATTAGACAGAAATGGGAAAGGGAGCAGACGCCGAAGACTTGGGTGAACTTCATCCGAGAGTTTAATGCAAAGTTTTTCCCTCCTCTAGTCCAGGAGAGGAAGGAAGACGAGTTTATTAGGCTTCGTCAAGGAACTCAGACGGTGGCGGAATATGAGAGTCAATTCACCCGCTTGTCCAAGTTTGCGCCTGAGTTAATCATGACTGAACAACGACGGGTTCGGCGCTTTATTCAGGGTTTGAACGTTGAGATCCAGAAAGACCTCGCGGCGGCTCAAATCACTACGTTTAGCGAGGCAATGGAAAAGGCCCAACGAGTTGAAAGTGCGCGGCTGCAGGTCCGAAACTTCCAGGCTAAGAAGCGTGGCTTTCCTGGGAGTACTTCTGGACAGGGTGATAAGAGCACTCCCTCTAAATTTGGACGTGGCACTGGAGGTGGTCGACAATCTGGCTTAGGCAGAGGGACTCCGTTCAAGGGTGGTCAAGCTGGGCGAGGACAAAGGGGAAATGCTCAGAGTGGTTCGGCTTTGGCACCTCGTGGTCCCAGTGGGCATTGTGGGAAAGCAAACCACACCAAAGATAATTGCTGGAGGAAGCAGGGCAAATGTCTGCGATGTGGAAGCGCGGACCACCAATTGGCTACATGCCCAGTTCTGAAACAAGACGGAAAGGGGGGCCAACCATCGTCGAGGACCAATACTGGACCAGTGAAGGGAGATGGGTCCAAACCTAAGGTGCCGGCTAGGGTGTATTCCTTAGAGCCCCATCAGGTCCCAGAGTCTTCTGAGGTTGTAGAAGGTACGATCCCTATTTTCCACCGCTTTGCCAAAGTTTTAATTGATCCTGGTGCCACTCATTCGTTTGTTAACCCTGATTTCATGTGTGGCATCGATATAAAACCTGCTAGCTTACCATATGACCTAGAAGTTAGCACACCTACGGGAAATCAACGTTTGGTAACTAGTATGGTATATAGGGATTGCGATGTATGGGTAGGTGAAAAGAGAATTTTAGGAGACCTGATTAGCTTGTCCATTAAGGGGTATGACGTGATTCTGGGTATGGACTGGCTAGCTAAATATAACGCCCAACTGGATTGTAAAATGAAGGTAGTAGAATTTCGTATTCCGGTCGAGGCAACCTTAAGGTTGGATGTAAGGGGGAGGTTAGCCTCATCTGCTCTAATTTCGGGCATTCGAGCTAGGAAACTGATAAGTAGAGGGGCGCAAGGGTTTTTGGCATTTTTAATTAACACCCCTATGGATAAGTTGAAAGTGGAAGACGTGGCCATAGTGAAGGAATTTCCGGATGTATTCCCTGATGAGTTAGTAGCCTTACCTCCGAAAAGGGAGATAGAATTTCGAATAGACCTGTTGCCTGGAACCTCACCTATCTCAAAAACCCCTTACCGAACGGCGCCTGCAGAACTTAAGGAGCTTAAGTTGCAATTGCAAGATCTTTTGGAGCGGGGATTCATTCACGAGAGTGGGTCTCCTTGGGGGGCTCCTGTCCTATTTGTGAAGAAAAAGGACGGAACCTTGAGAATGTGCATCGACTACCGGGGTCTAAACAACGTAACAATCAAGAATAAGTATCCACTGCCCCACATCGACGAGTTGTTTGACCAGCTGCAAGGAGCAGTGGTCTTCTCCAAGTTGGACCTCCGACAAGGATACTATCAGTTGTTAATAAGGAAGGAGGATATTCCGAAAACTTCTTTCAACTCAAGATACGGGCATTACGAGTTCGCCGTTTTTCCCTTTGGACTGACAAATGCTCCCGCCGCCTTCATGGACCTAATGCATAGGGTTTTTAAATCCTATCTGGACCGATTTGTCGTTGTGTTCATTGACGACATTTTGGTCTACTCTAAGACCCGTGAGGAGCATGAGGAGCATTTGAGAGTGGTGTTGCAGACATTAAGGGAACATCAGCTGTACGCCAAGTTTAGTAAGTGCGAGTTCTGGTTGGAGAAAGTAGCATTCCTAGGGCACGTGATCTCCCACGAAGGCATTTCAGTGGATCCGGCGAAGGTAGAGGCCGTGACCAATTGGAAGAGGTCAGAAAACCCCACGGAAATTCGCAGTTTTCTAGGGCTAGTTGGGTACTACCGAAGGTTCATTAAAGATTTCTCGAAATTAGCCGGACCTTTAACTGACCTGACGAAGAAGCATGGTCAATTTATCAGGAACGCCCGATGCGAAACAAGTTTTCAGGAACTAAAGAGAAGATTGACCATGGCTCCAGTGCTAGTTTTGCCAAATGGAGTGGACGGGTTCGCGGTGTATGCAGACGCGTCGCGAGAAGGATTAGGGTGTGTCTTGATGCAGAATCGTAATGTAATTTCTTTCGCCTCTAGGAAATTGAAGCTTCACGAGCAGAACTATCCGACTCAAGATCTGGAACTAGTCGCAGTTGTCTTTGCACTGAAAAAGTGGAGGCATTACCTATATGGGGTGACCTTCGAAGTGTATTCGGATCACAAAAGTCTTAAGTACCTTTTCTCCCAGAAGGAATTGAACATGAGACAACGAAGGTGGATGGAATTCCTGGAAGATTACGACTGCACAATCAATTACCATCCGGGAAAGGCAAATGTGGTAGCAGATGCCTTGAGTCGTAAGGTGCAAGTAGCAGGGCTAATGATTAAGGAGTGGGATTTGTTAGAATCTGTGTGCGAGTGGAGACCCTGTCTTGGAAGCCATAAGGTGATATTTAGCAATGTTAGGGTGGCCTCCACTCTACTGGAACGTCTTAAAGAGGCACAAAAAGAAGATTTGATGGTACGGAAGTGGAGAGAGAAAGTGGAAAAGTGAGAAACTATGGACTTCAATTTGAGTCTTGATGGTATTTTGAAGTATCGAAACCGAATAGTGGTACCGAGGGAAGAGTCGATGAAAATGGAGATTCTGGAGGAAGCTCATCGGTCCAAGTATACAATCCATCCGGGCAGCAGCAAGATGTATCAAGACCTGAAAGGAACTTATTGGTGGGACAATATGAAGAAGGAAATCGCTCAGTACGTGCAGAAATGTCTCATTTGCCAACAGGTGAAAGCAGAGCATCAAAAACCATCGGGTTTGTTACAACCCTTGGAGATACCCGAATGGAAGTGGGAAAACATCACAATGGACTTCGTTTCAGGTTTACCGAGGACGCAAAGAGGACACGATGCCGTTTGGGTGATCGTGGATCGATTAACCAAGTCGGCCCATTTCTTGCCAGTGAACATGAAGTATTCAATGGACAAGTTGGCCCGACTGTACATGGACGAGATAGTAAGACTACACGGTGTACCTGTAAGCATCGTCTCCGATCGGGATCCACGGTTCGTATCTCGGTTTTGGCAGAAGTTTCAAGAAATTCTGGGGACTAAACTCAGTTTGAGCACGACCTATCATCCTCAGACGGATGGCCAGTCGGAACGGACTATTCAAACTCTCGAGGACATGCTACGAACCTGCATTCTGGACTTTGGAGGCAACTGGGGTCAACACATGACCTTAGTAGAGTTTGCGTACAACAACAGCTTCCATTCGTCGATTCAAATGGCTCCGTACGAAGCTCTCTACGGACGCAAGTGCCGGTCACCGATTTACTGGGACGAAGTTGGCGAAAAGAAAGCACTAGACCCGGCAACCATTCCATGGATGGAAGAGGCTCAGGAGAAGGTCAAGTTGATACGGCAACGACTTCAAACAGCTCAGAGTCAACAAAAGAGCTACGCGGATAACCGAAGAAAAGATTTGGAGTTTGAAGTTGGAGACCATGTATTTCTCAAAATCACACCTTTACGAAGTATCACAGCGGGCAAAGGAAAGAAACTTCAACCCCGGTACGTTGGACCCTACAAGATCCTTCAGAGGGTAGGAGCGGTCGCGTATCGATTGGAACTGCCATCCAGTCTCTCTCGAATCCACGATGTGTTTCACGTCTCAATGCTAAAGAAGTATCATCCTGACCCATCCCAAGTATTACAACCAGAGCATATCGAAGTGGACGAATCGCTTGCCTATGAAGAGAAACCGGTCCAAGTGCTCGATCGAAAAATCAAAGAGCTCAGAAACAAGCGGATTTCACTAGTGAAAGTGCTATGGAGGAACCATGGGGTAGAGGAAGTTACCTGGGAAGTGGAAGAGGAAATGCGAAAGAAGTATCCAAACCTTTTCGGGAATTAAGGTGAAAAATTTCGAGGACGAAATTCTTTTAAGGGGGAGAGAGTGTGAGAACCCGTAAATCCCTAATAATTTTCTTAGGGTTTTTCCCCATTTAAAGGCATAATTTTTGCATTTTCTGGCTTAGAAAAATTCTTCTGGTAAATTTTATGAGTAATTATAGTTTTTAAATGATTTTTCTAGTATTGGAGAGTTTTTAGAAAATTAAGAATATATTATGGACGTGGGACCCACTAGTGCGAAAAGTTCGGAAAAATTCGGCCAATTAGGTTAAATTCTGGATACTGTGTAAAATTTATCGGGTGTTAAGAGATAAGTAGAGTGTGTGAAATGATTGATGTGAGAGAGAAAAGAAAGGATAGGAATGCATTAATGAGGTGCCAAGTGCCATGGTATCATTGGATAGGATTTAAGAGTTACTATTCCAATTTTTGACTTTTTTGACCAAAAGGTTAAATATCTTAAAAATTGCTCAAAATTCACTCATTTTTACTCCTCCATGGCCGGCTCTCTTAAGCTCAAGAAGGAAGAGGATTTCTTCAATTTTCAAGCTCCCAACTAGCACAAATCATCCAAACCACTTACCTAAATTAGTTTCTACTCCATATTATCCTTCCATTAGGTGCTAGTAAGTTGATTAGTGAAGTTTTCTTGGAGAGCTAAGGTGTCCTATAACTCCCTCTCTCTTGTTTACTTGGTAAGTGGTATATGAACTCCCTCCTATACTTAATGATGGTTAATTGGTGCCTAGTGGAAGCTAAAGTGATGGATTATGTGAATTA
The DNA here is from genome assembly GCF_036785885.1 of Coffea arabica. Lineage (NCBI taxonomy): Eukaryota > Viridiplantae > Streptophyta > Magnoliopsida > Gentianales > Rubiaceae > Coffea > Coffea arabica. Next base: position 24,717,105 of record NC_092316.1, read on the forward strand.
TTTCTTGATTTGTGATGAATTGGTGAAGTTTTTATTTTTTTGAGGAATTTTCTGGTTTAATGTGATCATGGTGTTGTGGTTGTTTATGATGGTTGATAATGAGGGGTTATGACTCTAGTGGGTGTGAATTGTTGATAATTGCAACCAATTTTGGATTTGGATTGAAATGTGAAATGTTAGGGTTTCAAAACCCCCTTTTCTGTCTGGTTTTGGATCATAGGGTTAGAGGCCGAATTGGACTTTGCCCAAAACATGAAAGTTGTAGGTATTGATTTGGTTGAGGTGCCTGAAAAATTTCAGGTCATTTGGAGTAGTGTAGAGTGAGATATGGCGTTTTTACTGTTGCTGTTCTGGGTTGATCAGGATGGCAGAACTGCGTTTGTATTTGGCTATTTTGACTGGAATTACTTTGGATTTGGATGTTGGTGTCTTCTTATGATATATAGAGGGATGTCTTAGCTATCATATTCTTTTGGAATCAATGCATTTGGACTTGTATGGACCGAGTTGGACTCATTACAGTATTATGTGATTTGCAAACCTGTTTTGGTTATTCTGGTTTAGTATTTTGCATATTTGACCTAGTTATGCTAGGATTTGGACTGAGTGTCCTTCTACATTGTTGTAGCCCTGTTTCTTGGATTCGAAACGGTGGGTGTTACACCCCCATCCGATAACCGTAGTGAATTTGGTGCCATTACCGCATATTGAGGTCAAATACGGTTTCTTTGTTAAGGCTTAAGCTAAAGCCATTTCTTAATTTCTGGTTACCAATGATGCTTATTTATGCATATAAACCCTATTGGGGGTTATGATTGGCATTGCTATATGACTCGTTATCGAGTCTCATTGCATTTGTTTGTATGTATAGGGCGTGACGGTAGTTCATGACGCACTTTTGACCGCGGTGCATGAAATATCACTTACGTGATTGGTGAGTATACTACTCACTTAAATGTTACAATGTGGCTTTGTTCTATGTGAATTGATGCCTTGAAGGCTTATTTGGTTATGGAAATTGATAGAAGTGAGGGTGTACTTGACCGCCCTCACCCCTTGTGATTCCATTCGTGACTGTTTACCGTTTTACTGAAATACTGCACTTGCCATATGAAATATTGAATGCCATTCATGGACAACTGATTTGGTGTCGTTTGGACGAATATCCAACGGCCTTACTGTATTACTGAGCTCAACCTCGTAGGCAGTCAATTGAATCGAGCCGGCGAGGGCTTGGTCGTGAAAATTGACATGCCACTGGGACTGTACTGGGGAATCGTGTGGTAATGAGACCCTCGGTTCCGGTATACTCGAGTATTACCAAAATGACTGAATGGAGTGCGGGCCCGGTTGGGGTATGATAGTTGGACGGTTGGATGTAAGTGATGTCTACGGATGGTTACTTTTAACATTGACGGAGGGTCAATGAGGTTGGATCAAGAAATAAGCGTGGAAATGGGCTCTTAAGAGCCGTCCGTATCCTTTCACTGATTTGATTTACTTCTTATTTGCATACCTGAACTGAACGGTTATGCTTATGTGATCTTAGTTGCTATGGTGGTTGTATTCTCACTGGGCACTTAGCTCACCCCGTTTCTTTTGTTTTCCTTACAGGAATATGACTCTTTTGGAATGAATTTTGTTAAATGGTTGCCGAATGAACTAGACGAATGCCTCTTTTGTATTGTATATAAAATTGGACCCTAAATGTATCATTTGGGCCGTTTTCACTTTTGTTTTGGCAACCCACATATGTAGTGACTTTTGTATCACTTTTAAATGCCATTGTGGCTTGTAAATGGTTAATGTTATGTTGTATATGTATTTCGATGTTGGTTGAGTTTCGGACGGGTCGGTTACTATTCATGGCCGACTCGGGATGTCATTTCTTTTATTTTGGGTTATATTGCCCTTTTGCCTTGTTTGCGCGCATTATAAGTTTCAGAACGTGATAGATCGCTTTATACTGCACCGTTAGTCCTGGCGAGAGCTGGGCAGGCAGTCCGCTAACCTCTTTGGTTCGCCTTAGGGGAAGGTGGGGCTGTCACAGGTGGTATCAGAGTCTAGGTTTGAATTAGCCTGGGTGTAATAGAAGTGCTCGACTTGAGGGTTCTATTGTTTATGGCTTTTAAGGTTATTCATTTTATTTCTTCCTTTGATATAGGATGGACGCGAGTGGTGACCCGAGTGACCGCCCAGCGGAAGATCTTCCACGTTGTGGGCTACCGCCAATTAAGTACCAAATCAGGCAGAAGGGGGCCGTGGTGCGTTGGAGCCCGGCCAGTCGCCTTCGACAGTGTGAGTGCCGTAGCAACTACGCCTATCCGAACGCTCTAGTGTTGGCGGTGGCGAAGGAGCGTGAGGAGCTAGCGGATGATAACACTAAGTTGGAAGCTGTGGTTGCTACGTTGGAAGCTGAGGTGACCCAGGTTAGGGCAACCAATGAGAAGCAAGCCGCACGTATCAAAGAGTTAGAGTATGACGTGCTTGAGGTCGAGGACTGAGTTGACGACCTCTGCGATCAGCTGAGGACTGCACGCGAGCGCGAGATTAAGCGAGCTCGCAAAGTCAGGAGTCGCGCTGAGGCGATCCTTAATCTGTGTGACGATGGCCTTGAGGAGTCTAGCGATGAGGCATCGTGTGCTGGGGCTGAGGCGGGAGAGGAGTCTACCCCGTCGCCTGGATCCCAGACCCCAACGACTGACTAGGCCTTGATCTTTAGGTATCTTTTGGATAGTTGGTGGTTTTTGTATGTACATAGGGATAGGGATAGCGCCTTAGCTAACCGTTTTGGATGTAGGGTTAGCTACGTGTAAATCTCTTTTGATAGGCCAATCCTCAGGGGGATCGTTTATGTTAGTACGTGCCTTGGCCGTACTTGACTTGACTGATTGTATATATGTGTTTGGCTTGTATATATATGTTTGTGATCCTGTTTTGAATGTGTAAGTATGTGTTATTGTACAAAGTTTAAGTGTTACTTACATGCCTTGTTACTACTTTGGTTTAGTACTTTTGCCTAGATCGAGTAAAACTCATGGAAGGTACACGGAGTGGACGGGGACGTGGGCGCGGTATTAGACAACCCACACCGGTTAGGGAAACGGGGGAAACCTCTACTGGACCCAATCCTGAACCACAAATAGACCCGAATGTGCAAATAGCTGCTGCTATGCAGCAAATGACAAACCTACTGGCACAAGTAGTGCAACAACAGGGCCAGAACCCAAACCCTAATCCCGGAAACCCTGGTAACAACATCGAGAGCGAAGATAGAGCTCTCGAACGCTTTCAAAAGTTTTCCCCGCCAAAGTTTGTTGGGGGACCCGACCCTGACGTTGCTGAGAAATGGCTTGAGAAGATGGTTGACATATTTGCAGCTCTACACTACCCAGACGAACGCCAGGTGACTTTTGCCGTGTTCCAACTTGAGGGAGCGGCCCGTTCCTGGTGGAATGTAATTAGACAGAAATGGGAAAGGGAGCAGATGCCGAAGACTTGGGTGAACTTCATCCGAGAGTTTAATGCAAAGTTTTTCCCTCCTCTAGTCCAGGAGAGGAAGGAAGACGAGTTTATTAGGCTTCGCCAAGGAACTCAGACGGTGGCGGAATATGAGAGTCAATTCACCCGCTTGTCCAAGTTTGCGCCTGAGTTAATCATGACTGAGCAACGACGGGTTCGGCGCTTTATTCAGGGTTTGAACGTTGAGATCCAGAAAGACCTCGCGGCGGCTCAAATCACTACGTTTAGCGAGGCAATGGAAAAGGCCAATGAGTTGAAAGTGCGTGGCTGCAGGTCCGAAACTTCCAGGCTAAGAAGCGTGGCTTTCCTGGGAGTACTTCTGGACAGGGTGAGAAGAGCACTCCCTCTAAATTTGGACGTGGCACTGGAGGTGGTCGACAATCTGGCTTAGGCAGAGGGACTCCGTTCAAGGGTGGTCAAGCAGGGCGAGGACAAAGGGGAAATGCTCAGAGTGGTTCGGCTTTGGCACCTCGTGGTCCCAGTGGGCATTGTGGGAAAGCAAACCACACCGAAGATAATTGCTGAAGGAAGCAGGGCAAATGTGTGACGCCCCGAAAGATGAGTGTGAGAACCCGAAACATTTTATATATTTTCGAGACATTATTTTGTTTCCTTGTCTATAATTTTATGCCTTTCTTCAATATATTAATTTCTTATACATTTTTATAAGTGAATATAGTTTTCAAACCATTTTCTTGGTACAAATTAGTCCACGTTAATTTTGAAGAGTATTTTGAACGTGGGACCCGCTAGTGCGGTAAATGTAATATATTTTTGATAACTTGTTGGAGTTTTGTACTAAGTGATATTATTTTATAAGGTATTAAGAAATGATTAGAGGTTATCTAGAAGGATTAACCATTGGAAGACAACAAGATGAGGATTAACCCTTGGATGTCATTTGTCCTTGAAACATTGGACCTTGACTTTGACTTGGACTTGTCTTAACCTTTACTAAACCAAATTTTGACCCAATTTCTTCCATTTTTATTGTCTTGGCCGAAAGTTTTGGTGAGGAAAGAACAAGAGAGAGTTTCTTCAACTTCAACTTCAATTCTTGCTCAAATCTTGAGTTCCAACCGATTAAATTGCAAATCACTCCATAAAACTTGCTAGCTAAGGAAGATTGGAGCTCTTGGTGGAGTTATTTGGAAGGTTAAGGTGCCTAGTTGTTCTCTCTCTTCTATTGTTAAGGTGAGTGGTGATTGAACTTCCTCCTACACTTAATGAAGCTTAAGTTATGCCTAGTGGGAGCTAAAGTGCTGAAATTTGTGGTTTATTTCTTGGTTTGAGATGAATTGGTGAAGTTTTTGATTTATTGATGATTTTTCTGGTTTAATTTGATCATGATGTTGTGGCTGTCCATGATGGTTGGAAATGATGTTTAATAACTCTAGTAGGTGTAAATGATTGGTAATTGCAACCAATTTTGGGTTTGGAAGGAATTTGAGAAAGTTAGGGTTTTATATCCCCAATTCTGTCCGGTTTTGTATCTTATGGTTAGAGGCCGAATTGGCCTTGGCTTAAAACATGAAAGTTGTAGGTATTGATGGTTTAAAGGTGCCTGTAAAATTTCAAGTCAATTGGAGTAGTGTGGAGTGAGAAAAGTCGGAAATACTGAGACTGGTCTGGGAAGGGGTGCTGCGAACAGGGTTGCCTTTTCACTCAATTGGACCGTGACCTTTCACCCTGATTCTCACCGAATTAGATTTTGACCAAAACATGAAAGTTGTAGCCAAGGCTATAAAATAGTTTCCTGTAAAGTTTCAGCTTGATCCAACCACTGTAGCATGTGAAATGACCGAAATACCCTTGACTGTTTTTGAAACTTGTTTCGCGCCCAGATTTTTGTTTTCGTGTAGTCTTCCATTTTCGATCATGAAAATGCACGATTTGGCCTTTGAGGTCTTCTGATGAAATGTAGCTTGATGTATTAGCTACCATATGCCTTTGGAATTTCTGGATTTGGACTTTTAGAGCCTGAGTTATGATGTTTCCGCTAGAATGCGTTTTGGTGGATCTGTTTTACGTTTTTGATGTGGTATCTTGCCTTTTTGACCTGTTTGCACTCGAAACTGGGTTGAGTGACCTTCTGTAATATTGTAGCCCTGACTCTTAGCTTCAAAACGGTGGGTCTTTCACCTTTATCCGACAATCGTAGCGCCTTTGGTACCATTACCGCAAAATGACGTCAAAACTATTTTTCTGGTTTTGAGCTTAACTTTCATTTCCGGACTTTTCCCTAGCTTGACTTGTGCTAGTACTACTTGGAGCTTGCTGAATGGCTATTGGATGAACTTATTTGTGTGACTTTGGAACTGGCTGAGGAAATAATGAAGCCATGATGGCTGGGAAAGTAAGCAAATTTAGGAGAAGTGCTGTCCGAAGTTTTAAAGGGTTTGATTGCTTTGAGTTTGTGATCTAAGACTTGGATTTGAGCAAGGCAATGTTATATGATGGATGATTTCTGAGTCATGGAGGTGAGTGACCCTAAACTATTTCCAAAGTACTTGTGAAACGTTTCTTACATTATTTACTTTTGAACTGTTTCCAAAGTTACTTTTGAAATGTTTTCTTGCATATCATGTGTGCTGGCATTTGAGTGTGCCTTGTTTGCTATATTTCTTGACTTCATGACTTGTATTTTGGTTGATAACGTGTTAAGCGCTTATAATGATTTTCAAAACGAGTTTTCGAGGCGAGTGTGTACTTTATCGCATTCGACCTCGATAAATATGAAATTTATGATTGAAATGTTACTTGCGCATGAATGTAAGCCTTTTGGGCTGAACTGGCCATTGCCCCTTGTTACCGGTCGTCTTGAGCCAGAAGCGGACTCGGTCAGGCGATTAGGAACTTGGGTGAACGTTTGGTATACTCGAGTATTACCTATGTAGGTTGGTGGAGCCTGGCCAAAAGCCAGGGACGGGGTGAATGAAATGAAATGAATGACCAAATGAGCGAGGAAATGTCAGGAGAATGAATGTATCCTTTCATGAATGTTACTATCGCTTTCTATTGTAAATGTTTCTTGAATTATTGATAATCCATATTTACTGTTTTGCAAATGATGTAGTTGTTTCCGGATTTATCATTTAATTTATGACATCATTGCTATAGGACATCATTGAAATGAACTATTGTGAAACCGATTTGATTAATGATTTTCTGGTTACTCGCTGAGCTTCTAGCTCACCTCAAAAATATTTTATTCCCCTCCACAGGGCTCAAGGCGAAGGCAGGACTTGTTGTGCTTATTCACGTGAATGGATGGCCTATATATTGTACAGTTTTGGATTTGGAATCATTTGATGTATAGTTGGGAAATAGTTTCCGCTGCATTTGTTACATGTAATTATTGGAGACTTGGATGTATATTGGTGGACCATGTGATGTATATTTGAGATTTTTATTGTAATATATTTGAGGATTGTAGTGATCGACTGAGTCCCGGTGAGAACTGGGCAGGCGGCCATTCATTCGTTTGTTAACCCGGATTTCATGTGTGGCATCGATATAAAACCTGCTAGCTTACCATATGACCTAGAAGTTAGCACACCTACGGGAAATCAACGTTTGGTAACTAGTATGGTATATAGGGATTGCGATGTATGGGTAGGTGAAAAGAGATTTTTAGGAGACCTGATTAGCTTGTCCATTAAGGGGTATGACGTGATTCTGGGTATGGACTGGCTAGCCAAATATAACGCCCAACTGGATTGTAAAACGAAGGTAGTAGAATTTCGTATTCCGGGCGAGGCAACCTTAAGGTTGGATGTAAGGGGGAGGTTAGCCTCATCTGCTCTAATTTCGGGCATTCGAGCTAGGAAACTGATAAGTAGAGGGGCGCAAGGGTTTTTGGCCTTTTTAATTAACACCCCTATGGATAAGTTGAAAGTGGAAGACGTGGCCATAGTGAAGGAATTTCTGGATGTATTCCCTGATGAGTTAGTAGCCTTACCTCCGGAAAGGGAGATAGAATTTCGAATAGACCTGTTGCCTGGAACCTCACCTATCTCAAAAACCCCTTACCGAATGGCGCCTGCAGAACTTAAGGAGCTTAAGTTGCAATTGCAAGATCTTTTGGAGCGGGGATTCATTCACGAGAGTGGGTCTCCTTGGGGGGCTCCTGTCCTATTTGTGAAGAAAAAGGATGGAACCTTGAGAATGTGCATCGACTACCGGGGTCTAAACAACGTAACAATCAAGAATAAGTATCCACTGCCCCACATCGACGAGTTGTTTGACCAGCTGCAAGGAGCAGTGGTCTTCTCCAAGTTGGACCTCCGACAAGGATACTATCAGTTGTTAATAAGGAAGGAGGATATTCCGAAAACTGCTTTCAACTCAAGATACGGGCATTACGAGTTCGCCGTTATGCCCTTTGGACTGACAAATGCTCCCGCCGCCTTCATGGACCTAATGCATAGGGTTTTAAATCCTATTTGGACCGATTTGTCGTTGTGTTCATTGACGACATTTTGGTCTACTCTAAGACCCGTGAGGAGCATGAGGAGCATTTGAGAGTGGTGTTGCAGACATTAAGGGAACATCAGCTGTACGCCAAGTTTAGTAAGTGCGAGTTCTGGTTGGAGAAAGTAGCATTCCTAGGGCACGTGATCTCCCACGAAGGCATTTCAGTGGATCCGGCGAAGGTAGAGGCCGTGACCAATTGGAAGAGGTCAGAAAACCCCACGGAAATTCGCAGTTTTCTAGGGCTAGCTGGGTACTACCGAAGGTTCATTAAAGATTTCTCCAAATTAGCCGGACCTTTAACTGACCTGACGAAGAAGTATGGTCAATTTATCAGGAACGCCCAATGCGAAACAAGTTTTCAGGAACTAAAGAGAAGATTGACCATGGCTCCAGTGCTAGTTTTGCCAAATGGAGTGGACGGGTTCGCGGTGTATGCAGACGCGTCGCGAGAAGGATTAGGGTATGTCTTGATGCAGAACCGTAATGTAATTTCTTTCGCCTCTAGGAAATTGAAGCTTCACGAGCAGAACTATCCGACTCACGATCTGGAACTAGTCGCAGTTGTCTTTGCACTGAAAAAGTGGAGGCATTACCTATATGGGGTGACCGTCGAAGTGTATTCGGATCACAAAAGTCTTAAGTACCTTTTCTCCCAGAAGGAATTGAACATGAGACAACGAAGGTGGATGGAATTCCTGGAAGATTATGACTGCACAATCAATTACCATCCGGGAAAGGCAAATGTGGTAGCAGATGCCTTGAGTCGTAAGGTGCAAGTAGCAGGGCTAATGATTAAGGAGTGGGATTTGTTAGAATCTGTGTGCGAGTGGAGACCCTGTCTTGGAAGCCATAAGGTGATATTTAGCAATGTTAGGGTGGCCTCCACTCTACTGGAACGTCTTAAAGAGGCACAAAAAGAAGATTTGATGGTACGGAAGTGGAGAGAGAAAGTGGAAAAGGGAGAAACTACGGACTTCAATTTGAGTCTTGATGGTATTTTGAAGTATCGAAACCGAATAGTGGTACCGAGGGAAGAGTCGATGAAAATGGAGATTCTGGAGGAAGCTCATCGGTCCAAGTATACAATCCATCCGGGCAGCAGCAAGATGTATCAAGACCTGAAAGGAACTTATTGGTGGGACAATATGAAGAAGGAAATCGCTCAGTACGTGCAGAAATGTCTCATTTGCCAACAGGTGAAAGCAGAGCATCAAAAACCATCGGTTTTGTTACAACCCTTGGAGATACCCGAATGGAAGTGGGAAAACATCACAATGGACTTCGTTTCAGGTTTACCGAGGACGCAAAGAGGACACGATGCCGTTTGGGTGATCGTGGATCGATTAACCAAGTCGGCCCATTTCTTGCCAGTGAACATGAAGTATTCGATGGACAAGTTGGCCCGACTGTACATGGACGAGATAGTAAGACTACACGGTGTACCTGTAAGCATCGTCTCCGATCGGGATCCACGGTTCGTATCTCGGTTTTGGCAGAAGTTTCAAGAAATTCTGGGGACTAAACTCAGTTTGAGCACGACCTATCATCCTCAGACGGATGGCCAGTCGGAACGGACTATTCAAACTCTCGAGGACATGCTACGAACCTGCATTCTGGACTTTGGAGGCAACTGGGGGGTCAACACATGACCTTAGTAGAGTTTGCGTACAACAACAGCTTCCATTCGTCGATTCAAATGGCTCCGTACGAAGCTCTCTACGGACGCAAGTGCCGGTCGCCGATTTACTGGGACGAAGTTGGCGAAAAGAAAGCACTAGACCCGGCAACCATTCCATGGATGGAAGAGGCTCAGGAGAAGGTCAAGTTGATACGGCAATGACTTCAAACAGCTCAGAGTCGACAAAAGAGCTACGCGGATAACCGAAGAAAAGATTTGGAGTTTGAAGTTGGAGACCATGTATTTCTCAAAATCACACCTTTACGAAGTATCACAGCGGGCAAAGGAAAGAAACTTCAACCCCGGTACGTTGGACCCTACAAGATCCTTCAGAGGGTAGGAGCGGTCGCGTATCGATTGGAACTGCCATCCAGTCTCTCTCGAATCCACGATGTGTTTCACGTCTCAATGCTAAAGAAGTATCATCCTGACCCATCCCAAGTATTACAACCAGAGCATATCGAAGTGGACGAATCGCTTGCCTATGAAGAGAAACCGGTCCAAGTGCTCGATCGAAAAATCAAAGAGCTCAGAAACAAGCGGATTTCACTAGTGAAAGTGCTATGGAGGAACCATGGGGTAGAGGAAGTTACCTGGGAAGTGGAAGAGGAAATGCGAAAGAAGTATCCAAACCTTTTCGGGAATTAAGGTGAGAAATTTCGAGGACGAAATTCTTTTAAGGGGGAGAGAGTGTGAGAACCCGTAAATCCCTAATAATTTTCTTAGGGTTTTTCCCCATTTAAAGGCATAATTTTTGCATTTTCTGGCTTAGAAAAATTCTTCTGGTAAATTTTATGAGTAATTATAGTTTTTAGATGATTTTTCTAGTATTGGAGAGTTTTTAGAAAATTAAGAATATATTATGGACGTGGGACCCACTAGTGCGAAAAGTTCGGAAAAATTCGGCCAATTAGGTTAAATTCCGGATACTGTGTAAAATTTATCGGGTGTTAAGAGATAAGTAGAGTGTGTGAAATGATTGATGTGAGAGAGAAAAGAAAGGATAGGAATGCATTAATGAGGTGCCAAGTGCCATGGTATCATTGGATAGGATTTAAGAGTTACTATTCCAATTTTTGACTTTTTTGACCAAAAGGTTAAATATCTTAAAAATTGCTCAAAATTCACTCATTTTTACTCCTCCATGGCCGGCTCTCTTAAGCTCAAGAAGGAAGAGGATTTCTTCAATTTTCAAGCTCCCAACTAGCACAAATCATCCAAACCACTTACCTAAATTAGTTTCTACTCCATATTATCCTTCCATTAGGTGCTAGTAAGTTGATTAGTGAAGTTTTCTTGGAGAGCTAAGGTGTCCTATAACTCCCTCTCTCTTGTTTACTTGGTAAGTGGTATATGAACTCCCTCCTATACTTAATGATGGTTAATTGGTGCCTAGTGGAAGCTAAAGTGATGGATTATGTGAATTATTTCTTGATTTGTGATGAATTGGTGAAGTTTTTATTTTTTTGAGGAATTTTCTGGTTTAATGTGATCATGGTGTTGTGGTTGTTTATGATGGTTGATAATGAGGGGTTATGACTCTAGTGGGTGTGAATTGTTGATAATTGCAACCAATTTTGGATTTGGATTGAAATGTGAAATGTTAGGGTTTCAAAACCCCCTTTTCTGTCTGGTTTTGGATCATAGGGTTAGAGGCCGAATTGGACTTTGTCCAAAACATGAAAGTTGTAGGTATTGATTTGGTTGAGGTGCCTGTAAAATTTCAGGTCATTTGGAGTAGTGTAGAGTGAGATATGGCGTTTTTACTGTTGCTGTTCTGGGTTGATCAGGATGGCAGAACTGCGTTTGTATTTGGCTATTTTGACTGGAATTACTTTGGATTTGGATGTTGGTGTCTTCTTATGATATATAGAGGGATGTCTTAGCTACCATATTCTTTTTGAATCAATGCATTTGGACTTGTATGGACCGAGTTGGACTCATTACAGTATTATGTGATTTGCAAACCTGTTTTGGTAATTCTGGTTTAGTATTTTGCATATTTGACCTAGTTATGCTAGGATTTGGACTGAGTGTCCTTCTACATTGTTGTAGCCCTGTTTCTTGGATTCGAAACGGTGGGTCTTACACCCCCATCCGATAACCGTAGTGAATTTGGTGCCATTACCGCATATTGAGGTCAAATACGGTTTCTTTGTTAAGGCTTAAGCTAAAGCCATTTCTTAATTTCTGGTTACCAATGATGCTTATTTATGCATATAAACCCTATTGGGGGTTATGATTGGCATTGCTATATGACTCGTTATCGAGTCTCATTGCATTTGTTTGTATGTATAGGGCGTGACGGTAGTTCATGACGCACTTTTGACCGCGGTGCATGAAATATCACTTACGTGATTGGTGAGTATACTACTCACTTAAATGTTACAATGTGGCGTTGTTCTATGTGAATTGATGCCTTGAAGGCTTATTTGGTTATGGAAATTGATAGAGGTGAGGGTGTACTTGACCGCCCTCACCCCTTGTGATTCCATTCATGACTGTTTACCGTTTTACTGAAATACTGCACTTGCCATATGAAATATTGAATGCCATTCATGGACAACTGATTTGGTGTCGTTTGGACGAATATCCAACGGCCTTACTGTATTACTGAGCTCAACCTCGTAGGTAGTCAATTGAATCGAGCCGGCGAGGGCTTGGTCGTGAAAATTGACATGCCACGGGGACTGTACTGGGGAATCGTGTGGTAATGAGACCCTCGGTTCCGGTATACTCAAGTATTACCAAAATGACTGAATGGAGTGCGGGCCCGGTTGGGGTATGATAGTTGGACGGTTGGATGTAAGTGATGTCTACGGATGGTTACTTTTAACATTGACGGAGGGTCAATGAGGTTGGATCAAGAAATAAGCGTGGAAATGGGCTCTTGAGAGCCGTCCGTATCCTTTCACTGATTTGATTTACTTCTTCTTTGCATACCTGAACTAAACGGTTATGCTTATGTGATCTTAGTTGCTATGGTGGTTGTATTCTCACTGGGCACTTAACTCACCCCGTTTCTTTTGTTTTCCTTACAGGAATATGACTCTTTTGGAATGAATTTTGTTAAATGGTTGCCGAATGAACTAGATGAATGCCTCTTTTGTATTGTATATAAAATGGGACCCTAAATGTATCATTAGGGCCGTTTTCACTTTTGTTTTGGCAACCCACATATGTAGTGACTTTTGTATCACTTTTAAATGCCATTGTGGCTTGTAAATGGTTAATGTTATGTTGTATATGTATTTCGATGTTGGTTGAGTTTCGGACGGGTCGGTTACTATTCATGGCCGACTCGGGATGTCATTTCTTTTATTTTGGGTTATTTTGCCCTTTTGCCTTGTTTGCGCGCATTATAAGTTTCAGAACGTGATAGATCGCTTTATACTGCACCGTTAGTCCTGGCGAGAGTTGGGCAGGCAGTCCGCTAACCTCTTTGGTTCGCCTTAGGGGAAGGTAGGGCTGTCACACATTTTTAGGATGATCCGGTCCATTTTGAATAAATTTCTCAATTGCATTCGATCAAGTTCCTTTTTTAGGATGATTCGGTCAATTTTGAGTAAGTTTTTAAATTTCACTCAATTCATTTGACCCGTTTCCCTTTTTTAGGGTAATTCGGTCGATTTTAAATAAATTGTCAATTTCATTCAACCCGTTTGACCAATTAGGATTTCAATGTCAAATTGGGAAACTTAGTCGATTTTTGAGAAAACCATCCATTGCATCCAGCCATTTGATCAGTTGGGGTTTTGACCCGTGCTTCACTGAAAAAATTTGGTCAACGAATTCCAATCTCTTCGATAGGAAGTTCGTCAAGGTCAAACTCGTGCGTTTTTGCAAATTCTTGTATCGATCAAAAGTGATCAATCCATTCGGACGTTGACCTCATTTTGACAAAGTGTCTCTCGTCACTCCAATTAACCAAATTCTTTCAAAATTATTTTTCACTCAATGTGTTGATCAGATCCATCAGGTATGGTATAGTGCCTACCTCAGAGGATTGCATCCTCATTCTAGGCCTACCCTTGGCACAAAAAGGGTTCCCCCATAGGACATGCATCCGAATTTTCTGGATATCTACTAACTCTTGCCTTTTTCTTTTCCTTTTCTTTATTTTCTTTGGAATAACTAAGCGAGGGTTGAATCTAAAGGCAATCTTTCAAAAATTCTCAGGTAATATTTAAACATAGCTTCTCGTCGAAGCCCCATCATAACGCGATCCCGTAGTAAAGCCCAAAGGAATCGTGTAGACATGAGTACTCAACCAGAATCGTCCGATAAGGCCGTTGCAACTACCCAGCCAGAGGCCGCAAGTCTTGGGGTTCAGTTGACAGAGTTACTCACAAAATTTGGGGAAATGGCATCCGAAATGGCCACTCAGAAGAAGTTGATCGATGAGCTCATCAGTAGCGGAGTACAACCTGAGCCTGTGCCCGCCACACAACCACAATCCGAACCATTTGTCATTCCTCCAATTCAAACTACTTTTGAGGGAATTTACAACCCGCAATATGCCTATGCTCAAAATCCTCCGTTCTATCCTCCCTATGGTCAAGGATTTCAACCTCAAAGTGATCCAAACATGCCTCTGAATCCACAAGCCTTTTATCATGCTACTGCTGAGCCTTTCTTGCAAAACCATACCATTCAAAACAAGCCAGAGATGGGAGAATCTTCTGCTCCTATTGATATAAAGCTTCTCAAACGCCTTGACCGTTTCGATGAGTTTATGAGGGAAAGTCAGGGGTCGAACAAACAAGGAGTCCTGGATTACGATGAGCTTTGCCTTTTCCCGAATGTGCAGTTGCCTAAGGGGTTCAAAACCCCTAAATTTAACAAATACGATGGCACAGGCAATCCCAAGACACACCTCCGATTGTTTGCCAATAAGTTGGGTAGGCCGGTGGATGATGAAAATTTACCTTTAAGGCTATTCCCAGAAAGTTTGGAAGGTGACGCACTTGATTGGTATTCAACTTTGAAGTTTGAGGAGATAAAGACTTGGCTGGGCCTGTCCAATGCGTTTATAAGGCAATACGAGTACAATTGTGAGCTAGCACCGACACGGACCACACTAGAGGGGACAAAAAGAAAACCTTCCGAGGATCACAAGACTTATGCCAAGAGGTGGAGGAAGATAGCTGCAAAAGTTGAGCCACCGATGACTGAGGACGAAATCATTCGCACTTTTATTAAGGCACATGATCCCCCGTACTTTGAGGAAATCTTTCGCATGACTGGATGCTCATTTGCCGCTATTGTCAATAAACTTGAAGAATATGATGATTTCGTGAAGGCTGGAAAGATTGTTAATGTCTCTGCCCTCAAATCGCAGTTGGATGCTTTGCAAGGCCAAAGTAATAGTGGTGGGAAGAAGCAACAACTCCAAAAGAAAGAAGGGGAAATCACTTTTGTTTGGGTCGAAACCCTATTCCAAGACCCAGATCTCGACAATACCCTACCTACTCAAACCCTTACCCTTACTATTCAAACCCTCATCCTGTTTATTACACCAATGCCACTCATCCTCGACCTCGCCCTAAATACACCAACTCGCCTTTCCAAATATCTCAACCCAATTTCCAGCAAGTTCAACCTCGACCTCCCTACAATCAACGATTTCCTCCCCCAAACAGACCCACCTATAATTACCCCAAACCTACTGAAACCCACGATCAAAATCGTACTCGAACATTCACCAGTCTTGACAGGCCTTTGGACCAATTGTACGAACAATTAAAAGCTGCCGACAAAATCGGCGAAATTCCCCCTCCAACTTATCCTCATGGCGTCCGTGCCGGATACAATCCACAGTACACTTGTGCCTATCATTCGGGAGCACCTAGCCACCCAACTATTGGTTGTAGAGCACTTAAACAGAAAGTCCAAGAAATGATCGAGGCGGGGGAAATAGTGATTAGAAGAAATGCAGAACAAGGACCGAGCATAAGTACAAACCCCTTTCCCGAACACAAAGGCGCCTTTGAGGCATCCACCTCCAAAGACGAAATTTGAAAGTCCTGAAGGAGCTTTGCACAACTTGGATGGCCGAGTGTCTTCCCTCTTGAAGGGAATTTCGAATCCGATAATGGCAATCTCGATATCACCCACGACTTTGAGATTATGGAATCTGAGTTTCAAAACGAAAGTGATAGTGAAGAAGTATCTGATTCTTTTTCAAAAAGTCTCGAACAATATGAAGAGAAATCCAAATCGAACTTTGAAGACAGAGATTGTTCACATTTGGCACTGAGATTGAGGTCAATGAAATAAAGATCAGTATACATCTGAATAAAAAGCAGGAAAAGAAGTCCTTTTCATTACGTATTCTCATGAAATCCAAGTCAGAAGGAGCTGATTGGTTAAAGCAGCGTCATGAACAATTGGATCTGATGGATGAACAACGTCTGAATTCTATATGTCATGGCCAATGCAACCAAAAGCGCATGGCCCGTGCTTACAGCGAAAGATCCACCGGCGATCCTTTCAAGAAGAGGACAAAGCTTCTAAAGCTTCTAAAGCGAATTTGCTAATGCAAGATGAAGTCAAAGACAAATTTGTTCTAAACCGGCGAGACCCATTTGTCGTTCAAAAATATGCTACCGGACGGAGTACTTGTCTTAACAGAGATTGGACGGATTGACATTTCTTCAACCTATCAACTCAGACATGTGTAAGGAATTTTTATTTTTGATTATGCAAATTTCTTTTGGAAATCATGCAAGGGGCGAGGCAAAAGTCAGGCCATCTTCCTTTCCAATCAGAACATTTCATCCCTAGTCATCCCCTTTGAGTTATCAAAACAATAATTTTCGTTTGGCAGTCCCTGAGAATTGCAAACCCCACACTGGGGCAAATTCATTTTGAAAAGATATGATCAGAAAGAAAAGGAAAATCCCACACTGGGGCAAATTTATTTTGAATGAAAGATGAAAAATGACAAAGAACCCCAAACTGGGGCAAATTTAGTTTTTGAAGAAAATGCAAAAGTGAGGAAATGCAATGAAAAATGCAAAGAGAAGAATTCAATCAAACTGGGGCAAATCTTCTTCGGTTTCATTCAAAAATCGGAGATAATCTCAAAATGATGCAATCTCAGGTTATTTCACACCTCTCATGAAAAAGTTTGCTTTCAAGCCTCAACTTTTCTTGAAAAACACCCCACCTGACCCCATTACAAAAGCCCAAAGTCCTGGCTTTCGTTACTTGTTGTATTTCTATTGAGAAGTTTGCTAATCAACTGGCAAGTGATGTCCATAATGCCTTCGCTTAAGTTTATAAGGGAAGCGCATTTTACTGATGTCAGCAATCTTCAGCTTACATTCCTGAGTCGATTATGGTCGAGCTCTTCCATTGCTTCCTTAGATGAAAACCCGAAAGGGCATCTCAAAAAAAAAGAAGAGAAAAAAACAAAACAAAACAAAACAAAAGTGGGTGGGGGGCAACCTTGGGGAAAACCCGAAAGGGCGCCAAGGTAAGTTTTTGCAGCGAGCAAACACGAGGAGGAACAGCTGGTGACTTGGTTCATTTGGATTTCTCTTCATTTTTGTCATACTTCTGCCAATATTGAATTCCAGAACAAAGATATCCAGAGATTTGAATATGACATCTGTTGGCCAAAAACTGTGTCATTTTTGTAAAAATATTCTTTTGCAAATATATTTTTTAGGAAGCTCATTTTCCCTCAATTGCTTATATTCATGGCATTTTGTAGGCTTTAGGCACAGATGGTTATATTCTTGTTATATTCATACATGACATGTGAATTTTTCCCTGCATACATCATTTTAGTCATTGAATTTTGGTGAATAACAACCCCCGTGGTTTGCTCAAAACATACTTGAATTCAGTCATCTTTCGGAAATGGTTGAGCTCCAGCAAAGCCAGTACGCGGACCTCACAATATGGCAAAATGCATATTTGGTCAGTCTGGGAAATATAGAAAAGTTTTGAAGTGACAAATTCAACTAAGTCAGATGCCGTAGCAAAAGTTGTCGAAGGCGTCAAAAGACTCATGTTTACATGACTCTTAGAGGGAAACGGATCAAATGATGGTGGCAATTTCTTTGTTCTTTCTCTTTTGCAAAAAAAAAAAATTGTGTGTATAAATGAAAGCAATTACACTTCATACTGGGGCAAGTGTTGGAAAGAATTCTCCAGTAAACGAAGGCGAATCGAAAGATATTGCAAGTAAGTTTGATCAAAAGGTGCAACAACACGACAATGCCGAATCAACTATTAGCACAGAGGCAGAAACTTAACCTCCACTGGGGCAAAATTCTGGGCTATTTGGAGGTAAGTATACTGGAATTTCCCATTTCGTTTACTCAGCCACTAGCCGTGGGTCAGTCCCACTAGTACGCATTTCATTTTACTTAGCCACTAGCCGTGGGTCAGTCCCACTAGTGCGCATTTCATTTTACTTAGCCACTAGCCGTGCGTCAGTCCCACTAGTGTGCATGTCATTCTGCTTAGCCACTAGCCGTGGGTCAGTCCCACTAGTGCGCATTTCATTTTGCTTAGCCACTAGCCGTGGGTCAGTCCCACTAGTGCGCATTTCGTTTGTTCAGCCACTAGCCGTGGGTCAGTCCCACTAGTGAGCACTTTATTTTACTTAGCCACTAGCCGTGGGTCAGTCCCACTAGTGAGCATTTCATTTTACTTAGCCACCAGCCGTGGGTCAGTCCCACTAGTGCGCATTTCATTTTACTTAGCCACTAGCCGTGGGTCAGTCCCACTAGTGAGCACTTTATTTTACTTAACCACTAGCCGTGGGTCAGTCCCACTAGTGAGCATTTCATTTTACTTAGCCACTAGCCATGGGTCAGTCCCACTAGTGAGCACTTTATTTTACTTAGCCACTAGCCGTGGGTCAGTCCCACTAGTGAGCATTTCATTTTACTTAACCACCAGCCGTGGGTCAGTCCCACTAGTGCGCATTTCATTTTACTTAGCCACTAGCCGTGGGTCAGTCCCACTAGTGAGCACTTTATTTTACTTAGCCATTAGCCACTAGCCGTGGGTCAGTCCCACTAGTGAGCATTTCATTTTACTTAGCCACTAGTCCTGGGTCAGTCCCACTAGTGCGTATTTCATTTTACTTAGCCACTAGCCGTGGGTCAGTTCCACTAGTGCGCATTTCATTTGTTCAGCCACTAGCCGTGGGTCAATCCCACTGGTGCGCATTTCGTTTGTTCAGCCACTAGCCGTGGGTCAGTCCCACTAGTGAGCACTTTATTTTACTTAGCCACTAGCCGTGGGTCAGTCCCACTAGTGAGCATTTCATTTTTGCATCGCCACTAAACGTGGGTCATTCCCACTAGCGTGCATTTCATTTTTTATTGCCAATAAACATAGGTCAGTCCTACTCGTGTGCATTCCATTTTGATGTCCTGTTTCGGGTCAGTCCCGATTTTTTTTTTAATTTTAATTTTTTAATTTTCTGTCTTGGGTCAATCCCGATTTAAAATTTTCCGTTTTAAATTCCTATGCGGGTCAGTCCCGTTTTAAATTTCTTGTTGGGGTCAGTCCCTTTTTAAATTTCTCGTCTGGGTCCATCCCATTTTAAAGTTTTCATTAAAAGTGTCAATCAACGGCAATCATTCGAGGAGCGGTAGCCGAATAACACAGGTAAGTATTTGGTGTCTACTTCTTTGTCTCAAGTTTTTCCAAAACTCAGACAAAGAGGGGCAAACTGCAGACACCAAATTTTAGTATAATTTCATTTGCTATTTGTCGTGTTCGTTTTATTCACTTTTTAGTTTTTTTAGTTTTTCATGTTATTATTTTATTTTTAAGTTTTTAGCATAGAATTTCTCAAAAAGAAAAAGGAAAAACATTCAAAAAATATGCTTTAGTCATTTTTTTATTTATTTATTTAAATTCAATGTTTTCTTGAAAAAATATAAAAAAATATATATAAAAAAGAAAAAAAGAAAATTGTTCACAACATATGTTTATTTCTTTTAAATTCAATCTTTTGGCATTTTGTTTATTTTGTTTTAATTAATCTCAAAAAAAAAAGGGGGCTTGCGGCATGCAAGCTGCGTTTTGTCGCAGCTTGCAAGGAAGGGCTCAAGACAGCCCTTGGCTGCAAATATAGAAGAAAGGACTGAAGGGTTTAGGGTGATGATTCCCGTATAAAAGGAAAGAGACCGGCGGCTGGGCAAATAGAGCATACGGGGATAGAGCATGACGGCTGTAAGTCTGAGAGAAAAAAGAAACAACAACAGAAGTCTGAGAGAAAAAAGGATACAATGTAGAGAAAGGCAGAAAGCTACGGGATTTCATTGAAGAGAACACGGTTGAAAACGAAGGAAAAAAGAGAGAGAACCAGAGAGTTTTGGAAGAGACTGACGGCTAGGTTTTGAGGGGGGATGAAAGCAGACAGCTAGGGGATTGGAGGAGAGAGCTTCCATAAGAAAGAAAAGGGAATAAAAAGGGAGAGAGCGAGAGAGGTGAGCGGCGGACGGCTGAGAGGAAAAAGGAACAGCGGAGGAAGAAAGGAACTGAGATGGTGATCGGCTAGGAAGGAAGAAAAGTTTTAGGTTCGTTGGAGCAAAGAAAAAGAATCAGGAGGCACAGCTGCAAGAGAGACGGAGAGACAAAGACTTCATCTTTTGGAATACATCAAGCTTCGGTCAAGGATTAAAGGTAACATTTTTTACTTTGGACTTGTTTATAAGTTGCTGAATTATGTTTGAATGCTGAAAGTCTTGGTCTTTACACTTGATTGTGTCCTCCATACAAGTTCTATCTGTGAATCTGGTTTGAGTTTGGAGGAAAAGGGGTTTGCGTTTAGCTGTGCTTGTTTTTAATGTTCATGGCTGTTTCTTTTGGTGGTCTTTATGCACAATCTGGGTTGAAGAATTATGGGAAATGCATAATTTGTAACTGGGTTTGAGGATAGGACGTATAAAGTCTTATCTTGTTTCGAAGAGATGGCTGTTCTCTTGAGTTTTGTGGGCTGCATATGTCCTGAATTCCATTGTTAGATTATGAAAAGAAAAATAGTGGCTGAAAAATGGATTTTTTTTAGCTGCTGAATGTGTTTATTGCGTGATTTGTTTTGATTGGAGTCCTGCGGAAGTAGTGCATATAATTGCATTTCCATTTGAATTCATGTTTCACGGCTGTTTTCCTGCCTGTTTGAAAGCTGGAAATTGCAGAAATTTCTGGAGTTTGCTGATAGATTTGATTGCAGAAAGTTTACTTCTTTCGTAACTTGCATGAAGTTGGCTGCAACAAGCTGAAATCCTTTGGTTTGTTGCAGCGGCATGGGTCAAATTCTGTTGTCTTTTTTCCGCTGGTTTAAATTTTGGAGTTTACGATTTCTTTGATCTTTGGCTAAGTGCATCCTGGACATGTTGGCTGCAAGTTATATTTTCTCTGTTGAGAATTGCATTTCCTGCCATGGTAATGAACCAAACCTGGAAAATTGCAGCAAGCTTTGATTGCAGAATGTTTCTTCGTTGCCTTGCATGAGCTCCTTTATGAGTTAACATGGTTTCCTTATATGATTTTTGCTTGCTTGGATTATGGTAGTTGTGCAGTTGTTAGTTAGTTCAAAGCTTGGATGATTGATTAAAAAATTTTCTAATCTATTCGTGGTTGCCGAGGCTTCAAAGCTTAGGAAGCAAATTGCAGAAAACCTTGCTGCACTCTTTCTTCTTTTGCTGTTTAGTTTTTTTATTCTTGATGGTCAGCTCCAATTCTTGTTTCAACCCTGCAATGAAGTTACATGTTTAGTCAATGATTGATAGTTAAAATCCTGGCATTTGGTGAATATGTTTGCATGGTGAAATAAGATAGGAAGTCACGGCTGGAAATTGCAGAAGCATTCTTTACGTTGCTGTGCATGAATTTTGCATGAAAATCTTTCAAAATATTTGCATTCCAACCCCTCAAGTCCTCCTTTGTTCTACTATGGCCCAGTTATGTTTTCATGTCTTGCAATCAAGTACTAAAGTAGTTACATTTTAACCTTTACTTAACCTTTCCTTGCTCTTGGACCTTTAAAGTTCCTAAAATGTTTCAATTGGCCTTAATTGGTTGATTATTGGTTGCTATTGGGTCTTAAAATGCAAGTTAAATCACTCATTGACCTTTATTCATCCTTGGATCCTTGAAATGTAATGTTTGATCGGATTTGAGAGATTGTTAATGTTTGCAAGTGAATCATTAGGAGTGTTTACTTTAGGACTTGGTTGATAATTTCTCTTCCTTGGTAACCGTGCATTATTTGATTGCATTTTGAGATGATTTTGATGATCGATTGGTCTAATTTGTTTTATTTGATCATTTCTAAGTTGCAAAGTGAGGAAGGATTCAATGTTCGATGGATTTCGATTGTCCTATTTACATTCTCTCATTAAATTGGTGCATTAATCCTTTGCTTTGAATGGTTTTAGCCCAAGTTATCCCGTTAATTGGTGACTTTAGCCCAATTTAAGTCTTGTCCACTTTATTAGCACCACAAAGGGGGGAGGTATAATCTCTTTTATCCTTTTGTCTCTCCTATGTGATCCAACGTGCTAAGTGAGAATTGCATATCTACTTTGCTTTCCTAGCCTTTCCTTAATTCCTTTTATTTATGTCATTTACTTTTGTTTTCATTAAGTTGTTCTTTATGGGGTATGTGTACACCTCTTGGCTTGTAATAGATAGGGCTTGGAGAGCATTTGATGAAGACCTACTGAAGACGTGTGCCTAGCTAGCAAATGTAATAGGTTCATTAGTTTGGTTGCGTGCCTATGTGTTATGTGTTACTTGCTTTATTAGGTTCTTGCATCTAGTCGAGCATGCTAAGTGTTATGTGCTATGTGTTTATGAGTATTTGACATGTCTACTTGCTTTCTATAGTCGTAGATGAATGTGATGGATGAATGTACGTCACCACACTAGTCCAATGCTAGTTGTGGCGCATTATTCCATTAGGAATTCATAGAAAGGGCTAGTCCAACGCTAGACCCAATAGGCCGTCCCCCTTTCCTTAGTGCATACTTGCATGTTCACTACATTTCATGCATTTTTGTTAGTTTTTATCATTTGGCATGCTCCTCCAATCCTTTTCCCCTCATTTTAGATTTTTGCATCCTCATGCTAGGTATAGGGTACATTTGCTTGAGGGTCCCCTTTCGATAAGGGAAACGAGCGAGTGTGGCTACTCAATAGCCTTAGCACGCTAGTTCTTCCTTCTAATCAAAGGGAAAATCAAAGTCGTAAAGTTAGGAGTCCTTCCCGTGCCCGACTTGATGCATTCCCTTAGGGTCCTACGCTTGCATTCTTTTTATATCACATCCACACTCTTTTAGCCACATTTTCTCACTACTTAGACTTTTTCTCAATCCACACTTTCTCAACATCTTTTTATCACTTATTTATTTCTCACCTCACAAATGGCACTCAAAATTACACTTATATGTATCTACTATTCTATTTTTCATCCATTTACACACAAACACCTTTATTTTATCACATTTGCACACTTGCACTTACCTTTTTTTTTACATTTCGCATCCTTCATACATTTTCACACTTGCACATATTTGAGTCTTCATTTGCATTTTCCTATGACCTCTATGAGATTCTTCCTATTGGGCATCACAAACCCATGTGATTGGGACCAAAAATCTCATAAGAGACATTTAGATTTAGGTTTGCATTTTCCTTTCCGTTTCGCATTCATCTAGTCATATCCAACATGCGATACATACCTTGGGTAGAAAATTAGGAAACGTGGGGCTAAGTCACGCAACTAACTTTGGCTAGGGTAAGGGAGTGCCTTAGGCTCCGCCTTTGCCTTCTCCCTTACCAAACGTGACCCCCGATCCCTTTCTTTGGTTACGTAGACCTAAAAGTTTTCAAAAAGGTTTGTTTACTTTTTCATTCAAAAACGAAAATCATTTTTTGGTGACTTGGTACACCCTAACTCTATACCAAGTGGCGACTCCATTTTTCATACATATAACCCTTTTGAACTTTACTTGACCAAAACCGTCGCATTTTACAATCCCACGGTCTTTGCTTTCACTTCTACACACGTTCACACACACTACACACACTACTTCTACACCATATTATCAAAAAGTGGGGCGCGACACTCACTCCAATTGTCAAATTTTTTCAAATTATTTTTCACTCAATCAGTCAATCAGATTCATTAGATATTGTATGGTGCCTACCTTAGAGGATTGCATTTTCATTCTAGGCCAACCCTTGGCATAAAAGGGCTCCCTCATAGGACATACATACTGATTTTACAATTTTCCTTACTAACTTTGGATTTTTTTCCTTTTATTTTTCCTCCTCCCCTGCATTTCTAAAAGTTGTTTCAATAAGGTGAAAATAATTTTCTATATCTGATAACGATTTTAAACTAATAAAATTTGAAAATTACAAGTATTACTTGATTCCTGGGCAGACTCTCCAATGTAAAACGTGAAAGACCTATCTGCAAGCGTTAGACTAAAAGCTTCTAAGAGACTTTATAATTATTTTTCAAAGAAAAGAAAAAATGTTGTTTATTTGATTTGTTAATACATTTTTGTTCTAAAAGAAAAGGAGACAAAAAGTGTGTATATGTGGAGTTCTTTAGAGTTTTTCCCTTCTCATTTTTTTTGGCTAACCCCATTTATGGTTTTTCGGATGAATTCATCAAAACGATCCAAGCGTTTAAGTAGCTTCATATCAATCTGGGCAGACGAATCTCCCATTTCTGGCTTATTTTGAAAAGTGTGCTCCGGCACCACGGACTCCGCGGTAGTCTGATAAAAAACTGGTGGGTTCAAATGCATGGTCGGATCGCCTTGAGGCTGAAATCCTTGACCATACGGAGGGTAGAAAGGAGGATTTTGAGTAAAAGCATATTGCGGGTTGAAAGCTCCCTCAAACGTGGTTTGAAATGGAGGAATGACAAATGGTTCGGATTGTGGTTGTGTAGTGGGTACAGGCTCAGGTTGCACTCCGCTACTAACGAGCTCGTCAATCAACTTCTTCTGAGCTGCCATTTCTGATGCCATTTCCCCAAATTTTGTGAGTAACTCTGTCAACTGAACCCCAGGACTTGCGGCCTCTGGCTGGGTAGTTGTAACGGCCTTATCGGATGATTCTGGTTGAGTACTCATGTCTACACGATTCCTTTGGGCTCTACTTCGGATCGCGTGATAATGGGGCTTTTCCGAAAAGCTATTTTGAAAATTTACCTGAGAATGCAAAAGACTTCTTTAGATAAACCAATCGTTTTTAGATTTCTGCAATTTATTCAAAAGGGAAAAAGAAAAAGGCATGAGTTAGTAATTATTCGAACAATTCGGATGCATGTCCTATGGGGGGACCCTTTTTGTGCCAAGGGTAGGCCTAGCATGATGCGAACCTTCGGGGTAAAATCCCATTTTCAAACCTGTAAGTGAATTTAGAACCTTGAAATGAAAAGCTTCTCATAAAAATGTGGAAAAGTTCAATCTTTCTTTACAACTTCTTCAATGGTCTTAGTAACCATGTTTACAAAATCCCTATGTCTCAAAAGACTTGTACTTTGTGATTCCCTAGAGCTCCCTAAACTGAGCTTACGAGCTCCTTCCCTAATCCTATCAAAGGCATCTATGGCATCCTCTAGCTTCTCGTTCTTCTTTTTCTCCCTCCTCAGCTGCACTTGAGTATCTTCTAGGACTCTGTTGGCCATCATAAGCTGGGCTTGAGATTCTTCCAATTCTTTCCTTAGCTTCTCCATTTGTTCTTCGGGACTGGCGGATGCTGATTGTTGCCTTGCCCTATCATGTTCCACCTTTTGTTTGATCCATTCGTTGTACCCAGGCATAACTGCAGGTGCCACCTTGTTTACCAATTCCAACTGCAAATTCTCAAGACCTTGCAGATTTCCCCAAGCTTCCAACACCATAGTCCGGCACTCGGTGACTGTATTGAGTTCTGTAACATCCCGAATATTAGGAGGTTGTTTGTGAAGAAAATATTAAAGTATATTTCTTCGGGTTTGATTTAAAACCTTATTTTGTTTTAAACGACTAGAAACCCTAATGTTTTAATCAAAAACCCTAGTTTACTTGTGACTAAACGGTTTCTTAAATCTTTCATATTTTACTAGAGATTCTAATGTTAATTATTGAAATTGTAAATTCCTCACGTTTTCTTAAAAATTTCCTTTTATTTGAAAATTATTATTTATTAAGGCCCTACTACCCAATTGTTCAACAATAAGTGCAGATGAACCTGGAAATAGGGTTTTACACTTCGGTTTCAAGATTTGAGCAAAATTAGGGCTTTCGCGATTTTTCGCCGGATGAATTTTCGGTACTGACCAAGGATCAATTTGGTGATTAAAAGTGACTTTTAAGTGAAAAAATAATATGTGAGTAGTAGCAATGATATAAGGTTAGTGAATGGGAAGAAAAAAAAACAGTAGTACGTGAGTTTTTAAGAAAAACGGCGCGAACCGGCGGGTCCCGCGCACTACCGATTGAACGCACCACTTGACTACCACTTTCTTGCCATACAAGTTTGTCACTAATGGAGAAAAATATCTTCCCCCTCTTAGCTCTCCTATTGGCCGAAATTTAAGGCAAAGAAAAAGCAAGGAAAGAGAAAATTTGTGGGGTTGAAATTAAACCAAGTGTTAGGCCAACTTGTGGCTACAATTAGTCCTAATCCTCTTGTCTTATTAACACCATATTAGCAGCCTTTCTTCCTCATTTCTGCACCTTCACAGCCGAGCAAGAGAGAGAGAAAAGGGAGAGCAAGAAACAACCATTTTCTTCTTGATTTACACCATCCAAGTGAGAAACAAAAATTCTAAACCGATTAAAGTGAGGGTTGTGAGTTGGGAAGCTTGAGGAACTAAGAAATTTCAAAGGGGGTGAAGTATATCTCTTCCAAGCCTTGTCTTTGAGGTAAAAGTCTGATCATGACCCTTGTTTCTTTAAATTTTGGGTTTAAGATGTTATTTAGATCATGTTGTAGCTTGATTACAAGATAAACAAGATGTTGTGATGATTCTTGGAGGTTTCCCCTTTTATTATGATGAACTAGGGCTTGTGGAAATTCTGCCCAAATTGTTGTATAATGCTTATATGTTGCAATTGAGGTTGTATAAGGTGTTTTGGTAGTGATTGGACCAAGAAATTAAGGAAAGTTGCTTTAGAAACTCAAAATTTCAGAATCTGGAATTTTTGCTCAACATTCTGTCCGAATTTGTATCTATATGATAGAGGCCGAATTGGCCTTAGGTCAAAGAAGCAAAGTTGTAGAGAATGGCATTTTATAGGTTCCTACAAAATTGTAGCTCAATCGGAGTAACGTAGGATGTGAAACGTCCAAAATACCCTTACTATTTTAAGTATTTCCTAAGCAGTCCGTGTGATCAGTTAAGTCCCGTTTATCACATTTTTTGACTAGGATCCCTTCTGATTTAGCTTTTTGCCAAAACATGAAAGTTTCAGTATTCTGAATTGGCTTTAAAATGCATCTAAGAACACCTAATTCGGACTTGTGTACACTGAGTTATGTTCATTACCGTGTTCTGTGTTTAAATAGCCGATGAATTGGTTTCTGGTTTAGTAATTTGAGGATTTGACTAAGCTACATTAGGAACTGGACTAAGTGACCTTCATGAACATTGCAGCCCTATATCTTAGCTTCGAAACGGCATAGGTTACGCCTCAATCCAATAAGCGTAGCCTCGGATATGTTATTTCCGCATTCGTACGTCAAATCTGTCTTGTGCTAAGTTGAATTTCTGCACTTGTCATTGTTGTGATTCTTGTTATTATGATATTGTGAGCCTACGGAACGGCTCTGGACATGAATTGTTGACATATGTGATGTTGGGTTGTAGTTGAGAAAAATAATGAAGCCTAAATGGCTGGAAAATTAGGTAAACACAAAGGGCATGCTGCCCGAATTTACGCTCAAGGACTATATAAATACACTTGCGACTTGGGTCGAATTGATATGAATAGTACTTGAACCATCTAGGGTACTTGAGTATTTTTGTTCCGGGGTATATAAGGAAGGACTTGGCCGAACTTGTACCCTTGAGAAATGAAATAATGATTGCTCGGAGTATGTTTTCCTTATACTTTCGACTTGCATGGCATTTTCAAGTATAAATGTTACAAAGTTTTACCATTTAAAAAGCGAGCAAGTGTTTCACGACTACCATCCGAGTGAATTTCAATTTCTTGATTTTATTGAACGAAACGTCTAAGTTTCGAATCTTAGTCATGTTTCAAAGTTCTCAAACTGAGTTTTATCGCAGATTTGGACTCCGAACCCGGAGTATAACCTGAAAGTGACCAGTAAAGGCACTATATCTTTTGGTGAGTGCTTTCAAATACCGAATTGCACTAGATACTTGAACTTGATACGTGACCAATATGAGTACATATTATATACATGAATTGATAGGGCAAGAGTGTACTTTATCGCACTTGCCCTTACGTGATATACTTGTTTATTGTTGCAATTGACTTGATATACTTGATTATGATGCGCGCACTTCCTGGAATTCCAGAAACCCTGTGGCGAGTTACTCTAGTCGAGCCGGCAAGGGCTTGGTCGATTGGGTAACGAACCCTGGGTCTCTTGTATTGTCGAGTGGAGTGATATCTCCTCGACTAATCGGTATACTCGAGTATTACCACCCGTGTTTATTGAGGATTTTGGGCCCAGCTGGGGGTTTGAACGGTGGACGGAGAGTCGTGTAAGTGGTGTTCTACTGGATTGGTTACTTACTTGAAAGTTGACGGAGTGTCAACTACTACGTGATCAAGCTTCTGGTAATGCAACGGGAATTTGGCTCCTGAGAGTCATCCGTATCCTTATACTTTGGAGTGAATATTGTTTATTGGATTATTGTTGCTTTTGAAAAACTTCTACACTCGCTCATTTTAAGATTGCTACTTGACGTGTTATTGCTCACATTTATGAACTCTTCATGCTTGTTACTTTGCTATACCGAAAACTTGTACTTCTAAATAATGGTCAATTTGCTATTTGGAACCTCACTGGGCTTTTAGCTCATTCCACTCCATTTGTTTTCCTTTAAGGGGTACGAGTGACGCGTGAGACTTGTAAAAGACTAGCGTAGCCTTTTGTTTTGACTTTTGACTTTTTGGTCTTGTACTCGCGCTATTCCTCGAATGGAACATGTTGTACTTGGATTGTATACGTATTGAACTAGTTGGGTGTGTTGAAACTTTGTATCTCGATTTCTATTAATGTAAATTATAAGCTTGAATTGGGAATGTTATTTATGGTTCATGGATGTGTGTACGTGACTCGATTAAGATAGTGAGTGAGTCCTGGCGAGAGTTGGGCAGGCGGTCCGCCGAACCCTTTGGTACGCCTTAGGGGGAGGTGGGGTCGTCACAGATGGTATCAGAGCTCCTATTGAGCTCGTGCCGGGAGAGGGTTCTCGGACTGTGGGGATTGGCTTGTTAAGTGTGGAACAATTGTCTATTGTTGGAGACCTTAGTTCGTTATGCCAGGTAGGAATCTCTAATATGGATGATTTACTCTTGGGACCGGCCGGCTCGAGTTGTGAATTGTCTTATTGTGGATTCTTGTACTTGGGTATCATATAGTGAAGAGCGTTAGAATAAGGGTCTGTATCTTGATTGCACTTGAGGTGAGTTTTGATGGAAAGGTTAAAGCGTGGATGATTCTAACATTTAACCTTGTTATTGGACTGATCAAAGGGGTTTGCAATACTTGAACTGTCTGAGACAGACTAAAATGAGCTCATTTGGGACTTGAACTTGTTTTGGCGAGTGTGCTCTTACGTACATGTAATGGACCTGATTTGATTTTTACACATGAGTAATATGACCTATATGTGGATTTGAATTCGGCGACTGTTTGAGAATGTGAATTGCTGGGTATAGGCTAGTCGAGTGAGTTCTTATTTGTACCCGTGCTTCTTGAACTTGAAGTAATTGAATCTACTTTTGAACTTATATGTTTGAACCCTGCTTTGACCTTGCTTTTGAACTTATTCGTATTTGTGTGGCTGTAGACCAGCTACTACTCCTCTGTAGCGGTTGAACTAAAACTCTCTGGTGAGCCTTTGCCTGTTGTGTTTCCAAGCACCGCCAGGGGTAAAATTTTCGACTTGAGAAATTTTCGACTTGAGGCTAAGCCATGTTCTAAATTTTTCGAATATCTGAGACTTTATTTTCAACTCAGGGCTAGTTATGTGAATTGAGCCCTTTTTGCATGATCTATTTGGTTATCTCTTAGCTCTTTACTAAATGATAAGGTCATATATAAGGGATTGGAGTGATTTCTACTACCTGATTGACTTTAAAGGACTCTTAGTACCCGTTGGAATTTCGAGGGCGAAATTCTTTTAAGGAGGGGAGATTGTAACATCCCGAATATTAGGAGGTTGTTTGTGAAGAAAATATTAAAGTATATTTCTTCGGGTTTGATTTAAAACCTTATTTTGTTTTAAACGACTAGAAACCCTAATGTTTTAATCAAAAACCCTAGTTTACTTGTGACTAAACGGTTTCTTAAATCTTTCATATTTTACTAGAGATTCTAATGTTAATTATTGAAATTGTAAATTCCTCACGTTTTCTTAAAAATTTCCTTTTATTTGAAAATTATTATTTATTAAGGCCCTACTACCCAATTGTTCAACAATAAGTGCAGATGAACCTGGAAATAGGGTTTTACACTTCGGTTTCAAGATTTGAGCAAAATTAGGGCTTTCGCGATTTTTCGCCGGATGAATTTTCGGTACTGACCAAGGATCAATTTGGTGATTAAAAGTGACTTTTAAGTGAAAAAATAATATGTGAGTAGTAGCAATGATATAAGGTTAGTGAATGGGAAGAAAAAAAAACAGTAGTACGTGAGTTTTTAAGAAAAACGGCGCGAACCGGCGGGTCCCGCGCACTACCGATTGAACGCACCACTTGACTACCACTTTCTTGCCATACAAGTTTGTCACTAATGGAGAAAAATATCTTCCCCCTCTTAGCTCTCCTATTGGCCGAAATTTAAGGCAAAGAAAAAGCAAGGAAAGAGAAAATTTGTGGGGTTGAAATTAAACCAAGTGTTAGGCCAACTTGTGGCTACAATTAGTCCTAATCCTCTTGTCTTATTAACACCATATTAGCAGCCTTTCTTCCTCATTTCTGCACCTTCACAGCCGAGCAAGAGAGAGAGAAAAGGGAGAGCAAGAAACAACCATTTTCTTCTTGATTTACACCATCCAAGTGAGAAACAAAAATTCTAAACCGATTAAAGTGAGGGTTGTGAGTTGGGAAGCTTGAGGAACTAAGAAATTTCAAAGGGGGTGAAGTATATCTCTTCCAAGCCTTGTCTTTGAGGTAAAAGTCTGATCATGACCCTTGTTTCTTTAAATTTTGGGTTTAAGATGTTATTTAGATCATGTTGTAGCTTGATTACAAGATAAACAAGATGTTGTGATGATTCTTGGAGGTTTCCCCTTTTATTATGATGAACTAGGGCTTGTGGAAATTCTGCCCAAATTGTTGTATAATGCTTATATGTTGCAATTGAGGTTGTATAAGGTGTTTTGGTAGTGATTGGACCAAGAAATTAAGGAAAGTTGCTTTAGAAACTCAAAATTTCAGAATCTGGAATTTTTGCTCAACATTCTGTCCGAATTTGTATCTATATGATAGAGGCCGAATTGGCCTTAGGTCAAAGAAGCAAAGTTGTAGAGAATGGCATTTTATAGGTTCCTACAAAATT
Source organism: Coffea arabica (assembly GCF_036785885.1). Lineage (NCBI taxonomy): Eukaryota > Viridiplantae > Streptophyta > Magnoliopsida > Gentianales > Rubiaceae > Coffea > Coffea arabica. The sequence goes on from NC_092316.1 coordinate 24,748,528, forward strand.
GTAGCTCAATCGGAGCAACGTAGGATGTGAAAAGTCCAAAATACCCTTACTATTTTAAGTATTTCCTAAGCAGTCCGTGTGATCAGTTAAGTCCCGTTTATCACATTTTTTGACTAGGATCCCTTCTGATTTAGCTTTTTGCCAAAACATGAAAGTTTCAGTATTCTGAATTGGCTTTAAAATGCATCTAAGAACACCTAATTCGGACTTGTGTACACTGAGTTATGTTCATTACCGTGTTCTGTGTTTAAATAGCCGATGAATTGGTTTCTGGTTTAGTAATTTGAGGATTTGACTAAGCTACATTAGGAACTGGACTAAGTGACCTTCATGAACATTGCAGCCCTATATCTTAGCTTCGAAACGGCATAGGTTACGCCTCAATCCAATAAGCGTAGCCTCGGATATGTTATTTCCGCATTCGTACGTCAAATCTGTCTTGTGCTAAGTTGAATTTCTGCACTTGTCATTGTTGTGATTCTTGTTATTATGATATTGTGAGCCTACGGAACGGCTCTGGACATGAATTGTTGACATATGTGATGTTGGGTTGTAGTTGAGAAAAATAATGAAGCCTAAATGGCTGGAAAATTAGGTAAACACAAAGGGCATGCTGCCCGAATTTACGCTCAAGGACTATATAAATACACTTGCGACTTGGGTCGAATTGATATGAATAGTACTTGAACCATCTAGGGTACTTGAGTATTTTTGTTCCGGGGTATATAAGGAAGGACTTGGCCGAACTTGTACCCTTGAGAAATGAAATAATGATTGCTCGGAGTATGTTTTCCTTATACTTTCGACTTGCATGGCATTTTCAAGTATAAATGTTACAAAGTTTTACCATTTAAAAAGCGAGCAAGTGTTTCACGACTACCATCCGAGTGAATTTCAATTTCTTGATTTTATTGAACGAAACGTCTAAGTTTCGAATCTTAGTCATGTTTCAAAGTTCTCAAACTGAGTTTTATCGCAGATTTGGACTCCGAACCCGGAGTATAACCTGAAAGTGACCAGTAAAGGCACTATATCTTTTGGTGAGTGCTTTCAAATACCGAATTGCACTAGATACTTGAACTTGATACGTGACCAATATGAGTACATATTATATACATGAATTGATAGGGCAAGAGTGTACTTTATCGCACTTGCCCTTACGTGATATACTTGTTTATTGTTGCAATTGACTTGATATACTTGATTATGATGCGCGCACTTCCTGGAATTCCAGAAACCCTGTGGCGAGTTACTCTAGTCGAGCCGGCAAGGGCTTGGTCGATTGGGTAACGAACCCTGGGTCTCTTGTATTGTCGAGTGGAGTGATATCTCCTCGACTAATCGGTATACTCGAGTATTACCACCCGTGTTTATTGAGGATTTTGGGCCCAGCTGGGGGTTTGAACGGTGGACGGAGAGTCGTGTAAGTGGTGTTCTACTGGATTGGTTACTTACTTGAAAGTTGACGGAGTGTCAACTACTACGTGATCAAGCTTCTGGTAATGCAACGGGAATTTGGCTCCTGAGAGTCATCCGTATCCTTATACTTTGGAGTGAATATTGTTTATTGGATTATTGTTGCTTTTGAAAAACTTCTACACTCGCTCATTTTAAGATTGCTACTTGACGTGTTATTGCTCACATTTATGAACTCTTCATGCTTGTTACTTTGCTATACCGAAAACTTGTACTTCTAAATAATGGTCAATTTGCTATTTGGAACCTCACTGGGCTTTTAGCTCATTCCACTCCATTTGTTTTCCTTTAAGGGGTACGAGTGACGCGTGAGACTTGTAAAAGACTAGCGTAGCCTTTTGTTTTGACTTTTGACTTTTTGGTCTTGTACTCGCGCTATTCCTCGAATGGAACATGTTGTACTTGGATTGTATACGTATTGAACTAGTTGGGTGTGTTGAAACTTTGTATCTCGATTTCTATTAATGTAAATTATAAGCTTGAATTGGGAATGTTATTTATGGTTCATGGATGTGTGTACGTGACTCGATTAAGATAGTGAGTGAGTCCTGGCGAGAGTTGGGCAGGCGGTCCGCCGAACCCTTTGGTACGCCTTAGGGGGAGGTGGGGTCGTCACAGATGGTATCAGAGCTCCTATTGAGCTCGTGCCGGGAGAGGGTTCTCGGACTGTGGGGATTGGCTTGTTAAGTGTGGAACAATTGTCTATTGTTGGAGACCTTAGTTCGTTATGCCAGGTAGGAATCTCTAATATGGATGATTTACTCTTGGGACCGGCCGGCTCGAGTTGTGAATTGTCTTATTGTGGATTCTTGTACTTGGGTATCATATAGTGAAGAGCGTTAGAATAAGGGTCTGTATCTTGATTGCACTTGAGGTGAGTTTTGATGGAAAGGTTAAAGCGTGGATGATTCTAACATTTAACCTTGTTATTGGACTGATCAAAGGGGTTTGCAATACTTGAACTGTCTGAGACAGACTAAAATGAGCTCATTTGGGACTTGAACTTGTTTTGGCGAGTGTGCTCTTACGTACATGTAATGGACCTGATTTGATTTTTACACATGAGTAATATGACCTATATGTGGATTTGAATTCGGCGACTGTTTGAGAATGTGAATTGCTGGGTATAGGCTAGTCGAGTGAGTTCTTATTTGTACCCGTGCTTCTTGAACTTGAAGTAATTGAATCTACTTTTGAACTTATATGTTTGAACCCTGCTTTGACCTTGCTTTTGAACTTATTCGTATTTGTGTGGCTGTAGACCAGCTACTACTCCTCTGTAGCGGTTGAACTAAAACTCTCTGGTGAGCCTTTGCCTGTTGTGTTTCCAAGCACCGCCAGGGGTAAAATTTTCGACTTGAGAAATTTTCGACTTGAGGCTAAGCCATGTTCTAAATTTTTCGAATATCTGAGACTTTATTTTCAACTCAGGGCTAGTTATGTGAATTGAGCCCTTTTTGCATGATCTATTTGGTTATCTCTTAGCTCTTTACTAAATGATAAGGTCATATATAAGGGATTGGAGTGATTTCTACTACCTGATTGACTTTAAAGGACTCTTAGTACCCGTTGGAATTTCGAGGGCGAAATTCTTTTAAGGAGGGGAGATTGTAACATCCCGAATATTAGGAGGTTGTTTGTGAAGAAAATATTAAAGTATATTTCTTCGGGTTTGATTTAAAACCTTATTTTGTTTTAAACGACTAGAAACCCTAATGTTTTAATCAAAAACCCTAGTTTACTTGTGACTAAACGGTTTCTTAAATCTTTCATATTTTACTAGAGATTCTAATGTTAATTATTGAAATTGTAAATTCCTCACGTTTTCTTAAAAATTTCCTTTTATTTGAAAATTATTATTTATTAAGGCCCTACTACCCAATTGTTCAACAATAAGTGCAGATGAACCTGGAAATAGGGTTTTACACTTCGGTTTCAAGATTTGAGCAAAATTAGGGCTTTCGCGATTTTTCGCCGGATGAATTTTCGGTACTGACCAAGGATCAATTTGGTGATTAAAAGTGACTTTTAAGTGAAAAAATAATATGTGAGTAGTAGCAATGATATAAGGTTAGTGAATGGGAAGAAAAAAAAACAGTAGTACGTGAGTTTTTAAGAAAAACGGCGCGAACCGGCGGGTCCCGCGCACTACCGATTGAACGCACCACTTGACTACCACTTTCTTGCCATACAAGTTTGTCACTAATGGAGAAAAATATCTTCCCCCTCTTAGCTCTCCTATTGGCCGAAATTTAAGGCAAAGAAAAAGCAAGGAAAGAGAAAATTTGTGGGGTTGAAATTAAACCAAGTGTTAGGCCAACTTGTGGCTACAATTAGTCCTAATCCTCTTGTCTTATTAACACCATATTAGCAGCCTTTCTTCCTCATTTCTGCACCTTCACAGCCGAGCAAGAGAGAGAGAAAAGGGAGAGCAAGAAACAACCATTTTCTTCTTGATTTACACCATCCAAGTGAGAAACAAAAATTCTAAACCGATTAAAGTGAGGGTTGTGAGTTGGGAAGCTTGAGGAACTAAGAAATTTCAAAGGGGGTGAAGTATATCTCTTCCAAGCCTTGTCTTTGAGGTAAAAGTCTGATCATGACCCTTGTTTCTTTAAATTTTGGGTTTAAGATGTTATTTAGATCATGTTGTAGCTTGATTACAAGATAAACAAGATGTTGTGATGATTCTTGGAGGTTTCCCCTTTTATTATGATGAACTAGGGCTTGTGGAAATTCTGCCCAAATTGTTGTATAATGCTTATATGTTGCAATTGAGGTTGTATAAGGTGTTTTGGTAGTGATTGGACCAAGAAATTAAGGAAAGTTGCTTTAGAAACTCAAAATTTCAGAATCTGGAATTTTTGCTCAACATTCTGTCCGAATTTGTATCTATATGATAGAGGCCGAATTGGCCTTAGGTCAAAGAAGCAAAGTTGTAGAGAATGGCATTTTATAGGTTCCTACAAAATTGTAGCTCAATCGGAGCAACGTAGGATGTGAAAAGTCCAAAATACCCTTACTATTTTAAGTATTTCCTAAGCAGTCCGTGTGATCAGTTAAGTCCCGTTTATCACATTTTTTGACTAGGATCCCTTCTGATTTAGCTTTTTGCCAAAACATGAAAGTTTCAGTATTCTGAATTGGCTTTAAAATGCATCTAAGAACACCTAATTCGGACTTGTGTACACTGAGTTATGTTCATTACCGTGTTCTGTGTTTAAATAGCCGATGAATTGGTTTCTGGTTTAGTAATTTGAGGATTTGACTAAGCTACATTAGGAACTGGACTAAGTGACCTTCATGAACATTGCAGCCCTATATCTTAGCTTCGAAACGGCATAGGTTACGCCTCAATCCAATAAGCGTAGCCTCGGATATGTTATTTCCGCATTCGTACGTCAAATCTGTCTTGTGCTAAGTTGAATTTCTGCACTTGTCATTGTTGTGATTCTTGTTATTATGATATTGTGAGCCTACGGAACGGCTCTGGACATGAATTGTTGACATATGTGATGTTGGGTTGTAGTTGAGAAAAATAATGAAGCCTAAATGGCTGGAAAATTAGGTAAACACAAAGGGCATGCTGCCCGAATTTACGCTCAAGGACTATATAAATACACTTGCGACTTGGGTCGAATTGATATGAATAGTACTTGAACCATCTAGGGTACTTGAGTATTTTTGTTCCGGGGTATATAAGGAAGGACTTGGCCGAACTTGTACCCTTGAGAAATGAAATAATGATTGCTCGGAGTATGTTTTCCTTATACTTTCGACTTGCATGGCATTTTCAAGTATAAATGTTACAAAGTTTTACCATTTAAAAAGCGAGCAAGTGTTTCACGACTACCATCCGAGTGAATTTCAATTTCTTGATTTTATTGAACGAAACGTCTAAGTTTCGAATCTTAGTCATGTTTCAAAGTTCTCAAACTGAGTTTTATCGCAGATTTGGACTCCGAACCCGGAGTATAACCTGAAAGTGACCAGTAAAGGCACTATATCTTTTGGTGAGTGCTTTCAAATACCGAATTGCACTAGATACTTGAACTTGATACGTGACCAATATGAGTACATATTATATACATGAATTGATAGGGCAAGAGTGTACTTTATCGCACTTGCCCTTACGTGATATACTTGTTTATTGTTGCAATTGACTTGATATACTTGATTATGATGCGCGCACTTCCTGGAATTCCAGAAACCCTGTGGCGAGTTACTCTAGTCGAGCCGGCAAGGGCTTGGTCGATTGGGTAACGAACCCTGGGTCTCTTGTATTGTCGAGTGGAGTGATATCTCCTCGACTAATCGGTATACTCGAGTATTACCACCCGTGTTTATTGAGGATTTTGGGCCCAGCTGGGGGTTTGAACGGTGGACGGAGAGTCGTGTAAGTGGTGTTCTACTGGATTGGTTACTTACTTGAAAGTTGACGGAGTGTCAACTACTACGTGATCAAGCTTCTGGTAATGCAACGGGAATTTGGCTCCTGAGAGTCATCCGTATCCTTATACTTTGGAGTGAATATTGTTTATTGGATTATTGTTGCTTTTGAAAAACTTCTACACTCGCTCATTTTAAGATTGCTACTTGACGTGTTATTGCTCACATTTATGAACTCTTCATGCTTGTTACTTTGCTATACCGAAAACTTGTACTTCTAAATAATGGTCAATTTGCTATTTGGAACCTCACTGGGCTTTTAGCTCATTCCACTCCATTTGTTTTCCTTTAAGGGGTACGAGTGACGCGTGAGACTTGTAAAAGACTAGCGTAGCCTTTTGTTTTGACTTTTGACTTTTTGGTCTTGTACTCGCGCTATTCCTCGAATGGAACATGTTGTACTTGGATTGTATACGTATTGAACTAGTTGGGTGTGTTGAAACTTTGTATCTCGATTTCTATTAATGTAAATTATAAGCTTGAATTGGGAATGTTATTTATGGTTCATGGATGTGTGTACGTGACTCGATTAAGATAGTGAGTGAGTCCTGGCGAGAGTTGGGCAGGCGGTCCGCCGAACCCTTTGGTACGCCTTAGGGGGAGGTGGGGTCGTCACAGATGGTATCAGAGCTCCTATTGAGCTCGTGCCGGGAGAGGGTTCTCGGACTGTGGGGATTGGCTTGTTAAGTGTGGAACAATTGTCTATTGTTGGAGACCTTAGTTCGTTATGCCAGGTAGGAATCTCTAATATGGATGATTTACTCTTGGGACCGGCCGGCTCGAGTTGTGAATTGTCTTATTGTGGATTCTTGTACTTGGGTATCATATAGTGAAGAGCGTTAGAATAAGGGTCTGTATCTTGATTGCACTTGAGGTGAGTTTTGATGGAAAGGTTAAAGCGTGGATGATTCTAACATTTAACCTTGTTATTGGACTGATCAAAGGGGTTTGCAATACTTGAACTGTCTGAGACAGACTAAAATGAGCTCATTTGGGACTTGAACTTGTTTTGGCGAGTGTGCTCTTACGTACATGTAATGGACCTGATTTGATTTTTACACATGAGTAATATGACCTATATGTGGATTTGAATTCGGCGACTGTTTGAGAATGTGAATTGCTGGGTATAGGCTAGTCGAGTGAGTTCTTATTTGTACCCGTGCTTCTTGAACTTGAAGTAATTGAATCTACTTTTGAACTTATATGTTTGAACCCTGCTTTGACCTTGCTTTTGAACTTATTCGTATTTGTGTGGCTGTAGACCAGCTACTACTCCTCTGTAGCGGTTGAACTAAAACTCTCTGGTGAGCCTTTGCCTGTTGTGTTTCCAAGCACCGCCAGGGGTAAAATTTTCGACTTGAGAAATTTTCGACTTGAGGCTAAGCCATGTTCTAAATTTTTCGAATATCTGAGACTTTATTTTCAACTCAGGGCTAGTTATGTGAATTGAGCCCTTTTTGCATGATCTATTTGGTTATCTCTTAGCTCTTTACTAAATGATAAGGTCATATATAAGGGATTGGAGTGATTTCTACTACCTGATTGACTTTAAAGGACTCTTAGTACCCGTTGGAATTTCGAGGGCGAAATTCTTTTAAGGAGGGGAGATTGTAACATCCCGAATATTAGGAGGTTGTTTGTGAAGAAAATATTAAAGTATATTTCTTCGGGTTTGATTTAAAACCTTATTTTGTTTTAAACGACTAGAAACCCTAATGTTTTAATCAAAAACCCTAGTTTACTTGTGACTAAACGGTTTCTTAAATCTTTCATATTTTACTAGAGATTCTAATGTTAATTATTGAAATTGTAAATTCCTCACGTTTTCTTAAAAATTTCCTTTTATTTGAAAATTATTATTTATTAAGGCCCTACTACCCAATTGTTCAACAATAAGTGCAGATGAACCTGGAAATAGGGTTTTACACTTCGGTTTCAAGATTTGAGCAAAATTAGGGCTTTCGCGATTTTTCGCCGGATGAATTTTCGGTACTGACCAAGGATCAATTTGGTGATTAAAAGTGACTTTTAAGTGAAAAAATAATATGTGAGTAGTAGCAATGATATAAGGTTAGTGAATGGGAAGAAAAAAAAACAGTAGTACGTGAGTTTTTAAGAAAAACGGCGCGAACCAGCGGGTCCCGCGCACTACCGATTGAACGCACCACTTGACTACCACTTTCTTGCCATACAAGTTTGTCACTAATGGAGAAAAATATCTTCCCCCTCTTAGCTCTCCTATTGGCCGAAATTTAAGGCAAAGAAAAAGCAAGGAAAGAGAAAATTTGTGGGGTTGAAATTAAACCAAGTGTTAGGCCAACTTGTGGCTACAATTAGTCCTAATCCTCTTGTCTTATTAACACCATATTAGCAGCCTTTCTTCCTCATTTCTGCACCTTCACAGCCGAGCAAGAGAGAGAGAAAAGGGAGAGCAAGAAACAACCATTTTCTTCTTGATTTACACCATCCAAGTGAGAAACAAAAATTCTAAACCGATTAAAGTGAGGGTTGTGAGTTGGGAAGCTTGAGGAACTAAGAAATTTCAAAGGGGGTGAAGTATATCTCTTCCAAGCCTTGTCTTTGAGGTAAAAGTCTGATCATGACCCTTGTTTCTTTAAATTTTGGGTTTAAGATGTTATTTAGATCATGTTGTAGCTTGATTACAAGATAAACAAGATGTTGTGATGATTCTTGGAGGTTTCCCCTTTTATTATGATGAACTAGGGCTTGTGGAAATTCTGCCCAAATTGTTGTATAATGCTTATATGTTGCAATTGAGGTTGTATAAGGTGTTTTGGTAGTGATTGGACCAAGAAATTAAGGAAAGTTGCTTTAGAAACTCAAAATTTCAGAATCTGGAATTTTTGCTCAACATTCTGTCCGAATTTGTATCTATATGATAGAGGCCGAATTGGCCTTAGGTCAAAGAAGCAAAGTTGTAGAGAATGGCATTTTATAGGTTCCTACAAAATTGTAGCTCAATCGGAGCAACGTAGGATGTGAAAAGTCCAAAATACCCTTACTATTTTAAGTATTTCCTAAGCAGTCCGTGTGATCAGTTAAGTCCCGTTTATCACATTTTTTGACTAGGATCCCTTCTGATTTAGCTTTTTGCCAAAACATGAAAGTTTCAGTATTCTGAATTGGCTTTAAAATGCATCTAAGAACACCTAATTCGGACTTGTGTACACTGAGTTATGTTCATTACCGTGTTCTGTGTTTAAATAGCCGATGAATTGGTTTCTGGTTTAGTAATTTGAGGATTTGACTAAGCTACATTAGGAACTGGACTAAGTGACCTTCATGAACATTGCAGCCCTATATCTTAGCTTCGAAACGGCATAGGTTACGCCTCAATCCAATAAGCGTAGCCTCGGATATGTTATTTCCGCATTCGTACGTCAAATCTGTCTTGTGCTAAGTTGAATTTCTGCACTTGTCATTGTTGTGATTCTTGTTATTATGATATTGTGAGCCTACGGAACGGCTCTGGACATGAATTGTTGACATATGTGATGTTGGGTTGTAGTTGAGAAAAATAATGAAGCCTAAATGGCTGGAAAATTAGGTAAACACAAAGGGCATGCTGCCCGAATTTACGCTCAAGGACTATATAAATACACTTGCGACTTGGGTCGAATTGATATGAATAGTACTTGAACCATCTAGGGTACTTGAGTATTTTTGTTCCGGGGTATATAAGGAAGGACTTGGCCGAACTTGTACCCTTGAGAAATGAAATAATGATTGCTCGGAGTATGTTTTCCTTATACTTTCGACTTGCATGGCATTTTCAAGTATAAATGTTACAAAGTTTTACCATTTAAAAAGCGAGCAAGTGTTTCACGACTACCATCCGAGTGAATTTCAATTTCTTGATTTTATTGAACGAAACGTCTAAGTTTCGAATCTTAGTCATGTTTCAAAGTTCTCAAACTGAGTTTTATCGCAGATTTGGACTCCGAACCCGGAGTATAACCTGAAAGTGACCAGTAAAGGCACTATATCTTTTGGTGAGTGCTTTCAAATACCGAATTGCACTAGATACTTGAACTTGATACGTGACCAATATGAGTACATATTATATACATGAATTGATAGGGCAAGAGTGTACTTTATCGCACTTGCCCTTACGTGATATACTTGTTTATTGTTGCAATTGACTTGATATACTTGATTATGATGCGCGCACTTCCTGGAATTCCAGAAACCCTGTGGCGAGTTACTCTAGTCGAGCCGGCAAGGGCTTGGTCGATTGGGTAACGAACCCTGGGTCTCTTGTATTGTCGAGTGGAGTGATATCTCCTCGACTAATCGGTATACTCGAGTATTACCACCCGTGTTTATTGAGGATTTTGGGCCCAGCTGGGGGTTTGAACGGTGGACGGAGAGTCGTGTAAGTGGTGTTCTACTGGATTGGTTACTTACTTGAAAGTTGACGGAGTGTCAACTACTACGTGATCAAGCTTCTGGTAATGCAACGGGAATTTGGCTCCTGAGAGTCATCCGTATCCTTATACTTTGGAGTGAATATTGTTTATTGGATTATTGTTGCTTTTGAAAAACTTCTACACTCGCTCATTTTAAGATTGCTACTTGACGTGTTATTGCTCACATTTATGAACTCTTCATGCTTGTTACTTTGCTATACCGAAAACTTGTACTTCTAAATAATGGTCAATTTGCTATTTGGAACCTCACTGGGCTTTTAGCTCATTCCACTCCATTTGTTTTCCTTTAAGGGGTACGAGTGACGCGTGAGACTTGTAAAAGACTAGCGTAGCCTTTTGTTTTGACTTTTGACTTTTTGGTCTTGTACTCGCGCTATTCCTCGAATGGAACATGTTGTACTTGGATTGTATACGTATTGAACTAGTTGGGTGTGTTGAAACTTTGTATCTCGATTTCTATTAATGTAAATTATAAGCTTGAATTGGGAATGTTATTTATGGTTCATGGATGTGTGTACGTGACTCGATTAAGATAGTGAGTGAGTCCTGGCGAGAGCTGGGCAGGCGGTCCGCCGAACCCTTTGGTACGCCTTAGGGGGAGGTGGGGTCGTCACAAGTTCGATGCCTCCCACTTCTTGTATGGTTGGCACTCTCTGCGGGTACCCAAACTGTCTCATAACTCGTTGTGGAATGTACATAACCAACCCGCTGGTACTTGCTAACGGAATGAAGTCAAATTGTATAGTCTTGAAAGCTGGATCCCTTACTTTCGTCCAATCGAGAACCCACTGTACCTTATCTGAAGTTAAAGCATTGAATTCCTGAATGAATACACTAGGAGACGCTACTCGATAGTATCTTATAACCCTTTCTCGATGCGATTCAACCCAATTTACTGTTGAAAGACATGAACCTAATGGATTTAGGGCTCTTTTTGACAGATGTTCCATTGCCCACATTTGAAGCACCAGGTTGGATGCGTAGAAAAACCCTCTCCTCTTTCGGCATTCCGTAATAGCGGCGAAGATGTCAGCAATGATAATGGGTACTAGAGTAGGAGTTTTCCCTTTAATTCCCACAAACACACTCTGAACCATGTTGATCGTTGAGAAAATAACTTTTCCATGCTTTTGCGGAAACAGGAGTAGATTAATCATGGCTATCCCAAAGGCTTGTACTCGTTTCTCTTCCCACTGCTCTCTACTAATGAAGAAATCCTCGCGGTGGTGATCATAAGCTTCCTTTTCCCCACATCGCTTGTATAAGAACTCGAGTGGACATGACTTTGCGTCCGGGTGCGGATTCATGCTAAACTGTTTCAGCCCTAAGAACCTACAAAATTGTTCTCGGGTGCCATTCATTGGGTATACCATAGGGTGTCCTTTCCCAGGTACTTGGAACAATCCTTCTATCTCCTCCAAGGTTAGGGTTAATTCGCACTCTCCAAACCGGAAAACAGAGCCGTCCGGATCCCATAACTCAAGCAAAGCTTCGACAATGGCTACATTCGGAGTTATGTTCAGGAGACTAGGTAAATGTCCTATATACGGGAAAAGTCTGTTCACTTCATGTGCCATATTGTTCTTCCAATCTACCAGTTCACGAGGTATCTGATTGAGCATTCTACACGGAGCCATCTGGGGAGGAAATTCACTTTAGTACCTTACCTCAGGATCTTACCCCTTAGGTAATACAGAAATAGTAAACGTGTAAGTCCCATTGGATTAAATATCCGAGACATGTGGCGGCTTATTCCTAAACACGGGATCCCCTACGTGGCATTCCCTTTCTATGGTTTATGCGTGATGCCAGCTTATGAAAAACAGTAAAATATGCAATTCGAAATGAGACGTGACTTAAGGAACCCTTTATCTGCCATGGTAGGCCTAAAATGGTATGGCATTATTAATTTATGAACGAAATATACCACAATTTTTAAAAGTGCAATAGCCTATCTACAAGGGTAGGTCCTAAAAGCAAGGTCATGCCAGATCTCTTATTTCCTAATGTTTGTGAATGCAAAGGCAAGAGACAAGGAAAGTTAGTTCAACACATAATCACATAACACGTTGGACAATTAAATGATATAAAAAACAGAAAAAGTAAATAAGGAAAGGGGTGGGAACCCTTCCCTCGTGCCTAGTGTCCCTAGTTCAGGATAAGGTCGACTCTACCCTAGGCAATTCTAATATGGATGCATGAGGCTGGGGTTCACTAATGCGACTAGACTCGATAAGGCTTCGGCTCCCAAGCCTTCAGACCTAAAGGCGAAGGGTCATCACTCCCAGGGCCCTTGATCGGTGGCTCGAGTGATCCCTTAGGTAGCGCTATGGGCGCAGCGCACACCATCCGCCTACCCAAGGCGATCGATCCTAATCCTACAAGGCGGTGTGGGAAACGCCCACGAAAATAAAATAAAATGGGATAACAATAAATAAACGTGCACGTATGAAGTGCTCCCTATTTTGAGGGAAGGGGTTGAGAACCACGCGAGGCTCTAAAAGGTGACACACACCCCCCCAAATGCAATGCAAGCGCGAGATAAGTAAGTAAACATACATCCAATCAACCAATCGTACATTCGTGAGCGAGGGAGTAATTTGAGACGCGAGTGATGCAAAATCCTAAAAAAGGAAAAAAATGCAACCCTAAAACACCAAAATGTGATATATGAAAAGGTTAAAAGAAGAAAAAGATTGATTAAATCAAATTTGCTCGGACTCTCGAATGTCCCCAGTGGAGTCGCCAACTGTCGCGCCCCATTTTTGATAAATAAATAAATGGTTTAAAAAATGTATTTTTTGATTCAATTTGTGATTTGGAAAATGAATTGTGATTTAAAAGAAAAAATGGGTCTAAATGGGGGTTTGAGAATGCGACGATTTGACCCAAAATTATAGTTTAAAAAGGGTTTTTTTTTGAAATAAAAATTGGAGTCGCCACTTGGTAATGAGTTAAAGTGTACCAAGTCACCAAAAAATAAATTTTTAAAGGAAAAATAGGAAAAAGTAGTAAGAAACCCCTTTTAAACGACTCCTAATCCACGTAAACCAAAGAAAAAGGTTCGGGAGTCACATTTGACAAAGGGGAAGGCAAGGATAAAATCCAAGGCACCCCTTTGACCTAGCCAAAGCTAGTTGCATGATTTAATCAAAGATTTTCTTGTTTTAACCAAAGAATTTATTACATTTGGATGCACTACATGAATGCAAACCCTAGACCTAGGGGTATTGGGGGAAATTTCTCTTCAAAGGTTGAGTGGTGCCAATCACATTAATTGTGAAGCCCAATAACGATCCTTTGAAGAAGTCACGAATAATGCGAGTGGGATGCAAATGAATGGAACGCATGTATGCAATGTGAGGACATGAGTTTGAAAAAGTAATAAAAAACAATAAATATGTAAATGAAAATGTGCACGTGAGTGGGCAAGGTACGATATGTGAAATGATAATATGAAGTGCATGTGTGCAAGTGATGATAAAAGTGTTCGTGTGCAAGTGAAGAAACATAAAGGTGCACGTGTGCAAAATGGGAGGAAAAAATGAAAGTGTGATGAGGGTATAAAATGGTAGAGTGGATTTAAAAATGCATGAGCCAAGGGAATTCATGCATATTGGGTACGGGGAGACCTAAATCGTGACTCAATTTGCCCTTTTATAGAGAGGATACAAGCGTGCTAAGGCTTAGAAAAAGCCACACTCGTCTATATCCCATATTTAAGGGGACTCTCAAGCAAATGAACCCTATAACTAGCATGAAATGCAAAAATCCTAAAATGGAGGGAAAAGGGGTTCGAGGGGCATGCAAAATGATAAAACTAAAAAGAATGCATGACATGTAATGAACATGCAAATCATGTACTAACGAAAGGAAATTCCTAAGGGTCTAGCGTTGGACTAGCCCATTCTATGAATTCCGACTAGCGTTGGACTAGCGGAAACGTACATTCATCCATCACGTTCATTCATGGTTATGGAAAGCGAGTAGACATGCCAAACACTCGTAAACACATAGCACATAACATTTAGCATGCTCGACTAGATGCAAGGCCCTAACAAAGCAAATTAACACGTAGCAACTAAGCATGCAAGACACATAAGGCAATTAAAGCCCTAACTATTACATTTGCTAGCTAGGCACACGTCTTCGATAGGTCTTCATTGAATGCTCCTCCAAGCCCTATCTATTACAAGCCAAGAGGTGTACACATACCCCATAAAGAATAACTTAAATAAAAAGCAAAAGTAAATGACATAAATAAAAGAAATTAAAGAAAGCTAGGAAAGCAAAGTAGACATGTATTTCTCACGTAGCACGTTGGTTCACATAGGAGAGACAAAAAATAAAAGGAATTATACCTTCCCCGTTGGTGATATTAACGAAATGAATAAGACCTAAATGGGGCTAAAGTCACCAAATATCGGGACAACTTGGGCTAAAATCATCCAAAGCAAAAGATTAATGCACCAATTTAATGATAAAATGTAAATAAATCAAATGACATCCATCAAACCATCAAAAATTTCCTCAATCACAACTTAAATGTAGTCAAAGGTACTTAAAGATCAAGGAGAAGGCATGACCTATTCAATTTCCAAGTAAAGCATCTACTAAGGACTCAAACATAACCCTTACCCAAACATTCGAGTCAATCGAACATTTAAGAACTTTAAAGGTCCAAAACAAAACAAGGGTCAAGCAATCCAACACATAAACATGGAATTGAACAATTAGAAGCATTTAAATGCCTAAGATTTCCATATTCATGAAATAAAGCCCCCAACTATTGATTGAATCATCAAAACATCTAAAATCCACACAAATGCACATTACCACATGAATCTAGACGAAGCTCTTGAAACCCTTTGAACTCATCCTAAAACCCCTTACCAAATCTATCCAAGAGTCAACCCAAAACATATAACTATCAATTAAGATCCTAGAACGGCAAGGTTAATCAAATAATTCAAGTAATTGAGCCATGGTAGAACTAAGGTAGACATGGAAGTTACGTTGCCGTTGTTTTAGGACCTAATTGCAAACACATGAAGTCATTCAAGTCCAAATGAAACGCTCAAGAGTCTCAAAGATTTCCAAACGATAGAATGCCAAACAACTGTTCAAATTGTAATAAACTTAGGACTCAATTGCAAACCAAGGACCCAAATGCAACCACTAATCTAATCAAACAAGGTCAATTGAGACATTTTAGGAATTTTGAAAGTCCAAGAGCCAAGGAAGGTCAAGTGAGAGTTAAAATGCAACTATTTCATGATCCAATTGCAAGAATTTAGAGTATTGGTGGGCTTTTGCGGCATTACTGCAAAAATCACAGGGATCCAATTGAAGAAATTATTCTATTTGTTGGGTCATAGTAACATAAGGTGGAACCTGAGGGGTTAAAGTGTAATCTTTCTGAATTTTCATGCATGCAACGTAGAAGATTTCTGCATTTTTGAAACTTTCTGCAACTATTTTACATTAAGCTTTAAACAACCAAGAATGAAACTGCTGCACTTTGCTTTCAAACTAACTCAGATTCTTAGGTTCAAAAACACAACTTCAATTAGATATTTTCCAACCCAACATCACAACTTCAAATTAAGCAACTAACTATACCACTACCATGATCCAAACAAACAAACAACTCAGAAAGATATCACACTCAATTTTGGGAAAACATGCATGCCACGGCAAGAAAAAACTTCAGCTTCCGCAATGTTTCATTTGCTACCAAATTTACAGCTTACCAAATTGCTTTCTTACTCCAAGCAACAAACTCAAAACAGTAAGATTACCTTATAGATTCTTCTAACATGAACAGCCAAAAGCCAACATCGTAAGGACAAAATGAGCTACTGTATATCAGCCAACAAAAACCACTGAGACAGGAATGCGTAAGAACAAGAGAACACCAGCCATGAAGATAGAGAATTCTTCTTTGCAAAAAACTCATTTCCATATTTACCCATTATCCCAATACCGAACCCAATGTGAAAGTAAAGAGAAAATGCATCCTAGAAAAGGCAAGCAAACCCAGAAATTCAAGCAAATCCAGATTTTAGCAGCCTGCAATTCATTTTTGACATGGCCTATCATAATTCAAACCTTTCAGCCCCAAACATACAAACCTGACCCCCTTACCATCAAATGTCGCCCAAACATGAAGATTCAAACAAAGACAATGGACAAGAATGCAGCAACAGAAAAAAATGAAACTCACGGCAAACACCCTCAGCCCTCTATCATGGTATCTAAATCCCAACAAAACAAAACTCAAACAGCCAAAGGAAAAGTCACGGCTTCCGCATCTTGCTACTTGAAAAGGCAGCAAGCACGCACAAGAGGTAGCATCGAACAACAAACAAGAAAATTCAAAAGGGATACAAGCCATTCCAGCCTTCAGCAAACTGAAAGATCAGATTTTTATCAAGATTGCTGCTAAAAAAGATTTTAATCAACAGAAAAATTCGAACTTTTCCCACAAAGCCCTTAACAACAGAGACAAAGGAAAGAATGGAAATAAGACAGAACACAAAAATCACATTTTAACTCTAGCTCAGCAGATTTACGGAAAAGAAGAAACAGGCCAGACTTCATCCAAGGGCTTCAAGTAAATAGGTTTGATGAGGAACTTGGAAGTATACCTTGAAAGGGTGACAGAAGCCACTGCAATCTGTAAGAAATCAGCCGATGAAGGAAGTTTCCAGCAGTTCCTCTTCCTCTTTCCTTGTGTTTCTCGTTCTTTCTCTTCCTAGTCGGCAAAGCCTCCCTCTTCTTGTTCAGCCGAAAACCTCTCTTTATCACTTTCTTCCTGGTTTTCTTTTTTTGTTTTGCCGTCACTTACGATTCTCCCTCAATCCTCTCACAGCTTTTTCCTCTCTGTTTCAGTTCTCTCTCACCTTCCTCTCTTTCCTCACTGATGTTTTTTCTATCCTTCTCCCCCCCGCTGTTTGTTTTTGTTTTTCTGCTCATCCCCCCAACTCCTGCGGCTGCTTCTCCCTCTTTTCTATTTATACGGAACCTCCCTCACCCTAAAATGTAACAGCCCCACTTTCCCCTAAGGCGAACCAAAGGGGTTAGCGGACTGCCTGCCCAGCTCTCGCCAGGACTAACGGTTCAGTTTACGTCGATCTATTACGTTCCGGAACATCCCATTGCGCGTAAACAAGTCAAAATCACGAAAATCGAAGCCGAAGATGAATAGTGCATGACCCGTCGGAATCCGGCCGGATTCCTGGCCGGATACCAGGCAGAGAGTTGCCAATTTTTTTTTCAAATTCTCCAAGCAATCCGGCCGGCAATCCGGCCAGTTTCTGGCCGGATTCCTGGCCGGATTCTGTCCAGTGCCTTTTGTTCAAAATTTTCCTTTGGCCGTTTGAAACGTGAATCAGTCCGAAGTTCAACCAAACATCAATTTAACATACATACATTGAAATTCAACATTTACAACCACATTGGCATGCCAAATACCATTCATCATGAATGTACAAGATCGATTCGCCAATCAAAGGAAAACGAACCCATCACACATTAGGGTTTCATTAGAGGGCCATACAAAAGACATGTACATGAGCTCAACTTGTCATTCAATTATCACAACCTTTTCCAAAAGTGTTCATTTGCCTGTAAGGAAAACAAATGGAACGGAATGAGCTAAAGCTCAGTGAGCAACTATCACGTAAGCATCTAAAATCACATAAGTGTAACCTTTCAGTTCAAGTATACAATTAAGAGTAAATCACACCAGTAAAAGGATACGGAGGGCTCTCAGGAGCCCGTTTCCTCGCTTGTAGTCTTGTTCCAACCTCATTGACCCTCCGTCAATGTTAAAGAATAACCAACCGTAGACAACTCTTTACTTCCATTCCTTCCACCCAACATCCCCCAACCGGGCCCGCACTCCATTCAGTCATTTTGGTAATACTCGAGTATACCGGAACCAAGGGTCTCATTACCACAAGGTTCCCCAGTACAGTCCCCGTGGCAATTCAATCTTCACGACCAAGCCCTCGCCGGCTCGATTCAATTGACCACCGAACGGGGTTGAGCTCAGTAATTCAGTAAAGCAGTCGGACAATCGTCCAAACAACACCAATTCAGTTTCCATGCATGGAATTCAGTATCTCATATATCAAATGCAGTATTTCAGCAAAACGGTGAATAGCCATGAATAAAATCACAAGGGGTGAGGGCGGTCAAGTACACCCTCACCTCAATCATTTCCAATAACCAATTAAGCCTTCAAGGCATCAAATACACATATCACAAAGCCACATTATAACAAGTAAGTGAGTAGTATACTCACAAAGCAATTAAGTGCTATGTCATGCACTTCCGTCAGGGGAAAGTCGTGAACCACCGTCACGCCCTAGAACACGTAAGCAAGTACTATGAGACTCGATACCGAGCCATAAAACAATGCCAATCACAACCCCAATAGGGTTTTATAAACATATATAAGCATCATAGGCAACCAGAAATTAGGAAATGGCTTTAGTTTAAGCCTTAACAAAGAAAACTGTTTTGCCCTTATTATGCGGTAATGGTGTAAAATTCTCTACGGTTATCGGATGGGGGTGTAAGACCCACCGTTCCGAAGCTATGGAACAGGGTTACAACAATGTAGAAGACCACTCAATCCAGTTCTTAACACAACTAGGTCAAATATGCCAAATACTAACCCAGAATTCCTAAAACAGGTTTGCAAAACACAGAAAACTGTAATCGGTATATCTCAGTCCATACAAGTCCAAATGCCGAAATTCCAAAGGCATATGTTAGCTAAGACACTCAGCTACATTTCATCAGAAGACACCAACTTCAAAATCCATACCAATTCCAGTCAAAATAGCCAATTACTATCGCAGTTTTCGCATTCTGTCCAAAGCAGAACAGCTACAGTAATTTCGTCATAACTCATTCTACATTAATCCAAATGACGTGAAATTTTACAGGCATCTCAATCACATCAATACCTACAACTTTCATGTTTTGAGCAAAGTCTAATTCGGCCTCTAACCCAGTGATCTAGAACCGGACAGAATTGGGGATTTAAGAACCCTAACTTTTCAAATTTCCAACCAAATCCAAAATTGGTTGCATTTATCCACATTTCACACCCACTAGAGTCATTTTAGCCCATTGCCAATCATCACCAACAACCACACCATCATAATCCAATTAAACCAGAAAAATCATCATAAAATGGAAAATTTCACCATATCACCTCAAATCAAGAAACA
This sequence comes from Coffea arabica, assembly GCF_036785885.1. NCBI lineage: Eukaryota > Viridiplantae > Streptophyta > Magnoliopsida > Gentianales > Rubiaceae > Coffea > Coffea arabica. The sequence goes on from NC_092316.1 coordinate 24,768,152, forward strand.
AATCATATATTTCAACACTCATGCCACCATTAAGGACAAAATAAGCATCATTAGGTGTAGTAGGGTGTTTCAAGCTTCACTTACCAAGAACCAAGAGAGAGGAAGATGTTGGGCACCTTAATCCTTCAAACAAAGTTCACCAAACAACTTACTAGCTCTAGAAGGAAGAATTTTATGGAGTGAAAACTAAGTTAAACAAGTGGTTTAGTTGATTTGAGCTAGGAGTTTGCTAGAATGTTGAAGAGTTTTGTCTTTCTTCTTGCTTAGAGAGGGCCGGCCATCAAGGGTGCAAAATGGTGAATTTTGTGCAATTTTTGATATTTAATCCCTTGGTAAAAAAAGTCAAGAAAATGAATAGTGTTTCTTAAAAGCCATCCAATGAGAAGGTGACACTTGTCACCTTCATAAATGCATTCTTATCTTTCTTTTCTCTCTCACATCAATCATTTCACACACTCTACATATCTCTTAACACCAAATAAATTTTTCACAGTATCCGAAACTTAACCTTACTGGCCGAATTTTTCCGAACTTTTCGCACTAGTGGGTCCCACGTCCAATATATATTCTTAATTTTCTAAAATTCACCAATGCTAGAAAAATCATCTAAAAACTATAATTGCTCATAAAATCCTCTCAGAAAATATTTCTAAGCCAGAAAATGCAAAAATTATGCAATTAAGGGAACTAAAACCCTAGGAAAATATTAGGATTTTTACGGGTTCTCACATAAAACCTTCAGTCCTTCTTCTGCAATTTGCAGCCAGGGGCTGCCCCAAAGTCCTCTTGCAAGCTGCGACCAAAACGCAGCTTGCGTGCCGCAGTTCTCATCATTTTTTTTTCTTTTTCAACAAGCAATATTGATAAAAATAAAAATAAATAAATAATAATAACAAATTAACAAAATTGTCAACAAAAACTAAGTAATAATAATAATATTAATTTAAAAAACTAAACAACTAAAACAACAAAAATGGACATTTTTAAACTTTTTTCAAAATCTTTCCCTCCTTTTTTCTTTTCTTTTTTGCAAAATAACCTAATAAAAATAAAGCGCCAAAAGATTGAATTAAAAAAAAAACATATTTTTGTGAACAAATTTTCCTTTTTCCCTTCTTTTTCCATTTTTCATGATCTTCTTTTTTTCCTCTTTTTTCATGATTTTCAATTTTCCTTCTTTTCTCTTTTTTTTATTTTTCCTTTTTCTTTCATGATTTTTGATATGAAAACCAAAATAAAATAAAAACCCTAGAATTGAAACAAATAAAATTAAGATTAAATCAATCAAACAAATAAAGGTAAAAAAAATAAAAAATTTGGTGTCTACAGCGGCGGTATCTAAGGTGAATGGCTCAGCGGTGGAGTAATAATGTGGTCCTTGAGGTTCAAATGGCATGCTCATAGTGATTGGCGGATAATTCTGGGGAATTTGGGCATGAGAAGGGTTAATTTGGATGTTAGGTGCACAAGTAAGTGGTCGGCCATGAGTGGGATAGGTAAAGGCCTCTTCAGGTGGATTTATGACATGTGAAGTAACAGGAGCTTGAATATAAGGTAAGAGTATTGGTTGAGGTTCAGATTGGCCAGGGGGTAAGGGCTCATGTTGTTGCTTACCGCTAGCACCACCAGTGACCAATTGGTCGATCACGCGCCGTTGGGCCATCATTTCAACGCTTAGCTCATTAAATCGGTTGAGAACTTCGTTCAGCTGAGCTCCCAGATTTGCCAAATCAGTTGATGATGTTGTTACGGGCCTATCAGATGGTTTTGGATGGGTACTCATGTTTACACTTTCTCTTGAAATTCAGCAATGTGATCGGGTAATAATGGGGCTTCTTTGTGTAGCAATATTTGTGATTACTACCTGAGAGTGTAAGAAAACCCTTATTAGATGCCCTTCTTGATTGACTGTTGTCAAAAAGAAAGAAAAAAAAAGGAAAAAAAAAGATAGGAGTTAGTAAAAATTAAAGTAATTCGGATGCATGTCCTATTGGGGAACCCTTCTAGTGCCAAGGGTAGGCCTAGCATGAGAATGCAATCCTCTGAGGTAGGCACTATACCATACCTGATGAATCCGATCAACTCATTGACAGTTGGTTGGAAAGTAATTTGAAAATTTTGGGCCAATTGAACAGCAGGAAACCTCTAAATGAAGGAATGGTTTTGGTTGGCACCGGAATTCGTACAAATCAATTTAATTTTGACGAACTTTATATTGGACATTTTTTTAACATGGGTCGAAACCCTAATCTATCCAAATGCAATGAATGTAATGGGTGATTTTCTTAACAACAACTAGTTCCAATTCAAGATTTGACATAAAAACCCTAATTGGTCAAATGGATCGAATGAAATTGATAAACTTTGCAAGATTGCTCTAAAAATAGACACACTTGATCGAATAGATTGAATGAACTTGAAGATTTATTCGAAAATGACTTGATCACCCTAAAAAGGGTAAATTGGTTAAATGAATTGAATGAAATTGATGATTTATTCAAAAATCGACCAGATCACCCAAAAAGGGTAAATTGGTCAAATGAATTGAATGAAATTGATGGTTTATTCAAAAATGGGTTGAATTGTCCACCCATTGGTAATTTTCAAAAATTCATTGCGATGCATTAGTCTATGAGCCTCCTAAAATCAAAATTTGGCCTCAATACATTTATCGTCTCAAGAATGAGGAATCATTTGTGAATTACTTCGAGTTATTGTCCTTTAAGCAAGGGATTTTTACCAACTATGTTAAAATGGCCAAAAGATGATTGTTAGATGCTCATATTTTAATGGTTCAAAAATTGCTTTGCCGTCTTCGAAAAGATCGGATCCTACCTTACCTCGTGCACTACCCCTTCGGATGGTACAAAATGTAAACGTGCAAGTCTCATTGGATTATATGTCCGAGACACAAGGCGGTTTATTCCTAGTACAGGATCCCCTAAATGGCATTCCCTTTCTATGGTGGATGCATGATGCCATTTATTAAAGCGATGTAAATATGTGACAAATATGGCCTAAAGGACATAAATACTGCATCAGGGGGAAAAGGTCTAAAAATGAAATGTACTTATTGAAAATTAAGTGTAATAACTGAAATTTAAACATGTGAGTTATCTAGTGGGTAAGTCACTAAAAGAGAGCCAAAGAGGCTTCTTATTGCTAAGGCACATGAATGCAAGCAAAAAACAACGAAATGGTTAGTGCAATTGATAGTACACATAACATATTGGGAGCAATTAAGGAAAGAAATACAATAAAAGCAAGTAAAAGGGGTGGAACCCCTTCCCTCGTGCCTAATGTGCTTAAAAAAGGGTGAGGCTAACTCTAACCTAGGAAAACTCTAACATGGATGCATGAGGCTGGGGCTCACTAATGCAACTAGACTCGATAAGGTTTAAAAAGGTCCCCAAGCCTTCAGACCTAAGGGAATGGGTCATCAATCCCAAGACCCTCGGTTGGTAGCTCGAGCGATCCCCTAGGTACTGCTATGGGCGCAGAGCACACCATCCACATACCTAGAGAAACCATTCCTAGTCCTACAAGGCGGTGTGGGAAAGAGCCCACGAAAAATAAAATAAAATGGGATAACAGTAAATAAACGTGCACAAATGAAGTGTTCCCTATTTTGAGGGAAAGGGTTGAGACCCAACGTGAGGCTCTAAAGGTGACACACACCCCCCCAAATGCAATGCAAAGCGCGAGATAAAACAAGTAAAACATACATCCAAGCAATCAATCATACATACGTGAGTGAGGGAGTAGTTTGATATGCGCGCGAGGCAAAGGGTCCTAAGATGTAAAATGCAACCCTAATATCCAAATGCTACGCATAACAAGGGTAGAAAACAGAAAAGAATGGCTAAATCAAATGCTTGGACCCACTTAGGAGGTCCCCAGTGGAGTCGCCAAGCTGTCGCGCCCCACTTTTTGATGTGTGAAAGTAGTGTGTAGGAGATGTATGTGAACGTGTATGGAAGTGAAAATAAAAGTCCGTGGGATTGTGAAATGCGACGGTTTGGCCAAACAAAGGATTTTAGATAGAAAAGGAGTTGCCACTTGGTATAAAATTAGGGTGTACCAAGTCACCCAAAAAATGATTTTGTTTTTGGAAAGAAAAGTAAACAAACCCTTTTTAAAGAATTTTAGGTCTACGTAACCAAAGAAAGGGATCGGGGGTCACATTTGATAAGGGAGAAGGCTAAGGCAAAGGCTAAGGCACTCCCTTACCCTAGCCAAAGCTAGTTGCGTGACTTAGCCCCATTTTCCTATTTCTTCTACCCAAAATATGTGTTGCATGTTGGATGTGACTAATGGATATGAAAAAATGCAATCCTAAATCTAAAATGTCTCTTATGAGGCTTTTTGGTCCCAATCACATGAGTTGTGATGGCCAATAAGAAAAACTCTCATAGAGGTCACGGGTAATGCAAATGAAGACCCAAATATGAGTGCAAGTGTGAAAATGTAAAAAGAATGCAAAATAAAATAAAAATACAAATGTAAGTACAAGTGTGCAAATGTAAGAAAAGTGCATGTGTGCAAATGTAAGAAAAGTGCATGTGTGCCCATTGAGAAAATAAAGGTGTTTGTGTGCAAGTGGATGAAAATATGGTATAATGGTAGTAAGTGCATATAAGTGCAATTTGTGAGGTAGAAAAATAAATAAGTGATAGGGAAAGAAGAAAAATGTGCAAACATGGCATGTGGATTGAGAAAAAATATATGTAGTAAGAGAATGTAAATAAAGAAGGTGAGGAAGTGATATGATGAAAATGAGAGTGTATGAACCTAGAGGAATGCATCAAGTCGAGTACGGGAATGACTCCTAATTTCACGACTTTAATTTTCCCTATGATTAGAAGGAAGGACTAGCGTGCTAAGGCTTTTTGTAGCCACACTCGCTCGTTTCCCTTACCGAAAGGGGACTCTCAAGCAAATGTACCCTATAACTAGCATGAAGATGCAAAAATCTAAAATGAAGGGAAAAGATTTGGAGGGGCATGCCAAATGCTAGAAAACTAAGAAAAATGCATGGAATGTAGTGAGACATACAAAAAATGCACTAGCGAGAGGGACGGGCCTAATGGGTCTAGCATTGGACTAGCCCTTCACTAAATGCTTTATCACAAGCGTTGGACTTGTGAGGATCAAAAGGGAGGACCATGACTAGCATTGGACTAGCCATGGTATACGCATTCATCCATCACATTCATCTACGATTATAGAAAGCAAGTAGACATGTCAATCACCTATAAACACGTAGCACATAACACTTAGCATGCTCGACTAAATGCAAGAGCCTAATAAAGCAAATTAACATGTAGCAACAAAAGCAAGCAATCAAGCTAATGAACCTATTACATTTGCTAACTAAAACAAATGGGGAAGAGGAAAAATGAATAAAAATGCTCTCCAAACCCTATCTATTACAAGCCAAGAGGCGTACACATACCCCATAAAAGAATAACTTAATAAAAGCAAAAATAAATGAAATAAATGAAAGGAATTAAGGAAAGGCAAGGAAAGCAAAGTAGACATGCAATTTTCACTTAGCACGTTGGATCACATAGAGGAGAGACAAAAAAAGGATAAAAGAAGCTATACCTCCCCGTTTGTGATGTTAGTAAAGCGAACAAGACTTAACTTGGGCTAGAGTCACCAAAGAAAGAGATAACTTGGGCTAAAACCATCAAAGCAAGGGATTAATGCACCACTTTAAAGATAAGTAGAATAAAAGGCAAAAAGGAAACTCAGAACACCTTAGAAACTTCAAAAGGGGTACTAACAAACCACCAAATTCTTCCCTAATCGCGACTAAAATGTATTCAAATGATACTTAATTTCAAAGGAGGTAGATTATTGACCAAACTTCTAAGATAGAAGAATTTCTAAGGACCTAATTGCAAACATTAATCAATCATTCGAGTCCAATCGAAACATTTAAGAACGTCAAAGGTCCCAAAAATAATGAAAGGCCAAATAACAGTTCAAATTGCAATCAACTTAGGACTTAATTGCAAAACATTAAAACTTGATTGGACCTTTGTAGAATTAAGTAAGAAATAAAAGATTAAAACGTAATTTTTGAAATTAGATTCATGCATGCAATGCAAAACTTTCGGCCAACTGAAGCAATTTTTTGCTTCTATCATCTCTGCTGCAAACTCGCAGCTTGCTAACAAACCCGAAAGATGTCCAATGCTATAAACAAAACCCAATACTCATCAATTCCTCTACAACCATCACTATCATAAGATTGAGCATGCAAACAAAGTGAGGGAATTCAATTTCGTGGACTGTTACAGGACGAAAGCAAAGCAGCAAAACATGACAAAGAAATGCAGTTTTTTCATTCAAACAAGAATTCCAAACTCTCATTTCAACAGCATCCCAATGATAAAAGACTTCATGGGCTAGATTAAGGCAATAAAATGATCCAAGGCACAGAGCAGTAGGAGGCATCCGAGACTTCATGCATCAGAAAAAAGAACTATAAGCACCAGTAGCTTTAAAATGCCACTGAATGTAAAATTGCAGCAAAGGCGAAAATGACACTCACGGCAAGCATGCCCACAGCCCGCTATCGTGACAACTGAACACCAAAGGGAATACAAACTTCAAGCAACCAAGCACCTCAGTATGAACCAAACATGTTTCCTACCTTTCCTCATAAAACTTTAGATGTTAACGCATAAAAATCCGAAGGAAAACCATGTAACTTTAGCAAATTTCTGGAGCTTAATCTGACGCTTAAGCACTTTAACAATCTTACCTATAGCTAGTGCAAACCATTTAAGACACGGCAAACCCATTATGACTTAACTTTCTACGAAGAAAAACAAATCAACAAAACACAAAACATTAACTTTGATCAACTAAAGGAAATCAGCACAAACGCAACCTTAACCCTCCTAAGATTAGGTTTTTACGAAACTAGTAAACAAGCAAATCACCAGGTTTCAGTTTGGGATTGAGACTGACTCTTTCGGTTCAAGATTGTCCCTTTGGGGCCGTTTGTCAAGCCACCAACAAGCATGAGAGAATTTCAATAAATGCATAAACGAAGGAACAGGGAAAGGCTACCTTCACTTCCTTTGGTAGCAAAACAACACCTGAATGGCGAAGCGATGGGCTTTAGCACGGATCAAGCGAAACTAGGAACCGTTTCTCCTGCTGCTGTGGCTGCCTTCCAGATTCTGCACTACCTCCTCCTTGCTTCTTTCTGGGCCAAAAGCTTTTCCTCCTCTCACTCTCGGTCTCTTTCTCTCGCCCTCCTCTCGGTTTTTTCTTTTCTTTCTTACTTCCTGTCTCCGCCGCCACTCTATTTTTCCTGTTCGAGGACTTCCTCCTAGCTCCCCTTATTCTCTTCTTTTGCTTCCTTTCTTGCCTCTCTACCATTCACCTCTAGTTTTCCTTCAGCTATCCAACCGTCCTTCTCCCTCTGTTTTCTCTCTTTCGCCGCCTGCTCTAAACCCCTCCAGCTCTCTTTTTCTCAAAACCCTCTGCCCTTTTTGTTTTCGGCCTTTTCTATTTATACGGAACCTAAACTCTCAAACCCTCACCTCAAAGGTGAGGATGAGAGCCGAGGTCTTTGCTAGACATCTTAGGGCCATCCGATGGCTATTGTTTCCCGAAGGTTTATGATCAGAATCCAAGGGGATGAGGTGGCCGAAGGTTTGGAGGAAAGCTAGAAAATCTGTTGGAAAATATAGGTGAAATCATGCTTCTGAAATTCTGCTGCCGTGTGGTTTTTTTTTTTAAAAGTAATTTGACAAAATTGATAATAAAATTAAGTAAAAAAAACAACAATTTAAGTAACATCGAACCAAAATAAACAAACTAGAAATAATAAACATCAAAATTGCGATTTTTCATTCATTTTTTTTCTTCATTTTTCATTTTCATCATTTTCCTCTTTTTTTCTTTTCTTCTTTTTTTTCAAGAAAACATTGAATTCAAATCAAAAACAACTAAAGTATAATTTTTGAATGCTTTTTTTTTCTTTTTTCCGAGAAATTCTATGCTAAAAACTTAAAAATAAAAATAAAAATAATAATAATAATAATAAAACAAAAACTAAAAAACTAAAAACTAAAAAGTGAATAAAACTAACACGACAAATAAAAACTAAAAAATAAATAGTAAATGGAATTACACTAAAATTTTGGTGTCTACAATATCTTGAAAATATATAAAAATTTTCGGGTTCTCACACTCATTCTTTCGAGGCGTCACAATTTATGCTATGACTGCATAAGTCGATTGGAGTGAATCTTCTCGACTCTTAAGTGGTAAAAGTAGGGACGGCCAATGGGCGGCCTACGAAAATGATAAATGTCTACCAGTTAACCGTTTACTGTTTAACGTTTATCGTTTACCGTTAACTGTAATTACTTACCATTTACCGATATACTTGATTACCTGACTACTTGATTATGTGATTACCGTAAATTACATGTTCATATGAAATTATCGCATATTACTTACGTGTTTAAATGTTAGGTATTACTGATAATTGCTCAAATGAAATTGGCCACCGTTTTAAGGCGCGAGTGTGTACTTTATCTCACTCAACCTACTAAAAAGATAAATTTTTGCCGTTAACCGAGAACTATTGCCATTTATCATTTACCGACTTACTTGATTACTTGTGCATGTTGTAAGTTCAAAGCTGAACTGGGCCCTGCCCCTGGTTACTAACCTGCTCGAGCCAGGATTGGGCTCGGTCGGGTAGGTTGTGTGACAGCCTCACCTCCCCCTAAGGCGAACCAAAGGGTTCGGCGGACCGCCTGCCCAACTCTCGTCGGGACTCACTACAGTCCTCAAATAAAATACATCACTCACATCCAATAGCATAGGGTACAACCTCAAGAATAAACAAAATAACATTTTTCAAACTTAGAACAAGATAAGATACATTACAAATCTCAAGTAAGGGTATCATTCCCCAAATAAGACAAAAGTCCTCAGTTCTCAAATAATTACATCAAATACTTATCAAATGAATCGAATTCAAATTATATATGAGATATCCCTTCAGGCACTAATAACTCAACACAAGCGCTTTCTTTGGCCTCGAGCACTGTGGGGAAAAATTATTTTTGGGGGTCACTAATTAAGTCTCAGAACTTTCACTTCCAAACCTATTAAGGAAAACAAATTGGGGTGAGCTAACGCTCAGTGAGGCCAAGGGAAAAACATGCGAGCATGCGAGCAAAGACACAATATAAAGCAATAGCTCGAGTAACAAGTAATTGCGAAACATTAAGCAAGTGGGGAATTTGATCACAATAAAAGGATACGGGAGCTCTCAGGAGCTAATCCACGCGCGATCCAAGCTCAGGTAGTTGACCCTCCGTCAACTTTCACAGTTATCCATGTAGAACTCCACTTACTACCTCCAGCCACCATGACATCCTCTTGGATCCGTAACCAAACAAGCATGTAGGTGATATCACTTAACAAGTATACCTAGCAAGACCCCTTATTTAAATCAAGCTATAACACTTCCCAAGGTTCACCGAGTTTCTCGACCAAGCCCTTGCCGCCTCGAGTTACAAGGCTAGCCAATGGGTTCGGGCGTCCCCTCCATTAACTTTTAGGTCGATGAGACGAAACTCCAATCGACAAGATTTGGTCATAGCATTGAGACGGGATGAGCGGTACCTCCTACCCTAAAAAGGCATGATACATTCTGCCGCTCAATGCTCACGAAAAACACTTTCATTTGCATTCACATGTAACACGTATCACTTATCAAGCAAGCAATTTCATGAAAGAGAGGACAAGGGCGATAAAGTATGCCCTAGCCTCATTAACTAGCAAGTACAAGAATCATTTCATTTAAACACTTCACATGCACTTGATACTCACCAAGTATCAAAAGTAAAAGTTTGAGATATTAGCTCTAAGACGCTTCGCCGGGAGTTCCCTCGAAGTCCTCTTGAGATCCTGAAAATATGCAATAATGCATTTCATCTCAAATTCCAGGCCATACAGTATTCGTGTAAAGAAAAGAAATAGTCAATTTTGACTACAAAATTCAAGTTTCCAAAGTATTTCAATTCATAAGGAACCGACTTTCAAATGAGGTCTCACATGATAGGTTAACCCAAGTTCACCATGAAAATAGGTTTGAAATGCTCTAAGAGTTGTAAAAATGTAACCTAGGCCCTTAAAAGAACATTTAGGTCCAAATTGGAAATTTTCACTTTTCGAGTCATTCGTGGAAAAATCAGTCCGGAAGTTCGGAAAGTCTAAAATAGAAAATTTTACACCATCAAAAACTTCATTCGAAGCATAACAACTTTGTAGAAGGTCACTTTCCAAGAATCAAATCAGAAACAAGTCAATTTCTCCAAGAAAGTTTACTATTCATTGAAGATAGGTCAAAACAGTCCAAGTTTTTCCAATAATTTTGGAATTTCGCTAAAAATCATAGAATCAAAACCAGCCCTTGAAATTTGATATGCATGTAAAGTTTCAATCCAGGTTTCAAATGAAAAAACAGAACTCGATTCCGATGTTCCTAGCTCAAGAAATAAAAAGTTGAAGTTCGTGAAAATTCCTGGACTGTTGGCCTTTCCGGAAATTTTCCAAATTTGATGCACCTTGCTAATTAGGCCGTATCTTACTCGATTATCAGTGATATTGAAAATGGTTGGTGGTGTTAGAAACTAGGCTCACAAGATATATTTATGTAGAAGAAATCATTTCCAAAATCCAGACATAAGCGGTTCAAAATCAAGCAACAAAATGGATTTTCTGGACAGTCTCGGATGAACAGTAATAAACAGAAGCCAACTTTCAAAACTCGCCATGAATCGCTCGGGACGAACTAGAAAATGAGCTTGGCACCATTTTAAAGCTCTAGGAGTCTACTTTCGAATTCCGTAAACGGCACTCAATTTTGATCATCGAGAAAAATGTTATGATCTCCACAAAATCACTGGTCAGAAAATTTCTGGACCTAGTCCAGTTTTGCCTCTTTGCTCATAACTCAAAATTTATCCAACCAAATTGGCTAATTTTTGGTAAACAACCACCACACACATAACACAACATATATCACTCACATTTGTAGCCAAATGATGCACGAAAATATCAAAGCAAAACAGGGCAGCAAGTCCTTGAAATTTTGGACAGTACCTTCTCCAAATTTCTAACTTTCTTCCAACTTCATTCCATCAATCATTCTATATACATGTAACATAACACAATATCAGTAACCACAACATGTTCATTCATCAAATCAACCACCAATGAGCATCCTCAAGCCGTCCAGCATGTCATGAAATTGCAATCAAATAATTACTCAACCAATCAACCAAAATTCTGCCATAGGTTGCAAACCCATGCTACCTTTGCTCCATTTGAGCTATAATTTAGCAAGATTGAAGTGTGGGTGAGTGAGTTACCTCAGGAACTTAGTTGGACAGCTTTAGGGCAGAAATTTTGACCAAAATTCCTCCAAGAAAACTGATGAACAGCCCCCTCTTCCAAGCTAGGATCAAAGCCCTCTAATGGATGATGAAAATTGAAAGTGGATTGAAGTAATTTTGTAAGGATTTTGGCTAGATTTTTCTTCCCTTTTTCTTCCTATTTTCGGCCAAACAGAGAGAGTGAAGAGAGGAGAGAGAGTGCAATCAGATGTTGTAATGAAAGTGGAGAGAATTGGTGACTTAATGGTTAAGTCTAAGTGTCAACTCATGCTAGGTCCGTTTAGGGTCTTCGCGTGTCCAATTTTCGCGCTTGTTTGCAACTTTTGTGCACTAAACCTCTGAGGTAATTTCCCTAGTACATTACTAGTAGTCTAATATCATGTTCTTAAAATCTCCAATTAATCAAATTAATGTGCCTGTCGGGGCCTTTTCGGCACGCGCGCGTATAAAGGTCAAACTTAAGGGTTTTCTCGTTTGACCTTGAAAATTCAACTTATTCGATTCTAAAACTCTAAATTATGATAATCCAAGTATATATATATAACAATAAAAATCATGATAAGCAATTCATCTTGAATAAATTTGGGCATTAAAATAATACGCGCGTAAAAAACCAATCGGTAAAATTTATTTTCGAGAAATTCATGTACTTTACTATTTTTTTTAGGTAACTCGAGTACGAAACATTTTTAAAATGACCTATTTAACAATATTTTGAAATAATAAAATTATGGGTCCTCATAGGTTGAACCCTGAGCCACCGTTTCGGTATACTTGAGTACTACCACTGGAGGGATAAGGTGATGGCCAGACAAACAGAGTGGTTCTGAAGTTATAAGGTGCAGTTGACTGAAATGGTTTCACTGGAACATCGTATCCTTAAATGTGTGTTTATTTTGCATAATGATAACTGTCTCATATTAATGTGCCAATATGTAACCCTGAGCCATACCTGTGATATGCTCCAATTACTCGTACAATGATAACTATCTCATGTTAATGTGCCAATATGTAACCTTGAACCATACATGTGGTATGCTCAAATTACTTGGCTTATTAGAACTGCTAGAGTGTCTTGAAACCTTACTGGACTGTGTAGTTCATTCCACGTTTTTGTTTTTCTTAACAGGGTTCGAGACCAAGAGTGCTCGTGAATAGTACTAGATTGTTTTCTTTTGAAGACTTTAAGTTGTATTATAGCGGATGGCTATAGTACATATTCCGTTGGGTTGTATTTAAGTTTGAAAGCTAACTAATTGTAAGTGTGAGATATTTTGGAGTACTTTAATTATGTATTGAAGTTATTTGAAGTATTCCTAGTTTTGAATGATGGATTGTGCCAAGTCTCGGCGAGAGGTGGGCAGGCGTCCCGCCGATACCCTTGGGTTCGCCCTTGGGAGAAGTGGGGGCATCACACCAAGTCTTAGCTTCTTATCCTTTCTTGGACCTCCATTCCCGCCTCATTTTGCTCCATTGTGGCCGAGACTTAAGGGATAGAAAGAGAGGAAACTACTTGTGACGACCCCACCTTACCCTAAGGCGTACCAAAGGTTCGGCGGACCGCCTGCCCAACTCTCGCCATGACTCACTCACTCGTATCACGTGCATACATCCGTGGACCATAAATAACATCGTAATTCAAACTTATAATTTACATGGATGAACAACCAAGATACAAAGCCTCAATATACCCAAACTGGTTTAAAGTGTGTACAATCCAAGTACAAATCATTCTACTCGAGTGATAGCGCGAGTACAAGCCAAAAGTCAAAAACACTAGGCTACGCTAGTCTTTACACATCTCACGCCTCGCTCATACCCCCTGTAAGGAAAACAAATAGCGTGGAATGAGCTAAAAGCCTAGTGAGGTTCCAAATAACAAATTGACCAGTTTAAAAGTACAAGTTTTCGATATAGCAAAGTAACGAGTATGAAGAGTTCATAAAAGTGAGCCATAACACGTCAAGTAGTAATCTCATTTTATGAGCAATAACACTTCAATTAGAAATCTCAAAATGAGCGAGTATAAAAGTTTTTAGAAGAAACAATAATCCGCTAAACAATAATCATTCCAAAACATAAGGATACGGATGGCTCTCAGGAGCCAACTTCCCATTTCATCATCAGGAGCATGATCACGTAATAGTTGACACTCCGTCAACTTTCAACTAAATGAACCAATCCAGTAGATCACCACTTACACTACTCTCCGTCCACCATTCAAACCCCCTACTGGGCCCAAAATCCTTAATAAACACGGGTAGTAATACTCGAGTATACCGATCAGTCGAGGAGATATCACTCCACTCGACAAAACAAGAGACCCAGGGTTCGTTACCCAATCGACCAAGCCCTTGCCGGCTCGACTCGAGTAACTTGCCGTAGGGTTTCTGGAATTCCAGGAAGTGCGCACATCATAATCAAGTATATCAAGTCAATTGCAACAATAAACAAATATATCACGTAAGGGCAAGTGCGATAAAGTACACTCTTGCCCTAACAATTCACGTATATAACATGTAATCATATTGGTCACGTATCAAGTTCAAGTATCAAGTTCAATTCTGTATTTGAAAGCACTCACCAAAAGATATAGTGCCTCTAGTAATCACGTCTGGGTGGTACTCCGGGTTTGGAGTTCAAATCTGCGATAAAACTTGGCTTAAGAACTTTGAAAATCGACTAAGATTCGAAACTTAGACGTTTCGTTCAATAAAAATCAAGAAATTGAAATTTACTCGGATAGTAGTCGTGAAACACTTGCTCGCTTTTTAAATGATAAGACTTTGTAACATTTATACTTGAAAATGTCATGCGAGTCGAAAGTACAAGGAAAACATACTCCGGGCAATCATTATTTCATTTCTCAAGGGTACAAGTTCGGCCAAGTCCTTACTTATATACCTCGGAACAAGAAGACTCAAGTACCCTAGATGGTTCAAGTGATATTTATATCAACTCTACCCAAGTCGCAAGTATATTTCTATAGTTCTCGAGCGTAAATTTGGGCAGCATGCCCTTTGTGTTTACCTAATTTTCCAGCCATTTTGGCTTCATTATTTTTCTCATTCAAACCCAAAGGCACACACACAACAATCTAACTTCAATAGCCATCCAATAGGCTCAAGACAGTACAAGGACAAAAATTCAAGTTAATAACAAGTGCAGAAATAAGCTTTAGTAAAAGACAGATTTGACGGGTTTTTACGGAAATGACACAACCGATACTACGCTTATCGGATCGAAGTGAAACTTATACCGTTTCCAAGCTAAGACAAAGGTCTACAATGTTCATGAAGATCACATAGTCCAATTTCCAGTGTAACCTAGGCAATTTCCCACTTTACAGAACCAAAATCCAACTAGTCAGCTAATCAACCATACTACATTGAAATGGTCATATCTCAGGCTACCAAAGTCCGTTTAAGGCGTTCTTGGAGGCGTTGAAAAGCTAAGATAGAGTAATAAAACTTTTATGTTTTGGTGAATGGCTAAATCCAAACGGATTATAGTGAATAAACGCAATCAAATAGACAAAACTGTCCACGCGGAACACTGGAATATAACCTAGATCAGCGAGGGTATTTTGATCTTTTCACAAGCTACGTTGCTCCGATTGAGCTGAAATTTTATAGGCAACTATTAAATACTATTATCTACAACTTTTATGTTTTAACCTAAGGCCAATTAGGCCTATATCATGAGGCAACAAAACCGGACAGAAAGAGGGGAAATTTTCCAGAAATCTGGAATTTGTTGATTTCAATGCAACCTTTCATGATTTCTTGCTTCACTTGCTACCAAAACCCCTTATATAACCTTATATACAACATATACTAACTATACAACAAGTTTAGGCAGAAATTTATTAACCCTAACTTGCATATATCATCCCAAAAATCATCACATCCACTTGCATATCTTGTAATTAAGCCAAAACATGAACTAGATGACATCTTAAACCAAAATTTAAAAGAACAAGAACCATGATCAGATCTTATACCTCAAAGACAAAGCTTGGAAGAGGGATGCTCCACCTCCTTTGGAATTTTTAGTTCCCCTAGCTTTCCAACTCACAACTCACTCTTTAATCGGTTTGGAATTTCAATTTCTTACTTGGATGATTCAACTCAAGAAGAAGGAAATTGTTTTCTTGCTCTCTTTCTCTCCTATCTTTGTTCGGCCAAGCTGCTGAAATAATGAAGGGAAATGAGCAAAAATTGGGCTAAAAAGGAAGACCATCTCTCTTGGTCAAGATGCCCTTAGGTGGCGACACTTGTCGCCACCACCACCTTTCATTTTTTTTCTCTTTCTTCCTTGCATTTCTAGCCTCAAATTTCGGTCAAGCTAGCTGGAAATTGAGAAGATATTTTGCTCAAATATCAATAAGCTTGTATGGTAAGAAAGTGGTGGTCAAGTGGTGCGTTCAATCGGTAGTGCGCGGTACCCGTCGGTTCGCGCCGTTTTTCTTAAAAACACACGTACTAGGGTTTTTACTACCTATTCACTAACCTTATATCATTGCTCCTAATCATATATTATTTCTCACTTAAAAGTCACTTTTAATCACCAAATTCGATCTTTGCTCCGCACCGAAAATTCATCCGGCGAAAAATCGCGAAAACCCTAATTTGCTCCAATCTTGAAACCGAAGAGTGAAACCCTACTTTCTAGGTTTATTTACACTTATTGTGGAATGATTGGATAGTAGAGCTATTATAAAATCATAAGTTCCAAATAAAAGGAAATTTTTAAGAAAACGTGAGGGATTTTACAATTCCAGTGATTAAAATTAGGGTTTCTATTAAAATATGAGACATTTAAGAAAACCGGTTAGTCATAAGTAAACTAGGGTTTTTGATTACAATATTAGGGTTTCTAATCTTTTAAAACAAATAAGATTTTAAATCAAACCCAAAGAAATACACTTTAATATCTTCTTTACAAACAACCTCCTAACATTCGGGGTATCACACTACTTCATTTCAATCTTGAGTTTTAGTTTAGTTTGAGTAAAAATCCAAAAACCAAACCGATTAAACACTTACTTAGGAACCTAGAAAGCTTTGTGTGCTAAAGTTTTACAAGGAAAGGTGGTGGATTTCTCTTGAAAGCATCTTAGTGAGGTATTATGGCTGTCCTTCCTATTTTTTTCCCTTAATCTTGCTTAAGTTTGTATAGCAACTTATATTCTTGGCTAATGATAGTTGTTTAAATAGTTTTTATGGTTATGGTGGATTTTTGAGCTAGGGTTTGAGTTGTTCAGTTGTGTTTCTTGTTGATTATGTAACATATGATGTTAATAAGCTTATATAGGAAGTTGGAGTAGTGGTTCAAGACATGAATAAGAAATTTATACCTTGAATGCATTAAATTCCAGTTTTAAGCATTAACCTTCCCTGCTTCTGACCAGCTTCATTCGTCCATGCTAGAGGCTGAATTAGGCTTAGCTCAAAACATGAAAGTTGTAGGAAATGATGTTATATAGCTTCCTGTAAAATTTCAGCTCAATTGGAGTATTGTAACATGAGAAATTACTGAAATACCCCTAACTGCCAAATGTTCTTTTCCGCGAACAGTTTAGAGATTTCACATGTTTGGCTTCATTTTTCACTTTGATTCGTATCAAATCAGCATTTGGCCAAAACATGAAAGTTTTAACCCTATGTTTCAACTTTCCAACGCATCTGAAAATGCCTCAATCGGAATTTGTAGTTTGAGTTATGGCCATTTAAATCCAGTGCTTATAACCAAACTGATAATGAATTTTGGTTCTGTAATTTGCAAATTCGACCTAGATCAAATGTGAACTGGGTTGAGTTGTTTTCATGAAAGTTGTAACCATTTGTCTTAGCTTCGAAACAGTATAAGATACACTCCAATCTGATAAGTGTAGCTTCGATGGTGACCAAAATGCTAAGAGATGTCAAACCTATGATTTTGTTAATTGTCTTAAACATTAGTTTCGGTCCATTTTCAAGTATTGTTTTGTAATTAAATGACATTGAGCCTATTGAAAGGCTATTGTGGTTAGATTATTTGTGTACAATTTTGAGGCTGAATTGAGAAAAATAATGAAGCCATAAATGGCTGGAAAATAGGTAAAAACAAAGGGCGTGCTGCCCAAATTTGCACTCGAGGGCTAGGTGGATGCAAGCGTGACTTGAGTAAGGATTTGAGAACAAATATCACTTGAATCATTTAGGATATTCAAGTCTTCTTTCATAAAGGTATATAAGTTAGAATTCAACCGAAACTTGTACCCTTGGAAAAATGAAATTAACGACTAATAGAAATACGTTTTCCTTGTTTCTTCGACTCAAATGGTATTTCAAAGTTTCACAGTTTGAAAAGCGAGCAAGAGTTTTACGAATATTCTCAAATGAGTTTTAATTACTTGATCCTTGTTAAACGAAATGTTTAAGTTTCGAACCTTAGTTAATTTTCAAAGTTCTTAAACAATGTTTTATCGCAGATTTGGACTCCAAACACGGAGTAATACCCGAACGTGACCCGTAAAAGCACTACATCTTTGGTGAGTGCTTCGAAATACATGATTGCCCTTGACACTTGTGTTTAATACTTGAACAATGTGATTACATGATATATGAGTGGATTGATAGGGCAAGCGCGTACTTTATCGCACTTGCCCTAATGTGATTTGTTCTTGGTCATTGATTTCAGTTGAATTGATATACATGCATATGGATTGTATCTTGTCTGGAATTCCAGAAACCCTGTGGCTAGTTAATCGAGTCAAGCCGGCCAGGGCCTAATCGATTTGATAACGAACCCTGGGTAGCTAGTGTTGTCAAGTGGAGTGTTATCTTCTCGACTAATCGGTATACTCGAATATTACCACCAGTGTTTACCTTGGAGTTCGGGCCAGGTAAGGGGTTTGGTTGGTGAACGGAGATTGGAGTTAAGTGGTGTACTACTGGACTAGTTACCTTACTTGAAAGTTGACGGAGTGTCAACTACTATTTGATCAAGCTATGGTAGAACAAGTTTACCAAGGCAACTGTATCATTTTACGTGAAATACTAAATTTGAAATGTTGGTTGTACAAAGTGTATTGCTCATTTTCTTGACTTGTTATGCTCGCTATTTCATTATTATGATACATTTACTGTTAATTAATAGTCAATTTGTGAGAACCCGAGAAAATTGTGTATCCCCTGAATTTATTTCATTTTGTTTACTTTGATATTTATTATATATAACGAATAAATGATCAAATTACATGCCTAATTGAATCTCTATAAAATTGAGAATTTAGAAAATTTTCTCGAATAGTGTAGAAAAATTTTATGAATTAAATAAATATATGGCATGTGTGATGGCCCCACCTCCCCCTAGGGCGTACCAAAGGGTTCGGCGGGTCGCCTGCCCAGCTCTCGCCGGGACTCAGTCGTTCACTACAGTCCTCAATTAAATTACAATATAAAAATCAAATATGCATCAAATTCTCCAAGAATTACATATCACGAACCCACTTAAGTCCAAACGTTCATACAATCCCTAATAACAACTATTACACAAGATGAAATCTAAAACTCAAACCATACATGAGATAATCCATCCGGTCACATGAATACGTGCTACAAGCACTTCCTTCGTCTCGAGCCCTGTGCAGGGGAATAAAACATTTTGGGGGTGAGCTAAAAGCTCAGCGAGTAACCAATAAAATCGGTAAGCAAATCAGTTTCACAGTCGTTCATTTCAGTGATGTCATGATTCTAAGATCAAATGTACATTTATTGCTCTCGTGAGCCAGTGAAATCGTTGTACTTAAACACCCAATGCTCCAAACAAACATTTAACAATAAACAGTCAGAGGGGGAGCCATTTGCTTCAGATGAACAGTACACAGAGGTGGAGACGTTGGTGTTCAGCACACGGATTCCAAGTACTCATTTAAGCCAAAACATGTCATGGGCCACATGCAAGCACTCATGATATGCAATCAAGTAAATAGTGCAAGAAACGGTTCATAAGTAACTTTGGAAACAGTTTAGGGTCACTCACCTCCACTGCTCAGAACCCATCCGTCATATACCATTATCTTGTCCGAATCCAAGCCCTAAACCCAAAAACAGATTTGATGTCATTTAGCGGTTTTGGCACCATTGGCACTACGATTATCTGATGGAGGTGTAAGATACACCGTTTCGAAGCTAAGAGATAGGGTTACAATATTCCAGAAGGTCACTCTGTCCAGTTTGCAATGTATCTAAGTCAAAATTGAAATATACGAAACCAGAATCTCACAAACAGGTTGGCTAACCGCACAATTGTTAAACAGCAATAACTCAGGCTACTAAAGTCCGATTGAAGTGTATCTTATGGTGTTTCGAAGCTAAAACACAACCCTACATTTCTTATGAAGGCCTCCAAGGCCAAATCATGCATTTTCATGATCAAAAATGGAAAACTACACGAAAATAGAATTCTGGGCGCGAAACAGGTTTCATGGACAGTCAAGGGTATTTCGGTCATTTCACATGCTGCAGTGGTCGGATTAAGCTGAAATTTTGCAGACAACCATTTTATACTATTGGCTACAACTTTTATGTTTTGGCCAAAATCTAATTTGTGAGAACCCGTAAATACCCTAAAAATTTTCCTAGGGTTTTAGTTCCCTTAATTGCATAATTTTTGCATTTTCTGGCTTAGAAACTTTTTCTGGGTTGATTTTATGAGCAATTATAGTTTTTAGATGATTTTTCTAGTATTGGTGAGTTTTTAGAAAATTAAGAATATATACTGGACGTGGGACCCACTAGTGCGAAAAGTTCGAAAAAATTCGGCCAATTAGGTTAAATTCCGGATACTGTGTAAATTTTATCGGGTGTTAAGAGATAAGTAGAGTGTGTGAAGTGATTGATGTGAGAGAGAAAAGAAGTGATAAGAATGCATTAAATAGAGTGACAAGTGTCACCATGTTATTGGTTTTCCTTTAAGATTTACTATTCACAATTTTGACTTTTTGACCAAAGGATTAAATATCCAAAAATTGCATAAAATTCACAATTTTTCTTCTCTTGTTGGCCGGCCCTCTCTCTCAAGTTCAAGGAAGGAAGAAAACCTCTTCAAGTCTTGATTTCTTCTTGCTTCAATCCATAACTCAACCAACTAAACTAGTTTCTACTCCATAAAATCTTTCTAGTTGGTGTTAGTGGTTGATTTGGTGAAGTTTTTGGAAGAGCTAAGGTGTCCAACACCTCTACCTCTCTTGTTACTAGGTGAGTGGTGTGTGTATCTTCCTCCTACATCTAATGATGCTTAAGTTATGCTTATTAGTGATTAAAGTGCTGAAATTTCTGGTTTTTATCTTGACTTGAAGTGATTTGGTGAAGTTTTCCATTTATTGATGATTTTTCTGGTTTAATTGGATTATGATGGTGTGGTTGTTTGTGATGATTGGCAATGGCCTATAATAACTCTAGTGGGTGTGAAATGTGGATAAATGCAACCAATTTTGGATTTGGAATGAAAACTGAAAAGTTAGGGTTCTTAAATCCCCAATTCTGTCCGGTTTTGGATCATAGGGTTAGAGGCCGAATTTGACTTTGCTCAAAACATGAAAGTTGTAGGTATTGATGTGTTTGAGGTGCCTGTAAAATTTCAGGTCATTTGGATTAATGTGGAATGAGTTATGACAAAATTACTGTAGCTGTTCTGCTTTGGACAGAATGCGAAAACTGTACTGGTTATTGGCCATTTTGACTGGAATTGGTTTGGATTTAGTTGTTGGTGTCTTCTGATGAAATGTAGCTGGATGTCTTAGCTAACATATGCCTTTGGAATTTCGGCATTTGGACTTGTATAGACTAAGTTATAGTAATTACAGTTTTGTGTGATTTGCAAACCTGTTTTGGTAATTCTGGTATAGTATTTGGCATTTTCGACCTATTTAAGCTAGGAACTGGATTGAGTGACCTTCTTCATTGTTGTAGCCCTGTTCCATAGCTTCGAAGCGGTGGGTCTTACACCCCCATCCAATAATCGTAGTGAGAGTTGTGCCATTACCGCTTTATGAGGTCGAATCCGGTTTTCTTTCCAAGGCCTAAGTTTAAGGCCTTTCTTAATTCCTGGTTTGCTATCATGCTTGTATATGTTTATAAAACCCTATTGGGGTTGTGATTGGCATTGCTATATGACTCGTTATCGAGTCTCATTGCATTTGTTTACTTGTTCTAGGGCGTGACGGTGGTTCACGACATTCCCCTGACGGAAGTGCATGAAATAGCACTTATTTGATTTGTGAGTATACTACTCACTTAAATGTTACAATGTGGCTTTGTTATATGTGTAATTGATGCCTTGAAGGCTTATTTGCTTATTGGAAGTGATTAAGGTGAGGGTGTACTTGACCGCCCTCACCCCTTGTGATTTTATTCATGGCTATTGACTGTTTTACTGAAATATTGTACTGGTTATATGAAATACTGAATTCCACTCATGGAAACTGATTTGGTGTCGTTTGGATGAATGTCCAACGGCTTTACTGTATCACTGAGCTCAACCCCGTTTGGTAGTCAATTGGATCGAGCCGGCGAGGGCTTGGTCGTGAAAATTGTCTTGCCACGGGGACTGTACTGAGGAACCTTGTAGTAATGAGACTCTTGGTTCCGGTATACTCGAGTATTACCAAAAGTGACTGAATGAAGTGCGGGCCCGGTTGGGGTATGATTGGTGGAAGGAAAGGAAGTAAAGTGAGGTCTACGGTTTTGGTACTTTTAACATTGACGGAGGGTCAATGAGGTTGGATCAAGATTGCAAGTGTGGAAATGGGCTCTTGAGAGCCAACCGTATCCTTTCACTGGTTTGATTTATCTCTTAATTGCATATTTGAACTGAACGGTTATGATTATGTGATCTTGACTGCTTTTGTGTGATAGTTGCTCACTGGGCTTTAGCTCATACCGTGCCATTTGTTTTCCTTACAGGAAAATGACCACTTTTGGAAAGAATGTGCTAGTTGGTTCAAGTTGAGCTCATGTGAATGTATATTTTGAATAGCTCCTTGAGGGTGAAAACCCTAAGTGTTTTGTTGCAACCAATGGTTGGCTTGTAAATGGTTATTTGTACATGTATGAACTAGTTGAATATTTGATATGCCGTCTTGGCTTGCAAATGTTGGTTTCCAATGTATATATATGTTTGGTCGATGCTTGGTTGGATTTCGAACTGATACGCGTTTCAAACGGAAAAAAGAAAAAAAAAATTTTGAAAAAGGAAAGGGCCAAATCCGGCCGGATTCTGACGTGTCCTCTACTGTTCATCGCGGCTTCGATTTTCGTTTTTTTTTATTTTGTGATTTTGACCTATTTGCGCGCGTTGGTAAGCTCCGGAGCGCATTAGATCGACGTTAACTGATCCGTAGTCCTGGCGAGAGCTGGGCAGGCAGTCCGCTAACCCCTTTGGTTCGCCTTAGGGGAAAGTGGGGCTGTTACATAATTCGGTGAGGATCAGGGTGAAAAGTCACGGTCAAATTGGGTGAAAAGACAACCCTGTTCGCTGAACTCCTACCTAGACCAGTCTGGGTATTTCCGTCTTATCTTAGGCTACCGAGCTTTGATTGGGCTGAAAATTTACAGGCAACTAGAAAACATCATTCTCTACAACTTTCATGTTTTGTGCTAAGGCCAATTCGGCATCTATACGAGCCAAACAGAAACGGGTAGAATTGGAAACAAAATGAAACCCTAATCTGAAACTCATGCATTCAAGTGTTAATCCTCCATACAATCACATCTTTAACCAATACAAACCATTAATTTGACATCATCAAGGCCAAAGAAGGAATCCATTAGCTACTCACCTTGGAACCTCAAGAAAGGAAGCAACTTAGCACCACTTTCTTCCAAACCACTTCACAACCAACCTCACAACCACTAAACTAAGGGTTTTTATGGAGAAATTGGAAGTTTAAACGGTTGATTTGCTAGATCCAAGCAAGAAATTGAAGAAACAAGTTGAGAGCTTTCTTTCCTTTTCTTGTAGAGAGAGAGAGAGTCGGCCAAGGAGCTAAAATGAAGAAATGTGTTAGATTATGTTTTCATGCATTATATATATTCCATAGTATACATATCTTGACATGGGTGTAGTACTTGACCTAAACTCAAGTGGAATGAGTGTAAAATATGAAGAAACTTTGTTGAATCTCTGTTTGGACACTACATGAAGGATCAATACGATGAAGCTAGAAATTTCCAGCTTTATCTCCAGAAAATTTTGTTAGTTTAGTTAAAAACTCACTTCATATAACTGCCATCTTCCTAATCCAGTCATCCATGTGTTATTTGAGGAGCTAAAAGCAAGGAAAGATTGACTTTAAAGCAATCTCAAAAGCTGGAATTTTCTGCACAGCAAATCGAGAGGGAAAAGCTGCAATTTTGGTTATATCTCTAAAAGGTTTGCTAAATTGTGACTGGAACTCACGTATTATGATCTGTCTAATGTTTAATATGATTGCAAGTTAGATTTGAGTGCATAATGGAAAACTAATGGCGAAATTTTGATTAAAGCTGATGCAACCTGCTAGGAAGGCCGAGAGAGAGAGAAAAGGACTTTTAATTAATCTTCCTTCAAATTTTAGTTGTAAACCTCATATGTTCTGTTTAAGGCTACTTTGTAGCTTGATAAGATATGTTTTATACTTCTAGTTGGAGCATGAACCTGAAAGGAAATATTTGAGAAAACAACAAAGTTGAACTGTTATACTGCTGGAAAACTTCGTTGAATGATGCAACAGCTGATGACAGATTTTGTGTGTGATTTTGGCCGAACAACATGCTCAAATTATGAGTTACTCACCTTGTATATGCTGGACTGAATATACCTTAAGGAAAAAAGGGAGGTTCTTGGACGGCAAAAGGAAAAAACGAGGAGGGACGATGAGAGTTACGGCTGCAAAAATCTGGAAAACAGCAAAAAGAAAGAAACAGAGGTAGGAGGGACGGCGAGGTTTGAGAGAGAAAGGTGACGGAGATTGAGAGCGAAACAGAAGTTGGGGAGAGCTTTTGGTGACGACAGCTGAGAAAAGGGCTGCAACAAGAAAACACAGAGCGGCCGCAACTTCAGAGGATCCTATCGTCGACATTGGCTGAAGTGGTGGCGCTGTCATTGCTGTAGCTGCTCTCCTTCTACTGCCGTGGACTCAGCCACCACACTTCACCTCCAAAGCCCACTGGCGCACCTCCGGCTTCGGCAGAAACCACCTGAGCCCTTTCATTAGTCATCCCACGCCTCATTATGGGTTTAAGGTAAGACCCTTGCTTTTTATGGTAGAAAGCTGTTTACTTTAGTTGTTATTTGCTTTCGTTTTGCTGTATAGTGGTTCTGTCTTCGCTTCCATGATTGGTTGATGGTTCTCTGTTGATAAAGTTATGATATTTGGGGGTTATCAATAGGTCTCATTTGAATTACTGCATGATTATGTTTTGGCCGAACGAAAATTGCAGAAGGTTTACAGTTTTGATTGTTTTTGTGCTTAGAATCTTTTAGCACATACAAGTCTAGAGTTAGGTTCAGTTTGGACTCGGTTTTGAGGGACAAAAACCCAGGATTTGTCTTTGTGACTGGTTACTTTAATTTCGCTGTTTTTCATGTCAGATGAATGCTTGGTATGTGTTTGTTATAGATGATCATTGAAAACTCAGATTTAAGTCTCCCTGATTCGCATGACCTGTACTCCTGTTTGTATTGACGTCAATCATCAGGTGGATGATGGTTTCATCACATTAGCTACTGGCCCTTCAAGTGCATAAAAATGGGATTTTTCACTGTTTCCTTGCACTTCATTTTGCATTTTTGCAGTCCGAATCTATCTTGTTCTTGTAATGCCCCATCTAACACTTTCAGATTCATGTCCGTTTCTGCATTTGAAGAAGTGAAATTGATTCCTGTCTGACTCAGATGTTGCAGCAATATATATAGAACCTTTTCTTTCCTTGTTTTTTCTGGTTGAGTCTTAGTAGATGTTCAAGTCACATTGGCTGCGTTTGTGACTGGGAGTTGTTGAGGGATCTGCATTAAAAAGGAAAAGGACTCCCGTTGCTCTAAATGGAAGTTTTGGGCTGGATCCCTTTGATGCATTTTGCTGCTTTGTCGTTGTTTTTTGGCTCGGTTTCCATCCGAAAGATTCAGCAAAGCTGAACAACCATGTTTGAGTTGAGAATTTGTGGAGTTACACGAGTTTGGGTTGATAAACAATGAGTGTTGGGCAATGTTTTGATGAATTTGATTCGAAGTCTTTTGCCGAAAGCTTCATGTGTTTGTGAAACTCTATTGCAGAATGCTTTCTTACGTCCTTGCATGAGGATTGCATGAAATAGCTTTCTAAATTGCATTTTGGTCCCCCAAGTCTCCCTTGGTTCCACTATGACCCAACTAATTGAATGTTTTCATCAATTTGATCCTTCGCAGCTTTGATTTTTGCAACTTCATTGCTTGTTTGCTTCAATAATTACCATGCTTTGTTTAAATTGCACTTCATGTATGAACTTAAGAGCTTTATGACCATGTGAGCCCGTGTTTGCATGTTTTCTTTAACTTTCCCAAATAAATTGGTACCTTGACCATTTCTTTTATTTTGGAGGATAAATAAGCCATTTTCCTTTCATTTGGACACCATTCCAAGGGAGGTATAACTTCTTTTATCTTTTTTTGTCTCTCCTATGTGATCCAACGTGCTACGTGAAAATTGCATGTCTACTTGCTTCCTTTGATTTTCTTTAATTCCTTTCATTTACTTCATTTACTTTTGCTTTTTATTTAAGTTATTCTTTATGGGGTATGTGTACACCTCTTGGCTTGTAATAGTTAGGGATTTAGTTATTTTATTCCTTTTCCCCCTTTTAGATTGTAGTAGGGTCTCCCTAATGTAATAGATAGGGCTTGGAGGAGCATTCAATGAAGACCTATCGAAGTCATGTGCCTAGCTAGCAAATGTAATAGTTAGAGCTTTAATTATCTTATGTGTCTTGCATGCTTAGTTACTACGTGTTAATTTGCTTTGTTAGGGCCTTGCATCTAGTCGAGCATGCTAAATGTTATGTGCTATGTGTTTATAAGTGTTTGGCATGTCTACTCGCTTTCCATAGCCTGAATGAATGTGATGGATGAATGTACGTTTCCACTAGTCCAACGCTAGTCGGAATTCATAGAATGGGCTAGTCCAACGCTAGACCCTTAGGGATTTCCCCTCGTTAGTACATGTTTACATGTTCATTACATGTCATGCATTCTTTTTAGTTTTATCATTTTTCATGCCCCCCGAACCCCTTTTCCCTCCATTTTAGGATTTTTGCATTTCATGCTAGTTATAGGGTTCATTTGCTTGAGAGTCCCCTTAAATATGGGATACAGACGAGTGTGGCTTTTTCTAAGCCTTAGCACGCTTGTATTCCCTCTATAAAATGGCAAATTGAGTCACGATTTAGGTCTCCCCGTACCCAATATGCATGAATTCCCTAGGCTCATGCATTTTTAAATCCACTCTACTATTTTATACCCTCATCACACTTTCATTTTTCCTCCCATTTTGCACACGTGCACCTTTATGTTTCTTCACTTGCACACGAACACTTTTATCATCACTTGCACACATGCACTTCATATTATCATTGCACATACCGTACCTTGTCCACTCACGTGCACATTTTCATTTACATATTTATTGTTTTTTATTACTTTTTCAAACTCATGTCCTCACATTGCATACATGCATTCCATTCATTTGCATCCCACTCGCATTATTCGTGACTTCTTCAAATGATCGTTATTGGGCTTCACAATTAATGTGATTGGCACCACTCAACCTTTGAAGAGAAATTTCCCCCAATACCCCTAGGTCTAGGGTTTGCATTCATGTAGTGCATCCAAATGTAATAAATTCTTTGGTTAAAACAAGAAAATCTTTGATTAAATCATGCAACTAGCCTTGACTAGGTCAAAGGGGTGCCTTGGATTTTATCCTTGCCTTCCCCTTTGTCAAATGTGACTCCCGAACCTTTTTTCTTTGGTTTACGTGGACTAGGAGTCGTTTAAAAGGGGTTTCTTACTACTTTTTCATATTTTTTCTTTAAAAATTCATTTTTTTGGTGACTTGGTACACCTTAACTCATTACCAAGTGGCGACTCCAATTTTTATTTCAAAAACCCTTTTTAAACTATAATTTTGGGTCAAATCGTCGCATTCTCAACCCCTCATTTAGACCCATTTTTTCTTTTAAAATCACAATTCATTTTCCAATCACAAAAAATACATTTTTTAAACCATTTATTTATTTATTCAAAAAATGGGGCGCGACACTTTTGTTTCACATGCATGCAGCTTTGATGATGGCCGTGAGGAAACCAACTTTTAACTAACATTTCTTTTAATTTCTAATCTTGCAAGCTTTCATAAATGATAGCTATGATTGTTCTCAGATGTAATGGATATACCTAGTTCCACGAGTAGGGTTAAACTAATGCGATTGAGTGGAAAGTTACGATAGTTATATACGTAAAGTGGCTTCTAATGATTTAATATTGTGTTCATTAATATTTTAAAGACTATTAATGTGAGGGGCTGGTGTAGTGGAACAAAACGCAAACTACAAACAACTTAGAATCTGGTTTAGCTTTAATGGAACAAATGAAGAGTTCATTTGCCTTAATCCTTGAATATTGGATAGAAAATGATTTAATCTTAGTCTAAACATCTTACAAGACTTTAAACTTGGAATATATGTATATTTCTTTGGTTTCTGTTGAAATTTGATGCTTAAATTATGTTAAAATTGCTGGTATGAATGTCATACTTAAATATATGGGTGGTTTGAATAAAAGTATTGTGGTTTTAAAAGAGAAAAAGGAGTTTTTCACAAGTGAAAAATGAGTTTCCAGATTTTCGGATTTCACTGACCAGTCTCAGTAAAATGCTTATATCATGGTGTAGAAAAATCCGATTGAGGTACCGTCAGTGGCATTTGAAACTAGAATCATGGTTCTTTGTTTTGTAAAAATTTCATATTTTTCCTCCATGTGTACTGCTATCCGTGACTCCTCAAAGTAGGCTATCTTGCTTGAATGTCCTGTTTCTTCAGGAAAATGAATTTTTGACTTAGATCGAATATTTGGCCTATTTGTGATTTGAATCTCTGAAAAGTGTCTTCTGGGATGTGATAGTACTAAAAATCTATTTTACAACAGTATAACTTTCATAATTGTTTGATTTGTGGAACTCGAGTTGCGAATTTTTAAAGTTTACTATTACTATTCATCTCAGTAGATTCCTGAAGCATAGAAACAGGCTTCTTGACTTTAAAACCTCAGACGGCCTACTTCTGTAGACACCAAATTTTAGTATAATTTCATTTGCTATTTGTCGTGCTCGTTTTAGTCACTTTTTAGTTTTTCATGTTATTATTTTATTTTTAAGTTTTAGCATAGAATTTCTCAAAAAGGAAAAGGAAAAACATTCAAAAATATGCTTTAGTCGTTTTTGATTTAAATTCAATGTTTTCTTAAAAAAAAAAAAAAAAAAAACCGCACCGCACATGCAGCAGCGTAAAATACTTATTCTTCATGGGAGAATTGGGCTGGCATCGGAGGGCCCTAAAACGCCCAGCAAATCCACCTCTCATCGGAGGGTTTGTTCCTGGTAAAAATAGAAAGAGAAAAGAGCCGCAAAGGGGGATGACGGCTAGAAAGAAAACAGAGAGGGGGAACGGCTATTGAGATTGACGGCTGGGTTGAGGGTTTTAGGAGAGAGCTCCCGTGAGAGAGAATCTGGAGTTGATGGCTGTGGAGAAAACTGAGAGGTCGGCGGCTGAGAGTAGAAAAATAAAGAAGAGGGGTGTCGGAAGGCTTTGGTAGAGAGAGAACTAGAGTACAGAGACCGAGAGAGAACATTTTAAGCAGTGGATGAGCAGATAGTTTCATCCCCATCTTCATTCTTCCATGACCCAGTCAGATTGCTAAGCTTATGCCATTTCCGGGCAGAGTTCAAATGATCAGAGTGGATGGGTGGTGTTAGCTTAGGGAGATGGCTGCTTCCAAGGTACCAAAGTCGTCGATGACGCCCCGTCCGTGCACCAACGGAAATGACCCCAGCAAATACAACGCCACCGCCACTATGGGCAGCAGGAAGGAATGAAGCAAGGGCAAGGAAAGAATGGTGGGGGGGCTGTAAAAGAAGAGCGTCTAACCAGAAAAGAGAGGAAACTACAGGCAAGGATAATGGAGTGTTTCATGGAGGAAACTGGAGCATTGAAGCTGACCTGCAATTCATTTCCTTCGGATTGTAGTGGATTCTAGTCATCCTCCTCCAGATCCCTATCAAGGATCCAATTCTCACAGCAGCAAAACAGGTAACCCTCTACTCTT
This sequence comes from Coffea arabica, assembly GCF_036785885.1. Lineage (NCBI taxonomy): Eukaryota > Viridiplantae > Streptophyta > Magnoliopsida > Gentianales > Rubiaceae > Coffea > Coffea arabica. The sequence continues at coordinate 24,797,977 of NC_092316.1, forward strand.
TTCTTGTTCATGTCCATCCCCATACGAAGCCCATGAGTGTAGCCAAGGATCGAGAAAGGCAGTTCATTTCTGTTATTTTTATGTTTCCGTACATCTTATAGGTCAAAGATGATTTCTTTTCGTTGTTTACCGGTTCTTGTTTTATATAGTCTTGTTGGATGATCTTGTTTTCTGGGTCAGATTATATTGGGGTTGAGATATTGTGCATAAAATTCTACTGCAATGAGCTTGAAGCTTTCGGCTCATTGCAGCAATGGTCATCTCTTTGTTGTCAAGTTATTGCTTTGTATCTGTGCTGAATTTCCCGTATGTAGTAGCATTATTGGATTTGTTGGAAGTAAGTACCTGCATTTGTGTTGTTAACAAAGCTATTGAGGGTGTTCTGGTCAAACGAAATTGCGGCAAGTCCTCACGTTGCTTGCTGCATTTTAGACCTGTTGTTTGTGATGCCGGTTTCATTCTCCTTTTTCCTGTTTGTTTATTTGCTCAAGTAGTTGTTTTCTTGTATTCAAGTAGAGTCTTATGGATTGCTCAGAAGCCTGGCTGAGTTTGGTTGGGCCTGATTTGGTGTTTTGAATCTGTTAGTATACTGATTGATGAGTTTGTCTTAACAGAAAATGAAAAATCTGTCCGCTGTTGTATGCCTTTGAATGCTGTGAAAATTACGTGAGTTGGACTGCAAGTTATAGCAGAATTTTGTTGCAGCAATGATTGATAGGAGCTGCGTTTTCTTTTTCCCTTCTCACTATCCCAAGTCCACATGAGCCCACATTAGTTCATTCTCCTTTCCCATCGCACAATCACTTTTGGCTAACTGAAAATGCAGCAGGTTGTTGCAGCAGTTTCGTTCATAAGCCTGCATAAAATTTTAGGAGCTTGCATTGTTTCTTTCTATGTTTGTTGATTGTTTGAGTTGTAGTATTGTTGTGGTTTTTGCCTTAATCCAAAGCTTTTGATGCTTGGTTGAAAAAAATCCTGATTCATTCTCGGTTACCGAAAGCTTCCTAGCTTGCTGAAACTTTGCTGCATTTTTTTTCTTTTCCTTTCGGTCAATTCCAGTTCCTTGTTGAATCCTGCAACCAAATTTTGGTGTTTGATGATTAAAATTATGGGCCTTGTGGCCTAGTTTCACACTATGATTTTGATCAAAGAATTGGTTTTCAAAGCCAGCTGCGTTCGGATGTTTGTTTTGGGCTGCTGAAGGCTTAAGGGCAAAATATTGCAGAAGTTCTCTTTGAATTTGATTTATATGATTCTGTGTTTCAACATGAAAACTTTTATGGTGACAAATGAGATTAATGTTTAGTGATTGTATTGCATTAGTTGTTTGAGACATTGAAGTGTGGATTGTTTGAGATGATGACCTGGAAAGAAAATTGTAGCTGGAAGTTGCAAAAAGCTTCATTACAGAAATTTGTTGCAGAAGCTTGAACCTTCTACGTATTCTGCATGCATGAAACAAAAAAGGAAATTGCACTTTGACCCCTTGGCTTCCAACTAATGCCGCTATGACTCAACCAATTGAATAATTTCCTCAATTTGGTCCTTGGCAGTTTTAATTCTACAACTTCATTGCTTGTTTGTTTTAATTAATTACTATGCTTTGTTTCAATTGCACTTAATTCATGACTTTAGGGGCTTTATGACCAAGTGAGCTTGTGTTTGCCTATTTTCTTTAATTTTCCCAAATAAATTGGTACCTTGACCATTTCTTTTATTTTGGAGGATAAATAAGTGACTTCACCCCATTAGAGCTCCAACTCAAGGGAGGTATGACTTCTTTTATCTTTTTTTTGTCTCTCCTATGTGATCCAACGTGCTACGTGAAAATTGCATGTCTACTTGCTTCCCTTGTTTTTCTTTAATTCCTTTCATTTACTTCATTTACTTTTGCTTTTTATTTAAGTTATTCTTTATGGGGTATGTATACACCTCTTGGCTTGTAATAGATAGGGCTTGGAAAGCACTTGATGAAGACCTATCGAAGACGTGTGCCTAGCTAGCAAATGTAATAGGTCCATTAGTTTGATTGCTTGCTTTTGTGGCTATGTGTTAATTTGCTTTATTAGGCTTTTGCATCTAGTCGAGCATGCTAAATGTTATGTGCTACATGTTTACGGGTGTTTGGCATGTCTAATCGCTTTCCATAGCCATGAATGAATGTGATGGATGAATGTACGTCACCACACTAGTCCAATGCTAGTTGTGGCTCATTATTCCATTAGGAATTCATAGAATGGGCTAGTCCAATGCTAGACCCAATAGGCCATCTCCTATCGTGAGTCCATGCTTGCATGTTTTACTTCATTTCATGCATTTTTCTTAGTTTTTATCATTTGGCATGCTCCTCGAACCCCTTTTCCCCTCATTTTAGGATTTTTGCACCTCATGCTAGTATAGGATACATTTGCTTGAAGAGTCCCCTTTCGATAAGGGAAACGAGCGAGTGTGGCTACAAAATAGCCTTAGCACGCTAGTTCTCCCTTCTAATCAAAGGGAAAATTAAAGTCACAAAGTTAGGACTCCCCGTTCCCGTCTTGATGCATTCTTATAGAATTCATGCATTTTACTCATTCACTATCACATACACTTCTACTTTATATTCTAATCCTTTTTCCACATTCTCACTTCACACTACTTTAATTTTGCACGTTTTCACTCAACTACTTACACTTTATAATATCACTCGCACACATGCACTTTATGTTATATCACATACATTTTCACATTATTACTTTACTTACCTTATCTTGTATATCCATTTGCACACTTCCACTTGCACACTCTTGTTTTTATTACTTTTCTCACTTCACACAAACTTACATTTTCACATGGCATGCATTCCACTCATTTTTACGTCATTTAGGATTATGTGTGACCTCTCCAAAGGATCATTATTGGGCTTCATAATTAATGTGATTGGCACCACTCAACCTTTGAAGAGAAATTTCCCCCATGTCCCCCTAGGTATAGGTTTTTGCATTCATATAGTCATATCCAACACGCGATACATACCTTGGGTAGAAAAATTAGGAAAAGTTGGGTTAAGTCACGCAACTAGCTTTGGCTAGGGTAAGGGAGTGCCTTAGGCTCCGCCTTTGCCTTCCCCCTTACCAAACGTGACCCCCGATCCCTTTCTTTGGTTACGTAGACCTAAAAGTTTTCAAAAAGGGTTTGTTTACTTTTTTTATTCAAAAACAAAAAATCATTTTTGGGTGACTTGGTACACCCTAACTCTATACCAAGTGGCGACTCCATTTTTTTCATACAAAAAACCCTTTTGAACTTTACTTGACCAAAACCGTCGCATTTCACAATCCCACGGTCTTTTCTTTCACTTCTACACACGTTCACACACACCACACACACTACTCACACCAACATCAAAAAGTGGGGCGCAACAACTTGGCGACTCCACTGGGGACATCCTAAGTGGGTCCAAGCATTTGATTTAGCCATTCTTTTCCTTTTTCTACCCCTTTTATGCATTGCATCTTGGATATTAGGGTTGCATTTTCCCTTTTTAGGACTCTTTGCCTCACTCGCGTCTCAAATTACTCCCTCACGAATGTATGATTGGTTGATTGGATGTATGTTTACTTATCTCTCGCTTGCATTGCATTTTGGGTGGGGGACATCACCCTAGAGCCTCGCATTGGTTCTTGATCCCTCCCCTCCAAACGAGCACTAGCATACGTGCATACGCTTTAATTTTTCACCCATCATTTATTTTTCTTTTAGTGGCTTGTCACGCCACTCCACCCTATTAGGATTTTAGGCGACCCACTTGGACATGTGATCGTGACACGACGTGTGCGTTGCATGATCCGAGGGGTCACTCAATCTTCCACTTGAAACTTTGGGTTAATAGCCTTTAGTTTTTAGTCGAAGGTTGAGGATTTCTTTAGATTCACTCAGACATGTGGCCGTGACACGACGTGTGCGTAGCAATGTCTGGGGAATCGCTCGAGCCACCGACAAGGAACCTTGGGAGTGATGACCTTTGGTTTCCAAGTCTGAAGGCTCGGGGACCTGAGCTTATCGAGTCTAGATGCATTAGCGAACCCCAGCCTCATGCATCCATATTAGAATTGCCTTAGGGTAGAGTCAGCCTTATCCTGAGTTAGGGACACTATTCACGAGGGGAGGGATCTGACCCCTTTTTCCCTTTTATTGCTTTGTATTGATTGCTTTATTTCGTTGCTACATTGTGTCATGTGTATTTATCTGGCTGAACTAACTTTTCTTGGTTTTGTGTCCCCATTGCATTCACAAACCCTAGCAAATAAGAGGTCTGGCATGACCTTCTTTTAGAACCTACCCTCGTAGATAGGTTATTGCACGTTCAAAGATTTTGGTATATTGCATTCATAGATTAATAATTGCATAGCATTCTAAGCCTACCTTGGCGTATAAAAGGCCCTTTTAGGTCAGGATTTCATTTCAAATTGCATATTTTACTGCTTTAATAAATGGCATCATGCATAACCCTAGAAAGGGAATGCCATTTAGGGGATCCCGTGTCAGGAATAAACCAACTTGTGTCTCGGATACTTAATCCAAAGAGACTTGCACGTTTACAGGTAAGGTAGGATCCGACCGTCTTCATAAGAGCGATTTTTGGAATATGAGCGTCTAATAATCACTTTTTGGCCATTTTATCAAAGTTGGTAAAAATCCCTTGCTCAAAGGACATTAACTGGAAGAAATTCACAACTAATTCCTCCTATTGAGACGATAAATAAATTGAGGTCAAAATTTGATTTTAGAAGGTTCATAGGCTAATGCATCGTAATAATTTTTTGAAACTACCAGTGGATAGCTTGATTTTTTAATAAGCTCCCAATTCCATTCAATCCATTGGACCATTTCCTTCATCAATTTCATCCAGTCCATTTTATCAACTTGTTCATTTTTAAGGCAACCTAGTCGATTTGGAATTCATTTGACCAGTTTACCCTTTTTTAGGGCAATCTAGTTGATTTTGAATAAATCATCAATTTCAATCAATTCATTTGACTAATTTACCCTTTTTGGGTGATATGGTCGATTTTTGAATAAATCATCAATTTCAATCAATTCATTTGACTAATTTACCCTTCTTGGGTGATTTGGTCGATTTTTGAATAAATCATCAATTTCAATCAATTCATTTGACTAATTTACCCTTTTTGGTGATTTGGTTGATTTTTGAATAAATCATCAATTTCATTAAATTCATTTGACCGGTTTACCCTTTTTTAGGGCGATTCGGTCAATTTTGAATAAATTCTCGATTTCATTCAACTCATTTGACCAATTTCTTTTTTAGGATGATCCAGTCAATTTTGAGTAAATTGTCAAATTTCCATTCAATTTGTTTGACCAGTTTACCCTTTTTAGGGCGATCCGGTCAATTTTGAATAAAATTCTCAATTTCATTCAGTTTCATTTGATCAAGTTCCTTTTTTAGGATGATCCGGTCAATTTTGAGTAAGTTATTAAATTTCACTCAATTCATTTGACCCGTTTCCCTTTTTAGGGTAATCCTGTCGATTTTAAATAAATGGTCAATTTCATTTTACCCATTTGACCAATTAGGGTTTCAATGACGAAATTCAAATTTGGGAACCTAGTCGATTTTGGGAAAACCATCCATTGCATCCAGCCATTTGATCAGTTGGGGTTTTGACTTGTGCTTCACTGAAAAAATTTGGTCAACGAATTCCAATCTCTTCGATAGGAAGTTCGTCAAGGTCAAACCCGTGCGTTTTTGCAAGTTCTTGTGTCAATCAAAAGTGATCAATCCATTCAGGTGTTGACCTCATTTTTACAAATGTCTCTCGTCACTCCAATTGACCAAATTTTTTCAAAGAATTATTTCTCGCTCAATGAGTTGATCGGATCCGTCAGGTATGGTATAGTGCCTATCCTAGAGGATTGCATTTTCATGCTAGGCCTACCCTTGGCACAAAAAGGGTTCCCCCATAGGGCATGCATACCGATTTTATAGTCTTGATTACTAACTCTGGGTATTTTTCTTTTGTTTTCCCCCTCTCCTGCATTCATAAAAATTTCATAAAATGTGAAAACATGAAATAAAGTGTGAAAACAATTCTGATCTGATAAAGTTTGAAAATTACATGATTTTTGGGCAGGCCCTATAATGTGAAATCGAAAATTCGTCTGAAAGCACTCGTGCAAAACATCTAAGGGATTTCATTGCTCAAAGAAAAAGGGGCTATCAAGAGAGAAAAGTGTGTATACACGTGTAAAGGAGTTCTTTAGAATTTTTCTCATATGTATTGCTTTTAAATTTTTCAAACATTGGCATTGATGAAGCTTTTATTCAGACAATTATTGTTTTGTGTGTATATTCATGTACATTTCATTGTTTATTTTGGCTCATTGGAGATTTCATGATGAATTTTAAGAAATAAGACTAAATTGGGATTTGTTTTCAACCTCCAGCCTGAAAAATTCACAAGTGTATGCTTTCTAAAATCCTTGTGTACACTAGATTGGTGGTCTGAGCTACACAATAAGAGTGCTCAAGATTGAAAGAGGTCGCTCAAAAGGCCCCATGAGATACCTTTTCTCTTTCACTGTACAATTCATATTTTTGCCCACTTCATTTAACCCCAAAATAAAATCAGTCACATTGATTGATAAATTACAAATTGGGGCCATCTTTGCTTGAAAATATCCATTGTGTTTAACCGATTCAATTCACATCTAAGTGAAAGCAAAAATGTGCATTATTCTTGTTCATTTTGAAAATTTGGAATGATACTTTGAGCATTCGTTTCTCTACCTATACACATTTTATCATTTGCTCTCCCATTTGAGCCTTTGAAAGAGTAATTTCGTTTCAAATAAAAGCCCTAATGATCACTACCCTATATTGGAAAATTTTCAAATATCAAAAAAGGGAATGGATCTTCAATGACCATTTCATTACTTTGGTTGTCATGAGGTGTAAGAATGATACTTTGGCCGTCGTTTCTATAACCTAAACACTGATCATCCCTTGCATCCTCATTTGAGCTAAAATTGGTGGTTCTTTTCGAGTGCACATATGATCGCACCCCACATTGGGGAAGGAGATTGGGAAATTTTGAAAAAGAAAAAAAAAAGGGAAAGGGAACCGAGAAATAAGGGAAATTTGATTCTACCTGGGTTTCAATTTTGAAAAGAAAAGAAAAGAGGAAAAAGGACAAGTTCTGTCCGGCGGATCACTTATGTTTCATAGATATGAATGAGTAAGAGTCTTCCTCAGTCAGTTAATTCAGATACATGCAAGAAATTTCGCATTAATGAAAATTTCCTCTCAGAGCTATTGTAAGGAACGGAATAAAAGTCAGGCCCTCTTCTTTTCCAATCAAACATTCTATCCCTAGTTATCCCTTTTGAGCCTTCAGAATAAAATATTTCGTTTGGCAACCCCTGAGAATCGCAAACCCCACCCTGGGGCAAGTTTGAGTTGAAAAAGAAAAGTTTCAAGAAGTGAAAAGTGATAATGCAACAAAATCAAAAGCAAAAGAAGAAAAGAGAATCTCAGTTCACAAATAAACTGGGGCAAATTTTTGAAAAGTTCACAAGAATGGCAAAAAGGGCAAAAGAAAAATCAATCGAAAAGAAACAGATGAAAAGAGCCTCAATTGAGCCTAAACTGGGGCAAATTCTGATTTAGCCCTAAAATAGGGTTGGCGCAATAATGCGATCTCAGGTCATTTAAACCGCTTTTGAAATCTGCCTTCAAGCCTTAACTTTTCTAAACACCCCACCATACCCCATTACAAAAGCTGAAAGCCCTGACTTCTGTTCTTTGCAATGGCCCTGTCAAGAAAATTTCTGATGCAGGAAAATTTTAGCTGTATTTCTGAATTGCTTGGGTATGGGGTTGGCGCTACTCACCATGTGAAAATCCATCAAGTTGAGGGAAAAGAAAAAGAGGCAAAAAGCAAAGCAAGAAAAGTAAATGCAAGAAAATGCAGAAAAATTTGACACTGAAATCCCTGGGGAATGATGAGAAGAATACAAACAAATTCTGAGATCTTTGAGTTCAGAATAGGGGCAATTTTGGAAAAATACGATCTTCGGTACAATGTCCTTGAAAGACTTATCCTTCAACTATCGTTTCAAGCCACATTACAAGCTAATAAAGTCCATCGTTGACTTATTCCTTCATGACAATCCAAAGTGAGGATTATGCTGATAAGAAATCCATCAATCATTTGTGATCATGGGGGTATAACCAGTTTTCACAGGTTTAGCTATCGCTTCTACCCATTTTGTTGCAAGCCTATAAAGCTTATACGTTGACTAAGTTTTCTTAAGAAATAAGGGTGACAAACTCTTTGCTTTCACTAAGATGTGGTATTGAAGGGATTACATACAATTTGGGCACAAAAAATAAGACAAATCCTGACCTCCCTTTTCCTTTGGCCACCTCAAAATCAGAAATAACGTCCACTTGATTGGTTCTGCAAGTGGTGACTCGTTACCCTAAGCACCAATGCCAAGGTAAGGAAGAAATCTTCTGTGATTTGGTTTTATTTCAAGAAATTCATCATGAAATTTTCTTTTAGGAAACATAGTTTCTTACAGTGTTCAAATATGGGAAAATCATCCAAATAAGTTTTTGCAATTAAATGGCCCATACTGGGGCAAATTTTTTTGTTCATGAGATTTTGTGAGAACAAGCCCACACAGGGGCAAATATTTTTATAATCCAATTGAGGATTTCGTCCAAAGAATCAAATAATGCATTTTTCAAATCAATCACGCTGTTCTTTTCATGGAAATTTGAGTGCATGTCATATTTTGGTAAGCCCCCTGTGCAGGTATTCATAGTTGAAATCGACGAAAGAGCATCTGGTGATGTGGAAGGCCGATGCCGAAGAAAGAGAAGAAAGAAGGAAAAAGCGGCCCTACACTGGGGGCAAATTATTTTTGGAAAGATTCTCTCAAAAAGAATCAAGAAAAATTCCAAAAAAAAAGTCAAAAATCAAAAATCAAGTTCAAATTCTTGTTTCTTGGAAAATCAAATTCAATTTCTTGACCATTCACAAGATCACGTTGGGCCTGGATTTCGTGCCGCCAACTCTACAAAAATCACGTTGGGCCTGAATTCTGTGCCGCCAACCTCACAAGGATCACGTTGAGCTTGGACTTGGTGCCACCAACATTCCAAAGATCCTGTTGGGCCTGGACTTCGTGCCGCCAACTTCACAAGATCACGTTGGGCCTGGATTCTGTGCCGCCAACCTCACAAGGATCACGTTGGGCTTGGACTTGGTGCCACCAACATTCCAAAGATCCTGTTGGGCCTGGACTTCGTGCCGCCAACTTCACAAGATCATGTTGGGCCTGGATTTTGTGCCGCTAACATTCCAAACATCCCGTTGGGACCGGATTTTATCCCGCCAACCTCGTCAGGACCGGGTCTTATCCCGCTGACCAATGAGCTTTTGGGACCGGGTTTTATCCCGCCAATCTCGGCAGGACCGGGTTTTATCCCGCTGACCGCTTATTTCGTTGGGACCGGGTTTTATCCCGCCAACCTCGGCAGGACCGGGTTCTATCCCGCTGACCGTTCATTTTTCGTTGGAACTGGATTTTATCTCGCCAACCTCGGCAGACTCGAGTTTAATCCCACTGACCAATTTCATCATACTGGGGCAAATTATTTCGACAAGTCTCTCTCGGTCAGGAAAAATCAAAAAATCAAAAAAAATCAAAAAATCAAAAAATCAAAAAAAATCAAAAAATAAAAAATCAAAGTCAAAAATCAAATCAAGTTCATCACAGCAGGCTCGGGTTTGATCCCACTGTCCGATTGTCAAGACATTTCATTTTTACAGCCACTGGAGCGTGGGGTTAGTCTCGCCAGTGTGCATTTCATTTTCACAGCCACTTGAGCATGGGTTAGTCCCGCCAGTGAGCATTTCATTTACCTCGCCGCTAGCCGTGGGTCAGTCCCACTAGCGTGCGTCCCATAATTTTCATCTTATTCGGGCCAGTCCCATGATTTTCATTTTATTCGGGCCAGTCCCATGATTTTTGTTTTATTCGGGTCAGTCCCATGATTTAAAGCTTATTCGAGTCAGTCCCATGATTTTAAAGCTTATTCGGGTCAGTCCCATGATTAAAATGTGAGAACCCGTAAAAACCCTAATCTTTTTCTAGGGTTTATTTCCTCTTAATTGCATGTTTTCTGCATTTTCTGGCTTAGGAAATTTTCCTGATGAATTTTTATGAGTAATTATAGTTTTTAGATGATTTTTCTAGTATTGGAGAGTTTTTGAAAAATTAAGAGTGAATAATGGACGTGGGACCCACTAGTGCGAAAAGTTCGGAAAAATTCGGCCAATTAGGTTAAATTCCGGATACTGTGTAAAATTTATCGGGTGTTAAGAGATAAGTAGAGTGTGTGAAATGATTGATGTGAGAGAGAAAAGAAAGGATAGGAATGCATTAATTGAGGTGACAAGTGTCACCATTTCATTGGGCAAGGCTTATGACTTACTATTCCAATTTTTGACCTTTTGACTATTTGAGTAAATATCTCACAAAAATTGAAAAAAAAACTTACCATTTCTTACCTTCTTGTGGCCGACTTTCTTGAGCTAAGAAGAAAGGAAAATTCTTCAAGATTCTTGCTTCCATTTTGCTTGAATGTGATCATCCAACCATTTGATCTTGATTTCACTCCATAAAATTCCTCCCTTGGGTGCTAGTGAGTAGTTTAGTGAAGTTTGTTTGAAGACTTAAGGTGTCCAACATCTTCCTCTCTCTTGTTTACTTGGTAAGTGGTATATGAACACCCTCCCATATCTAATGATGCTTATTTTATGCCTAATGGTGGCTATTGTGCTAGAAATTGTGGATTATTTCTTGGTTTGAAGTGATTTGGTTGAGTTTTTTATTTTTTGAGGAATTTTCTGGTTTCATATGATCTTGATGGTGTGGTTGTTTTTGATGGTTGGTAATAAGGGGCTTTGGCTCTAGTAGGTGCATATGATAGGATATTGCAATCAATTTTGAATTTGGAAGAATTTCTGGAAAATTAGGGTTCTTGGTTGAACATTCTGTCCGAAATTTTAGGTCATAGATAGAGGCCGAATTGGACTTTGCTCAAAACATGAAAGTTGTAGGTATTGATGATTTCGAAGTTCCTACAAAATTTCAGGGTATTTGGAGTAGTGTAGAGTGAGTTATGCCATTTTTACTGTTGCTGTTCTGGGTGAACAGAATGTGCGAACTGCGATAGTAATTGTCTATTTTGACTGGAATTGCTTTGGATTTTGATGATAGTGTCTTCTGATGAAATGTAGCTTGATGTCTTAGTTTTCATATGCCTTTGGAATCAATGCATTTGGACCTGTATAGACTGCCTTGGACTGATTACAGTTTTGTGTGATTTGGGAACCTGCAATTACGGTTCTGGCTTGGTTTTCTGCATTTTTGACCTAGTTGTGCTAGGATTTGGACTGAGTGGCCTTCTACATTGTTGTAGCCCTATCCTTTAGCTTCGATATGGTGGGTCTTACACCCTCATCCGATAAGCGTAGCGCATTTTGTGTCATTACCGCAAAAGTATGACGAAAACTGTTTTTTTTGTTAAGGCCTAAGCTAATGCCATTTCTTAATTTCTGGTTGTCTATGATACTTATTTATGCATATGAAACCCTAGTAGGGTTATAATTGGTATGGCTATATGACTCGTTATCGAGTCTCTTTTAGGGCTTGCTTTCATTTCGGTTGTTTCCTAGCTAACTTTTGTACTTGTACCACTTTGAGCTTAGTGAACGGCTTTTGGGAAATGAGATGAATTTTGTGTGAGATGTTGGGACTGATTTGAGGATATAATGAAGCCTTAATGGCTGGAAAAGTAAGAAATTTAGGGGAAGTGCTGCCCGATTTTCTAGGCCGTTTGATTCCTTTAAGTTGGATTTGCCTTTTGGTAGAATGAAAGGCTTTTGGGTTGTTTGCGCCTAAGTCTTCATGCTACCTTTTCGTTTCCAAGAAAATCATGTTTTGCACCCTTGCATTAGTAATTATTTGGCGAGGCATACGACTAGTAGTCGAGCCTCACATGTGCATTCTGTTTACTCGATTCTGGAAGTAAAACCTTCAATTGGTTTATTTTGATTATTTTAGGGTTTCTTGGCGACTAAGGCCAATCTGAAGTGAAAACTTTTGAAGTTGAGCCGGTGAGTGTACCACTCCCCTTCATTGCTGTTTAACTTGATTTTGCTCTGTAATCTGTTTATTTGTTCGAGACGAGGGTGTACTTTATCACACTCGTTCTCTAGTCTGATCATATGCCAATTTACTATGCAAAATTTGAATCTGTTATCTATGTCTGCATCTGTTCGGATTTCTATGACCTATGAGCTCAATCCTGTGGCTAAGTTATTCGAGTCGGGCCGGCAAGGGCCTGGACGATTAGATAACGAACCACGGTAGTCTGTTCGGGGATTTTGGGTATTGAGACCCTTGATTCCGGGTATACTCGAGTATTACCATTTTGTTCGTTTGAGGTGAGCGGGCCCGGTAAAGGGGTGTTTGGTGGACGGAATTCGGAGTAAAGAGGGGTCTACGGACGCATTGGTTCTATATACGTTGACGGAGAGTCAACCGGTTTGGATCAAGTACTGCGCTGGAAATTTGGCTCCTGAGAGCCACCCGTATCCTTCTGATTTGAATCATTGGTTTCTGTGCTTTACATCTGACATGTGTATCTGATTTGTTAAATGTGAAATGCCATGATTTTAATGCTATCTGTTTGGTACCTCATTGAGCGCAAGCTCACCCCTTTCTGTTTCTTTTGTTTTCCTTACAGGAAAATAAACCCTTTTGGTCTGGATTTGACAAATGACTGCCAAATTGAGCTAGTTGAACATATCTTTTGTATAGCTCATGTATTAAAACCCTAAGTGTACTTTTGGGGCGTTTTCTCTTTTGATTTGGCAAACCGTGTGTATATATTAACTTTTGAAAACTTTTGTATGTCATTTTGATTTGTAAACGCTAAAGTTCAGATGTGAATGTTTGTTAGCTATTTCGGTTGGGTTCTGACGGGTCGGTTACTATTCATGGCCGACTCCGGATTTCATTTTTTTATTTTGGGTTGTTTTACCATTTTGACTTGTTTACGCTCGTTTGTAAGTTCCGGATCGCTATAGATAGTTCTGGTCTGCATCGTTAGTCCTGGCGAGAGTTGGGCAGGCAGTCCGCTCACCCCTTTGGTTCGCCTTAGGGGAAAGTGGGGCTGTCACAAGTGGTATCAGAGCCACTTCGCGTGGTCTCTGCGCGGAGTGAGACTGGGCCAAGTGGTGTTGTGGTCCTAATTTCATGAATATGTCTAAGTGCTCGTTTGAGCGTAAGTTATGAACCGGGCATGTGATAAGTGTACGAATCTTTATCATGGGACTCGAGGAAGCTAGGTATGTATGTCGGGTAGGAATCTTTAATAAGGATGGTTTACTCTTGGGACCGGCCGGCTCGAGATGTGAATTATCCTAGACGAGATTCTTGCGCCCGGATACGAAAGATATGAAGGCCTAGGGTAGAAAGGATTTGGTGAACTAGAAAGGCAATTCTATGGAACTTCGTGTGGTTTGTTCGGGTGGTTAAGCGTGATCGACCTTGATTAAGATATAAATATTTGGACGAAGCCCTAGAAGGGGGACAAGGATGGATCGAAAGTGTCCTCTCGGGTGTACTCCTTAGAACAACATCAAGTCTTTGACCCCTTGGAGGACGTGGAAGGTAATAATTTACTGAACCTGGCCAGTGAAGGGGTACCGATCTGTTAGCTAAGTATAGTGCTCAATTTAATCCCGGAGTAATCAATGATAAGGAATTTCGAGGACGAAATTCTTTTAAGGGGGAGAGAGTGTGAGAACCCGTAAAAACCCTAATCTTTTCCTAGGGTTTATTTCCTCTTAATTGCATGTTTTCTGCATTTTCTGGCTTAGGAAATTTTCCTGATGAATTTTTATGAGTAATTATAGTTTTTAGATGATTTTTCTAGTATTGGAGAGTTTTTGAAAAATTAAGAGTGAATAATGGACGTGGGACCCACTAGTGCGAAAAGTTCGGAAAAATTCGGCCAATTAGGTTAAATTCCGGATACTGTGTAAAATTTATCGGGTGTTAAGAGATAAGTAGAGTGTGTGAAATGATTGATGTGAGAGAGAAAAGAAAGGATAGGAATGCATTAATTGAGGTGACAAGTGTCACCATTTCATTGGGCAAGGCTTATGACTTACTATTCCAATTTTTGACCTTTTGACTATTTGAGTAAATATCTCACAAAAATTGAAAAAAAAACTTACCATTTCTTACCTTCTTGTGGCCGACTTTCTTGAGCTAAGAAGAAAGGAAAATTCTTCAAGATTCTTGCTTCCATTTTGCTTGAATGTGATCATCCAACCATTTGATCTTGATTTCACTCCATAAAATTCCTCCCTTGGGTGCTAGTGAGTAGTTTAGTGAAGTTTGTTTGAAGACTTAAGGTGTCCAACATCTTCCTCTCTCTTGTTTACTTGGTAAGTGGTATATGAACACCCTCCCATATCTAATGATGCTTATTTTATGCCTAATGGTGGCTATTGTGCTAGAAATTGTGGATTATTTCTTGGTTTGAAGTGATTTGGTTGAGTTTTTTATTTTTTGAGGAATTTTCTGGTTTCATATGATCTTGATGGTGTGGTTGTTTTTGATGGTTGGTAATAAGGGGCTTTGGCTCTAGTAGGTGCATATGATAGGATATTGCAATCAATTTTGAATTTGGAAGAATTTCTGGAAAATTAGGGTTCTTGGTTGAACATTCTGTCCGAAATTTTAGGTCATAGATAGAGGCCGAATTGGACTTTGCTCAAAACATGAAAGTTGTAGGTATTGATGATTTTGAAGTGCCTGCAAAATTTCAGGGCATTTGGAATAGTGTAGAGTGATTTATGCCATTTTTACTGTTGCTGTTCTGGGTGAACAGAATGTGCGAACTGCGATAGTAATTGTCTATTTTGACTGGCATTGCTTTGGATTTTGATGATGGTGTCTTCTGATGAAATGTAGCTTGATGTCTTAGCTTTCATATGCCTTTGGAATCAATGCATTTGGACCTGTATAGACTGCCTTGGACTGATTACAGTTTTGTGTGATTTGGGAACCTGCAATTACGGTTCTGGCTTGGTTTTCTGCATTTTTGACCTAGTTGTGCTAGGATTTGGACTGAGTGGCCTTCTACATTGTTGTAGCCCTATCTTTTAGCTTCGATATGTTGGGTCTTACACCCTCATCCGATAAGCGTAGCGCATTTTGTGTCATTACCGCAAAAGTATGACGAAAACTGTTTTTTTTGTTAAGGCCTAAGCTAATGCCATTTCTTAATTTCTGGTTGTCTATGATACTTATTTATGCATATGAAACCCTAGTAGGGTTATAATTGGTATGGCTATATGACTCGTTATCGAGTCTCTTTTAGGGCTTGCTTTCATTTCGGTTGTTTCCTAGCTAACTTTTGTACTTGTACCACTTTGAGCTTAGTGAACGGCTTTTGGGAAATGAGATGAATTTTGTGTGAGATGTTGGGACTGATTTGAGGATATAATGAAGCCTTAATGGCTGGAAAAGTAAGAAATTTAGGGGAAGTGCTGCCCGATTTTCTAGGCCGTTTGATTCCTTTAAGTTGGATTTGCCTTTTGGTAGAATGAAAGGCTTTTGGGTTGTTTGCGCCTAAGTCTTCATGCTACCTTTTCGTTTCCAAGAAAATCATGTTTTGCACCCTTGCATTAGTAATTATTTGGCGAGGCATACGACTAGTAGTCGAGCCTCACATGTGCATTCTGTTTACTCGATTCTGGAAGTAAAACCTTCAATTGGTTTATTTTGATTATTTTAGGGTTTCTTGGCGACTAAGGCCAATCTGAAGTGAAAACTTTTGAAGTTGAGCCGGTGAGTGTACCACTCCCCTTCATTGCTGTTTAACTTGATTTTGCTCTGTAATCTGTTTATTTGTTCGAGACGAGGGTGTACTTTATCACACTCGTTCTCTAGTCTGATCATATGCCAATTTACTATACAAAATTTGAATCTGTTATCTATGTCTGCATCTGTTCGGATTTCTATGACCTATGAGCTCAATCCTGTGGCTAAGTTATTCGAGTCGGGCCGGCAAGGGCCTGGACGATTAGATAACGAACCACGGTAGTCTGTTCGGGGATTTTGGGTATTGAGACCCTTGATTCCGGGTATACTCGAGTATTACCATTTTGTTCGTTTGAGGTGAGCGGGCCCGGTAAAGGGGTGTTTGGTGGACGGAATTCGGAGTAAAGAGGGGTCTACGGACGCATTGGTTCTATATACGTTGACGGAGAGTCAACCGGTTTGGATCAAGTACTGCGCTGGAAATTTGGCTCCTGAGAGCCACCCGTATCCTTCTGATTTGAATCATTGGTTTCTGTGCTTTACATCTGACATGTGTATCTGATTTGTTAAATGTGAAATGCCATGATTTTAATGCTATCTGTTTGGTACCTCATTGAGCGCAAGCTCACCCCTTTCTGTTTCTTTTGTTTTCCTTACAGGAAAATAAACCCTTTTGGTCTGGATTTGACAAATGACTGCCAAATTGAGCTAGTTGAACATATCTTTTGTATAGCTCATGTATTAAAACCCTAAGTGTACTTTTGGGGCGTTTTCTCTTTTGATTTGGCAAACCGTGTGTATATATTAACTTTTGAAAACTTTTGTATGTCATTTTGATTTGTAAACGCTAAAGTTCAGATGTGAATGTTTGTTAGCTATTTCGGTTGGGTTCTGACGGGTCGGTTACTATTCATGGCCGACTCCGGATTTCATTTTTTTATTTTGGGTTGTTTTACCATTTTGACTTGTTTACGCTCGTTTGTAAGTTCCGGATCGCTATAGATAGTTCTGGTCTGCATCGTTAGTCCTGGCGAGAGCTGGGCAGGCAGTCCGCTCACCCCTTTGGTTCGCCTTAGGGGAAAGTGGGGCTGTCACAAGTGGTATCAGAGCCACTTCGCGTGGTCTCTGCGCGGAGTGAGACTGGGCCAAGTGGTGTTGTGGTCCTAATTTCATGAATATGTCTAAGTGCTCGTTTGAGCGTAAGTTATGAACCGGGCATGTGATAAGTGTACGAATCTTTATCATGGGACTCGAGGAAGCTAGGTATGTATGTCGGGTAGGAATCTTTAATAAGGATGGTTTACTCTTGGGACCGGCCGGCTCGAGATGTGAATTATCCTAGACGAGATTCTTGCGCCCGGATACGAAAGATATGAAGGCCTAGGGTAGAAAGGATTTGGTGAACTAGAAAGGCAATTCTATGGAACTTCGTGTGGTTTGTTCGGGTGGTTAAGCGTGATCGACCTTGATTAAGATATAAATATTTGGACGAAGCCCTAGAAGGGGGACAAGGATGGATCGAAAGTGTCCTCTCGGGTGTACTCCTTAGAACAACATCAAGTCTTTGACCCCTTGGAGGACGTGGAAGGTAATAATTTACTGAACCTGGCCAGTGAAGGGGTACCGATCTGTTAGCTAAGTATAGTGCTCAATTTAATCCCGGAGTAATCAATGATAAGGAATTTCGAGGACGAAATTCTTTTAAGGGGGAGAGAGTGTGAGAACCCGTAAAAACCCTAATCTTTTCCTAGGGTTTATTTCCTCTTAATTGCATGTTTTCTGCATTTTCTGGCTTAGGAAATTTTCCTGATGAATTTTTATGAGTAATTATAGTTTTTAGATGATTTTTCTAGTATTGGAGAGTTTTTGAAAAATTAAGAGTGAATAATGGACGTGGGACCCACTAGTGCGAAAAGTTCGGAAAAATTCGGCCAATTAGGTTAAATTCCGGATACTGTGTAAAATTTATCGGGTGTTAAGAGATAAGTAGAGTGTGTGAAATGATTGATGTGAGAGAGAAAAGAAAGGATAGGAATGCATTAATTGAGGTGACAAGTGTCACCATTTCATTGGGCAAGGCTTATGACTTACTATTCCAATTTTTGACCTTTTGACTATTTGAGTAAATATCTCACAAAAATTGAAAAAAAAACTTACCATTTCTTACCTTCTTGTGGCCGACTTTCTTGAGCTAAGAAGAAAGGAAAATTCTTCAAGATTCTTGCTTCCATTTTGCTTGAATGTGATCATCCAACCATTTGATCTTGATTTCACTCCATAAAATTCCTCCCTTGGGTGCTAGTGAGTAGTTTAGTGAAGTTTGTTTGAAGACTTAAGGTGTCCAACATCTTCCTCTCTCTTGTTTACTTGGTAAGTGGTATATGAACACCCTCCCATATCTAATGATGCTTATTTTATGCCTAATGGTGGCTATTGTGCTAGAAATTGTGGATTATTTCTTGGTTTGAAGTGATTTGGTTGAGTTTTTTATTTTTTGAGGAATTTTCTGGTTTCATATGATCTTGATGGTGTGGTTGTTTTTGATGGTTGGTAATAAGGGGCTTTGGCTCTAGTAGGTGCATATGATAGGATATTGCAATCAATTTTGAATTTGGAAGAATTTCTGGAAAATTAGGGTTCTTGGTTGAACATTCTGTCCGAAATTTTAGGTCATAGATAGAGGCCGAATTGGACTTTGCTCAAAACATGAAAGTTGTAGGTATTGATGATTTTGAAGTGCCTGCAAAATTTCAGGGCATTTGGAATAGTGTAGAGTGATTTATGCCATTTTTACTGTTGCTGTTCTGGGTGAACAGAATGTGCGAACTGCGATAGTAATTGTCTATTTTGACTGGCATTGCTTTGGATTTTGATGATGGTGTCTTCTGATGAAATGTAGCTTGATGTCTTAGCTTTCATATGCCTTTGGAATCAATGCATTTGGACCTGTATAGACTGCCTTGGACTGATTACAGTTTTGTGTGATTTGGGAACCTGCAATTACGGTTCTGGCTTGGTTTTCTGCATTTTTGACCTAGTTGTGCTAGGATTTGGACTGAGTGGCCTTCTACATTGTTGTAGCCCTATCTTTTAGCTTCGATATGTTGGGTCTTACACCCTCATCCGATAAGCGTAGCGCATTTTGTGTCATTACCGCAAAAGTATGACGAAAACTGTTTTTTTTGTTAAGGCCTAAGCTAATGCCATTTCTTAATTTCTGGTTGTCTATGATACTTATTTATGCATATGAAACCCTAGTAGGGTTATAATTGGTATGGCTATATGACTCGTTATCGAGTCTCTTTTAGGGCTTGCTTTCATTTCGGTTGTTTCCTAGCTAACTTTTGTACTTGTACCACTTTGAGCTTAGTGAACGGCTTTTGGGAAATGAGATGAATTTTGTGTGAGATGTTGGGACTGATTTGAGGATATAATGAAGCCTTAATGGCTGGAAAAGTAAGAAATTTAGGGGAAGTGCTGCCCGATTTTCTAGGCCGTTTGATTCCTTTAAGTTGGATTTGCCTTTTGGTAGAATGAAAGGCTTTTGGGTTGTTTGCGCCTAAGTCTTCATGCTACCTTTTCGTTTCCAAGAAAATCATGTTTTGCACCCTTGCATTAGTAATTATTTGGCGAGGCATACGACTAGTAGTCGAGCCTCACATGTGCATTCTGTTTACTCGATTCTGGAAGTAAAACCTTCAATTGGTTTATTTTGATTATTTTAGGGTTTCTTGGCGACTAAGGCCAATCTGAAGTGAAAACTTTTGAAGTTGAGCCGGTGAGTGTACCACTCCCCTTCATTGCTGTTTAACTTGATTTTGCTCTGTAATCTGTTTATTTGTTCGAGACGAGGGTGTACTTTATCACACTCGTTCTCTAGTCTGATCATATGCCAATTTACTATGCAAAATTTGAATCTGTTATCTATGTCTGCATCTGTTCGGATTTCTATGACCTATGAGCTCAATCCTGTGGCTAAGTTATTCGAGTCGGGCCGGCAAGGGCCTGGACGATTAGATAACGAACCACGGTAGTCTGTTCGGGGATTTTGGGTATTGAGACCCTTGATTCCGGGTATACTCGAGTATTACCATTTTGTTCGTTTGAGGTGAGCGGGCCCGGTAAAGGGGTGTTTGGTGGACGGAATTCGGAGTAAAGAGGGGTCTACGGACGCATTGGTTCTATATACGTTGACGGAGAGTCAACCGGTTTGGATCAAGTACTGCGCTGGAAATTTGGCTCCTGAGAGCCACCCGTATCCTTCTGATTTGAATCATTGGTTTCTGTGCTTTACATCTGACATGTGTATCTGATTTGTTAAATGTGAAATGCCATGATTTTAATGCTATCTGTTTGGTACCTCATTGAGCGCAAGCTCACCCCTTTCTGTTTCTTTTGTTTTCCTTACAGGAAAATAAACCCTTTTGGTCTGGATTTGACAAATGACTGCCAAATTGAGCTAGTTGAACATATCTTTTGTATAGCTCATGTATTAAAACCCTAAGTGTACTTTTGGGGCGTTTTCTCTTTTGATTTGGCAAACCGTGTGTATATATTAACTTTTGAAAACTTTTGTATGTCATTTTGATTTGTAAACGCTAAAGTTCAGATGTGAATGTTTGTTAGCTATTTCGGTTGGGTTCTGACGGGTCGGTTACTATTCATGGCCGACTCCGGATTTCATTTTTTTATTTTGGGTTGTTTTACCATTTTGACTTGTTTACGCTCGTTTGTAAGTTCCGGATCGCTATAGATAGTTCTGGTCTGCATCGTTAGTCCTGGCGAGAGCTGGGCAGGCAGTCCGCTCACCCCTTTGGTTCGCCTTAGGGGAAAGTGGGGCTGTCACAAGTGGTATCAGAGCCACTTCGCGTGGTCTCTGCGCGGAGTGAGACTGGGCCAAGTGGTGTTGTGGTCCTAATTTCATGAATATGTCTAAGTGCTCGTTTGAGCGTAAGTTATGAACCGGGCATGTGATAAGTGTACGAATCTTTATCATGGGACTCGAGGAAGCTAGGTATGTATGTCGGGTAGGAATCTTTAATAAGGATGGTTTACTCTTGGGACCGGCCGGCTCGAGATGTGAATTATCCTAGACGAGATTCTTGCGCCCGGATACGAAAGATATGAAGGCCTAGGGTAGAAAGGATTTGGTGAACTAGAAAGGCAATTCTATGGAACTTCGTGTGGTTTGTTCGGGTGGTTAAGCGTGATCGACCTTGATTAAGATATAAATATTTGGACGAAGCCCTAGAAGGGGGACAAGGATGGATCGAAAGTGTCCTCTCGGGTGTACTCCTTAGAACAACATCAAGTCTTTGACCCCTTGGAGGACGTGGAAGGTAATAATTTACTGAACCTGGCCAGTGAAGGGGTACCGATCTGTTAGCTAAGTATAGTGCTCAATTTAATCCCGGAGTAATCAATGATAAGGAATTTCGAGGACGAAATTCTTTTAAGGGGGAGAGAGTGTGAGAACCCGTAAAAACCCTAATCTTTTCCTAGGGTTTATTTCCTCTTAATTGCATGTTTTCTGCATTTTCTGGCTTAGGAAATTTTCCTGATGAATTTTTATGAGTAATTATAGTTTTTAGATGATTTTTCTAGTATTGGAGAGTTTTTGAAAAATTAAGAGTGAATAATGGACGTGGGACCCACTAGTGCGAAAAGTTCGGAAAAATTCGGCCAATTAGGTTAAATTCCGGATACTGTGTAAAATTTATCGGGTGTTAAGAGATAAGTAGAGTGTGTGAAATGATTGATGTGAGAGAGAAAAGAAAGGATAGGAATGCATTAATTGAGGTGACAAGTGTCACCATTTCATTGGGCAAGGCTTATGACTTACTATTCCAATTTTTGACCTTTTGACTATTTGAGTAAATATCTCACAAAAATTGAAAAAAAAACTTACCATTTCTTACCTTCTTGTGGCCGACTTTCTTGAGCTAAGAAGAAAGGAAAATTCTTCAAGATTCTTGCTTCCATTTTGCTTGAATGTGATCATCCAACCATTTGATCTTGATTTCACTCCATAAAATTCCTCCCTTGGGTGCTAGTGAGTAGTTTAGTGAAGTTTGTTTGAAGACTTAAGGTGTCCAACATCTTCCTCTCTCTTGTTTACTTGGTAAGTGGTATATGAACACCCTCCCATATCTAATGATGCTTATTTTATGCCTAATGGTGGCTATTGTGCTAGAAATTGTGGATTATTTCTTGGTTTGAAGTGATTTGGTTGAGTTTTTTATTTTTTGAGGAATTTTCTGGTTTCATATGATCTTGATGGTGTGGTTGTTTTTGATGGTTGGTAATAAGGGGCTTTGGCTCTAGTAGGTGCATATGATAGGATATTGCAATCAATTTTGAATTTGGAAGAATTTCTGGAAAATTAGGGTTCTTGGTTGAACATTCTGTCCGAAATTTTAGGTCATAGATAGAGGCCGAATTGGACTTTGCTCAAAACATGAAAGTTGTAGGTATTGATGATTTTGAAGTGCCTGCAAAATTTCAGGGCATTTGGAATAGTGTAGAGTGAGTTATGCCATTTTTACTGTTGCTGTTCTGGGTGAACAGAATGTGCGAACTGCGATAGTAATTGTCTATTTTGACTGGCATTGCTTTGGATTTTGATGATGGTGTCTTCTGATGAAATGTAGCTTGATGTCTTAGCTTTCATATGCCTTTGGAATCAATGCATTTGGACCTGTATAGACTGCCTTGGACTGATTACAGTTTTGTGTGATTTGGGAACCTGCAATTACGGTTCTGGCTTGGTTTTCTGCATTTTTGACCTAGTTGTGCTAGGATTTGGACTGAGTGGCCTTCTACATTGTTGTAGCCCTATCTTTTAGCTTCGATATGTTGGGTCTTACACCCTCATCCGATAAGCGTAGCGCATTTTGTGTCATTACCGCAAAAGTATGACGAAAACTGTTTTTTTTGTTAAGGCCTAAGCTAATGCCATTTCTTAATTTCTGGTTGTCTATGATACTTATTTATGCATATGAAACCCTAGTAGGGTTATAATTGGTATGGCTATATGACTCGTTATCGAGTCTCTTTTAGGGCTTGCTTTCATTTCGGTTGTTTCCTAGCTAACTTTTGTACTTGTACCACTTTGAGCTTAGTGAACGGCTTTTGGGAAATGAGATGAATTTTGTGTGAGATGTTGGGACTGATTTGAGGATATAATGAAGCCTTAATGGCTGGAAAAGTAAGAAATTTAGGGGAAGTGCTGCCCGATTTTCTAGGCCGTTTGATTCCTTTAAGTTGGATTTGCCTTTTGGTAGAATGAAAGGCTTTTGGGTTGTTTGCGCCTAAGTCTTCATGCTACCTTTTCGTTTCCAAGAAAATCATGTTTTGCACCCTTGCATTAGTAATTATTTGGCGAGGCATACGACTAGTAGTCGAGCCTCACATGTGCATTCTGTTTACTCGATTCTGGAAGTAAAACCTTCAATTGGTTTATTTTGATTATTTTAGGGTTTCTTGGCGACTAAGGCCAATCTGAAGTGAAAACTTTTGAAGTTGAGCCGGTGAGTGTACCACTCCCCTTCATTGCTGTTTAACTTGATTTTGCTCTGTAATCTGTTTATTTGTTCGAGACGAGGGTGTACTTTATCACACTCGTTCTCTAGTCTGATCATATGCCAATTTACTATACAAAATTTGAATCTGTTATCTATGTCTGCATCTGTTCGGATTTCTATGACCTATGAGCTCAATCCTGTGGCTAAGTTATTCGAGTCGGGCCGGCAAGGGCCTGGACGATTAGATAACGAACCACGGTAGTCTGTTCGGGGATTTTGGGTATTGAGACCCTTGATTCCGGGTATACTCGAGTATTACCATTTTGTTCGTTTGAGGTGAGCGGGCCCGGTAAAGGGGTGTTTGGTGGACGGAATTCGGAGTAAAGAGGGGTCTACGGACGCATTGGTTCTATATACGTTGACGGAGAGTCAACCGGTTTGGATCAAGTACTGCGCTGGAAATTTGGCTCCTGAGAGCCACCCGTATCCTTCTGATTTGAATCATTGGTTTCTGTGCTTTACATCTGACATGTGTATCTGATTTGTTAAATGTGAAATGCCATGATTTTAATGCTATCTGTTTGGTACCTCATTGAGCGCAAGCTCACCCCTTTCTGTTTCTTTTGTTTTCCTTACAGGAAAATAAACCCTTTTGGTCTGGATTTGACAAATGACTGCCAAATTGAGCTAGTTGAACATATCTTTTGTATAGCTCATGTATTAAAACCCTAAGTGTACTTTTGGGGCGTTTTCTCTTTTGATTTGGCAAACCGTGTGTATATATTAACTTTTGAAAACTTTTGTATGTCATTTTGATTTGTAAACGCTAAAGTTCAGATGTGAATGTTTGTTAGCTATTTCGGTTGGGTTCTGACGGGTCGGTTACTATTCATGGCCGACTCCGGATTTCATTTTTTTATTTTGGGTTGTTTTACCATTTTGACTTGTTTACGCTCGTTTGTAAGTTCCGGATCGCTATAGATAGTTCTGGTCTGCATCGTTAGTCCTGGCGAGAGTTGGGCAGGCAGTCCGCTCACCCCTTTGGTTCGCCTTAGGGGAAAGTGGGGCTGTCACAAGTGGTATCAGAGCCACTTCGCGTGGTCTCTGCGCGGAGTGAGACTGGCCCAAGTGGTGTTGTGGTCCTAATTTCATGAATATGTCTAAGTGCTCGTTTGAGCGTAAGTTATGAACCGGGCATGTGATAAGTGTACGAATCTTTATCATGGGACTCGAGGAAGCTAGGTATGTATGTCGGGTAGGAATCTTTAATAAGGATGGTTTACTCTTGGGACCGGCCGGCTCGAGATGTGAATTATCCTAGACGAGATTCTTGCGCCCGGATACGAAAGATATGAAGGCCTAGGGTAGAAAGGATTTGGTGAACTAGAAAGGCAATTCTATGGAACTTCGTGTGGTTTGTTCGGGTGGTTAAGCGTGATCGACCTTGATTAAGATATAAATATTTGGACGAAGCCCTAGAAGGGGGACAAGGATGGATCGAAAGTGTCCTCTCGGGTGTACTCCTTAGAACAACATCAAGTCTTTGACCCCTTGGAGGACGTGGAAGGTAATAATTTACTGAACCTGGCCAGTGAAGGGGTACCGATCTGTTAGCTAAGTATAGTGCTCAATTTAATCCCGGAGTAATCAATGATAAGGAATTTCGAGGACGAAATTCTTTTAAGGGGGAGAGAGTGTGAGAACCCGTAAAAACCCTAATCTTTTCCTAGGGTTTATTTCCTCTTAATTGCATGTTTTCTGCATTTTCTGGCTTAGGAAATTTTCCTGATGAATTTTTATGAGTAATTATAGTTTTTAGATGATTTTTCTAGTATTGGAGAGTTTTTGAAAAATTAAGAGTGAATAATGGACGTGGGACCCACTAGTGCGAAAAGTTCGGAAAAATTCGGCCAATTAGGTTAAATTCCGGATACTGTGTAAAATTTATCGGGTGTTAAGAGATAAGTAGAGTGTGTGAAATGATTGATGTGAGAGAGAAAAGAAAGGATAGGAATGCATTAATTGAGGTGACAAGTGTCACCATTTCATTGGGCAAGGCTTATGACTTACTATTCCAATTTTTGACCTTTTGACTATTTGAGTAAATATCTCACAAAAATTGAAAAAAAAACTTACCATTTCTTACCTTCTTGTGGCCGACTTTCTTGAGCTAAGAAGAAAGGAAAATTCTTCAAGATTCTTGCTTCCATTTTGCTTGAATGTGATCATCCAACCATTTGATCTTGATTTCACTCCATAAAATTCCTCCCTTGGGTGCTAGTGAGTAGTTTAGTGAAGTTTGTTTGAAGACTTAAGGTGTCCAACATCTTCCTCTCTCTTGTTTACTTGGTAAGTGGTATATGAACACCCTCCCATATCTAATGATGCTTATTTTATGCCTAATGGTGGCTATTGTGCTAGAAATTGTGGATTATTTCTTGGTTTGAAGTGATTTGGTTGAGTTTTTTATTTTTTGAGGAATTTTCTGGTTTCATATGATCTTGATGGTGTGGTTGTTTTTGATGGTTGGTAATAAGGGGCTTTGGCTCTAGTAGGTGCATATGATAGGATATTGCAATCAATTTTGAATTTGGAAGAATTTCTGGAAAATTAGGGTTCTTGGTTGAACATTCTGTCCGAAATTTTAGGTCATAGATAGAGGCCGAATTGGACTTTGCTCAAAACATGAAAGTTGTAGGTATTGATGATTTTGAAGTGCCTGCAAAATTTCAGGGCATTTGGAATAGTGTAGAGTGAGTTATGCCATTTTTACTGTTGCTGTTCTGGGTGAACAGAATGTGCGAACTGCGATAGTAATTGTCTATTTTGACTGGCATTGCTTTGGATTTTGATGATGGTGTCTTCTGATGAAATGTAGCTTGATGTCTTAGCTTTCATATGCCTTTGGAATCAATGCATTTGGACCTGTATAGACTGCCTTGGACTGATTACAGTTTTGTGTGATTTGGGAACCTGCAATTACGGTTCTGGCTTGGTTTTCTGCATTTTTGACCTAGTTGTGCTAGGATTTGGACTGAGTGGCCTTCTACATTGTTGTAGCCCTATCTTTTAGCTTCGATATGTTGGGTCTTACACCCTCATCCGATAAGCGTAGCGCATTTTGTGTCATTACCGCAAAAGTATGACGAAAACTGTTTTTTTTGTTAAGGCCTAAGCTAATGCCATTTCTTAATTTCTGGTTGTCTATGATACTTATTTATGCATATGAAACCCTAGTAGGGTTATAATTGGTATGGCTATATGACTCGTTATCGAGTCTCTTTTAGGGCTTGCTTTCATTTCGGTTGTTTCCTAGCTAACTTTTGTACTTGTACCACTTTGAGCTTAGTGAACGGCTTTTGGGAAATGAGATGAATTTTGTGTGAGATGTTGGGACTGATTTGAGGATATAATGAAGCCTTAATGGCTGGAAAAGTAAGAAATTTAGGGGAAGTGCTGCCCGATTTTCTAGGCCGTTTGATTCCTTTAAGTTGGATTTGCCTTTTGGTAGAATGAAAGGCTTTTGGGTTGTTTGCGCCTAAGTCTTCATGCTACCTTTTCGTTTCCAAGAAAATCATGTTTTGCACCCTTGCATTAGTAATTATTTGGCGAGGCATACGACTAGTAGTCGAGCCTCACATGTGCATTCTGTTTACTCGATTCTGGAAGTAAAACCTTCAATTGGTTTATTTTGATTATTTTAGGGTTTCTTGGCGACTAAGGCCAATCTGAAGTGAAAACTTTTGAAGTTGAGCCGGTGAGTGTACCACTCCCCTTCATTGCTGTTTAACTTGATTTTGCTCTGTAATCTGTTTATTTGTTCGAGACGAGGGTGTACTTTATCACACTCGTTCTCTAGTCTGATCATATGCCAATTTACTATACAAAATTTGAATCTGTTATCTATGTCTGCATCTGTTCGGATTTCTATGACCTATGAGCTCAATCCTGTGGCTAAGTTATTCGAGTCGGGCCGGCAAGGGCCTGGACGATTAGATAACGAACCACGGTAGTCTGTTCGGGGATTTTGGGTATTGAGACCCTTGATTCCGGGTATACTCGAGTATTACCATTTTGTTCGTTTGAGGTGAGCGGGCCCGGTAAAGGGGTGTTTGGTGGACGGAATTCGGAGTAAAGAGGGGTCTACGGACGCATTGGTTCTATATACGTTGACGGAGAGTCAACCGGTTTGGATCAAGTACTGCGCTGGAAATTTGGCTCCTGAGAGCCACCCGTATCCTTCTGATTTGAATCATTGGTTTCTGTGCTTTACATCTGACATGTGTATCTGATTTGTTAAATGTGAAATGCCATGATTTTAATGCTATCTGTTTGGTACCTCATTGAGCGCAAGCTCACCCCTTTCTGTTTCTTTTGTTTTCCTTACAGGAAAATAAACCCTTTGGGTCTGGATTTGACAAATGACTGCCAAATTGAGCTAGTTGAACATATCTTTTGTATAGCTCATGTATTAAAACCCTAAGTGTACTTTTGGGGCGTTTTCTCTTTTGATTTGGCAAACCGTGTGTATATATTAACTTTTGAAAACTTTTGTATGTCATTTTGATTTGTAAACGCTAAAGTTCAGATGTGAATGTTTGTTAGCTATTTCGGTTGGGTTCTGACGGGTCGGTTACTATTCATGGCCGACTCCGGATTTCATTTTTTTATTTTGGGTTGTTTTACCATTTTGACTTGTTTACGCTCGTTTGTAAGTTCCGGATCGCTATAGATAGTTCTGGTCTGCATCGTTAGTCCTGGCGAGAGCTGGGCAGGCAGTCCGCTCACCCCTTTGGTTCGCCTTAGGGGAAAGTGGGGCTGTCACAAGTGGTATCAGAGCCACTTCGCGTGGTCTCTGCGCGGAGTGAGACTGGGCCAAGTGGTGTTGTGGTCCTAATTTCATGAATATGTCTAAGTGCTCGTTTGAGCGTAAGTTATGAACCGGGCATGTGATAAGTGTACGAATCTTTATCATGGGACTCGAGGAAGCTAGGTATGTATGTCGGGTAGGAATCTTTAATAAGGATGGTTTACTCTTGGGACCGGCCGGCTCGAGATGTGAATTATCCTAGACGAGATTCTTGCGCCCGGATACGAAAGATATGAAGGCCTAGGGTAGAAAGGATTTGGTGAACTAGAAAGGCAATTCTATGGAACTTCGTGTGGTTTGTTCGGGTGGTTAAGCGTGATCGACCTTGATTAAGATATAAATATTTGGACGAAGCCCTAGAAGGGGGACAAGGATGGATCGAAAGTGTCCTCTCGGGTGTACTCCTTAGAACAACATCAAGTCTTTGACCCCTTGGAGGACGTGGAAGGTAATAATTTACTGAACCTGGCCAGTGAAGGGGTACCGATCTGTTAGCTAAGTATAGTGCTCAATTTAATCCCGGAGTAATCAATGATAAGGAATTTCGAGGACGAAATTCTTTTAAGGGGGAGAGAGTGTGAGAACCCGTAAAAACCCTAATCTTTTCCTAGGGTTTATTTTGTGGTCGATTTACTAACGTCAGGTGGTAGTAATATGCGGGCGAACCAAAAAGAAAAGGTGAAGTCGTCCCAGTATCAGCCCGTCTGATCTCTCACGTCACTTACTATCCAAACTAGATGTCCATTAACCTCTTGTGCTCATTCTAGTCAGACAAAGCCTGTTCATGTTTCCAAGATACAAGTCTCAAGTACCTAGTAGCTTGCATCGCCTCAATTCTGGAGTATTCGGGCACAAGAATCCGAAATGAAATAGTTCACATCTCGAGCTGGCCAGTCCCAAGAGTAAACCATCTACAAATCAAACTTCTTACCCGACATACCTATCTATGGTCCTTAGATACCATAAGAAAGATTGAAGACCTATAACACTTCAGGGTTCATAGCTTATGCTCGAACGAGCACTTAATCCTTCATACCCATTCACCACTTAGCCCAAGCTCACTCCACGCAGAGACCACGCGAAGCAGGCTCTGATACCAACTGCGACGACCCCACTTCTCCCAAGGGCGAACCCAAGGGTATCGGCGGGCCGCCTACCTAGCTCGCGCCAGGACTCAAAACTTAAAGCAATAAAACGAGATGGATCGAAAGAGCACTATATACAATATATACAATCCCAAAAGTTATATTTACATCTTCAAAAGTTTCGAGTCAAACCACGCTAATACACTATAACCACAACCAACAGAAGATAGACCCTAAGAAGGGTTCTTATACAAACCACCAAAACAAAAAAAACAAACATTCTAACTGATCAACTATTACAAGCCAATCTAATTATACTAGTGTACGAGCCAAAAGTCCCCGCGTCGGCCCCTGCTAAGGAAAACAAAAGGTAAGGGGTAAGCTATATGCTTAGTAAGTAAATAGGGGCGAAAGCATAAATTTCACATAACAGTCACACAGTAAGAGTAAAGCAAAAGCAGAAAAGTAACACCACATAATAAGGATACAGGTGGCTCCAAAGCCTATTCATATGCCATGCGTGATCTCCTGCCGACACTCCGTCGACCACACTCAATGGTCCGTAGAACTTCACTTGTACACCCACCGACACCTTATCACCCTCACTGGCCAGTCACCTCACAAACTTGCCCGGGCGAACGAAATCACAAACTTGATCTTGAGTCACAAGCTCGGGTCACAAACTTGGTCACCTTCTCGGTGAACCGGATTCACAAAATTGGTTCATAACATGAACCTACAAACTTGGTGACCTCAGACTAAGTTGGACTGACTTCGACCAAGCCCTAACCGGCTCGAATAGTCCAAACAGGTCTTAGATCGGGCCCACGAACTCACAAACTTTGCAAACTTCACAAACTTTACTCGAAAGTCGCCCGAGCCACAAGCTCAAGGGTTTTGGTTCCAAAAGGTTCATATATATATGCCAAGTACAATTATACATTCAAATTAGGGTTTAGGTCGAGTGCGATAAAGTACACCCTCGCCTAAGTACCTTTTTCACATATCTCAAACACATAGCAAAGAAAACACACCAAACTGGCCTGAATACTTACTCAGAAACTGAAATAGCAAAAGTACGAAATC
Organism: Coffea arabica; assembly: GCF_036785885.1. NCBI lineage: Eukaryota > Viridiplantae > Streptophyta > Magnoliopsida > Gentianales > Rubiaceae > Coffea > Coffea arabica. Next base: position 24,828,462 of record NC_092316.1, read on the forward strand.
GGATCGAAATGAACAGCTAGTAGTGGGCCCCACCAGTTCCGCCCAGCTCACCACTGTCTGAAATAAAAGATTGTGTCACATAATATCGCAAACGGCTACTATCGTGCCTAAAACAAGCAAAACGGCAAAACGACACGCGCGCATGTAAATATGACGAACGGAAACGGAAACGGCCGTTAGCGGAAACGGCAGATTTGACACTCATTTCTAGTTTACTCATAAGTTGAGCTACGAATATCGGATTAAGGCGTATGAGATGCCATATCGAAGCTTAAAGGATGAACAAAAACTGTTATGAAGACATCCAGAACTGAAACAGGAGGTTTCAGTCCAAAATGAACCAAACACAATCACTTATGAAATCTGGCCAATGCACAAATGGTCAGTTTTGAGTGCAAACTGTTTTCTATGCTACACATGGTCAAAAGAGCTGAAAATTGGCAGTTAGATGGTTCATTCCAAATGGAACAACTTTCATGAAGGTCGGCAATCCAAATTCGGAACGGAAATTGGTCATCAGCACCAAAACAGATCTGACCAGAAAATGGTCATTTTCACGGGCAGGCCTTGTTTGCTCGGCTATATCTCAGGTTTTATAAATCCAATTCATGAAATTCCAAGGGCGTTAGAAAGCTCTGATATAGGGCTATAAGTTTGGTGTTTTGGTCGCAAGCCCAAACAGCTTGTAACCCAGTCAAATGTGAAGCCAAAGTTCCAGTCATAAACTTTCCAAAAAAAAACGTAACAGAATTTGACGGTCAAAACAGGTCTGAGTATTTCGTTTATAGCTCAGGATATACTAATCCGTTTAACCTGAAAATTTACAGGAATATCCAGGACTTAAGGGGCTACAATGTTGAAGAAGGAAACTTTGTCCAATTTTGAATGTAACAAGGTCAAAAATGCAAGACACTATACCAGAATCGCAAAATAGGATCACAAACCGTATTTGACCTCAATATGCGGTAATGGCACCAAATTCACTACGGTTATCGGATGGGGGTGTAAGACCCACTGTTTCGAAGCTAAGAAATAGGGCTACAACAATGTAGAAGGCCATTCAGTCCAAATCCTAGTACAACTAGGTCAAAAATTTCAGATTACCAAACCAGAACCGCAATTGCAGGTTCCCAAATCGCACTATGCTCTAATTAGTCTATTTCAGTCTACACAAGTCCAAATTCATTGATTCCAAAGGCATATGGTAGCTAAGACATTCCTCTATATTTCATCAGAAGACACCAACATCCAAATCCAAAGTAATTCCAGTCAAAATGGCCAATTACAAGTGCAGTTTTCGCATTCTGATCAACCCAGAACAGCAACAGTAAAATCGACATATCTCACTCTACACTAATCCAAATGACCTGAAATTTTGCAGTCACTTCAAACTCATCAATACCTACAACTTTCATGTTTTGAGCAAAGTCCAATTCGGCCTCTAACCCTATGATCCAAAACCGGACAGAATTAGGGGTTTTGAAACCCTAACTTTTCATTGTTCAATCCAAATCCAAAATTGGTTGCAATTATCACTAATTCACACCTACTAGAGTCTTTCCCCCTCATTATCAACCATCATAGATGACCACAACATCACATTCATATTAAACCAGAAAATTCCTCAAAAATATAAAAACTTCACCAAATCACTTCAAATCAAGAAATAAATCACAAATATCATCACTTTAGCCACTACTAAGCATAACTTAAGCATCATTAGGTGTAGGAGTATGTTCAATCATCACTGACCTAGTATACAAGAGAAGAGGAGTTGTAGACCACCTTAGCTCTTCCAAAAACTTCACCACACCACTCACTACCACTCACTTAAGGGATTTTATGGAGAGGTTTCAAGTTTAATCGGTTAGTTTGTTGATTTGTGCAAGATTGGAGCATGAAATTTGGAGAGCTTTTCCTTTCCTTTTGCTTGATGTTGGTCGGCCACAAGAAGGAGAAGAAATGGTGAATTTTGGTCAATTTTTGAGATATTTATTTCATGGGTAAGAAAAGTCAAAAAGGTGAATAGTTGTCTTAGGTTCCAACCAATGGAAATGTGACACTTGTCACTCCATTAAATGCATTTCTATCCTTTCTTTTCCTCTCACATCAACCACTTCACATCCTCTACTTATCTCTTAACACCCGATAAATTTCACACAGTATCCGGAATTTAACCTATTTGGCCGAATTTTTCCGAACTTATCGCACTAGTGGGTCCCACGTCCGATATACGTTCTTAATTTCTCAAAAACTAACCGATACTAGAAAAATCATCTAAAAACTATATTTACTCATAAAAATTATCTGGGGAACTTTTCTAATAAAGAAAATGTGGAAAAAGGCGGGCGAAAAATAAAACTCCACTTAAGCCTTCTAATATAGTAACACTAGAGGTTTGCTAATCATTCAAACTTACTAAACCTTTGTAATTAAAACAAATCCTATATTTACCTATGTCAAGGCACACACTGGAATAACGAATATAAATTATAGCTTGAACCTTATAATCATAATACGTAAACTAGGATTTTCAAGCTCAACCGAATTAGGGTTTCCTTCCTAGACATAAAACCCTGATTTTTTCTATACCGAATATCAAATAACCCTAATATCGACTTGCGAACGGACTGGGGCCTCACAATCTCCCCCACTTAGGACAATTTCGTCCTCGAAATTTCTATGAACGAAATCTATCAAACCTAAAGTAACCAGTAGCCTGTACCTTCCACGTTCTTAAAAGAAACGAGGCTCTTCATTCCAATCCCTTCTCTAGTTGACGGTCCAGGGTCGGTCTGGGTTGGCTGCTGGGTTCCTTTCTTTTCGTGCAATAAACCCGGGCAATTAGCAATTTGATGCTTGGCGCTCCCACAGCGCAGACATCTCCTCCCCTTTCTCCAACAATTCACTTCAATGTGATTGGATTTTCTACAATAACCACAAATTGTCACACTACCCGCTCCACGACCCTTCTTAGCAGATGACCTACCTCGCTTACTCGGTTCTGGCCTTTGACTCTCAAGAGATGCGCTCCTTTTCTTTGCATGGAAGGTCTTCACTTGCGGCCTTGAAATTTCTGTCCTTTGAGTTTTCTCTGGAACCCCCATAGAAGTAGTGCTCTGTGCCATTGCTAAGGCCTCCCCGGAAATCCCTTCGTATTTCCTTTTTAGCTCTAAGTTCTTGTGCAAGAGCTCAATTTTCTCTGAATACTCGTGCTTCCATCGCCCTTCCCAGTATGCGACTAGTTTCTTTTGGACTTCTATTTCGTCTCAAAGAACCGCGATTTCCTTATACATCTCAACCCAATGTGCCATCTCACAAAATTGCTGGAACCCAGATGGTAGCCTGTCGGGCAAAACAATGGGTCATAATCAATTCTTGAACACAAGTGGCACTCTCGGTCCATGTTTCGTTCAGCTATTGTTTCCTCCCTTTCCTCTCTTGACTCTCGGCCTCGTTTTGTTCCACAGCTATGACCATGTCCGTGACTATGTCTTCCTTCCACATATATACATATATATATAGTTTTCCCTTCTTTCTCTCTTTTCTTTCCAAATGGGTACTTTAATGAATGAATGCAGTAAATTGACTACAATAACAAAATCCAACATACCAATTACACAAATAACATATTGCACATAACACGCCATATCAAAAGACGGACAAGCAAGTACACAAATACATATACTAACGTCAGGTGGTAGTAATATGCGGGCGAACCAAAAAGAAAAGGTGAAGTCGTCCCAGTATCAGCCCGTCTGATCTCTCACGTCACTTACTATCCAAACTAGATGTCCATTAACCTCTTGTGCTCATTCTAGTCAGACAAAGCCTGTTCATGTTTCCAAGATACAAGTCTCAAGTACCTAGTAGCTTGCATCGCCTCAATTCTGGAGTATTCGGGCACAAGAATCCGAAATGAAATAGTTCACATCTCGAGCTGGCCAGTCCCAAGAGTAAACCATCTACAAATCAAACTTCTTACCCGACATACCTATCTATGGTCCTTAGATACCATAAGAAAGATTGAAGACCTATAACACTTCAGGGTTCATAGCTTATGCTCGAACGAGCACTTAATCCTTCATACCCATTCACCACTTAGCCCAAGCTCACTCCACGCAGAGACCACGCGAAGCAGGCTCTGATACCAACTGCGACGACTCCACTTCTCCCAAGGGCGAACTCAAGGGTATCGGCGGGCCGCCTGCCTAGCTCGCGCCAGGACTCAAAACTTAAAGCAATAAAACGAGATGGATCGAAAGAGCACTATATACAATATATACAATCCCAAAAGTTATATTTACATCTTCAAAAGTTTCGAGTCAAACCACGCTAATACACTATAACCACAACCAACAGAAGATAGACCCTAAGAAGGGTTCTTATACAAACCACCAAAACAAAAAAAACAAACATTCTAACTGATCAACTATTACAAGCCAATCTAATTATACTAGTGTACGAGCCAAAAGTCCCCGCGTCGGCCCCTGCTAAGGAAAACAAAAGGTAAGGGGTAAGCTATATGCTTAGTAAGTAAATAGGGGCGAAAGCATAAATTTCACATAACAGTCACACAGTAAGAGTAAAGCAAAAGCAGAAAAGTAACACCACATAATAAGGATACAGGTGGCTCCAAAGCCTATTCATATGCCATGCGTGATCTCCTGCCGACACTCCGTCGACCACACTCAATGGTCCGTAGAACTTCACTTGTACACCCACCGACACCTTATCACCCTCACTGGCCAGTCACCTCACAAACTTGCCCGGGCGAACGAAATCACAAACTTGATCTTGAGTCACAAGCTCGGGTCACAAACTTGGTCACCTTCTCGGTGAACCGGATTCACAAAATTGGTTCATAACATGAACCTACAAACTTGGTGACCTCAGACTAAGTTGGACTGACTTCGACCAAGCCCTAACCGGCTCGAATAGTCCAAACAGGTCTTAGATCGGGCCCACGAACTCACAAACTTTGCAAACTTCACAAACTTTACTCGAAAGTCGCCCGAGCCACAAGCTCAAGGGTTTTGGTTCCAAAAGGTTCATATATATATGCCAAGTACAATTATACATTCAAATTAGGGTTTAGGTCGAGTGCGATAAAGTACACCCTCGCCTAAGTACCTTTTTCACATATCTCAAACACATAGCAAAGAAAACACACCAAACTGGCCTGAATACTTACTCAGAAACTGAAATAGCAAAAGTACGAAATCGGATCGAAATGAACAGCTAGTAGTGGGCCCCACCAGTTCCGCCCAGCTCACCACTGTCTGAAATAAAAGATTGTGTCACATAATATCGCAAACGGCTACTATCGTGCCTAAAACAAGCAAAACGGCAAAACGACACGCGCGCATGTAAATATGACGAACGGAAACGGAAACGGCCGTTAGCGGAAACGGCAGATTTGACACTCATTTCTAGTTTACTCATAAGTTGAGCTACGAATATCGGATTAAGGCGTATGAGATGCCATATCGAAGCTTAAAGGATGAACAAAAACTGTTATGAAGACATCCAGAACTGAAACAGGAGGTTTCAGTCCAAAATGAACCAAACACAATCACTTATGAAATCTGGCCAATGCACAAATGGTCAGTTTTGAGTGCAAACTGTTTTCTATGCTACACATGGTCAAAAGAGCTGAAAATTGGCAGTTAGATGGTTCATTCCAAATGGAACAACTTTCATGAAGGTCGGCAATCCAAATTCGGAACGGAAATTGGTCATCAGCACCAAAACAGATCTGACCAGAAAATGGTCATTTTCACGGGCAGGCCTTGTTTGCTCGGCTATATCTCAGGTTTTATAAATCCGATTCATGAAATTCCAAGGGCGTTAGAAAGCTCTGATATAGGGCTATAAGTTTGGTGTTTTGGTCGCAAGCCCAAACAGCTTGTAACCCAGTCAAATGTGAAGCCAAAGTTCCAGTCATAAACTTTCCAAAAAAAAACGTAACAGAATTTGACGGTCAAAACAGGTCTGAGTATTTCGTTTATAGCTCAGGATATACTAATCCGTTTAACCTGAAAATTTACAGGAATATCCAGGACTTAAGGGGCTACAATGTTGAAGAAGGAAACTTTGTCCAATTTTGAATGTAACAAGGTCAAAAATGCAAGACACTATACCAGAATCGCAAAATAGGATCACAAACCGTATTTGACCTCAATATGCGGTAATGGCACCAAATTCACTACGGTTATCGGATGGGGGTGTAAGACCCACTGTTTCGAAGCTAAGAAATAGGGCTACAACAATGTAGAAGGCCATTCAGTCCAAATCCTAGTACAACTAGGTCAAAAATTTCAGATTACCAAACCAGAACCGCAATTGCAGGTTCCCAAATCGCACTATGCTCTAATTAGTCTATTTCAGTCTACACAAGTCCAAATTCATTGATTCCAAAGGCATATGGTAGCTAAGACATTCCTCTATATTTCATCAGAAGACACCAACATCCAAATCCAAAGTAATTCCAGTCAAAATGGCCAATTACAAGTGCAGTTTTCGCATTCTGATCAACCCAGAACAGCAACAGTAAAATCGACATATCTCACTCTACACTAATCCAAATGACCTGAAATTTTGCAGTCACTTCAAACTCATCAATACCTACAACTTTCATGTTTTGAGCAAAGTCCAATTCGGCCTCTAACCCTATGATCCAAAACCGGACAGAATTAGGGGTTTTGAAACCCTAACTTTTCATTGTTCAATCCAAATCCAAAATTGGTTGCAATTATCACTAATTCACACCTACTAGAGTCTTTCCCCCTCATTATCAACCATCATAGATGACCACAACATCACATTCATATTAAACCAGAAAATTCCTCAAAAATATAAAAACTTCACCAAATCACTTCAAATCAAGAAATAAATCACAAATATCATCACTTTAGCCACTACTAAGCATAACTTAAGCATCATTAGGTGTAGGAGTATGTTCAATCATCACTGACCTAGTATACAAGAGAAGAGGAGTTGTAGACCACCTTAGCTCTTCCAAAAACTTCACCACACCACTCACTACCACTCACTTAAGGGATTTTATGGAGAGGTTTCAAGTTTAATCGGTTAGTTTGTTGATTTGTGCAAGATTGGAGCATGAAATTTGGAGAGCTTTTCCTTTCCTTTTGCTTGATGTTGGTCGGCCACAAGAAGGAGAAGAAATGGTGAATTTTGGTCAATTTTTGAGATATTTATTTCATGGGTAAGAAAAGTCAAAAAGGTGAATAGTTGTCTTAGGTTCCAACCAATGGAAATGTGACACTTGTCACTCCATTAAATGCATTTCTATCCTTTCTTTTCCTCTCACATCAACCACTTCACATCCTCTACTTATCTCTTAACACCCGATAAATTTCACACAGTATCCGGAATTTAACCTATTTGGCCGAATTTTTCCGAACTTATCGCACTAGTGGGTCCCACGTCCGATATACGTTCTTAATTTCTCAAAAACTAACCGATACTAGAAAAATCATCTAAAAACTATATTTACTCATAAAAATTATCTGGGGAACTTTTCTAATAAAGAAAATGTGGAAAAAGGCGGGCGAAAAATAAAACTCCACTTAAGCTTTCTAATATAGTAACACTAGAGGTTTGCTAATCATTCAAACTTACTAAACCTTTGTAATTAAAACAAATCCTATATTTACCTATGTCAAGGCACACACTGGAATAACGAATATAAATTATAGCTTGAACCTTATAATCATAATACGTAAACTAGGATTTTCAAGCTCAACCGAATTAGGGTTTCCTTCCTAGACATAAAACCCTGATTTTTTCTATACCGAATATCAAATAACCCTAATATCGACTTGCGAACGGACTGGGGCCTCACAATCTCCCCCACTTAGGACAATTTCGTCCTCGAAATTTCTATGAACGAAATCTATCAAACCTAAAGTAACCAGTAGCCTGTACCTTCCACGTTCTTAAAAGAAACGAGGCTCTTCATTCCAATCCCTTCTCTAGTTGACGGTCCAGGGTCGGTCTGGGTTGGCTGCTGGGTTCCTTTCTTTTCGTGCAATAAACCCGGGCAATTAGCAATTTGATGCTTGGCGCTCCCACAGCGCAGACATCTCCTCCCCTTTCTCCAACAATTCACTTCAATGTGATTGGATTTTCTACAATAACCACAAATTGTCACACTACCCGCTCCACGACCCTTCTTAGCAGATGACCTACCTCGCTTACTCGGTTCTGGCCTTTGACTCTCAAGAGATGCGCTCCTTTTCTTTGCATGGAAGGTCTTCACTTGCGGCCTTGAAATTTCTGTCCTTTGAGTTTTCTCTGGAACCCCCATAGAAGTAGTGCTCTGTGCCATTGCTAAGGCCTCCCCGGAAATCCCTTCGTATTTCCTTTTTAGCTCTAAGTTCTTGTGCAAGAGCTCAATTTTCTCTGAATACTCGTGCTTCCATCGCCCTTCCCAGTATGCGACTAGTTTCTTTTGGACTTCTATTTCGTCTCAAAGAACCGCGATTTCCTTATACATCTCAACCCAATGTGCCATCTCACAAAATTGCTGGAACCCAGATGGTAGCCTGTCGGGCAAAACAATGGGTCATAATCAATTCTTGAACACAAGTGGCACTCTCGGTCCATGTTTCGTTCAGCTATTGTTTCCTCCCTTTCCTCTCTTGACTCTCGGCCTCGTTTTGTTCCACAGCTATGACCATGTCCGTGACTATGTCTTCCTTCCACATATATACATATATATATAGTTTTCCCTTCTTTCTCTCTTTTCTTTCCAAATGGGTACTTTAATGAATGAATGCAGTAAATTGACTACAATAACAAAATCCAACATACCAATTACACAAATAACATATCGCACATAACACGCCATATCAAAAGACGGACAAGCAAGTACACAAATACATATACTAACGTCAGGTGGTAGTAATATGCGGGCGAACCAAAAAGAAAAGGTGAAGTCGTCCCAGTATCAGCCCGTCTGATCTCTCACGTCACTTACTATCCAAACTAGATGTCCATTAACCTCTTGTGCTCATTCTAGTCAGACAAAGCCTGTTCATGTTTCCAAGATACAAGTCTCAAGTACCTAGTAGCTTGCATCGCCTCAATTCTGGAGTATTCGGGCACAAGAATCCGAAATGAAATAGTTCACATCTCGAGCTGGCCAGTCCCAAGAGTAAACCATCTACAAATCAAACTTCTTACCCGACATACCTATCTATGGTCCTTAGATACCATAAGAAAGATTGAAGACCTATAACACTTCAGGGTTCATAGCTTATGCTCGAACGAGCACTTAATCCTTCATACCCATTCACCACTTAGCCCAAGCTCACTCCACGCAGAGACCACGCGAAGCAGGCTCTGATACCAACTGTGACGACTCCACTTCTCCCAAGGGCGAACTCAAGGGTATCGGCGGGCCGCCTGCCTAGCTCGCGCCAGGACTCAAAACTTAAAGCAATAAAACGAGATGGATCGAAAGAGCACTATATACAATATATACAATCCCAAAAGTTATATTTACATCTTCAAAAGTCTCGAGTCAAACCACTCTAATACACTATAACCACAACCAACAAAAGATAGACCCTAAGAAGGGTTCTTATACAAACCACCAAAACAAAAAAAACAAACATTCTAACTGATCAACTATTACAAGCCAATCTAACTATACTAGTGTACGAGCCAAAAGTCCCCGCGTCGGCCCCTGCTAAGGAAAACAAAGGAAAGGGGTAAGATATATTCTTAGTAAGTAAACAGGGGCGAAAGCATAAATTTCACATAACAGTCACACAGTAAGAGTAAAGCAAAAGCAGAAAAGTAACATCACATAATAAGGATACAGGTGGCTCCAAAGCCAATTCATATGCCATGCGTGATCTCCTGTCGACACTCCGTCGACCACACTCAATGGTCCGTAGAACTTCACTTGTACACCCACCGACACCTTATCACCCTCACTGGCCAGTCACCTCACAAACTTGCCCGGGCGAACGAAATCACAAACTTGAGCTTGAGTCACAAGCTCGGGTCACAAACTTGGTCACCTTCTCGGTGAACCGGATTCACAAAATTGGTTCATAACATGAACCTACAAACTTGGTGACCTCAGACTAAGTTGGACTGACTTCGACCAAGCCCTAACCGGCTCGAATAGTCCAAACAGGTCTTAGATCGGACCCACGAACTCACAAACTTTGCAAACTTCACAAACTTTACTCGAAAGTCGCCCGAGCCACAAGCTCAAGGGTTTTGGTTCCAAAAGGTTCATATATATATGCCAAGTACAATTATACATTCAAATTAGGGTTTAGGTCGAGTGCGATAAAGTACACCCTCGCCTAAGTACCTTTTTCACATATCTCAAACACATAGCAAAGAAAACACACCAAACTGGCCTGAATACTTACTCAGAAACTGAAATAGCAAAAGTACGAAATCGGATCGAAATGAACAGCTAGTAGTGGGCCCCACCAGTTCCGCCCAGCTCACCACCGTCTGAAATAGAAGATTGTGTCACATAATATCGCAAACGGCTACTATCGTGCCTAAAACAAGCAAAACGGCAAAACGACACGCGCGCATGTAAATATGACGAACGGAAACGGAAACGGCCGTTAGCGGAAACGGCAGATTTGACACTCATTTCTAGTTTACTCATAAGTTGAGCTACGAATATCGGATTAAGGCGTATGAGATGCCATATCGAAGCTTAAAGGATGAACAAAAACTGTTATGAAAACATCCAGAACTGAAACAGGAGGTTTCAGTCCCAAATGAACCAAACACAATCACTTATGAAATCTGGCCAATGCACAAATGGTCAGTTTTGAGTGCAAACTGTTTTCTATGCTACACATGGTCAAAAGAGCTGAAAATTGGCAGTTAGATGGTTCATTCCAAATGGAACAACTTTCATGAAGGTCGGCAATCCAAATTCGGAACGGAAATTGGTCATCAGCACCAAAACAGATCTGACCAGAAAATGGTCATTTTCACGGGCAGGCCTTGTTTGCTCGGCTATATCTCAGGTTTTATAAATCCGATTCATGAAATTCCAAGGGCGTTAGAAAGCTCTGATATAGGGCTATAAGTTTGGTGTTTTGGTCGCAAGCCCAAACAGCTTGTAACCCAGTCAAATGTGAAGCCAAAGTTCCAGTCATAAACTTTCCAAAAAAAAACGTAACAGAATTTGACGGTCAAAACAGGTCTGAGTATTTCGTTTATAGCTCAGGATATACTAATCCGTTTAACCTGAAAATTTACAGGAATATCCAGGACTTAAGGGGCTACAATGTTGAAGAAGGAAACTTTGTCCAATTTTGAATGTAACAAGGTCAAAAATGCAAGACACTATACCAGAATCGCAAAATAGGATCACAAACCGTATTTGACCTCAATATGCGGTAATGGCACCAAATTCACTACGGTTATCGGATGGGGGTGTAAGACCCACTGTTTCGAAGCTAAGAAATAGGGCTACAACAATGTAGAAGGCCATTCAGTCCAAATCCTAGCACAACTAGGTCAAAAATTGCAGATTACCAAACCAGAACCGCAATTGCAGGTTCCCAAATCGCACTATGCTCTAATTAGTCTATTTCAGTCTACACAAGTCCCAATGCATTGATTCCAAAGGCATATGGTAGCTAAGACATTCCTCTATATTTCATCAGAAGACACCAACATCCAAATCCAAAGTAATTCCAGTCAAAATGGCCAATTACAAGTGCAGTTTTCGCATTCTGATCAACCCAGAACAGCAACAGTAAAATCGACATATCTCACTCTACACTAATCCAAATGACCTGAAATTTTGCAGTCACTTCAAACTCATCAATACCTACAACTTTCATGTTTTGAGCAAAGTCCAATTCGGCCTCTAACCCTATGATCCAAAACCGGACAGAATTAGGGGTTTTGAAACCCTAACTTTTCATTGTTCAATCCAAATCCAAAATTGGTTGCAATTATCACTAATTCACACCTACTAGAGTCTTTCCCCCTCATTATCAACCATCATAGATGACCACAACATCACATTCATATTAAACCAGAAAATTCCTCAAAAATATAAAAACTTCACCAAATCACTTCAAATCAAGAAATAAATCACAAATATCATCACTTTAGCCACTACTAAGCATAACTTAAGCATCATTAGGTGTAGGAGTATGTTCAATCATCACTGACCTAGTATACAAGAGAAGAGGAGTTGTAGACCACCTTAGCTCTTCCAAAAACTTCACCACACCACTCACTACCACTCACTTAAGGGATTTTATGGAGAGGTTTCAAGTTTAATCGGTTAGTTTGTTGATTTGTGCAAGATTGGAGCATGAAATTTGGAGAGCTTTTCCTTTCCTTTTGCTTGATGTTGGTCGGCCACAAGAAGGAGAAGAAATGGTGAATTTTGGTCAATTTTTGAGATATTTATTTCATGGGTAAGAAAAGTCAAAAAGGTGAATATTTGTCTTAGGTTCCAACCAATGGAAATGTGACACTTGTCACTCCATTAAATGCATTTCTATCCTTTCTTTTCCTCTCACATCAACCACTTCACATCCTCTACTTATCTCTTAACACCCGATAAATTTCACACAGTATCCGGAATTTAACCTATTTGGCCGAATTTTTCCGAACTTATCGCACTAGTGGGTCCCACGTCCGATATACGTTCTTAATTTCTCAAAAACTAACCGATACTAGAAAAATCATCTAAAAACTATATTTACTCATAAAAATTATCTGGGGAACTTTTCTAATAAAGAAAATGTGGAAAAAGGCGGGCGAAAAATAAAACTCCACTTAAGCTTTCTAATATAGTAACACTAGAGGTTTGCTAATCATTCAAACTTACTAAACCTTTGTAATTAAAACAAATCCTATATTTACCTATGTCAAGGCACACACTGGAATAACGAATATAAATTATAGCTTGAACCTTATAATCATAATACGTAAACTAGGATTTTCAAGCTCAACCGAATTAGGGTTTCCTTCCTAGACATAAAACCCTGATTTTTTCTATACCGAATATCAAATAACCCTAATATCGACTTGCGAACGGACTGGGGCCTCACAAAGAAAGCTAGGAAGAAAAAGGGAAAACGCACGGAAAAGAAAAGGCTACAGTTTCTGAGGAGACCAGAGAGAAAGAGAAGCAGCTGCGGGAGAGACGGAGAACAAAGGCTTCATCTTTGGATTACATCAAGCTTTGATCAGAAGCTAAAGGTAACATTTTTTACTCTGGAATTTGTTCATAAGCTGCTGGGTTATGATAGATTGCTGAAAGTTTGGCCTTTACACCTGTTTTTGTCCTCCATGCGAGTCGTATTTACGAATCTGGTTGGGTTTGAGGGAAAGAAGAAGGGTTGTAATCCATGTGTGCGTGCTAAGCAAGGCTCCTCTTTGTTTGTTTCCCTGATTAACTTTCGCTGATTCTTGTTGAAGTTCCATTAGGTTTTCTGTTGTTTGCTGCTCTTTCGCTTGACAGTCAACGTGTGGGTTTGGCCTGGATTTGGAGGGATAGAGATTTATGTTTTTCTACGGGGTATATGATGAATCCATGGAGTTTTCGCTGGTCTTTTAATGCTCTGGAAATTATTTTCGATTGGTTTAAGCTCATCCACAAGTGCGTTCTTTTTCCTGGTGTTTTCCGCATGTATTTTAATGGCTATGGTGTTCATCAAAGTATGTTAAAAGTGTCTAATGAATCTTGGCCAAACATTGTCCGAATCTAGCCTGTGTTTCTTTTCTTTTGCTGCATTTTTCCCGCTCATCTTATGCGATAATAGCTCAGGTTTTATGGCACAAATTTGATGTCAAATGTACCAAGATTGAATCTTGATGCTTGGGGCCCCATAATCTTCATGTTTCGGTCTAAAACTTGATGTTTTGCTTGGATTTTTGTTACCTGGGTTGGGTATGAATTCCATAGCAGCGAAATTGCAAAAATTTTGTTTCTAGTTTGGCACGCTCTTTCTTTCTGAATTTTGTGTTTCAGTTTTAAGAATTTCATGTTGAAAACTAGGAAGAATGTTTGATGAGCCTTTTCACCTGTTTTTAGAATGCTTTTGGGTTTAAGAGTTGTGCCTAAAAATCTGCTGCAACAAGCTGAGGTCTCTTGGCATGTTGCAGCAGCTTGGAAGGGTCCTTTTCTTTTCTGTTGGGTCGTTGAAGTGGTAGTTGGTTAGACTTTCTTGCTGTTGTTTATTGCTTATTTGAGATAACATGAACAATATGCTATGAAGGCTGTATTTAGGGAAAACATAGTTTTGAAGATCAGGATAAGTAAGCACCATGCGCTATTTGTTCAGTTTTTCTTGTTTGGGTTTTGATGCATGGAGGAATTAAAGTGTCTTGTTCATAAGCATAGCTTGTCTAACTCCTTGGTGATGATCTCAGTGTTTGGTTAAAGAAGTGGAATGTTCTTGGTTGAATGTTTAATGTGCCGTTGCTACATCTTTGTTTTTTCTTTTTGTTTTTGTCTTTTTGGCCTGAATCTCTTCCGTGGGAATTGTACAAATCATGTTTGGGTCTAGGACTTGAAGTTTATGTGAGGTTTGGCTGAAGAGGTCTCGAACAAACTTTGTCTATCTGAATCTAAAATTCGAATTTGGAAGCCAAATGTAGCAGACTTGCACTTTAGGTTGCGGAACTTGCTGTTCTGAAGAAGGCAGCAGGTTTCATTTTTAGTTAGTTGCAGAAATTTCAGCCTTCTACGTATGCATGCATGAAAACCAAAAGAAGAATTTACACTTTAACCTCTCAAGTCTCCCATAATGCTAATTTGGCCCGAGTAATTGAAAAAGCCAATCAAATTGATCCCTCAAACTTCCTTTTTCCTTTCAATTAGACCCTAATTTTTTGAATCATGGCCTGTTTAGTTGTTTAAATGCTTTCAACGGTTCAATTTCATGCTTATCCGGCTATTTGAGGTGCCTTGACCCTTTTTATTGTTTTGAAGCTAACATTCCCTTCATTTCATTACCATTGCAAGGGAGGTAACCTCTATTTTTCTTGATTTTATTTCTCCTACGTGCTCCTAAGTGTTATGTGTGAATATGCATGCTTTAATTCGCTTTTCATTTTATGTCTAATTGCCTATTTCGTTTTCTTTTTATTTCGTCTTTTTAATTAGCAAGTCATTCGAAGGCACTTGAATGCCAAATTTGTAATAGCTAGGTATTTATTTTATTTATTTTATTCCGTTTCCCCTTTAGATTGTAGTAGGCATCCCCCTTTGTAATAGATAGGGCTTCCTTTGCTTTATTTGCCCTATGTGATTTGCATGCTTACGTGCTACGTGTTACTTGCTGTCGCGCCCCGTTTTTTGATAAATAAATAAAATGGTTTAAAAATGTATTTTTAGATTCAATTTGTGATTGGAAAATGAATTGTGATTTAAAAGAAAAGTGGGTCTAAATGGGGATTTGAGAATGCGACGATTTGACCCAAAATTATAGTTTAAAAAGGGTTTTTTGAAATAAAAAATTGGAGTCGCCACTTGGTAATGAGTTAAGGTGTACCAAGTCACCTAAAAATGAATTTTTAAAGAAAAAATTGGAAAAAGTAGTAAGAAACCCCTTTTAAACGACTCCTAGTCCACGTAAACCAGCGAAAAAGGTTCGGGAGTCACATTTGACGAAGGGGAACGCAAGGATACAAATCCAAGGAACCCCTTCGACCTAGCCAAGGCTAGTTGCGTGATTTAATCAAAGATTTTCTTGTTTTAACCAAAGAATTTATTACATTTGGATGTGCTACATGAATGCAAACCCTAGACCTAGGGGGAGATGGGGGAAATTTCTCTTCAAAGGTTGAGTGGTGCCAATCACATTAATTGTGAAGCCCAATAATGATCCTTTGGAGAGGTCACATATAATCCTAAATGACATAAAAATGAGTGAAATGAATGTATGCCATGTGAAAAAGTGAGTTTCTGTGAAGTGAAAAAGTGATAAAAACAATAGTGTGTAAGTGAAAGTCTGCAAATGGATGTACAAGATAAGGTGAGTAAAGTAATAATGTGAAAATGTATGTGTGATAACATAAAGTGCATGTGTGCGAGTGATATTATAAAGTGTAAGTAGTTGAGTGAAAACGTGCAAAATTAAAGTAGTGTGAAGTGAGAATGTGGAAAAAGGGTTGGAATATAAAGTAGAAGTGTATGTGATAGTGAATGAGTAAAATGCATGAATCCTATGGGAATGCATCAAGACGGGAACGGGAGTCCTAACTTTGTGACTTCAATTTTCCCTTTGATTAGAAAGGAGAACTAGCGTGCTAAGGCTATTTTGGAGCCACACTCACTCGTTTCCCTTATCGAAAGGGGACTCTCAAGCAAATGGACCCTATAACTAGCATGAATATGCAAAACCTAAAGTGAGAGGGAAGGGATTAGAGGGGCATGCCAAATGATAGAGAAACTAGGAAAAATGCGTGAAATGAAGTGAAACACGCAAATATGCACCTACGAAAAGGGAAATGGCCTATTGGGTCTAGCATTGGACTAGCCCTTTCTATAAATGAGCCACAACTAGCGTTGGACTAGTATGGTGACGTACATTCATCCATCATATGCATCCATGGCTATGGAAAGCAAGTAGACATGCCATACACTCATAAACACGTAGCACGTAACACTTAGCATGCTCGACTAGATGCAAGAGCCTAATAAAGCAAATTAACACATAGCAACAAAGGTAAGCAACCAAACTAATAAATCTATTACATTTGCTAGCTAGGCACACGTCTTCAATAGGTCTTCATCAAATGCTCCTCCAAGCCCTATCTATTACAAGCCAAGAGGTGTACACATACCCCATAAAAGAATAACTTAACAAAAAACAAGAGTAAATGAAATAAAGGAACTAAAAAAAAGCAAGGAAAGCAATTTAGACATGCAATTCTCACTTAGCACGTTGGATCACATAGGAGAGACAAAAAAGATAAAAGAAGTTATACCTCCCTCGCGATGGTAATCAAATGAAGTAAAAATGGCTTCAAAACAATAAAAAGGTCAAGGTACCACTTTATTTAAGAAAATTAAAAGAAATGTGCAAAACAAAGCTCACTTGATCATAAAGTCCCTAAAGTCATGTCTTAAGCGCAATTGAAGCAAAGCATGGTAGTTAATTGAAGCAAACAAGCAATGAATTTGCACAAATTAAAATTACCAAGGACCAAATTGAAGAAATTATTTAATTGATTGGGTCTTAGTGGAACAAGGAGAGACTTGGGGGGCCAAAGTGCAATTTTCAGAGAATTATTTCAAGCAAATTCATGCAACCCACGTAGCTTATGCTTCTGCAAAGTTTTAGCTAACATCTTTGCTGCAACCTATTGTATTTCAACGCCAACCTTAACATTACCAATGAACATCAATCACAAGACACAAACTCTCCAATTATCAATCAACCCAACCATTCCACCTCTCTTGCAAAAATCAAAACAGAAAGTCTGGAATGACAGCTGCCAGAGGTAAAAAAAAGAATGTAGCAATGGAATGCAGCCGAAACAGAATGCAGCAAGAATTCTTAGTGTTCGAACATGATCCAAACATTTCAACATGCAAACTCAACACCCAACCTTCCCTTGCTTCCCTCAACACAAGATCAAACATGAAACTGAAGTGCAAAACCCAACTAGTGACTAAGGGAAAGGAAACGCGGTAGAGAAAAGAAAGAAAAAATGCAGCAGCTTTCCCTTGCTGCGTTTTTTCTTTGAAGTACACGACTCCTAGATATTTGGCAATTTCAGCAATATCATACCAAGAGTTTTCGGACTCAAAAGTACATCAAAAATGATCTGCATTCATGCTAATTTCTGACCCAAACAAACCAGAAACAAGTTGCCAATATCAAAAACATTTCTGCATTTTCTAATTGCAACATTGCCGAGACTTCAAGAAACTTTCGGCCAACCAGATTCACCCATTTTTTAGCAAAGTGTTTGATCAATAGTTCAAGTATTGTGAACCCCAAACGTGCAAATTAGCATGCCACTCAAGTGTAAGGATCGATAAACAGCCACGGCAAAGGGAAGAAAACAGCACAGAAAACACGACAGCTTTTTGTCTTGCTGCTAATTTTGCAGATTCCAGCTTGTGCATATTAAAATGCCGAAAGATTGTATTAATCATTTACCCATCCCATTAAACTTCAAAACACTTGATTAATACAACACCAAAGGTAGGAAATAGAATCATTGCATATCAAACGGACAACATGGAACAACAGAGAGATGAAAACAATTTCGAATGAGTTCTAGGTTGTGAATGCAACCATTTCCATCTAGGTGTAACTAGTGGCTTCAAACAACCCAACCGTGGATCAAAGTGGCAATGTGACCACTCATCCTCTCCAGCTCTTAGCTACCCAACCCTTGTGCTTCAATGTGACAATAGAGGTACGGGACATGCAAAAATCTGGAAAAATGTTCCGCAGCCTTCATGCTTTGGGCTTCAGCAATAATGCAAGGCAGTATAAACATCATCTAACCCCTACTCTGAACATTCTAAGGCTCCAACAAAACAATGGACAAGGTACAAAAATAGCAGGGAAAGATAAACAGCAAGAAACATTCCCACGCATAAACAACCAAAAATCGAACAAAGCTGTCCAAAAAGCTGTCGTTTTTCAGGATTGGTTCATTCAAACTCAACAGAATCGGCCATGGACATTAAACAAAAGCTTCATGGATTCATCACACATCCCCACAGCTAAACACAAATCCTATCCCAATCAGATTCACAAACGGGACTCACATGGGGACGAAAGCAAGTGTAAAAACCGAGACTTTCTGCATTCTAGTATAGTTCAACAACTCATAAACACACTCCAAAGTGGAAAGCTGTTACCTTTGGGTTTCTTTTTGTCGGCTGAGGTTTGATGCGATCAAAAGAGGAGGTCTTGGTTCTCCTCCTTTCCCGGCAACCAGCTTTTCTGGCTTTCCTCCGCCGTCGCCTCTTGGTTCTCTGCTTTTCCTTTGCCGAAGTCCTCCTCTCAGTCGTCCTTTTCCTTTTCCCTCTGCTCTATTATTTCTTACTCTCTGCCGTTATCCCCTTTAGCTCTCCTTCAAACTCTCTGTAGCTTTTTCTGGTTTTCTACTGCCGCCTCCTCAAAACCTCCGTAACCTTTTTCTTTCTACAGGCGTCCAACTCCCTCCCTTAGCTCTCTCTCTGTTTCATTTTGCCCTGAAACCCCCTTCCAAAAAACTCTTTCCTGCGGCCGTGGTTTTTTCTTTTTATATGGAGCCCAAAGGTTCCTAAACCCTCACCCCAATGGTGAGGATGAAAGGCCTGCCCTTCCTTCACATCCAGCCCTCCAATGGGCATCTGTGGTCGTCCTTTGCAAGCTGCAAAAATATGCAGCTTGCATGCCGCGGCCATCTTTTTTTTTTTCTTTTTTTTTTAATAATAACTAATTAATATAGATAACTAATTAATAAAAAAAATAACTAATGAAGAAATGCTAATTAAGATAAAAATGAAATGCTAATTTTCCTTTTTTCTCTTTTTTTTTTGAAGTAATTTAACAAAATGGTAATAAAATTAAATGAAAACCAACAATTTAATTAACATCGGATAAAAATGAATAAACTAGAAATAATAAACAGCAAAATTGCAATTTTCCATTTTTCTTTTCATTTTTCATCATTTTTCTCTTGTTCTCTCTTTTTTCAAAAAAAGCGTTGAATTTGAATAAAAATCAACTAAAGCATACTTTTGAATGTATATTTTTTCTTTTTTCTTCTTCTTCTTTTTTTTTCTTTCTTTTCCTAGAAACTCTACGCTAAAACTCCAAAGATAACAATAACAATAATAACTAAAAAAAACTAAAGATTAAAAAGCGAATAAAACTGACACGACAAAATGAAAAGCAAAAAATAAATAGTAAAGGAAATTACAATGAAATTTTGGTGTCTACAGTTTGCCCCTCTTTGTCTGAGTTTTGAAAAAACTTGAGACAAAGAAATAGACACCAAAATACTTACCTGTGTTACTTGGCGGCAAAATGATCTCAACGAACTGGAATTCTAAAATGGGACTGACCCTAACATGAAATTAACACGGGACTGACCCGAACAGAAAATTTAAAACGGGACTGACCCGAAATTTAAAACGGGACGGACCCGAACAGGAATTTAAAACGGGACTGACCCGAACAGAAATTTAAAACGGGACTGGCCCGAACAAGAATTTAAAACGGGACTGACCCGAACAGAAATTTAAAACGGGACTGGCCCGAACAAAAATTTAAAACGGGACTGACCCGAACAGGAATTTAAAACGGGATTGACCCGAACAGAAATTTAAAAACGGGACTAACCCTAACAGAAATTTAAAACGGGACTGGCCCGAACAGGAATTTAAAACGGGATTGGCCCGAACAAGAATTTAAAACGGGACTGACCCGAACAGAAATTTTTAAAAAAAAACGGGACTTCACTGGGGAAGTTTAAACCATGAATTGAGTTTTTTACCTGAGAGTACTTCAACTTTTGTACCAAGAGGGAAATTTGGATCTCTGTGACTGAAGCGATGGCTGATGTTGTTTCTTATAGTCAAACTTTGCCAATGACATTATCCTTGCTTACTGGGAAGCTTTGTCTGACATCGGTTTAGGTGCCAAAAGGAGAGTGGCTTCTTTTGTTTGCAATGTTCCTACAAGAAAGGAAGAAATAATGGACTTGCCACCATCATTTGATCTGGTTTGCCTTGGGAATCGTGTAAACATGAGTCTTGTGATGCTTCTTGCTTCTGCTCTGCGGCGTCTGTCTTAGTCGAACTTCTAATTTTGACACCCTTTCAATTTCTGAGGCTGATAAAATACGCATTTACCACGTCACCAGATATATGTAGCAGCTTTGTTGCGTTTTACTCAACGTAATAGATGATTGAATCCCCTATCTTTGCGCAAACCCTAGGGTTTATATCCATTCGAATCCAATAATGAAAGAATGATGCATGAAAATTTGTCATATAAAAATCAATGTATATGCAAGATGATTTTCTATGTCAGGCAAAGATGAGCATGCAAAAGAATGTAGACAAACCAATAGCAGTTGAACGCAAATAGTTGAGAGAAACCAAGAGGTTTATAAAGATACATTTTGCAAAAGAATATTTGTAAAGAAAAATACAAATTTGGCCAACGAATATCATATTCAAGGCTTTGGATATATTTGCTTCGGAATTCGATACCGGCAGAAGTATCACAGTCATGAGGGAAAACCTAAATGAACCAGGTCACCAGTTGTTCCTTCTCGAGCTCGTCTTGTTGAGAAAATCTGCCTTGGCGCCCTTTCGGGTTTTCACCAAGGTTGCCCCCACCCTTTTTATTTTTGTCTTTTCTTTTTTTCTTTCTCTTTTTTTTTCTTTCTTTTCTTTTCATTTTTCATTTCATTTTTTTTGAGGCGCCCTTTTGGGTTTTCACCTAAAGAACAATGAAATATCTCGACCATGATCGACTCAGAAATATGAGTTAAAGATTTCTGGCATCAGTAAAATGCACTTCCCTTATGAGATTAGGCGAAGACATTATGGACATCACCTGCCAGTTGATTAACAAATTTTCTAGTAGAAATGCAGCAAATGACGAAAGCCAGGGCTTTTGGGCTTTGCAATGAGGTCAGGTGGGGTGTTTTTCAAGAAAGGTTGAGGCTTGAAAGCAGATTTGATACGAGGGGTGAAATAACTTGATATTGCACTCTTTTGAAAATAACTCCGATTTTGAACGAAACCTGAGGAAAATTTGCCCCAGTTTGATCGGATTTTCTCTCTTTGCATTTTTTTTATTGCATTTCCCTCACTTTTGCATTTTTTTAAACTAAATTTGCCCCAGTGTGGGGTTCTTTTCTTTTGATCATCTCTCTTTCAAAAATAGATTTGCCCCAGTGTGAGGTTTGCAATTCTCAAGGGTTATCAAACGAAATTTGTCAATTCTGATGGCTCAAAGGGGACAAGTAGAGATAAAATGTTTTTAATGTAAAAGAAGATGGCCTGACTTGCATTTCGCCATTTGCAGGAATTTCTAAAGAAAATTTGCATGATCAAATGAAAATTTTTTTGCACATATCTGAGTTGATGGGTTGAGGGAAAGTCTGTCCATCCATTTCGGCCAAAATAAGTGCTCTGCCAGGTAATACCTTTTGGACGATGAACGGCCCTTGCCAATTTGGAGCAAATTTGCCTTTAGCTTCATCTTGCATTGGCAAAATCCGCTTCAGTACCTTATCCCCTTCTTCAAATGCCCGCCGATGGACTTTTTTGTTGTAAGCCCGGGCCACACGTTTCTGATAGCACTGACCATGACAGATAGCATTGAATCGCTTTTCATCGATCAAAGTCAATTGCTCATGGCGCTGCTTCATCCAATTAGCCTCCCCCAATTTAGCTTCCCTAAGAATTCGTAGCGAAAGAATTTCAACTTCAGCTGGTAATACAGCTTCCATTCCATACATAAGTGAATATGGCGTTGCCCCAGTCGATGTCCGAATAGAAGTCCGGTACGCCATTAATGCATAAGGCAACTTTTCATGCCACTCGCGATGCCTTTCTATCATTTTACGGATAAACTTCTTCAAATTCTTGTTTGCGGCTTCTACAGCTCCATTCATCTGAGGCCTATAAATGGCAGAGTTGCGATGTCTGATCTTGAACTGCTCGCATAATCCATCTACCATGTCGTTGTTCAGATTCTTGGCATTGTCTGTGATAAGAGTTTCGGGTACTCCAAAGCGAAAGATGATGTGATCTCTCAAGAAATTGGCCACTACCTTCTTCGTGACATGTTTGAATGACTCCGCTTCAACCCATTTAGTAAAGTACTCAATCGCCACCAATATAAATCGGTGTCCATTTGAAGCAGGAGGATCGATTGTACCAATCACGTCCATACCCCACATTGAACAGGGCCATGGGGCGATCATACTATGCAGCTCAGTGGGTGGAGCGCGTATAATGTCACCGTGCATTTGACATTTTATACACCTCCGAACAAAATCTATACAATCATGCTCCATAGTAAGCCAGAAGTATCCGGTTCTCATGATTTTCTTCGCTAGCAAATGGCCATTCATGTGAGGTCCACAAATGCCACTATGCACTTCTTTCATCATATATTGAGCTTCATCTTCATCGACGCACCTTAAAAGGTTCAAATCCGAGGTTCTTTTGTACAAAACTTCTCCACTTAAGAAAAATTTTGAAGCCATTCTACGCAGAAAACTCTTGTCCTTTGTACTAGCATGCGGAGGGTAAGACTCGGTTTTGAGAAGATCTTTAATGTCATTATACCAAGGAATATCGTCAGCGGATTTGTCCACAACCCAACAGTGGGCAGGTTTGTCTTGAAGTTGAATTTGGATTGGTTCGATCTTCAATTCATCGGGATATTGGATCATGGAAGCTAAGGTAGCCAAAGCATCGGCAAATGCGTTTCGGGCTCGCGGGAGATGTCTGAACTCCAAATTTTGAAATTGCTTGGCCAGAGTGAGCAGACTACAATGGTAAGGCAGAATTTTTGAATCTTTGGTTATCCACTGCTTCAAGGTTTGGTGCACGAGCAAATCTGAATCACTGAAAGCTATCAACTCTTTGATTTCCATTTCTAAAGCCATTTTGAGACCAAAAAATGCAGGCTTCATATTCATCCATGTTGTTTGTGCAAGCAAATTGCAATTTGGCAGCGGCAGGGTAGTGCTTTCCTTCGGGTGAAACCAAAACAGCTCCAATTCCAGCTCCAAGAGAATTCGAAGCTCCATCGAAGAAAAGCCTCCATTCAGGGTTTTGCTCACTTATATCGTCTGTGGCGCCCACAAATAAGGCTCTCTCATCAGGGAAATAAGTATGAAGTGGTTGGTAATCATCATCCTTTGGGTTCTCTGCCAAATGATCAGCTATAGCTTGCCCCTTGACCGCCTTTTGTGAAGTGAAAACAATATCGAACTCTGAGATAATTATCTGTCATTTTGCCAGACGTCCAGTTAACATCGGCTTCTCCAAAAGATACTTCAAAGGATCAGATCGGGAAATAAGATAAGTGGTATGGCTCAATAGGTAGTGTCTTAACTTTTGAGCGGCCCAGGCTAATGCACAGCAGCTTTTCTCAATGAATGAATAATTAGCTTCATACTGCGTGAACTTTTTGCTTAGATAGTAGATGGCTTGCTCCTTTCTTCCAGAGTCATCGTGCTGCCCGAGGACACAACCAACTTCTCCTTCAAGCACCGATAAGTACATGATTAATGGTCGACCCGGCTTTGGTGGCACTAAGACTAGTGGATGCAACAAATAATCTTTAATCTTGTCGAAAACCTGTTGACACTCCTCATTCCAATACAACGGTACATTCTTCCTCAATAATTTGAACAACGGCTCGCATGTGGCAGTTAATTGGGCAATGAACCTCCTAATAAAATTGATCTTTCCTAAGAAACTTTTCACGTCCTTCTGAGTTTTCGGCACTGGCATATCTCGAATTGCCTTGATCTTTGCTGGATCTATCTCTATGCCCCTTTTACTAACAATGAACCCCAACAGCTTACCCGCGGGTGCTCCAAAGGCGCATTTCACAGGATTTAGCTTTAAATTGCACTTCCGCAACCTTTCAAACAACTTCTTCAAATCAACCAAATGGTCCTCTGCCCTCTTAGACTTGATTATGATGTCATCCACGTAGACCTCCATCTCCCGGTGGATCATATCATGAAATAGGGTGGTCATGGTCCTCTGATAGGTAGCCCCGGCATTCTTTAAACCGAAAGGCATGACTCGGTAGCAAAAGGTGCCCCAAGGAGTAATAAAAGCAGTCTTCTCCCTATCCTCTTCTGCCATCAAAATCAAGTGATATCCGGCGAAGCAATCACAAAAAGATTCAATCTCATGCCCGGCGGTATTGTCCAGGAGAATGTGAATATTTGGTAGAGGAAAATCATCTTTAGGACTGGCTTTATTGAGGTCTCTATAATCAACACAAACTCGCACCTCTCCACTCTTTTTTGGAACAGGGACTGGATTCGAAAGCCAAATGGGGTAATGGGAAACAATGATAATGTTGGTTTTGAGCTGTTTTTCAATTTGCTCTTTTATTTTGAGGCTCATATCTGGTTTGAATTTTCGGGATTTTTGTTTTACGGGTGGAAAAGAAGGGTCTGTGGGTAACCTATGCACTACCACATCAGTTGAAACACCAGTCATATCATCATAGGACCATGCAAATACATCCTGGAACGTAGTCAAGAATTCAAGCATCTCCTTTTTCTGCCTCTCATTCAAATGAATACTAATTTGCACCTCCTTAACTTCATCCTTAGTCCCAATGTTAACCTTTTCTGTTTCTTCCAGGTTCGGTTTTGGTTTCTCCTCATATTGTTCAAGGTCCTTTGCAAAAGAATCGAATACCTCCTCATTATCACTCTCGCTTTGGAGCTCGGCTTCACAGACCTCCAAGTCGTGAGTGATATAGAGATTGCCATTATCGAATTCCAGAATTGTGATATCCAAAGGGTCAAATAATTTTATTTTTGGCCATCTGAAAGAATTAACGGATGTGGGATAATAATCAATCAAACATATAACAAACAAATGAACAAGCAATATGAATATAAATAAGCGAATAAACAAAACAATATGACAAGAACAACTTGTGCCTTTTCATAAAACCTTTGATTGAAAGCAAATACTAAAGAAAGCAAGCAGAAACAATATTTACATGTGCAAATTTTAGTCAAAGGCAAAGATGCTTTCATTAGCTGTTTACAGATGCAAAAATGTTTTCATGAATTCGCATGAATGACAAACCCTTTTAGGTTTACCGAAACTCCTTTCGAATGGGCAGAAACTCGGCTGTCCAATTAGAAATTGATCCTTCAGGAATGTCGGGAAACTCGGCCTCATTTGGGAAACTGTCTTCAAATGTTGCCCTAACGAACAATTGGGCCAAACTGGCTTCGATTTCGTCGACCGGGTTAAGCTCTGACATGATTACCTCGGTTGGTCGTGGAAAAGTATAATGCAGGGGTGGAATGTCAAGGGCCCTTTGCCTTCCTTCTTTCTCCGCTCTCTTTCGTTCCTTCATCTCTCTGATGTCCTTAGCAGTCGGTTGGAAACCCAAACCAAATGAATCCTTTTTCTCCACAATCTCCACTAGCTTCAGAATTCCTTGCAGGTCTTGTCCCAGCCCTTTGTCAAATTCATATCCTCCACGGATCATTTCTTTAGCCATCATGACACTGGCCTTTGATAGAGCTCGCTCCTCCTTTGTTATCCAACTGACGGAGACAATATCAGCCATGCTATGAGGGGACACGGTGGCATTTCGGCTACTCTCCTCTTTGGACTCAGAATCGGTAATTACAAGGCAATCCTCCTCAGCAAAGATAGTTATCAGCTTGTCATTCACTACGAATTTCAGCAATTGATGTAATGAAGAAGGCACAGCCCCAGATTTATGAATCAACGGCCTTCCAAGCAGAACATTGTAAACACTAGGAAAGTGCATGACTTGGCAGGTTATTTGAAACTGGGCGGGCCCCATCTCGACGACTAAATCCACTTCTCCTATTGGCTCTCTTTGCGCTCCATCAAACCCTCGAACTATGGTCCCTGAAGGCCTCAGCTTTATGTCTTGCAACCCTAGCTTTTCCAAGGTACTCCAAGGACAGATATTAAGCGCAGATCCATTGTCAATCAACACCTTCGGCAGCATTTTCCCATTGCACCTCACAACTATGTATAGGGCCTTGTTATGTCCAATGCCTTCCACCGGCAATTCATCGTCAGAAAAAGTAATTTGTTTGGTAAATAACACACTTCCAACCACGTGTGAGAAATTATCAACTGTAATATCCTTAGGGATTTGAGCTTTAGTCAATACTTCGATCAGCGCGTCCCTATGCATATCTGATGAAAAGAGCAGGTCCAACATGGATATCTGAGCAGGTGACTTGCTTAGCTTCTCGACTACATTGTATTCACTTCTCTGGAGCCTCTTAAGAAAATCCAAGGCTTCTTTCTCGGTGATTGTTGGTTTAGCAGGCGGCTCGGAGTTATTTGCTTGAATCAGAATGGTAGTTTCAAATGGACTTGCAATCTTCCCTGATCTGGTGACCACTGACACTTCTTTCTTCGCAATTAACTTTTCCCCAATCTGTATGACAGGTTCATCGTAGTTCCATGGCACTTGTTGCAGACTTAAAATAGGCTCTTGCTTCGGGAATTCGATTACTACTGGCTCCAAAGCCTCACTCTCAGCTGGCGTGAGATCCAAGATAAAAGACTTTTTATCCTCTTCGCATGGCAACTCTATGACAAATGGTTGGTCTGTGACCCCAAACACTTCGGCTTCCCTTTCCAATTTTTTGACTTGTTCCACGTACTCCGCGTCGTCCAGAATGACCCCAATGGTATTAGCGTGTTCCGGCAAGGGGTTCCTATTTACATTCTGCCCTTGTGCTTCCCTCTTTCTGATTACAATTTCTCCAGATTCAATCATATCTTGAATTCTATGCTTGAGAGCCTTGCAATCAATGGTTGCATGTCCGGGGGGCCCTGAATGATAAGCACAGACGGCTTGTGGGTTATACCCAGCAAATATGCCATATGGGTAGGTTGGAGGGGGTACCGTACCAATTTTTTCGGCAGCCTTTAATTGTTCATACAACTGATCCAGAGGCCTACCTAAGTTAGTGAAAGTTCGGCTACGGGCTTGGTTGTAAGATTCAGGAGGTTGAGGATGGTTGAAAACAGGTCTATTTGGGGGAGGAAATCTTGGATTATATGGAGGGCGAGGTCGCTTTTGGGGTGGATTTGATTGAGAAATTTGAAAAGGAGCTACAGGTGGGTTAGGATAGCTTGGGCGAGGTCGAGGATGGTGAATGTTGGTAGTATATACATGGTGCGGATTTGAATAGTAAGGGTAATGTGGTTGGTAGGTTGGATTGTGTTGGTATCGGGGTCGGGGTGAAGGGTTTTGGTTCCAAATAAAGGTTGCATCCCCCTCTTTCTTTTTGAACGGCGGCTTCTTCCCACTACTTCCTTGCCATTGCAAAGCTTCCAATTGCAATTTCAGGGCAGATACGTTGACAATTTTCCCGACTCTCACAAAGTCATCAAACTCCTCGAGTTTATTTACAATTGCAGCAAACGAACACCCGGTCATACGAAAAATTTCTTCGAAGTCTGGAGGATCATGCGCCTTTATGAATATGCGAATAATTTCATCCTCAGTCATCGGTGGCTCCATTTTCGCAGCTATCTTTCTCCATCTTTTGGCATATGTCTTTTGATCTTCAGATGGTCGCCTCTTCGTTCCTTCCAAAGTAGCCCGGGTCGGTGCCAGCTCGCAATTATACTCGTATTGTCTGATGAAAGCGTTGGACAGATCGAGCCAGGTCTTCACATCTTCTGGCTTTAGGTTTGAGTACCAATCGAGAGCATCCCCTTCTAGACTTTCCGGAAATAACCTCAGTGGCAAGTTCTCATCATCCACCGGTTTGCCCAACTTGTTGGCAAACAAACGCAGGTGTGTTTTAGGGTTGCCTGTTCCATCATATTTGTTGAACTTAGGGGTCTTGAACCCCATCGGCAGTTGTACGTTTGGAAACAGGCACAGATCATCGTAATCTAACACTCCTTGTTTGCTTAAACCTTGGCTTTTCCGGGTGAATTCATTGAAACGATCCAAGCGCTTAAGTAACTTCATATCAACCTGGGCAGACGACTCTCCCATTTCTGGCTTGTTTTGAAAAGTGTGCTCCGGCACAACAGACTCTGCGGTAGTCTGATAAAAAGTTTGCGGATTCGGATGCATGTTTGGGTCAATTTGAGGCTGAAATCCTTGCCCATAAGGGGGATAGAACGGAGGATTTTGAGTATAAGCATATTGCGGGTTGACAGTTCCCTCAAACGTGGTTTGAATTGAAGGAATAACAAATGGTAACGTGGTTTGAAAGGGAGGAATAACGAATGGTTCGGATTGTGGTTGTGTGGCGGGCATAGGTTCAGGTTGTACTCCGCTACTAATGAGCTCATCGATTAACTTCTTTTGAGCGGCCATTTCGGATGCCATTTCCCCAAACTTGGTGAGTAATTCAGTCAACTGAACCCCAGGACTTGCGGCTTCCGGCTGGGTAGTTGCAACGGCCTTATCGGACGATTCTGGCTGAGTACTCATGTCTACACGATTCCTTTGGGCCTTACTTCGGGATCGCGTAATAATGGGGTTTTTCCGAAAAGCTATTTTGAAATTTTACCTGAGAATGCGAAAGACTTCTTTAGATAAACCAATCGTTATTAGATTTCTGCAATTTATTCAAAAAGGGAAAAAGAAAAAGGCATGAGTTAGTAATTATTCGAAAAATTCGGATGCATGTCCTATGGGGGGACCCTTTTTGTGCCAAGGGTAGGCCTAGCATGATGCGAACCTTCGGGGTAAAATCTCATTTTCAAACCTGTAAGTGAATTTAGAACTTTGAAATGGAAAGCGTCTCATAAATTGTGGAAAAGTTCAACCTTTCTTTACAACCTCGTCAATGGTCTTAGTAACCATGTTTACAAAATCCCTATGTCTCGAGAGACTTGTACTTTGTGATTCTCTAGAGCTCCCTAAACTGATCTTACGAGCTCCTTCCCTAATCCTATCAAAGGCGTCTATGGCTTCCTCTAGCTTCTCATTCTTCTTCTTCTCCCTCCTCAGCTGCACTTGGGTATCTTCTAGAACTCTGTTGGCCATTATAAGCTGGGCTTGAGATTCCTCTAATTCTTTCCTTAGCCTCTCCATCCGTTCTTCGGGACTGGCTGATGCTGATTGTTGCCTTGCCCTATCATGTTCCACCCTTTGCTTGATCCACTCGTTGTACCCAGGCATAACCGCAGGTGCCATTTTGTTTACCATTTCCAACTGCAAATTCTCAAGTCCTCGCAAATTTCCCCAAGCCTCTAATATCATACTCCGACTCTCGGTTACCGTACCCAATCTGAGATCTTCAACCCCTTGTACCATAGGAATGCTTTGCGAGTAGCCAAACTGTCTCATAACCCTTTGCGGAATATAGGCTACTAGACCATTGACTCCAGCTAAAGAGATGAAATCATGTTGAGTTGTCCTAAAAGCTGGGTCCCTAACTTTGGTCCAATCTAAAACCCACTGTACCTTTTCTGGTGTCAAATTGTTGAACTCTTCGATAAACGGGCTTGACGACATCACGCGGTAGTAGCGGCCGACTCTCTCTCGATGCGAATCAATCCAATTCTCAACTGGGAGGCAAGAACCCAACGGGTTTAGTAATCTCTTCGCCAAATGTTCCATGATCCACATTTGGAGTATCAGATTCGAAGCATAGAAGAACCCCCCTTTCCTTTGGCAATTGGTAAGAGCTGAGAAAATGTCTGCCATGACAACGGGTATCAAAGTTGGTGTTATCCCACGAATTCCTAGAAAAAGGCTTTGAATCATGTTGATGGTTGCAAATGTCACCTTTCCATGCCTTTGAGGGAATAGCAATAAGTTAATCAAAACCAAACCAAAAGCTTGCATACGTTTCTCTTCCCATTGCCCCCTTGTTATGAAGAAATCAATCTGATGGCGCTCAAAAGACTCTCTTTCCCCAAATCGGTCATATAGAAACCTCAGTGGACAAGATCTAGCATCGGGGTGTTGGTCTAAACTATTGCTCCTTAATCCTAAAAATCGGCAAAACTGTTCTCTGGTTCCTCCGCTCGGGTATACCATAGGACTGCCCTTTCCCGTCATTTGCAATAATCCCTCTAACTCTTCTAGGGTTGGGGTGAGTTCGCACATTCCAAATCGGAAAACCGAGGCATCTGGATCCCAATAATTGATCAGTGCTTGAATAGCGGACACGTTGGGTATTATATCGACCAGGCTGGGTAGATGTCCCACATATTGAAATAGCCCCCCAATTTCATAGGATAGGTTGTTCCTCCACTGATTCAGCTCTCGGGGGACTTGGTTGAGCATTCGATACTGCGTCATCTGAATGGTGAATTCACTTAGATACCGTTACCTTGGGATTTTACCCCTTAGGTTAAATTGCAAAAAGTAAACGTGCAGATCCCAAAAAATAGGGTTAAGTACCCATGGGATTAGGGTTGGCTTCCCTAACATGGAAATTGCCTAATTGGCGTTCCTTATAAGGTTTAATGCATGATGCCATTTATTAAAGCGATGTAAATATGTGACAAATATGGCCTAAAGGACATAAATAATGCATCGAGGGGGAAAAGGTCTAAAATGAAATGTATTTATTAAGTATAATGACTGAAATTTAAACATGTGAGTTATCTAGTGGGTAGGCCACTAAAAGAGTGCCAAAGAGGCCTCTTATTGCTAAGGCACATGAATGCAAACAAAAAACAAGAAATGGTTAGTGCAATTGATAGTACACATAACATATTGGGAGCACATAAGAAAGGGAATACAATAAAAACAAGTAAAAGGGGTGGAACCCCTTCCCTCGTGCCTAATGTGCTTAAAAAAAGGTGAGGCTGACTCTAACCTAGGAAAATGCTAATATGGATGCATGAGGTTGGGGTTCATTAATGCGACTAGACTCGATAAGGCTTAAAAGGTCCCCAAGCCTTCAGACCTAAGGGAATGGGTCATCAATCCCAAGACCCTCGGTCGGTGGCTCGAGCGGTCCCCTAGGTATTGCTATGGGCGCAACGCACACCATCCACATACCTAGAGAAACCATTCCTAGTCCTACAAGGCAGTGTGGGAAAGAGCCCACGAAAATAAAATAAAATGGGATAGCAGTAAGTAAACGTGCACGTATGAAGTGTTCCCCATTTTGAGGGAAAGGGTTGAAAACCAACGCGAGGCTCTAAAGGTGACACACACCCCCCCAAAATGCAATGCAAACGCGAGATAAGCAAGTAAGCATACATCCAATCAACCAAACATACATTCGCGAGCGAGGGAGTAGTTGGATATGCGTGAAATGCAAAATCCTAAAAAAGGAAAAATGTAACCCTAAAACACCCAAATGTGATATATGAAAAGGTTAAAATAAGAAAAAGGTTGATTAAATCAAATTTGCTCGGACTCTCGAATATCCCCAGTGGAGTCGCCAACTGTCGCGCCCCGTTTTTTGATAAATAAATAAAATGGTTTAAAAATGTATTTTTTGATTCAATTTGTGATTGGAAAATGAATTGTGATTTAAAAGAAAAGTGGGTCTAAATGGGGATTTGAGAATGCGACGATTTGACCCAAAATTATAGTTTAAAAAGGGTTTTTTGAAATAAAAAATTGGAGTCGCCACTTGGTAATGAGTTAAGGTGTACCAAGTCACCTAAAAATGAATTTTTAAAGAAAAAATAGGAAAAAGTAGTAAGAAACCCCTTTTAAACGACTCTTAGTCCACGCAAACCAGCGAAAAAGGTTCGGGAGTCACATTTGACGAAGGGGAAGGCAAGGATACAAATCCAAGGCACCCCTTCGACCTAGCCAAGGCTAGTTGCGTGATTTAATCAAAGATTTTCTTGTTTTAACCAAAGAATTTATTACATTTGGATGTGCTACATGAATGCAAACCCTAGACCTAGGGGGAGATGGGGGAAATTTCTCTTCAAAGGTTCAGTGGTGCCAATCACATTAATTGTGAAGCCCAATAATGATCCTTTGGAGAGGTCACATATAATCCTAAATGACGTAAAAATGAGTGAAATGAATGTATGCCATGTGAAAATGTGAGTTTGTGTGAAGTGAAAAAGTGATAAAAACAATAGTGTGTAAGTGAAAGTGTGCAAATAGATGTACAAGATAAGGAGAGTAAAGTAATAATGTGAAAATGTATGTGTGATAACATAAAGTGCATGTGTGCGAGTGATATTATAAAGTGTAAGTAGTTGAGTGAAAACGTGCAAAATTAAAGTTGTGTGAAGTGAGAATGTGGAAAAAGGGTTGGAATATAAAGTAGAAGTGTATGTGATAGTGAATGAGTAAAATGCATGAATTGTATGGGAATGCATCAAGACGAGAACGGGAGTCCTAACTTTGTGACTTCAATTTTCCCTTTGATTAGAAAGGAGAACTAGCGTGCTAAGGCTATTTTGGAGCCACACTCGCTCGTTTCCCTTATCGAAAGGGGACTCTCAAGCAAATGGACCCTATAACTAGCATGAATATGCAAAACCTAAAGTGAGAGGGAAGGGATTAGAGGGGCATGCCAAATGATAGAGAAACTAGGAAAAATGCGTGAAATGAAGTGAAACACGCAAATATGCACCTACGAAAAGGGAAATGGCCTATTGGGTCTAGCATTGGACTAGCCCTTTCTATAAATGAGCCACAACTAGCGTTGGACTAGTGTGGTGACGTACATTCATCCATCATATGCATCCATGGCTATGGAAAGCAAGTAGACATGCCATACACTCATAAACACGTAGCACGTAACACTTAGCATGCTCGACTAGATGCAAGAGCCTAATAAAGCAAATTAACACATAGCAACAAAGGTAAGCAACCAAACTAATAAATCTATTACATTTGCTAGCTAGGCACTGTAACGACCCCACCTCCCCCTAAGGCGTACCATAGGGTTCGGCGGGCCGCCTGCCCAACTCTCGCCGGGACTCAGTCGTTCGCTACAGTCCTCAATTAAAAATTGAAATAAATCACAAGAATAAATAGGGCAACAATCCAAACTTAAAGCGGAACTTATATACATTGCCAACCCAAAAGAGAATATAAACATCAAATATACAAGGGTTCTCAATCCTTCATACGTCCAGCCCGTGCCAAGCACTAGGCGAGAACCACTACAAAAGAAACAAAAGAAACAAAACTAGATTGGCTAGTCTATCTCAAGCTCACGTCCTCGCTCGCCTTCCCCTGTAAGGAAAACAAAACTAAAGGAATGAGCTAAAAGCCCAGTGAGGTTCCAAACAGATAATCAAACAATCAAACAATCAATTCAATACATTAAACATGGAGTATCAATAATTCAAGAAACATTTACAATGGAAAGCAATAGTAACATTCATTAAAAGGATACGGCTCACAAGGAGCAATTCGTTCATTCGTTCATTCGTTCTCCTGACATTTCCCCTTATTCCTCCAATCATTTGAAAATGCATTTTTCGTTTATCAATAAACCCTCGTTCGTTCGTTCATTCATTCATTCACCCCCATCCTGGCCGTTGGCCAGTCTCCACCAACCTACAGGGTAATACTCGAGTATTCCAAACGTTCACCCAAGTCCCTAATCGCCCGACCGAGTCCGCTTCTGGCTCGAGACGACCGGTAACAAGGGGCAATGGCCAGTTCAGCCCAAAAGGCTTACATTCATGCGCAAGTAACATTTCAATCATTAAATCCTTGAAAATTGCACAGTTATTTAGTTCGAGTGCGATAAAGTACACACTCGCCTAGAAAGCTCGTTTTGGAAATCATCAAAAGCAATTAACACATTAGCAAATGATAACAACAAGCCATAAAGTCAAATAAGGAACACTCACCTAGATATGCAAAATAACGTGCAAAATATCCTTCCGGATATTACCCTTAGTCACCAATGAAACCTAAGGTTGAACAAGAGAACATATTACAGTTTATCGAGCAAAACATTTAAGGGAAACAAAGAAACCCGACTAATTAGGAGTAAAACGTGTAAAGATGACTTTCAAGTAAGAAGAGGGTTGTTTGAACCCCAGGATGAAAAATCATGTTTTAAAATGGAAAACCGGTCATGGTATTGGCCAAACAAAAGTATACAAGTTCAAATAGAAACCTAGCCCTCCAGCAAAAATTTGGGCAGCACGCCCTTTGTGTTTACCTAATTTTCCAGCCATTTTGGCTTCATTATTTTTCCTCAACCACAACCCAACATCACACATAAGCAATTCAAGTCAAGAGCCATTCCATAGGCTCACAATATCATAAGAGTAAAAATTACAACAATCACAAGTGCAGAAATTCAACTTAGCACAAGACAGATTTGACGTACAAATGCGGAAATAACATATCCGAAGCTACGCTTATCGGATTGAGACGAAACCTATGCCGTTTCGAAGCTCAGACACAGAGCTACAACATTCATGAAGGTTACTTAGTCCATTTCCTAATGTAACTTAGTCCAATACTCAAATTACTAAACCAGAAACCAATTCGTCGGCTGTTTAAACGCAGAACACTGTAATGGACATATCTCAGAGTACACAAGTCCGAATCAGGTGTTCTTAGAGGCATTTGAAAGCTAATTCAGAATACTACAACTTTCATGTTTTGGCAAAAAGCTAAATCAGAATGTATCCTAGTCGAAAAATGTGATAAACGGGACTTAACTGATCACACTGACTGCTTGGGAAATACTTAAAATAGTAAGGGTATTTTGGACTTTTCACATCTTACGTTACTCCGATTGAGCTGAAATTTTGTAGGTACCTATAAAATACCATTCTATACAACTTGCATTCTTTGATCTAAGGCCAATTCAGCCTCTAACATACAGCTACAAAACCGGACAGAAAGGAAGAACAATTTTCCAGAAATCTGGAATTTTCAGTTTCTAGTGGAATTTTCTCAAATTTCTGGTTCTAATCACCACCAAACAACCTTATATAACCTTAATTGCAACATATATTAACCATACAGCAAGTTGGGCAGCAATTCAGCAAACCCTAGTTCATAATACCACAAGGAAAACAACACCCAAGACATGCTAACAACCGTTATTCACCACAAATTTGAGTTGCTAAGCTAATTTGAACAAGATTAGGAGTAAAAATTGGGGAAATCATCATCCTTACCTTGCTTAGTGTCTTCCAAGAGCAACCCTAGCTTTCCCCTTCAAAAATTCACCAACACTTCACTAAACCAACACTCAAAGGCAACTTTAATCGGTTTACTTTCGTTGTTTTCTCACTTTGTAGCTCAAAATCAAGAAGAAGCATGGTGTTTTTTTCTTGCTCTCTCTTTCCCTCTCTCTCAAGCTCGACCAGACCAGAAAGAAATGAAGGAAAGATAGCTGGAATGAAGGATAAAAAGGCAAGAAAAAAAAATTAATCAAGGAGCCATGAGGTGGTGACACTTGGCACCACCAAAGCCATGTAAATTTTTCTCTCTCTCCCTTGCATTTTTGGCCACAAATTTCGGTCAAAACTTGCTGCCAAGAGAGAAGATATTTTGCTCAAGTTCAATAAATTTGTTTGGTGAGAAAAATGGTGGTCAAGTGGTGCGTTCAATCGGTAGTGCGCGGGACCCGCCGGTTCGCGCCGTTTTTCTTAAAAACTCACGTACTAGGGTTTTTACTTCCCATTCACTAACCTTATATCATTGCTACCAATCACATATTATTTCTCACTTAAAATTCACTTTTAATCCTCAAATTTAATCCTTACTCTGTATCGAAAATTCATCCGGCGAAAAATCGCGAAAACCCTAATTTTGCTCCAAACTTGAAACCGAAGCGTAAAACCCTATTTTCTAGGTTTACTTACACTTATTGTGAAATAATTGGGTAGTGGACTTTGACAAATAATAATTTTCAAATAAAAGGGTATTTTTGAGAAAAATACAAGAAATTTGCGAGTCCTCACAGGCACACGTCTTCAATAGGTCTTCATCAAATGCTTCTCCAAGCCCTATCTATTACAAGCCAAGAGGTGTACACATACCCCATAAAAGAATAACTTAACAAAAAACAAGAGTAAATAAAATAAAGGAACTAAAAAAAAGCAAGGAAAGCAATTTAGACATGCAATTCTCACTTAGCACGTTGGATCACATAGGAGAGACAAAAAAGATAAAAGAAGTTATACCTCCCTCGCGATGGTAATCAAATGAAGTAAAAATGGCTTCAAAACAATAAAAAGGTCAAGGTACCACTTTATTTAAGAAAATTAAAAGAAATGTGCAAAACAAAGCTCACTTGATCATAAAGTCCCTAAAGTCATGTCTTAAGCGCAATTGAAGCAAAGCATGGTAGTTAATTGAAGCAAACAAGCAATGAAGTTGCACAAATTAAAATTACCAAGGACCAAATTGAAGAAATTATTTAATTGATTGGGTCTTAGTGGAACAAGGAGAGACTTGGGGGGCCAAAGTGCAATTTTCAGAGAATTATTTCAAGCAAATTCATGCAACCCACGTAGCTTATGCTTCTGCAAAGTTTCAGCTAACATCTTTGCTGCAACCTATTGTGTTTCAACGCCAACCTTAACATTACCAATGAACATCAATCACAAGACACAAACTCTCCAATTATCAATCAACCCAACCATTCCACCTCTCCTGCAAAAATCAAAACAGAAAGTCTGGAATGATAGCTGCCAGAGGTAAAAAAAAAAGAATGTAGCAACGGAATGCAGCCGAAACAGAATGCAGCAAGAATTCTTAGTGTTCGAACATGATCCAAACATTTCAACATGCAAACTCAACACCCAACCTTCCCTTGCTTCCCTCAACACAAGATCAAACATGAAACTGAAGTGCAAAACCCAACTAGTGACTAAGGGAAAGGAAACGCAGCAGAGAAAAGAAAGAAAAAATGCAGCAGCTTTCCCTTGCTGCATTTTTTCTTTGAAGTACACGACTCCTAGATATTTGGCAATTTCAGCAATATCATACCATGAGTTTTCGGACTCAAAAGTACATAAAAAATGATCTGCATTCATGCTAATTTCTGACCCAAACAAACCAGAAACAAGTTGCCAATATCAAAAACATTTCTGCATTTTCTAATTGCAACATTGCCGCGACTTCAAGAAACTTTCGGCCAACCAGATTCACGCTGTAACGACCCCACCTCCCCCTAAGGCGTACCAGAGGGTTCGGCGGGCTGCCTGCCCAGCTCTCGCCGGGACTCAGTCGTTCTTTAATCAAATCCATAACAAATCACAAGAATAAATAGGGCAGCAATCCAAACTTAAAGTGGAACTTATATACATTGCTATCTCAAAAGAAAGTACAACCACCAAATGTACAAAGGTTCCCACTTCACCATACAACTAGCCCGTGCCAAGCACTAGGGCGAGAACCATTACAAAAGAAACAAAAGACCTAGACTAGGCTAGTCTATGCTCTCATCCTGCTCGCCGTCCCCTGTTAAGGAAAACAAAACTAAAGGGGTGAGCTAAAAGCTCAGTGAGGTTCCAAACAGATAATCAAACAATCAAACAATCAATTCAATACATTAAACATGGAGTATCAATAATTCAAGAAACATTTACAATGGAAAGAAATAGTAACATTCATTAAAAGGATACGGCTCACAAGGAGCAATTCGTTCATTCGTTCATTCGTTCTCCTGACATTTCCCCTTATTCCTCCAATCATTTGAAAATGCATTTTTCGTTTATCAATAAACCCTCGTTCGTTCGTTCATTCATTCATTCACCCCCGTCCTGGCCGTTGGCCAGTCTCCACCAACCTACAGGGTAATACTCGAGTATACCAAACGTTCACCCAAGTCCCTAATCGCCCGACCGAGTCCGCTTCTGGCTCGAGACGACCGGTAACAAGGGGCAATGGCCAGTTCAGCCCAAAAGGCTTACATTCATGCGCAAGTAACATTTCAATCATTAAATCCTTGAAAATTGCACAGTTATTTAGTTCGAGTGCGATAAAGTACACACTCGCCTAGAAAGCTCGTTTTGGAAATCATCAAAAGCAATTAACACATTAGCAAATGATAACAACAAGCCATAAAGTCAAATAAGGAACACTCACCTAGATATGCAAAATAACGTGCAAAATATCCTTCCGGATATTACCCTTAGTCACCAATGAAACCTAAGGTTGAACAAGAGAACATATTACAGTTTATCGAGCAAAACATTTAAGGGAAACAAAGAAACCCGACTAATTAGGAGTAAAACGTGTAAAGGTGACTTTCAAGTAAGAAGAGGGTTGTTTGAACCCCAGGATGAAAAATCATGTTTTAAAATGGAAAACCGGTCATGGTATTGGCCAAACAAAAGTATACAAGTTTAAATAGAAACCTAGCCCTCGAGCGAAAATTTGGGCAGCACGCCCTTTGTGTTTACCTAATTTTCCAGCCATTTTGGCTTCATTATTTTTCCTCAACCACAACCCAACATCACACATAAGCAATTCAAGTCAAGAGCCGTTCCATAGGCTCACAATATCATAAGAATAAGAATTACAACAATCACAAGTGCAGAAATTCAACTTAGCACAAGATAGATTTGACGTACGAATGCGGAAATAACATGTCCGAAGTTACGGTTATCGGATTGAGACAAAACCTATGCCGTTTCGAAATTAAAACACAGAGCTACAACATTCATGAAGGTCACTTAGTCCAGTTCCTAATGTAACTTAGTCAAATTCTCAAATTACTAAACCAGAAACCAATTCGTCGGCTGTTTAAACGCAGAACACTGTAATGGACATATCTCAGAGTACACAAGTCCGAATCAGGTGTTCTTAGAGGAATTTGAAAGATAATTCAGAATACTACAACTTTCATGTTTTGGTAAAAAGCTAAATCAGAATGGATCCTAGTTGAAAAACGTGATAAACTGGACTTAACTGATCACACGGACTGCTTGGGAAATACTTAAAATAGTAAGGGTATTTTGGACTTTGCACGTCTTACGTTGCTCCGATTGAGCTGAAATTTTGTAGGCACCTATAAAATACCATTCTATACAACTTTCATTCTTTGACCTAAGGCCAATTCGGCCTCTAACATAGGGATTCAAATTCGGACAGAATGTTGGGACAAATTTCCAGATTCTGGAATTTCTAGTTTTTAGTGGAACTTTCCTTAATTTCTTGGTCTAATCACTACCAAAGCCTCTCTTATAACCTTAATTTCAACATATATACTTCATACAACAAATTGGGCAGAAATTCATCAAGCCCTAGTTCATCATATAAATTGGGGAAAACTTCCAAAACAAGATAATATCCATGATTCCACCACAAAATCAAGTTGCTAAGCTTAATTTAACAAGATTGAAAGTAAAACTTGGAGAGATAAGCTTTCTTACCTTGACTAGAGTTCACTAAGAGTAGCCCAAGCTTTCTCTTTCAAAAATCACACCACAAGTCACTAACTAATCACTCAAGGACAAGTTTAATCGGTTTGTTTTGTTTGATTTCTCACTTGGTTGTTGGATTGAAGATGAAATGGAATGTTTTCCCTTGTTGTTTTTCTTCTTAATCCTCTCGGCCAGCAGCAACAAAATGAAGAAGAAAGTTGCTAAGTTTTGGTGTTTAAATAGATGGTCTTGGTCTTAATTAAGAAGCTCTATGGTGGCGACAAGTGTCGCCACCACCACCTTTCTTTTTTTCTCTTTCTTTCCTTGTCATTTTAGCCACTAATTTTCGGTCAACCTTGCTGCCAAGAGAGAAGATATTTTGCTCAAGTTCAATAAATTTGTTTGGTGAGAAAAAATGGTGGTCAAGTGGTGCGTTCAATCGGTAGTGCGCGGGACCCGCCGGTTCGCGCCGTTTTTCTTAAAAACTCATGTACTAGGGTTTTTACTTCCCATTCATTAACCTTATATCATTGCTACCAATCACATATTATTTCTCACTTAAAAGTCACTTTTAATCCTCAAATTTAATCCTTACTCTGTACCGAAAATTCATCCGGTGAAAAATCGCGAAAACCCTAATTTTGCTCCAAACTTGAAACCGAAGCGTAAAACCCTATTTTCTAGGTTTACTTACATTTATTGTGAAATAATTGGGTAGTGGGCTTTGATAAATAATAATTTTCAAATAAAAGGGTATTTTTGAGAAAAATACAAGAAATTTGCGAGTCCTCACACACGCATTTTTTAGCAAAGTGTTTGATCAATAGTTCAAGTATTGTGAACCCCAAACGTGCAAATTAGCATGCCACTCAAGTGTAAGGATCGATAAACAGCCACGGCAAAGGGAAGAAAACAGCACAGAAAACACGACAGCTTTTTGTCTTGCTGCTAATTTTGCAGATTCCAGCTTGTGCATATTAAAATGCCGAAACATTGTATTAATCATTTACCCATCCCATTAAACTTCAAAACACTTGATTAATACAACACCAAAGGTAGGAAATAGAATCATTGCATATCAAACGGACAACAGGGAACAACAGAGAGATGAAAACAATTTCGAATGAGTTCTAGGTTGTGAATGCAACCATTTCCATCTAGGTGTAACTAGTGGCTTCAAACAACCCAACCGTGGATCAAAGTGGCAATGTGACCACTCATCCTCTCCAGCTCTTAGCTACCCAACCCTTGTGTTTCAATGTGAGAATAGAGGTACAGGACATGCAAAAATCTGGAAAAATGTTCCGCAGCCTTCATGCTTTGGACTTCGACAATAATGCAAGGCAGTATAAACATCATCTAACCCCTACTCTGAACATTCTAAGGCTCCAACAAAACAATGGACAAGGTACAAAAATAGCAGGGAAAGATAAACAGCAAGAAACATTCCCACGCATAAACAACCAAAAATCGAACGAAGCTGTCCAAAAAGCTGTCGTTTTTCAGGATTGGTTCATTCAAACTCAACAGAATCGGCCATGGACATTAAACAAAAGCTTCATGGATTCATCACACATCCCCACAGCTAAACACAAATCCTATCCTAATCAGATTCACAAACGGGACTCACATGGGGACGAAAGCAAGTGTAAAAACCGAGACTTTCTGCATTCTAGTATAGTTCAACAACTCATAAACACACTCCAAAGTGGAAAGCTGTTACCTTTGGGTTTCTTTTTGTCAGCTGAGGTTTGATGCGATCAAAAGAGGAGGTCTTGGTTCTCCTCCTTTCCCGGCAACCAGCTTTTCTGGCTTTCCTCCGCCGTCGCCTCTTGGTTCTCTGCTTTTCCTTAGCCGAAGTCCTCCTCTCAATCGTCCTTTTCCTTTTCCCTCTGCTCTGTTATTTCTTACTCTCTGCCCTTATCCCCTTTAGCTCTCCTTCAAACTCTCTGTAGCTTTTTCTGGTTTTCTACTGCCGCCCCCTCAAAACCTCCGTAACCTTTTTCTTTCTACAGGCGTCCAACTCCCTCCCTTAGCTCTCTCTCTGTTTCATTTTGCCCTGAAACCCCCTTCCAAAAAACTCTTTCCTGCGGCCATGGTTTTTTCTTTTTATATGGAGCCCAAAGGTTCCTAAACCCTTACCCCAATGGTGAGAATGAAAGGCTTGCCCTTCCTTCACA
The DNA here is from genome assembly GCF_036785885.1 of Coffea arabica. Taxonomy (NCBI): domain Eukaryota; kingdom Viridiplantae; phylum Streptophyta; class Magnoliopsida; order Gentianales; family Rubiaceae; genus Coffea; species Coffea arabica. The sequence continues at coordinate 24,870,633 of NC_092316.1, forward strand.
TCTAGCCCTCCAATGGGCATCTGTGATCGTCCTTTGCAAGCTGCAAAAATATGCAGCTTGCATGCCGCGGCCATCTTTTTTTTTTTTTTAATAATAACTAATTAATATAGATAACTAATTAATAAAAAAAATAACTAATGAAGAAATGCTAATTAAGATAAAAATGAAATGCTAATTTTCCTTTTTTCTCTTTTTTTTTCCTTTTTTTTGGAAGTAATTTAACAAAATGGTAATAAAATTAAATGAAAACCAACAATTTAATTAACATCAGATAAAAATGAATAAACTAGAAATAATAAACAGCAAAATTGCAATTTTCCATTTTTCTTTTCATTTTTCATCATTTTTCTCTTGTTCTCTCTTTTTTCAAAAAAAGCGTTGAATTTGAATAAAAATCAACAAAAGCATACTTTTGAATGTATATTTTTTCTTTTTTCTTCTTCTTCTTTTTTTTTCTTTCTTTTCCTAGAAACTCTACGCTAAAACTCCAAAGATAACAATAACAATAATAACTAAAAAAAACTAAAGATTAAAAAGCGAATAAAACAAACACGACAAAATAAAAAGCAAAAAATAAATAGTAAAGGAAATTACAATGAAATTTTGGTGTCTACACTTGCTTTCTTAGGGCCTTGCATCTAGATACCATGCTTATGTGTTATGTGCTACATGTCATTTATGTGTTTATTTGCTTTATTAGCCTTTACATGATTTATTTGATTTGTAATGAACATGGACGACACCACACTAGTCCAATGCTAGTTGTGGTCCCTTCCTCGAGTCCAACGCTAGTTGTGGCCCTTTGTTCCGATTTTCTCACTAGTCCAACGCTAGTGAGAATTTAGTGAAGGGCTAGTCCAATGCTAGACCCATTAGGCCCGTCCCTCTTGCTAGTGCATTTGTTGTATGTCTCATTACATTCCATGCATTTTTCTTAGTTTTCTATCATTTGGCATGCTCCTCCAACCCTTTCCCCTTCATTTTGGGTTTTTGCATCTTCATGCTAGTTATAGGGTACATTTGCTTTGGAGTCCCCTTTCGGTAAGGGAAACGAGCGAGTGTGGCTACAATATAGCCTTAGCACGCTAGTCCTTCCTTCTAATCAAAGGGAAAATTAAAGTCGTGAAATTAGGAGTCATTCCCGTACCCGACTTGATGCATTCCTCTAGGTTCATACACTTTCATTTCTATCATATCACCTCCTCACTTTTTTATCCACATTTTCTCACTACTTACATTTTTCGCAATCCACATGCCATGTTTGCACATTGTTTTTCTTTTATTTATTTTTTACCTCACAAATTGCACTTATATGCACTTACTACCATTATACCATATTTTCATCCACTTGCACACAAACACCTTTATTTTCTCAATTGGCACACATGCACTTTTCTTACATTTGAACACATGCACTTTTCTTACATTTGCACACTTGCACTTACATTTGTATTTGTATTTTTATTTTATTTTGCATTCTTCTTACATTTTCACACTTGCACTCATATTTGGGTCTTCATTTGCATTACCCGTGACCTCTATGAGAGTTTTTCTTATTGGCCATCACAACTCATGTGGTTGGGACCAAAATGCCTCATAATAGACATTTTAGATTTAGGATCGCATTTTTTTCTTTTCGCATCCGTTAGTCTTATCCAACATGCAACACATACTTTGGGTAGAAGAATTAGGAAAAAAAGGGCTAAGTCACGCAACTAGCTTTGGCAAGGGTAGGGGAGTGCCTTAGGCTTTGCCTTTGCCTTCTCCCTTGTCAAATGTGACCCCCGATCCCTTTCTTTGGTTACGTAGACCTAAAAAATTCTTTAAAAAGGGTTTGTTTACCTTTTTTTTTTTTCCAAAAAATCACTTTTTGGGTGACTTGGTACACCCTAACTCTATACCAAGTGGCGACTCCTTTTTTATCTAAAACCCTTTGATTGGCCAAACCGTCGCATTTCACAATCCCACAGCCTTTTATTTTCACTTTCACACATGTTCACATACATATCCCACACACTACCTTCACACCTCAAAAAGTGGGGCGCGACAGCTTGGCGACTCCACTGGGGACTCCTAAGTGGGTCCAAGCATTTGATTTAGCTATTCTTTTCCGTTTTCTACCCTTGTTATGCGTAGCATTTGGATATTAGGGTTGCATTTTCCATTTTAGGACCTTTTGCCTCGCGCGCGTATCAAACTACTCCCTCACTCACGTATGTATGATTGGTTGCTTGGATGTATGTTTTACTTGTTTTATATCGCGCTTTGCATTGCATTTAGGGGGTGTGTGTCACCTTTAGAGCCTCGCGTTGGGTCTCAACCCTTTCCCTCAAAATAGGGAACACTTCATACGTGCACGTTTATTTACTGTTATCCCATTTTATTTTATTTTCGTGGGCTCTTTCCCACACCGCCTTATAGGACTAGGAATGGTTTCTCTAGATATGTGGATGGTGTGCTCTGCGCCCATAGCAGTACCTAGGGGATCGCTCGAGCCACCGACCGAGGGTCTTGGAATTGATGACCCATTCCCTTAGGTCTGAAGGCTTGGGGACCTTTTTAAACCTTATCGAGTGTAGTTGCATTAGTGAGCCCCAGCCTCATGCATCCATGTTAAAGTTCCTAGGTTAGAGTCAGCCTCACCCTTTTTAAGCACATTAGGCACGAGGGAAGGGGTTCCACCCCTTTTACATGCTTTTATTGTATTTCTTTTCTTAATTGCTCCCAATATGTTACGTGTACTATCAATTGCACTAACCATTTCATTGTTTTCTTGGCTTGCATTCATGTGCCTTAGCAATAAGAGGCCTCTTTGGCTCTCTTTTAGTGACTTACCCACTAGATAACTCACATGTTTAAATTTCAGTTATTACACTTAATTTTCAATAAGTACATTTCATTTTTAGATCTTTTTCCCCCGATGCATTATTTATGTCCTTTAGGTCATATTTGTCACATATTTACATCGCTTTAATAAATGGCATCGTGCATTAAACCTTAGAAGGAACGCCATTTAGGCATTTTCATATTGGGGATGAGCCAATCCTATAATCCCATGGGTACTTAACCCTATTTTTAGGATCTGCACGTTTACACTTTTTGTAAATGAACCTAAGGGGTAAAATCCCAAGGTAACGGTATCTAAGTGAATTCCCCATCCAGATGACGCAGTGTCGAATGATCAACCAAGTCCCTTGAGAGCTGAATCAGTGGAAGAATAACCTGTCTTATGAGATTGGAGGACTATTCCAATATGTGGGGCATCTACCAAGCCTTGTCGACATAATACCCAACGTGTCTGTTATCCAAGCATTGATCAATTATTGGGATCCAGATGCCTCAGTTTTCCGATTCGGAATGTGCGAACTCACCCCAACCCTAGAAGAATTAGAGGGATTGTTGCAAGTATCGGGAAAAGGCAGTCCTATGATATACCCGAGCGGGGGAACGAGAGAACAGTTTTGCAGATTTCTGGGATTGAGGAACAATAGCCTAGACCAACACCCCGACGCTAGATCTTGTCCACTGAGGTTTTTGTATGACCGGTTTGGGGAAAAGGAGTCTTTTGAGCGCCATCAGATCGATTTCTTTATAACAAGGGGGCAATGGGAAGAGAAGCGTGTGCAAGCTTTTGGTTTGGTTTTGATTAACTTATTGCTATTCCCTCAAAGGCATGGAAAGGTGACATTTGCAACAATCAACATGATTCAAAATCTTTTTTTAGGAATTCGTGGAACAACACCAACTTTGATACCCATTGTCATAGCAGACATCTTCTCAGCCCTTACCAATTGCCAAAGGAAATGAGGTTTCTTCTATGCTTCAAATTTAATACTTCAAATATGGATCATGGAACATTTGGCGAAGAGATCACTTAACCCTTTGGGTTCTTGTCTCTTAGTTGAGAATTGGATTGAGTCACATCAAGAGAGAGTCAGCCGCTACTAGCGCGTGATGTCGTCAAGCCAGTTTATTGAGGAGTTCAACAATTTGACACCAGAAAAAGTGCAGTGGGTTCTAGATTGGACCAAGGTCAGGGACCCATCTTTTAGGACCACTCAACATGACTTCATCCCTCTAGCTGGAGTTAATGGTCTAGTCGCCTATATTCCACAAAGGGTTATGAGACAGTTTGAATACCCGCAAAGCATTCCTATGGTACAAGAGGTTGAAAATCTCAGATTGGGTACGGTGACCGAGAGTCGAAGTATGGTATTAGAGGCTTGGGGAAATTTGCAAGGTCTTGAGAATTTGCAGTTGGAATTGGTAAACAAGATGGCACCTGCAGTTATGCCTGGGTACAACGAATGGATCAAACAAAAGGTGGAACATGATAGGGCAAGGCAACAATCAGCATCGGCCAGTCCCGAAGAACAAATGGAGAAGCTAAGGAAAGAATTAGAGGAATCTCAAGCCCAGCTTATAATGGCCAACAGAGTTTTAGAAGATACCCAAGTTCAGTTGAGGAGGGAGAAGAAGAAGAATGAGAAACCAGAGGAAGCCATAGATGCCCTTGATAGGATTAGGGAAGGAGCTCGTAAGCTCAGTTTAGGGAGCTCTAGAGAGTCACAAAGTACAAGTCTCTGTAGACATAGGGATTTTGTAAACATGGTTACTAAGACCATTGACGAGGTTGTAAAGAAAGATTGAACTCTTCCACATTTTATGAGAAGCTTTCCATTTCAAAGTTCTAAATTCACTTACAGTTTTGGAAATGGGATTTTACCTCGAAGGCTTGCATCATGCTAGGCCTACCCTTGGCACAAAAAGGGTCCCCCCATAGGACATGCATCTGAATTATTCGAACAATCACTAACTCATGTTTTTTTTCTTTTTCTTTTTTCCTTTCTTTTGAATAAGTTGCAGAAATCTAGTAACGATTGGTTTGTCTAAAGATGTCTTTTGCACCTAGAGGTAAAATTTAAAAATAGCTTCTCGAAAAAGCCCCATTATTACGCGATCCCAAAGTAAAGCCCAAAGGAATCGTGTAGACATGAGTACTCAGCCAGAATCGTCTGATAAGACCGCTGCAACTACCCAGCCGGAAGCCACAAGTCCCGGGGTTCAGTTGACTGAATTACTCACCAAATTTGGGGAAATGGCATCTGAAATGGCCGCCCAAAAGAAGTTGATCGACGAGCTCATTAGTAGCGGAGTGCAGCCCGAGCCTGTGCCCGTCAAACAACCGGAATCCGAACCATTTGTCATTCCTCCAATTCAAACCACTTTTGAGGGAGTTTTCAACCCGCAGTATACTTATACTCAAAATCCTTCGTTCTATCCTCCCTATGGGCAAGGATTTCAGCCTCAAGGTGGTCCAAACATGCCTCTGGATCCTTCGTACATGGCGTATTCTGTTGTGTTTGAATGAACAAACCCAGAAAAATGGTATAAAGTGTCGGACAAGTCTGTTTTGATGCTTCCTTGACTACTGCTTCTCCGTTTCTTGCTGTTTACGTAATGTCTGATATTGAGTTTCAGTTGTTAAATGAAGCAAACATCCAGCTTTGTTGTTTGCTTGGAGTGTGATGCCTTGGAGCTACATGTTTGCTAATGATCTAAAAATGGATGGAAGGCTTTTTGAATGAACCTGGTTTGCTATTAACCTCGTACTTTGGTAATTCGTATGCTTATGTGATTTTGGCTGACAAATAATGAATTGTGACAAAAGGGGGTTGCGGAACCTAGCAGAATTGGTAGAGCTTGTTTTAGAGTTTCTTACGCACAAATGCACCCTGGCAAAGTAAATACATGTCATGTTTTGCTGCATTCATTTCTTCCCATAACTACCTGCAAATCTAGTTTAGCCATCTTGTCGGTATGCTCAGGCTTATAACAAAGATAGCAATGGGTAATTTGACGGGGTTTTAGGTTGTGTTTAATTGTTGTTTGTTTCTGGATTGCGAGTATGAAGCTGCAAAATTTGTAGCAGAGGAAAGGCTGAAATCTGTTTGCTATTTTTTTTTGATGTTTCCGCAACCACTCGCCAAGCTTTGGCCATCCTAATTTGCTAGTTAATCTTGTGTGAGAAAGGGAAGTGGATGAGTGGTGTTGAGTTTGCATGTTTGGGGGGGGCTGAAATTGTGACGCCCCGAAAGAATGAGTACGCGGACCCGAAATTTTTTTGAAGTTTCTAGGGTTTGTTTTATTGATCGCCCGCCTTTTCGACATTCTCTTTATTAGAAAATTCTCCAGATAATTTTTATGAGTAAATATAGTTTTTAAATGATTTTTCTAGTATCGGTTAGTTTTTGAGAAATTAAGAGCGTATATGGACGTGGGACCCGCTAGTGTGACATAATTTTGGTGACTAAGTGAATTGTGTGCTAAGTGTTATTATTTTTCAAGGTGCTAGGAAATGATTAGAGGGTGGTTATATGATGTAACCATTGAAAGCCAAAGGATTACAGAAAATACTAGAAGGGACAAGTGTCACAAACCCATTGCAAGTTGGACCTTTGACTAAGACCATGATTTCTTCTTCTTATCTTGACCAAACCTTTTGTTTTCATCATTTCTTCTTCTTGTAAGCATGATGGATGAAATTTTGAGAGAAAGAGAGAGAAAATCCAGCATCTTGCACCTCAATTTCTTCTTCCAATCTTGAGTTCTAACCGATTAAATTGCAAATCACTCCATAAACTTGCTAGCTAAGGAAGATTGAAGCTATTGGTGGAGTTGTTTTGGAAGAAAAATCCCAAAGCCATCACCTTTCTTGATATTTCAAGGTATCATGTCTAACCATCCTTTCTTTGATCTTGATTTTGTTAAATTAATGACTTGTGATGGCTAATGAGATGTTTTAGTGGAAGTTTAGCACTTGAATGCAAAAATTTCCAGATTAGGGTTTTCAATTTCCCCAATTCTGACTGACACTGTTCATCATAGTTAGAGGCCGAATTGGCCTAAGCACAAAACATGAAAGTTGTAGAGAATGATGTTTTATAGTTTCCTGCAAAATTTCAGCTCAATCCAAGTTCGGTAGCCTGTGAAAAGACCAAAATACCCCTGCTGCCCTGTTTCTGTCCGAACCTGGAAATCAGCTTTGGTAATTGGTTAGTTTGACTGGGAATACTACTGATTTAGTTATTGATGTCTTCTTAAGAATTCTAGCCCTGTATCTTAGCTTTCAAATGGCTTTGGAATTACCTGAATTGGAGTTGTGTGTGCTGAGATATGAGTGAATAAACCAGGACTGCTAGTTGATTTCCGCAGTGAATTTCGAACTGGAAAATCTGGAGTTGTTTTGGAAAGTTTGACCTAGTTAGGGTGAGAACTGGACTGAGTGGTCTTCATGAAAGTTGTAGGGAATGATATTTTAGAGGTGCCTGCAAAATTTCAGGTCAATCTGAGTAGTGTGGAATGAGAAAAGTCGAAATTACTACTGCTGTTCTGGTTTTACCCGAAATTGAGAAGTGCGACTGTAATTGGTTGTTTTGGCTGGAATTGCTTGGATGTTGAGGCCTTCTGATGAAATTTATCCCTGTTCCTTAGCTTTCAGCTGGTTTTGGAATTTCTAGATTTGGACTTGGAGAGCCTGAGTTATGACGTTTCCGCTAGAATGCGTTCTGTGAATCTGTTTTTGTGATTTTGATGTAGTATCTTGCATGTTTGACCTGGTTTGCACCTTCATCCGATAATCGTAGTGCCTTTGGTACCATTACCGCAAAATGACGTCAAAACCTGTTTTTCTGGTTTTGAGCTTAACTTTCATTTCCGGACTTTTTCCTAGCTTGACTTGTACTAGTACTACTTGGAGCTTGTTGAATGTCTATTGGATGAACTTGTTGTTGTGTGTGTACCTTTGGGACTGGCTGAGGAAATAATGAAGCCATGATGGCTGGAAAAGTTAGCAAATTTAGGGGAAGTGCTGTCCGAACTTTGAAGGGACTTGTTCGCATTGAGTTGGTGATCTAAGACTTGGATTTGAACAAGGCAATATTATATGATGGATGATTTCTGAGCCATGGAGGTGAGTGACCTCAAACTACTTCTAAAGTTATTTATGAACCGTTTCTTACATTATTTACTTTTGAACTGTTTCCAAAGTTACTTTTGAAATGTTTTCTTGCATATCATGTGTGCTGGCATTTGAGTGTGCCTTGTTTGCTATATTTCTTGACTTCATGACTTGTATTTTGGTTGATAACGTGTTAAGCGCTTATAATGATTTCCAAAACGAGTTTTCGAGGCGAGTGTGTACTTTATCGCACTCGACCTCGATAAATGTGAAATTTTCGATTGAAATGTTACTTGCGCATGAATGTAAGCCTTTTGGGCTGAACTGGCCATTGCCCCTTGTTACCGGTCGTCTTGAGCCAGAAGCGGACTCGGTCAGGCGATTAGGAACTTGGGTGAACGTTTGGTATACTCGAGTATTACCTATGTAGGTTGGTGGAGCCTGGCCAAAAGCCAGGGACGGGGTGAATGAAATGAAATGAATGACCAAATGAGCGAGGAAATGTCAGGAGAATGAATGTATCCTTGCATGAATGTTACTATCGCTTTCCATTGTAAATGTTTCTTGAATTATTGATAATCCATATTTACTGTTTTGCAAATGATGTAGTTGTTTCCGGATTTATCATTTAATTTATGACATCATTGCTATATGACATCATTGAAATTAACTATTGTGAAACCGATTTGATTAATGATTTTCTGGTTACTCGCTGAGCTTTTAGCTCACCCCAAAAACTATTTTATTCCCCTCCACAGGGCTCGTGGCGAAGGAAGGACTTGTAGTACTTGTGCACGTGTAGGGATGGCCTACTTTGTACAATTTTGGATTTGTAATTATTTTATGTATATTTGGGATTAGTTTCCGCTGCATTTGTGACATGTAATTATTGGAGACGGATGTGTATTTGTGGACCATTTGATGTATACTTGAGATTTGTATTGTATTTATTTGAGGACTGTAGTGAACAACTGAGTCCTGGCGAGAGTTGGGCGGGCGGCCCGCCGAACCCTGGGGTACGCCCTAGGGAGAGGTGGGGCCGTCACAGAAATACTTGAATCATATTCGAAGACTTGCTTAAAAAATGAATTTCAGGTTGTCAATTTTTTTTTACATGAATGTGTCCCCAGATTTTTGCATCAGTCCCTCCTATGTGTTTTGCTGGTTTGGATGTTGAGGTTATATATCTTGTTGTTTAGTTACAGATTATGATTTTGGTTGCAAAGTTTTCGAGCAAAGCTGTATGTTTTGAGTCCTTTCTATGTCATTACATTGGAGCTCAAAGGAGCCAGAATCCCCTCGATCATCCTACAGCTATGCGAAGTTGTTTGCATAAATATTATTTTTTTTTGGGTTGAATGAGTAAGAAATTGTAGAACAGTCTTTCGGTTGTAAAAGTTCTTTCTTTGCATGAAATTTGCATGAATTTCTTCTAAGATTTGTCTTGATTAAGGGTGTTTAAACATGTTTAAGGTAGAGTTATTTTAAAGTTTTGGTTTGCTGAAGGTTTGTAAATGAAGTTTGCGGCTGAAAATGGTTGTTTCGTTGTTGCAGAAGCATTCTCTTCATAAGCTTTTGCATGGGTTTTGCATGAAAAATCCTTCAAGAATTGCCTTTTAACCCCCTCAAGTTTCCCCTTATGCCACTATGACCCGGAAAATCGAGACAATTAATCAATTGGGCCCCTGTAATTTTTGCAGCAATGCTACAAAGACCCAATTAGGTTCTAATTTCTTGCAAATGGGTCCTGAAATATTATGATTTGAACTATTATTTGACCTTGTTTATTTACTTGGGGACCCTTGAGTTCTTAAATGTTTCAATTGGGTTTAAATGAGTGAGTAATGTTTGCTATTGGATCCTTAGTCAGTTTTGCCATCTTAGAAATTTGATCAATGACTCACTTTTGCTTACAATTCATGCATTATTTGATCATTTCTAAGTTGCAAAGTGAGGAAGGATTCGATGTTTGATGGATTCCGATTGTCTTATTCATATTTTATCATTAAATTGGTGCATTAATCCTTTGTTTTGGATGGTTTTAGTTCAAGTTATCCCGTTCTTTGGTGACTTTGGCCCAATTTAAGTCTTGTCCACCTTATTATCACCACAAAAGGGGGAGGTATAATTTCTTTTATCCTTTTTGTCTCTCCTATGTGATCCAACGTGCTAAGTGAGAATTGCATGACTAATTTGCTTTCCTTGCCTTTCCTTAATTCCTTTCATTTATTTCATTTATTTTTGCTTTTATTAAGTTATTCTTTTAATGGGGTATGTGTACACCTCTTGGCTTGTAATAGATAGGGCTTGGAAAGCACTTGATGAAGACCTTTTGAAGACGTGTGCCTAGCTAGCAAATGTAATAGGTTCATTAGCTTGATTGCTTGCTTTTGTTGCTATGTGTTAATTTGTTTTATTAGGCTCTTGCATCTAGTCGAGCATGCTAAGTGTTATGTGCTACGTGTTTATAAGTGATTCGCATGTCTACTCGCTTTTTATAGTCATGAATGAATGTGATGGATGAATGTACGTCACCATACTAGTCCAACGCTAGTTGTGGCTCATTGTTCCGTTTTCCACTAGTCCAATGCTAGTAGGAATTCCTAGATATGGGCTAGTCCAACGCTAGACCCAATATGCCGCCCCCTTTCGTTAGTGCATACTTGCATGCTCACTATATTTCATGCATTCTTCTTAGTTTTTATCATTTGGCATGCTCCTCCAATCCTTCTCCCCTCATTTTAGGCTTTTTGCATCCTCATGCTAGTTATAGGGTACATTTGCTTGAGCGTCCCCTTTCGATAAGGGAAACGAGCGAGTTTGGCTACAAAATAGCCTTAGCACGCTAGTTCTTCCTTCTAATCCAAGGGAAAATCAAAGTCGTAAAGTTAGGAGTCCTTCCCGTGCCCGACTTGATGCATTCCCTTAGGGTCATATACTTGCATTCTTTTATATCACCTCCTCACTCTTTTAGCCACATTTTCTCACTACTTAGACTTTTCTCAATCTACACTTTCTCACCACTTTCTTCCTTCCACTTATTTATTTTTCTATCTCACAAATGGCACCCAATTGCACTTATATGTATCTACTATCCTATTTTCATTCATATGCACACACAAACACCTTTATTTTCTCACACTTGCACACTTACACTTAAAGTCCTCACTTGCATTAATCACGACTTCCTTGAGAGCTTTCCCTATTGGCCACCACAATTTATGTGGTTGGGACCTAAAAGCCTCATGAGAAACATTTTAGATTTAGGATTGCATTTTTCTTTCCTTTTCGTATCCATTAGTCATATCCAACATGCGATACATACCTTGGGTAGAATAATTAGGAAAAGTAGGGCTAAGTCACGCAACTAGCTTTGGCTAGGGTAAGGGAGTGCCTTAGGCTTTGCCTTTGCCTTCTCCCTTATCAAATGTGACCCCCGATCCCTTTCTTTGGTTACGTAGACCTAAAAAGTTCTTTAAAAGGGTTTGTTTACTTTTTTCTTTCAAAAACAAAAATCATTTTTGGGTGACTTGGTACACCCTAACTCTATACCAAGTGGCGACTCCATTTTCCATTCAAAAACCCTTTTTGAACTATATTTTTGGCCAAACCGTCGCATTTCACAATCCCACGGCCTTTTATTTTCACTTTCACACACGTTCACATACATATCTCACACACTACTTTTCACAACCATTTCAAAAAGTGGGGCGCGACAACTTGGCGACTCCACTGGGGACTTCCTAAGTGGGTCCAAGCATTTGATTTAGCCATTCTTTTCCTTTTTCTACCCTTTTTATGCAATGCATTTGGATATTAGGGTTGCATTTTCCCTTTTTAGGACCTTTTGCCTCGAGCGCGTATCAAACTATTTCCTCACTCACGCATGTATGATTGGTTGTTTGGATATATGTTGTACTTGTTTTATCTCGCGCTTTGCATTGCATTTGGGTGGGAGACATCACCTTAGAGCCTCGCGTTGGTTCTTGATCCCTCCCCTCCAAAACGAGCACTAGCATACGAGCATACATTTTTCTTCTTTCATCCCTCTTTTTTTTCTTCTTTTAGTGGCTTGTCACGCCACTTCACCCTATTAGGATTTTAGGCGACCCACTTGGACGTGTGATCACGACACGATGTGCGTGTAGCATGATCCAATGGGTCACTCAATCTTCCGCTTTAAGCTGTGGGTTGTTAGCCTTTAGCTTTTAGTCGAAGGTTGAGGAATTTTGATAGATTCACTCAAACACGTAGCCGTAACACGATGTGTGCGTAGCGGTGTTTGGGGAATCGCTCGAGCCACCGACAAAGAACCTTGGGATTGATGACCCTTGGTTTCCAAGTCTGAAGGCTCGGGGACCTATGACCTGTCGAGTCTAGATGCATTAGTGAGCCATACCTCATGCATCCATATTAGAATTGCCTAGGGTAGAGTCGACCTTACCCTATTAGGGACACCATTCACGAGGGGAGGGATCCCACCCCCTTTTCTTATATATCTTTGTTGCTTTTTATATTATCTAAATTGTCCAACGTGTTATGTGGTTATGTGTTGAACTAACTTTCCTTGTCTTTTGTCTTTTGCATTCACAAACGTTAGGAAATAAGAGGTCTGGCACGATCCTCTTTTAGGACCTACCCTTATAGATAGGTTATGGCACGTTTAGAAATTTCGGTATATTTTGTTCATAAATTCATAATGCCATACCATTTTAGGCCTACCTTGGCAAATAAAGGGTTCCTTAGGTCACGTTTTATTTCAAATTGCATATTTTATTGTTTTAATAAACTGGCATCATGCAAAAACCCTAGAAAGGGAATGCCATTTAGGGGATCCCGTGTTAGGAATAAACCACCTCGTGTCTCGGATACTTAATCCAAGGAGACTTGCACGTTTAGATTTTGTACCATCCGAAGGGGTAGTGCACGAGGTAAGGTAGGATCCGATCATTTTCAAGAGCGATCTTTGAGATATGAGTGTCTAATAATCACCTTTTGGTCATTTTATCAAAATTGGTAAAAATCCCTTGCTTAAAGGACATTAATTTGAAGAACTTCACAAGTAATTCCTCACTATTGAGACGATGAATAAATTGAGACCAAAATTTGATTTTAGAAGGCTCATAGACTAATGCATCGCAATAAATTTTTGAAGCTACCAGTGGATAGATTGATTTTCAAATAAGCTGTTAAATCCATTCAATCCATTGGACCATTTCATTCATCAATTTCATCCAGTCCATTTTATCAACTTGTTCATTTTTAAGGCTACCTAGTCGATTTGGAATTCATTTGACCAATTTACCCTTTTTGGGTGATCTGGTCGATTTTGAATAAATCGTCAATTTCATTCAATTCATTTCACCAATTTACCCTTTTTGGGTGATCTGGTCGATTTTTGAATAAATCGTCAATTTCATTCAATTCATTTGACCAATTTACCCTTTTTGGGTGATCTGGTCGATTTTGCAGAGATCATCAATTCCATTTCATCTCATTTGACCAATTTACCCAATTTTAGGGTGACCCAGTCAATTTTCAATAATTTATCGGTTTCATTCGATCCGTTTGACGATTTAGGGTTTCGATGCCCAATTTTAGAATTAAAATGGCTAATTGTTTGAGGAAATCATCAAAATATGTTCATTCGACTTGGATAGATTAGGGTTTCAATTCATTTTAAGAAATTTTAAGTTCCTCCAATAACAAGCTCGTCAAAGTTAAATCTATTTGTATAAATTCTTGTGCCAACCAAAACCAATCATTCATTCGGATTTGTCCTCATTTTGTTGAAAATTTCCCGCTGTTCAATTGGTCCAAAATTTCCAAATTACTTTCTAATCAAATGTCAATAAGTTGATCGGACCCCTCAGGTATGGTATGGTGCCTACCCTAGAGGATTGCATTTTCATGCTAGGCCTACCCTTGGCACAAAAGGGTTCCCCAATAGGACATGCATCCGAATTACTTTAATTTTTACTAACTCTTATCTTTTTCTTTTCCTTTTTTCTTTCTTCTTGACAACAGTCAATCAAGAAGGGCATCTAATAAGGGTTTTCTTACACTCTCATGTAGTAATCACAAATATTGCTACACAAAGAAGCCCCATTATTACCCGATTACATAGCCGAATTTCAAGAGAAAGTGTAAACATGAGTACCCATCCAGAACCATCTGATAGGCCCGTAATAACATCACCGACTGACTCGGCAAATCTGGGAGCTCAACTGAGCAAAGTTCTAAACCAATTTAATGAGCTGAGCGTTGAAATGATGGCCCAACGGCGCGTAATTGATCAATTGGTAGCTAGTGGTGCTAGCGGTGAACAACACGAGCCCTTACCTCCTGGCCAATCTAAACCTCAACCCATATTTTTACCTTATACTCAAACCTCTGTTTCTTCACAATTCATAAACCCCCCTGAGGAAGCCTTTACTTATCCCACTCATGGCCTACAACCTGCTTATGCACCTCACATCCAAACTAACCCTCCTCATGTCCAAATTCCCAAAAATTATCCGCCAATTACTATAAGCATGCCATTCGAGCCACAGGGACCTTATTATTACTCCACCGCTGAGCCATTCACCCTAGACACCACTGCTCAAGGGAAAGTTGAAGCCGGGGAGTCATCCGCACCAGTGGATAAGAATTTGCTAAAGCGATTGGATCGGTTTGAGGATTTCATAAGGAAAAGCCAAGGCTTGAATAAACAAGGAGGGCTGGACTACAACGAGCTATGCCTGTTTCCGGATATGCAATTGCCCATGGGTTTCAAAATACCCATGTTTAGCAAGTGTGATGGAACGAGCAACCCCAAGACGCACCTCCGAATGTTTGCCAACAAGTTGGGCAAGCCAATAGATGACGAGAATCTACCAGTTCGTTTGTTTCCCGAAAGCTTAGAAGGTGATGCACTGGACTGGTATTCCAATTTGAAACCCGAGGATATGAGGACGTGGCTGGACTTATCAACCGCTTTTGTAAGGCAATACGAATACAATTGCGAGCTGGCTCCAACGAGGACCACATTGGAGGGAACCAAGAGGAAACCATCCGAGGACCACAAGACATATGTGAAAAGATGGAGGAAATTGGCCGCCAAGGTGGAGCCCCCTATGATTGAAGATGAGATTGTTCGTACATTCATCAAAGCTCATGACCCGCCCTACTTTGAGGAGATTTTTCGCATGACCGGGTGTTCATTTGCAGCAATTATCAATAAGTTGGAGGAATATGACGAATACGTCAAAGCAGGGAAATTGTCAATGTATCAGCTTTAAAATCACAGTTGGACGCCTTGCAAGGTCAAAGTAATAACAGAAGGGAGCCTCAACTCCAGAAGAAAGAGGAGGAAACTACTTTTGTGTGGGGCCAAGGACCATTTTCAAGACCTAGATCCCAACGTTACCAGACGTATTCATCTCGCTACCCAAACCCACGCCCTGTTTACCATACTACTACCAATCACCCTCGACCTCGGTCAAACCATGCAAGCCCACCTACAATATCCTTCCCAATGACTCAAAACAATCCTCAAATTCAACCTCGTCTACCTTATAATCCTAGACCTGCTCCACCAAACCAACAGACTTACAACCCTCCTCAAACCAATAAAATACAAAAACCTGGTCGATCTCGAACTTTTACCAACTTAGGCCGACCCATTGACCAACTGTATGAACAGCTCAAGGCTGCCGGTGAAATAGATGACATACCTCCTCCAAACTACTCTCGTCGAGGTCTCTCTTCTGGGTACGACCCTCAAGTCGCGTGTGCCTACCATTCTGTTGGGTACTAAGACATAAGATCCAGGACATGATCGAAGCAGGAAATATAGTGTTAAGGAAAAGGGAAGAACAAGGACCGAACATAAATACGAATCCTTTTTCTGAACACAAGGACACCTTTGAGGCATTTACCCCCAGCGAGGAAATTTGAAAATCCTGGAAATGGCTGAATTAGTGAGGTTCCTCTTGAAGGGAAGTTTTGATAAATTTGGGTAGTTGTTTTGGTTTAAAACCAATGAAAATCGTTCATACATGTGTCTTTTGTTTAAATATGTTTTTTGTAAATAGTTTTCAATCAAGTGACTGCTAAAGACACGTTTCATGATATTAAGTTTGGTTTTTGTCTGGAAAGTCAATAAAATGTACAGTCTTATATATATTGTGACTTACACATTCTTTTCAGATGGCCCAGAATAAAACCGCCTGACCCTTTGGATATCACTGTTCAGAAATTTGATGGCAGCGATCTCTTGAATGTGAATTTGAATTTTAAAAATGAGAGGAGTGGGGAGGAGGCATCCGAAAATGTTTCAAAGAAGCCCGAATGGAATAAAAGAAGTTCAAGCCGAATCGGGATCAAGATTAGGAATAAGAGGCAGTTGAACACAGTCCATCGTGGTGAATATGATCAAAAGGGATTGGTCCGTGATTACCATTAAAGGGTCAAATCATGACCATTCAGACAAGAAGGCAAAGCATTAAGGTGATTTTTGTCAGTACAAAATGAAGCCAAAAGGAGAGTTTGCCGCAAATTGGTAAGGTGCTCTTATCATCAAAAAGGTATCGCCTGGTGGAGCGCTTGTTCCCTCAGCCAATCAATTCGAAGATGTGTAAGAAATTTTCATCTGATAAACGAAAGTTTCTTTTAGAGTTAATGCGAAGAACGGAATGAAAGTCAGGCCCTCTTCTTTTCCCATTAAGCCATTCTATCCCTAGTTATCCCTTTTGAGCCTTCAAAATAAAATACTTCATTTGGCAACCCCTGAGAATCGCAAACCCCACATTGGGGCAAATCTGAGTTGAAAAAGAAAGAAAAGTCCCAAGAAGTGAAAAGCGATACAGCAACAAAATGAAAAGAAAAAGAGAACCTCGGTTGAGCATAAACTGGGGCATATTTTGAAAAATTCAAAAGAATGGCAGAAGGCCGAAAAATCAAAAGAATAAAGAAAATGAAAGAGAAAAAGCCTCCATTGAGCATAAACTGGAGCAAATATTCAAAAGATGGATGAAAAAGGGAGAAAATGAAAGAACAAAGAATCTCAGTTGAAAATAGACTGGGGCAAGTTTGGTTTAACCCTAAAATAGGGTTAACATGAAAATGCGATCTCAGATCATTTGAACTGCTTTTTTTTGAAGTCTACCTTCAAGCCTTAACATTTCCTAACACCTCACCAGACCCCATTACAAAAACCAAAAAGTCCTGGCTTCCGTTCTTGGCATTACCTCTTTTAAAGAAATTTTCTAAGTCACATGGCAAATGATGTCAATACGCCTTCACTCATGTTGTAAGGGAAGGGGTTGTCGCACTGATGCCATTATCTCTTAAAACACATTTTTTGAGTTGATGAAGGCTATTGGCAAGATTTGTTCATCAGGTGAAAATCTGAAAAGGGGACCTTTGAAAAGAAAAGGAAAAGAGAAGAAGAAAAGAAAAGAAAGAAAGAAAAAAGCAAAAAGAATGAAAAATGAAAAAAAAAGAAGAAAAAAAAAGGAAAAAGAAGTGGGAATAGCCTTAGTGAAAACCTAGAAGGGCGCTAAGGTAGAGTTTCATGAGAAAAGTGAGGTTGGAATTAGAAAGCTGGTGATTCGGTTCATTTGGGATTCCTCTTCACATTATGGTTTTTCTGTTGCCGACATTGAACTCAGGGCAGATGATATCTAAAGGGTCAAGCGTGGCATTTTGTTTGAAGTCGGAATACTTTGGTTTTTCAAGCGTAAATTGTCGAATTTATAGATTCATTTCTTTAAAATTAATTTTTTTTCAATAAATGATTGTTTTCATGTTACAGAAATTTTTGTCATTTTAAATAGACTATTCTTTCATCAGTTTCATGGTCTTATTTATCTCTTTAGGCTCATCAGATGGCAATCCCCCGGATTTATCGAAAATCCCTGGATACCAAGGACCTTATTAGCATTAGAAGTTAATGGAATTTGATCAGATCACAGAGCAAAGTTGAGTTTTCAAAGTATCAAGGGGAAAACATCAAAGTACTCATGTTTACACATTTCTTGAAGGAGGAATTGATCGAATGGTGGTGGCATTATTTGTTTTTTCTTTTGCAGGTTCATACGCGTTTCAAAGGACGAAACTGGGGCAACTTTTTGAATTGAGAGATGTCGCCCAAGAATTTTTATATGGCTGAGGGGTTCGGACCAAAGAAAAAGTGAATCAAAGTTTTAAGGAGGAGCAACCCTACCATAATGCAAATCAAGTGATCGGTTGTACAATAATTGGTGGAGACTGGGGCAAAATTATTTCTGGAAAAGTTTTTCCCAAAAAACAAAAAAAATCAAAAATCAAAAAAAAAATCAAAAAAAAATAAAAAAAAAATCATCAAAAATCAATCAATCAAAAATTAGGTTTAACTTCTTATTTCTTGAAGAAATCAATTTCAAATCTCAACTTTTAATTTCTTGTTGACAAGTCTCAGCGTTCGCCACGCACCCTTCTACCTCACCACCGTTAGCATCGAGTCTATCTCACTAACGCGTGCGTTTTTACCTCAACCACCGTTAGCATCGAGTCTATCTCACTAACGTGTGCGTTTCTACCTCTACCGCCGTTAGCATCGAGTCTATCTCACTAACGCATGCGTTTTCTCAACCGCCGTTAGCATCGAGTCTATCTCACTAACGCGTGCGTTTTCTCAACCGCCGTTAGCATCGAGTCTATCTCACTAACGCGTGCGTTTCCTCTACCACCGTTAGCATCGAGTTTATCTCACTAACATGTGCGTTTTTACTTCAACCACCGTTAGCATCGAGTTTATCTCACTAATGTGTGCATTTTCATTCAACCGCCGTTAGCATCGAGTCTATCTCACTAACGTGTGCGTTTTTTACATTCTACCACCGTTAGTATCGAGTCTATCTCACTAACGCGTGCATTTCCTCAACCGCCGTTAGCCTACCACCGTCAGCATAGAGTACAGCTCACTAATGCGTGCATTTCCTCAACCGCCGTTAGCATTGAGTCTATCTCACTAACGTGTGCGTTTTTACTTCAACCACCGTTAGCATCGAGTCTATCTCACTAACGCGTGCGTTTTTCATTCCACCACCGTTAGCATCGAGTCTATGTCACTAACGCTTGCGTTTTCTCAACCGCCGTTAGCATCGAGTCTATCTCACTAACGTGTGCGTTTTTACCTCAACCGCCGTTAGCATCGAGTCTATCTCACTAACGCGTGCGTTTTCTCTACCACCGTTAGCATCGAGTCTATCTCACTAACGCGTGCGTTTTCTCTACCACCGTTAGCATCGAGTCTATCTCACTAACGTGTGTGTTGTTTTTAGTCTATCTCCGTTAGCATTGGGTTCATCCCACTAACGTGCCTTTCTATGTCCGATTCTCAAAGCAGGCTCGGATTTAATCCCACTGACCAATTCATCACACTGGGGCAAATTTTTGGATTTTTTTTCAAGCAAGTCTTATACAGTTTCTTCACACATACTAGCATTTTCATTTTACAGTACCACTAGCCATTGGGTCAGTCCCACTAGTGCGCATTTCATTTTTTATCGCCACCAGCAGTGGGTCAGTCCCACTAGTGAGCATTTTCATTTTTTGCATTGCCACTAGTCGTGGGTCAGTCCCACTAGTGTGCCCCCATTTACATTTCTGTTCGGGTCAGTCCCGTTTTAAATTCATGTTCGGGTCAGTCCCGTTTTAAATTTCCTGTTCGGGTCAGTCCCGTTTTAAATTCATGTTCGGGTCAGTCCCATTCTAGAATTCCTGTTCGTTGGATCATTTTGCAGCCAAATAACACAGGTAAGTATTTGGTGTCTACTTCTTTGTCTCAAGATTTTCCAAAACTCAGACAAAGAGGGGCAAACTGTAGATACTAAATTTTTAAATAATTTGTATGCTTCATTTTAGTGATAATTCTTATCTATTGATTTTTGTTAATTTCATGATTCTGTTTTAGACGGTTTGCATTTTAGTTTTCTTCGTTTTTGCCCTTTTAGTCGTTTATTTCATTTGCTTTTTATTTTAGTTTTTATTTTGTCATTTTAGTTTTATTCACCTTTTAGTTTTTAGTTTTTTAGTTAGTTTTATTTTATTATTTTTATTTTTATTTTTAGTTTTAAGTTTTAGCGTAGAGTTTCTAGAAAAGAGGAAAAGAAGGAAAAACATTCAAAAAATAGGCTTTAGTTTTCTTGGGAAAAAAAAGAAAAGGAAAAAACAATGAAAAAGGAAAAAGGAAAAAATGAAAACTGCGTTTTGTTGTTTCTAGTTTATGTATTTTTCATCCAATG
This sequence comes from Coffea arabica, assembly GCF_036785885.1. NCBI lineage: Eukaryota > Viridiplantae > Streptophyta > Magnoliopsida > Gentianales > Rubiaceae > Coffea > Coffea arabica. The sequence continues at coordinate 24,890,865 of NC_092316.1, forward strand.
TTAATTAAATTGTTTTTGTTATTTATTTTTATTATTATCATTTTTTTCTGCTGTTTAATTAATCTCAAAAAAAAGGGGGGAATACGCGACATGCAATGTGAGAACCCGTATTTTTCCCTTAATGTTTTTCCTAGGGTTTTTCCCCTTTAATTGCATGTTTGCCGCATTTTCTGGCGTAGGAAAAATTTCTTGGTGGATTTTATGAGTAAGTATAGTTTTTAGATGATTTTTCTAGCATTGGGTAGTTTTTGAAAAATTACGGATATATATTGGACGTGGGACCCACTAGTGCGAAAAGTTCGGAAAAATTCGGCCAATAAGGTTAAGTTTTGGATACTGGTTGAAATTTATCGGGTGTTAAGAGATAAGTAGAGGAGGTGAAGTGATTGATGTGAGAGGAAACAAAAGGATAGAAATGCATTTAATGGTGTGACAAGTGTCACACTTCCATTGGTTGAAGCCTAAGACAACTATTCACCTTTTTGACCTTTCTTACCCATTAAATAAATATCTCAAAAATTGACCAAAAATTCACTCTTTCTTTCTCCATGTTGGCCGGCCACCTTAAGCTCAAGAAGGAAGAAAACTCTTCAAAGAAAAACTCTCCATCTAGTGCAAATCATCCAAACCAAGTGCTTAAATTTGTTTCTACTCCATAAAATCCCTCCATTTGATGCTAGTAAGTGTTTTGTGGAAGTGTCCAAGGAAATTAAGGTGTCCTACAACTCCTTCTCTCTTGTTTACTAGGTAAGTGGTGATTGAACTTCCTCCTACACTTAATGAAGCTTAAGTTGTGCTTAGTGGTAGCTAAAGTGCTGAAATTTGGGGTTTATTACTTGGTTTGAGATGAATTGGTGAAGTTTTTATTTTATTGAGGAATTTTCTGGCTTAATGTGATCATGATGTTGTGGTTATTTATGATGGTTGGTAATGAGGGGTAATGACTCTAGTAGGTGTAAATGATTGGTAATTGCAACCAATTTTGGGTTTGGAAGGAATTTGAGGAAGTTAGGGTTTCATAACCCCTTTTCTGTCCGGTTTTGTATCAGATGGTTAGAGGCCGAATTTGTGAGAACCCGTATTTCCCTAATATTTTTCCTAGGGTTTATTTCCCCTTAATTGCATGTTTTCTGCGTTTTCTGGCTTAGGAATATTTTCTTGGTGGTTTTTATGAGCAGTTATAGTTTTTAGATGATTTTTCTAGTATTGGAGAGTTTTTGAAAAATTAAGAATATATAATGGACGTGGGACCCACTAGTGCGAAAAGTTCGGAAAAATTCGGCCAATTAGGTTAAATTCCGGATACTGTGTAAAATTTATCAGGTGTTAAGAGATAAGTAGAGAGTGAGATTTGATTGATGTGAGAGAAAAAAGAAGTGATAAGATTGCATTAATGGTGTGACAAGTGTCACCATTTTATGGGTTGAAGTTTAAGAGTTACTATTCCACTTTTTGACCTTTTGACCCATTTAGTTAAATATCTCCAAAATTCACTAAAATTCCCTCATTTTTTCTTCACCATAGTCGGCCCTCTCTCTCTAACAAAAAAGGAGAAAAACCTCTTCCAACTTCAAGCTTTCCACTAGCTTAAATCATCTAAATCAATCACATAAACTAGTTTCCATTCCATACAACTTTTCCATTTGGTGTTGGTGGTGAGTTTGGTGAAGTTTTTGGAAGAGCTAAGGTGGTCTACAACTCCTCTTCTCTTGTTTCTTAGGTAAGTGATGATTGACTATTCCCTTACACCTAATGATGCTTAAATTGTGCCTAATGGTAGTGATAGTGAAGCCTTTTGTGATTTATTTCTTGATTTGAAGTGATTTAGTGAAGTTTTTATTTTTTTTGAGGAATTTTCTGGTTTAATGTGATCATGGTGTTGTGGTTGTTTATGATGGTTGATAATGAGGGGTTATGACTCTAGTGGATGTGAATTGTTGATAATTGCAACCAATTTTGGATTTGGATTGAAATGTGAAATGTTAGGGTTTCAAAACCCCTAATTCTGTCCGGTTTTGGATCATAGGGTTAGAGGCCGAATTGGACTTTGCTCAAAAAATGAAAGTTGTAGGTATTGATCAGTTTGAAGTTCTTGCAAAATTTCAGGTCATTTGGATTAGTGTAGAGTGAGATATGTCGATTTTACTGTTGCTGTTCTGGGTTGATCAGAATGCGAAAACTGCACTAGTAATTGGCCATTTCGACTGGAATTGGTTTGGATTTTGTTGTTGGTGTCTTCTGATGAAATGTAGCTGGATGTCTTAGCTATCATATGCCTTTGGAATCAATGCATTTGGATTTGTGTAGACTGAAATAGACTAATTACAGCATAGTGCGATTTGGGAACCTGCAATTGCGGTTCTGGTTCGGTAATCTGCATTTTTGACCTAGTTGTGCTAGGATTTGGACTGAGTGGCCTTCTACATTGTTGTAGCCCTGTCTTTTAGCTTCGAGATGATGGGTCTTACACCCTCATCCGATAAGCGTAGCGCATTTTGTGCCATTACCGCAAAAGTATGACGAAAACTGTTTTTTTGTTAAGGCCTAAGCTAATGCCATTTCTTAATTTCTGGTTACCTATAATGCTTATTTATGCATATGAAACCCTATTAGGGTTATAATTGGTATGGCTATATGACTCGTTATCGAGTCTCATTGCATTTGTTTGCATGTTCTAGGAAGTGACGTTGGTGCACGACGTTCGTTTAACGGCGGTGCATGAAGTATCACTTACGTGATTGGTGAGTATACTACTCAGTTGGTATCAGAGCCATATGCCGACAGTTGGGACTTTACGTCCTTCGTCTGGAAAAGCCCCGAGCCTCTCGTTCGTGAAGAGTCACGAAGCGAAACTCTCCGTAGGGGATGCCCGCATGCGGGTGGCAAGCTGATAGGTACCCTGTGATGTGACCCTGAGAACTGTCACAGGTGGTATCAGAGCCACTTCGCGTGGTCTCTGCGCGGAGTGAGACTGGGCCAAGTGGTGTTGTGGTCCTAATTTCATGAATATGTTTAAGTGCTCGTTTGAGCGTAAGTTATGAACCGGGCATGTGATAAGTGTACGAATCATTATTATGGGACTCGAGGAAGCTAGGTGTAGACACCAAATTTTTGGTGTAATTTCATTTTCTGTTTATTTTTAGTTTTTTATTAGTCGTGTTAGTTTTATTCGGTTTTTAGTTTTTAGTTTTTAGTTTATTTTTAAGTTTAGCATAGAATTTCTTGGAAAGAAAAAAAGGAAAAAGGAAAAATAGCAATTTTGTTTTATTTAGCTTTATTTTAGTCATTTCTACTTAATTTATCTTTTATTTTTGTTTGGTTCATTTAGAAAAAAAGAAAAAATGGAAAAATTGAAAAAATGGAAAAAAATGGAAAAAGAAGAAAAAGAGGAAAATCTTAATTTTTTTTATTATTTATTATTTATTTTTATTTTTTATCTTTTGGTTGCTAATTTTGTACATTTTATTTAAATTTAAGTTTGTTTGAATTATTATTGTTTTTATTGTTATTTAATTAATCTCAAAAAGAAAAAAAAAATAGAAAAAAAAAAAGCAAAGCCGCGGCAATGCAAGCTGCGTTTCTACACAGCTTGCAAAGAGAGAACTTGGGCAGTCCTTGGTTGCAAATATAGCAGAGGATAGCTGAGGGTTTTAGGTTTGTTAGCCTGGTATAAATAGGACAGAAATAGCAGCCGCAACAGGGAGGCTAGGATCGGAAAGAAAGAAAAAAGGGGAGAGACTAGTGACGGCTGAGAAAGGATGGAGGGAAACTGAAGGAGAAAGGAGAGAGCTTTCGTGAGGAATAGAGAAACAGCGGCTGGAAAGCTAAGAAAAGAGAGAGGAGCTGAGGGTGGAGTTGACGGCTAGAAAGGAAAAGGTTCAAGAAGGGGGCATCTGGTAACGGCTGAGAGAAGGGTTTTGAAAGGGAGCAAGCCAGAAAACTAGCGAGGGCTGAGAATAGAATCGAGAGGGTGGCTGAGCATTAGGGAGCTGAAAAAGAAAAGGTTTTCGGCCAAAGGAGGCAAAACTGACGGAAAAGAGGAAGAAAGCAAGCTTCTGAAGTTCTGGGATTCATGGGTTATGGAAGCTGCTGCCGTAATGGATGTTGTGCTTGTGAATAGAGGACGCCATAGTTCTTCTCCAGATTTAGAAGAACCTGGCTACTGCAGTCACAACAAGCTTTTCCCCCGCCACACGAAGCTGCCCCATCTTCCTGGAATCCACCACTACTGCAGCAGTCTTCACCAGAAAAGCGCAGTCTCCGTGAAAGCTAGAGCCAAAGATATCAATCTGAGTCAGATTTCTCTCCATCTTTCACGACCGCTGGAGCTTATTTCATGTCCAAAAATGCTGGCTAGATAGAGGTAACGTTACTCTGTCTCTGTTCTTGGCAAAATTTCCATTTTTAGCTTCAATATTTGATAAGTTTGTATAGGAATTTACGGTCTTCTGTTTTTGTGTATTCATGGTTATGATTGATGTGGCTGATTTCTGGTGAATATGGCTTTATGCCCTCTGTTCTTGGATCTTTTACCATGGTCATGTCTATCAGGTCTCCTGAAAGAGACCTGTTCAAGAAAATTTCTGCTGCAACAAGTGCAAATATCTTGGTTTGTTGCAACGATGTTGACGGATCCTTTTCCTTCCTTTTTGGTTGTTGGTGTTTTGTCCATTTGGAGTGTTTGATCTGCTTGCCATTTGAATGGGATGCCATGTGCGTGTTTAGGAACACAGGAATAAAGGCCAATCAGTTTTCTTTGTCTTAATTTTCTTGGAAAGTTTGAGTAGTTGAAGTTTAGCAAGTATTCAGACCATTAGGTTGCATGTTATGTTTTCAGGAGTCTTATTGACTCTTCCCTCTTCCTTTTGTCTCAAGTGTTTGTGGTGAAATAAATTAGGACTTGCATTGAGTCCTTTCTAGGTTATTATTTTGAAGTTTAGAGGAGCCAAGATTCATCCTTGATCATATTGCAGCTGCACAAACAGATTTATTTCTTCTCTTGGGTTGCTGAAGTTTGTTTCTGTTTGTTCAACTCTTAGTATTTGTTGCTATACCTGGGTTGCATTAGTCCTTTTTCTTATTTTGGGTGTAGCATGATGTAGGGGGTGCGTAATGGACATGATGTCCTTAGCAACAGAAATTTCTCTTCCACCAGAAACTAGCAAGGAATTTGTGGTCTTGATCTTCCTCATTTTGTTTTTCGTATGTTCGAACTAAGTAAAACTGCAATGTTTTGACTTGGGATTTGGATTCATTTACCCATCTCATTGGAATGGCTTGATTGTATATAAGTTGCTTTGCTCATAACAACAAATGTAAGGAGTCAGTTTTGTCACTTGAATAAGAAACCGAAAAGCTGCGGAAATTCTTGTTTTCTTCAAAGTCAGCATGTTTTTTTTTCCAGATCATGTCGTTCCATTTTTGTTGTTCAAAAGCTGGTTAGATCTTTCCCCTACCTTTGTTTCAAGTCTGTGTATGTTGTGTTTGAATGAGGGGAATGTGTTGAGTCATTTTCATGAACGCTTTCTCGGCCAAATAAGTAGGAAATTGAATGAGACTGCATAGCCGCAAGTTTGCAGAATGTTATTTCGTGATATTTACATGAAATTTCGCATGAAATGTTTCCAGTTTTTTTTAGCATTGTTAAGGGATATCCAGCCATGTTTCATGGGAGTAATCCAAGGCTATTGGATGAATCTGATTTTGCTGAAACGGTGGAACCCTGTGCATGAAAATATGCATCAAAGCCTTGCCGAGAATCTTACCAGTTGCTGAAGCTTTGCTGTCAAATGCTTTCTCACGTTACTTTGCATGATTTCTGTTCTAAGTTTTGCATGTTTGAATGTCCAAGTTAGGTGTTCTGTTGCTTGATTTAAATCTTGGACATTGGGTTGAGAAAGTTTGATTGAAGTTTGTGCTAAATTCGGAAGGTTGTGTTTAAAAGATGAAATTGCCGCAAGCTTGGAAGCAAAAGTCAGCAGATTTCATTCTTTTTAGTTGCAGATTTTGAAGCTCTTTACGTATGCATGCATGAAACAAATTCTGAACTTTGCACTTAAACCCCTCAAATTTCCCCTTATGCCACTATGACCCAGAATTTGGAAAAGCTAATCAATTTGGTCCCTGTGATTTTTGCAGCAATGCTGTGAGGACTCGCAAATTTCTTGTATTTTCTCAAAAATTCCCTTTTATTTGAAAATTATTTGGTAACTATTATTTCATGTTATCCATGGTTCAATCACCCTAGAAAAGTACCAATAACCATAGGAAATTAGGGTTTTCCTATTCGTTTTCAATTCAAGGTGAAATTGGATTTTTCGTGTAACCGCAGTATAATTATCCGGTACCGAGTAGGGATCAAATTTGGTGCTTAAGAGTGACTTTTAGGTGAGAAATAATATGTGATTAGAAGCAATGATAAAAAGTTAGGGAATAGGGAGTAAAAACCCTAGTACGTGCGATTTAAGAGAAAACGCGTCACACCGACGTGTACCGTGTATTACCAATTGAACCATCACTTGACCACCACTTTCTTGCCATACAAGTTTAACACTAGTGAAGCAAAATATCTTCCCCCTCTTGGCTCTCCTATTGGCCGAAATTTGTGGCCCAAGTGCAAGGGATGAAAGAGAAAATTTTGTGGTTGTAAGTAAGCCAAGTGTTAGCCAAACTTGTGGCTAGAATTAATTCTTATCTTTCCAACCTTCTTATAAGACAAACTAAGCTTAATCTTCCTCATTTCTTCTTCTTCATGGCCGACCAAAGAGAGAGAGAAAGGGAGAGCAAGTGAAAACAATTTTCTTCTTGAGTTACACCAACCAAGTGCTAGAATCGAATTCTAAACCGATTAAAGTGTGGGTTGTGAGTTAGGAAGCTTGTGGAACTAAAAATTTTTCAAAGGAGGTGGAGTATCACTCATTCAAGCCTTGCTTTTGAGGTATAAAGTCTGATCTTGGTCCTTGTTCATTTAATTTTTGGTTAAAGATGTGATTTTATGGAGGATTAACACTTGAATGCATGAATTTCCAGATTTGGGTTTTCATTTCTTCTCTTTTTGCCCGGTTTTAGTACTCTATGTTAGAGGCCGAATCAGTTCTTACCCAAAACATGAAAGTTATATAGAATGATGTTTTCTAGTTACCTGTAAAATTTCAGCTCAATCCGAGCTTGGTAGCATGTGAAAAGTACAAAATACCCTTACTGTTTTAAGTATTTCCCAAGCAGTCCGTGTGATCAGTTAAGTCCAGTTTATCACGTTTTTTGACTAGGATTCATTCTGATTTAGTGTTTTGCCAAAACATGAAAGTTATAGCATTCTGAATTAGCTTTCAAATGCCTCTAAGAACACCTGATTCGGACTTGTGTACTCTGAGATATATCCATTACAGTGTTCTGCGTTTAAACAGCCGACGAATTGGTTTCTGGTTTAGTAATTCGAGCATTTGACCAAGTTACATTAGAAACTGGACTAAGTGACCTTCATGAACATTGTAGCCCTGAGTCTTAGCTTCGAAACGGAATAGGTTGTGTCTTAATCCGATAAGCGTAGCCTCGGATAAGTTATTTCCTCTTTCATACGTCAAATCTGTCTTTTGCTAAATTGAATTTCTGCACTTGTTATTACTGTATTTCTTATTCTTATGATATTGTGAGCCTATGGAATGGCTCTTGACTTGAATTGCTTATGTGTGATGTTGGGTTGTGGTTGAGGAAAATTAATGAAGCCGAAATGGCTGGAAAATTTGGTAAACACAAAGGGCGTGCTGCCCAAATTTTCGCTCGAGGGCTAGGTTTCTATTTGAACTTGTATACTTTTGTTTAGCCAATACCATGACCGGTTTTCCATTTTAAAACATGATTTTTCATCCTTGGGTTCAAACAACCCTCTTCTTACTTGAAAGTGATCTTTACACGTTTCATTCCTAATTAGTCGGGTTTCTTTGTTTCCCTTAAATGTTTTGCTCGATAAACTGTATTATGCTCTCTTGTTCAACCATAGGTTTCATTGGTGACTAAGGGTAATATCCGGAAGGATATTTTGCACGTTATTGTGCGTAAATAGGTGAGTGTTCTATATACGTTTTGTTTCTATGACTATGTGGATTGTTGGATCTATGTGATTATTTGTGACTATTTGATTAAATGTTACTTGTTTTCTATGATTTTTAAAATGAACTTTTGCTAGGTGAGTGTGTACTTTATCGCACTCGACCTAAATAAATATGAAATTTTCGGTGATTAAATGTTGAAATACTAGTTGCGCATGAATGTAAGCCTTTTGGCTGAACTGGGCCCTTGCTCTTGTTACCGACCGACTCGAGCCAGAAGCGGACTCGGTCGGGCGATATGGTGACCTGGGTGAATTTGGTATACTCGAGTATTACCTTGTAGTCCGGCTACGTCCGGATGGGTGGAGTCCGGCCAATGTCCGGATGGGTGGAGTCCGGTCAACGTCCGGAAAAGGGGATGAACGAACAAAAGGATGAACGAGGGATTCTACTTACAAAAAAATGTATTTTCAAACGATTGGAGGAATAAGGGGAAATGTCAGGGGAACGAACGAACAAACAAATAGCTCCTCGTGAGCCTGTATCCTTTTAATGAATGTATTATCATTGCTTTATATTGGACATGTTTTCTGGATTAAATGTTATTACATGACTAATGTTCCTTGTTTAATTACTTGTTTATATATATATAGAACCTCACTGGGCTTTTTAGCTCATACCACGTCAATTGTTTTCCTTAGCAGGGGAAGGCGAGCAAGGACGAGCGTTCTGTATAGTCTAGTTGATCTAGTTCTTTGGCCTTGTAATGGTTCTCGCCCTAGTGCTTGGCACGGGCTGGTTGTATGAGGAATGAGAACCCTTGTATATTCGATGTTTGTACTTGAATGGTAAAAAAACTTTGAAGACTTCTGGTGTGTAGAAGTTTCTTATCTTTTACTTGAGCATCTATTGTCTATGGATGTATATACATGATTTGAGTTCCATAGTGAGTGAGTCCTGGCGAGAGATGGGCAGGCGACCCGCTGAACCCTGGGGTACGCCCTAGGGGGAAGTGGGGCCGTCACAAATGCATTATGGCCCAATTACATTCCATGTTCTTGCAATTTGGTCCTAAGGTGGATGCAAGTTGAGTCGTTATTTGACTTTTTATTATCTTTTGGGACCTTTGAAGCTTTTAAATGTTTCAATGGGTTTTGTTTGTTTGATTAATGGTTGCTTTTGGGATCCTAAAATGCAAGTGAAACCACTCATGGACCTTTCTTTGCCCCTGGACCCTTGAAGTTCCTTAAAATGTTTGATTTAGCTTGAATGTTTGATTAGCGTTCACAATGGAGCCTTTGGCCGCATTAATGTTTCAATTCATTTTGCTTGTTTGTCTTCATTGGTTACCATGTTTTGTATAGGCGGTACTTAATGCAAGAGTTTAAGAACTTCGTGTCCAAATGAGCTTGTGTTCGCCTATCGTCTTGAATTTTCTGAAATAAATTGGCGTTGGCCTTTTCTTGCTCTTGGACTTGCAAAGTTTCTAAAATGTTTTAATTGGCTTTGAATGGTTGATTAATGCTTGCAATTGGGTCTTTGGTGAATCCCTTTATTGGAAACTATGTATTATTTGATTCCATTTAAATTACAATTAGGAGAGATTTGGTGACTTTGTTATACTTTACTATTTGAGGTACCTTGACCTTTTTATTGTTTTGAAGCCATTTTTCTTTCATTTGGACACCATTCAAAGGGGCGGTATAATTTCTTTTATCCCTTTTGTTTCTCTCCTATGTGACCCAACGTGTTAAGTGAATTGCATGCCTACTTTGCTTTCCTAGCTTTTCTTTAATTCCTTTTACTTATGTCATTTACTTTTTGTTTTCATTAAGTTATTCTTTTAATGGGGTATGTATACACCTCTTGGCTTGTAATAGATAGGGCTGTGGCGAGCAATTTGGTCCATTTTCCCTTTCCCCTTTTGTTTTAGTTAGTGAATGTAATAGGTTCATTAGCTTGGTTGCATGCCTACGTGTTAAGTGTTAATTTGCGTTGTTAGGGCCTTGCATCTAGTCGAGCATGCTAAATGTTATGTGCTATGTGTTTATGAGTGTTTGGCATGTCTACTCGCTTTTCATAGCCATGAATGAATGTGATGGATGAATGTACGTTTCCGCTAGTCCAACGCTAGTCTGAATTCATAGAATGGGCTAGTCCAACGCTAGACCCTTAGGGATTTCCCCTCGTTAGTACATGTTTGCATGTTCATTACATGTCATGCATTCTTTTTAGTTTTATCATTTTGCATGCTCCTCGATTCCCCTTTCCCCTCACTTTAGGTCTTACATCTCATGCTAGTTAGGGTACATTTGCCTGAAGAGTCCCCTTTTGATAAGGGAAACGAGCGAGTGTGGCTACTCGATAGCCTTAGCACGCTAGTTTTGCTTTCTAATCAAAGGGAAAATCGAAGTCGAAAAAGTTAGGAGTCATTCCCATACCCGACCTGATGCATTCCTTTAGGTTCATTCATTCTCATTTATCACTTACTCATTTTTCAATTCACATTTCCTCATCACTTTTCCTTCCCTTATTGTTCATTTTGATTTCTACTTCACAAAATTGCACTTAATTACACCTATGTGCACTTATCACTATATTTCATACACTTGCACACAAACACTTGGATTTTTCATACAATTTCACACATGCACCTTTTCATACACTGGCACACAAACACTTGGATTTTTTACAATTTCACACGTGCACCTTTTTATACACTTGCACACTTGCACTTTAGCCATCATTTGCATTAATCGACCTCTATAAGGTTTTCCTTTATTGGCCGCCACAATTCATGTGGTTGGGACCAAAAACCTTACAAGAGACATTTTAGAATTTAGGTTTGCATTTTTCCTTTCTTTTGCATTCATGTAGTGCATCCAAATGTAATAAATTCTTTGGTTAAAACAAGAAAAACTTTGATTAAATCACGCAACTAGCCTTGGCTAGGTCGAAAGGGGTGCCTTGGATTTTTATCCTTGCCTTCCCCTTCGACAAATGTGGCTCCCGAACTTTTTTCGTTGGTTTACGTGGACTAGGAGTCGTTTAAAAGGGGTTTCTTACTACTTTTTCCTATTTTTCCTTTAAAAACTCATTTTTTTAGGTGACTTGGTACACCTTAACTCATTACCAAGTGGCGACTCCAATTTTATTATTTCAAAAACCCTTTTTAAACTACAATTTTGGGTCAAATCGTCGTATTCTCAAACCCCCATTTAGACCCACTTTTCTTTTAAATCACAATTCATTTTTTTCAATCACAAAAATACATTTTTTAAACCATTTTATTTTTTTATCAAAAAATGGGGCGCGACAGTTGGCGACTCCACTGGGGACGTTCGAGAGTCCGAGCAAATTTGATTCAATCAACCTTTTTCTTCTTTTAACCTTTTCATATATCACATTTGGGTGTTTTAGGGTTGCATTTTTTCCTTTTTTAGGATTTTGCATTTCGCGCGTATTAATTACTCCCTCACTCACGCATGTATGATTGGTTGATTGGATGTATGTTTATCCCGCGCTTGCATTGCATTTGGGTGGGGGACATTACCCTAGAGCCTCGCATTGGTTCTTGATCCCTCCCCTCCAAACGAGCACTAGCATACGAGCATACGCTTTATTTTTTATCCCTTCATTTATTTTTCTTTAGTGGCTTGTCACGCCACTCCACCCTATTAGAATTAGGCGACCCACTTGGACATGTGATCACGACACGATGTGTGTGTAGCATGATCCAATGGGTCACTCAATCTTCCGCTTTAAGCTATGGGTTGATAGCCTTTTTAGCTTTTAGTCGAAGGTTGAGGATTTTTTATAGATTCACTCAAACACGTAGCCGTGACACGATGTGTGCGTAGCGGTGTTTGGGGAATCGCTCAAGCCACCGACAAAGAACCTTGGGATTGATGACCCTTGGTTTCCAAGTCTGAAGGCTCGGGGACCTATTGAGCTTATCGAGTCTAGATGCATTAGTGAACCCTCAGCCTCATGCATCCATGTTAGAATTGCCTAGGGTAGAGTCGACCTTACCCTAAAATTAGGAAACACTATTCACGAGGGGAGGGGTCCCAACCCTTTTTCCTTATCTGTCTTTGTTGCTTAATTGTCCAATGTGTTATGTGATTACGTGTTGAACTCACGTTTCCTTGTCTCTTGTCTTTTACATTCACAAACCCTAGCAAATAAGAGGTCTGGCATGACTTTCTTTTAGAACCTACCCTTGTAGATAGGCTATTGCACGTTTAAAGATTTTGGTATATTGCATTCATAGATTAATGATTGCATATCATTCTAGGCCTACCCTGGCAGATAAAGGGTTCCTTAGGTCACGTTTCATTTCGAATTGCATTTTTTCCTGCTTTAATAACTGGCATCATGCATTAAACCCTAGAAAGGGAATGCCATTTAGGGGATCCCATATTAGGAATAAGCCACCTTGTGTTTCGGATACTTAATCCAGCGAGACTTGCACGTTTACATTTTGTACCGTCCAAAGGGGTACTGCACAAGGTAAGGTAGGATCCGATCATTTTCATAGAGCGATCTTTGGAATATGAGCGTCTAACAATCACTTTTTGGCCATTTTATCAAAATTGGTAAAAATCCCTTGCGTGAAGGACATTAATTTGAAGAAATTCACAAATGATTCCTCCTATTGAGACGATAAATAAATTGAGGCCAAAATTTGATTTTTAGAAGGTCATAGACTAATGCACTTCAATAATTTTGAAATAACCAATGGCCGGACGATTCAACCAATCCATTTTGCCGATTCATTCGATAAATCGTCAATTCATTTGACCAATTTACCCTTTTTAGGGTCATTTGACCAATTTACCCTTTTTAGGGTCATCCGGTCGATTTTGAACAAATCGTCAATTCATTTGACCAATTTACCCTTTTTAGAGTCATTCGGCCGATTTTTGAATAAATCACTAATTCAATTTCATTCATTTGACCAATTTACCCTTTTAGGGCGATCTGGTCAATTTTGAATAAATTCTTAATTTCATTCAATTCATTTGACCAAGTTCCTTTTTTTAGGATGATCCGGTCAATTTTGAGTAAGTTATCAAATGTCACTCAATTCATTTGACCCGTTTCCCTTTTTAGGGTAATCCGGTCGATTTTTAATAAATTATCAATTTCATTTGACCAATTAGGATTCCAATGTCGAGTTTCAAAATGGAAAACCTAGTTGATTTTGAGGGAACCATCCATGGCATCCAGCCATTTGATCAGTTGGGGTTTTGACCCGTGATTCACTGAAAAAATTTGGTCAACGAATTCCAATCTCTTCGATAGGAAGTTCGTCAAGGTCAAACCCGTGCGTTTTTGCAAACTCTTGTATCGATCAAAAGTGATCAATCCATTCGGACGTTGACCTTGTTTTGGCATATGTCTCTCGTCACTCCAGTTGACCAAATTTTTCAAAATTATTTTTTCACTCAATGAGTTGATCGGATCCATCAGGTATGGTATAGTGCCTACCATAGAGGATTGCATCCTCATTCTAGGCGTACCCTTGGCACAAAAAGGGTTCCCCCATAGGACATGCATTCGAATTTTTTGGATATTTACTAACTCTTGTCTTTTTTTTCCTTTTCTTTATTTTTCTTTGGAATAACTAAGTGAGGGTTGAATCTAAAGGCAATCTTTTCAAAAATTCTCAGGTAATATTTAAATATAGCTTCTCGTCGAAACCCCATCATAACACGATCCCGTAGTCAAGCCTAGAGGAGTCGTGTAAACATGAATTCACAACCGGAACAATCAGATAGGGCTGCTATTACCGCTCAACCCGAGACCATGAGTTTGGGGGTTCAGTTGACTGAGATGCTCACTAAGTTCGACAAGATGACCACTGAGATGGCGGCCCAAAGGAAATTGATTGACGAGCTAATCAGCAGCGGAGTTCAACCTGAACCTATACCCGTCAAGCAGGCTGAGCCAGAATCGTTTGTCATCCCTTCAACTCAAGTCACTGTTACTCCATCATTCCCTATTCCACCCGAGGAAACTTTCGCCTATCCCACCACAAATTTGCCATACGCTTACCCTCCTAATCCTTCATCTTTTCTTACTCGCAGGCAAGGCCCACAACCCCAAACTACTTCAAATATACCACCTGAGCCACATACCTTTTATTACCCTGCTGCTGAACCCTTCCTACCAGACCACACTATTCAAACCAAGCCAGAAATGGGGGAATCTTTCGCTCCCATTGGTATGAAGCTGCTCAAGCGTCTTGACCGCTTTGATGAGTTTATGGGGAAAAGTCAGGGGTTGAACAAGCAAGGAGTTTTGGATTACGATGAGCTTTGCCTTTTTCCGAATGTGCGGTTTCCTGAGAGGTTCAAAACCCCTAAATTTAACAAGTATGACAGGACGGGTAATGTCCCTGCCCTCAAATCGCAGTTGGATGCTTTGCAAGGACAAGGGAGCAGTGGGAAAAAGCAACAATTCCAAAAGGAAGAGGGGGAAATCGTTGTTGTTTGTGATCGAAACCGTGTCCCAAGCTCCAGGCCTAGACAACACCCTACCTACTCAAACTCCTACCCTTATTATTCAAACCCTCATCCTGTTCATCACACTAATACCACTCAACCTCGACCTCGCCCTAAACACACCAACTCGTCTATAGCCCCTTTTCAAATATCTCAGCCTAACTTCCAACAAGTTCGACTCCGACCTCCCTACAATCAACAATTTTCTCCACCAAATAGACATACCTACAACTATCCCCAACACACTAAAACCTACAATCAAAGCCGTACCCGAACATTCACCAACCTAGGCAGGCCTCTGGACCAATTGTATGAACAATTAAAGGCTGCCGGTAGAATTGGCATAATTCCCCCTCCAACTTACTCTCATGGCGTCCCTGCCGGATACAATCCTCAGTACACTTGCGCCTATCATTCGGGAGCACCCGGCCACCCAACCACTGATTGTAGAGCACTTAAGCATAAAGTACAAGACATGATCGAGGCAGGGGAAATAGTGATTAGAGAAGGGCCAGAACAAGGACCAAATGTGGATAAGAACCCCCTGCCAGAGTACGATAACACCATTGGGGTTATTATGGACAATACGGAATTTAAGGAGCCTGCTAAAAAACTCATCAAGTGAGGCTGAAGTGTTTGGAAATGATGCAGAATTTCCCGATATCCCTGAGGGATCAATTTCCAATTGGACAGCTGAATTTCTACCCATTCAGAAGGAGTTTCGGTAAACCTAAAGGGGGTTTGTCATTCATGCGAATTCATGAGGAAAAAACTTTTGCATCTGTAATTAGCTAATGAAAACATCTTTACTTTTGACTAAAATTTGCGCATGTAAATATTTTTTAAGTTTTTAGTTCATTTGCTTTCAATCAAAGGTTTTATGAAAATGCACAAGTCATTCTTGTCAGGTTATTTTGTTTATTCGTTTGTTTATATTTCGGTCATATTACTTGTTCATTTGTTTGTTGTATATTTGTTTACTTATTATTCCAAATTCGTTAATTCTTTCAAATGGCCAAAGATAAAATTATTTGACCTTTTGGATATCACTTTTCTGGAATTCAATAATGGCAATCTCTATCTCACTCACGACTTGAGAATTTTGGAACCCAGATTTCAAAGCGAAAGTGATAAAGAGAAAGTATTTGATTCTTTTTCAAAAATCTTGAACAAAATGAGAAAAAATTCGAACCAAACCTAGAAGCCATAGCAATTGTTTACATTGGCACTGAGAATGAGGTCAAAAGGACATAAATCAGCATTCGTGTGGACAAAAGCAGAAAAGAAGATGATTAAGGGTTTGACTATGTATCAAGGTGTACAGATGGTTGGAAGCAGTATCATTTGCAGCAGCAGAAATTCTATCTTTGTACACTCTAATGGGAGTTCGACCAAAGAATGCCGTTTGTCATGAAATGTTACAAAATGAATGGCCTGAGCCTACAACAAGAAGTTTCATCAGCGTACATTTTGAGGAAGGGGGCAAAGCATTCAACCGAACTTTGCCACTACAAGACGAAGGCAAAAGCAAATATGTTCCAAATCAGAAAGGGCCGTTCATTGTCCAAAAGGTATTACCTGGCGGAACACTTATTTTGACGGAAATGGATGGTCAAACATTCCCTCGACCTATCAACTCGGACATGTGCAAGAAGATTTTCGTTTGATCATGCAAATTTTCCTTAGAAATTCATGCAAATGACAAAATGCAAGTCAGACCCTCTTCTTTTACATTTAAAACATTTTATCCCTACTTGTCCCCTTTGAGCCATCAGAATTGACAAATTTTCGTTTGGCAGCCCCTAAGATTTGCAAACCCCACACTGGGGCAAATTCATTTTAAAAAAAGATGATCGGAAAGAAAAGGAAAACCTCATACTGGGGCAAATTTATCTTTGAAAGAAAGATGGAAAAAGAAAGAACCCCACACTGGGGCAAATTTAGTTTTTGAAGAAAAATGCAAAAGTGAAAAACGCAATGAAAAGCACAAACAGAAGAATTCAATCAAACTGGGGCAAATTCTCCTCAGTTTTGTTCAAAATTTGGAGATGATCTCAAAATGATGCAATCTCAGGTTATTTCACACCTCTAATCAAAGTTGCTTTCAAGCCTCAACTTTTCTTGAAAACACCCCACCTGACCTCATTACAAAAATCCAAAAGTCCTGGCTCTCGTCACTTGCTGTATTTCTATTAGGGATTTTCGCTAATCAATTGGCAGGTGATGTCCATATTGTCTTCGCCTAACCTCATAAGGGAAGTGCATTTTACTGATGCCAGAAATCTTTAACTCATGTTTCTGAGTCAATCATGGTCAAGATAGTTCATTGTTCTTTAGGTGAAAACCCGAAAGGGCGCCTCGAAAAAGAAAAAGCAAGCAAAAAGCAAAAAGAAGGAAAAGAAAGAAAAAGAAAAGACAAAACAAAAATAAAAAGGGTGGGGGCAACTTTGGTGAAAACCCGAGAGGGCGCCAAGGCAATTTTTCTCAACAGACGATCACGAGAAGGAACAGCTGGTGACCTGGTTCATTTGGACCTTTTCCTCATTTTTGTCATACTTCGGCCAATGTTGAATTTCAGAACAAAGATATCCAGAGGTTTGAATATGACATCTGTTGGCCAAAACTGCATCGCTTTGTAAAAATATTCTTTTCCAAATACATTCTTATGAAACTCATCTTTCCTCATTTGCTTGTATTTATGGCATTTTGTAGGATTAAGCACAGTTGGTGGTATTTTACATTCTTTGGCATATTAATTCCTGCATAACATAGGAAATCATTTTGCATATATTATTGATTTTTCATGCATCATTCTTTCACCATTGGATTCGAATGAATGATAAACCCTAAGGTTTGTGCATGGATATGGGATTCAATCATATATTAAAGTGAGTAAAATGCAACAAAGCTGCTACAGGGATTTGGTGACATGGTAAATGCGCACTTTATTGGTCTCCAGAATCGAAAGGTTTCAAAATTACAAATTCAACCAAGACAGATGCCGCAGCAAAATGTTGGCAAAGGCATCAAAAGACTCATGTTTACACGATTCTCAAGGCAAACCGGATCGAATGATGGTGGCAAGTCCTGTGACGACCCCACCTCCCCCTAAGGCGTACCAAAGGGTTCGGCGGACCGCCTGCCCAGCTCTCGCCAGGACTCACTCACTATCTCTATCGAATAGTGTACACACAACCATGAACCATAAATAACAATCCAAATTCAAGCTTATAATTTACATTGATAGAAATCGAGGTACAAAGTCTCAATATACTCAAACTGGTTAAAGGCGTATACAATCCAAATACAAAACATTCTATTCGAGGAATAGCACGAGTACAAGTCAAAAATCAAACAACTAGTCTATGCTAGACTTTACATATCTCGCACCTCGCTCGTACCCCTGAAAGGAAAACAAATGGAGTGGAATGAGCTAAAAGCCCAGTGAGGTTCCAAATAGCAAATTGACCATTTTTTATAAGTACGAGTTTTCGATATAGCAAAGTAACGAGCATAAAGTGTTCATAAATGTGAACAGTAACACGTCAAGTAGCAATCTTGAAATGAGCAAATGTAGAAGTTTTTCAAAAGAAACAATAATCCAATAAACAATAAGTATTCCAAATCATAAGGATACGGATGGCTCTCAGGAGCCAAATTCCCCTTTTCATTACCAGGAGCTTGATCACGTAGTAGTTGACACTCCGTCAACTTTCAAGTAAGTAACCAATCCAGTAGAACACCACTTAAACGACTCTCCGTCCACCGTTCAACCCCCAGCTGGGCCCAAAATCCTCAAGAACACGGGTGGTAATACTCGAGTATACCGATTAGTCGAGGAGATATCACTCCACTCGACAATACAAGAGACCCAGGGTTCGTTACCCAATCGACCAAGCCCTTGCCGGCTCGACTAGAGTAACTCGCCACAGGGTTTCTGGAATTCCAGGAAGTGCGCGCATCATAATCAAGTATATCAAGTCAATTGCAACAATAAACAAGTATATCACATAAGGGCAAGTGCGATAAAGTACACTCTTGCCCTTACAATTCACGTATATAACATGTAATCAGATTGGTCACGTATCAAGTTCAAGTATCAAGTTCAATTCGGTATTTGAAAGCACTCACCCAAAAGATATAGTGCTACTGGTCACTTTCAGGTTATACTCCGAGTTCGGAGTCCAAATCTGCGATAAAACTCAATTTGAGAACTTTGAAACATGATTAGAGTTCGAAACTTAGACGTTTCGTTCAATAAGAATCAAGAAATGAAAATTCACTTGGAGAATACTCGTGAAATACTCGCTCACTTTTTAAATGATAAAACTTTGTAACATTTATACTTGAAATGGTCATGCGAGTCGAAAGTACAAGGAAATCGTACTTTGAACAATCATTATTTCATTTCTCAAGGGGTACAAGTTCGGCCAAGTCCTTATTTATATATCTTGGGACAAGAAGACTTAAGTACTCTAGATGGTTCAAGCAGTAATCACTCTTAACTCATACTCAAGTTGCAAAGATAGTTTTCTAGACCTCGAGTAAAAATTTGAGCAGCATGCCCTTTGTGTTTACCTAATTTCCAGCCATTTAGGCTTCATTATTTTTCTTCAACAACATCCCAACATCATACAAATCAGCAATTTATGTCAAGAGCCGTTCCATAGGCTCACAATATCATAATAACAAGAATCGCATTAAGTACAAGTGCAGAAATTCACTGTGGCACAAGACAGATTTGACGTACCAAATGCGGAAATAACATATCCAAGGCTATGCTTATCGGATTGAGGCGTAACCTATGCCGTTTCGAAGCTAAGACTCAGGGCTACAATGTTCATGAAGGTCACTTAACCCAGTTTTGAGTGTAACCAGGTCAAAAATGCAAGATACTATACCAGGATCACAAAAACAGATTCACAAAATGCATTTTAGCGGAAACATCATAACTCAGGCTCTCCAAGTCCAAATTCCAAAATTCCAAAACCAGCTGAAAGCTAAGAAACAGGGTTACAATGTTCATGAAGATCACTTAGTCCAGTTTCTAATGCAACTTAGTCAAATCCTCAAATTACAGAACCGAAATCCAATTCATCGGCTATTTATCCACACTGCACTGGAATGGACATAACTCAGTGTACAAAAGTCCAATTCAGGTGTTCTTAGAGGAATTTTAAAGCTACTTCAGAACACTACAACTTTCATGTTTTGGCCCAGAGCTAAATCAGTACGGCTCCTAGAAAAAAAACGTGATAAACTGGACTTAACTTATGAAACGGACTGCAGGGAAATATTTAAAACAGTAAGGGTATTTTGGACTTTTCACATCCTATGTTGCTCCGATTGAGCTGAAATTTTGTAGGCACCTATAAAATGTCATTATCTACAACTTGTCTTCTTTGACCTAAGGCCAATTCGGCCTCTAACACACAGATAAAAATTCGGACAGAATGTAAGCAAGAATTTCCAGAAATCTGAAATCTTTAGCTCTAAGTGTAATTTCCTCAAATTTCTGGTTCTAATCACCACTAAACAACCTTATATAACCTTAATTGCAACATTTACACATCATACATCACATTGAGCAGAAAATCAGAACCCCTAGTTCATCAAATAAATTGGGGAAAACCTCTAAATCATGCTAATCATCCATGATTCCACCACTATAATCAAACTACTAACTTAATTTAACAAAATCAAAAGCAAAACTTAGAGAGATGAGTTCTCTTACCTTGGTTAGAAGTCTCTAAAAGCAGCCCCAAGCTTTCCTTTTCCAAACTTTCACCACCAAACACTAACTAACCACTCAAAGACAAGATTAATCGGTTTCTTTTGTTTGATTTCTCACTTTGTTGGTGGATTGAAGAAGAAATGGAGAAGAGTTTTGTTTTTCCTCTCTTGTTCTTACTCTCTCTCTCTCTATGCTCTTAGCAGCAGAAAATGAAGAGAAATGAAGCTGATTTTTGTCTTATAAGGAGTAAGAAGGTTAGAGTTAATTAAGACCACAATTTGGCTAACACTTGGACAATTCTTAGCCACTAATTTTTCTCTTTCTTCCCCTTGCTTATAAGCCACAAATTTCGGTCCCCTTAGCTGTAATATAAGAAGATATTTTGGCTCAAATATCAATAAGCTTGTGGTGCAAGAAAGTGGTGGTCCAGTGGTGCGTTCAAAAGGTAGTGCGCGGGACCCGCCGGTTCGCGCCGTTTTTCTTAAAAACTCACGTACTAGGGTTTTTACTTCCCATTCACTAACCTTATCTCATTGCTACTAGTCACATATTATTTCTCACTTAAAAGTCACTTTTAATCACCCAATTTGGTCCTTGCTCCGTACCGAAAATTCATCCGGCGGAAAATCGTGAAAACCCTAATTTTGCTCAAATCTTGAAACCGAAGTGTAAAACCCTATTTTCCAGGTTCATCTGCACTTATTGTTGAACAATTGGGTAGTAGGGCTTTAATAAATAATAATTTTCAAATAAAAGGAAATTTTTAAGAAAACGTGAGGAATTTTCCAATTCCAATGATTAAATTTAGGGTTTCAATCAAAATGTGAGAGATTTAAGAGAACGGGTTAGTCACAAGTAAACTAGGGTTTTTGACTAAAATATTAGGGTTTCTAGTCTTTTAAAACAAAATAAGGTTTTAAATCAAACCCGAAGAAATATACTTTAATATTTTCTTCACAACCAACCTCCTAATATTCGGGATGTTACAAGTCCATTATTTCTTCTTTTCTTGCAGGAACGTTGCATTTACAAACACAAACAACCACATTTCTTTTCGCACCTAAATCGACATCAGAAAAAGCTCCCCAGTAAGCAAAGACGAAATGATAATTTTAAAAAAAAAAAAATTTTTTTTTGATCATAAGAAATAACATCAGCAATCGCTCCAGCTACAGAGATCAAAATCTCCCTCTTGGGATAAAATTTTGAGTTGCTCCCAGGTAAAAACTCAATTCATTGTTTAAACTTCCCCAGTGAAATCCCATTTACATTTCTGTCTGGGTCTATTTCATTTACATTTCTGTTCGGGTCAGTCCCGTTTTAAATTTCCTGTTCGGGTCAGTCCCGTTTTAAATTTCTTGTTTGGGTCAGTCCCGTTTAAATTCTTGTTCGGGTCAGTTCCGTTTTAAATTTCTGTTCGGGTCAGTCCCGTTTAAATTTCTGTTTCGGGTCAGTCCCGATTTTAAAATTTCCTGTCAGGGGTCAGTCCCCATCGTTTGAGTAATTCGCAACCGAATAACGCAGGTAAGTATTTGGTGTCTACTTCTTTGTTTCAAGTTTTTCCAAAACTCAGACAAAGAGGGGCAAACTGTAGACACCAAATTTTTGGTGTAATTTCATTTACTGTTTATTTTTAGTTTTTTATATGTCGTGTTAGTTTTATTCGGTTTTTAGTTTTTAGTTTTTAGTTTATTTTTAAGTTTAGCATAGAATTTCTTGGAAAGAAAAAAAGGAAAAAGGAAAAATAGCAATTTTGTTTTATTTAGCTTTATTTTAGTCATTTCTACTTAATTTATCTTTTATTTTTGTTTGGTTCATTTAGAAAAAAAAAAGAAAAAATGAAAAAATTGAAAAAATTGAAAAAAATAGAAAAAGAGGAAAATCTTAGTTTTTTTTATTATTTATTATTTATTTTTATTTTTTATCTTTCGGTTGCTAATTTTGAACATTTTATTTAAATTTAAGTTTGTTTGAATTATTATTGTTTTTATTGTTATTTAATTAATCTCAAAAAGAAAAAAAAAAGCAAAGCCGCGGCAATGCAAGCTGCGTAGAAACGCAGCTTGCAAAGAGAGAACTTGGGCAGTCCTTGGTTGCAAATATAGCAGAGGATAGCTGAGGGTTTTAGGTTTGTTAGCCTGGTATAAATAGGACAGAAATAGCAGCCGCAACAGGGAGGCTAGGATCGGAAAGAAAGAAAAAAGGGGAGAGACTAGTGACGGCTGAGAAAGGATGGAGGGAAACTGAAGGAGAAAGGAGAGAGCTTTCGTGAGGAATAGAGAAACAGCGGCTGGAAAGCTAAGAAAAGAGAGAGGAGCTGAGGGTGGAGTTGACGGCTAGAAAGGAAAAGGTTCAAGAAGGGGGCATCTGGTAACGGCTGAGAGAAGGGTTTTGAAAGGGAGCAAGCCAGAAAACTAGCGAGGGTTGAGAATAGAATCCAGAGGGTGGCTGAGCATTAGGGAGCTGAAAAAGAAAAGGTTTTCGGCCAAAGGAGGCAAAACTGACGGAAAAGAGGAAGAAAGCAAGCTTCTGAAGTTCTGGGATTCATGGGTTATGGAAGCTGCTGCCGTAATGGATGTTGTGCTTGTGAATAGAGGACGCCATAGTTCTTCTCCAGATTTAGAAGAACCTGGCTACTGCAGTCACAACAAGCTTTTCCCCCGCCACACGAAGCTGCCCCATCTTCCTGGAATCCACCACTACTGCAGCAGTCTTCACCAGAAAAGCGCAGTCTCCGTGAAAGCTAGAGCCAAAGATATCAATCTGAGTCAGATTTCTTTCCATCTTTCACGACCGCTAGAGCTTATTTCATGTCCAAAAATGCTGGCTAGATAGAGGTAACGTTACTCTGTCTCTGTTCTTGGCAAAATTTCCATTTTTAGCTTCAATATTTGATAAGTTTGTATAGGAATTTACGGTCTTCTGTTTTTGTGTATTCATGGTTATGATTGATGTGGCTGATTTCTGGTGAATATGGCTTTATGCCTTCTGTTCTTGGATCTTTTACCATGGTCATGTCTATCAGGTCTCCTGAAAGTGACCTGTTCAAGAAAATTTCTGCTGCAACAAGTGCAAATATCTTGGTTTGTTGCAGTGATGTTGACGGATCCTTTTCCTTCCTTTTTGGTTGTTGGTGTTTTGTCCATTTGGAGTGTTTGATCTGCTTGCCATTTGAATGGGATGCCATGTGCGTGTTTAGGAACACAGGAATAAAGGCCAATCAGTTTTCTTTGTCTTAATTTTCTTGGAAAGTTTGAGTAGTTGAAGTTTAGCAAGTATTCAGACCATTAGGTTGCATGTTATGTTTTCAGGAGTCTTATTGACTCTTCCCTCTTCCTTTTGTCTCAAGTGTTTGTGGTGAAATAAATTAGGACTTGCATTGAGTCCTTTCTAGGTTATTATTTTGAAGTTTAGAGGAGCCAAGATTCATCCTTGATCATATTGCAGCTGCACAAACAGATTTATTTCTTCTCTTGGGTTGCTGAAGTTTGTTTCTGTTTGTTCAACTCTTAGTATTTGTTGCTATACCTGGGTTGCATTAGTCCTTTTTCTTATTTTGGGTGTAGCATGATGTAGGGGGTGCGTAATGGACATGATGTCCTTAGCAACAGAAATTTCTCTTCCACCAGAAACTAGCAAGGAATTTGTGGTCTTGATCTTCCTCATTTTGTTTTTCGTATGTTCGAACTAAGTAAAACTGCAATGTTTTGACTTGGGATTTGGATTCATTTACCCATCTCATTGGAATGGCTTGATTGTATATAAGTTGCTTTGCTCATAACAACAAATGTAAGGAGTCAGTTTTGTCACTTGAATAAGAAACCGAAAAGCTGCGGAAATTCTTGTTTTCTTCAAAGTCAGCATGTTTTTTTTTCCAGATCATGTCGTTCCATTTTTGTTGTTCAAAAGCTGGTTAGATCTTTCCCCTACCTTTGTTTCAAGTCTGTGTATGTTGTGTTTGAATGAGGGGAATGTGTTGAGTCATTTTCATGAACGCTTTCTCGGCCAAATAAGTAGGAAATTGAATGAGACTGCATAGCCGCAAGTTTGCAGAATGTTATTTCGTGATATTTACATGAAATTTCGCATGAAATGTTTCCAGTTTTTTTTAGCATTGTTAAGGGATATCCAGCCATGTTTCATGGGAGTAATCCAAGGCTATTGGATGAATCTGATTTTGCTGAAACGGTGGAACCCTGTGCATGAAAATATGCATCAAAGCCTTGCCGAGAATCTTACCAGTTGCTGAAGCTTTGCTGTCAAATGCTTTCTCACGTTACTTTGCATGATTTCTGTTCTAAGTTTTGCATGTTTGAATGTCCAAGTTAGGTGTTCTGTTGCTTGATTTAAATCTTGGACATTGGGTTGAGAAAGTTTGATTGAAGTTTGTGCTAAATTCGGAAGGTTGTGTTTAAAAGATGAAATTGCCGCAAGCTTGGAAGCAAACGTCAGCAGATTTCATTCTTTTTAGTTGCAGATTTTGAAGCTCTTTACGTATGCATGCATGAAACAAATTCTGAACTTTGCACTTAAACCCCTCAAATTTCCCCTTATGCCACTATGACCCAGAATTTGGAAAAACTAATCAATTTGGTCCCTGTGATTTTTGCAGCAATGCATTATGGCCCAATTACATTCCATGTTCTTGCAATTAGGTCCTAAGGTGGATGCAAGTTGAGTCGTTATTTGACTTTTTATTATCTTTTGGGACCTTTGAAGCTTTTAAATGTTTCAATGGGTTTTGTTTGTTTGATTAATGGTTGTTTTTGGGATCCTAAAATGCAAGTGAAACCACTCATGGACCTTTCTTTGCCCCTGGACCCTTGAAGTTCCTTAAAATGTTTGATTTAGTGTGACGCCCCGAAAAAAAATGAGTTTGAGAACCTGGAAATTTTCTAATTTTCTAGGGTTTATTTTTTAACGCCCGCCTTTTCTACATTTTCTTGATTAGAAAAATTCCCCAGATAAAGTTTATGAGCAAAAATAGTTTTAAAATGATTTTTCTAGTATCGGTTAGTTTTTTGAGAAATTAAGAGCGTATTTTGGACGTGGGACCCGCTAGTGCGGTAAATGCATTATATTTTTGACAACTTGTAGGAATTTTGTATTGAGTGATATTATTTTACAAAGTGTTAAGATATTTGTATTGGAGAGACAAAAAGATAAGTTTTACACCTAAAGGTGACAAGTGTCACTATCCTATTCACTCTTGGACTTTTGACCATATTACCTTAACTTTACTAAAACCAAAATTTGACCAAAAATCAAGCCATTTCTTCCTTCTCATGGCTGAAACTTGGAGAGCAAGAGAGAGAGAAAAACCTTCATCTTTCACTCCAATTTCTTACTTCAATCTTCAGTTTTAACCGATGGAATTGCAAATCACTCCATAAAAGTTGGTTACTAAGGAGATTCCAAGGTCTTGGTGGAGTTATTTTGGAGAAGGAACCACTAAGCTACTATCTTTTGTGAGGTATCAAGGTATGGTGTGTAAAGATTCATTGTTTGTTTCCAATAATGGTGAATTAGTAACTTGTGATGGTTAAAGAGATGGTTTTATGGATTATATCTTGATTTTGGTTGAATTGGTGAATTTTTATAATTATTGGGGATTTTTCTGTTTTCATATGGATATGATTATGGGGTCATATATGATTATTGGAAATGATGTTTAAGGACTCTATGAGGTGGGAAAAGTGGTCAATTGCAATCAATTTCTGTTTTGGAAGAAATTTCAGAAAATTAGGTTTTGTGAAGCTACATTCTGTCCGGTTTTATAGCTCCTAGTTAGAGGCCGAATTGGCCTTTGCTTAAAACATGAAAGTTGTAGGGAATGACATTTTAAAGGTGCCTACAAAATTTCAGATAAATCGGAGTAGTGTGGAATGAGAAAAGTCGAAATTACTATTGCTGTTCTGGTTTACCCGAAATTGGGATTGCGACTGTAATTGGTTGTTTTGGCTGGTATTGCTTCCGAATTGGTTGTTGAGGCCTTCTGATAAAATTTAGCCCTGTTTCTTAGCTTTCAGCTGGTTTTGGAATTTCTGGATTTGGACTTGGAGAGCCTGAGTTATGGTGTTTCCGCTAAAATGCGTTCTGTGAATCGGTTTTTGTGATTCTGGTGTAGTTTCTTGCATTTTTGACCTGGTTACACTCGAAACTGGGTTGAGTGACCTTCTGTAATATTGTATCCCTATCTCTTAGCTTCAAAACGGTGGGTCTTGAACCTTCATCCGATAGTCGTAGCGCCTTTGGTACCATTACCGCAAAAAGACGTCAAAACTGTTTTTCTGGTTTTGAGCTTAACTTTCATTTCCGGACTTTTCCCTAGCTTGACTTGTACTAGTACTACTTGGAGCTTGCTGAATGGCTATTGGATGAACTTATTTGTGTGACTTTGGAACTGGCTGAGGAAATAATGAAGCCTTGACGGCTGGAAAAGTAAGCAAATTTAGTGGAAGTGCTGTCCGCACTTTGAAAGGATTTGATTGCTTTGAGTTTGTGATCTAAGACTTGGATTTGAGCAAGGCAATGATATATGATGAATGGTTTCTGAGCCATGGAGGTGAGTGACCTCAAACTATTTCTGAAGTTATTTATGAACCGTTTCCTGCATTATTTACTTTTGAACTGTTTCCAAAGTTACTTTTGTACCGTTTTCTTGCATTATTTACCTTTGAACTGTTTCCAAAGTTACTTTTGAACTGTTTTCTTGCATATCATGCGTGCTTGCATATGAGTGTTCCCTTAATTGCTATATTTTCTTGACCTCATGACTTGTATTATTGATTGATAACGTGTTAAGTGTTTTGAATAATTTCCAAAACGAGCTTTCTAGGCGAGTGTGTACTTCATCGCACTCGACCTAAATAACTGTGCAATTTTCAAGGATTTAATTATTGAAATGCTAGTTGCGCATGAATGTAAGCCGTTTGGCTGAATTGGCCACTGCACTTTGTTACCGATCGACTCGAGCCAGAAGCGGACTCGGTCGGGCGATATGGTGACCCTGGGTGAATTTGGTATACTCGAGTATTACCTTGTAGTCCGGCTATGTCCGGATGGGTGGAGTCCGGCTACGTCCGGATGGGTGGAGACCGGCCAACGTCCGGAAAGAAAAAAAAAGATGAACGAATAAAAAGATGAACGAGGGATTATTTATAAAAAATGAACGTATCCTTTTCATGAATGTTACTATCGCTTTCCATTGTACATGTTTCTTGAATTATTGATACTCCATATTTAATGTTTTGTAAATGCTGTAATCGTTTCTAGACTTATCATTTGATTTATGACATCATTGAAAAGAAATATTGTTAAACCGATTTAATTACTGATTTTCTGGTTACTCGTTGAGCTTCTCGCTCACCCCAAAAATATTTTATTCCCCTCCACAGGGCTCAAGGCGAAGGCAGGACTTGTTGTGCTTATTCACGTGAATGGATGGCCTATATCTTGTACAGTTTTGGATTTGGAATCATTTGATGTATAGTTGGGAATTAGT
Source organism: Coffea arabica (assembly GCF_036785885.1). Classification (NCBI taxonomy): domain Eukaryota; kingdom Viridiplantae; phylum Streptophyta; class Magnoliopsida; order Gentianales; family Rubiaceae; genus Coffea; species Coffea arabica. The sequence continues at coordinate 24,918,660 of NC_092316.1, forward strand.
TTCCGCTGCATTTGTGACATGTAATTATTGGAGACTTGAATGTATATTTGTGGACCATGTGATGTATATTTGAGGTTTATTCTTGTAATTCATTTGAGGACTTTAGTGAACGACTGAGTCCTGGCGAGAGTCGGGCAGGCGGCCCGCCGAACCCTCTGGTTCGCCTTAAGGGGAGGTGGGGCATCCCCTACGTGGGTTAGCCTTGCAAACCATGTGTATATATTAACTTTTGAAAACTTTTGTATGTCATTTTGGTTTGTAAACGCTAAAGTTCAGATGTGAATGTTTGTTCGCTATTTCGGTTGGGTTCTGACGGGTCGGTTACTATTCATGGCCGACTCCGGATTTCATTTTTTTATTTTGTGTTATTTTACCATTTTGACTTCTTTATGCTCGTTTGTAAGTTCCGGATCGCTATAGATAGTTCTGGTCTGCATCGTTAGTCCTGGCGAGAGTTGGGCAGGCAGTCCGCTCACCCCTTTGGTTCGCCTTAGGGGAAAGTGGGGCTGTCACAAGTGGTATCAGAGCCACTTCGCGTGGTCTCTGCGCGGAGTGAGACTGGGCCAAGTGGTGTTGTGGTCCTAATTTCATGAATATGTCTAAGTGCTCGTTTGAGCGTAAGTTATGAACCGGGCATGTGATAAGTGTACGAATCATTATCATGGGACTCGAGGAAGTTAGGTATGTATGTCGGGTAGGAATCCTTAATAAAGATGGCTTACTCTTGGGACCGGCCGGCTCGAGTTGCGAATTATCTTAGATGGGATTCTTGCGCCCGGATACGAAAGATATGAGGGCCTAGGTTAGAAAGGATTTGATGAACTAGAAAGGCCATTCCTCGGTGGATCGTCTATGTTTGTACTTGACTTAACTGGCTGTATGTATGTGTGTGGCTTAATTTTGACCGGCTTGTATATATATGTTTTGATCTTGTTTGGAATGTATAAATGTGTGTCATCATAAAAGTTTTGAGTGTTACTTACATGCATTGTGCTTATTTTGGTTTAGTATTATTGCCTAGACCAAGTAAAACTCATGGAAGGTACACGGAGTGGACGGGGCCGTGGGCGTGGAAATAGGCAACCTACACCTGAAAGGGGTACCGATCTGTTAGCTAAGTATAGTGCTCAATTTAATCCCGGAGTAATCAATGATAAGGAATTTCGAGGACGAAATTCTTTTAAGGGGGAGAGAGTGTGAGAACCCGTAGAAACCCTAATCTTTTCCGAGGGTTTTATTTCCTTTAATTGCATGTTTTCTGCATTTTCTGGCTTAGGAATATTTCTTGGTGGATTCTATGAGTAATTATAGTTTTTAGATAATTTTTCTAGTATTGGAGAGTTTTTAGAAAATTAAGAATATATTATGGACGTGGGACCCACTAGTGCGAAAAGTTCGGAAAAATTTCTGCCAATTAGGTTAAATTCCGGATACTGTGTAAAATTTATCGGGTGTTAAGAGATAAGTAGAGTGTGTGAAATGATTGATGTGAGAGAGAAAAAGAAGTGATAAGATTGCATTAATGGAGTGACAAGTGTCACACAACCATTGGTTGGACTTTGTTGGCAACTATTCACACTTTTGACTTTTGACCAAATTGAGTAAATATCTTGAAAAAAATTGCACAAAATTCACCATTTTTCTCTCCTTGGTGGCCGGCTCTCTAAGCTCAAGAAGGAAGGAGATTGCTTCAACTTTCAAGCTTCCATATGCTTCAATCTTCCATAAACAAAAGCTTAGACTAGATTTCACTCCATAAAATCCTATCTTCTAGTGCTAGTAAGGGTCTTAGTGAAGTTTGTTTGAAGCTCTAAGGTGGCCAACCTCTCTACATCTCTTGTTCTTAGGTAAGTGATGTTTTACTACTTCCCTATAGTTAATGATGGTTATTTTGTGCTAAATGGTGGCATGAGTGTTGAAATATATGATTTGTTTCTTGATTTGAAGAGTTTTGGAGAAGTTTTTATTTTATTGGGAATTTTTCTGGTTTAATATGAATGGGATGTTGTGGCCTTGTATGATGAATTGTAATGGTTGAAAATGACTCTAGTGAGTGTGAATTGATGATAAATGCAATCAATTTTGGATTGAGAGTGAAATTTGGAAAGTTAGGGTTCTTAAATCCCCAATTCTGTCCGGGTTTGGATCATAGGGTTAGAGGCCGAATTAGACTTTTCTCAAAACATGAAAGTTGTAGGTATTGATTTTTTTGAGGTGCCTATAAAATTTCAGGTCATTTGGATGAGTGTAGAGTGAGTTATGCCGTTTTTACTGTAGCTGTTCTGTTTTGATCAGAATGCGAAAACTGCGATAGTAATTGGCCCTTTTGAATGGAATTGGTTTGGATTTTAAGGTTGGTGTCTTCTGATTAAATGTAGCTGGATGTCTTAGATAACTTATGCCTTTGGAATTTCGGCATTTGGACTTGTATGAACTGAGATATACCGATTACAGTTTTCTGTGTTTTGCAAACCTGTTTTGGTGATTCTGGTTTAGTGTTTGGCATTTTTGACCTAGTTGGGCTAGGAACTGGATTGAATGACCTTCTACATTGTTGTAGCCCTGTTTCATAGCTTCGAAATGGTGGGTCTTGCACCCCCACCCGATAACCGTAGTGAAAGTGGTGTCATTACCGCATTATGAGGTCAAATACGTTTTTTTGTTAAGGCCTAAGTTAAAGCCATTTCTTAATTTCTGGTTACCTATGATGCTTATATATGCATATGAAACCTTATTGGGGTTGTGGTTGGCATTGGTTTATGACTCGTTATCGAGTCTCTTTTAGGGCTTGCTTTCATTTCGGTTGTTTCCTAGCTAACTTTTGTACTTGTACCACTTTGAGCCTAGCGAACGGCTTTTGGGAAATGAGATGAATTTTGTGTGAGATGTTGGGACTGATTTGAGGATATAATGAAGCCTTAATGGCTGGAAAAGTAAGAAATTTAGGGGAAGTGCTGCCCGATTTTCTAGGCCGTTTGGTTCCTTTAAGTTGGATTTGGCTTTTGGTAGAATGAAAGGCTTTTGGGTTGTTTGCGCCTAGGACTTCATGCTACCGTTTCGTTTCCAAGAAAATCATGTTTTGCACCCTTGCATTAGTAATTATTTGGCGAGGCATACGACTAGTAGTCGAGCCTCACATGTGCACTCTGTTTACTCGATTCTGGAAGTAAAACCTTCAATTGGTTAATTTTGATTATTTTAGGGTTTCTTGGCGATTAAGGCCAATCTGAAGTGAAAACTTTTGAAGTTGAACCGGTGAGTGTACCACTCCCCTTCATTGTTGTTTAACTTGATTTTGCTCTGCAATCTGTTTATTTGTTCGAGACGAGGGTGTACTTTATCACACTCGTTCTCTAGTCTGATCATATGCCAATTTACTATGCAAAATTTGAATCTGTTATCTATGTCTGCATCTGTTCGGATTTCTATGACCTATGAGCTCAATCCTGTGGCTAAGTTATTCGAGTCGGGCCGGCAAGGGCCTGGACGATTAGATAACGAACCACGGTAGTCTGTTCGGGGATTTTGGGTATTGAGACCCTTGATTCCGGGTATACTCGAGTATTACCATTTCTGTTCGGTTACGGTGAGCGGGCCCGGTAAAGGGGTGTTTGGTGGACGGAATTCGGTGTAAAGAGGGGTCTACGGACGCATTGGTTCTATATACATTGAACAGAAATCCTTAATCAAATCCTTGGTTCCTTAACAAGAATAAATCCAGAATAATCTAATCAGTCGTTCCTTAATCAAATCCAGAATAAATCACAAGAATAAATAGGGCAGCAATCCAAACTTAAAGCAGAACTTATATATATTGCTATCTCAAAAGGAAGTACAGCCATCAAATGTACAAAGGTTCTCACTTCACCATACAACCAGCCCGTGCCAAGCACTAGGGCGAGAACCATTACAAAAGAAACAAAATACCTAGACTAGGCTAGTCTATGCTCTCATCCTGCTCGCCGTCCCCTCCATGGCTCAGAAATCATCCATCATATAACATTGCCTTGCTCAAATCCAAGTCTTAGATCACAAACTCAAAGCAATCAAACCCTTTAAAAGTTCGGACAACACTTCCCCTAAATTTGCTTACTTTTCCAAAGTTACTTTTGAAATGTTCCTTGCATTGTTTCTTTGGTTTGCATATCATGTGTGCGCGCATACGAGTTCTTGACATGGTTTGGCTTTAATGAGTTCTTGAGGAGTCTTGTGCTGGACACCAACGTCTCCACCACTTTCGTGAGTTTGTGATATGATCTGGAGCACCGATGCTGCTCCCCTTTAATGTTTATGGTTTCGTGATCTGTTTGAGCGTTGGGTGTTTAGTTTCAATGATTTCACTGGCTCACGAGAGCAAAAATACGTGCATTTGATACTTGAATCATGACATCATGACATCATCGAAATGAATTATTGTGAAAGATATTTGATTACTGGTTTTATTTGGTTACTCGCTGAGCTTCTAGCTCACCCCAAAAATATTTTATCCCCCTCCACAGGGCTCAAGGCGAAGGCAGGACTTGTTGTGCTTATTCATGTGAATGGATGGATTATCTCGTGTATGGTTTGAATTTGGATTTCCTTTTGTGTAATAGTTATTATTAGGGATTGTAATGAATGTTTGGAATCGATCGGATGTATACATACATTCCATGCTTGGAATTAGTTTCCGCTTCGTTTTGTTTATATGTAAATATTGGAGATTTACATTGTAATATTTGAGGTTTATTCTTGTAATATATTTGCGGATTGTAGTGAACGACTGAGTCCCGGCGAGAGCTGGGCAGGCGGCCCGCCGAACCCTCTGGTTCGCCTCAGGGGGAGGTGGGGCCGTCACAGACGGCTGGAAAAGTAAGCAAATTTAGTGGAAGTGCTGTCCGCACTTTGAAAGGATTTGATTGCTTTGAGTTTGTGATCTAAGACTTGGATTTGAGCAAGGCAATGATATATGATGAATGGTTTCTGAGCCATGGAGGTGAGTGACCTCAAAATATTTCTGAAGTTATTTATGAACCGTTTCCTGCATTATTTACTTTTGAACTGTTTCCAAAGTTACTTTTGTACCGTTTTCTTGCATTATTTACCTTTAAACTGTTTCCAAAGTTACTTTTGAACTGTTTTCTTGCATATCATGCGTGCTTGCATATGAGTGTTCCCTTATTTGCTATATTTTCTTGACCTCATGACTTGTATTATTGATTGATAACGTGTTAAGTGTTTTGAATGATTTCCAAAACGAGCTTTCTAGGCGAGTGTGTACTTCATCGCACTCGACCTAAATAACTGTGCAATTTTCAAGGATTTAATTATTGAAATGCTAGTTGCGCATGAATGTTGTGACAGCCCCACTTTCTCCTAAGGCGAACCAAAGGGGTTGGCGGACTGCCTGCCCAGCTCTCGCCAGGACTACGGATCAGATTAGCGCGATCTAATACTTTTCGGGTCATTCAACCGCGTGAAAACCAGTCGAACCCACAAAATAAGAAAAAACAAAGTCGGAGTCGGCCATGAAGAGGAACCGACGCGTCAAAACCCAACCAAACGTCAAACAAATATTTACATCTCACAAGTTAGCATATACTTCCCAAAAGGGGCATACCAAAGTGATTCAAAAGTGGATACATGTACGGTTTGCCAAATCCAAAAGAGAAACGGACCAAAAGTACATTTAGGGTTTTAATACATGAGCTATACAAAAGATATGTCCAACTAGCTCAAGTCGGCAACCGATTATCAAATCCAGTCCAAAAGTATTTATTTTTCCTGTAAGGAAAACAAAAGGAACAGAACGGGGTGAGCTTGCGCTCAATGAGGTACCAAACAGATAGCAATAAAGTCATGGCATTTCACATTTAACAAATCAGATACACATGTCAGATGTAAAGCAAAGGAACTAATGATTCAAATCAGAAGGATACGGGTGGCTCTCAGGAGCCAAATTTCCAGCGCAGTACTTGATCCAAACCGGTTGACTCTCCGTCAACGCATATAGAACCAACGCGTCCGTAGACCCCTCTTTACACCGAATTCCGTCCACCAAACACCCCTTTACCGGGCCCGCTCACCGTAACCGAACAGAAATGGTAATACTCGAGTATACCGGAATCAAGGGTCTCAATACCCAAAAATCCCCGAACAGACTACCGTGGTTCGTTATCTAATCGTCCAGGCCCTTGCCGGCCCGACTCGAATAACTTAGCCACAGGATTGAGCTCATAGGTCATAGAAATCCGAACAGATGCAGACACAGATAACAGATTCAAATTTTACATAGTAAATTGGCAAATGAACAGACTAGAGAACGAGTGTGATAAAGTACACCCTCGTCTCGAACAAATAAACAGATTGCAGAGCAGAAATCAAGTTAAACAGCAATGGAGGGGAGTGGTACACTCACCGGCTCAACTTCAAAAGTTTTCACTTCAGATTGGCCTTAATCGCCAAGAAACCCTAAAATAATCAAAATAAACCAATTGAAGGTTTTACTTCCAGAATCGAGTAAACAGAATGCACATGTGAGGCTCGACTACTAGTCGTATGCCTCGCCAAATAATTACTAATGCAAGGGTGCAAAACATGATTTTCTTGGAAACGAAAAGGTAGCATGAAGACCTAGGCGCAAACAACCCAAAAGCCTTTCATTCTACCAAAAGGTAAACCCAACTTAAAGGAACCAAACGGCCTAGAAAATCGGGCAGCACTTCCCCTAAATTTCTTACTTTTCCAGCCATTAAGGCTTCATTCTATCCTCAAATCAGTCCCAACATCTCACACAAAATTCATCTCATTTCCCAAAAGCCGTTCACTAGGCTCAAAGTGGTACAAGTACAAAAGTTAACTAGGAAACAATCGAAATGAAAGCAAGCCCTAAAAGAGACTCGATAACGAGTCATAAACCAATGCCAACCACAACCCCAATAAGATTTCATATGCATATATAAGCATGATAGCAAACCAGAAATTAAGAAAAGGGCTTTAACTTAGGCCTTGATAAGAAAACCGGTTTTGACGTCATAATGCGGTAATGGCACAACTCTCACTACAATTATCGGATAGGGGTGTAAGACCCACCGTTTTGAAGCTATGGAACAGGGATACAACAATGTAGAAGGTCATTCAATCCAGTTCCTAGCCCAACTAGGTCAAAAATGCCAAACACTAAACCAGAATCACCAAAACAGGTTTGCAAAACACAGAAAACTGTAATCGGTATATCTCAGTCCATACAAGTCCAAATGCCGAAATTCCAAAGGCATAAGTTAGCTAAGACATCCAGCTACATTTCATTAGAAGACACCAACTTCAAAATCCAAACCAATTCCAGTCAAAAGGGCCAATTACTATCGCCATTTTCGCATTCTGATCAAAACAGAACCGCTACAGTAAAAACGGCATAACTCACTCTACACTCATTCAAATGACCTGAAATTTTACAAACACCTCAAACACATCAATACCTACAACTTTCATGTTTTGAGCAAAGTCTAATTCGGCCTCTAACCCAGTGATCTAAAACCGGACAGAATTGGGATTTTATGAACCCTAACTTTCCATTTTTCACACCAAATCCAAAATTGATTGCATTTAACCACAATTCACACTCACTAGAGTCATTTCCAACCACTACAATTCATCATACAAGCCCCCAACATCAAGATCATATTAAACCAGAAAAATTCCCAATAAAATAAAAACTTCACCAAAACAAGCCAAATCAAGAGATAAATCACATATTCCAACACTCAAGCCACTTCTAAGCATAATATAACCATCATTAGGTGTAGTAGGGTGTTCAAGCATAACTTACCAAGAAACAAGAGATGTAGAGAGGTGTTCGACACTTAGCTCTTCAAACAAACTTCACTACAACCCTTACTAGCACTAGAAGATAGGATTTTATGGAGTAGAAACTAGTTTAAGTAATTTTCTTGGAAGATTTGAGCTATATGGAGGCTAGAATTTGGAAGAGTTTTCCTTCTTTTGAGCTTCAAGGTGGCCGGCCAAGAGGGAAGGGAGAAGAGTGAATTTTTTTGTAATTTTTGAGATATTTAACTCAAGTGGTAAAAGTCAAAAAAAATTGTCAAAAGGTGAATAGTGTTTCTTAAGTCACAACCAACCATATTGTGACACTTGTCACACTCATTAATGCATTCTTATCTTTCTTTTTCCCTCTCACATCAATCACTTCACACATTCTACTTATCTCTTAACACCCGATAAATTTCACACAGTATCCGAAACTTAACCTTATTGGCCGAATTTTTCCGAACTTTTCGCACTAGTGGGTCCCACGTCCACTATTTACTCTTAATTTTCTAAAATTTCTCCAATGCTAGGAAAATCATCTTAAAACTATAATTGCTCATAAAATTCACTAAGAAAATATTTCTAAGCCAGAAAATGCAGAAAACATGCAATTAAGGGGAAATAAACTCTAGGAAAATAATTAGGGTTTTACGGGTTCTCACAAATGTAAGCCGTTTGGCTGAATTGGCCACTGCCCTTTGTTACCGATCGACTCGAGCCAGAAGCGGACTCGGTCGGGCGATATGGTGACCCTGGGTGAATTTGGTATACTCGAGTATTACCTTGTAGTCCGGCTATGTCCGGATGGGTGGAGTCCGGCTACGTCCGGATGGGTGGAGACCGGCCAACGTCCGGAAAGAAAAAAAAGATGAACGAATAAAAAGATGAACGAGGGATTATTTATAAAAAATGAACGTATCCTTTTCATGAATGTTACTATCGCTTTCCATTGTACATGTTTCTTGAATTATTGATACTCCATATTTAATGTTTTGTAAATGCTGTAATCATTTCTGGATTTATCATTTGATTTATGACATCATTGAAAAGAAATATTGTTAAACCGATTTAATTACTGATTTTCTGGTTACTCGCAGAGCTTCTCGCTCACCCCAAAAATATTTTATTCCCCTCCACAGGGCTCAAGGCGAAGGCAGGACTTGTTGTGCTTATTCACGTGAATGGATGGCCTATATCTTCTACAGTTTTGGATTTGGAATCATTTGATGTATAGTTGGGAATTAGTTTCCGCTGCATTTGTGACATGTAATTATTGGAGACTTGAATGTATATTTGTGAACCATGTGATGTATATTTGAGGTTTATTCTTGTAATTCATTTGAGCACTTTAGTGAACGACTGAGTCCCGGCGAGAGCCGGGCAGGCGGCCCGCCGAACCCTCTGGTTCGCCTTAGGGGGAGGTTTGATTTATGACATCATTGAAAAGAAATATTGTTAAACCGATTTAATTACTGATTTTCTAGTTACTCGCTGAGCTTCTCGCTCACCCCAAAAATATTTTATTCCCCTCCACAGGGCTCAAGGCGAAGGCAGGACTTGTTGTGCTTATTCACGTGAATGGATGGCCTATATCTTGTACAGTTTTGGATTTGGAATCATTTGATGTATAGTTGGGAATTAGTTTCCGCTGCATTTGTGACATGTAATTATTGGAGACTTGAATGTATATTTGTGAACCATGTGATGTATATTTGAGGTTTATTCTTGTAATTCATTTGAGCACTTTAGTGAACGACTGAGTCCCGGCGAGAGCCGGGCAGGCGGCCCGCCGAACCCTCTGGTTCGCCTTAGGGGGAGGTTTCATTTATGACATCATTGAAAAGAAATATTGTTAAACCGATTTAATTACTGATTTTCTAGTTACTCGCTGAGCTTCTCGCTCACCCCAAAAATATTTTATTCCCCTCCACAGGGCTCAAGGCGAAGGCATGACTTGTTGTGCTTATTCACGTGAATGGATTGCCTATATCTTGTACAGTTTTGGATTTGGAATCATTTGATGTATAGTTGGGAATTAGTTTCCGCTGCATTTGTGACATGTAATTATTGGAGACTTGAATGTATATTTGTGGACCATGTGATGTATATTTGAGGTTTATTCTTGTAATTCATTTGAGGACTTTAGTGAATGACTGAGTCCCGGCGAGAGCCGGGCAGGCGGCCCGCCGAACCCTCTGGTTCGCCTTAGGGGGAGGTGGGGTTCGCCTCGAAATTTCGCCCTCTGGTTTAGTATTTTGCTTATTTATGAATAATTACGAATAAATAAATGAATTTCGAGGACGAAATTCTTTTAAGGAGGGGAGATTGTAACACCCCGAAAAAAATAATAATAAGAATAATAAGGAGGTTGTTGGTAAAGAAGATACTAAAGTGTATTTCTTTGGGTTTGATTAAAACCTTATTTTGTTTTAAAAGACTAAAAACCCTAATATTTTAGTCAAAAGCCCTAGTTTACTTGTGACTAACCGGTTTTCTTAAATCTCTCACATTTTAATTGAAACCCTAATTTTAATCACTGGAATTGGAAAATTCCTCACGTTTTCTTAAAAATTTCCTTTTATTTGGAAATTATTATTTATTAAAGCCCTACTATCCAATTATTCCATAATAAGTGCAAATGAGCCTAGAAAGTAGGGTTTCATTCTTCGTTTTCAAGATTGGGGCAAATTAGGGTTTTCGCGATTTTTCGCCGGATGAATTTTCAATACTGACCAAGGATCAATTTGGTGATTAAAAGTGACTTTTAAGTGAGAAATAATATGTGATTAGGAGCAATGAGATAAGGTTAGTGAATAGGAAGTAAAAACCCTAGTACGTGTGTTTTTAAGAAAAACGGCGCGAACCGGCGGGTCCCGCGCATTACCGATTGAACGCACCAATTGACCACCACTTTCTTACCATACAAGTTTATTGGTATTTGAGCAAAATATCCTCTTAATTGTCAGCTTGTTTGACCGAAAATTAGAGGCTAGAAATAGCAAGGAAAGAAAGAGAAAAATGAAAGGTGGAGGTGGCGACACTTGTCGCCATCCTAGAGTTTCTTGGCCAAGTGAGCAACTAACCTTCTTAAACCAATTTTCTGCACTTTCCCTTCATTATTTCTGCTGCTGGCCGACCAAAAGAGAGAGAGAAAGGGAGAGCAAAAGAAAAATTCTTTCTTCTTGAATCTTAGCCAAACCAAGTGAGAAAATCAAATTTCCAAACCGATCAAAGTGCTAATTGTGAGTTGGGAAGCTAGGGGAACCAGAAATTTTCCAAGGGGGTTGATTATCACTCATCCAAGCTTGTCTTTGAGGTATGAAATCTGATCATGGTTTTTGATCTTTTGAATCTTGTGTAAACTAGCTTAACAACTCAAATTTGGTGGTGAATAATGGATGCTATCATGTTTTGGGGGTTTTCCCCTTTAGGTTATATGAACTAGGGTTTGATGATTTGCTGCCCAACTTGGTGTATGGTTAATATATGTTGTAATTAAGGTTATATAAGGGGTTTTGGTAGTGTTGGAAGTAAGAAATCAAGGAAGGTTGCATTGAAAATTGAAAATTCCAGAATCTGGAAAATTTTTCCCTCTTTTCTGTCCGGTTTTGTAGCCCTATGTTAGAGGCCGAATTGGCCTTAGGTCAAAACATGAAAGTTGTATATAATGGTATTGTATAGGTGCCTACAAAATTTCAGCTCAATCGCAGCAACGTAGCCTGTGAAAAGACCGAAATACCCCTGCTGCCCTGTTTCTACCCGAACTTGAGTATTGCTTCTGTAATTGGCTAATTTGACCAGGAATGCTTCTGATTTGGTTGTTTATGTCTTCTGATGAATTGTAGCCTTGTATCTTACTTTCGGATGGCTTTGGAATCACTTGATTTGGACTTAGGTAGCCTAACTTATGATGTTTGTACTAGAATACGGTTTGTGAACCTGTTTTGCGATTCTGGTGTAGTATGTTACATTGTTGATGTAGTTACACTCGCAATTGGACTGAGTGGCCTTCTTCAACATTGTAGCCCCTTAAGTCCTGAATATGCCTGTAAAAGTTCAGGTCAAACGGATTAGTGTATCATGAGTTATAGATGAAATACTCAAGCCTGTTTTGAACATCAGGTTCTGTGCGTTTTTAGTTTAGCTTATGCCCGTGACTTTTTCGGTTTTGATACCGTACGATCTGTGTAACGGCCCCACCTCCCCCTAAGGCGAACCAGAGGGTTCGGCGGACCGCCTGCCCAGCTCTCGCCGGGACTCAGTCGCTCACTACAGTCCTCAAATGAATTACAAGAATAAACCTCAAATATTACATCAAATTCTCCAATGATTACATATTACAAATGCAGCGGAAACTGATTCCAATCGTGGAACGTATACTTACATCCATATCACTTTCAAATATTTACACAAGACCAACTCGTACATAAAATAGATCCAAACTTAAACTGTACACGATATAAGTCATCCAGTCACGTGAATAAGCACTCCAAGCTTTTCTTCGCCTTGAGCCCTGTGGGGGGAAATATAAAACATTTTTGGGGTGAGCTAAAAGCTCAGCGAGTAACCAGAAAATCATTAATCAAATCGGTTTCACAATAGTTCATTTCAATGATGCCATATAGCAATGATAAATCCGGAAACAACTACATCATTTGCAAAACAGTAAATATGGATTATCAATAATTCAAGAAACATTTACAATGGAAAGCGATAGTAACATTCATGAAAGGATACATTCATTCTCCTGACATTTCCTCGCTCATTTGGTCATTTATTTCATTTCATTCACCCCGTCCCTGGCTTTTGGCCAGGCTCCACCAACCTACATAGGTAATACTCGAGTATACCAAACGTTCACCCAAGTTCCTAATCGCCTGACCGAGTCCGCTTCTGGCTCAAGACGACCGGTAACAAGGGGCAATGGCCAGTTCAGCCCAAAAGGCTTACATTCATGCGCAAGTAACATTTTAATCGAAAATTTCACATTTATCGAGGTCGAGTGCGATAAAGTACACACTCGCCTCGAAAACTCGTTTTGGAAATCATTATAAGCGCTTAACACGTTATCAACCAAAATACAAGTCATGAAGTCAAGAATTATAGCAAACAAGGCACACTCACATGCCAGCACGCATGATATGCAAGAAAACATTTCAAAAGTAACTTTGGAAACAGTTCAAAAGTAAATAATGTAAGAAACGGTTCATAAATAACTTTAGAAGTAGTTTGAGGTCACTCACCTCCACGGCTCAGAAACCATCCATCATGTATCGTTGCCTTGCTCAAATCCAAGTCTTGGATCACAAACTCAATGCAAACAAGTCCTTTAAAAGTTCGGACAGCACTTCCCCTGAATTTGCTACTTTCCCAGCCATCATGGCTTCATTATTTCTTCAGCCAGTCCCAAAGTCACACAATTAAGTTCATCTAATATCCATTCAGCAAGCTCCAAGTAGTACTAGTACAAGTCAAGCTAGGAAAAAGTCCGGAAATGAAGGTTAAGCTCAAAACCAGAAAAACAGTTTTGACGTCATTTTGCGGTAATGGTACCAAAGGCGCTACGATTGTCGGATGGGGGTGTAAGACCCACCGTTTCGAAGCTAAGAACCAGGGCTACAACAATGTAGAAGGTCACTCAGTCCAGTTCCTAGCACAACTAGGTCAAATATGCCAAAAATACCAAATCAGAACCACTAAAACAGGTTCACAAATCACACAATGCTGTAATTGGTATAACTCGGGCTGTACAGGTCCAAATGCATTGATTCCAAAGGCATATGGAAGCTAAGACATCCAGCTACATTTCATCAGAAGACACCAACATCCAAATCCAAAGCAATTCCAGTCAAAATGGCCAATTACAAGTGCAGTTTTCGCATTCTGATCAACCCAGAACAGCAACAGTAAAATCGACATATCTCACTCTACACTAATCCAAATGACCTGAAATTTTGTAGGTACTTCAAACTCACCAATACCTACAACTTTCATGTTTTGAGCAAAGTCCAATTCGGCCTCTAACATGGTGCAATAAATTCGGGCAGAATGTAGCTTCATGAACCCTAACTTTCCAAAATTTATTCCAAATCCAAAATTGGTTGCAAATATCAATCATTTCCATCCACTAGAGTCATAACCCCTCATTATCAATCATCATAAACAACCACAACACCATAATCCAATTAAACCAGAAAAATCATCAATAAAATCAAAACTTCACCAAATCACTTCAAACCAAGATAAAACCAGAAATTTCAGCACTTTAATCACTACTAATCATATCTTAAGCATCAATAGGTGTAGGTGGAAGTTTAAGCTTCACTTACCAAGTAAACAAGAGAGGGGAAGATGTTGGACACCTTAGCTCTTCCAAAAAACTTCACTAAAGCACTCACTATCACTAAAAGGAAAGATTGTATGGAGTAAAAACTAATTCAAACCCTTGGTTTGGTTGATTTGAGCTAATTGGGAGCTTGAAAATTGAAGAAGCTTTCTTCCTTCTTGAGCTAAGAGGGCCGGCCATCCAAGGTAAGAAAATGGTGATTTTTTGTGAAATTTTTAGATATTTAACCAATTTTGGTCAAAAGTCAAAAAAAATGAATAGTAACTCTTAAGTCAAATCAAATGAAATGGTGACACTTGTCACTCTCATAAATGCAATCCTATCCTTTCTTTTCTCTCTCACATCAATCATTTCACACACTCTACTTATCTCTTAACACCCGATAAATTTTACACAGTATCCGGAATTTAACCTAATTGGCCGAATTTTTCCGAACTTCTCGCACTAGTGGGTCCCACGTCCATTATACACTCTTAATTTTCCAAAAACTCTCCAAGGCTAGAAAAATCATCTAAAAACAATAATTACCCATAAAAATTCCTCAGGAAATGCAGAAAACATGCTATTTAAAGGAAATAAAACCCTCGGAAAAGATTAGGGTTTTTACGGGTTCTCAAACTCTTCTTTTTTCGAGGCGTCACAATCTCCCCTCCTTAAAAGAATGTCGTCCTCGACATTCCCTCTTGTACTAATCAAGTCAAGTCATCCCGCAAGAATCACTAATATTTCAAACCAAGCCCACAGTCCGGCATCCTAAACTTCAAGCCTAGGATACACTACAGAGATCTGAAGCCTAAGCTCTGATACCACTTGTAACGGCCCCACCTCCCCCTAAGGCGAACCAGAGGGTTCGGCGGACCGCCTGCCCAGCTCTCGCCGGGACTCAGTCGCTCACTACAGTCCTCAAATGAATTACAAGAATAAACCTCAAATATTACATCAAATTCTCCAATGATTACATATTACAAATGCAGCGGAAACTGATTCCAATCGTGGAACGTATACTTACATCCATATCACTTTCAAATATTTACACAAGACCAACTCGTACATAAAATAGATCCAAACTTAAACTGTACACGATATAAGTCATCCAGTCACGTGAATAAGCACTCCAAGCTTTTCTTCGCCTTGAGCCCTGTGGGGGGAAATATAAAACATTTTTGGGGTGAGCTAAAAGCTCAGCGAGTAACCAGAAAATCATTAATCAAATCGGTTTCACAATAGTTCATTTCAATGATGCCATATAGCAATGATAAATCCGGAAACAACTACATCATTTGCAAAACAGTAAATATGGATTATCAATAATTCAAGAAACATTTACAATGGAAAGCGATAGTAACATTCATGAAAGGATACATTCATTCTCCTGACATTTCCTCGCTCATTTGGTCATTTATTTCATTTCATTCACCCCGTCCCTGGCTTTTGGCCAGGCTCCACCAACCTACATAGGTAATACTCGAGTATACCAAACGTTCACCCAAGTTCCTAATCGCCTGACCGAGTCCGCTTCTGGCTCAAGACGACCGGTAACAAGGGGCAATGGCCAGTTCAGCCCAAAAGGCTTACATTCATGCGCAAGTAACATTTTAATCGAAAATTTCACATTTATCGAGGTCGAGTGCGATAAAGTACACACTCGCCTCGAAAACTCGTTTTGGAAATCATTATAAGCGCTTAACACGTTATCAACCAAAATACAAGTCATGAAGTCAAGAATTATAGCAAACAAGGCACACTCACATGCCAGCACGCATGATATGCAAGAAAACATTTCAAAAGTAACTTTGGAAACAGTTCAAAAGTAAATAATGTAAGAAACGGTTCATAAATAACTTTAGAAGTAGTTTGAGGTCACTCACCTCCACGGCTCAGAAACCATCCATCATGTATCGTTGCCTTGCTCAAATCCAAGTCTTGGATCACAAACTCAATGCAAACAAGTCCTTTAAAAGTTCGGACAGCACTTCCCCTGAATTTGCTACTTTCCCAGCCATCATGGCTTCATTATTTCTTCAGCCAGTCCCAAAGTCACACAATTAAGTTCATCTAATATCCATTCAGCAAGCTCCAAGTAGTACTAGTACAAGTCAAGCTAGGAAAAAGTCCGGAAATGAAGGTTAAGCTCAAAACCAGAAAAACAGTTTTGACGTCATTTTGCGGTAATGGTACCAAAGGCGCTACGATTGTCGGATGGGGGTGTAAGACCCACCGTTTCGAAGCTAAGAACCAGGGCTACAACAATGTAGAAGGTCACTCAGTCCAGTTCCTAGCACAACTAGGTCAAATATGCCAAAAATACCAAATCAGAACCACTAAAACAGGTTCACAAATCACACAATGCTGTAATTGGTATAACTCGGGCTGTACAGGTCCAAATGCATTGATTCCAAAGGCATATGGAAGCTAAGACATCCAGCTACATTTCATCAGAAGACACCAACATCCAAATCCAAAGCAATTCCAGTCAAAATGGCCAATTACAAGTGCAGTTTTCGCATTCTGATCAACCCAGAACAGCAACAGTAAAATCGACATATCTCACTCTACACTAATCCAAATGACCTGAAATTTTGTAGGTACTTCAAACTCACCAATACCTACAACTTTCATGTTTTGAGCAAAGTCCAATTCGGCCTCTAACATGGTGCAATAAATTCGGGCAGAATGTAGCTTCATGAACCCTAACTTTCCAAAATTTATTCCAAATCCAAAATTGGTTGCAAATATCAATCATTTCCATCCACTAGAGTCATAACCCCTCATTATCAATCATCATAAACAACCACAACACCATAATCCAATTAAACCAGAAAAATCATCAATAAAATCAAAACTTCACCAAATCACTTCAAACCAAGATAAAACCAGAAATTTCAGCACTTTAATCACTACTAATCATATCTTAAGCATCAATAGGTGTAGGTGGAAGTTTAAGCTTCACTTACCAAGTAAACAAGAGAGGGGAAGATGTTGGACACCTTAGCTCTTCCAAAAAACTTCACTAAAGCACTCACTATCACTAAAAGGAAAGATTGTATGGAGTAAAAACTAATTCAAACCCTTGGTTTGGTTGATTTGAGCTAATTGGGAGCTTGAAAATTGAAGAAGCTTTCTTCCTTCTTGAGCTAAGAGGGCCGGCCATCCAAGGTAAGAAAATGGTGATTTTTTGTGAAATTTTTAGATATTTAACCAATTTTGGTCAAAAGTCAAAAAAAATGAATAGTAACTCTTAAGTCAAATCAAATGAAATGGTGACACTTGTCACTCTCATAAATGCAATCCTATCCTTTCTTTTCTCTCTCACATCAATCATTTCACACACTCTACTTATCTCTTAACACCCGATAAATTTTACACAGTATCCGGAATTTAACCTAATTGGCCGAATTTTTCCGAACTTCTCGCACTAGTGGGTCCCACGTCCATTATACACTCTTAATTTTCCAAAAACTCTCCAAGGCTAGAAAAATCATCTAAAAACAATAATTACCCATAAAAATTCCTCAGGAAATGCAGAAAACATGCTATTTAAAGGAAATAAAACCCTCGGAAAAGATTAGGGTTTTTACGGGTTCTCAAACTCTTCTTTTTTCGAGGCGTCACAATCTCCCCTCCTTAAAAGAATGTCGTCCTCGACATTCCCTCTTGTACTAATCAAGTCAAGTCATCCCGCAAGAATCACTAATATTTCAAACCAAGCCCACAGTCCGGCATCCTAAACTTCAAGCCTAGGATACACTACAGAGATCTGAAGCCTAAGCTCTGATACCACTTGTAACGGCCCCACCTCCCCCTAAGGCGAACCAGAGGGTTCGGCGGACCGCCTGCCCAGCTCTCGCCGGGACTCAGTCGCTCACTACAGTCCTCAAATGAATTACAAGAATAAACCTCAAATATTACATCAAATTCTCCAATGATTACATATTACAAATGCAGCGGAAACTGATTCCAATCGTGGAACGTATACTTACATCCATATCACTTTCAAATATTTACACAAGACCAACTCGTACATAAAATAGATCCAAACTTAAACTGTACACGATATAAGTCATCCAGTCACGTGAATAAGCACTCCAAGCTTTTCTTCGCCTTGAGCCCTGTGGGGGGAAATATAAAACATTTTTGGGGTGAGCTAAAAGCTCAGCGAGTAACCAGAAAATCATTAATCAAATCGGTTTCACAATAGTTCATTTCAATGATGCCATATAGCAATGATAAATCCGGAAACAACTACATCATTTGCAAAACAGTAAATATGGATTATCAATAATTCAAGAAACATTTACAATGGAAAGCGATAGTAACATTCATGAAAGGATACATTCATTCTCCTGACATTTCCTCGCTCATTTGGTCATTTATTTCATTTCATTCACCCCGTCCCTGGCTTTTGGCCAGGCTCCACCAACCTACATAGGTAATACTCGAGTATACCAAACGTTCACCCAAGTTCCTAATCGCCTGACCGAGTCCGCTTCTGGCTCAAGACGACCGGTAACAAGGGGCAATGGCCAGTTCAGCCCAAAAGGCTTACATTCATGCGCAAGTAACATTTTAATCGAAAATTTCACATTTATCGAGGTCGAGTGCGATAAAGTACACACTCGCCTCGAAAACTCGTTTTGGAAATCATTATAAGCGCTTAACACGTTATCAACCAAAATACAAGTCATGAAGTCAAGAATTATAGCAAACAAGGCACACTCACATGCCAGCACGCATGATATGCAAGAAAACATTTCAAAAGTAACTTTGGAAACAGTTCAAAAGTAAATAATGTAAGAAACGGTTCATAAATAACTTTAGAAGTAGTTTGAGGTCACTCACCTCCACGGCTCAGAAACCATCCATCATGTATCATTGCCTTGCTCAAATCCAAGTCTTGGATCACAAACTCAATGCAAACAAGTCCTTTAAAAGTTCGGACAGCACTTCCCCTGAATTTGCTACTTTCCCAGCCATCATGGCTTCATTATTTCTTCAGCCAGTCCCAAAGTCACACAATTAAGTTCATCTAATATCCATTCAGCAAGCTCCAAGTAGTACTAGTACAAGTCAAGCTAGGAAAAAGTCCGGAAATGAAGGTTAAGCTCAAAACCAGAAAAACAGTTTTGACGTCATTTTGCGGTAATGGTACCAAAGGCGCTACGATTGTCGGATGGGGGTGTAAGACCCACCGTTTCGAAGCTAAGAACCAGGGCTACAACAATGTAGAAGGTCACTCAGTCCAGTTCCTAGCACAACTAGGTCAAATATGCCAAAAATACCAAATCAGAACCACTAAAACAGGTTCACAAATCACACAATGCTGTAATTGGTATAACTCGGGCTGTACAGGTCCAAATGCATTGATTCCAAAGGCATATGGAAGCTAAGACATCCAGCTACATTTCATCAGAAGACACCAACATCCAAATCCAAAGCAATTCCAGTCCAAATGGCCAATTACAAGTGCAGTTTTCGCATTCTGATCAACCCAGAACAGCAACAGTAAAATCGACATATCTCACTCTATACTAATCCAAATGACCTGAAATTTTGTAGGTACTTCAAACTCACCAATACCTACAACTTTCATGTTTTGAGCAAAGTCCAATTCGGCCTCTAACATGGTGTAATAAATTCGGGCAGAATGTAGCTTCATGAACCCTAACTTTCCAAAATTTATTCCAAATCCAAAATTGGTTGCAAATATCAATCATTTCCATCCACTAGAGTCATAACCCCTCATTATCAATCATCATAAACAACCACAACACCATCATCCAATTAAACCAGAAAAATCATCAATAAAATCAAAACTTCACCAAATCACTTCAAACCAAGATAAAACCAGAAATTTCAGCACTTTAATCACTACTAATCATATCTTAAGCATCAATAGGTGTAGGTGGAAGTTTAAGCTTCACTTACCAAGTAAACAAGAGAGGGGAAGATGTTGGACACCTTAGCTCTTCCAAAAAACTTCACTAAAGCACTCACTATCACTAAAAGGAAAGATTGTATGGAGTAAAAACTAATTCAAACCCTTGGTTTGGTTGATTTGAGCTAATTGGGAGCTTGAAAATTGAAGAAGCTTTCTTCCTTCTTGAGCTAAGAGGGCCGGCCATCCAAGGTAAGAAAATGGTGATTTTTTGTGAAATTTTTAGATATTTAACCAATTTTGGTCAAAAGTCAAAAAAAATGAATAGTAACTCTTATGTCAAATCAAATGAAATGGTGACACTTGTCACTCTCATAAATGCAATCCTATCCTTTCTTTTCTCTCTCACATCAATCATTTCACACACTCTACTTATCTCTTAACACCCGATAAATTTTACACAGTATCCGGAATTTAACCTAATTGGCCGAATTTTTCCGAACTTCTCGCACTAGTGGGTCCCACGTCCATTATACACTCTTAATTTTCCAAAAACTCTCCAAGGCTAGAAAAATCATCTAAAAACAATAATTACCCATAAAAATTCCTCAGGAAAATTTCCTAAGCCAGGAAATGCAGAAAACATGCTATTTAAAGGAAATAAAACCCTCGGAAAAGATTAGGGTTTTTACGGGTTCTCAAACTCTTCTTTTTTCGAGGCGTCACAATCTGGGTGGTGACTCCTTTATAAGAAATTTAGATCTTGGTTTTGTCTTCGAAACGGTATAAAGTACGTCGAAATCCGAGTTCCGTAGCTTCCGTTATGACCCAAACAAGATCGATCGTCAGAACTGCCTTGTATCTGGACAGTTCTGACGGGTATTTTGACACTCAATTTTCGTTCTGTTCTGAGTGGATTCAGGTCTTGGCCAAAACATCAAAGTTTTAGTCTTATGTCTCAGCTTTCTAATGCCTTTGGAATTTCCTGATTTGGATTTGTGATCTGGGAGTTATGGTCCAGCAAACGACCCTATTCGTCACCCTAAGACGTAAATTTCTGGTATTGTTTTCTACAATTTTGACCTGCTTCCATTCAGATCTAGATTAAAGTTTCTTCAGGAGATTTGTAGCCCTTTCTCATAGCTTCAAAACAGTATCTCGTTCACTTTGATCTAACTTTCCTAGCCTAATCTTTGATCAAAACGGTTTGAGATGGCAGATTTGGCCGTTCCTTTTGCCGTTCCGCACACTTGCATGTGCCAATTTTGCCGTTTCCGTACTTGCGTGTGTCGGCTTTTGCCGTTTTGCTTGTTTTGGGTCTGTTAGTAGCCGTTTGTGATATAATGTGATAAAATCTTCTATTTCAGACAGTGGTGAGCTAGGCGGAGCCGGTGGGGCCCACTACTAGCCAACACACGAAGTGATTTCCGCTTTTGTACTACTTTTGTATTTTGAGTAAGTATTCAGGCCGGTTTGGTGTGTTTTCTTTGCTATGTGTTTGAGATATGTGAAAAGGGCACTTAGGCGAGGGTGTACTTTATCGCACTCGACCTAAACCCTAATTTGAATGTATAATTGTACTTGGCATATGTATATGAACCTTTTGGAACCAAAACCCTTGAGCTTGTGGCTCGGGGCGACTTTCGAATAAAGTTTGTGAAGTTTGCAAAGTTTGTGATTTTGGATAATTTTGTGAAGTTTGTGAGTTTGGGGCGAACTCTTGACCTGGTTGGACTATTCGAGCCGGTTAGGGCTTGGTCGAAGGCAGTCCAACTTAGTCTGAGGTCACCAAGTTTGTAGGTTCATGTTATGAACCAATTTTGTGAATCCGGTTCACCGAGAAGGTGACCAAGTTTGTGACCCGAGCTTGTGACTCAAGCTCAAGTTTGTGATTTCGTTCGCCCGGGCAAGTTTGTGAGGTGACTGGCCAGTGAGGGTGATAAGGTGTCAGTGGGTGTACAAGTGAAGTTCTACGGACTATTATTTGCAGTCGACGGAGTGTCGGCAGGAGATCACGCATGGCACATGAGTTGGCTTTGGAGCCACCTGTATCCTTATTATGTGATGTTACTTTTCTGCTTTTGCTTTACTCTTATTGTGTAACTGTTACGTGAAATTTATGCTTTCGCCCCTGTTTACTTACTAAGCATATAGCTTACCCCATTCCTTTTGTTTTCCTTAGCAGGGGCCGATGCGGGGACTTTTGGCTCGTATACTAGTATAGTTAGATTGGCTTGTAATAGTTGAACAGTTAGGATGTTTGTTTTTGTTTTGGTGGTTTGACTCGATACTTTTGGAGAATATAATTATAACTCTTTTGGGGTTGTATATATTGTATTTAGTGCTCTTTCGAACTTTAAGTTTTGAGTCCTGGCGCGAGCTAGGCAGGCGGCCCGCTGATACCCTTGGGTTCACCCTTGGGAGAAGTGGGGTCGTCACAGTTGGTATCAAACTGTGACGGCCCCACCTCCCCCTAAGGCGAACCAAAATGTTGCTGCCTTCTCCTCGTTGCTGGCGGCTCTGCAGCTGCTCACCAAATTTCGAATTCCTTTACTAGTTTAATATTTTGACTAAGTGTTTAATGATGAGGTTGTATGTGTGGGTCGAAGCTATCAAGGTCTTTGTGTCAACTTCAGATGAGTTGGGGCTGTAAAGGTTACAGCAGTTTTGTATATATTTCGTTTTGAAGTAAGTTGGGCTGAATGTTGTAGCCAAGATTTCAGTAAAGAATGGTTTTCCTGGACTTTGAAATTTGTATGTTTGAGTGTTGGATGCTGTGATTTCCTTGTTTATGATCGAGGTTTGATGTTTGATAGAATGGTAGTTATGTTGGGATGGATAGTTTCCATTGGATTAAGCCCAGCCATGGTAAAAAAAACCAAACCTGAAAATTGTAGCAGGAAATTGGAAACGGCCGCAGGCTTCATTTTTTTTGCTGAAACTTGATTGCACAATCAATTGCAAAAGCTCACTTTGAATTTGATTTACCTGTTTGTTGATGTTAGATTCATGCTTTAACGTTTTGGTTAGAAGATTTGTCGATCAAAGTGGTGTTAGTGTTGAGAAGATGAAAGCTGCGGTTTTTTCTGGTTTGCCGATAAGCTGCAAAGTTGCAGCAAGAAAATTGCAGAACATTTTCCAGATTTTTGCATGCTCTTTACCTCTATTTTTGCATTGAAACATGAGAATTGGGTAGTTAAAAAGTGGAAGAAATGTGTGGTTATCTTCTCACTTTGATCTTTGGTTTAGTTGATTGGAGCCATTACTTGTGTTAGGATGGATGGGAAATTGCATTTGAGAAACTCAGTAGATGCTTCAACCTTCTTGTTGCAGAAACACTTCGTAGCATTTGCATGCATTCTGCATGAATAAGTTACAGAAATTTGCACTTTGACCCCTTGGCTTCTAACTAATGCTGCTATGACCCAACCAATTGAATAATTTCATCAATTTGGTCCTTGGCAGTTTTAACTTGTTGCGATTTCATTGATTGCTTTGCTTCAATTAAATTCCATGCTTTGTCAATTGCACTTAAGTCATGACTTTATGGGCTTTATGACTGAATGAGCTCGTGTTTGTCTTGTGAGAACCCTGAAAAATATATATATAAATATCATTTTGTATTTCATTTGCATTTATTTTAGTTACTTACCTTGAGATTAGAAATATTTCATATAGTGAATAAGTGGTTAATTAAATGCCTAATTGAATTCTTATCAAAATTTAGAATTTAAAAATATCTTGATATAATTAAGAATAACGGGGTAAGGGGAAATGGAGTACCTATAAGACATAATTAATATTGGATTGAGAAAGTTCATTAGATTAAATGAACATACAAGTTAACTTTGAAGTCAAGTATGTTTTACGGTTTGAAAACGATTAAGTTAATAAGTCGAGATAAAAGGGATAAATGAATATTATGAATGTTAAATTCATATATTAAGGCCAAACTTGATTTTAATAGTTAAATAATAAAGGGAGTATGATAAGTGATCACTTACAAATTATTAATTTGCTCAAAAAGTAGGCTATCCTGCTTAAATGTCCCGTTTCCTCAGGAAAATGAATTTTGTCTTTGAATAAATATGTAAAAACAATTTTAAAGTCGCAAACACGTTAAATGTGCAAAATATTGAGTATTTTCAAATTGGGCTACGTGAATATATTTTACCTCATGCACTAAACTACAAAAATTCATTTTGTTGCACGATCATATGAGAAATGAGGATTTGAAACACATTGCCAATTAGTTATTTCTTTTCCTGGCTTAAATTAGCTTCATTATTCTTGGAAAATGATTTCACTTGCATTTTAACTCTTTAATAAATTGTAGCACTAAGATTTAATTATTGTTAAATAAGTGCGTAGAGATAAACGTTAGGTGCAAATATAAGAAATGTGCCAAACCACTAAACTTCTTAATTTTGTTACCTTAAATTCATATTTCAATGGTAAACTATTTCATTGATCTAACAATTAATTTCTTTGAATTCTAGTATTGTAATTAATTGTTTTGAAATAAAGCGTAAAGATAATTTTTATGAAATAAATAATATAATTGTGCCTAATATTGAATTATTCGGTTTTGCTATATTAAATTAATATTTCTTGAGTTAGATTAATTTTCGCCTTAAAATAAAATGTTAGATTTTTATTACAAGGTCAAACTTGATTTTAATAAGAAACTAATGAAGTATGAATGTTGGGAACCTTAATACTAAGTTGTAATCTATAAAAATTCGATAAAATGGTTTAGGTATACCAAAGTATAATTAGGCCATTAAATCATACTTGAGGAAAATCTCGATAACCAAAGTCTTGCAAGATTAGCGATTTAATTAGGCGATCAAATCACACTTGGGGATAATTTTTGGAGCTAAGTTAGAACTAAGGATTTAAGGGGATAATAGGAGGAGAAGTGAATAGGCCAAAATGCCTTTAGAAATTCACCAAATCCTCACTTCACCATAACCTTACAAAGCCGAACCAAACACTCCTTACAAGCTCTTCCACCACCGCCCATTTCCACCAATCAAAAGCTTAAACCAACTCAACACTCAACAATTTCTGCAGCTCAACATCTTCAAAACCGCGGCACCCTTCATTCATCTTCATTCCATATCCCAGACCACAAACACATTCCTTCTCTGCCTAGTTACCATCGACAAAGCAGGACCAAAGGAAGAAGCCGCGGGCTGCACTTCCATTTCATCTCTGCCTGTCCGTAAGCTAGAGGAGGGAGTAGGGAGAGCTGGTGGAAGTTGGAGGAGTTACTGGACCTCACCATCCTTGTTCACTTCAGACCAACACCATCAGCTGCAACCATCTTCACCAACACCATTTCCAGCTGCAAACCCAACCAGGACCACTGCCGTGCGTGTGTAAGCCGAGAGGGAGCAGAAACTTTTCTTTCAGATTTCGTGCGTGAATTTAATTGCTGTGAGGTAAATTTTCTGGAATGAAAATAGTTTATCAGAGGTAGATTAAGCTAGCCGTGGTCTTGCATGTGTTAATCTGTGCCATCAGATGTTGAAATCAAAGCTGTGGAAAATTCTATTTCGGCTAGATGGTTCTGCCAAGGAGCTGAGCTGATAGTGCAGCTTTAATGTGTTTTTCTGAAGTGATTTGAGCCTGAAATGGTGATTAACTAATCGAATCTCGGATGATTATTATGATTAGGGTCATGCATGAATTTAATTAGCCTGGATTACTTTGGAAATAAAAATGAAATAGAACTTTTCACATGCAAACTCATCCGAGTGTAGTCTCACCTAGTTCTGGATTTATGAAGGTGTTTTGCTGTTGCCGAGCTGATTTTCTGGTCTGGATGTTAGCTAATTAACTCAGCAATTGTGCATGTGAGACTTTAAGGGCAATAAAAGGCTTTAACTGAAGAGATATCGGATGATGAACCAAGGAACATAAGAAATTCTGTTTTGATGTAGTAATGTTGCCGTGAGTTTGTTTGGAAGTAATGCATCTTGATTTGGTTTAATTTTGTTGTTTTGAGCCTATAATCATATTTAGCTAGCTAATGACAAGAAATTTTAGCTTTGCATGTAGTTAATTAGTTGAGCTAGAACTGAAAATAAAAATAAGATGCAACCGGATTTTTGTGCAGCTCAAACCGAGGCTAGCTGGAGATTTTCTTGGAAATTCGACGATTTGGGTTATGATTCGAACCTAAATTTTTAACTAGAAATGTTACTCAGTTAATTAAGTATCCGTATGCCGAATTTGAGTATTTAAATCCCTGAATAAGCCAAGGAAGAATTTTATACAAGACAAATGGTTGCTGGAAAATTTAGCTAACCAAATGATTGAGCTGAAAATATTGAAGTGTTTCCGGATTTCACTAGTTGATATAATTTCTGGATTTGGGTTAGATGAGTACAATTGTAGTTTGAATCTGGATTGGATTTGGAAACCTTTACTAGCTAGCTACGTGTGTACATGTCCTAATAGAGTACCAAAAAATTCTATTTTAACCAAAGAAAATCCTGTTTTAGAACCATTGTTATTGCCAGAAATTTTGAGAAAGAGCCGTGAGATTTAAACCTGGAAATATTTGGGGGTTTGTAATCATGGTTTAATTTCAACTCCTGATCTGGAAATGTGCATTGTTTTGCTAAGAGATTTCATGAGGAAGCTGAGAGTTTTAAAGCATGTTTTAACCCAGAAAAACAAGATGAAAACAGGACGTCTCTTCATGCATGTTCATCCGTGGCTGATGGATAAAAGTTCTGAATTTTCTGGATGCTTTTAATTATGGAATGAATCTGATTTTTGAAATGGAAAATTTTAATAGCCAGCTAAGTGGTTGATTGCTGAATTTGAGTCCCTAACACCATGTTTAAACTAAGGAAAGCTTGGATTTTTGTAAACCTTTAGCTGCTGGAAATTTTGTTGATATCCGAGTGGTACCAACCAGAATTTCAGTTGTCTTTGGAAATTGTAATCAGTTTCGGGAATTTTATTTTATTTTCCTTGGATCATAATGGGTCAAAACTGCATGCGAGATGCAAATTTTAAGAGATACAAGTTGGGTAGCAATGTGATATTTAATATATGGGATGGTCTAACCAAAGATATGGGCATGCCAATGCTGGAAATTTTCCTTGTAGTTACCAAAGTTTGGGTACGAATTTCCAACTTAAATTGCGAAGTTATTCCTTGAAACTTAATGATTGGAAACACATGGAAAATGTTGATGTTAATGATTGTGGTTTGACCCTATTGCGTTCATGAAATTCTCAAAGAGTTAGATGTAAGAAGGTACTTGCTAAACGTATGTTTAAGCCTGGCCAGTGAAACAATTTCTACTCGTATTTCAATGCCTGAAAAGCTAATGGTTGAAATTTACTTTCATTAGTATATCATGTGTTGAAATTGTGGACAGTGGGCTCTATGAATTCCCACTTTTGAGTTGATGGTTGAGTTATTGGAAATTGGCTGATGGTGGGCTCTATGAACTCCCACCCTGAATGGATAACTGAATTGCTGAAATTCTTAGAAATCTGTGCTACTATTTTGTGAAACTGTGAGTTGATATAAGTGCTGATTACCAAGTGCTAAGTATTGACGAAGCCTTGGTAAATTTTCCTGCTTATGCTTAGATATAAATTTGTTGGAACACAGGGCTAAGAATTGATGAGCTCTAGTGTTATTACTGTTTAAATTCTAATTGTGCAATATTGAGAAAATGTGATTTTGGATTGGAATCGAAAATGTGAGAAGTGTACCGACCTTGTGACTCCAAGTAAACGCTTGACTAAGTAAATGAAAAATATTTTGCTTCAAGTTTTGAACGGTACAGATCTAGCATCGTACTACTAAACATAGTATCTACTATTTTTGCCTTAGAAACTTGGGCAACATGACTTTTACCCCTTAAGCTAGACTAGCCTTATTAATTTGGGAAAATGATTTCCCCAGACTCAAAACCTTAGTTTTGTTTCAAATTCCTTCCTTCTTTATAAATCGTCTAAGGCTAGTTGTAACTAAGGAAAAGTTTAAAAGGTGAGTCTTGATCACCTTAGCTATATGCATAGAAAACTCGCTCGGCAAGAAAGACCTTATTTCCTTTTAACAAGCAGCTTTAGCAACAATTGTATAAGAAACCTTATCCTGAAGCCTTAGCAATAAATTTTGCAAGCACCGCCATTCAAAGGAACTTTTTCTCAAGGTATACTCTTAGCCTCGATATTAAATAGCTTTCCGACTTATTTTAAGAAAATAATAGTAGTATTTTTCTTTAAGGAAAAGTATTTCAGGAGAACGATGAGAGATATGGTACTGATCTCACAAGCTTGATTCCAAGTAAATATTTTGAGAAAAGTAAGCTAGCAACATGCTAGAAAACTCTACATGTGCAAGCCAACAGTTCCAATAGAAAACTTATGGCTTAAATTCTGATATTCTAGGATTTTACGAGGACGCGGAACTCGATCCTCAATCCAATATCTGAACTTCACTCTTGGTGAGTGTCCCTGCTTGTTCTATGTTACGTGGTTAAGCACTTTATCAATTCGCTATGTGATGATTGCCAAAATGCAATAAATGATTTTGACCCATCGAAGTGAGCAGTGTGTACTTTATCGCACTAGCCGTTCGAGTGGTGACATGTGTGAAACATTTTCTAATGAATCTAAATGTAGTTGCGTCGCTGGGTGAATCCCTCGACATCTGAATCCAACTACCATAACATCTGAATCTGTGAATCAAAATGTAGTTAGTCGCTGGGTGAATCCCTCGACATCTGAATCTAACTACAAAAACATTAAACCTAAACGTAGTTAGTCGCTGGGTGAATCCCTCGACATCTGAATCTAACTACAAAACCCTTGAATCTAATTGTAGTGAGTCGTTGGGTGAATCCCTCGACATCTGAATCGATCTACAATAAAGTCGTTGGGTGAATCCCTCGACAAATTTTATTACGGGTATATCTCGAGTATACTGCGTCGGTAGATGAAGTTTGGGCCCAAAGCAGAGGTATGAATGGTGACGGGTTAGGATTAAAATAAGTGGATCTACATGGACTATAAGTAGTGAAAGTTGACGGAGGGTCAACTACGATGGTATCTAATCAAGCGTGGAAATTGGCTCCTGAGAGCCCTGTATCCTACCCTGTGTTGTTACTCGCTTTCCTACTTGTTTAATGCTGCAAATTTCTACCTGTTAAATGTTTATTTGGATGCATGTTTTGGGGCACCACTGAGCTTCGGCTCACCCCACGTTTATTTGTTTTCCTTACAGGTTTTGAGGCTTGAGAAGTTGGATGCTGTTTTTATTTGGTTACGCGTGTGTTTGGACAATGTGGTTTTTAAGAATTGTAAATTTCAGTTTGTAACGTGTAATCCTGCTTGCGTACTTTCGCCTTTGTGTTACCACCTGAAGCTGGAAAATGTGTGGCTCTCGTGGTGACCTATGGCTGGGGTATTTTTATGTTTCCGCTGTTTGGGTTTTTGTACGTTAGGATTGTACGACTTTGTTCTTGTAAAGCGCGTGAATGATAGTTTTAAGAGCCGTCGAAGGGCTGACTTATGTCACTGTTATCCCTGAAGTTACTGTGGAGTTATAAAGTTTTACTTGGAAAAATTGCTGAGGTAATAGATTAGACTTTTCTTCGGAGGAATTCAGGTTTGAAATGCGTGCTTGAGTCCTGGCGAGAGCTGGGCAGACGATCCGCCAACCCTTTGGTTCGCCTCAGGGGAAAGTGGGGTCGCCACAGGTGGTATCAGAGCTCCTATCGAGCTCAAACCGGGAAAAGGTTCTCGGACCATGGGGAATGGCCTATTAAGTGTTGAATTAATTACTATTGCTAAGGGAATTAGATATGTACGTTGGGTAGGAATCTCAAATATAGGTGATTCATGCTTGGGACTGGCCAGCTTGAGTTGTGAATCATCTCATTTTCGGATTCTTGTACCCGAGTATGAAATATTACCTTTAATGGAGTATTTGCAATTGAAAAGAATCCAGTATACTGTATTACGATATGACTAGAAACCATGATTAAGTTTGGAAAGGAAGAATTAAAGAGACCAAGGTTAGCTTTTGAAAGTTAAAAGTGAAAAGGCCTTATTGGTGGCCTTACTAGCCTTTATGATAGTAAATGAACTTTATACCATCCCTTACCCTAAAAATGTGGTTTTAGACCTAGAATCTGAGTGAAACGGCAGTTTAAGTAAGAGCTACGCAGTTGTGAGTGGCTTTAAAACTGGGGAAGAGATAAGTTTGATGAATTTATCATGTGGTTTGTATGCTACCATTTGCAAATAACTAGAGGTGAGTTCTAGATGACATTGTGGTCTTTAAGTTTTATTGGAGGATTATTGGGGCCAATGTTCAAAAGGATAACGATAACTAGTTGTTAGGTTATTAGAAAAGCCAAGGTAGGAAATGTTTGAGATCTTTTAGAATATTTTAGAGCCACTGATGTACTTAAGTAATGATCATATTATTTGATTTGATATTAGACGTAGTAGATCTACAATTTACTAAGAAAATTTGATTAGTGTTACCAAGGGGGTCTAGTGGGATTGTTCAGGACTAAACTAATGAAGGTTAAGTTGAATCTAAACTAAGAGTTGAGCTATTAGCTATGTGGTTATAAGAATTTGTGTATTGTTTCCTTTCATGCTTATGATGATTGAAGTTTGAGTTATGTATGAAAATATTGAATGTATTCGTGAATTATCTGGCTCTTGAAGTTGTATGAAGTTGGTGTGCAATGTGACTTATATTGCGAGTATGAAATTTGATGATTACGCGTATATTTTGCTATAATGTTGTAAAATACATTAGTCCTTGGGATTAGATAATTCTTAACTTGAGTAAAATTTGATAACCAAAGTAGTGTAAAGAAACTATGAGATTGATGAATTATAATAGGGAAGTGATGATAGGATCGGTGAAAATTTTTGATAGTATCGCTCCTGGCCGAACATGTTTAGTTACCTTTAGCCCTGTTTTCTTACAAATCATTGGCAAAATTTTGCTTAATATTTTAAACGTTGATTCTTGAAAATGAAATTTGAAGTTGAAAGGAAATAATTTTTAAACCTGGTTTTGCCAAAATGTTGTTAAAAAATAAATATATATATATATATATATATATATATATATTTTAGACTTAAGAGTGGACAATGGCTCTTTTCACCGTGTAAAAATTTCCAAATTTTCTTAAATTCTATGAGCATCGGAAATTTTCCTAAGATAAATGAAATGTCAATTCCATTCTTGTTGTTCCTATTTGTTAAAGCTGTAATTTCAGGTCAAGATCCATTTATTTACAAATTTCATCGTGAAAGAATGCCTTTTGGGACACATGTAGAATTTTGGGTGGTATAGGACTGGGGCTTTTTGGATTTATGGAACTTAAAAATACAAACAAGTTTAGTTGGAAATAAAAGTGTCCTTTTAAACTTTATGGCCTTAAATTTGAAAATATTGATCCGATGTGAACTTGAAAAGAGACACGAGAAAAAGTTAAGGTTAACTCGTCTAAGGATATTAATGGTTTGAAACCGTTAGAAGAGTTGTACAGATAAAAGAAGGAAAGATTGATAGATAGTCTTGTACAATCCAATGGGATCCTAGCACTTGATCTAAGTTGAAACTGAACAAGGAGATGAGACCTACTGGTATTATGATGAATTGACCTGGTTGAGTAACTAGTGATGTTCTTCCTTGTGAACTTAATGATTATTTTACATATATCTTGTGATTGGCCCTATAGGCATGTTTTAAACTTTTACGAATATTTGAACTTCTCTTATAAATAAGAATGACTATTGGTCGTGAAATGGGAGAGTAAATAGTTAAGTTTTATGTGGCATAAAAGCTAATTCTCAGATTAGGTGTGAAGAGTAGAGGCTTCGGACCAAAGTTTAAGTATATACAAACCTGCATGTCTGCTTATTTTCTTAAAAGCATTTTATTCTCAAAAGTGATTTGTGGGGTTAAATGATTCTTCTTGATCAAACGTTCAAATAACAAATGTTAAACTTCTTATCAAAAGTCAAACGCATTTAGAAATTTTGACTATCAAGATCAGAACCAATTTCTTTTCTTCTTGTCTTCCATTCGAATAGCCATTTTATTTATACGTACATAGACCACAATTTTTCCAAATGTGTATTTGATATTCTGTTATTAGTTTGGGTACGAAAGATACGTGAAAAAAAAAAAAAAAAATTTGAGCCTATAATGATGTTATAATTGTTGCAAGGGCCAATGGTAGACAGACTTTGACAAAGATGCTATCAATGGGATTTTAGAAGGAACCCACCCATGTAGCTACCCCTATTGACCATATGACTGATATCTTAGAACGGTTGGTGGAATACCAAAGCTCTAGGCCAATCAACTAACCTAGGAACCAAAAGAGTTGCGAAAATGGAATAACTCTTGAAATTCGTCTATCTAGGTTTCATTGGAAATCTGACCTCAAAATAGTAAGATTGAATCGAAGGAGTACAATAAGGCCCTAGTGAGAATAAGAATTATGACTGTTGTTTTAAACAACTTTGAAGGTAAGTATTGAACAGTGCACTAAGACATGAAATTTTTCTTTGGGATAAGGCTTCCTTATTCTGTCGTGATAGTGATTAACGATGGCAATCTTGGTGACACTTAGGAACTCGCTGAGTTTAATAGAGAGTAGATGAGGTTTATCTTTTGGAGTAACCATTAGTAAAAGGATGAAAGAGCATTACGGCTCAAACTTCCAGTATGAATAGTTGCTTATTTTGATCCAACGATTTGTCTGGCAGGCTAGCTACTTGACTTAAGCCAACTAGTAAGATGACAACTTTAGAAGAAATACGTAAGGAAATGGACATCCTCCGAAATGAGGTAGAATTTCAAAGGAAATTGGCTGACTACTGGGAAGGACGATGGAAACAAGAATATGCCGAGAAAATTGAGCTACTACGCCAGAACGTAGAACCAGAGAAGAAACATAAGAAAAATCCCCGAAATGTCCAGGCCGCCACCTCCCATACAAAATGTGGGTATTGTAGAAAAACCGGCCATACTAAGGACGAATGCTGGAAAAAGGGAGGAAAGTGCTTGGGGTGCGGTAGTACCACGCACAAGATTTCGGATTGTGCTAGAGCACTTAAAAAGAGAAAGCACTCAGCAGCTAACTAAGTCCGCTGCAAAGCGACCAAGTACCAGATGGAGATAATTCTAGCTAATGGCCATGAAAGGAATCCTAGCAGTGAATGTTTCGCAAATCAAGAGAGTTTGACCT
Source organism: Coffea arabica (assembly GCF_036785885.1). Taxonomy (NCBI): domain Eukaryota; kingdom Viridiplantae; phylum Streptophyta; class Magnoliopsida; order Gentianales; family Rubiaceae; genus Coffea; species Coffea arabica. The sequence continues at coordinate 24,951,951 of NC_092316.1, forward strand.
CACTCGAGAATAAAGGTTATAGTTACCCTAAACTAGAATAGCACTTTGGAAGTTGTAATCTTTCGCTATGAATTATATGTACGCTATGAATATCCTTTATTTCAATTACTCTGCTATTAGAAGTACTATAACAACTAAATGGTCAAATCAAGCGTCCAATTGAACCCCTCCGTTTTATTCCGTATAATGTGGTTGTCCTGATCTGGGAGGAAATAATTGAATCTTAGAAAAAGAAATGGTAGCTGGTCAGGCATGCAGAGCTGTTTTGGCAGATTTAGGTGAACTGGATGATTTTGGTTGTATCTCCAAAAATTTCTGGAAATTTTAGCTCGGCCTTAACCAAAAACAATTTATAAGGGAATGATAGAAAAATGTACCTTGAATTTGAGGAAGTCAAGCAAGAAAATAGTGAACTAAAGGGGAGTAACTTGACTATCTATTGTAGAAAAATTTGCTCGAACCATTCTAAGACATATGCATAGATTTTGAGTTTAACTTTGAATTCTAAAATCAAACTCGAATCAAAACTGACCAAAACTTCATCCAAAATATAGGAGAAAATCAAGGAAGTTCATATGAATACTAAGCTGAAATCTCTAGGAAATTCATCAACTAGTGAACTTTGATTTCTAAAAGATCCTTGGGATCTAGACTCCCACTTTCATAAGAAAATGTAAGTTGTAGCTACCACTTAATCACCTTAACTCGCTATACTTTGATAGAATATAGAATCTTAGGACTTAAAGGATTTAAGTTACCTAAACTTTGGAAAGTAGTCGTTATGACACTTAAAAATTTTGAAGGGAAAAACACACTAAGACCAAATTCCTTTGGTTAAGATTTTGCAGTAAACATGAATGATTAGACGAAGTGACGTGGAAATGGAAGATAAATTACGGAAAGAATACCAAGAACCTTTAAGATTAAAAATATGAAATTTCGAGGACGAAATTTTCTTAAGGGGGGAAGGATGTGAGAACCCTGAAAAATATATATATAAATATCATTTTGTATTTCATTTGCATTTATTTTAGTTACTTACCTTGAGATTAGAAATATTTCATATAGTGAATAAGTGGTTAATTAAATGCCTAATTGAATTCTTATCAAAATTTAGAATTTAAAAATATCTTGATATAATTAAGAATAACGGGGTAAGGGGAAATGGAGTACCTATAAGACATAATTAATATTGGATTGAGAAAGTTCATTAGATTAAATGAACATACAAGTTAACTTTGAAGTCAAGTATGTTTTACGGTTTGAAAACGATTAAGTTAATAAGTCGAGATAAAAGGGATAAATGAATATTATGAATGTTAAATTCATATATTAAGGCCAAACTTGATTTTAATAGTTAAATAATAAAGGGAGTATGATAAGTGATCACTTACAAATTATTAATTTGCTCAAAAAGTAGGCTATCCTGCTTAAATGTCCCGTTTCCTCAGGAAAATGAATTTTGTCTTTGAATAAATATGTAAAAACAATTTTAAAGTCGCAAACACGTTAAATGTGCAAAATATTGAGTATTTTCAAATTGGGCTACGTGAATATATTTTACCTCATGCACTAAACTACAAAAATTCATTTTGTTGCACGATCATATGAGAAATGAGGATTTGAAACACATTGCCAATTAGTTATTTCTTTTCCTGGCTTAAATTAGCTTCATTATTCTTGGAAAATGATTTCACTTGCATTTTAACTCTTTAATAAATTGTAGCACTAAGATTTAATTATTGTTAAATAAGTGCGTAGAGATAAACGTTAGGTGCAAATATAAGAAATGTGCCAAACCACTAAACTTCTTAATTTTGTTACCTTAAATTCATATTTCAATGGTAAACTATTTCATTGATCTAACAATTAATTTCTTTGAATTCTAGTATTGTAATTAATTGTTTTGAAATAAAGCGTAAAGATAATTTTTATGAAATAAATAATATAATTGTGCCTAATATTGAATTATTCGGTTTTGCTATATTAAATTAATATTTCTTGAGTTAGATTAATTTTCGCCTTAAAATAAAATGTTAGATTTTTATTACAAGGTCAAACTTGATTTTAATAAGAAACTAATGAAGTATGAATGTTGGGAACCTTAATACTAAGTTGTAATCTATAAAAATTCGATAAAATGGTTTAGGTATACCAAAGTATAATTAGGCCATTAAATCATACTTGAGGAAAATCTCGATAACCAAAGTCTTGCAAGATTAGCGATTTAATTAGGCGATCAAATCACACTTGGGGATAATTTTTGGAGCTAAGTTAGAACTAAGGATTTAAGGGGATAATAGGAGGAGAAGTGAATAGGCCAAAATGCCTTTAGAAATTCACCAAATCCTCACTTCACCATAACCTTACAAAGCCGAACCAAACACTCCTTACAAGCTCTTCCACCACCGCCCATTTCCACCAATCAAAAGCTTAAACCAACTCAACACTCAACAATTTCTGCAGCTCAACATCTTCAAAACCGCGGCACCCTTCATTCATCTTCATTCCATATCCCAGACCACAAACACATTCCTTCTCTGCCTAGTTACCATCGACAAAGCAGGACCAAAGGAAGAAGCCGCGGGCTGCACTTCCATTTCATCTCTGCCTGTCCGTAAGCTAGAGGAGGGAGTAGGGAGAGCTGGTGGAAGTTGGAGGAGTTACTGGACCTCACCATCCTTGTTCACTTCAGACCAACACCATCAGCTGCAACCATCTTCACCAACACCATTTCCAGCTGCAAACCCAACCAGGACCACTGCCGTGCGTGTGTAAGCCGAGAGGGAGCAGAAACTTTTCTTTCAGATTTCGTGCGTGAATTTAATTGCTGTGAGGTAAATTTTCTGGAATGAAAATAGTTTATCAGAGGTAGATTAAGCTAGCCGTGGTCTTGCATGTGTTAATCTGTGCCATCAGATGTTGAAATCAAAGCTGTGGAAAATTCTATTTCGGCTAGATGGTTCTGCCAAGGAGCTGAGCTGATAGTGCAGCTTTAATGTGTTTTTCTGAAGTGATTTGAGCCTGAAATGGTGATTAACTAATCGAATCTCGGATGATTATTATGATTAGGGTCATGCATGAATTTAATTAGCCTGGATTACTTTGGAAATAAAAATGAAATAGAACTTTTCACATGCAAACTCATCCGAGTGTAGTCTCACCTAGTTCTGGATTTATGAAGGTGTTTTGCTGTTGCCGAGCTGATTTTCTGGTCTGGATGTTAGCTAATTAACTCAGCAATTGTGCATGTGAGACTTTAAGGGCAATAAAAGGCTTTAACTGAAGAGATATCGGATGATGAACCAAGGAACATAAGAAATTCTGTTTTGATGTAGTAATGTTGCCGTGAGTTTGTTTGGAAGTAATGCATCTTGATTTGGTTTAATTTTGTTGTTTTGAGCCTATAATCATATTTAGCTAGCTAATGACAAGAAATTTTAGCTTTGCATGTAGTTAATTAGTTGAGCTAGAACTGAAAATAAAAATAAGATGCAACCGGATTTTTGTGCAGCTCAAACCGAGGCTAGCTGGAGATTTTCTTGGAAATTCGACGATTTGGGTTATGATTCGAACCTAAATTTTTAACTAGAAATGTTACTCAGTTAATTAAGTATCCGTATGCCGAATTTGAGTATTTAAATCCCTGAATAAGCCAAGGAAGAATTTTATACAAGACAAATGGTTGCTGGAAAATTTAGCTAACCAAATGATTGAGCTGAAAATATTGAAGTGTTTCCGGATTTCACTAGTTGATATAATTTCTGGATTTGGGTTAGATGAGTACAATTGTAGTTTGAATCTGGATTGGATTTGGAAACCTTTACTAGCTAGCTACGTGTGTACATGTCCTAATAGAGTACCAAAAAATTCTATTTTAACCAAAGAAAATCCTGTTTTAGAACCATTGTTATTGCCAGAAATTTTGAGAAAGAGCCGTGAGATTTAAACCTGGAAATATTTGGGGGTTTGTAATCATGGTTTAATTTCAACTCCTGATCTGGAAATGTGCATTGTTTTGCTAAGAGATTTCATGAGGAAGCTGAGAGTTTTAAAGCATGTTTTAACCCAGAAAAACAAGATGAAAACAGGACGTCTCTTCATGCATGTTCATCCGTGGCTGATGGATAAAAGTTCTGAATTTTCTGGATGCTTTTAATTATGGAATGAATCTGATTTTTGAAATGGAAAATTTTAATAGCCAGCTAAGTGGTTGATTGCTGAATTTGAGTCCCTAACACCATGTTTAAACTAAGGAAAGCTTGGATTTTTGTAAACCTTTAGCTGCTGGAAATTTTGTTGATATCCGAGTGGTACCAACCAGAATTTCAGTTGTCTTTGGAAATTGTAATCAGTTTCGGGAATTTTATTTTATTTTCCTTGGATCATAATGGGTCAAAACTGCATGCGAGATGCAAATTTTAAGAGATACAAGTTGGGTAGCAATGTGATATTTAATATATGGGATGGTCTAACCAAAGATATGGGCATGCCAATGCTGGAAATTTTCCTTGTAGTTACCAAAGTTTGGGTACGAATTTCCAACTTAAATTGCGAAGTTATTCCTTGAAACTTAATGATTGGAAACACATGGAAAATGTTGATGTTAATGATTGTGGTTTGACCCTATTGCGTTCATGAAATTCTCAAAGAGTTAGATGTAAGAAGGTACTTGCTAAACGTATGTTTAAGCCTGGCCAGTGAAACAATTTCTACTCGTATTTCAATGCCTGAAAAGCTAATGGTTGAAATTTACTTTCATTAGTATATCATGTGTTGAAATTGTGGACAGTGGGCTCTATGAATTCCCACTTTTGAGTTGATGGTTGAGTTATTGGAAATTGGCTGATGGTGGGCTCTATGAACTCCCACCCTGAATGGATAACTGAATTGCTGAAATTCTTAGAAATCTGTGCTACTATTTTGTGAAACTGTGAGTTGATATAAGTGCTGATTACCAAGTGCTAAGTATTGACGAAGCCTTGGTAAATTTTCCTGCTTATGCTTAGATATAAATTTGTTGGAACACAGGGCTAAGAATTGATGAGCTCTAGTGTTATTACTGTTTAAATTCTAATTGTGCAATATTGAGAAAATGTGATTTTGGATTGGAATCGAAAATGTGAGAAGTGTACCGACCTTGTGACTCCAAGTAAACGCTTGACTAAGTAAATGAAAAATATTTTGCTTCAAGTTTTGAACGGTACAGATCTAGCATCGTACTACTAAACATAGTATCTACTATTTTTGCCTTAGAAACTTGGGCAACATGACTTTTACCCCTTAAGCTAGACTAGCCTTATTAATTTGGGAAAATGATTTCCCCAGACTCAAAACCTTAGTTTTGTTTCAAATTCCTTCCTTCTTTATAAATCGTCTAAGGCTAGTTGTAACTAAGGAAAAGTTTAAAAGGTGAGTCTTGATCACCTTAGCTATATGCATAGAAAACTCGCTCGGCAAGAAAGACCTTATTTCCTTTTAACAAGCAGCTTTAGCAACAATTGTATAAGAAACCTTATCCTGAAGCCTTAGCAATAAATTTTGCAAGCACCGCCATTCAAAGGAACTTTTTCTCAAGGTATACTCTTAGCCTCGATATTAAATAGCTTTCCGACTTATTTTAAGAAAATAATAGTAGTATTTTTCTTTAAGGAAAAGTATTTCAGGAGAACGATGAGAGATATGGTACTGATCTCACAAGCTTGATTCCAAGTAAATATTTTGAGAAAAGTAAGCTAGCAACATGCTAGAAAACTCTACATGTGCAAGCCAACAGTTCCAATAGAAAACTTATGGCTTAAATTCTGATATTCTAGGATTTTACGAGGACGCGGAACTCGATCCTCAATCCAATATCTGAACTTCACTCTTGGTGAGTGTCCCTGCTTGTTCTATGTTATGTGGTTAAGCGCTTTATCAATTCGCTATGTGATAATTGTCAAAATGCAATAAATAATTTTGATCCATCGAAGTGAGCAGTGTGTACTTTATCGCACTAGCCGTTCGAGTGGTGACATGTGTGAAACATTTTCTAATGAATCTGTGAATCTATATGTAGTTGCGTCGTTGGGTGAATCCCTCGACATCTGAATCCAACTACCATAACATCTGAATCTGTAGTTGCGTCGTTGGGCGAATCCCTCGACATCTGAATCCAACTACCATAACATCTGAATCTGTAGTTGCGTCGTTGGGTGAATCCCTCGACATCTGAATCCAACTACCATAACATCTGAATCTGTAGTTGCGTCGTTGGGTGAATTCCTCGACATCTGAATCCAACTACCATAACATCTGAATCTGTAGTTGCGTCGTTGGGTGAATCCCTCGACATCTGAATCCAACTACCAAAACGTCGTTGGGTGAATCCCTCGACAAATTTATTACGGGTATATCTCGAGTATACTGCGTCGGTAGATGAAGTTTGGGCCCAAAGCAGAGGTATGAATGGTGACGGGTTAGGATTAAAATAAGTGGATCTACATGGACTATAAGTAGTGAAAGTTGACGGAGGGTCAACTACGATGGTATCTAATCAAGCGTGGAAATTGGCTCCTGAGAGCCCTGTATCCTACCCTGTGTTGTTACTCGCTTTCCTACTTGTTTAATGCTGCAAATTTCTACCTGTTAAATGTTTATTTGGATGCATGTTTTGGGGCACCACTGAGCTTCGGCTCACCCCACGTTTATTTGTTTTCCTTACAGGTTTTGAGGCTTGAGAAGTTGGATGCTGTTTTTATTTGGTTACGCGTGTGTTTGGACAATGTGGTTTTTAAGAATTGTAAATTTCAGTTTGTAACGTGTAATCCTGCTTGCGTACTTTCGCCTTTGTGTTACCACCTGATCTGGAAATGTGTGGCTCTCGTGGTGACCTATGGCTGGGGTATTTTTATGTTTCCGCTGTTTGGGTTTTTGTACGTTAGGATTGTACGACTTTGTTCTTGTAAAGCGCGTGAATGATAGTTTTAAGAGCCGTCGAAGGGCTGACTTATGTCACTGTTATCCCTGAAGTTACTGTGGAGTTATAAAGCTTTACTTGGAAAAATTGCTGAGGTAATAGATTAGACTTTTCTTCGGAGGAATTCAGGTTTGAAATGCGTGCTTGAGTCCTGGCGAGAGCTGGGCAGACGATCCGCCAACCCTTTGGTTCGCCTCAGGGGAAAGTGGGGTCGCCACACATTTTCATGCTAGGCCTACCCTTGGCACAAAAAGGGTTCCCCCATAGGACATGCATACCGATTTTGCAGTTTTGTCTACTAATTCTGGGTATTTTTCTTTTGTTTTCCCCCTCCCCTGCATTCATAAAAATTTCATAAAACGTGAAAACATGAAATAAAGTGTGAAAACAATTCTGATCTGATAAAATTTGAAAAATACTTGATTCTTAGGCAGACCATACAATCTGAAGTCAAAAATTCATTTGAAAGCGCTCGTGCAAAACATCTAAGGGATTTCATTGCTCAAAGAAAAGGGGATATTAAGAGGGAAAATGTGTATACATGTGCAAAGGAATTGTGTAGAATTTTTGTCATATGTATTGCTTTTAAATTTTTCAAACATTGGCATTGATGAAGCTTTTATTCAGACAATTATTGTTTTATATGTATATTCATGTACATTTCATTCTTTATTCTTACTCATTGGAGATTTCATGATGAATTTTGAGAAATAAGATCCAATTTGAGATTTTTTAACCTATAGCCTGAATTTCACAAGTGTATGCTTTCTAACTTTTGTATACACTAGATCGGTGATCCAAGCTACACAATAAGAGTGCTCAAAATTAAAAGAGGTCACTCAAAAGGCCCAATGAGATACCTTTTCTCCTTCACTTAACCCCAAAATAAAATCAGTCACATTGATTGATAAATTGGGGCCATCTTTGCTTGAAAATATCCATTGTGTTTAACCGATTCAGTTCACATCTAAGTAAAAGCAAAATGTGCATTACTCATGTTTGTTTTGAAAATTTGGAATGATACTTCGAGCATTCTTTTCTCTACCTATACACATTTTATCATTTTGCTCTCCCATTTGAGCCTTTGAAAGAATAATTTCGTTTCAAATAAGAGCCCTAATGATCACTACCCTATATTGGAAAATTTTCAAATATCCAAGAAGGGGAATGGATTTTCAATGACCATCTGGTTACTTTGGTTGTCATGAAGTGTGAGAATGATACTTTGGCCGTCGTTTCTACAACCTAAACACTGATCATCCCTTGTATCCTCATTTGAGCTAAAAATTGGTGATTCTTTTCGAGTGCACATATGATCGCACCCCACATTGGGGAAGGAGATTGGGGAATTTTTGAAAAAAAAGAAGGAGGAAAAGCAAAAATGCTAGAAAAAGGGGAAAGGGAACCGCAAATTGGGAAAATTTGATTCCACTTGGGGTCCAATTTTGAAAAAAAGAAAAGAAAAGGAAGGGTTTTGTTCGACGAACCACTTATGGAGAGTCTTCCTCAGTCAATTAATTCAGATACATGCCAAAAATTTCGCATTAATGAAAGTTTCCTTTCAGAGTTATTGTAAGGAACGGAATAAAAGTCAGGCCCTCTTCTTTTCCAATCGGACATTCTATCCCTAGTTATCCCTTTTGAGCCTTCAGAATAAAATACTTCATTTGGCAACCCCTGAGAATCGCAAACCCCACACTGGGGCAAGTTTGAGTTGAAAAGGAAAACTTCAAAAAGTGGAAAAGTGAAAAGCCACAAATTCAAAAGACAAAAGAAGAAAAGAGAACCTCAGTTCACAAATAAACTGGGGCAAATTTTTGAAAAGTTCAAAAAAAAAAATGGCAAAAGGCCGAAAAATCAAAAGAAAATGAAAGAGAAAAAGCCTCAATTGAGCATAAACTGGGGCAAATTCTGATTTAACCCTAAAATAGGGTTGGCGCAACAATGCGATCTCAGATTCTTCAAACCATTTTTAAAATCTGCCTTCAAGCCTCAACTTTTCTAAACACCCCACCTGACCCCATTACAAAAGCCGAAAGTCCTGACTTTTGTTCTTTGCAATGGCCCTGTCAAGAAAATTTCTGATGCCGGAAAATTTTAGCTGTATTTCTGAATTGCTTGAGTATGGGGGCTGACGCTACTCACCATGGAAAACCCACCAGATCAAAGAAAAGAAAACGGAAAAGCAAAAAGGAAAAATGAAATACAAAGGATTCGATGGTGAAGTCCCTATTGAGTGATCGAACAAAGTTCAGAATCTTTGAGTTCAAAATAGGGGCAATTTTGGGAAAATGCGATCTTCGTTGCTATGTCCTTGAAAGTTTTTATTCTTTAGCTATCGTTTTCAAGCCACATTACAAGCTAACAAAGTCCATCGTTGACTTATTCCTTCATGACAATCCAAAGTGAGTATTATGCTCATAAGAAATCCATCAATCATTTGTGATCATGGGGGTATAACCAATTTTCGCATGTTTAGCTATCGTTTCTACCCATTTGTTGCAAGCTTAAAGCTCATATGTTGACTCAATTTTCTTAAGAAATGAGGGTGACAAACTCTTTGCTTTCACTAAGATGTGACATTGAATGGATTACATACGACTGGGCACAAAACAAAAAAAAAAAAAAAAAAAAAGACAGATTCTGACCTCCCATTTCCTTAGTCATTTCAAAAATAAAGTCATTTGATTGGTCCTGAAAAGATGAGTCAACCAGAAGTGGTGACCCGTTACCCTAAGCACCAATGCTAAAAGTGAGGAAGAAATCTTCTTGAATTTGGTGTTACTTCGAGGAATTCATCATGAAATTTCTGCATGAGTTCAAACTCGACGTTAAGTGTCTTCACATTGTATATATGACTATTTTCTAAATTTTAGAAAAGTGCGGTTTTTTTTTGTTCTAATAAATGGGAAATCATCTGAACAAATTTTTGCAATCAAGGGAGCCCACACTGGGGCAAAAAATTTTATTTGTGAGATTTCATGAAATAAATCCATACTGGGGCAAAATTTTTGTAATACATTTGAGGATGTCAAATCAATCACGCTGTTCTTTCCAAATAAGAAATTTGAATGTATGTCATACTTTGATGACCCCCTTGTACAGGTATTCATGGTTCAAAATGACGAAAAGCATCCAGTGAGAAGCAAGAAGAAGGAGGGAAAAATGGATTCATCACTGGGGCAAATTATTTTTGAAAAATTCTCTCAAAAAAAAAACAACAAAAAAAACAAAAAAATCAATAAAAAAAAGTCAAAAATCAGGTTCAAATTCTTGTTTTTTGAAAAATCAAATTTGATTTCTTGTGGGCGAAGCTTCAATGCACGCCGCGCATCATTCTATTTCCCCCCTTCTCTTAACATCTCAAAAATCTCGTTAGGCCCGGATTTCGTGCCGCCAACTTCACAAAAATCCTATTGGGCCTGGACCTGGTGCCGCCAACATCTCAAAAATTTCATTGGGCAGGCTCCGGTTAATCCCACTGACCAATTCATCACTGGGGCAAATTATTTCCACAAGTCTCTCTCAATCAAAAATCAAAAAATCAAAAAAAAGAAAGAAGAAAAAATCAAAAAAATCAGAAAAAAGAAAGAAGGAAAAATCAAAAAATCAGAAAAAAGAAAGAAGAAAAAATCAAAAAATCAAAAAAATCAGAAAAAAAGAAAGAAGGAAAAATCAAAAAATCAGAAAAAGAAAGAAGGAAAAATCAGAAAAAAAAAATCAAAATCAAAATCAAATCAAATTCAAATTCCTATTTCTTGAAAATCCATTTTTCATTTCTTGTTGGCAAAGCTTAGCGTCCGCCGCGCACCCTTATACCTCTTTTCTTGACAACCACATTTTAATTTACTGACTTCAACCGCCGTTAGCATCGAGTCTATCTCACTAACGTGCGTGTTTCATTTCAACCGCCGTTAGCATCGAGTTTATCTCACTAACGTGCGTGTTAACGTGCGTGTTTCATTTCAACCGCCGTTAGCATCGAGTCTATCTCATTAACGTGCGTGTTTCATTTCAACCGCCGTTAGCATCGAGTTTATCTCACTAACGTGCGTGTTTCATTTCCACCGCCGTTAGCATCGAGTCTATCTCACTAACGTGCGTGCTTTCACTTCTACCGCCGTTAGCATCGAGTTTATCTCACTAACGTGCGTGTTTCATTTCCACCGCCGTTAGCATCGAGTTTATCTCACTAACGTGCGTGTTTTCATTTCTACCACCGTTAGCATCGAGTCTATCTCACTAACGTGCGTGTTTCATTTCAACCGCCGTTAGCATCGAGTCTATCTCACTAACGTGCGTGTTTCATTTCAACCGCCGTTAGCATCGAGTTTATCTCACTAACGTGCGTGTTTCATTTCAACCGCCGTTAGCATCGAGTCTATCTCACTAACGTGCGTGTTTTCATCCCACCGCCGTTAGCATCGAGTCTATCTCACTAACGTGCGTGTTTTCATCCTACCGCCGTTAGCATCGAGTCTATCTCACTAACGTGCGTGTTTTCATTTCTACCGCCGTTAGCATCGAGTCTATCTCACTAACGTGCGTGTTTCATTTCTACCGCCGTTACACTAACGTGCATGTTTTCATTTCTACCGCCGTTAGCATCGAGTCTATCTCACTAATGTGCGTGTTTTTATTCAACCGCCGTTAGCATCGAGTCTATCTCACTAACGTGCGTGTTTTCATCCTACCGCCGTTAGCATCGAGCCTATCTCACTAATGTGCGTGTTTTCATCCCACCAACACTCCATCTCACTTCAATTCATCTAATTTTACATTTCTGTCCGGGTCTATCCCGTGGGTCTATCCCAAATTTAAATTTCTGTTTGGGTCTATCCCATTTTTACATTCATGTTCAGGTCAGTCCCATTTTTAGAATTCTTGTTCGTTGGAATCATTTTTGCAGCCGAATAATGCAGGTAAGTATTTGGTGTCTACTTCTTTGTCTCAAGTTTTTTCAAAACTCAGACAAAGAGGGGCAAACTGTAGACACCAAATTTTGAATAATTTGTAGGTGGCATCTATTTCATGATTTTGTTTGTTTTAGATTGTTTGCATTCTAGTTCGTTATTGTTTGTTTCTCATTTTTAGTGGTTATTTTATTTTAGTTCATTTTTGGCCCTTTTAGTTGATGTATTTCATTTGTCATTTATTCTTGTTTGTCTTTTTAGTTTTATTTACTTTTACTTTTAATTTTAGTTTTAGTTTTAGTTTTTAAATTTTAAGATTAGCATAGAGTTGCTAGAGAGAAAAGGAAAACTTTCAAAGAAAAAATATGTTTTAGTCATTTTTTTTATTTAATGCTTTCTTGATAAAAAAATGATGATGAAAATCATGGAAAAAAAAAAGGAAAAAAACAAGCAAAAACGTTCAAAAAAAAATAGGTTTTTAGTTTTCTTGGAAAAAACAATGGAAAAGAAAGAAAAAAAAAAAGAAAATTTGTTCACAAAAATATGTTGATTTCTTTAAATTCAACCTTTTTGCACTTTAGTTATTTTTATTAAGTTATTTTGAGAAGAGAAAAGAAAAAAGAAAAAAAAAGGAAAAATGAAGAAAATTTGAAAAATGGACATTTTTGTTGTTTTTTATTTGTTTAGTTTGTTTTTTTTATTTTATTTATTTGTTTTCATTATTATTACATGGTTTTGTCATTTTTTTATTATTATTATTATTTATATTCTGTATTTATTAAGTTAAAAAAAAAAAAAAGAGCTGCGTGCATGCAAGCTGCATTTTTGCAGCTTGCAAAGGAACTTTGAGGCAGCTCCTTAGCTGCAAATACAGAGGAAGTTGTTAAGGGTTTAGGAGGGGGGCTCCCATATAAATAGCAAGAGAGGAGGCAGCCGCAAAGGGGGGGACGATAGAGCAGCAGCCAAAAGAGAGGACAATCGAGAGGGGGAGTGAAAAAACGGAAAAAGGAAACAGAAAACAGAGGAAAGACTGAGGAGGACGGCAGGGAGAGAACCGAGAGCTCTGTGAAGAAAAAAGTGAAAACAAAAAGGGAAGGCTGAGTGAGATTGAGAAGCAACAACAAGGAAAGGCTAGAATCTCTGGCTCGCGTATGCTCCACCGAAATCTGCAACTTCATCTCCTTCGACATCTGGTGGAGTGAGTGGAATTTCTTGCGAGTGTCAGCTGCAATCTCAAGCCCAAAGAGCAGTAAAGAGTGGTTATGCTAAGATTTGAGGGTTGTATGAGATAGAACAACTGGGGTTCTAGGGGCGAAAGGAAAGTAGCTAAAGAGAAAAACAACGGCTAAGGAGAGGATGGTGGCTGCGGAAGCTGGGCAGTAGGGAGAAAGCCAGGGAAAGAACCAAAAGAAGCGAGAGAAGAAGATTGCGATGGGTTTCGGCTGTGAGAGCAAGGGGAGGTTACGGGGAGAAGAAAACCGAAAAAGAGAGAGTCTTGGACAAAGGAAATCTGGAAAATTTGGAGGAAAGTTCGTGAAGCTAAGAACAGGAGCAAGAGGACGGCTCGGCGAAGCAGCAACCTTTGTAGAAGAGGTTCTTGATCACGGTTTTGGGAGCCCGTATGCGCTGCTGGGCAGATTTCAAGGTCGCTCAACCGGGATAGCATTCTCAGGTAAATGTTGGTTATTTGGTGGATTTTAACATGTTCTTACGAAAGACAAAGCCATCAGTTTTGAATCTTTTTGTTTCAATAATTGAGTCAAGCTTGCTGGTTCTATGATTCTGCTGTTTTGCTCATTTGCTAAGGACTGATTCAGTAGAAATCCATGAGATGAATCTGATTAAGTACATGGGTTTAGGATTTTCTATAGTGGCTGTCTAACAAATCCATGAGTTGCTGCCAAATGTTTACAACTTATCTTGCTGTTCGAATGGACAAAACCCAAAAATTGTGAAAAAGACTTTCGGCTTTATGACTTTCATCGTGTTTGGATTTCAAATGTTTCCCTGGTTGGCGTTTCTTTTATGTCTTGCGATGTTGATGATGGGTTTTAGCACATTAAATCATTCCCTTAGTATGTTAAACTCACGTGAGAAACCAAAATGTTGCTGCCTTCTCCTCGTTGCTGGCGGCTCTGCAGCTGCTCACCAAATTTCGAATTCCTTTACTAGTTAAATATTTTGACTAAGTGTTTAATGATGAGGTTGTATGTGTGGGTCGAAGCTATCAAGGTCTTTGTGTCAACTTCAGATGAGTTGGGGCTGTAAAGGTTACAGCAGTTTTGTATATATTTCGTTTTGAAGTAAGTTGGGCTGAATGTTGTAGCCAAGATTTCAGTAAAGAATGGTTTTCCTGGACTTTGAAATTTGTATGTTTGAGTGTTGGATGCTATGATTTCCTTGTTTATGATCGAGGTTTGATGTTTGATAGAATGGTAGTTATGTTGGGATGGATAGTTTCCATTGGATTAAGCCCAGCCATGGTAAAAAAAATCAAACCTGAAAATTGTAGCAGGAAATTGGAAACGGCCGCAGGCTTCATTTTTTTTGCTGAAACTTGATTGCACAATCAATTGCAAAAGCTCACTTTGAATTTGATTTACCTGTTTGTTGATGTTAGATTCATGCTTTAATGTTTTGGTTAGAAGATTTGTCGATCAAAGTGGTGTTAGTGTTGAGAAGATGAAAGCTGCGGTTTTTTCTGGTTTGCCGATAAGCTGCAAAGTTGCAGCAAGAAAATTGCAGAACATTTTCCAGATTTTTGCATGCTCTTTACCTCTATTTTTGCATTGAAACATGAGAATTGGGTAGTTAAAAAGTGGAAGAAATGTGTGGTTATCTTCTCACTTTGATCTTTGGTTTAGTTGATTGGAGCCATTACTTGTGTTAGGATGGATGGGAAATTGCATTTGAGAAACTCAGTAGATGCTTCAACCTTCTTGTTGCAGAAACACTTTGTCGCATTTGCATGCATTCTGCATGAATAAGTTACAGAAATTTGCACTTTGACCCCTTGGCTTCTAACTAATGCTGCTATGACCCAACCAATTGAATAATTTCATCAATTTGGTCCTTGGCAGTTTTAACTTTTTGCGATTTCATTGATTGCTTTGCTTCAATTAAATTCCATGCTTTGTCAATTGCACTTAAGTCATGACTTTATGGGCTTTATGACCGAATGAGCTCGTGTTTGTCTATTTTCTTTAATTCCTTCAAATAAATTGGTACATTGACCATTTCTTTTATTTTGGAGGGTAAATAAGTGATTTCACTCCATTGGGACCCCAATTCAAGAGAGGTATAATTTCTTTTATCCCTCTTTGTGTCTCTCCTATGTGACTCAACGTGCTAAGTGAATTGCATGTCTACTTTGCTTTCCTAGATTTTCTTTAATTCCTTTTACTTATGTCATTTACTTTTTGTTTTCATTAAGTTATTCTTTTAATGGGGTATGTGTACACCTCTTGGCTTGTAATAGATAGGGCCTTGGCGAGCAATTTGGTCCATTTTCCCCTTCCCCTTTTGTTTTAGTTAGTGAATGTAATAGGTTCATTAGCTTGGTTGCATGCTTAGTTACTACGTGTTAATTTGCTTTGTTAGGGCCTTGCATCTAGTCGAGCATGTTAAATGTTATGTGCTATGTGTTTATAAGTGTTTGGCATGTCTACTCGCTTTTCATAGCCTGAATGAATGTGATGGATGAATGTACGTTTCTACTAGTCCAACGCTAGTCGGAATTCATAGAAAGGGCTAGTCCAACGCTAGACCCAATAGGTCCATTTCCTTTTCATTCGTGCATAGTTTGCATGTTCACTACATATCATGCAATTTTCCTTAGTTTTATCATTTGGCACGCTCCTCTAAACCTTTCCCCTTTACTTTAGGTCTTGCATTTCATGCTAGTTAGGGTACATTTGCTTGAAGTGTCCCCTCCGATAAGGGAAACGAGCGAGTGTGGCTACTCGATAGCCTTAGCACGCTAGTTTTGCCTTCTAATCAAAGGGAAAATCGAAGTCGAAAAAGTTAGGAGTCATTCCCATACCCGACCTGATGCATTCCTTTAGGTTCATTCATTCTCAATTTTTCACTTACTCACTTTTTCAATTCACATTTTCTCATTACTTTTTCCTTTCCTTATTGTTCAATTTTGATTTCTACTTCACAAAATTGCACTTAATTACGATCTATATACACTTATCACTATATTTCATACACTTGCACACAAACACTTGGATTTCCATACAATTGCACACACGCACCTTTTTATACACTTGCACACTTGCACTTGAATCATCATTTGCATTAATCGACCTCTATAAGGTTTTCTTTCATTGGCCGCCACAATTCATGTGGTTGGGACCAAAAACCTTACAAGAGACATCTTAGAATCTAGGGTTTTGCATTTCATGTAGCACATCCAAATGTAATAAATTCTTTGGTTAAAACAAGAAAATCTTTGATTAAATCACGCAACTAGCCTTGGCTAGGTCAAAGGGGTGCCTTGTATTGTATCCTTGCCTTCCCCTTTGTCAAATGTGACTCCCGAACCTTTTTTTTGGTTTACGTGGACTAGGAGTCGTTTAAAAGGGGTTTCTTACTACTCTTTCCCATTTTTTCCTTTAAAAAATTCATTTTTAGGTGGCTTGATACACCTTAACTCATTACCAAGTGGCGACTCCGTTTTTTATTTCAAAAACCCTTTTTAAACCATAATTTTTGGGTCAAATCGTCGCACTCTCAAAACCCCCATTTAGACCCATTTTCCTTTTAAATCACAATTCATTTTCCAAATCACAAATTGAATCAAAAAATACATTTTTAAACCATTTATTTATTTATCAAAAAATGGGGCGCGACATTTGGGGTGAGCGAGAAGCTCAGCGAGTAACCAGAAAATCAGTAATTAAATCGGTTTAACAATATTTCTTTTCAATGATGTCATAAATCAAATGATAAATCCAGAAATGATTACAGCATTTACAAAACATTAAATATGGAGTATCAATAATTCAAGAAACATGTACAATGGAAAGCGATAGTAACATTCATGAAAAGGATACGTTCATTTTTTATAAATAATCCCTCGTTCATCATTTTATTCGTTCATCTTTTTTTTCTTTCCGGACGTTGGCCGGTCTCCACCCATCCGGACGTAGCCGGACTCCACCCATCCGGACATAGCCGGACTACAAGGTAATACTCGAGTATACCAAATTCACCCAGGGTCACCATATCGCCCGACCGAGTCCGCTTCTGGCTCGAGTCGATCGGTAACAAAGGGCAGTGGCCAATTCAGCCAAACGGCTTACATTCATGCGCAACTAGCATTTCAATAATTAAATCCTTGAAAATTGCACAGTTATTTAGGTCGAGTGCGATGAAGTACACACTCGCCTAGAAAGCTCGTTTTGGAAATCATTCAAAACACTTAACACGTCATCAATCAATAATACAAGTCATGAGGTGAAGAAAATATAGCAAATAAGGGAACACTCATATGCAAGAACGCATGATATGCAAGAAAACAGTTCAAAAGTAACTTTGGAAACAGTTTAAAGGTAAATAATGCAAGAAAACGGTACAAAAGTAACTTTGGAAACAGTTCAAAAGTAAATAATGCAGGAAACGGTTCATAAATAACTTCAGAAATAGTTTGAGGTCACTCACCTCCATGGCTCAGAAACCATTCATCATATATCATTGCCTTGCTCAAATCCAAGTCTTAGATCACAAACTCAAAGCAATCAAATCCTTTCAAAGTGCGGACAGCACTTTCACTAAATTTGCTTACTTTTCCAGCCGTCAAGGCTTCATTATTTCCTCAGCCAGTTCCAAAGTTACACAAATAAGTTCATCCAATAGCCATTCAGCAAGCTCCAAGTAGTACTAGTACAAGTCAAGCTAGGGAAAAGTCCGGAAATGAAAGTTAAGCTCAAAACCAGAAAAACAGTTTTGACGTCATTTTGCGGTAATGGTACCAAAGGCGCTACGACTGTCGGATGAAGGTTCAAGACCCACCGTTTTGAAGCTAAGAGATAGGGATACAATATTACAGAAGGTCACTCAACCCAGTTTCGAGTGTAACCAGGTCAAAAATGCAAGAAACTACACCAGAATCACAAAAACCGATTCACAGAACGCATTTTAGCGGAAACACCATAACTCAGGCTCTCCAAGTCCAAATCCAGAAATTCCAAAACCAGCTGAAAGCTAAGAAACAGGGCTAAATTTTATCAGAAGGCCTCAACAACCAATTCGGAAGCAATACCAGCCAAAACAACCAATTACAGTCGCAATCCCAATTTCGGGTAAACCAGAACAGCAATAGTAATTTCGACTTTTCTCATTCCACACTACTCCGATTTATCTGAAATTTTGTAGGCACCTTTAAAATGTCATTCCCTACAACTTTTATGTTTTAAGAAAAGGCCAATTCGGCCTCTAACTAGGAGCTATAGAACCAGACAGAATGTAGCTTCACAAAACCTAATTTTCTGAAATTTCTTCCAAAACAGAAATTGATTGCAATTGACCACTTTTCCCACCTCATAGAGTCCTTAAACATCATTTCCAATCATCATATATGACCCCATAATCATATCCATATGAAAACAGAAAAATCCCCAATAATTATAAAACTTCACCAATTCAACCAAAATCAAGATATAATCCATAAAACCATCTCTTTAACCATCACAAGTTACTAATTCACCATTATTGGAAACAAACAATGAATCTTTACACACCATACCTTGATACCTCACAAAAGATAGTAGTTTAGTGGTTCCTTCTCCAAAATAACTCCACCAAGACCTTGGAATCTCCTTAGTAACCAACTTTTATGGAGTGATTTGCAATTCCATCGGTTAAAACTCAAGATTGAAGTAAGAAATTGGAGTGAAAGATGAAGGTTTTTCTCTCTCTCTTGCTCTCCAAGTTTCAGCCATGAGAAGGAAGAAATGGCTTGATTTTTGGTCAAATTTTGGTTTTAGTAAAGTTAAGGTAATATGGTCAAAAGTCCAAGAGTGAATAGGATAGTGACACTTGTCACCTTTAGGTGTAAAACTTATCTTTTTGTCTCTCCAATACAAATATCTTAACACTTTGTAAAATAATATCACTCAATACAAAATTCCTACAAGTTGTCAAAAATATAATGCATTTACCGCACTAGCGGGTCCCACGTCCAAAATACGCTCTTAATTTCTCAAAAAACTAACCGATACTAGAAAAATCATTTTAAAACTATTTTTGCTCATAAACTTTATCTGGGAAATTTTTCTAATCAAGAAAATGTAGAAAAGGCGGGCGTTAAAAAAATAAACCCTAGAAAATTAGAAAATTTCCAGGTTCTCAAACTCATTTTTTTTCGGGGCGTCACAATCTCCCCTCCTTAAAAGAATGTCGTCCTCGACATTCTCTCTTGCACCAATCGAGTCAAGACATCCTGCACAAATCTCTCAAGAGTCAAATCAAACCCACAGTCCGGCATCCTAAACTTCAAGCCTAGGATACACTACAGAGATCTGAAGCCTAAGCTCTGATACCAACTGTGACGGCCCCACCTCCCCCTAAGGCGAACCAGAGGGTTCGGCGAGTCGCCTGCCTGGCTCTCGCCGGGACTCAGTCGTTCCTTAATCAAATGAATTACAAGAATAAACCACAAATATACATCACATGGTCCACAAATATACATTCAAGTTTCCAATAATTACATGTCACAAATGCAGCGGAAATTAATTCCCAACTATACATCAAATGATTCCAAATCCAAAACTGTACAAGATATAGGCCATGACGGCCCTACCTCCCCCTAGAGCGTATCCCAGGGTTCGGCGGGCCGCCTGCCCAGCTCTCGCCGGGACTCAGTCGTTCACTACAGTCCTCAATTAAATTACAATATAAAAATCAAATATCCATCAAATTCTCGAAGAATTACATATCACGAACCCACTTAAGTCCTAACGTTCATACAATCCCTAATAACAACTATTACACAAGATGAAATCCAAAACTCAAACCATACATGAGATAATTCATCCGGTCACATGAATACGTGCTACAAGCCCTTCCTTCGTCTCGAGCCCTGTGGAGGGGAATAAAACATTTTGGGGGTGAGCTAAAAGCTCAGCGAGTAACCAATAAAATCGGTAAGCAAATCAGTTTCACAGTCGTTCATTTCAGTGATGTCATGATTCTAAGATCAAATGTACATTTATTGCTCTCGTGAGCCAGTGAAATCGTTGTACTTAAACACCCAACGCTCCAAACAAACATTTAACAGTAAACAATCAGAGGGGGAGCCATTTGCTCCAGATGAACAGTACACAGAGGTGGAGACGTTGGTGTTCAGCACACGAATTCCAAGTACTCATTTAAGCCAAAACATGTCATGGGCCACATGCAAGCACTCATGATATGCAATCGAGTAAATAGTGCAATAAACGGTTCATAAGTAACTTTGGAAACAGTTTAGGGTCACTCACCTCCACGGCTCAGAACCCATCTGTCATATACCATTATCTTGTCCGAATCCAAGCCCTAAACCCAAAAACAGATTTGATGTCATTTAGCGGTTTTGGCACCATTGGCACTACGATTATCGGATGGAGGTGTAAGATACACTGTTTCGAAGCTAAGAGATAGGGCTACAATATTGCATAAGGTCACTCAGTCCAGTTTGCAATGTATCTAAGTCAAAATTGACATATACGAAACCAGAAACTCACAAACAGGTTGGCTAACCGCACAATTGTTAAACAGCAATAATTCAGGCTACCGAAGTCCGATTGAAGTGTATCTTATGGTGTTTCGAAGCTAAAACACAACCCTACATTTCATATGAAGACCTCCAAGGCCAAATCATGTATTTTCATGATCAAAAATGGAAAACTACACGAAAACAGAATTCTGGGCGCGAAACAGGTTTCATGGACAGTCAATGGTATTTTGGTCATTTCATATGCTACAATGATCGGATCAAGCTGAAATTTTGTAGGCTACTAGTTTACACTATTGGATACAACTTTCATGCTTTGGCCAAAATCTAATTCGGTAAGGAGCATGGTGAAAATTCACAATCAGATTGGGTGAAAAGACAACCCTGTTCACTGAACTCCTACCTAGACCAGTCTGGGTATTTCTGTCTTATCTCAGCATATACAACTCAAATTCAAGTGATTCCAAATCCATTTGAAAGCTAAGATACAAGGCTATAATTCTTAAGAAGACGTCAACAACCAAATCGGTAGTATTCCCAGTCAAACTACCCAATTACCAAAGCTGATTACTATTCTCGGATAGAAACAGGGTAGCAGGGGTATTTCGGTCTTTGCACAGGCTACCGAGCTCTGATTGAGCTCAAAATTTACAGGTAACTATAAAACATCATTCTCTACAACTTTCATGTTTTGTGCTAAGGCCAATTCGGCCTCTAACCCGGTCAAACAGAAACAGGCAGAATTGAGGAAATGAAACCCAAACTGGAAATTTTTGCATTCAAGTCAGAAATTTTCCACTAAAACATCTCTTTAGCTATCACAAGTCATTAATTTAACAAAATCAAGAACAAAGGAAGGATGGCTAGACATGATACCTTCAAATATCAAGAAAGGTGATGGCTTAGGGATTTTTCTTCCAAAACAACTCCACTAGAAGCTTTAATCCTCAAAATAAGTAACTTTGATGGAGCAATCTTCACTTTTAATGGTTAGAAATCAAGATTGGAGCAAGGGATTGAAGAACAAATGAAGTTTCTTTCTTGCTCACTCTCTCTCTCTTGTGTTCAGCCAACAAGCTAAAAAAAATGGAGAAGAATGAAGCTCCAAGATGGCTTTAAGATGACTTAGTCTTCACTTGGGTCAAAGGTCACTTTTCCTCCACCAATCAAATTTAAGCTTAGGAAGACCTTAGAAGCTTCAAGGTTACTAATATCTTACTTTGCTAAGTCTCACACTATGGTCCCAATAACTTTTAATCTTTGCAATTAACTTCATGGTTCACCAACTAGTTGAAAAAAACAATCGCATTTACCGCACTAGCGGGTCCCACGTTCATAATACACTTCAAAATTAACGTGGACTAACTTGGATCAAGAAAATGATTTGAAAACTATGTTTCCTTATAAAAATGTATAGAAAATTAATATATTGAAGAAAACAAACTTATAGACAAGAAAACAAAATAATATCAAGAAAATATATAAAAATTTTCGGTTTCTCACACTCATACTTTTCGGGGCATCACAATCTCCCCTCCTTAAAAGAATGTTGTCCTCGACATTCCCTCTTGTACCAATCAAGTCAAGACATCCCGCAAAAATCACTCAAGCAATCCAAGCAAACACTAAGAGTTAAATCAAACCCACAGTCCGGCATCCTAAACTTCAAGCCTAGGATACATTACAGAGATCTGAAGCTTAAGCTCTGATACCACCTGTGAAAGGTCCGATACACTGAAATCATGACATCACTGATTTGCTTACTGATTTGCTTAGAATCATGACATCAGTGTGGGTTAGGCTTGTTGAAAGGTCCCCTACGTGGGTTCTCAGCTAACTGTTGGACATTAAGAGTATTAGATGAAAGGTCTATGAAAGGAAGTCAGATCGGATCAAAGGACATTTCTCGAGAAGATCCAACAGTAGCTCCTCAATTGGCCTGTGGATATTGTGGAAAGGCAAATCACACTGAGAATGATTGCTGGCGGAAAAGGGGAAAATGTTTGATTTGTGGGAGTAGCAATCATCAACTTAGCAATTGCCTGAAGAAACAGCCACGAGAGGGTAGTACTCAACAAGTGGAAGGAACCAAACTGAAACAACCTCATGAAAGAGGAAATCGAACAAAAGTATCAACAAAAGTTTATGCCATAGATCAGCAACAAGTTCTGGGGTCCTCCGAGGCGACGGAAGGTATGAATTTCGAGGTCGAAATTCTTTTAAGGGGGAGAGAGTGTGAGGACTCGCAAATTTCTTATATTTTTCTCAAAAATGCCTTTTTATTTAGAAATTATTCCTTTATTATAGCCCTACTACCCAATCATTCTCCAATAAGTGCAAATGAATCTAGAAAGTAGGGTTTCACTCTTCGTTTTCAAAATTGGAGCAAATTAGGGTTTTCACGATTTTCGCCGGATCATTTTTCGGTACGGAGCGAGGATCAAATTTGGTGATTAAAAGTGACTTTTAAGTGAGAAATAATATGTGATTAGGAGCAATGATATAAGGTTAGTGAATAGGAAGTAAAAACCCTAGTACGGGTGTTTTAAAGAAAAACGGTGTGAACCGACGTGTACCGCACACTACCGATTGAACACACCACTGGACCACCACTTTCTTACCACATGAGCTCATTGATATTTGAGCAAAATATCCCTTCATTTCCAGCTGCCTTTGACAGAAATTTGTGGCCAAAAATGTAAGGGAGAGAGAGAAAAATTTGCATGGCTTTGGTGGCGCCAAGTGTCACCACCTCATGGCTCCTTAATTAATTTTTTTTTCTTGCCTTTTTATCCTTCACTTCAGCCATCTTTCTTCTTCATTTTTTCTGGTCTTGGCCAAGCAAGAGAGAGAGAAAGGGAGAGCAAGAGAAAACAAATTCCTTCTTGATTTACACCAACCAAGTGCTAAAATCGAATTCTAAACCGATTGATTGTAAGTTTGGAAGCTTGGGAAGCTAAGGGAACCAAAAACTTCAAGAAATAGTGGAGGATCACTCTTGCAAGCCTTCTTTTTGAGGTATAAAATCTGATCTATGGCTTTGATCCTTTTATTCTTGTTTAAGATGTTAAATAGTCCATGTTTTGGGTTTGATTACAAGTGATGCAAGTTGTTGTGGTGATTTTTGGATGAAATATGTAAGTTAGAGTTTGATTAATTTCTGCCTAAACTTGTTGTATAGTTAGTATATGTTGTATATAAGGTTATATAGGGGGTTTTGGTAGCAAGTGTAGCAAGAAATTAAGAAAACTATCATTGAAACCAAAAGATTTCAGATTTCTGGAAATTTTCATCCTATCCTGTCCGAATTTGAATCCCTATGTTAGAGGCCGAATTGGCCTTAGGTCAAATAAGGAAAGTTGTAGAGAATGGTATTTTATAGGTACCTTCAAAATTTCAGCTCAATCGGAGCAACATAAGACATGAAAGGTCCAAAATACCCTTACTATTTTAAGTATTTCCCAAGCAGTCCGTGTGATCAGTTAAGTCCAGTTTATCACGTTTTTCGACTAGGATCCATTCTGATTTAGCTTTTTACCAAAACATGAAAGTTGTAGTATTCTGAATTAGCTTTCAAATGCCTCTAAGAACACCTGATTTGGACTTGTGTACTCTGAGATATGTCCATTACAGTGTTCTGCGTTTAAACAGCCGATGAATTGGTTTCTGGTTTAGTAATTTGAGAATTTGACTAAGTTACATTAGGAACTGGACTAAGTGACCTTCATGAATGTTGTAACTCTGTGTCTTAGCTTCGAAACGGCATAGGTTTTGTCTCAATCCGATAAGCGTAACTTCGGATATGTTATTTCCGCATTCGTACGTCAAATCTGTCTTGTGCTAAGTTGAATTTCTGCACTTGTGATTGTTGTAATTCTTATTCTTATGATATTGTGAGCCTATGGAACGGCTCTTGACTTGAATTGCTTATGAGTGATGTTGGGTTGTGGTTGAGGAAAAATAATGAAGCCAAAATGGCTGAAAAATTAGGTAAACACAAAGGGCGTGCTGCCCAAATTTTCGCTCGAGGGCTAGGTTTCTATTTGAACTTGTATACTTTTGTTTGGCCAATACCATGACCGGTTTTCCATTTTAAAACATGATTTTTCATCCAGGGGTTCAAACAACCCTCTTCTTACTTGAAAGTCATCTTTACACGTTTTACTCCTAATTAGTCGGGTTTCTTTGTTTCCCTTAAATGTTTTGCTCGATAAACTGTAATATGTTCTCTTGTTCAACCTTAGGTTTCATTGGTGACTAAGGGTAATATCCGAAAGGATATTTTGCACGTTATTTTGCATATCTAGGTGAGTGTTCCTTGTTTGTTATATTCTCCCGGACTTCATGACTTGTTGTTGTTCTTTGATAATGTGTTAAGTGCTTTCAAGGTTTTCTAAAACGAGTTTTCTAGGCGAGCGTGTACTTTATCGCGCTCGACCTTAATGAAATGTGAAATTTTCAATGATTTAATGATGGAAACATTAGTTGCGCATGATGTAAGCCTTTTGGCTGAATTGGGCCCTGCCCTTTGTTATCGATCGACTCGAGCCAGAAGCGGACTCGGTCGGGCGATATGGTGACCCTGGGTGAATTTGGTATACTCGAGTATTACCTTGTAGTCCGGCTACGTCCGGATGGGTGGAGTCCGGCCAATGGTCGGATGGGTGGAGTCCGGTCAACGTCCGGAAAAGGGGATGAACGAACAAAAGGATGAATGAGGGATTCTACTTACAAAAAATGTATTTTCAAACGATTGGAGGAATAAGGGGAAATGTCAGGGGAACGACCGAACAAACGAATAGCTCCATGTGAGCCCGTATCCTTTTAATGAATGTTACTATCGCTTTCCATTGTAAATGTTCCTTGAATTATTAATACTCCATGTTTAATGTATTGAATTGATTGTTGATTATCTGTTCGGAACCTCACTGAGCTTTTAGCTCACCCCTTTAGTTTTGTTTTCCTTAACAGGGGACGGCGAGCAGGATGAGAGCATAGACTAGCCTAGTCTAGGTATTTTGTTTCTTTTGTAATGGTTCTCGCCCTAGTGCTTGGCACGGGCTGGTTGTATGGTGAAGTGAGAACCTTTGTACATTTGATGGCTGTACTTCCTTTTGAGATAGCAATATATATAAGTTCCGCTTTAAGTTTGGATTGCTGCCCTATTTATTCTTGTGATTTATTCTGGATTTGATTAAGGAACGACTGAGTCCCGGCGAGAGCCGGGCAGGCGACTCGCCAAACCCTTTGGTTCGCCTTAGGGGGAGGTGGGGCCGTCACAGGTGGTATCAGAGCCAGGTTTCGATCCTGGGACCTGTGGGTTATGGGCCCACGTGGGTTATGGGACCTTTCAACAAGCCTAACCCACGTAGGGGATGCCCGCGTGCGGGTGGCAAGTTGATAGGTACCCCGTGATGTGACCCTGAGAACTGTCACAGTTGGTATCAGAGCTTAGGCTTCAGATCTCTGTAGTGTATCATAGGCTTGAAGTTTAGTATGCCGAACTGTGGGTTTGATTTGACTCTTGAGAGATTTGTGCGGAATGTCTTGACTTGATTGGTACAAGAGGGAATGTCGAGGACGACATTCTTTTAAGGAGGGGAGATTGTGACGCCCCGAAAAAAATGAGTTTGAGAACCCAGAAATTTTTTAATTTTCTAGGGTTTATTTTTTTTTTAATCGCCCGCCTTTTCTACATTTTCTTGATTAGAAAAATTCCCCAGATAAAGTTTATGAGCAAAAATAGTTTTAAAATGATTTTTCTAGTATCGGTTAGTTTTTTGAGAAATTAAGAGCGTATTTTGGACGTGGGACCCGCTAGTGCGGTAAATGCATTATATTTTTGACAACTTGTAGGAATTTTGTATTGAGTGATATTATTTTACAAAGTGTTAAGATATTTGTATTGGAGAGACAAAAAGATAAGTTTTACACCTAAAGGTGACAAGTGTCACTATCCTATTCACTCTTGGACTTTTGACCATATTACCTTAACTTTACTAAAACCAAAATTTGACCAAAAATCAAGCCATTTCTTCCTTCTCATGGCTGAAACTTGGAGAGCAAGAGAGAGAGAAAAACCTTCATCTTTCACTCCAATTTCTTACTTCAATCTTGAGTTTTAACCGATGGAATTGCAAATCACTCCATAAAAGTTGGTTACTAAGGAGATTCCAAGGTCTTGGTGGAGTTATTTTGGAGAAGGAACCACTAAGCTACTATCTTTTGTGAGGTATCAAGGTATGGTGTGTAAAGATTCATTGTTTGTTTCCAATAATGGTGAATTAGTAACTTGTGATGGTTAAAGAGATGGTTTTATGGATTATATCTTGATTTTGGTTAAATTGGTGAAGTTTTATAATTATTGGGGATTTTTCTGTTTTCATATGGATATGATTATGGGGTCATATATGATGATTGGAAATGATGTTTAAGGACTCTATGAGGTGGGAAAAGTGGTCAATTGCAATCAATTTCTGTTTTGGAAGAAATTTCAAAAAATTAGGTTTTGTGAAGCTACATTCTGTCCGGTTTTATAGCTCCTAGTTAGAGGCCGAATTGGCCTTTGCTTAAAACATGAAAGTTGTAGGGAATGACATTTTAAAGGTACCTACTAAATTTCAGATAAATCGGAGTAGTGTGGAATGAGAAAAGTCGAAATTACTATTGCTGTTCTGGTTTACCCGAAATTGGGATTTGCGACTGTAATTGGTTGTTTTAGCTGGTATTGCTTCCGAATTGGTTGTTGAGGCCTTCTGATGAAATTTAGCCCTGTTTCTTAGCTTTCATCTGGTTTTGGAATTTCTGGATTTGGACTTGGAGAGCCTGAGTTATGGTGTTTCCGCTAGAATGCGTTCTGTGAATCGGTTTTTGTGATTCTGGTGTAGTTTCTTCCATTTTTGACCTGGTTACACTCGAAACTGGGTTGAGTGACCTTCTGTAATATTGTAGCCCTATCTCTTAGCTTCAAAACGGTGGGTCTTGAACCTTCATCCGACAGTCGTAGCGCCTTTGGTACCATTACCGCAAAATGACGTCAAAACTGTTTTTCTGGTTTTGAGCTTAACTTTCATTTCCGGACTTTTCCCTAGCTTGACTTGTACTAGTACTACTTGGAGCTTGCTGAATGGCTATTGGATGAACTTATTTGTGTGACTTTGGAACTGGCTGAGGAAATAATGAAGCCTTGACGGCTGGAAAAGTAAGCAAATTTAGTGGAAGTGCTGTCCGCACTTTGAAAGGATTTGATTGCTTTGAGTTTGTGATCTAAGACTTGGATTTGAGCAAGGCAATGATATATGATGAATGGTTTCTGAGCCATGGAGGTGAGTGACCTCAAACTATTTCTGAAGTTATTTATGAACCGTTTCCTGCATTATTTACTTTTGAACTGTTTCCAAAGTTACTTTTGTACCGTTTTCTTGCATTATTTACCTTTAAACTGTTTCCAAAGTTACTTTTGAACGGTTTTCTTGCATATCATGCGTGCTTGCATATGAGTGTTCCCTTATTTGCTATATTTTCTTGACCTCATGACTTGTATTATTGATTGATAACGTGTTAAGTGTTTTGAATGATTTCCAAAACGAGCTTTCTAGGCGAGTGTGTACTTCATCGCACTCGACCTAAATAACTGTGCAATTTTCAAGGATTTAATTATTGAAATGCTAGTTGCGCATGAATGTAAGCCGTTTGGCTGAATTGGCCACTGCCCTTTGTTACCGATCGACTCGAGCCAGAAGCGGACTCGGTCGGGCGATATGGTGACCCTGGGTGAATTTGGTATACTCGAGTATTACTTTGTAGTCCGGCTATGTCCGGATGGGTGGAGTCCGGCTACGTCCGGATGGGTGGAGACCGGCCAACGTCCGGAAAGAAAAAAAAGATGAACGAGGGATGATTTATAAAAAATGAACGTATCCTTTTCATGAATGTTACTATCGCTTTCCATTGTACATGTTTCTTGAATTATTGATACTCCATAATTAATGTTTTGTAAATGCTGTAATCATTTCTGGATTTATCATTTGATTTATGACATCATTGAAAAGAAATATTGTTAAACCGATTTAATTACTGATTTTCTGGTTACTCGCTGAGCTTCTCGCTCACCCCAAAAATATTTTATTCCCCTCCACAGGGCTCAAGGCGAAGGCAGGACTTGTTGTGCTTATTCACGTGAATGGATGGCCTATATCTTGTACAGTTTTGGATTTGGAATCATTTGATGTATAGTTGGGAATTAGTTTCCGCTGCATTTGTGACATGTAATTATTGGAGACTTGAATGTATATTTGTGGACCATGTGATGTATATTTGAGGTTTATTCTTGTAATTCATTTGAGGACTTTAGTGAACGACTGAGTCCCGGCGAGAGCCGGGCAGGCGGCCCGCCGAACCCTCTGGTTCGCCTTAGGGGGAGGTGGGGCTTGTGACAGCCCCACTTTCCTCTAAGGCGAACCAAAGGGGTGAGCGGACTGCCTGCCCAGCTCTCGCCAGGACTAACGATGCAGACCAGAACTATCTATAGCGATCCGGAACTTACAAACGAGCGTAAACAAGTCAAAATGGTAAAATAACCCAAAATAAAAAAATGAAATCCGGAGTCGGCCATGAATAGTAACCGACCCGTCAGAACCCAACCGAAATAGCTAACAAACATTCACATCTGAACTTTAGCGTTTACAAATCAAAATGACATACAAAAGTTTTCAAAAGTTAATATATACACATGGTTTGCCAAATCAAAAGAGAAAATGCCCCCAAAAGTACACTTAGGGTTTTAATACATGAGCTATACAAAAGATATGTTCGACTAGCTCAATTTGGCAGCCATTTGTCAAATCCAGACCAAAAGGGGTTTATTTTCCTGTAAGGAAAACAAAAGGAACAGAAAGGGGTGAGCTTGCGCTCAATAAGGTACCAAACATATAGCAGAAAAATCATGGCATTTCACATTTTACAAAATCAGATACACATGCTAGATGTAAAGCAAAGGAACCAAGGATTCAAATCAGAAGGATACGGGTGGCTCTCAAGAGCCAAATTTCCAGCGCCGTACTTGATCCAAATCGGTTGACTCTCCGTCAACGTATATAGAACCAATGCGTCCGTAGACCCCTCTTTACACCGAATTCCGTCCACCAAACACCCCTTTACCGGGCCCGCTCACCGTAACCGAACAGAAATGGTAATACTCGAGTATACCCGGAATCAAGGGTCTCAATACCCAAAATCCCCGAACAGACTACCGTGGTTCGTTATCTAATCGTCCAGGCCCTTGCCGGCCCGACTCGAATAACTTAGCCACAGGATTGAGCTCATAGGTCATAGAAATCCGAACAGATGCAGACATAGATAACAGATTCAAATTTTGCATAGTAAATTGGCATATGATCAGACTAGAGAACGAGTGTGATAAAGTACACCCTCGTATCGAACAAATAAACAGATTGCAGAGCAAAATCAAGTTAAACAACAATGAAGGGGAGTGGTACACTCACCGGTTCAACTTCAAAAGTTTTCACTTCAGATTGGCCTTAATCGCCAAGAAACCCTAAAATAATCAAAATAAACCAATTGAAGGTTTTACTTCCAGAATCGAGTAAACAGAGTGCACATGTGAGGCTCGACTACTAGTCGTATGCCTCGCCAAATAATTACTAATGCAAGGGTGCAAAACATGATTTTCTTGGAAACGAAAAGGTAGCATGAAGTCCTAGGCGCAAACAATCCAAAAGCCTTTCATTCTACCAAAAGCCAAATCCAACTTAAAGGAACCAAACGGCCTAGAAAATCGGGCAGCACTTCCCCTAAATTTCTTACTTTTCCAGCCATTAAGGCTTCATTATATCCTCAAATCAGTCCCAACATCTCACACAAAATTCATCTCATTTCCCAAAAGCCGTTCGCTAGGCCCAAAGTGGTACAAGTACAAAAGTTAGCTAGGAAACAACCGAAATGAAAGCAAGCCCTAAAAGAGACTCGATAACGAGTCATAAACCAATGCCAACCACAACCCCAATAAGGTTTCATATGCATATATAAGCATCATAGGTAACCCGAAATTAAGAAATGGCTTTAACTTAGGCCTTAACAAAAAACGTATTTGACCTCATAATGCGGTAATGACACCACTTTCACTACGGTTATCGGATGGGGGTGCAAGACCCACCGTTTCGAAGCTATGAAACAGGGCTACAACAATGTAGAAGGTCATTCAATCCAGTTCCTAGCCCAACTAGGTCAAAAATGCCAAACACTAAACCAGAATCACCAAAACAGGTTTGCAAAACACAGAAAACTGTAATCGGTATATCTCAGTCCATACAAGTCCAAATGCCGAAATTCCAAAGGCATACGTTAGCTAAGACATCCAGCTACATTTCATCAGAAGACACCAACTTCAAAATCCAAACCAATTCCAGTCAAAAGGGCCAATTACTATCGCAGTTTTCGCATCCTGATCAAAACAGAACAGCTACAGTAAAAACGGTATAACTCACTCTACACTCATCCAAATGACCTGAAATTTTACAGACACCTCAAACACATCAATACCTACAACTTTCATGTTTTGAGCAAAGTCTAATTCGGCCTCTAACCCTATGATCCAAAACCGGACAGAATTGGGGATTTAGGAACCCTAACTTTCCAAATTTCACTCTCAATCCAAAATTGATTGCATTTATCATCAATTCACACTCGCTAGAGTCATTTTCAACCATTAAAATTCATCATACAAGGCCACAACATCCCATTCATATTAAACCAGAAAAATTCCCAATAAAATAAAAACTTCTCCAAAACTCTTCAAATCAAGAAACAAATCATATATTTCAACACTCATGCCACCATTTAGCACAAAATAACCATCATTAACTATAGGGAAGTAGTAAAACATCACTTACCTAAGAACAAGAGATGTAGAGAGGTTGGCCACCTTAGAGCTTCAAACAAACTTCACTAAGACCCTTACTAGCACTAGAAGATAGGATTTTATGGAGTGAAATCTAGTCTAAGCTTTTGTTTATGGAAGATTGAAGCATATGGAAGCTTGAAAGTTGAAGCAATCTCCTTCCTTCTTGAGCTTAGAGAGCCGGCCACCAAGGAGAGAAAAATGGTGAATTTTGTGCAATTTTTTTCAAGATATTTACTCAATTTGGTCAAAAGTCAAAAGTGTGAATAGTTGCCAACAAAGTCCAACCAATGGTTGTGTGACACTTGTCACTCCATTAATGCAATCTTATCACTTCTTTTCTCTCTCACATCAATCATTTCACACACTCTACTTATCTCTTAACACCCGATAAATTTTACACAGTATCCGGAATTTAACCTAATTGGCCGAATTTTTCCGAACTTTTCGCACTAGTGGGTCCCACGTCCATAATATATTCTTAATTTTCTAAAAACTCTCCAATACTAGAAAAATTATCTAAAAACTATAATTACTCATAGAATCCACCAAGAAATATTCCTAAGCCAGAAAATGCAGAAAACATGCAATTAAAGGAAATAAAACCCTCGGAAAAGATTAGGGTTTCTACGGGTTCTCACACTCTCTCCCCCTTAAAAGAATTTCGTCCTCGAAATTCCTTATCATTGATTACTCCGGGATTAAATTGAGCACTATACTTAGCTAACAGATCGGTACCCCTTTCAGGTGTAGGTTGCCTATTTCCACGCCCACTGCCCCGTCCACTCCGTGTACCTTCCATGAGTTTTACTTGGTCTAGGCAATAATACTAAACCAAAATAAGCACAATGCATGTAAGTAACACTCAAAACTTTTATGATGACACACAGAGATCTGAAGCCTAAGCTCTGATACCAACTGTGACGGCCCCACCTCCCCCTAAGGCGAACCAGAGGGTTCGGCGGGCCGCCTGCCCGGCTCTCGCCGGGACTCAGTCGTTCACTAAAGTCCTCAAATGAATTACAAGAATAAACCTCAAATATACATCACATGGTCCACAAATATACATTCAAATCTCCAATAATTACATGTCACAAATGCAGCGGAAACTAATTCCCAACTATACATCAAATGATTCCAAATCCAAAACTGTACAAGATATAGGCCATCCATTCACGTGAATAAGCACAACAAGTCCTGCCTTCGCCTTGAGCCCTGTGGAGGGGAATAAAATATTTTTGGGGTGAGCGAGAAGCTCAGCGAGTAACCAGAAAATCAGTAATTAAATCGGTTTAACAATATTTCTTTTCAATGATGTCATAAATCAAATGATAAATCCAGAAATGATTACAGCATTTACAAAACATTAAATATGGAGTATCAATAATTCAAGAAACATGTACAATGGAAAGCGATAGTAACATTCATGAAAAGGATACGTTCATTTTTTATAAATAATCCCTCGTTCATCTTTTTATTCGTTCATCTTTTTTTTCTTTCCGGACGTTGGCCGGTCTCCACCCATTCGGACGTAGCCGGACTCCACCCATCCGGACATAGCCGGACTACAAGGTAATACTCGAGTATACCAAATTCACCCAGGGTCACCATATCGCCCGACCGAGTCCGCTTCTGGCTCGAGTCGATTGGTAACAAAGGGCAGTGGCCAATTCAGCCAAACGGCTTACATTCATGCGCAACTAGCATTTCAATAATTAAATCCTTGAAAATTGCACAGTTATTTAGGTCGAGTGCGATGAAGTACACACTCGCCTAGAAAGCTCGTTTTGGAAATCATTCAAAACACTTAACACGTTATCAATCAATAATACAAGTCATGAGGTCAAGAAAATATAGCAAATAAGGGAACACTCATATGCAAGCACGCATGATATGCAAGAAAACAGTTCAAAAGTAACTTTGGAAACAGTTTAAAGGTAAATAATGCAAGAAAACGGTACAAAAGTAACTTTGGAAACAGTTCAAAAGTATATAATGCAGGAAACGGTTCATAAATAACTTCAGAAATAGTTTGAGGTCACTCACCTCCATGGCTCAGAAACCATTCATCATATATCATTGCCTTGCTCAAATCCAAGTCTTAGATCACAAACTCAAAGCAATCAAACCCTTTCAAAGTGCGGACAGCACTTCCACTAAATTTGCTTACTTTTCCAGCCGTCAAGGCTTCATTATTTCCTCAGCCAGTTCCAAAGTCACACAAATAAGTTCATCCAATAGCCATTCAGCAAGCTCCAAGTAGTACTAAGACAAGTCAAGCTAGGGAAAAGTTCGGAAATGAAAGTTAAGCTCAAAACCAGAAAAACCGGTTTTGACGTCATTTTACGGTAATGGTACCAAAGGCACTACGATTGTCGGATGAAGGTCCAAGACCCACCGTTTCGAAGCTAAAAGATAGGGCTACAATATTACAGAAGGTCACTCAACCCAGTTTCGAGTGTAACCAGGTCAAAAATGCAAGAAACTACACCAGAATCACAAAAACAGATTCACAGAACGCATTCTAGCGGAAACATCATAACTCAGGCTCTCCAAGTCCAAATCCAGAAATTCCAAAACCAGCTGAAATCTAAGAAACAGGGCTAAATTTCATCAGAAGGCCTCAACAACCAATTCGGAAGCAATACCAGCCAAAACAACCAATTCCAGTCGCAAATCCCAATTTCGGGTAAACCAGAACAGCAATAGTAATTTTGACTTTTCTCATTCCACACTACTCCGAGTTACCTGAAATTTTGTAGGTACCTTTAAAATGTCATTTCCTACAACTTTCATGTTTTAAGCAAAGGCTAATTCGGCCTCTAACTAGGAGCTATAAAACCGGACAGAATGTAGCTTCACAAAACCTAATTTTCTGAAATTTCTTCCAAAACAGAAATTGATTGCAATTGACCACTTTTCCCACCTCCTAGAGTCATTAAACATCATTTACAATCATCATACATGACCCCATAATCATATCCATATGAAAACAGAAAAATCCCCAATAATTATAAAACTTCACCAATTCAACCAAAATCAAGATATAATCCATAAAACCATCTCTTTAACCATCACAAGTTACTAATTCACCATTATTGGAAACAAACAATGAATCTTTACACACCATACCTTGATACCTCACAAAAGATAGTAGCTTAGTGGTTCCTTCTCCAAAATAACTCCACCAAGACCTTGGAATCTCCTTAGTAACCAACTTTTATAGAGTGATTTGCAATTCCATCGGTTAAAACTCAAGATTGAAGTAAGAAATTGGAGTGAAAGATCAAGGTTTTTCTCTCTCTCTTGCTCTCCAAGTTTCAGCCATGAGAAGGAAGAAATGGCTTGATTTTTGGTCAAATTTTGGTTTTAGTAAAGTTAAGGTAATATGGTCAAAAGTCCAAGAGTGAATAGGATAGTGACACTTGTCACCTTTAGGTGTAAAACTTATCTTTTTGTCTCTCCAATACAAATATCTTAACACTTTGTAAAATAATATCACTCAATACAAAATTCCTACAAGTTGTCAAAAATATAATGCATTTACCGCACTAGCGGGTCCCACGTCCAAAATACGCTCTTAATTTCTCAAAAAACTAACCGATACTAGAAAAATCATTTTAAAACTATTTTTGCTCATAAACTTTATCTGGGGAATTTTTCTAATCAAGAAAATGTAGAAAAGGCGGGCGTTAAAAAAATAAACCCTAGAAAATTAGAAAATTTCCAGGTTCTCAAACTCATTTTTTTCCGGGGCGTCACAATCTCCCCTCCTTAAAAGAATGTCGTCCTCGACATTCTCTCTTGCACCAATCGAGTCAAGACATCCTGCACAAATCTCTCAAGAGTCAAATCAAACCCACAGTCCGGCATCCTAAACTTCAAGCCTAGGATACACTACAGAGATCTGAAGCCTAACCCACAGGCCGCATTAATGTTTCAATTCATTTTGCTTGTTTGTCTTCATTGGTTACCATGTTTTGTATAGGCGGTACTTAACGCAAGAGTTTAAGAACTTCGTGTCCAAATGAGCTTGTGTTCGCCTATCGTCTTGAATTTTCTGAAATAAATTGGCGTTGGCCTTTTCTTGCTCTTGGACTTGCAAAGTTTCTAAAATGTTTCAATTGGCTTTGAATGGTTGATTAATGCTTGCAATTGGGTCTTTGGTGAATCCCTTTATTGGAAACTATGTATTATTTGATTCCATTTAAATTACAATTAGGAGAGATTTGGTGACTTTGTTATACTTTACTATTTGAGGTACCTTGACCTTTTTATTGTTTTGAAGCCATTTTTCTTTCATTTGGACACCATTCAAAGGGGTGGTATAATTTCTTTTATCCCTTTTGTTTCTCTCCTATGTGACCCAACGTGTTAAGTGAATTGCATGCCTACTTTGCTTTCCTAGCTTTTCTTTAATTCCTTTTACTTATGTCATTTACTTTTTGTTTTCATTAAGTTATTCTTTTAATGGGGTATGTGTACACCTCTTGGCTTGTAATAGATAGGGCTGTGGCGAGCAATTTGGTCCATTTTCCCTTTCCCCTTTTGTTTTAGTTAGTGAATGTAATAGGTTCATTAGCTTGGTTGCATGCCTACGTGTTAAGTGTTAATTTGCGTTGTTAGGGCCTTGCATCTAGTCGAGCATGCTAAATGTTATGTGCTATGTGTTTATGAGTGTTTGGCATGTCTACTCGCTTTTCATAGCCATGAATGAATGTGATGGATGAATGTACGTTTCCGCTAGTCCAACGCTAGTCGGAATTCATAGAATGGGATAGTCCAACGCTAGACCCTTAGGGATTTCCCCTCGTTAGTACATGTTTGCATGTTCATTACATGTCATGCATTCTTTTTAGTTTTATCATTTTGCATGCTCCTCGATTCCCCTTTCCCCTCACTTTAGGTCTTACATCTCATGCTAGTTAGGGTACATTTGCCTGAAGAGTCCCCTTTTGATAAGGGAAACGAGCGAGTGTGGCTACTCGATAGCCTTAGCACGCTAGTTTTGCTTTCTAATCAAAGGGAAAATCGAAGTCGAAATAGTTAGGAGTCATTCCCATACCCGACCTGATGCATTCCTTTAGGTTCATTCATTCTCATTTATCACTTACTCATTTTTCAATTCACATTTCCTCATCACTTTTCCTTCCCTTATTGTTCATTTTGATTTCTACTTCACAAAATTGCACTTAATTACACCTATATGCGCTTATCACTATATTTCATACACTTGCACACAAACACTTGGATTTTTCATACAATTTCACACATGCACCTTTTCATACACTGGCACACAAACGCTTGGATTTTTTACAATTTCACACGTGCACCTTTTTATACACTTGCACACTTGCACTTTAGCCATCATTTGCATTAATCGACCTCTATAAGGTTTTCCTTTATTGGCCGCCACAATTCATGTGGTTGGGACCAAAAACCTTACAAGAGACATTTTAAAATTTAGGTTTGCATTTTTCCTTTCTTTTGCATTCATGTAGTGCATCCAAATGTAATAAATTTTTTGGTTAAAACAAGAAAAACTTTGATTAAATCACGCAACTAGCCTTGGCTAGGTCGAAAGGGGTGCCTTGGATTTTTATCCTTGCCTTCCCCTTCGACAAATGTGACTCCCGAACTTTTTTCGTTGGTTTACGTGGACTAGGAGTCGTTTAAAAGGGTTTCTTACTACTTTTTCCTATTTTTCCTTTAAAAACTCATTTTTTTAGGTGACTTGGTACACCTTAACTCATTACCAAGTGGCGACTCCAATTTTATTATTTCAAAAACCCTTTTTAAACTACAATTTTGGGTCAAATCGTCGCATTCTCAAACCCCCATTTAGACCCACTTTTCTTTTAAATCACAATTCATTTTTTTCAATCACAAAAATACATTTTTTAAACCATTTTATTTATTTATCAAAAAATAGGGCGCGACACTAGGTATGTATGTCGGGTAGGAATCTTTAATAAGGATGGTTTACTCTTGGGACCGGCCGGCTCGAGATGTGAATTATCTTAGACGAGATTCTTGCGCCCGGATACGAAAGATATGAGGGCCTAGGTTAGAAAGGATTTGTTGAACTAGAAAGGCGATTCTATGGAACTTCGTGTGGTTTGTTCGGGTGTGGTTAAGCGTGATCGACCTTGATTAAGATATAAATATTTGGACGAAGCCCTAGAAGGGGAAAAGCTTTTCGTGAGTTCTTTTGCACTTGTGACCTAGGTGTCTATAGTACTTTTGGAGGACCCTTTTGTTTCATGGAATGACTTCGTATGTACTTGACTGACTGTTTCGTATAATTGCTTAACCTGGTTATGTGATCTATGTATACGTGTTATGTGTTTAAATGCTCTTCGCGGTAATTGTTTGAGTTACTTATTCTTGTTTCATTGTTCCTGTCTGGTGCTACGGAAGGAAGGGTTAGGTGCCCTTTAACAGTGTATTTATTTGATGACCTAGATTGACTTAGATTGATGGAAGGCACCCGAAGTGGTCGAGGCCGTGGACGCAGGGGTAGGCAACCCACACCGGTTAGGGGTACGGGGAAAACCTCTACTGGACCCAATCTGGAACCGCAAGTAAACCCTAATGTACAAATAGCTGCTGCTATGCAGCAAATGACAGACTTGCTCGCACAAGTGGGGCAGCAACAGGGCCAAAACCCAAACCCTAACCCCGGAAACCCTGGTAACCATATCGAGAGCGAAGATAGAGCTCTTGAACGCTTTCAAAAGTTCGCTCCGCCAAAGTTTGTTGGGGGACCCGACCCAGACGTTGCCAAAAGATGGCTTGAAAAGATGGTGGATATATTTGCAGCCTTACACTACCCTAACGAACGGCAGGTGACTTTTACCGTGTTTCAGCTTGAGGGGGCAGCCCGTTCCTGGTGGAATGTAATTCGGCAGAAGTGGGAACGAGAACAGACACCTAGGACTTGGGTGAACTTCATCAGAGAGTTCAATGCGAAGTTTTTCCCTCCTCTAGTTCAGGAAAGGAAGGAAGACGAGTTCATTCGACTCCGCCAAGGAGCTCAAACTGTGGCGGAATATGAGAGCCAATTCACCCGCCTATCCAAATTCACGCCCGAACTCATCATGACCGAGCAACGAAGAATACGGCAATTTGTCCAGGGGCTGAACGTAGAAATCTATAAGGACCTCGCGGCAGCCCAAATTAACGCCTTCAGCGAAGCAGTGGAGAAGGCACAACGAGTAGAGAATGCTAGGCTCCAGGTGAAAAACTTCCAGGCGAAAAAGGGAGGATTTCCTGGAAGTAGTTCGGGGCAGGGGGATGAAAGTACCCCTCCCAAGTTTGGGCGGGGAA
Organism: Coffea arabica; assembly: GCF_036785885.1. Taxonomy (NCBI): domain Eukaryota; kingdom Viridiplantae; phylum Streptophyta; class Magnoliopsida; order Gentianales; family Rubiaceae; genus Coffea; species Coffea arabica. The sequence goes on from NC_092316.1 coordinate 24,990,788, forward strand.
CGGGAGGAGTAAGGATGCCGGGAGTGTCACAAGAGAGCCCGTCAAGAGGAGGCTCGGCTTCTGCAGCACGCGGACCCTGCGGGTATTGCGGAAAATTAAACCACTCGGAGGACAACTGATGGAAGAAAGGAGGAAAATGCTTGCGCTGTGGAAGTGCCGAACATCAGATTGCTAACTGTCCAGCTCGCCTGCTTGAGCGGAGAGGGACTCTGCCACCAACCACGACCCACCCTGACCAGTCGAAGGGAGACAAGGATGGATCGAAAGTGTCCTCTCGGGTGTACTCCTTAGAACAACATCAAGTCTTTGACCCATTAGAGGACGTGGAAGGTAAGAATTTACTGAACCTGGCCAGTGAAGGGGGTACAGATTTGTTAGCCAAGTATAATGCTCAATTTAATCCCGGAGTAGTCAATGATAAGGAATTTCGAGGACGAAATTCTTTTAAGGGGGAGAGAGTGTGAGAACCCGTATTTCCCTAATATTTTTCCTAGGGTTTATTTCCCCTTAATTGCATGTTTTCTGCGTTTTCTGGCTTAGGAATATTTTCTTGGTGGTTTTTATGAGCAGTTATAGTTTTTAGATGATTTTTCTAGTATTGGAGAGTTTTTGAAAAATTAAGAATATATAATGGACGTGGGACCCACTAGTGTGAAAAGTTCGGAAAAATTCGGCCAATTAGGTTAAATTCCGGATACTGTGTAAAATTTATTGGGTGTTAAGAAATAAGTAGAGAGTGAGATTTGATTGATGTGAGAGGAAAAAGAAGTGATAAGATTGCATTAATGGTGTGACAAGTGTCACCATTTTATGGGTTGAAGTTTAAGAGTTACTATTCCACTTTTTGACCTTTTGACCCATTTAGTTAAATATCTCCAAAATTCACTAAAATTCCCTCATTTTTTCTTCACCATAGCCGGCCCTCTCTCTCTAACAAAGAAGGAGAAAAACCTCTTCCAACTTCAAGCTTTCCACTAGCTTAAATCATCTAAATCAATCACATAAACTAGTTTCCATTCCATACAACTTTTCCATTTGGTGTTGGTGGTGAGTTTGGTGAAGTTTTTGGAAGAGCTAAGGTGGTCTACAACTCCTCTTCTCTTGTTTCTTAGGTAAGTGATGATTGACTATTCCCTTACACCTAATGATGCTTAAATTGTACCTAATGGTAGTGATAGTGAAGCCTTTTGTGATTTATTTCTTGATTTGATGTGATTTAGTGAAGTTTTTATTTTTTTGAGGAATTTTCTGGTTTAATGTGATCATGGTGTTGTGGTTGTTTATGATGGTTGATAATGAGGGGTTATGACTCTAGTGGATGTGAATTGTTGATAATTGCAACCAATTTTGGATTTGGATTGAAATGTGAAATGTTAGGGTTTCAAAACCCCTAATTCTGTCCGGTTTTGGATCATAGGGTTAGAGGCCGAATTGGACTTTGCTCAAAACATGAAAGTTGTAGATATTGACGAGTTTGAAGTGCCTACAAAATTTCAGGGCATTTGGATTAGTGTAGAGTGAAATATGTCGATTTTACTGTTGCTATTCTGGGTTGATCAGAATGCGAAAACTGCACTAGTAATTGGCCATTTCGACTGGAATTGGTTTGGATTTTGTTGTTGGTGTCTTCTGATGAAATGTATCTGGATGTCTTAGCTATCATATGCCTTTGGAATCAATGCATTTGGACTTGTGTAGACTGAAATAGACTAATTACAGCATAGTGCGATTTGGGAACCTGCAATTGCGGTTCTGGTTTGGTAATCTGCATTTTTGACCTAGTTGTGCTAGGATTTGGACTGAGTGGCCTTCTACATTGTTGTATCCCTGTCTTTTAGCTTCGAGATGGTGGGTCTTACACCCTCATCTGATAAGCGTAGCGCATTTTGTGCCATTACCGCAAAAGTATGACGAAAACTGTTTTTTTGTTAAGGCCTAAGCTAATGCCATTTCTTAATTTCTGGTTACCTATAATGCTTATTTATGCATATGAAACCCTATTAGGGTTATAATTGGTATGGCTATATGACTCATTATCGAGTCTCATTGCATTTGTTTGCATGTTCTAGGAAGTGACGTTGGTGCACGACGTTCGTTTAACGGCGGTGCATGAAGTATCACTTACGTGATTGGTGAGTATACTACTCACTTAAATGTTCTAATGTGGCTTTGCTATATGTGGTTGTGTTGCCTTGAAGGCTTATTTGGATATTGTAATTGATTAAGGTGAGGGTGTACTTGACCGCCCTCACCCTTTTTGATAGTATCACTGATTGTCTACCGTTTCACTGTCTTACTGAACTTGATATATGAGTTATTGCATTCCATTTCATGGAAACTGATTTGGTGTTGTTTGGACGAATGTCCAACGACCCTACTGTATCACTGAGCTCAACTCCGTTAGGTAGTCAATTGGATCGAGCCGGCGAGGGCTTGGTCGTGATAATTGACATGCCACGGGAACTGTACTGGGGAATCTTGTAGTAATGAGACTCTTGATTCCGGTAAACTCGAGTATTACCAAAATGACTGAATGGAGTGCGGGCCCGGTTGGGGTATGATAGTTGGACGGTTGGATGTAAGTGATGTCTACCGATGGTTACTTTTAACATTGACGAAGGGTCAATGAGGTTGGATCAAGAAATAAGCGTGGAAATGGGCTCTTGAGAGCCGTCCGTATCCTTTCACTGATTTGATTTACTTCTTATTTGCATACTTGAACTGAATGGTTATACATATGTGATCTTAGTTGCTATGGTGGTTGTATTCTCACTGGGCACTTAGCTCACCCCGTTTCTTTTGTTTTCCTTACAGGAATATGACTCTTTTGGAATGAATTTTGTTAAATGGTTGCCGAATGAACTAGATGAATGCCTCTTTTGTATTGTATATAAAATGGGACCCTAAATGTATCATTAGGGCCGTTTTCACTTTTGTTTTGGCAACCCACATATGTAGTGACTTTTGTATCACTTTTAAATGCCATTGTGGCTTGTAAATGGTTAATGTTATGTTGTATATGTATTTCGATGTTTGGTTGGGTTTCGGACGGGTCGGTTACCATTCATGGCCAACTCTGGATTTCATTTCTTTTATGTTGGGTTATTTTGCCCTTTTGCCTTGTTGCGCGCATTATAAGTTTCAGAACGTGATAGATCGCTTTATACTGCACCGTTAGTCCTGGCGAGAGCTGGGCAGGCAGTCCGCTAACCTCTTTGGTTCGCCTTAGGGGAAGGTGGGGCTGTCACAGAATTGGTCTTTGCTTAAAACATGAAAGTTGTAGGTATTGATGTGTTTGAGGTGCCTGTAAAATTTCAGGTCATTTGGAGTAGTGTAGAGTGAGAAATGTCGATTTTACTGTTGCTGTTCTGGGTTGATCAGAATGTGCGAACTGCGTCTGAAATGGGTTGTTTTGGTTGGGATTGTTTTGGATTTTGTTGTTGGTGTCTTCTGATGAAATGTAGCTTGATGTCCTAGCTATCATATGCCTTTGGAATCAATGCATTTGGACCTGTATAGACTGAGTTGGACTAATTACAGCATAGTGTGATTTGTAAACCTGTAATTACGGTTCTGGTTTGGTATTCTGCATTTTTGACCTAGTTGTGCTAGGATTTGGACTGAGTGGCCTTCTACATTGTTGTAGCCCTGTCTTTTAGTTTCGAGATGGTGGGTCTTACACCCTCATCCGATAAGCGTAGCACATTTTGTGCCATTTCCGCATAAGGAGGCCAAAACTGTTTTGTTGTTAGGGCTAATATAGTTACATTTCCTGATTTTCTGGTTTGCTATCATGCTTATATATGCATATGAAACCCTATTGGGGTTGTGATTGGCATGGCTTTATGACTCGTTATCGAGTCTCATGGTATTTGTTTACGTGTTCTAGGGCGTGACGTTAGTGCACGACGTACTTTGGACGACGGTGCATGAAACCTCACCTACGTGAGTGGTGAGTATACTACTCACTTAAATGTTACAATGTGGCTTTGTTATTTGTGAATTTGATGCCTTGAAGGCTTATTTGGCTAATGGAAGTGATTGAGTTGAGGGTGTACTTGACCGCCCTCACCCCCTTGTGATTCCATTCATGACTGTTTACCGTTTTACTGAGATACTGCACTTGCTATATGAGATATTGAATTGCAATCATGGAAAACTGATTTGGTGTCGTTTGGACGAATATCCAACGGCCTTACTGTATTGCTGAGCTCAACCCCGTAGGTAGTCAATTGAATCGAGCCGGCGAGGGCTTGGTCGTGAAAATTGACATACCACGGGGACTGTACTGGGGAATCTTGTAGTAATGAGACTCTTGGTTCCGGTATACTCGAGTATTACCAAAAGCTACTGGTTGGAGTGCGGGCCCGGTTGGGGTATGTTGGGTGGAAGGAATGGAAGTAAAGTGAGGTCTACGGTTTGGTACTTTTAACATTGACGGAGGGTCAATGAGGTTGGATCAAGACTGTAAGCGTGGAAATGGGCTCTTGAGAGCCGTCCGTATCCTTTTACCGTTTGTTCATTCCTTAATTGTGTACTTTAGTTGCAAGGACATGCTATATGCTCTTTGTTGCTTATGTGGTAGTAACTCACTGGGCTTAAGCTCATTCCGTTCCATTTGTTTTCCTTACAGGATAATGATCACTTTTGGAAAGGTTGTACTATCAAGTTGAGCTCATGTAAATGTATCTTTTGAATAGCTCTTTGAATGAAACCCTAATGTGTATTGGGTTCATTTTCTTTTGATTGGCAAACCAAACATGTATATTCATGATGAATGGTTTTTGTGGCATGCCATTTGGTTGTAAATGTTGAATTTCAATGTATGTATATGTTGGATTGATGTATGGTTGAACTCCGGATTCTGACGTGTCCGGCATTGTTCATCATCGGCGCATTTTTCATTTATTTTATTTTATTTTTATTTTGTGATTTTGACTTGTTTGCGCGCGTGGGTATGTTCCGGAACGTAATAGATCGACGTAACTGATCCGTTAGTCCTGACGAGAGCTGGGCAGGCAGTCCGCCAACCCCTTTGATTCGCCTTAGGGGAATGTGGGGCTGTTAAATGCAAGCTGCGTTTTTCGCAGCTTGCAAAGGAGGGCTCGGTCAGCCCTTGGGTTGCAAATATAGAAGAAAGGACTGAAGGATTAGGGTTATGGTTCCCTCAGATAAAAAAAAATGCAGGAGGGAAGAGGGGGAGAGATCGGCGGCTGTCTAGTAAAAGAAAACAAGGAAAACAAAACAGCTAGAAAAAAAACAGAAAAGAGGAGGGTTGCAACTAAGTTCTGGAGTGAAGGCTAGGTCTTGAGAGGAAACTTGAAGAAAGCTTCAATCTTGGGAGGGTGGAAGAGTTTTGGATAACGGCTAAAAACAGAAGGGGGGAGAGTCCGAGAGTAGTGACGGTTTCAGATCTGAAGAAAGGAAAGAAAATCAAGGAAAAGGGAAGGAACAACAGAGGGAGAGGGAGCTAACGGCTGAGGGCTCCAGGAAGAATCTGGGCAGCAAGGAAGGGAGAAAGGGTTTTGGTTCGTTGGAGCAAGAGAAAAGGATCAGAAGGAGCGGCTGTGGGAGAGACGGAGAAACAAAGACTTCATCTTTTGGAGTACATCAAGCTTCGGTCAAGCACTAAAGGTAACGTTTTTCCTCTGGATTTGTTTATAAGTTGCTGGGTCATGTTAGAATGCTGAAAGTCTTGGCCTTTACATTTGATTGCGTTCTCCCTGCAAGTTCTATCTGTGAATCTGGCTGGGTTTTGGAGAAAGGGTTCGCGTTTAGCTATGCTTTGTTTAACGTTCATGGCGTATTCTGTTGTGTTTGAATGAACAAACCCAGAAAAATGGTATAAAGTGTCGGACAAGTCTGTTTTGATGCTTCCTTGACTGCTGCTTCTCCGTTTCTTGCTGTTTACGTAATGTCTGATATTGAGTTTCAGTTGTTAAATGAAGCAAACATCCAGCTTTGTTGTTTGCTTGGAGTGTGATGCCTTGGAGCTACATGTTTGCTAATGATCTAAAAATGGATGGAAGGCTTTTTGAATGAACCTGGTTTGCTATTAACCTCGTACTTTGGTAATTCGTATGCTTATGTGATTTTGGCTGACAAATAATGAATTGTGACAAAAGGGGGTTGCGGAACCCAGCAGAATTGGTAGAGCTTGTTTTAGAGTTTCTTACGCACAAATGCACCCTGACAAAGTAAATACATGTCATGTTTTGCTGCATTCATTTCTTCCCATAACTACCTGCAAATCTAGTTTAGCCGTCTTGTCGGTATGCTCAGGCTTATAACAAAGATAGCAATGGGTAATTTGACGGGGTTTTGGGTTGTGTTTAATTGTTGTTTGTTTCTGGATTGCGAGTATGAAGCTGCAAAATTTGTAGCAGAGGAAAGGCTGAAATCTGTTTGCTATTTTTTTTTTTTGATGTTTCCGCAACCACTCGCCAAGATTTCGCCATCCTAATTTGCTAGTTAATCTTGTGTGAGAAAGGGAAGTGGATGAGTGGTGTTGAGTTTGCATGTTTGGGGGGGCTGAAATGCTTGAATCATATTCGAATACTTGCTTAAAAAATGAATTTCAGGTTGTCAATTTTTTTTTACATGAATGTGTCCCCAGATTTTTGCATCAGTCCCTCCTATGTGTTTTGCTGGTTTGGATGTTGAGGTTATATATCTTGTTGTTTAGTTACAGATTATGATTTTGGTTGCAAAGTTTTCGAGCAAAGCTGTATGTTTTGAGTCCTTTCTATGTCATTACATTGGAGCTCAAAGGAACCAGAATCCCCTCGATCATCCTACAGCTATGCGAAGTTGTTTGCATAAATATTATTTTTTTTTTGGGTTGAATGAGTAAGAAATTGCAGAACAGTCTTTCGGTTGTAAAAGTTCTTTCTTTGCATGAAATTTGCATGAATTTCTTCTAAGATTTGTCTTGATTAAGGGTGTTTAAACATGTTTAAGGTAGAGTTATTTTAAAGTTTTGGTTTGCTGAAGGTTTGTAAATGAAGCTTGCGGCTGAAAATGGTTGTTTCGTTGTTGCAGAAGCATTCTCTTCATAAGCTTTTGCATGGGTTTTGCATGAAAAATCCTTCAAGAATTGCCTTTTAACCCCCTCAAGTTTCCCCTTATGCCACTATGATCCGGAAAATTGAGACAATTAATCAATTGGGCCCCTGTAATTTTTGCAGCAATGCTACAAAGACCCAATTAGGTTCTAATTTCTTGCAAATGGGTCCTGAAATATTATGATTTGAACTATTATTTGACCTTGTTTATTTACTTGGGGACCCTTGAGTTCTTAAATGTTTCAATTGGGTTCAAATGAGTGAGTAATGTTTGCTATTGGATCCTTAGTCAGTTTTGCCATTTTAGAAATTTGATCAATGACTCACTTTTGCTTACAATTCATGCATTATTTGATCATTTCTAAGTTGCAAAGTGAGGAAGGATTCGATGTTTGATGGATTCCGATTGTCTTATTCATATTTTATCATTAAATTGGTGCATTAATCCTTTGTTTTGGATGGTTTTAGTTCAAGTTATCCCGTTCTTTGGTGACTTTGGCCCAATTTAAGTCTTGTCCACCTTATTATCACCACAAAAGGGGGAGGTATAATTTCGTTTATCCTTTTTGTCTCTCCTATGTGATCCAACGTGCTAAGTGAGAATTGCATGACTAATTTGCTTTCCTTGCCTTTCCTTAATTCCTTTCATTTATTTCATTTATTTTTGCTTTTATTAAGTTATTCTTTTAATGGGGTATGTGTACACCTCTTGGCTTGTAATAGATAGGGCTTGAAAAGCACTTGATGAAGACCTTTTGAAGACGTGTGTCTAGCTAGCAAATGTAATAGGTTCATTAGCTTGATTGCTTGCTTTTGTTGCTATGTGTTAATTTGCTTTATTAGGCTCTTGCATCTAGTCGAGCATGCTAAGTGTTATGTGTTACGTGTTTATAAGTGATTCGCATGTCTACTCGCTTTTTATAGTCATGAATGAATGTGATGGATGAATGTACGTCACCACACTAGTCCAACGCTAGTTGTGGCTCATTGTTCCGTTTTCCGCTAGTCCAATGCTAGTAGGAATTCCTAGATATGGGCTAGTCCAACGCTAGACCCAATAGGCCGCCCCCTTTCGTTAGTGCATACTTGCATGCTCACTACATTTCATGCATTCTTCTTAGTTTTTATCATTTGGCATGCTCCTCCAATCCTTCTCCCCTCATTTTAGGCCTTTTCCATCCTCATGCTAGTTATAGGGTACATTTGCTTGAGAGTCCCCTTTCGATAAGGGAAACGAGCGATTTTGGCTACAAAATAGCCTTAGCACGCTAGTTCTTCCTTCTAATCCAAGGGAAAATCAAAGTCGTAAAGTTAGGAGTCTTTCCCGTGCTCGACTTGATGCATTCCCTTAGGGTCATATACTTGCATTCTTTTATATCACCTCCTCACTCTTTTAGCCACATTTTCTCACTACTTAGACTTTTCTCAATCTACACTTTCTCACCACTTTCTTCCTTTCACTTATTTATTTTTCTATCTCACAAATGGCACCCAATTGCACTTATATGTATCTACTATCGTATTTGCATTCATTTGCACACACAAACACCTTTATTTTCTCACACTTGCACACTTACACTTAAAGTCCTCACTTGCATTAATCACGACTTCCTTGAGAGCTTTCCTTATTGGCCACCACAATTCATGTGATTGGGACCTAAAAGTCTCATGAGAAACATTTTAGATTTAGGATTGCATTTTTCTTTCCTTTTCGTATCCATTAGTCATATCCAACATGCGATACATACCTTGGGTAGAATAATTAGGAAAAGTAGGGCTAAGTCACGCAACTAGCTTTGGCTAGGGTAAGGGAGTGCCTTAGGCTTTGCCTTTGCCTTCTCCCTTATCAAATGTGACCCCCGATCCCTTTCTTTGGTTACGTAGACCTAAAAAGTTCTTTAAAAGGGTTTGTTTACTTTTTTCTTTCGAAAACAAAAATCATTTTTGGGTGACTTGGTACACCCTAACTCTATACCAAGTGGCGACTCCATTTTCCATTCAAAAACCCTTTTTGAACTATATTTTAGGCCAAACCGTCGCATTTCACAATCCCACGGCCTTTTATTTTCACTTTCACACACGTTCACATACATATCTCACACACTACTTTTCACAACCATTTCAAAAAGTGGGGCGCGACACCACCACTGCGTTATACGTTTCCACGACCAGCCGAGGTGATCACGTCAGAGATTAACCCAGTTGACGAAATCGAAACCAGTCTGGCCCAATTGTTCGTTGGGGCAACATTTGAAGACAGTTTCCCAGATGAGGTCGAGTTTCGCGACATCCCTGAAGGATCAATTTCCAATTGGACAGCCGAGTTTCTGCCCATTCAGAAGGAGTTTCGGTAAAACTAAAGAGGTTTGTCATTCATGCGAATTTATGAAAATACTTCTGCATCTGTAAATAGCTAATAAAAGCATCTTTATCTTTGACTAAAATTTTCACATGTAAATATTGTTTCCGCTTGCTTTCCTTTTGTTTTCGCTTTCAATCAAAGGTTTTATGAAAATGCACAAGTGGTTCTTGTCATGATGTTTTGTTTATTCGTTTGTCATATTGCTTATTCATTTGTTTGTTGTATGTTTGTTTGCTTATTATCCCACATTCGTTAATTCTTTCAGATGGCCAAAAATAAAACTATTTGACCCTTTGGATATCACTATTCTGGAATTCAATAATGGCAACCTCTATATCACTCACAACTTGGAGGTCTGGGAATCTGAGCTCCAAAGCGAGAGTGATAATGAGGAGGTATTCGATTCTTTTGCAAAGGACTTTGAACAATATGAGGAGAAATCAAAACTGGAAGAAACAGAAAAGGTTAACATTGGCACTAAAGATGAAGTTAAGGAGGTGCAAATTAGTATTCATTTGAATGAGAGGCAGAAAAAGGAGATGCTTGAATTCTTGACTATGTTCCAGGATGTATTTGCATGATCCTATGATGATATGACTGGTATTTCGACTGATGCAGTAGTGCATAAGTTGCCCACAGACCCTACTTTTCCACCCGTAAAGCAAAAACCCCGAAAATTCAAACCAGATATGAGCCTCAAAATAAAAGAGCAAATTGAAAAACAACTCAAAACCAACATTATCATTGTTTCCCATTCCCCTATTTGGCTTTCGAATCCAGTCCCTGTTCCAAAAAAGAATGGAGAGGTGCGAGTTTGTGTTGATTATAGAGACCTCAATAAGGCCAGTCCTAAAGATGATTTTCCTTTACCAAATATTCACATTCTCCTGGTGTGACGGCCCCACCTCCCCCTAAGGCGAACCAGAGGGTTCGGCGGGCCGCCTGCCCAGCTCTCGCCGGGACTCAGTCGATCACTACAATCCTCAAATGAATTACAATATAAATCTCAAATATACATCACATGGTCCACAAACATACATCCAAGTCTCCAATAATTACATGTCACAAATGCAGCGGAAACTGATTCCAATCGTGGAATGTATACTTACATCCATATCAAATTCAAATATTTATACAAGACCAACTCGTACATAAAATAGATCCAAACTTAAACTGTACACGATATAAGCCATCCAGTCACGTGAATAAGCACAACAAGCCCTTCCTTCGCCTTGAGCCCTGTGGGGGGGGAAATAAAACATTTTTGGGGTGAGCTAAAAGCCCAGTGAGTAACCAGTAAAATCAGTAATCAAATAGTTTTCACAAAAATTCATTTCATTGATGTCATGGTTCAGAAATCAGATGTACGTATTTTTGCTCTCGTGAGCCAGTGAAATCATTGTAATGTTTTAGAAGTTCAATAAGTAACCGGGGGTAAAAATGTAATTTTGTTACAGGTCAACATTTGCACAGTGAGAGTAAAACAAAAGCAGAAAATGACACCACATGGTAATTCCACAAAGCTCAATGAGCTAAAATCTCAATAAGGTTCCGAACATGAAATTTCATAACAAAGCCAACACATTAACCATCAATAATCAATAATTCAAGAAACAATTACAATGGAAAGCGATAGTAACATATTCATTAAAAGGATACCGCTCACATGGAGCTATTCATTTGTTCGTTCCCCTGACATTTCCCCTTATTCCTCCAATTATTTGAAAATTTCATTTTTATAAATAAACCCTCGTTCATCTTTTTATTCGTTCATCCCCTTTTCCGGACGTTGACCGGACTCCACCCATCCGACGTTGGCCGGACTCCACCCATCCGGACGTAGCCGGACTACAAGGTAATACTCGAGTATACCAAATTCACCCAGGGTCACCATATCGCCCGACCGAGTCCGCTTCTGGCTCGAGTCGATCGGTAACGAAGGGCAGTGGCCAGTTCAGCCAAAAGGCTTACATCATGCGCAACTAGCATTTAATCATTAATCATTGAAAATTCATATTTATTTAGGTCGAGTGCGATAAAGTACACACTCGCCTAGAAAACTCGTTTTAACAATCATCTAAAGTACTTAACACATTTTCAACTAATAATGACAAGCCAATAAGTCAAGAATTACAGCAACCAAGGGACACTCATATGCAAGTACGCATGATATGCAAGAAAACAGTTCAAAAGTAACTTTTGGAAACAGTTTAAAAGTAAATAATGCAGGAAACGGTTCATAAAGAACTTCAGAAATAGTTTGAGGTCACTCACCTCAATGGCTCAGAAATCATCCATCATGTATCATTGCCTTGCTCAAACCCAAGTCTTAGATCACAAACTCAATGCAAACAAGTCCCTTCAAAGTTCGGACAGCACTTCCCCTGAATTTGCTAACTTTTCCAGCCATCATGGCTTCATTATTTCCTCAGCCAGTCCCAAAGGTACACACCCAACAACAAGTTCATCCAATAGTCATTCAGCAAGCTCCAAGTAGTACTACTACAAGTCAAACTAAGGAAAAGTTCGGAAATGAAGGTTTAGCTTAAAACCAGAAAAATAGCCTTTGACATCCTGTTGCGGTAATGGCACCAAAGGCACTACGATTGTCGGATGAAGGTGCAAGATACACCGTTTCGAAGCTAAGAGATAGGGCTTCAATATTACAGAAGGTCACTCAACCCAGTTTCGAGTGTAACAAGGTCAAAAAGGCAAGATACTGCACCAAAAACGTAAAACAGATTCACCAAAACGAATTCTAGCGGAAACATCATAACTCAGGCTCTCCAAGTCCAAATCCAGAAATTCCAAAACCAGCTAAAACCTAAGAAACAGGGCTACATTTCATCAGAAGACCTCAACAACCAATTCGGAAGCATTCCTGACCAAAACAACCAATTACAGAAGCAATTCCCAAATTCGGGTAAAACCAGGGCAGCAAGGGTAATTCCGTCTTTTCTCAAGCTACGCTACTCCGATTGACCTGAAACTTTGCAGGAACCTCTAACATATCATTCCCTACAACGTTCATGAAGAATACTCAGTCCATTTCTCACCCTAACTAGGTCAAAATGTCCAAAACAACTCCAGATTTTCCAGTTCGAAATTCACTGCGGAAATCAACTAGCAGTCCTGCTTTATTCACTCATATCTCAGCACACACAACTCCAATTCAGGTAATTCCAAAGCCATTTGAAAGCTAAGATACAGGGATAGAATTCTTAAGAAGACATCAACAACCAAATCAGTAGTATTCCCAGTCAAACTAACCAATTACCAAAGCTGATTTCCAGGTTCGGACAGAAATAGGGCAGCAGGGGTATTTCGGTCTTTTCACAAGCTACGTTGCTCCGATTGAGCTGAAATTTTATAGGCACCTATAAAACACCATTCTATACAACTTTCATGTTTTGTACTAAGGCCAATTCGACCTCTAACATAGTGCAATAAAACCGGACAGAAGTGAAACATGAAATTCCAGAAATCTGGAAATTTCTCAAACCACCATAGAAATCACCAAATCTTCCACAAAACCACATCTAAAACAACTAAAAACCATTAATAAGCAATTAATTGAAGTAAAGAGGATGTTCTTGGCAAAATACCTTAAAACCACAAGAAAGATAGGAGCTTAATGGTTTTTCTTCCAAAACAACTCCACCAAGACCTTCAAACTCCCTTAGCAAGTCACTTTTGTGGACAAATTCAAGGTTTAATCGGTTGGTTTGCAAGATCTAAGTAAGAAATTGAAGAAACAAGTTGAGAGCTTTCTTTTCTTTTCTTGTAGAGAGAGAGTCAGCCAAGAGGAGCTAAAATGAAGAGATATTTTGATCAAACTTAGCTTTAAGAAGGTATAAATATCTTGGTCAAAAGTCCAAGGGTAAATAGGATGGTGACACTTGTCACCTTTTGGTTTAAAACTTATCTTTTTGTCTCTCCTATACAAATATCTTAACACCTTTTAAAATAATATCACTTAATACAAAATTCCAACAAGTTGTCAAAAATATAATGCATTTACCGCACTTGCGGGTCCCACGTTCAAAATACGCTCTTAATTTCTCAAAAACTAACCGATACTAGAAAAATCATTTTAAAACTATTTTTGCTCATAAACTTTATCTGGGGAATTTTCCTAATCAAGAAAATGTAGAAAAGGCAGGCGTTAAAAAAAATAAACCCTAGAAAATTAGAAAATTTCCGGGTTCTCAAATTCATTTTTTTTCGGGGCGTCACACCTGGACAATACCGCTGGGCATGAGATTGAATCTTTTTGTGATTGCTTAGCTGGATACCACCAGATTTTGATGGCAGAAGAGGATAGGGAGAAGACTGCTTTTATCACCCCTTGGGGCACATTTTGATACCGAGTGATGCCCTTTGGTTTAAAAAATGCCGGAGCTACGTATCAAATGACCATGACCACCCTGTTTCATGATATGATCCACCGGGAGATGGAGGTCTACGTGGATGACATCATAATCAAGTCTAAAAGGGCAGAGAACCATTTGGTTGATTTGAAGAAGCTGTTCAAAAGGTTGCGAAAGTACAATTTGAAACTAAATCCTGCAAAATGCGCCTTTGGGGCACCAGCTGGTAAATTGTTGGGCTTCATTGTTAGTAAAAGAGGCATAGAGATAGATCCAGCAAAAATCAAAGCAATTCGAGATATGCCAGTGCCAAAAACTCAGAAGGACGTGAAAAGTTTCTTAGGAAAGATCAATTTTATTGAGAGATTTATTGCCCAACTAACTGCCACATGCAAGCCGTTGTTCAAATTGTTGAGAAAGAATGTGCCATTGTATTGGAGTGAAGAATGCCAACAAGCTTTTGATAAGATCAAGGATTATTTGTTACATCCGCCAGTCTCGGTGCCTGTAACGACCCCGTTTTCCCCTAAGGCAAACCAGAGGGGTCAACGGGCCGCCTGCCCAGCTCTCGCCAGGACTCCGTCAATCACTACAGTTCTCCAAAAATTACAATATAAATCTCAAATATATATATATCAAATTCTCCAAGAACTACATATCACAAACGCTGCGGAATGTACACGTACGTCCATTCAAGTCCAATCATCCATTACAAACCATATCCACAAGCTATTACACAAGAGGCGATCCAAATTCAAACCGTACAAGGTGTAATTCCATCCATTTCAATTCCCCTAGCCCAACAATTACACAAACGATTCCAAATCTAAACTATACAAATTACAAGCCATCCAGGTACACAAATAACGTAATACAGCTCTTCCTTTGTTCGAAACCGGTACTCGCATAAACACATCAAACACGTAATGCAGTTTATCCAAGACTTGATAAGGACATATATATATGTCATATATATACATGAGAAAGGTTCAATTGTACACTTCAAAAGTACTTGAATTCATTTACATCAAAATTCCAAATTTTCGAGGAGCAACTCAAAACTAGCTACATAACTAACTCAACTCATTTCAAAACTTGAGTCCAACAGTGTCCCTGTAAGGAAAACAAACAACGGGGGTGAGCTTGCGCTCGTGAGGTACCAAATGCACAATTACATGATACGGCCAAATAACATATATGCATAAGTGCCTTCGTTCAAACATCCATTTATAAAAGGATACATTCGGCCCTCAAGGGCCGTTTCCGATGTCCATACTTGATCGTACTCGTTGACACTCCGTCAACCATCGAGGATAACCAAGAACCGTAGACACCTCTTCTCACCATTTCCTTCCACCATTCACCCCCTAATCGGGCCCGCACACCTCATAGTTTCAAAGGGTAATACTCGAGTATACCGCAAGGTCGAGGAGTTAACACTCCACTCGCCTATCAGTGACCCGAAGACTCATTAACGAATCGCCCAAGCCCTTGCCGGCTCGACTCGAATAACGGTCCAAGGGAATGAGCTCAGTTTTCACAGTAATAATAGGGCATTGCCCTAACAGATATCAAATCACATATTCATGAAATTTCACAGTCCAACAGTAACAATAGTGCAAGCAAGTGGTCAAGAGCGGTAAAGTACACTCTCGACCTATTCAAGTCATATAACAAGTACATTGAACCATTTAATGATACACTCACCAAGCACGGCTCACGAAGCTTATTCGGCAAACCTCATTATCTCGATCAAGTTGGAATCCTAAAACCAAATATCAAGTCAAGCAAAGGAAAATTCTAACATTAACAAGTTTCTATTGCCTTTTGGCATTTTAAAGCTACACCCATCCGATCGAAACAAATCTTATGGCGTTACAAAGCTAAAACATATGTCAACATTTCTTATGAAGATTTCCAAGGCCAAATCACACATTTTCAGGATCAAATATCGAAATCTCGGAGAGGGCAGAAAACTGTCCGCAAAATAGGGTCTATGAACAGTCAAGGGTATTTCAGTCAATTCACAAGCTACAGTACTCCAATCACTCTGAAATTTTGCAGGTAACTAGCTAACTCATATATCTACAAGTTTCATGTTTTGAGCAAGAGCCGAATCAGTCTTTAACATGGTCAAATGTACAGTACGAAAACAGGGCAGAAATAATACAACAAAAGCTGAAATTACACTTCCAAGCCAATCTTTGCAAATAACCATCACTAACCACAATTAAGGGCTAGAAATCCTCACTTAACATGAGACTAGCCTATACTAGTCATGTACATGCCAAAACAAGGATGAATGAACTCAAACAAAGCTTAGAAATGTCACCATTATGGACTCTTAACAACCCAACATCCAATTTACAAGAATTTCCATAAATTTAATCAAGATCACACAACTTCAAATCAATCATATACTCTCCAAAAATGGGACAGCATTACCCCTTAATTTAACACATTTCCAACCTACCATTCAATACCAAATATATATCAATTCAACTCCAATTGTACATACAATTTATAGTCTAGTAAATATACTCAATTAGGGCCACAATGCCCCTCAAGCAAGCCAACTAGATGCTTATAAGCCAACTATTAGAATTTTCCCCAAATCGAAACCGTAGAAACCGGAATTCACACCACAAGCGTAAATTTTCCGCAATTGATCACAATTAACGCATAAAAGCTTCAATTAACACCATTTCAATCCATCAATCCAATCCTAATCATAACTTTCATATAAAATCAGGAAAATACCCAATAAATCAACAATTCACCATCAATTCCTTCAACCCATGAAATACTTCACAATATAACACATTTAATCACCACAAATCATTAATTAACCAATATTAGACCAAAAGGAAACTTGTTTATGCCACTTACCTCAAATTCAAGAAAACCATCAACATAGAGTCTCCCCTCCAAAAACAATCCATCAAAAGCTCTAAGCCACCATAGCAAGCCCATGTGTGAATTATTGTCCAAAACCACCGGTGAAATCACAAGATTTAAGAAGAAATCAAAACTAGAAAATGGAAGAGTTTTTCTCTTTCTCAAGGCCTCGGTTGAGCAACAGCAGAAAATGAAGACAAAAGACAGCAAAACATGATATTTAATGAAGGAAACAGCCGGTCAAAGCTGCTGACCGGCTGTGCCACGTCAGAATCCGGCCGGAATCTGGCCGGATTTCCGGCCGGATTCTTGGCCGGATTCAAGGCAGAGAGCTCCTCAATTTTTTTTCAAAACGGCTGGGCAATCCGGCCAGCTATCCGGCCAGAAACTGGCCGGATTTCCGGCCGGATTCGGCGCCCTTCACATTTCAAAAAATTTTTCTTCTTTTCCAAGTTCAAAAATGGTACTATTCCGCTCGTTCAACAAAAACTTTTATAAAAGGAAACCCTCCTTTGGCCGGGGCGTCACAATCTCCCCTCCTTAAAAGAATGTCGTCCTCGACATTTCAACTCATATACATCCGGTCAAGATATCGCTCAGAAACCAGTCAAGCATTAGAATTCAATCTAATCCTACTTGTATTCACCCGGTCTCATCCGTTTTCCCCAAGATCAGTCAAATACTAAGAATCATGGTCCAATTCAACTTATCACTTATCATTGTCAAATACTAATAATCACTTATCAAATTCAAGTACTAAATATCACGCCAATCCAACTTATCAAATAGTCATGATCCAATAGGGAGTTATCGCGTAGCCAGATAAAACAGGCAAAAGGCTTGAAATAGGACGTAAAGTCCCAGATATCTGGAAGAAATTCAGGGTATAGCGAAGCTGTAAATCAAAAATTCATCCCTGGTGGTGCTGGACAACACAACAGGCATGCCTCGCCTGAAGAATGGCGGTGCTGGACAACACAACAGGCAATGCCTCACCAGAGAGGTTCAGTTCAACCGCTACAAAAGAGTAGTAGCCGGTCTACAACCATATGAGTACGAATAAGTTCAAGAGTAGGGTCAAAGCAGCGCCAATTACTTCAGGTTCATAGTGCATGAGTACGAGGAAGTTCAAAAGCAGGGTCAATTATTGCAGGTTCAGGGAGCACGATCACAAATAAGAGTACAAGTGCAAGTTCGAGGTGCATGAGTACAAGTAAGATCACACTGGCCTAGCCTCTGTCCCACAACTTACACTCTTAAACAAAATTCAAGTCCACATTCAGGTTACATACTGATCACATTCCATTTATTCAGTCAAATTAGGTCCATTAAGAGTACGTAAGGGCACACTAGCCTAAACAGGTTCAAGTCTCAAGTGAGCTCAGTCTAATCGGTTTCAGACAGTTCGAGTTCTCTTATCAACTCAATACAATACTTTCGGAGTTCAAACTTCCTAAGGTTGTAATATTGACACAGAACCAACTAAACCATATGTTGCGCACAAGAAAATTTCACCAAGATAGAAAGTATATACAAGCAGGATACAAAAGGCAGCACAGCGTATACCATCCTTTCTAAGTCCATAAATAAGCCAAAGGGTCTGCATATCCTTAATTTCAATCAAATCACAGGCCTTTATGAAATTAGATCTAATCGAATCATAACACAAGCTGAAACCAAAGATTATCCATTCAAAATTCAAAATCTTTAATAAGCAAGCCACCAGCCAGAGCACTCTCATCCCCAAAAAAATAACCAAGCTCCAAGTGAGAGTCTCAGCTCCAAGTTCAAACCCAAGAGTAAGTACAACTTGCTAACTTACGTCTCAAATGGAAACCAAATCAATTCACACTAACTTCGTACTCTTGAATACAGTCATTCCATATCTCAAAGTTGCCTCAGTCCAAACATTTAAAATTGGCTCACTCTTCTTGAAAGTCAAGAATTTAAAACCTAAGAAGAGTATTTAAAGTAACCAGAAATCTTATCAAGTTCAAGATTCACAT
The DNA here is from genome assembly GCF_036785885.1 of Coffea arabica. Taxonomy (NCBI): domain Eukaryota; kingdom Viridiplantae; phylum Streptophyta; class Magnoliopsida; order Gentianales; family Rubiaceae; genus Coffea; species Coffea arabica. The sequence goes on from NC_092316.1 coordinate 25,009,488, forward strand.
TATTAGACATAAGCTTGCCATTCTTTCAAAAACTCAGGATATATATATATTTTTCTTCGTGTAAAATATGGACAAATTCGAGTGTGAGAATATACCAACATACAATCAAGGGGAAAAACTTAGTTTAGACATTGTTATCCTTGTATTAACCCATCATATACAAAATTCAACAACTCATCAGTTATTCACAAATTTTCAAATTTGAAACTTCAAGAAAAATTCACCTTTTACCAAAATCGGAAAAATTACACATATTTAAAGTGTATATATCTTATTTTCTAACATCACTTACAAATAAAACTAGTACATCCTAGTTTTCTTCAAAATCCCAAAACAGAATTTCTTTAGAAGGTAGGTGGGCGGAAAATGCATTTTATTCCTTTGGTACTTCTTTCTTGGTTCAAAACCATCACACATGGAGTTTGACTATCAAATCTCGGTCTCTTATCCTTCTAGCCAGTAATAATAAGTCAACTCTTGCCATACTTAGAGGTATAAGGATAATTCAATTCGTCCAAATTTTTCACTACAACTCTCTCATCCCATATTTTCTTTCAATATAAAGCCCAAGTAAGAAACTCCCAAATAATCAATTTCTGTAACACCTAAGATACAATAGATCCTCATTCACATAATATTCAAATTAATCCCACAGTCAGACATCCTAAACTTCAAGCTTAGGATACACTACAGAGATCTGAAGCCTAAGCTCTGATACCAATTGTAACGACCCCGTTTTCCCCTAAGGCAAACCAGAGGGGTCAATGGGCCGCCTGCCCAACTCTCGCCAGGACTCCATCAATCACTACAGTTCTCCAAAAATTACAATATAAATCTCAAATATATATATATCAAATTCTCCAAGAACTACATATCACAAACGCTGCGGAATGTACACGTACGTCCATTCAAGTCCAATCATCCATTACAAACCATATCCACAAGCTATTACACAAGAGGCGATCCAAATTCAAACCGTACAAGGTGTAATTCCATCCATTTCAATTCCCCTAGCCCAACAATTACACAAACGATTCCAAATCTAAACTATACAAATTACAAGCCATCCAGGTACACAAATAACGTAATACAGCTCTTCCTTTGTTCGAAACCGGTACTCGCATAAACACATCAAACACGTAATGCAGTTTATCCAAGACTTGATAAGGACATATATATATATGTCATATATATACATGAGAAAGGTTCAATTGTACACTTCAAAAGTACTTGAATTCATTTACATCAAAATTCCAAATTTTCGAGGAGCAACTCAAAACTAGCTACATAACTAACTCAACTCATTTCAAAACTTGAGTCCAACAGTGTCCCTGTAAGGAAAACAAACAACGGGGGTGAGCTTGCGCTCGTGAGGTACCAAATGCACAATTACATGATACGGCCAAATAACATATATGCATAAGTGCCTTCGTTCAAACATCCATTTATAAAAGGATACATTCGGCCCTCAAGGGCCGTTTCCGATGTCCATACTTGATCGTACTCGTTGACACTCCGTCAACCATCGAGGATAACCAAGAACCGTAGACACCTCTTCTCACCATTTCCTTCCACCATTCACCCCCTAATCGGGCCCGCACACCTCATAGTTTCAAAGGGTAATACTCGAGTATACCGCAAGGTCGAGGAGTTAACACTCCACTCGCCTATCAGTGACCCGAAGACTCATTAACGAATCGCCCAAGCCCTTGCCGGCTCGACTCGAATAACGGTCCAAGGGAATGAGCTCAGTTTTCACAGTAATAATAGGGCATTGCCCTAACAGATATCAAATCACATATTCATGAAATTTCACAGTCCAACAGTAACAATAGTGCAAGCAAGTGGTCAAGAGCGGTAAAGTACACTCTCGACCTATTCAAGTCATATAACAAGTACATTGAACCATTTAATGATACACTCACCAAGCACGGCTCACGAAGCTTATTCGGCAAACCTCATTATCTCGATCAAGTTGGAATCCTAAAACCAAATATCAAGTCAAGCAAAGGAAAATTCTAACATTAACAAGTTTCTATTGCCTTTTGGCATTTTAAAGCTACACCCATCCGATCGAAACAAATCTTATGGCGTTACAAAGCTAAAACATATGTCAACATTTCTTATGAAGATTTCCAAGGCCAAATCACACATTTTCAGGATCAAATATCGAAATCTCGGAGAGGGCAGAAAACTGTCCGCAAAATAGGGTCTATGAACAGTCAAGGGTATTTCAGTCAATTAACAAGCTACAGTACTCCAATCACTCTGAAATTTTGCAGGTAACTAGCTAACTCATATATCTACAAGTTTCATGTTTTGAGCAAGAGCCGAATCAGTCTTTAACATGGTCAAATGTACAGTACGAAAACAGGGCAGAAATAATACAACAAAAGCTGAAATTACACTTCCAAGCCAATCTTTGCAAATAACCATCACTAACCACAATTAAGGGCTAGAAATCCTCACTTAACATGAGACTAGCCTATACTTGTCATGTACATGCCAAAACAAGGATGAATGAACTCAAACAAAGCTTAGAAATGTCACCATTATGGACTCTTAACAACCCAACATCCAATTTACAAGAATTTCCATAAATTTAATCAAGATCACACAACTTCAAATCAATCATATACTCTCCAAAAATGGGACAGCATTACCCCTTAATTTAACACATTTCCAACCTACCATTCAATACCAAATATATATCAATTCAACTCCAATTGTACATACAATTTATAGTCTAGTAAATATACTCAATTAGGGCCACAATGCCCCTCAAGCAAGCCAACTAGATGCTTATAAGCCAACTATTAGAATTTTCCCCAAATCGAAACCCTAGAAACCGGAATTCACACCACAAGCGTAAATTTTCCGCAATTGATCACAATTAACGCATAAAAGCTTCAATTAACACCATTTCAATCCATCAATCCAATCCTAATCATAACTTTCATATAAAATCAGGAAAATACCCAATAAATCAACAATTCACCATCAATTCCTTCAACCCATGAAATACTTCACAATATAACACATTTAATCACCACAAATCATTAATTAACCAATATTAGTCCAAAAGGAAACTTGTTTATGCCACTTACCTCAAATTCAAGAAAACCATCAACATAGAGCCTCACCTCCAAAAACAATCCATCAAAAGCTCTAAGCCACCATAGCAAGCCCATGTGTGAATTATTGTCCAAAACCACCGGTGAAATCACAAGATTTAAGAAGAAATCAAAACTAGAAAATGGAAGAGTTTTTCTCTTTCTCAAGGCCTCGGTTGAGCAACAGCAGAAAATGAAGACAAAAGACAGCAAAACATGATATTTAATGAAGGAAACAGCCGGTCAAAGCTGCTGACCGGCTGTGCCACGTCAGAATCCGGCCGGAATCTGGCCGGATTTCCGGCCGGATTCTTGGCCGGATTCAAGGCAGAGAGCTCCTCAATTTTTTTTCAAAACGGCTGGGCAATCCGGCCAGAAACTGGCCGGATTTCCGGCCGGATTCGGCCCCTTTCACATTTTCAAAAATTTTTCTTCTTTTCCAAGTTCAAAAATGGTACTATTCCGCTCGTTCAACAAAAACTTGTATAAAAGGAAACCCTCCTTTGGCCGGGGCGTCACAGTGCCGCCCAAGCCGGGTCGACCATTAATCATGTATTTATCTGTGCTTGAAGAAGCAGTTGGTTGTGTCCTCGGGCAGCATGATGACTCCGGAAGAAAGGAGCAAGCCATCTACTATCTTAGCAAGAAGTTCACGCAGTATGAGGCTAATTATTCATTCATTGAGAAAAGCTGCTGTGCATTGGCCTGGGCCGCTCAAAAGCTGAGACACTACCTGTTGAGCCATACCACTTATCTTATTTCCCGATCTGATCCTTTGAAGTATCTCTTGGAGAAGCCAATGCTAACTGGACGTCTGGCTAAATGGCAGATAATTCCCTCAGAGTTTGATATTGTTTTCACTTCACAAAAGGCTGTCAAGGGGCAAGCTATAGCGGATCATTTGGCAGAAAATCCAAGGGATGATGATTATCAACCACTTCATACTTATTTTCCTGATGAGAGAATCTTATTTGTAGGCACCACAGACGATATAAGTGAGCAAAGCCCTGAATGGAGGCTTTTCTTCGATGGAGCTTCGAATTCTCTCGGAGCTGGAATTGGAGCTGTTTTGGTTTCACCCGAAGGGAAGCATTACCCTGCCCCTGCCAAATTGCAATTTGCTTGCACAAACAACATGGCTGAATATGAAGCCTGCATTTTTTGTCTCAAAATGGCTTTAGAAATGGAAATCAAAGAGTTGATAGCTTTCAGTGATTCAGATTTGCTCATGCACCAAACCTTGAAGCAGTGGATAACCAAAGATTCAAAAATTCTGCCCTACCATTGTAGTCTGCTCACTTTGGCCAAGCAATTTCAAAATTTGGAGTTGAGACATCTCCCACGAGCCTGAAACGCATTTGCTGATGCTTTGGCCACCTTAGCTTCTATGATCCAGTATCCAGATGAATTGAGGATCGAACCAATCCAGATTCAACTTCAACACAAGCCTGCCTACTATTGGGTTGTAGACAAGTCCTCTGACAATATTCCTTGGTATAATGACAAGGAGTTTCTCAAAACTGGGTCTTACCCTCTGCATGCTAGTACAAAGGACAAGATTTTTCTGCGTAGAATGGCTTCAAAATTTTTCTTAAGTGGAGAAGTTTTGTACAAAAGAACCTCAGATTTGAACCTTTTAAAGTGCATTGATGAAGACGAAGCTTAATACATGATGAAAGAAGTACATAGTGGCGTTTGTTGACCTCACATGAATGGCCATTTGCTAGCAAAGAAAATCATGAGAACCGGATACTTCTGGCTTACTATGGAGCGTGATTGTATAGATTTTGTCAGGAGATGTATAAAATATCAAATGCACGGTGACGTTATACACGCTCCACCCACTGAATTGCATAGCATGACCGCCCCATGGCCCTGTTCAATGTGGGATTTGGACGTGATTGGTACAATTGATCCCCCCGCTTCAAATGAACATCGATTTATATTGGTGGCAATTGAGTACTTTACTAAATGGGTTGAAGCGGAGTCATTCAAGCATGTAACGAAGAAGGTAGTTGCCAATTTCTTGAGAGATCACATCATCTGTCGCTTTGGAGTACCCGAAACACTTATTACAGACAATGCCAAGAATCTGAACAATGACATGGTAGATGGACTATGCGAACAGTTCAAGATCAGACATTGCAACTCTGCCATTTATAGGCCTCAGATGAATGGAGCTGTAGAAGCCGCAAACAAGAATTTGAAGAAGATTATCCGTAAAATGACTGAAAAAGCATCGCGATTGGCATGAAAAGTTGCCTTATGCATTAATGGCGTACCGGACTTCTATTAGGACATCGACTGGGGCAATGCCATATTCACTCATGTATGGAATGGAAGCTGTATTACCAGCTGAAGTTGAAATTCTTTCGCTACGAACCCTCATGGAAGCTAAATTGGAGGAGGCTGATTGGATGAAGCAGTGCCATGAGCAATTGACTTTGATCGATGAAAAGCGGCTCAATGCTATCTGTCATGGTCAGTGCTATCAGAAACGTGTGGCCCGGGCTTACAACAAAAAAGTCCATCGGCGTGCATTCGAAGAAGGTGACAAAGTACTAAAGCGGATTTTGCCAATGCAAGATGACGCTAAAGGCAAATTTGCTCCAAATTGGCAAGGGCCGTTCATTGTCCAAAAGGTATTACTCGGCGGAGCACTTATTTTGGCAGAAATGGATGGGCGGGCATTCCCTCAACCCATCAACTCGGACATGTGTAAGAAGTTCTTCATTTGATTATGCAAAATTTCTTTTAGAAATTCACACAAACGGCGAAATGCAAGTCAGGCCATCTTCTTTTACACTTAAAACATTTTATCCCTACTTGTCCTCTTTGAGCCATCAGAATTGACAAAATTTTCGCTTGACAAAATTTTCGCTTGATAAACCCCTGAGAATTGCAAACCCCACACAGGGGCAAATTTATTTTGAAAAAAAAAGAGAAAGAAAGAAAGAACCCCACACTGGGGTAAATTTAGTCTTTTGAAAAAATGCAAAAGTAAGAAAAATGCAATACAAGATGCAAAGAGAGAAAATCCAATCAAACTGGGGCAAAATTCCTTGGTTTCGTTTAAAAATTGGAGATAATTTCAAAATGATGCAATCTCAGGTAATTTCACACCTTTCATCAAAATTTGCTTTCAAGCCTCAACCTTTTTCAAAGCACCCCACCGGACCTCATTACAAAAGCCCAAAGTCCTGGCTTTCGTCACTTGCTGTGTGACGCCCCGAAAAAAAAAGAGTTTGAGAACCCGTAAAAACCCTAATCTTTTCCGAGGGTTTTATTTCCTTTAATAGCATGTTTTCTGCATTTCCTGGCTTAGGAAATTTTCCTGAGGAATTTTTATGAGTAATTATAGTTTTTAGATGATTTTTCTAGCCTTGGAGAGTTTTTGGAAAATTAAGAATATATAATGGACGTGGGACCCACTAGTGCGAAAAGTTCGGAAAATTCGGCCAATTAGGTTAAATTCCGGATACTGTGTAAAATTTATCGGGTATTAAGAGATAAGTAGAGTGTGTGAAATGATTGATGTGAGAGAGAAAAGAAAGGATAGGAATGCATTAATGAAGTGCCACGTGTCACTTGGTGATTGGATTTAACTTATGGAACACTATTCATGTTTTTGACTTTTGACCCATTTGATTAAATATCTTGAAAATTCACAAAAAAATCACCATTTCTTCATCTTGGATGGCCGGCCCTCTTAGCTCAAGAAGGAAGAAAGCTTCTTCAATTTTCAAGCTCCCAATTAGCTCAAATCAACCAAAACAATTGCCTAAATTAGTTTTTACTCCATAAAATTCCTTCCTTGGGTGCTAGTAGGTAGTTTAGTGAAGTTTGTTTGAAGAGCTAAGGTGTCCAACATCTCTATCTCTTTTGGTTACTAGGTGAGTGGTGTGTGAATTCCCTCTTGCACTTAATGAAGCTTAAGTTATGCTTATTAGTGATTAAAGTGCTGAAATTTCTGGTTTTCATCTTGGTTTGAAGTGATTTGGTGAAGTTTTTATTTTATTGATGATTTTTCTGGTTTAATTGGATTATGATGGTGTGGTTGTTTATGATGATTGGCAATGGCCTATAATGACACTAGTAGGTGTGAATTGTTGATATTTGCAATCAATTTTGGGTTTGGAATGAATTGTGAAAAGTTAGGGTTCATAAACCCCTAATTTTGTCTGGTTTTATATCATAGGGTTAGAGGCCGAATTGGACTTTTCTCAAAACATGAAAGTTGTAGGTATTGATGAGTTTGAAGTGCCTGAAAAAGTTCAGATCATTTGGATTAGTGTAGAGTGCGATATGTCGATTTTACTGTTGCTGTTCTGGGTTGATCAGAATGTGAAAACTGCGCTAGTAATTGGCCATTTTGACTGGAATTGGTTTGGATTGTGTTGTTGGTGTCTTCTGATGAAATGTAGCTTAATGTCTTAGCTAACATATGCCTTTGGAATTTCGGCATTTGGACCTGTATAGACTGAGTTGTGTTCATTACAGCATTGTCCGATTTGTAAACCTGTTTTTGGTGGTTCTGGTGTAGTATTTGGCATATTTGACCTAATTGTGCTAGGATTTGGATTGAGTGACGTTCTACATTGTTGTAGCCCTGTTTCATAGCTTAGAGATGGTGGGTCTTACACCCCCATCCGATAATCATAGTGAAATTGACAACATTACCGTAAAATGACGTCAAAACTGTTTTTCTGGTTTTGAGCTTAACCTTCATTTCCGAACTTTTCCCTAGCTTGACTTGTACTAGTACTACTTGGAGCTTGCTGAATGGCTATTGGATGAACTTATTTGTGTGACTTTGGAACTGGCTGAGGAAATAATGAAGCCTTGACGGCTGGAAAAGTAAGCAAATTTAGGGGAAGTGCTGTCCGAAGTTTTAAAGGGTTTGATTGCTTTGAGTTTGTGATCTAAGACTTGGATTTGAGCAAGGCAATGTTATATGATGGATGATTTTTGAGCCGTGGAGGTGAGTGACCTCAAACTACTTCTAAAGTTATTTATGAACCGTTTCTTACGTTATTTACTTTTGAACTGTTTCCAAAGTTACTTTTGAAATGTTTTCTTGCATATCATGCGTGCTGGCATGTGAGTGTGCCTTGTTTGCTATATTTCTTGACTTCATGATTTGTATTTTGGTTGATAACGTGTTAAGCGCTTATAATGATTTCCAAAACGAGTTTTCGAGGCGAGTGTGTACTTTATCGCACTTGAAGTGTTACTTGCGCATGAATGTAAGCCTTTTGGGCTGAACTGGCCATTGCCCCTTGTTACCGATCGTCTTGAGCCAGAAGCGGACTCGGTCAGGCGATTAGGAACTTGGGTGAACGTTTGGTATACTCGAGTATTACCTATGTAGGTTGGTGGAGCCTGGCCAAAAGCCAGGGACGGGGTGAATGAAATGAAATAAATGATCAAATGAGCGAGGAAATGTCAGGAGAATGAATGTATCCTTTCATGAATGTTACTATCGCTTTCCATTGTACATGTTTCTTGAATTATTGATACTCCATATTTAATGTTTTGTAAATACTGTAATCGTTTCTGGACTTATCATTTGATTTATGACATCATTGATTTATGACATCATTGAAAAGAAATATTGTTAAACCGATTTGATTACTGATTTTCTGGTTACTCGCTGAGCTTCTAGCTCACCCCAAAAATGTTTTATTTTCCCCCCCCACAGGGCTCAAGGCGAAGAAAAGCTTGGAGTGCTTATTCACGTGACTGGATGGCTTATATCGTGTACAGTTTAAGTTTGGATCTATTTTATGTACGAGTTGGTCTTGTATAAATATTTGAAATTGATATGGATGTAAGTATACGTTCCGCGATTGGAATCAGTTTCCGCTGCATTTGTAATATGTAATCATTGGAGAATTTGATGTAATTTTGAGATTTATATTGTAATTGGGTTGAGGACTGTAGTGAGCGACTGAGTCCCGGCGAGAGCTGGGCAGGCGGTCCGCCGAACCCTCTGGTACGCCCTAGGGGGAGGTGGGGCCGTTACATGCTGCATTTTTACTTGAAAGTTTGCTAATTAATTGGCAAGTGATGTCCATAATGCATTCACCTAAAATTTATAAGGAAAGTGCATTTTACTGATGCCAACAATCTTTTAACCACATTTCGCAGTTGATCGGGAATGAGGTAGTTCTGCTACTCTATAGGTGAAAACCCGAAAGGGCACCTCGAAAAAAAAAAGAAAGAAAGAAAGAAAGAAAAGACAAAACAAAAACAAAAAAAAGTGGGGGCAACCTTGGTGAAAACCCGAAAGGGCGCCAAGGCAGGTTTCCTCAACAGACGAGCACGAGAAGGAACAGCTGGTGACCTGGTTCATTTGGATTTTTCCTCATGTTTGTGATACTTATGCCAGAATCGAATTCCGAAGCAAATATATCCAAAGTTTTGAGTATGATATTCGTTGGCCAAATTTGTATTTTTCTTTACAAATATTCTTTTGCAAAATGTATCTTTATAAACCTCTTGGTTTCTCTCGATTATTTGCGTTCGACTGCTTGTGGTTGTCTGCATTTTTTTGCATGCTCATTTTTGACTGACATAGGAAATCATCTTGCATATATCATTGATTTTTATATGACAAATTTTTCATGCATCATTCTTTCACCATTGGATTCGAATGGATGATAAACCCTAAGGTTTGTGCAAGGAGTGAAATGCAACAAAGCTGCTACATAGATTTGGTGATGGGGTAAATACGTACTTTATCGGTCTCAAGAATTGGAAGGTTCCAAAATTACAAGTTCGACTAAGCTAGACGTCGCAGAACAAAGGCAAAAGCATCACAAGACTCATGTTTACACGATTCTCAAGGCAAACCGGATCAAATGATGGTGGCAAGTCCATTATTTCTTCTTTTCTTGCAGGAACGTTGCGTTTACAAATGAAAACAACCACTCTCCTTTTCGCACCTAAATCGATGTCAGAAAAAGCTTCCCAGTAAACAAAGATGAAATAATGATGTTATTGGCAAATCTCGATCAAAAGAAACAACATCAGCTATCGCTTCAGCTACAGAGATCAAATCTCCCTCTTGGTACAAAAGTTTGAACTACTCCCAGGTAAAAACTCAATCCATTGTTTAAACCTTCCCAGTGAAGTCCCGTTTAAATTCTTGTTCGGGTCAGTCCCGTTTTAAATTCTTGTTCGGGTCAGTCCCGTTTTAAATTCCTGTTCGGGTCAGTCCCGTTTAAATTCCTGTTCGGGTCAGTCCCGTTTTAAATTCCTGTTCGAGTCAATCCCGTTTTAAATTCCTGTTCGGGTCAGTCCCATTTTAAATTTCATGTTCAGGTCAGTCCCGTTAAATTCTTGTTCGGGTCAGTCCCGTTTAAATTCCTGTTCGGGTCAATCCCGTTTTAAATTCCTGTTCGGGTCAGTCCCGTTTTAAATTTCATGTTCGGGTCAGTCCCGTTTAAATTCTTGTTCGAGTCAGTCCCGTTTAAATTTCTGTTCGGGTCAGTCCCGTTTTAAATTCTTGTTCGGGTCAGTCCCGTTTAAATTTCCGTTCGGGTCAGTCCCGTTTTAAATTTCTGTTCGGGTCAGTCCCGTTTAAATTTTTCGTTAGGGTCAGTCCCATTTTAAGTTGCTTGTCTGGATCAATCCCATTTTAGAATTTTGTTAAAAGGGTCAATCCTCAGTTGCTCGAGTAGTTTGCAGCCGAATAACGCAGGTAAGTATTTGGTGTCTACTTTTTTGTCTCAAATTTTTTCAAAACTCAGACAAAGAGGGGCAAACTGTAGACACCAAATTTTTAAATAATTTGTATGTATAACGACCCCACCTCCCCCTAAGGCGTACCAGAGGGTTCGGCGGGCCGCCTGCCCAGCTCTCGCCGGGACTCAGTCGTTCTTTAATCAAATCCAGAACAAATCACAAGAATAAATAGGGCAGCAATCCAAACTTAAAGGGGAACTTATATACATTGCTATCTCAAAAGGAAGTACAACCATCAAATGTACAAAGGTTCTCACTTCACCATACAACTAGCCAGTGCCAAGCACTAGGGCGAGAACCATTACAAAAGAAACAAAAGACCCAGACTAGGCTAGTCTATGCTCTCATCCTGCTCGCCGTCCCCTGTTAAGGAAAACAAAACTAAAGGGGTGAGCTAAAAGCTCAGTGAGGTTCCAAACAGATAATCAAACAATCAAACAATCAATTCAATACATTACACATGGAGTATCAATAATTCAAGAAACATTTACAATGGAAAGCAATAGTAACATTTATTAAAAGGATACGGCTCACAAGGAGCAATTCGTTCATTCGTTCTCCTGACATTTCCCCTTATTCCTCCAATCATTTGAAAATGCATTTTTCGTTTATCAATAAACCCTCGTTCGTTCGTTCGTTCGTTCATTCATTCATTCACCCCCGTTCTGGCCGTTGGCCAGTCTCCACCAACCTACAGGGTAATACTCGAGTATACCAAACGTTCACCCAAATCCCTAATCGCCCGACCGAGTCCGTTTCTGGCTCGAGACGACCGGTAACAAGGGGCAATGGCCAGTTCAGCCCAAAAGGCTTACATTCATGCGCAAGTAACATTTCAATCATTAAATCTTTGAAAATTGTACAGTTATTTAGGTCGAGTGCGATAAAGTACACACTCGCCTAGAAAGCTCGTTTTGGAAATCATTAAAAGCAATTAACACATTAGCAAATGATAACAACAAGCCATAAAGTCAAATAAGGAACACTGACCTAGATATGCAAAATAACGTGCAAAATATCCTTCCGGATATTACCCTTAGTCACCAATGAAACCTAAGGTTGAACAAGAGAACATATTACAGTTTATCGAGCAGAACATTTAAGGGAAACAAAGAAACCCGACTAATTAGGAGTAAAACGTGTAAAGATGACTTTCAAGTAAGAAGAGGGTTGTTTGAACCCCAGGATGAAAAATCATGTTTTAAAATGGAAAACCGGTCATGGTATTGGCCAAACAAAAGTATACAAGTTCAAATAGAAACCTAGCCCTCGAGCGAAAATTTGGGCAGCACGCCCTTTGTGTTTACCTAATTTTCCAGCCATTTTGGCTTCATTATTTTTCCTCAACCACAACCCAACATCACACATAAGCAATTCAAGTCAAGAGCCGTTCCATAGGCTCACAATATCATAAGAATAAGAATTACAACAATCACTAGTGCTGAAATTCAACTTAGCACAAGACAGATTTGACGTACGAATGCGGAAATAACATATCCGAAGCTACGCTTATCGGATTGAGACGAAACCTATGCCGTTTCGAAGCTAAGACACGGAGATACAACATTTATGAAGGTCACTTAGTCCAGTTCCTAATGTAACTTAGTCAAATTCTCAAATTACTAAACCAGAAACCAATTCGTCGGCTGTTTAAACGCAGAACACTGTAATGGACATATCTCAGAGTACACAAGTCCGAATCAGGTGTTGTTAGAGGCATTTGAAAGCTAATTCAGAATAATACAACTTTCATGTTTTGGAAAAAAGTTAAATCAGAATGGATCCTAGTCGAAAAACGTGATAAACTGGACTTAACTGATCACACGGACTGCTTGGGAAATACTTAAAATAGTAAGGGTATTTTGGACTTTTCACGTCCTATGTTTCTCCGATTGAGCTAAAATTTTGTAGGACCCTATAAAATACCATTATCTACAACTTTCCTTCTTTGACCTAAGGCCAATTCGGCCTCTAACATAGGGATTAAAATTCGGACAGAATGTTGGGAAAAATTTCCAGATTCTGGAATTTCTAGTTTTTAGTGGAACTTTCCTTAATTTTTTGGTCTAATCACCACCAAAGCCTCTCTTATGACCTTAATTTCAACATATATACTTCATACAACAAATTGGGCAGAAATTCATCAAGCCCTAGTTCATCATATAAATTGGGGAAAACTTCCAAAACAAGATAATATCCATGATTCCACCACAAAATCAAGTTGCTAAGCTTAATTTAACAAGATTGAAAGTAAAACTTGGAGAGATAAGCTTTCTTACCTTGACTAGAGTTCACTAAGAGTAGCCCAAGCTTTCTCTTTCAAAAATCACACCACAAGTCACTAACTAATCACTCAAGGACAAGTTTAATCGGTTTGTTTTGTTTGATTTCTCACTTGGTTGTTGGATTGATGATGAAATGGAATGTTTTCCCTTGTTGTTTTTCTTCTTGCTCCTCTCGGCCAGCAGCAACAAAATGAAGAAGAAAGTTGCTAAGTTTTGGTGTTTAAATAGATGGTATTGGTCTTAATTAAGAAGCTCTATGGTGGCGACAAGTGTCGCCACCACCACCTTTCTTTTTTTCTCTTTCTTTCCTTGTCATTTTAGCCACTAATTTTCGGTCAACCTTGCTGCCAAGAGAGAAGATATTTTGCTCAAGTTCAATAAATTTGTTTGGTGAGAAAAATGGTGGTCAAGTGGTGCGTTCAATCGGTAGTGCGCGGGACCCGCCGGTTCGCGCCGTTTTTCTTAAAAACTCACGTACTAGGGTTTTTACTTCCCATTCACTAACCTTATATTATTGCTATCAATCACATATTATTTCTCACTTAAAAGTCACTTTTAATCCTCAAATTTAATCCTTACTCTGTACCGAAAATTCATCCGGCGAAAAATCGCGAAAACCCTAATTTTGCTCCAAACTTGAAACCGAAGCGTAAAACCCTATTTTCTAGGTTTACTTACACTTATTGTGAAATAATTGGGTAGTGGGCTTTGATAAATAATAATTTTCAAATAAAAGGGTATTTTTGAGAAAAATACAAGAAATTTGCGAGTCCTCACAGTATGCTTTTTATTTTTGCTTTAGTAATAATTCTTATCTATTTATATTTGTTAATTTCATGATTTTTGTTTTAGACTGTTTGCATTTGTATAGCATTTTAGATCATTATTATCTATTATTTTAGTTTTCATTTTATATTCGTTTTTGCCCTTTTAGCTGTTTATTTTTATTATAAGACTTTTAGCACAAAAATTTGTCAAAAGAGAAAATTATGCATGGAAAATATGTTTTATTTCTTTTTACTGTTTATTAGTTGAAAAAAAAAAGACTCGCACATGTAGCAGCGTAGGAAATTATTGTCTTTTTCATGGGTTTTTTCTGGTGGATCGTGTGACGGCCCCACCTCCCCCTAAGGCGAATCAGAGGGTTTGGCGGGTCGCCTGCCCAACTCTCGCCAGGACTAACGATGCAGACTAGAACTATCTATTGCGATCCGGAACTTACAAACGAGCGCAAACAAGTCAAAATGGTAAAATAACCCAAAATAAAAAAAAAGAAATCCGGAGTTGGCCATGAATAGTAACCGACCCGTCAGAACCCAACCGAAATAGCTAACAAACATTCACATCTGAACTTTAGCGTTTACAAATCAAAATGACATACAAAAGTTTTCAAAAGTTAATATATATACACGGTTTGCCAAATCAAAAGAGAAAACGCCCCAAAAGTATATTTTGGATTTTAATACATGAGCTATACAAAAGATATGTTCAACTAGCTCAATTTGGCAGCCTTTTGTCAAATCCAGTCCAAAAGTGTTTATTTTCCTGTAAGGAAAACAAAAGGGAATAGAAAGGGGTGAGCTTGCGCTCAATGAGGAACCAAACAGATAGCAATAAAATCATGGCATTTCACGTTTAGCAAATCAAGTACACATGCCAGATGTAAAGCAAAGGAACCAATGATTCAAATCAGAAGGATACGGGTGGCTCTCAGGAGCCAAATTTCCAGCGCAGTACTTGATCCAATCCAGTTGACTCTCCGTCAACGTATATAGAACCAACGCGTCCGTAGACCCCTCTTTACACCGAATTCCGTCCACCAAACACCCCTTTACCGGGCCCGCTCACCTCAACAGAAACAGAAATGGTAATACTCGAGTATACCGGAATCAAGGGTCTCAATACCCAAAAATTCCCGAACAGACTACCGTGGTTCGTTATCTAATCGTCCAGGCCCTTGCCGGCCCGACTCGAATAACTTAGTCATAGGATTTGAGCTCATAGGTCACAGAAAGGTCGGTGGTTATAAGTTTCCAAACGACGTCCGAACAGATACAGATACAGATACAGATACAGATACAGATATCAGATACAGATACAGATTCAGATTGACACAAAAATTGACATACGAACAGACAAGAGAACGAGTGTGATAAAGTACACCCTCGTCTCAAACAAATTAAACAGATTGCAGAGCAGAAATCAAGTTAAACAGCAATGGAGGGGAGTGGTACACTCACCGGCTCAACTTCAAAAGTTTTCACTTCAGATTGGCCTTAATCGCCAAGAAACCCTAAAATAATCAAAGTAAACTAATTGAAGGTTTCATATCCAAAATCGAGTAAACGGAATGCACAAGTGAGGCTCGACTACACGTCGTATGCCTTGCCAAATAAATACTAATGCAAGGGTGGAAAACATGATTTTCTTGGAAACAAAAAGGTAACATGAAGACCTAGGCGCAAACAACCCAAAAGCCCTTTGCTCAAATCACAAGTAAATCCAACTAGCTTTCAAGTAAAATTTCGGTAGCATATCCCTTGTTTTTACCTATTTTCCGGCCATCATGGCTTCATTATTTCCTCAAATCAGTCCCAACATCTCACACAAAATTCATCTCATTTCCCAAAAGCCGTTCACTAGGCTCAAAGTAGTACAAGTACAAAAGTTAGCTAGGAAATGATCGGAATAAGAGTAAGCCTTAAAACATGTAAACAAGTACAATGAGACTCGATAACGAATCATAAATCAATGCCAAATATGACCCCAATAGGGTTCCATAAACATATACAAACATTAGAGAAAACCAGAAAATTCGGAAATGCAATTAGCTTTGGCCTTGAAAAAACAGTTTTTGACCTCTTTTTACGGTAATGGTACCAAATGCCCTAAAATTATCGGATGAAGGTGTAAGACCCACCATTTAGAAGCTAAAAGACAGGGCTACAACATCACAGAAGGTCACTCAACCCAGTTTTGAGTTCAAACAGGTCAAAAATGCAAGATACCACATAAAAAATGTAAAACAGATTCACCAAAATGCATTCTAGAGGAAACATCATAACTCAGGCTCTACAAGTCCAAATCCAGAAATTCCAAAACCGGCTGAAAGCTAAGAAACAGGGCTAAATTTCATCAGAAGGCTTCAACAACCAATTCGGAAGCAATTCAGACCAAAACACCCAATTACAGTCACAAATCTCGATTTCTGGTAAAACCAGAACAGCAATAGTAATTTCGACTTATCTCACTCTACACTACTCCGATTGAACTGAAATTTTGTAGGCACCTCTAAAATGTCATTCCCTACAACTTTCATGTTTTAATTCAAGGCCAATTCGGCCTCTAACTAGGACCTAAAATTTCGGACAGAATGAAGAGCAAGGAACCCTAGTTTTTTCAATTTTCTTCCAAAACAGAAATTTCTTGCAATTAATCACTTTTTCCACCTCCTAGCTTCCTCAAATATCATTTCCAATCATCATACATAACCACATCATAATAATCATATGAAAACAGAAAAATCCTAATTAAATAGAATGTGTCATCAATCTCAACCAAAATCATGAAATAACACCAAAGATCATCACTTTAACTCACTTAGGTTGCTCATTAAGCATTATTGGAAAGAGAAAAGGAGTTTCTTCACTACTCACCTTGATACCCAAAGGAATGGAGCAACCTTGCACTTAAATCTTCCAAATTACTTCATAAAACAACTCACTATCACTCCCTTAAGGGTTTCTGTAGAACAAAAACAAGATTAAACGGTTGATTAGTTGAATTTGAGCAAGATTGAAGCAAGAGTTTGGAGAGTTTTTCTTTCCCTTTTGTTGCTTGAAGAGAATCAGCCAAAGAGAGAAGAAAATAAGGAAATTTTTGGTCAATTTTGATATTAATTTGGTAAAGACATGAATAGTGGTCATACAAGTCAATCCAACCAAATGGTGACACTTGTCACCTAATTAATGAATCTCTATCTCTTTGTTCCCTCTCACACCAATCCAAATAACATCCTCTACTTATCCCTTAACACCTGGTAAATTAAATCCAGTATCCAAAACTTAACCTAGTTGGCCGAAAATTGCCGAACTTTTCGCACTAGTGGGTCCCACGTCCGGTATTCACTCTTAATTTCTCAAAACCTATCAATACTAGAAAAATTATCTAAAAATTATATTTACTCATAAAATTTATCTAGAAAATTTTCCGGATACAGAAAGTGCAGAAAACAAATCATTGAAAATAAGAAAACCTAGAAATATAATAAAACCTAGAAATTGGAAAAATTACTGGTTCTCACACTCTCTCCCCCTTAAAGAAATTTCGCCCTCGAAATTTTCTCTTCAAAATTTAAAGTAACCAATGGCCTGTACCTTCTCTGTCTTCAGAGTCAGGAGAAATGAGGTTCTTCATTTTAGTCCCTTCGCCACTTGACGGTCCAGGGTCGGTCTTGGTTGGCTGCTGGTTCCTTTCTTTTCGTGCAATAAACCCCGGGCAATTAGCAATCAGATGCTCGACGCTCCCACAGTGCAGACATCTCCTTCCCTTTTTCCAACAATCCACTTCAATATGATTGGATTTTCTACAATATCCACAAATTATCACACCACCCGTTCCACGGCCCTTCTTAGCAAATGATCTACCAGCTTTACCCTTTTTCTTTGCATGGAAGATCTTTAGTTGTGGCCTTGCAGTTCCCGTCCTTTGAGCTTCCTCTGGCATCCCCATAGAAGTATTACCTTGTGTCATTGCTACGGTCTCCTTGGAAATCTCTTCGTATTTCCTCTTTAACTCCATGTTTTGGTGTAAGAGCTCAAGTTTCTCCGAATACTCTTGCTTCCATTGCCTTTCCCAATACTCGGTCAGCCTCCTTTGAACCTCTATTTCATCTCGGAGAACCGAAATTTCCTGATACGGATCAACCCAATGTGTCATCTTACGGAAGTGCTGGAACTCGGGTACTAGCCTGTCGGGCAAAACAATGAGTCATAATACATTCCTAAGTACAAGTGGCATTCTCGGTTCTCGTCCAGTTATTGTTTCCCTTTTCTTCTCTTGATTCTTGGCCTCGCTTAGTTCCACGGCCACGACCACGTCCACGACTGCATATTCCTTACATATATATATTTATATTTTTTTTCTCTCTTTTCTTTTTCCCCTTTCCCCAAGGTAATTCAACGCATAAATGCAGTAAAGTGACAAAAGTAATCAAATTCTAGCACACAAATTACACCAATGACATATGCACATATAACACACCATGTATCAAGAAAACGGTTAATCAAATACACCAATACATGCCAAATTAGACAGATAATCCTATGCACAATACTCAAACCACTGTTATGTCATAACGGTATCAAAGCAAATCAAGAGTAAAGGCGATATAGTCCCAGACCCAATTAAAATAACCCCGTCCGATCCCTCACGTCACTTACCATGCAAACTAGATATCCAATAACCTCATGGACTCATTCCAGCCAAACAAAGCCTATTCATGTTCCCAAAATGCAAATCTCACATACTTAACACCGTTTAAACTCTGGAGTACTCAGGCACAAGAATCCGAAATAAGACAATTCATCTCTCGAGCTGGCCAGTCCCAAGAGTAAATCATCTACAATCGAAATTCCTACCAGACGTACCTATCTATGGTCCTCAATTACCATGGAAAAGATTTAAGGCCTACAACATTCACAATTCAGAGCTTAGGCTCGAACGAGCACTTAATCCTTCATACATATCCACCACTTAGTCCAGGCTCACTCCGCGCAGAAACCACGCGAAGCAGGCTCTGATACCACCTGTGACAGTTCTCAGGGTCACATCACGGGGTACCTATCAGCTTGCCACCTGCACGCGGGCATCCCCTACGGAGAGTTTCGGTTCATGACTCTTCACGAACGAGAGGCTCAGGGCTTTTCCAGATGAAGGACGTAAAGTCCCAACTGTCGGCATATGGCTCTGATACCACCTGTGACAGCCCCACCTCCCCCTAAGGCGAACCAGAGGGTTTGGCGGGTCGCCAGCCCAGCTCTCGCCAGGACTAACGATGCAGACTAGAACTATCTATTGCGATCCGGAACTTACAAACGAGCGCAAACAAGTCAAAATGGTAAAATAACCCAAAATAAAAAAAAATGAAATCCGGAGTCGGCCATGAATAGTAACCGACCCGTCAGAACCCAACCGAAATAGCTAACAAACATTCACATCTGAACTTTAGCGTTTACAAATCAAAATGACATACAAAAGTTTTCAAAAGTTAATATATATACACGGTTTGCCAAATCAAAAGAGAAAACGCCCCAAAAGTATATTTTGGATTTTAATACATGAGCTATACATAAGATATGTTCAACTAGCTCAATTTGGCAGCCTTTTGTCAAATCCAGTCCAAAAGTGTTTATTTTCCTGTAAGGAAAACAAAAGGGAATAGAAAGGGGTGAGCTTGCGCTCAATGAGGTACCAAACAGATAGCAATAAAATCATGGCATTTCATGTTTAGTAAATCAAGTACACATGCCAGATGTAAAGCAAAGGAACCAATGATTCAAATCAGAAGGATACGGGTGGCTCTCAGGAGCCAAATTTCCAGCGCAGTACTTGATCCAATCCAGTTGACTCTCCGTCAACGTATATAGAACCAACGCGTCCGTAGACCCCTCTTTACACCGAATTCCGTCCACCAAACACCCCTTTACCGGGCCCGCTCACCTCAACAGAAATAGAAATGGTAATACTCGAGTATACCGGAATCAAAGGTCTCAATACCCAAAAATCCCCGAACAGACTACCGTGGTTCGTTATCTAATCGTCCAGGCCCTTGCCGGCCCGACTCAAATAACTTAGCCACAGGATTTG
This sequence comes from Coffea arabica, assembly GCF_036785885.1. Lineage (NCBI taxonomy): Eukaryota > Viridiplantae > Streptophyta > Magnoliopsida > Gentianales > Rubiaceae > Coffea > Coffea arabica. The sequence goes on from NC_092316.1 coordinate 25,029,502, forward strand.
AGCTCATAGGTCACAGAAAGGTCGTTGGTTACAAGTTTCCAAACGACGTCCGAACAGATACTGTAACGACCCCACCTCCCCCTAAGGCGTACCAGAGGGTTCGGCGGGCCGCCTGCCCAGCTCTCGCCGGGACTCAGTCGTTCTTTAATCAAATTCAGAACAAATCACAAGAATAAATAGGACAGCAATCCAAACTTAAAGGGGAACTTATATACATTGCTATCTCAAAAGGAAGTACAACCATCAAATGTACAAAGGTTCTCACTTCACCATACAACTAGCCAGTGCCAAGCACTAGGGCGAGAACCATTACAAAAGAAACAAAAGACCTAGACTAGGCTAGTCTATGCCCTCATCCTGCTCGCCGTCCCCTGTTAAGGAAAACAAAACTAAAGGGGTGAGCTAAAAGCTCAGTGAGGTTCCAAACAGATAATCAAACAATCAATTCAATACATTAAACATGGAGTATCAATAATTCAAGAAACATTTACAATGGAAAGCAATAGTAACATTCATTAAAAGGATACGGCTCACAAGGAGCAATTCGTTCATTCGTTCATTCGTTCTCCTGACATTTCCCCTTATTCCTCCAATCATTTGAAAATGCATTTTTCGTTTATCAATAAACCCTCGTTCATTCGTTCGTTCGTTCGTTCTTTCATTCACCCCCGTCCTGGCCGTTGGCCAGTCTCCACCAACCTACAAGGTAATACTCGAGTATACCAAACGTTCACCCAAGTCCCTAATCGCCCGACCGAGTCCGCTTCTGGCTCGAGACGACCGGTAACAAGGGGCAATGGCCAGTTCAGCCCAAAAGGCTTACATTCATACGCAAGTAACATTTCAATTATTAAATCCTTGAAAATTGCACAGTTATTTAGGTCGAGTGTGATAAAGTACACACTCGCCTAGAAAGCTCGTTCTGGAAATCATTAAAAGCAATTAACACATTAGCAAATGATAACAACAAGCCATAAAGTCAAATAAGGAACACTGACCTAGATATGCAAAATAACGTGCAAAATATCCTTCCGGATATTACCCTTAGTCACCAATGAAACCTAAGGTTGAACAAGAGAACATATTACAGTTTATCGAGCAGAACATTTAAGGGAAACAAAGAAACCCGACTAATTAGGAGTAAAACGTGTAAAGATGACTTTCAAGTAAGAAGAGGGTTGTTTGAACCCCAGGATGAAAAATCATGTTTTAAAATGGAAAACCGGTCATGGTATTGGCCAAACAAAAGTATACAAGTTCAAATAGAAACCTAGCCCTCGAGCGAAAATTTGGGGCAGCACGCCCTTTGTGTTTACCTAATTTTCCAGCCATTTTGGCTTCATTATTTTTCCTCAATCACAACCCAACATCACACATAAGCAATTCAAGTCAAGAGCCATTCCATAGGCTTACAATATCATAAGAATAAGAATTACAACAATCACAAGTGCAGAAATTCAACTTAGCACAAGACAGATTTGACGTACGAATGCGGAAATAACATATCCGAAGCTACACTTATCGGATTGAGATGAAACCTATGCTGTTTCGAAGCTAAGACACAGAGCTACAACATTCATGAAGGTCACTTAGTCCAGTTCCTAATGTAACTTAGTCAAATTCTCAAATTACTAAACCAGAAACCAATTCGTCGGCTGTTTAAATGCAGAACACTGTAATGGACATATCTCAGAGTACACAAGTCCGAATCAGGTGTTCTTAGAGGCATTTGAAAGCTAATTCAGAATACTACAACTTTCATGTTTTGGCAAAAAGCTAAATCAGAATGGATCCTAGTCGAAAAACGTGACAAACTGGACTTAACTGATCACACGGACTGCTTGGGAAATACTTAAAACAGTAAGGGTATTTTGGACTTTTCACGTCTTACGTTGCTCCGATTGAGCCGAAATTTGTAGGCACCTATAAAATACCATTCTCTACAACTTTCCTTCTTTGACCTAAGGCCAATTCGGCCTCTAACATAGGGATTCAAATTCGGACAGAATGTTGGGAAAAATTTTCCAGATTCTGGAATTTTTTGTAAACAATGGAACTTTCTTTAATTTCTTGGTCTAATCACTACCAAAGCCTCTCTTATAACCTTAATTTCAACATATATACTTCATACAACAAATTGGGCAGAAATTCATCAAGCCCTAGTTCATCATATAAATTGGGGAAAACTTCCAAATTCATCACACCCACTTGCATAATCATGAAATCAAGCCAAAACTTAAGCTAAAACACATCTTAAAGCAAGATTCAAAGCAACAAAGATCATGATCAAATGTTGGTACCTCAAAAGCAAGGCTTGGTAGAGTGATCCTTTACCCCCTTTGATATTTCTTGGTTCTTCAAGCTTCCCAACTCAGACTTAGTACTTTAATCGGTTTAGAATTGGATTTCTTACTTGGGTTGAAGCAAATCAAGAAGGAAATTTTGTTTATCTTGCTCTCCTTTTCTCTCTCCCTTAGCTCAGCACTTAGCAAGAAAGAATGAGGGAAGATGGAGCTTAGTTATCTTATAGGAAGACAAGAAGATTAGAGCTAATTGTGACCACAATTTTTGACCAACAATTGGCCTAATCTTGACCACAAAATTTTTCTCTTTCTTTCCCTTGCATATGAGCCACAATTTCGGTCAAGCTTGCTGCCAAGAGAGAAGATATTTTGCTCAAGTTCAATAAATTTGTTTGGTGAGAAAAATGGTGGTCAAGTGGTGCGTTCAATCGGTAGTGCGCGGGACCCGCCGGTTCGCGCCGTTTTTCTTAAAAACTCACGTACTAGGGTTTTTACTTCCCATTCACTAACCTTATATCATTTCTACCAATCACATATTATTTCTCACTTAAAAGTCACTTTTAATCCTCAAATTTAATCCTTACTTTGTACCGAAAATTCATCCGGCGAAAAATCGCGAAAACCCTAATTTTGCTCCAAACTTGAAACCGAAGCGTAAAACCCTATTTTCTAGGTTTACTTACACTTATTGTGAAATAATTGGGTAGTGAGCTTTGATAAATAATAATTTTCAAATAAAAGGGTATTTTTGAGAAAAATACAAGAAATTTGCGAGTCCTCACAGATACAGATACAGATATCAGATACAGATACAGATTCAGATTGACACCAAAATTGACATATGAACAGACAAGAGAACGAGTATGATAAAGTACACCCTCATCTCAAACAAATTAAACAGATTGCAGAGCAGAAATCAAGTTAAACAGCAATGGAGGGGAGTGGTACACTCACCGGCTCAACTTTAAAAGTTTTCACTTCAGATTGGCCTTAATCGCCAAGAAACCCTAAAATAATCAAAGTAAACTAATTGAAGGTTTCATATCCAAAATCGAGTAAACGGAATGCACAAGTGAGACTCGACTACACGTCGTACGCCTTGCCAAATAAATACTAATGCAAGGGTGGAAAACATGATTTTCTTGGAAACGAAAAGGTAACATGAAGACCTAGGCGCAAACAACCCAAAAGCCCTTTGCTCAAATCACAAGTAAATCCAACTAGCTTTCAAGTAAAATTTCGGCAGCATATCCCTTGTTTTTACCTATTTTTCGGCCATCATGGCTTCATTATTTCCTCAAATCAGTCCCAACATCTCACACAAAATTCATCTCATTTCCCAAAAGCCGTTCACTAGGCTCAAAGTAGTACAAGTACAAAAGTTAGCTAGGAAATGACCGGAATAAGAGTAAGCCTTAAAACATGTAAACAAGTACAATGAGACTCGATAACGAATCATAAATCAATGCCAAATATGACTCCAATAGGGTTCCATAAACATATACAAACATTAGAGAAAACCAGAAAATTCGGAAATGCAATTAGCTTTGGCCTTGAAAAAACAGTTTTTGACCTCTTTTTGCAGTAATGGCACCAAATGCCCTAAAATTATCGGATGAAGGTGTAACGCCCACCATTTAGAAGCTAAAAGACAGGGCTACAACATCACAGAAGGTCACTCAACCCAATTTTGAGTTCAAACAGGTAAAAAATGCAAGATACCACATAAAAAACGTAAAACAGATTCACCAAAATGCATTCTAGCGGAAACATCATAACTCAGGCTCTACAAGTCCAAATCCAGAAATTCCAAAACTGGCTGAAAGCTAAGAAACAGGGCTAAATTTCATCAGAAGGCTTCAACAACCAATTCGGAAGCAATTCAGACCAAAACACCCAATTACTGTCACAAATCTCGATTTCGGGTAAAACCAGAACAGTAATAGTAATTTCGACTTATCTCACTCTACACTACTCCGATTGACCTGAAATTTTGTAGGCACCTCTAAAATGTCATTCCCTACAACTTTCATGCTTTAAGACAAGGACAATTCGGCCTCTAAATAAGACCTAAAATTTCGGACAGAATGAAGAACAAGGAACCCTAGTTTTTTCAATTTTCTTCCAAAACAGAAATTTCTTGCAATTAATCACTTTTTCCACCTCCTAGCTTCCTCAAATATCATTTCCAATCATCATACATAACCACATAATAATAATCATATGAAAACAGAAAAATCCTAATTAAATAGAAAGTGTCATTAATCTCAACCAAAATCATGAAATAACACCAAAGATCATCACTTTAACTCACTTAGGTTGGTCATTAAGCATTATTGGAAAGAGAAAAGGAGTTTCTTCACTACTCACCTTGATACCCAAAGGAATGGAGCAACCTTGCACTTAAATCTTCCAAATTACTTCACAAAACAACTCACTATCACTCCCTTAAGGGTTTCTATGGAACTAAAACAAGATTAAACGGTTGATTAGTTGAATTTGAGCAAGATTGAAGCAAGAGTTTGGAGAGTTTTTCTTTCCCTTTTGTTGCTTGAAGAGAATCGGCCAAGGAGAGAAGAAAATAAGGAAATTTTTGGTCAATTTTGATATTAATTTGGTAAAAACATGAATAGTGGTCATACAAGTCAATCCAACCAAATGGTGACACTTGTCACCTAATTAATGAATCTCTATCTCTTTGTTCCCTCTCACACCAATCCAAATAACATCCTCTACTTATCCCTTAACACCTGGTAAATTAAATCCAGTATCCAAAACTTAACCTAGTTGGCCGAAAATTGCCGAACTTTTCGCACTAGTGGGTCCCACGTCCGGTATTCACTCTTAATTTCTCAAAACCTATCAATACTAGAAAAATCATCTAAAAATTATATTTACTCATAAAATTTATCTAGAAAATTTTCCGGATACAGAAAGTGCAGAAAACAAATCATTGAAAATAAGAAAACCTAGAAATTGGAAAAATTACGGGTTCTCACAGATCGGATGGCTGGAATTTTGGGGTAGAAATCAATCTCCCATCCTCACTTTTGAGGTGAGGGTTTAGGGGGGTTCCACTGGATATAAAAGGCTAAAAAAGAACCGCAGCCAAAGAGGGGAGATAGAGAGGTTTGGGAAAAAAAAGAAAACGGAAACAGCGAGGGTTTTGAGAAAAGGAGAAACGTAGCCAAGGGGGTGATAGAGGAAAGATACGAGAGGAACGGCGAGAAGATTTTAGAGAAGTTTTGACGGCAAAAGAAAAAGGAAGAGAGGACTGGAGTAGCGTTGGAGGGCTAGAGAGAAAGGAAAGAAGAGCCGCAACCGAGAGGAGAGAGGAACCGAAGGATTGCAGCAAGTGAAAGAAAGCTAGGAAGAAAAAAGGAAAATGCACGTAAAAGAAAAGGCTACAGTTTCTGAGGAGACCAGAGAGAAAGAGAAGCAGCTGTGGGAGAGACGGAGAACAAAGGCTTCATCTTTGGATTACATCAAGCTTTGATCAGAAGCTAAAGGTAACATTTTTTACTCTGGAATTTGTTCATAAGCTGCTGGGTTATGATAGATTGCTGAAAGTTTGGCCTTTACACCTGTTTTCGTCCTCCATGCGAGTCGTATTTGCGAATCTGGTTGGGTTTGAGGGAAAGAAGAAGGGTTGTAATCCATGTGTGCGTGCTAAGCAAGGCTTCTCTTTGTTTGTTTCCCTGATTAACTTTCGCTGATTCTTGTTGAAGTTCCATTAGGTTTTCTGTTGTTTCCTGCTCTTTCGCTTGACAGTCAACGTGTGGATTTGGCCTGGATTTGGAGGGATAGAGATTTATGTTTTTCTACGGGGTATATGATGAATCCATGGAGTTTTCGCTGGTCTTTTAATGCTCTGGAAATTATTTTCGATTGGTTTAAGCTTATCCACAAGTGCGTTCTTTTTCCTGGTGTTTTCCGAATGTATTTTAATGGCTATGGTGTTCATCAAAGTATGTTAAAAGTGTCTAATGAATCTTGGCCAAACATTGTCTGAATCTAGCCTGTGTTTCTTTTCTTTTGCTACATTTTTCCCGCTCATCTTATGCGATAATAGCTCAGGTTTTATGGCACAAATTTGATGTCAAATGTACCAAGATTGAATCTTGATGCTTGGGGCCCCATAATCTTCATGTTTTGGTCTAAAACTTGATGTTTTTCTTGGATTTTTGTTACCTGGGTTGGGTATGAATTCCATAGCAGCGAAATTGTAGAAATTTTGTTTCTAGTTTGGCACGTTCTTTCTTTCTGAATTTTGTGTTTCAGTTTTAAGAATTTCATGTTGAAAACTAGGAAGAATGTTTGATGAACCTTTTCACCTGTTTTTAGAATGCTTTTGGGTTTAAGAGTTGTGCCTAAAAATCTGCTGCAACAAGCTGAGGTCTCTTGGCATGTTGCAGCAGCTTGGAAGGGTCCTTTTCTTTTCTGTTGGGTCGTTGAAGTGGTAGTTGGTTAGACTTTCTTGCTGTTGTTTATTGCTTATTTGAGATAACATGAACAATATGCTATGAAGGCTGCATTTAAGGAAAAGATAGTCTTGAAGATCAGGAGAAGTAAGCACCATGCGCTATTTGTTTAGTTTTTCTTGTTTGGGTTTTGATGCATGGAGGAATTAAAGTGTCTTGTTCATAAGCATAGCTTGTCTGACTCCTTGGTGATGATCTCAGTGTTTGGTTAAAGAAGTGGAATGTTCTTGGTTGAATGTTTAATGTGCCGTTGCGAGTATATGATAAAAGCTCCTCGGCTGCATCTTTGTTTTTTCTTTTTGTTTTTGTCTTTTTGGCCTGAAACTCTTCCGTGGGAATTGTACAAATCATGTTTGGGTCTAGGACTTGAAGTTTATGTGAGGTTTGGCTGAAGAGGTCTCGAACAAACTTTGTCTATCTGAATCTGAAATTCGAATTTGGAAGCCAAATGTAGCAGACTTGCACTTTAGGTTGCGGAACTTGCTGTTCTGAAGAAGGCAGCAGGTTTCATTTTTAGTTAGTTGCAGAAATTTCAGCCTTCTACGTATGCATGCATGAAAACCAAAAGAAGAATTTACACTTTAACCTCTCAAGTCTCCCATAATGCTAATTTGGCCCTAGTAATTCAAAAAGCCAATCAAATTGATCCCTCAAACTTCCTTTTTCCTTTCAATTGGACCCTAATTTTTTGAATCATGGACTGTTTAGTTGTTTAAATGCTTTCAATGGTTCAATTTCATGCTTATCCGGCTATTTGAGGTGCCTTGACCCTTTTTATTGTTTTGAAGCTAACATTCCCTTCATTTCATTACCATTGCAAGGGAGGTAACCTCTATTTTTCTTGATTTTATTTCTCCTACGTGCTCCTAAGTGTTATGTGTGAATATGCATGCTTTAATTCGCTTTTCATTTTATGTTTAATTGCCTATTTCGTTTTCTTTTTATTTCGTCTTTTTAATTAGCAAGTCATTCGAAGGCACTTGAATGCCAAATTTGTAATAGTTAGGTGTAAGTCCCACAGACAACCAAGAGGGGGGGTGAATTGGTTGATTAAAATCTTAACCAAGTTTATGCACTTTTTCTTTAATGAAAATTTACCTTCCTTTTTAGTAATGATCAACCAAGTAGATTAGAAGACAATAGCAATATTAATCAGAGAAGCAAGTATAGATAAGCAATGAAGATTTTATTAAACAGAAATATAAAATAGAGAAACAAACCAAGTGTCTACCAAGCTTTACCCAAACTTGAAGACCAAACACTAGGAAGAGCAACTTCTCTGTGATGAACGAAGATCAACTAGATGTACAATGGAGGGAGCTCTTCCTCCTTGCCCTAAGCCTCACTTAGTCAAGCTAGGAAGTTTTACAATCACTCAGAAAACCCTCAACAAAGCTACACTAAAGATCCTTTCAACCACAAAAGAAATGCTCAACAGAAATTCACACCACTTTAATACAAATCTGCTTTGGAGACTATTTTCTAGCTAAAATATCTCTTGAGAACTTGTAAACAAAGTGAGCAAAAGTCCCTACTTCGTTCAGACCAGTTTGATTTTAAAGGGATCCAGAAATGGGCTTCATCAATGCTTCCAACGGATAGAAGGCAGCTGAAGAGTCAACTAGCCGTTGGGGCTGTCGGACGTCCGACGATCGAATCATCGTCCGAACCAATCGTCCGATGATAGCCAAGTTGAGGTTCGGACGTCCGATAAGTTCTTTGTCGTCCGACAGCACAGCGTCCGACCTTGGGCCGAGAGCTAGCAAGTTATCTTGGAATTTTTCGGACGTCCGATGCGGTTGATTAACGTCCGATGGCAAGCGTCCGATCCTTCCGGACGTCCGATGCTTCCATGTGAGCGTCCGACGGTGCTTCCTTCCTGATGTTCTTTATCTTTTCGGACGTCCGACAGTTTCCTTTCGGCCGTCCGACCTGATTGTCCTGTTTTTGCTTCTCATTTTGGTTGTTTTACATTTCATGACATATTTGAACCTGATTCTTGGATAGACAAAAAAACACTTGTATTTGAGGAAGGTTAGACAAATATTTCAAAGAACCAAGAATGACAAACTAGACATACTTAAAAGACAATATCTTTGATCGAAAACAAAACAATGACTAAATTCATTCATATTATTCCAATCTTGTTTGCCACATCCAAAGCAACGTAGTCAGGAGATAAACGAACATATGCTTTCTTTGTTCCAACAGACCTGATCAAAGTGTTCACTTTCTTGGTCTGTATAAACAAACTTTTGTGATCATCAAAACCAAGAATAACATTCTCCCCCTTTTTGATGATGACAAAACAAAAGTTTGAAATGAAATTGATGATTGAAATGAAAACTCCCCCTGTCTTAGTGAATCCTAAAATTTAAAAATTTTGAAAACCTCCCCCTCACTTGGCTGCCCATCCGAGTTAAACAATTAAACATTAAACAATTAAGCATATCAGCCAATCCAAATTTAAACAATCAATCCAACATATCCTAACATCACTAATCATCAATCACCAATCATCACTCAATCCAATCATTCATCAATCACCAATCATCACTCAATCCAATCATTATACCATCTCCCCCTTTTTGTCATCACAAAAGGGCAACCAATCACATCAACATCAACAGCCCTTTTTGTCATCCACACAGTCACAAATTTACACAAGTTCACAAATCAACATCCTGGTGACACCATCCAACACATCCATCAAAACAGTACGTAAAATAGACAATCATATTCAATAGACAATCATACAATCCACAAATTCATTACATTCACACAAGCAGAATAGACAATCATTCATCAAAATATTTAGACATTCATCAAAACAGTACTTAAACATCCACCAGATCATACCAAAAGAAACTTAAAATATCCATTACAATACATATTCATTGTTGAATACCACAAACACATAAAAGAGACAAACAGAATGCAAATGTCCTAAATGATGAACTAAGTGGATCCAGGAGTCCTCCGAGAGAGCTGATATTGAGAGAGGTCTTCCTCATCAGTTTCTTCATCATCTTCAGTAGCTTCTTCAATTGGTGCCTTGCCTTTGTCTGATGTGGAAGGGCCATGAGGAGTCACAGGAGTTGATGGATTCGGATCTGGAACTGATGAACCTGGATCAGTGGTTCGAGGTTCTTTGTCATGTGAGACTTCCTCAACCACAGGTGGAGGAAAAAGAAGGTTCTTTTTATCAAGAAAGGCAGCTTGTTGCTCAGAAGACATGGTGAGCATTAGGCCATGTTCTAGAAGAAGAACATGCTGTTTGAGTTCATGAAGAAGCTCAATTACCTCATTACTGGAAGAGGAAGATGCTTTAGTGGTAGACTTCCTAGGGTGAATGGGAGTGAGTGAAATGGGTGAAGAATCATGTACAGTCTTAGATCTTTGTTCACTAGATGATGCCCCCTTATATGCCCACAGATTATCTTTAAAAATGAGATTTTTCCTTTCAAAATATGCTCTGGTAAAAGCATAAGAAGATGCTTCTTTGGGACAAACACCTAGAATTGGAACTTTGTAAAATTCAAAAATCTTTTGAAGAAACTTCCCATAGGATAGTTTTCTTCGAGAGTCAGTAGCATAGCGAAGTAAAAACTTGCACATGACAAAGCCAAAATCAATCCGAATTTTTTCTCGAAAACAGTAAAAAAGATACAGCTCCATTTTGTTTGCATCAGTTCTATGGCCATCAGTGGGCACAAGCAAGTTTGAAATGATAGAAAAGGCAATCAAATTCACAGGAGCCAAATCATTCAACTTAGCATCAGCAGGTGAAGAAAAACTTCTTTTGAAATAAGTTAACATTTTTGTCCCATCAAAATGATTTGCAGCAGTAGGAAGCTCTTCATAAGAAAAGAAATTAGCAACCTTATCTTTGCACAAACGTTCAATGGTAGTCTTTAAAATGGAATTCACAGTATCAGAATCAAAGATTAGGTCTACCCCATTTACCCTAGACATGATCTCAGTTTGGTCAGTTCCTTTCCTAAGGTTAGCAAAAAATTGATGCAGCATATCAGGATAGTAGACATTGGGCATGGAAATGAGATGCGACCATTTCTGGAAATCAAATAGACTTAGAATGGATTCTAAACCTATGGAACGAAATTCAGAGGGGTTTACAGTTCTTTGAGGGATGACACCCTTCTGAGATATCCAGGCGTATTTGTCTTTCGCAGCATCATCAAAGAATGGAGGGAGAGGGACTGATTTAGGTGGCGGTTGAGAAGAGGTCCCCTGTCCAGATTCTGGTTGAGAAGTGGGTTGTGGAGTAGGTCGTGACATTTGACCCTTGATAGCTCCCCTTTTGAAGCGTTTGGATGTCCGTTTGACAGTAGGAAGATTCTCATCCTCATCCCTGAGTGGATGCTTGCGTCCGGCAGTAACTTTTCCTCCCCTTAGATTCACCATTGTTCTAAATGTGTGGAATGGAGGATGCAAATGATGCACACAACAGTAGGGAAGTGAATCGCACACAAATTTTGGGACAAAAACACCTTGAACGAGATTTGACAGAGCGGTTATGCAAGAGTAGGGTTGTGAGGAAAATTTGGGGATTTGCGAAGTGTTACTCAGTTTGGTGAAATGATCAGGAGAAATGAAACGCAAACGATGGGGAAATGTTTTGGTTGAGTCAATTTGGGAATGGTAGCTACAGAATGGTACGAATTTGAGAGTGAGAGAAGAGAGGGTTTTCGTCCGAGAGGAGATAGAATAGGAAGAGACTGAAGCAAATAAGGAAGAAAGTTATTTTAAAAAATGAGCCGTTACACTGTCGGACGGCCGAACGAAGTTGTGCGTCCGACAGCTGCGTCCGAACAGGTGCAATCTGGAAAATGGCTGAAGAACATCATCGGACGTCCGTTCATCCTCTTTCGGACGTCCGAAGGCAATGAAAAATTTATGATGATTTTTCGAACATTCCTAATTTTGATCTTAGATGAATGAATTGATCTAATGGCAAAGCTTTTGTAAAAATATCAGCAAATTGATCTTTAGAACAAACATAATTTACACAAATTTCACCTTTTTGAACAAGATCACGAATAAAGTGGTGCTTTATTTCAATATGCTTTGTCCTAGAATGCTGAATAGGATTTTTGGTCAAATTTATAGCACTAGTATTATCACAGAATACAGGCATGCAGTCATACAACAATCCATAGTCATTCAGGGTATGCTTCATCCATAAAAGTTGAGCACAACATGCACTAGCGGCAATATATTCTGCTTCGGTTGTAGACAATGAGATTGCATTTTGTTTCTTGCTAAACCAAGAGACTAAAGAATTTCCAAGAAAGTGACAAGATCCACTAGTACTCTTTCTATCTACACGACACCCTCCAAAATCAGCATCCGAATAACCATATAGTGCAAACTCACTGGATTTAGCATACCAAAGACCATAGTCTAATGTACCTTTCAAATACCTAAAAATTCTTTTTACGGCATTCAAATGTGATTCTTTTGGACACGATTGAAATCTAGCACACAAGCAAACTGCAAACATAATATCAGGTCTACTTGCAGTTAAATAGAGTAAGCTTCCGATCATACCTCTATAATGCTTTTCATCCACATGATTACCTTCTTCATCTTTGTCAAGCTTTGTGGAAGTGCACATTGGAGTTCCAACTTGTTTTGAGTCCTCCATGCCAAACCTTTTCAGTAATTCCTTGGTATACTTTGCTTGATTGATAAAGATTCCCTCAAGAGTTTGATGTATTTGAAGTCCAAGGAAGAAATTTAATTCTCCCATCTGTGAGGACTCGCAAAAACTATTATTTTATGCCTAATTTATGGCTTAATAAATTATTTAATTGGATTTTATTTCGAAGGAATATTTTCTAGTCTTATGAGACCTAAACGCATGATAATATAACTTCATTATATTTTTAAAATGATTCGTTTCGAAAATTAATTTCCTAGAGCGCGTTTAGTAAAAATAGTGAATAGTACTTGGAGATTTTATCCGCGTATTAGCACAATAAGCTTGGAATATTGGAGACTTGTACCATGGTCCTAAAATAGGTAATTTTAAGCATAAATATTCAAGTGATAGTTAGTAGTGCAATCGTTATAAGAATTTTTCGAAAGTTTCGCGTTATAGCGGTAAAATTGGCGGTACGCGTTTTCACACGCGCGACTTTATTTGAGGAACTTTAGACCCTTGTTTCGAGACAATTAAGAGTGAATAATGTTTATATTAACATGAGTGCATTAGAGGTTTAGTGCACTAGTGAACCAAACGCGCGAGAAAATCGAGCCTAAAAAACGTGCCAAACGAGCCTTACAAGAGTTGACTTTGGAGCAATTTTTCACCACACATTTAATCTTCTTGGAGAAGCTAACTTAGATCAAACACACTCTCTCTTCTCTCTCCTCACAGCCGGCCAAGCTCTCCCTTCTCTCTAACTCATTTGCAACAAAAATTCTGCACACTAACCTCACTCAAAACCACCCCAAATCACCTCCAAATCACACCAAACTTGGAGACCACTTAGCAAATCTCTTGGAGGTTGGTTTTAGCTAACAAAAGGCTGCATCTTCACGGTTTCTTGGAGCTTCAAGAGGGCCGAAATTTTCTGGTCTTGCACACCCAAGGAAGAGGTAATGATCAACCCATGAATTCTTGTCTTTTGGAGGTTATATAGCAAGATTAAGCTCATGCATGCACTTAGTTACTTGTTTATGGTGTAAAAATGTGATTGTGGGCTCTTGGAATTCCCACACTTGGGTTGTTGTTGCTGATGTGATGATTAATGGTGATTATATTGTTGGTTTAGTGATTATAATGATGCATTAGTGATGGGTAATTAGTGGAAACTTCATTGGGTGTAAGAAGCTAAACTTTCCGATTTTGCCCCTGCTATGTTCGGCCATTTCCAGGCCAAATTTTAATGGTTTAATGGCTTGGATTGGATGTTTATAGGATGTATTTGATGTGTGAAAAATTTCATTGGAAAATATTGGGGTTTGATGGAGCAAATGAATTTTTGTTCGAAACCAGCAAATCTGGAAACTGATTCGCGTATGCTCTGACCAGCAGTAGTAATTTGGCCATAACTCTGTCCTCGGATGTCGAAATCATGTGCCGTCGGTGGCGTTTGAAACTAGACATTCCTAGCTTTAATTTGGTATATAATGCACGTTCTGATTCCTTGTGAACAAGCCGAACCAAATGTTTTAAGTTCGCTGTCCTGTTGCTCTGTTCATCTGGATTGAAGTGTTCAGGCAGCAACTTGATGCCCAAATTTGAACCAGATGGGTGCCGAATTTGGAAATGATTTCTTCTGTGATATTTTAACTCTATGAATGTATTTTCCAACGGCGTAAGCCACGCTCGATTCCGAGCTATATTGACTGAGTTGTGACTGAAACAAGTGGACTGCTCTGTTTTGGAAAACCCTAATGTTTGGACTGGTTTGGAACCAAATCTTGGAGTGAACTTGTTAGTTGATGTTTTTGATATTAAACACTTACCAAAGATATTATGGGTGTATCTTAGACCCTTATTTTACAAATGAACCATGGTTGGATAACTTTCTTGGTTAAACGATTGGAAATTTGGAAAATGAAAGTCAAAGGCAGATTGCCTTAGGATTTTTCTTGAACTTTGGTTGGCTAATTAACTACCTTGCCGAAGGTATTTTTCCCCGAAATTCGATATAGGGATACTTTCCATATAGTATTGAAATACTGCCAATTTTGGTGCCGATTCAAGTTCGTTTCGATACCCAATTGAATTACTAAAGTTAGAGGTTCAAATCTGGAAAATTCTCATCCAGTCTTGAATTTGCTCAACTTCGGGCTACCGTATCTCGGTGCTCGAAACTCCGATTCTTGATCCGCTTGTTTTGTCATACACTTCACTTGCAACACTAATTGAGCTGAAAATTTCAGAGGCCGGTTTGCAACGTGCGAATCGTGCCGAATTTTCAAAGTTGGCCGAAATCCAACTCAAATCTGCCTTGTAAACTGAAGCTGCGTCTTCAAACCCATTTTTGATCACTTTCCGCCTCGATTCATGGAAAAGTGTCTTCTAGGAACTTATAGTACTCTCTCAGAGGATTCCAACGGTATAAAGTTTTCCAATTCTCGACTTATATCGAGCGAGTTACGATTTTTCAAAGATTTATCGTAAAACTGAAAAATTTTCCAATTTCAAAGAAATAGAGTTTTTCAAAAAAACTCTTTATTCTTTTGATGTTCTTAAACGTTTTGTTTACGATTTTCATGATCAAAACTCAAATAATATTGTACATGATAAAAGGCAAGTTGAACCTCGATTTACGTGTAATTGAGGTTCCTTTTTGCAAAATAATTCTTAGATTGTACTAGTGAACAATCTTTCTTGATAAGTGGGTTAATTGTAATTATCCACTATTAAATTGCCAGGCGCGCAAGGAGACCTTCAAGAGGATCTCACCGTGGACACTTGAACTTCCGGGAAATAATTCTTATTGAATTGCTCGGTGAGTGTCAAGTGTATGAATTTGATACTTGCTTATTGTGATACTTGTTGGGAGTTTTAAAAATAAGGGCGGGTGCGTACTTTATCGCACTCGTTCTAATTTCAAATGAATGAATGAATGAATGAAATGTATTGAATGAATGAATGAAATGCAATGTCATGTCATGAATGCTTGTGTCGTTGGAGTGAATCTCCTCGACTACCAAATGAATGGGGGACGCCCAAACTCATAGGCCGTCCTTAGACTCGAGCCAGCAATGGGCTTGGTCGGGGATTTGGACGAGCCATGAGATTATAAGCTCGACCTAATAAGAGGTCCTGCTTGGCATACTCGCAGAGTATCGCCCAATAATAGACTTGTGGGCCCTTGAGGTGTACGGTGGACGGAGGGAAGTAAGTGGTGATCTACGGAAATGGAAATACCGACCCGGTTGACAGGAGGGTCAATGCGGGAAGGTATACGAATGACAACGGCAGATCGAGTGGAACTTAGCTCCTGAGAGCTACTATATCCTTGAATTGTTTCTGATTACTTCTCCTGTTTGAATAATTGATTATTGAAAAGACGTGATTTTATTTATTAAAGTTGGGATTGTTATTTGATTACGTGCTTGCATGTGTGTTCTTGGCCTCACGAGCGTTTAGCTCACCCTATAGTTTTGTTTTCCTTAACAGGACCGACTCTTGGAGAATTATGGAGAAACCATCTGTTGTAATTTTGTTAAGACTCCTGTTATATATCTTGACTAGGCCCTGGTTTGGATTGTACTTTTGGAAATTGTAAACTTGAAAAGTTTGGGCCCTGATGTGTACTTTGAATTGAAGTCGTTTCATGATTACCGATGTACTGGATATACATTAAGTGACTTATTAAGCTTGAACGCTTCCGCATTATTGTATTCATGTTGCTCTCGTCGAAGTGTTTAGTTCGATTTTAAATTGAATGGATTTGCTCGAGTCCTGGCGTGAGCTGGGCAGGCGTCCGCGGATACCCTTTGGTCCGCCTTAGGGAGATGTGGGGCGTCACAGTTGGTATCAGAGCTTAGGCTTCAGATCTCTGTAGCGTATCTTAGGCTTAAAGTTTAGGATGCCTGACTGTGGGATTAATTTGGATATTATGTGACAAGGATCTATTGTATCTTAGGGGTTAAAGAAATTTATTATTTGGGAGTTCTTATTTGGGACTTGCAGAAGAAACTGAAGAATTAGGTGATGTTATATTGAAGGAAGATATGGGATGAGAGATTTGAAGTGAAAGATTGGACGAATTTGAATTATCATTATATTTGTAAGTGTGGAAAGAATTGAGATAATTATTAGTACTGGCTATGGAAGATAAGAGATCGAGATTTGATAGTCAAACTCTATGTGTGATGATTTTGAACCAAGATAAAAGTACAAAGGAATAAAATGCATTTTTCGCCCACATATCTTCTAAAGAAATTCTGCTTTGAAAATTTAAAGAAAAACTAGGATGTACTAGTTTTATTTGTAAGCGATGAGTGGAAATAAGATATATATGCTTTAAATATGGGTAATTTTCCGATTTTGGTAAAAAGGTGAGTTTTACTTGAATTTCAGATTTGAAAATTTGTGAATAACTAATGAGTTGTTGAACTTTGTATATGATGGGTTAATACAAGATTTACATTTTCTGAACTAAGTTTTCCCCCTTGATTGTATATTGGTGTAATCTCACACTTGAGTTTGTCCATGCTTTACACGAAGAAAAATATATATATATATCCTGAGTTTTCGAAAGAATGGCAAGCTTATGTTTAATAATGTGAATCCTGAACTTGATAAGATTTCTGATTACTTGAAATACTCTTCTTATGTTTTAAAATTCTTGACCTTCAAGAAGAGTGAGCCAATTTTAAATGTACGGACTGAGGCAACTTTGAGATATAGAGCAACTGCATTCAAGAGTACAAGTTAGTGTGAATTGATTTGGTTTCCATTTGACACGTAAGGTAGCAAGTTGTACTTATTCTTGGGTTTGAACTTGGAGCTTGAAACTTTAATTACAAAACCCTAAGACTGGTTATTTTTGGAGATGATGGTGTTCCGACTGGTGGCTGGTTATTAAAGATTTTGAACTTCGAATGGATAATCTTGGTTTTAGCTTGCGTTATGGCTTTATTGGATTTAATTTCGCAAAGGCGTGTGATCTGATTGAAATTAGTGATGTCTGGACCCTTTGGTTTAACTATGGACTTAGAAAGGGGTAGTGCACGCTGTGAGGCCTTTTGTATCCTGCTTGTATGTACTTCTATATTTTTGTGGCACTTAATTGCCTATGTGCAATATTGGACATCTTGGTCTTGTTTTGTAACTTCTAACCGTGCTATAACTTTTGATACATGTAATGAATCATGACCTGATTTTAAATGTTTTTGCAACTTGTATACGCGTTACGCTCTTTATGCTTAGTTATGCCTTGTCCTGTGCTTATAGACTTTTCTTAAGTAGGGTAGCAGGAATGAGAAAAGGGGACCGTGACCGAGGGCTTAGACAACCCTGTACTTGTGAGACAAATTGATAGACAGTTTCACATAATTTAATAGGTCCCTAGTACCGAATATGAATCGAACATAAACCCGAAGATCCGATCTACTAGTGTATAATGGATTAACCTAGCTAGAAACTTGGTGAGCTTTTCTTGTGCGCAACATATGTTATGATTGGTTCTGTGCCAGTA
Organism: Coffea arabica; assembly: GCF_036785885.1. Classification (NCBI taxonomy): domain Eukaryota; kingdom Viridiplantae; phylum Streptophyta; class Magnoliopsida; order Gentianales; family Rubiaceae; genus Coffea; species Coffea arabica. The sequence goes on from NC_092316.1 coordinate 25,047,475, forward strand.
TTTCAATCTTAGGAAGTTTGAACTCCGAAAGTATTGCAGTGGGTTGGTAAGAGAACTCGAACTGCCTGAAACCGATTAGACTGAGCTTACTTGAGACTTGAACCTGTTTAGGCTAGTGTGCTCTTGCGTATCCTCAATGGACTTAATTTGACTGAATATATGGAATGTGGACTTGAATTTTGTGACTGTTTAAGAATGTGAATTGCTGGACAGAGGTTAGGCCAGTGTGTTCTTACTCGTACTCATGACCCTTGAATTTGAACTTGAACTTGCACTTGAACTTGAACTTATACTTTTGTTCGTACTCATACACCATGAACCTGAAGTATTTGGCTCTGCTTTGACCCTACTCTTGAACTTATTCGTACTGGTGTGGTTGTAGACCGGCTACTATTCTTCTGTAGCGGTTGAACTGAACCTCTCTGGTGGGGCATTGCTTGTTGTGTTGTCCAGCACCACCAGGGATGAACTTTTGATTTGAAGTTTCGCTATATCCTGAATTTCTTCCAAATGTCTGGGACTTTACGTCCGACTTCAAGCCTTTTGCCTGTTTTATCTGATTACGCGATTAATTCCCTATTGGACCATGACTATTTGATAGGTTGGATTGGTGTGATATGTAGTACTTGAACCTGATAAGTGATTATTATATAAGCCATGCTTTGCTGGATGTAAGGGGTAACTTAGCCTCGTCTGCACTTATTTCGGGAATTCGGGCTAGAAAGTTGTTAAGTAAAGGAGCTCAAGGGTATTTGGCTTTTCTTATTAATACCCCTAACGATAAGGTGAATCTGGAGGACACACCGGTAGTAAAAGAATTTTCTGATGTTTTTCCTGAAGAATTGGAGTCTCTACCCCCGGAACGGGAAATAGCTTTTAAAATTGATTTAGCTCCGGGAACAGCACCTATATCAAGGACACCATACAGGATGGCTCCAGCTGAGTTGAAGGAGTTGAAGTTACAATTACAGGATTTGTTGGAACGGGGTTTTATACGAGAGAGTGATTCTCCGTGGGGAGCCCCAGTTTTGTTTGTAAAGAAAAAAGATGGGAGTCTGAGGTTATGTATAGATTATCGAGGTTTAAATGATGTTACGGTTAAGAATAAATACCCACTACCCCACATTGATGAACTGTTTGACCAACTGCAAGGGGCGGTAGTATTTTCAAAGTTGGATCTAAGGCAAGGTTACTATCAATTGAGGATTTTGGAGAAAGACATACCTAAGACTGCTTTTAACTCGAGGTATGGGCACTTCGAGTTTGCAGTAATGCCTTTTGGGTTAACCAATGCACCTGCCGCTTTCATGGATTTAATGCATAGGGTTTTTAAGCCTTACTTGGATCAATTCGTGGTGATCTTCATTGATGACATTTTGGTGTATTCTAAGAATGTGAAAGATCATGAGAAACATTTGAGAATTGTTTTACAAATCTTGAGGGAACATCAGTTATATGCTAAGTTTAGCAAGTGTGAATTCTGGCTGAAGGAAGTGACTTTCCTAGGGCATATAATTTCTAAGGATGGGATTAAAGTGGATCCAGCTAAAGTGGAAGCTGTTTCGAAATGGAAACGACCGGAAAACCAACGGAAGTTCGGAGTTTTATAGGATTGGCAGGATATTACCGGAGATTCATCCAGGATTTTTCGAAAATTGCTGGACCTATGACTGAGTTGACCAAGAAAAATGGAAAATTTATTTGGAGTTCTAAGTGTGAAGGAAGTTTTCAGGAGTTGAAAAGACGGCTGACTAGAGCGCCTGTTCTAGCTCTACCAAATGGACATGATAGTTTTGTGGTTTACACAGATGCATCTAAGGAAGGTTTGGGATGTGTTTTGATGCAAAATGATAAAGTGATAGCTTATGCCTCTAGAAAATTGAAGCCGCATGAAGGGAATAAAATGTACCAAGACTTGAAAGGTCTTTATTGGTGGAAAAATATGAAGAAGGAAATTGCCCAATTTGTTCAGACATGCTTGGTTTGTCAACAGGTTAAAGCCGAACATCAGAAACCATCTGGGCTTTTGCAACCTCTAGAAATACCTGAGTGGAAATGGGAAAATATTACCATGGATTTTGTATCAGGCTTACCAAGGACACAGAGAGGCCATGATGCTATTTGGGTAATAGTAGATAGATTGACTAAATCGGCTCATTTTCTGCCGATTAATATGAAATATCCATTGGAGAAGTTGGCCAGATTGTACTTGGATGAGATTATCAGACTACATGGTATACCTGTGAGTATTGTGTCAGATAGGGATCCAAGATTTGTTTCGAGGTTTTGGCAAAAGATGCAAGAAGTGTTGGGGACTAAGTTGAACTTTAGTACCACCTATCATCCCCAGACTGATGGACAATCTGAAAGAACAATTCAAACTCTTGAGGACATGTTGAGGACTTGTGTACTGGACTTTGGAGAGAATTGGAGTAAGTTTTGACTTTAGTGGAATTTGCCTATAACAATAGTTTCCACTCTTCTATTCAAATGGCTCCGTATGAGGCACTTTATGGTCGGAAGTGTAGATCCCCCATTTGTTGGGATGAAGTAGGTGAACGGAAAATCTTAGACACGACTACTGTATCTTGGATTGAGGAGGCTAATGAAAAGGTGAAATTGGTACGGCAAAGAATTCAAACCGCTCAGAGTAGACAAAAGAGTTATGCCGACAATCGGAGGAAGGATTTGGAGTTCACTGTTGGAGATATGGTATTTCTCAAGATTACGCCTTTAAAAGCAAGTTTGATGTCCGGAAAAGGGAAGAAATTACAACCAAGGTTCGTAGGGCCTTATAAGATTATTCAGCGAGTTGGGAATGTAGCCTATAAGCTGGAATTACCACCGAGTTTATCTCGTATTCATAACGTGTTTCATGTGTCCATGCTTAAGAAGTATCATCCAGACCCCTCTCATGTTTTACAACCGGAGAATATTGAGATTGATGAAACCCTGACCTATGAGGAGAGACCGGTAAAACTTCTGGATCGAAAGGTGAAGGAATTGAGGAACAAGCAGATACCACTAGTGAAAGTTCTATGCAAGAACCATGGAGTCGAGGAAGCAACATGGGAAGTTGAAGAGACAATCAAGGAGAAGTATCCAGACTTGTTCATCGACCAAGGTAAATTTCGAGGACGAAATTTTCTTAAGGGGGAGAGGATGTGAGGACTCGCAAAAACTATTATTTTATGCCTAATTTATGGCTTAATAAATTATTTAATTGGATTTTATTTCGAAGGAATATTTTCTAGTCTTATGAGACCTAAACGCATGATAATATAACTTCATTATATTTTTAAAATGATTCGTTTCGAAAATTAATTTCCTAGAGCGCGTTTAGTAAAAATAGTGAATAGTACTTGGAGATTTTATCCGCGTATTAGCACAATAAGCTTGGAATATTGGAGACTTGTACCATGGTCCTAAAATAGGTAATTTTAAGCATAAATATTCAAGTGATAGTTAGTAGTGCAATCGTTATAAGAATTTTTCGAAAGTTTCGCGTTATAGCGGTAAAATTGGCGGTACGCGTTTTCACACGCGCGACTTTATTTGAGGAACTTTAGACCCTTGTTTCGAGACAATTAAGAGTGAATAATGTTTATATTAACATGAGTGCATTAGAGGTTTAGTGCACTAGTGAACCAAACGCGCGAGAAAATCGAGCCTAAAAAACGTGCCAAACGAGCCTTACAAGAGTTGACTTTGGAGCAATTTTTCACCACACATTTAATCTTCTTGGAGAAGCTAACTTAGATCAAACACACTCTCTCTTCTCTCTCCTCACAGCCGGCCAAGCTCTCCCTTCTCTCTAACTCATTTGCAACAAAAATTCTGCACACTAACCTCACTCAAAACCACCCCAAATCACCTCCAAATCACACCAAACTTGGAGACCACTTAGCAAATCTCTTGGAGGTTGGTTTTAGCTAACAAAAGGCTGCATCTTCACGGTTTCTTGGAGCTTCAAGAGGGCCGAAATTTTCTGGTCTTGCACACCCAAGGAAGAGGTAATGATCAACCCATGAATTCTTGTCTTTTGGAGGTTATATAGCAAGATTAAGCTCATGCATGCACTTAGTTACTTGTTTATGGTGTAAAAATGTGATTGTGGGCTCTTGGAATTCCCACACTTGGGTTGTTGTTGCTGATGTGATGATTAATGGTGATTATATTGTTGGTTTAGTGATTATAATGATGCATTAGTGATGGGTAATTAGTGGAAACTTCATTGGGTGTAAGAAGCTAAACTTTCCGATTTTGCCCCTGCTATGTTCGGCCATTTCCAGGCCAAATTTTAATGGTTTAATGGCTTGGATTGGATTTTTATAGGATGTATTTGATGTGTGAAAAATTTCATTGGAAAATATTGGGGTTTGATGGAGCAAATGAATTTTTGTTCGAAACCAGCAAATCTGGAAACTGATTCGCGTATGCTCTGACCAGCAGTAGTAATTTGGCCATAACTCTGTCCTCGGATGTCGAAATCATGTGCCGTCGGTGGCGTTTGAAACTAGACATTCCTAGCTTTAATTTGGTATATAATGCACGTTCTGATTCCTTGTGAGCAAGCCGAACCAAATGTTTTAAGTTCGCTGTCCTGTTGCTCTGTTCATCTGGATTGAAGTGTTCAGGCAGCAACTTGATGCCCAAATTTGAACCAGATGGGTGCCGAATTTGGAAATGATTTCTTCTGTGATATTTTAACTCTATGAATGTATTTTCCAACGGCGTAAGCCACGCTCGATTCCGAGCTATATTGACTGAGTTGTGACTGAAACAAGTGGACTGCTCTGTTTTGGAAAACCCTAATGTTTGGACTGGTTTGGAACCAAATCTTGGAGTGAACTTGTTAGTTGATGTTTTTGATATTAAACACTTACCAAAGATATTATGGGTGTATCTTAGACCCTTATTTTACAAATGAACCATGGTTGGATAACTTTCTTGGTTAAACGATTGGAAATTTGGAAAATGAAAGTCAAAGGCAGATTGCCTTAGGATTTTTCTTGAACTTTGGTTGGCTAATTAACTACCTTGCCGAAGGTATTTTTCCCCGAAATTCGATATAGGGATACTTTCCATATAGTATTGAAATACTGCCAATTTTGGTGCCGATTCAAGTTCGTTTCGATACCCAATTGAATTACTAAAGTTAGAGGTTCAAATCTGGAAAATTCTCATCCAGTCTTGAATTTGCTCAACTTCGGGCTACCGTATCTCGGTGCTCGAAACTCCGATTCTTGATCCGCTTGTTTTGTCATACACTTCACTTGCAACACTAATTGAGCTGAAAATTTCAGAGGCCGGTTTGCAACGTGCGAATCGTGCCGAATTTTCAAAGTTGGCCGAAATCCAACTCAAATCTGCCTTGTAAACTGAAGCTGCGTCTTCAAAACCATTTTTGATCACTTTCCGCCTCGATTCATGGAAAAGTGTCTTCTAGGAACTTATAGTACACTCTCAGAGGATTCCAACGGTATAAAGTTTTCCAATTCTCGACTTATATCGAGCGAGTTACGATTTTTCAAAGATTTATCGTAAAACTGAAAAATTTTCCAATTTCAAAGAAATAGAGTTTTTCAAAAAAACTCTTTATTCTTTTGATGTTCTTAAACGTTTTGTTTACGATTTTCATGATCAAAACTCAAATAATATTGTACATGATAAAAGGCAAGTTGAACCTCGATTTACGTGTAATTGAGGTTCCTTTTTGCAAAATAATTCTTAGATTGTACTAGTGAACAATCTTTCTTGATAAGTGGGTTAATTGTAATTATCCACTATTAAATTGCCAGGCGCGCAAGGAGACCTTCAAGAGGATCTCACCGTGGACACTTGAACTTCCGGGAAATAATTCTTATTGAATTGCTCGGTGAGTGTCAAGTGTATGAATTTGATACTTGCTTATTGTGATACTTGTTGGGAGTTTTAAAAATAAGGGCGGGTGCGTACTTTATCGCACTCGTTCTAATTTCAAATGAATGAATGAATGAATGAAATGTATTGAATGAATGAATGAAATGCAATGTCATGTCATGAATGCTTGTGTCGTTGGAGTGAATCTCCTCGACTACCAAATGAATGGGGGACGCCCAAACTCATAGGCCGTCCTTAGACTCGAGCCAGCAATGGGCTTGGTCGGGGATTTGGACGAGCCATGAGATTATAAGCTCGACCTAATAAGAGGTCCTGCTTGGCATACTCGCAGAGTATCGCCCAATAATAGACTTGTGGGCCCTTGAGGTGTACGGTGGACGGAGGGAAGTAAGTGGTGATCTACGGAAATGGAAATACCGACCCGGTTGACAGGAGGGTCAATGCGGGAAGGTATACGAATGACAACGGCAGATCGAGTGGAACTTAGCTCCTGAGAGCTACTATATCCTTGAATTGTTTCTGATTACTTCTCCTGTTTGAATAATTGATTATTGAAAAGACGTGATTTTATTTATTAAAGTTGGGATTGTTATTTGATTACGTGCTTGCATGTGTGTTCTTGGCCTCACGAGCGTTTAGCTCACCTTATAGTTTTGTTTTCCTTAACAGGACCGACTCTTGGAGAATTATGGAGAAACCATCTGTTGTAATTTTGTTAAGACTCCTGTTATATATCTTGACTAGGCCCTGGTTTGGATTGTACTTTTGGAAATTGTAAACTTGAAAAGTTTGGGCCCTGATGTGTACTTTGAATTGAAGTCGTTTCATGATTACCGATGTACTGGATATACATTAAGTGACTTATTAAGCTTGAACGCTTCCGCATTATTGTATTCATGTTGCTCTCGTCGAAGTGTTTAGTTCGATTTTAAATTGAATGGATTTGCTCGAGTCCTGGCGTGAGCTGGGCAGGCGTCCGCGGATACCCTTTGGTCCGCCTTAGGGAGATGTGGGGCGTCACACCATCATACTCATTTCAAATTCATTTTGCATAGTGGTGGAAAACTCCTTACATAGATACTCATTAGTAGCACCAAAGATAATATCATCAACATATATTTGCACAATGAGAAGGTCATTCAACACATGCTTAGTAAAAAGTGTGGTGTCCACAATACCTCTTTTGAAACCTTTTTCAATCAAGAACCCACTTAATCTTTCATACCAAGCTCTTGGAGCCTGTTTTAAACCATATAAAGCTTTAGAAAGTTTAAACACATGACTTGGAAATTTTGTATTTTCAAAACCTGGGGGTTGATCCACATACACTTCTTGATCAATAAAACCATTTAAAAAGGCACTTTTAACATCCATTTGAAACAATTTGAAACCTTTGAAGCAAGCAAAAGCAAGAAGCATTCTAATAGATTCTAATCTTGCTACGGGAGCAAATGTTTCATCAAAATCTATTCCTTCTTCTTGTGCATATCCTTTAGCAACTAATCTGGCTTTATTTCTTACAACAACACCTTTATCATCCAACTTATTTCTAAAAATCCACTTTGTGCCAATGATAGGTTGATTTTGAGGTCTATCAACAAGTGTCCAAACTTCATTTCTCTCAAATTGATTAAGTTCCTCTTGCATAGCCAAAATCCAATTTTCATCCTTTAAAGCATCATTGATATTTTTGGGTTCAAAAAGAGAAACTAAAGCAAAATTATCAATCAATTTTCTAGATGAGGAACGAGTGTTTACCTTCTCGGATGGATCACCAATTATAAGCTCTTTTGGATGATTTTGGTTGAATTTCCAAGCCTTGGGAAGATCTTTGAGTGGATCATCATTTTTGTCTTCATCTTCCTCTTCTTGATCATTATGAACTTCATTTTCCATTTCAGTTGCTGCTGGTTCAGAACTTCCTTCATTTCCAATTGATAGCTTTTCCATTCCTTCTCGAACACCTACATCATCATCCTCACACAAACTTTTGGAATTATCATCATTGGCTTCATCAAATGTTATATGTATAGCTTCTTCAATCACAAGTGTCCTTCTATTAAAAACTCTATATCCTCTTTTATTCTCACAATACCCCAAAAATATTCCTTCATCAGATTTTTTGTCAAACTTACCAAGATGTTCCTTTAGATTCAAAATAAAACATTTACAACCAAATACTTTGAAATAACCAACCGTAGGTTTCTTATCAAAAATCAGCTCATAAGGAGTTTTCTTTAAAATAGGTCTCAAGAGTATTCTATTCATCACATAACATGCAGTGTTTACCGCTTCCGCCCAAAGATATTTAGGCAACCTACATTCATTCAACATAGTTCTAGCAGCCTCTTGGAGAGTCCTGTTTTTCCTTTCTACAACACCATTTTGCTGTGGAGTCCTTGCAATAGAAAACTCATGTGTTATACCATTATGATCACAAAATTCTGGAAAACCACAATACTTGAATTCCGTCCCATTATCACTTCTAATCCTAACAATTTTTAACCCAAGCAGATTTTGCACTTTAGCAAACATTGAAGTAAAATTCTTGAAGGCATCATCTTTATGAGCAAGAAATATCACCCAAGTGTATCTGGAATAATCATCAACAATTACAAAACAATATTTTTTACCTCCCAAGCTAGTGATTTGAGTGGGACCAAATAAATCAAGATGCAAGAGTTCCAAAGGTTTTGAAGTAGATACACACATTTTTGGTTTAAAAGAAATTTTAGTTTGCTTCCCAAATTGACATGCATCACATATTTTGTCCTTATCAAATCTAATTTTTGGCAAGCCTCTAACCAACTCCTTTTTCGAAATTTCCTTTAGTAAATCCATGTTAAAATGACAAAGTCTTCTATGCCACAACCAAGAATCTTCATTTGAAGCTTTAAGACATTTTAAGCTAGAAGAATCAACTTTATCAAGAATCACAATATATATGTCATTAAACCTCTTACCTTTGAACACAACATTATATTTGGAATCAAGTACAATGCATTCATGCTTTTTAAATAACACATACAAGTCTTTATCACACAGTTGACTAACACTAAGCAAGTTATAACCTAAGTTATCAACCAAGAGCACATTATGAACAAAAGTTTCACCATCCTTACCAACATCACCTATTCCAATTGTCTTAGCTTTCACATCATCACCAAATGTTACCTTTCCACTTGATTTTGATTTCAGCTTTATGAACAAGGAAGGATCACCGGTCATGTGCCTTGAGCAGCCGCTATCAATAAACCATTTTGACTTGTTTGATCCTTTATCCTGAAAAGATAACGTGTTTGGTACCCTTTTTAATTTTTGGGTCCATAATAGTTAGCATTGTATCTAACTAACCACATGCACTTCATCCCTTTGTTCAGATTTCTTTTCACATAGCAATTACTTTTCAAATGCCCTCTTTGACAACAAAAAACACACATAATGGAAGAGTCCTTAACATGTACTGGTTTGACATATCTTAATTCACCTCTTCTATATGTTGTGAAACCATGTGCCATTTTGTTGTGTGCAAATGTTCTTTGAAAAGTAGTAGGATGTGTAGATAACATGTTCCTTTTGTTAAACTCCTGCTTTCTTGCTTTCAAATTCTCATCCAAGCTGTCCATCCTTTTTTTCAAATCACCATGTCTTTCCTTCAGCATTTCACAAATATTTGTCTTTCTATCAAGCTCATCTTGAACATTACATCCAGCTCTTACTAGACTTTCATTGTCGGTCTTTAGTTGTTTATTTTGTTGAAAAAGACTTGCATTTTCTTGAATGAGAAAAGCCATTTTCTGTTTTAACTGCTTGTTTTTATCATAGGATTCCTTCAAGGCATTATGCAGTTTTTCAACAAAAGATTCAAGATCATCATCTTCATCATTATCACTTTCAGATTGAGAGTGTGTGGAGGTTACCTCATTATTTCCAATAGCCATGAAGGCCATTTGAGCAGATTCTTCTTCTTCTTCAACTTCCCCTTCGGAGTTGCATTCATTCCAAGTAATCTGAAAATTGTTGAATCTTGGCTTTCGATCAGCTTTTCCATCTTTCATCTTCTTCATGGGGCATTCGTTTGCATAATGTCCAATCTGTCCACATTCGAAGCATTTGTCCAACTGTTTCTTGTTGAAATCTTGTTTACCTTTATACTTTGCGATAGATGGCTGATTCTGGAATTGATTGCTAGGTCCTCCCCTTCTAAACTTTCTTTTATTCAGGATTCTTTTGAAGCCTCTGGTGATGAGAGCAAGATCATTATCATCACCATCCGAGTCTTCATCATCCAGATGAGCAGAATCATCTTCACCTTGAGTAGTCTTTAGAGCAATGTTTCTCTTTGCTCTAGCATCCTCTTCCTCCTGCACTTTAGATTTCAGTTTCAACTCATAAGTGGTTAGTGAGTTAATGATAGATTCAATAGGCACAGAACTTAAATCCTTGGCCTCCTCTATTGCTGTCACTTTATTTTCCCATTCTTTGCCCAAGGCATTGAGAATTTTCCTATTCTTCTCTCCCAAGGTGTACTCTTTGCCCAACGCCTCGAGATCTTTGATCAAGTCAGTGAACCTGCAATACATTTTGTCAATATCCTCAAGAGGTTCAATTTTAAATGATTCATATTTCGTGACCAAGATGGCCTTTTTCTGTTCTTTCACATTGTCACCACCCTCATGGATTTCTCTTAGTTTATCCCACATTTCTTTAGCCGATTTGCAGCCTTTTACTCTGATTGATTCATTTGAATCTAGGGCACTATAAATAACATTCATGGCCTTGGCATTCAATGTGAGGTTAGTCCTATCTTGAGCATTCATTTCAACTCTTGTTTTTGGCCGAAGCAACCCTGTATCTGCATCAAGAAAGTTAGCTTCATGCGGTCCTTCACTCACAATAAACCATAGTTCAATATCGATAGATTGTAAAAAGATAATCATTCGTTCTTTCCAGCTAACATAGTTAGAGCCACTGAACATGGGAGGCCTAGTAACAGATTGCCCCTCAACAAACATAGCATGACTGGTTGTCATCTTTACTCCAAGCCGTTAGAGCTTAATCTCAAGGAGACCAAGCTCTGATACCAATTGTAAGTCCCACAGACAACCAAGAGGGGGGGGTGAATTGGTTGATTAAAATCTTAACCAAGTTTATGCACTTTTTCTTTAATGAAAATTTACCTTCCTTTTTAGTAATGATCAACCAAGTAGATTAGAAGACAATAGCAATATTAATCAGAGAAGCAAGTATAGATAAGCAATGAAGATTTTATTAAACAGAAATATAAAATAGAGAAACAAACCAAGTGTCTACCAAGCTTTACCCAAACTTGAAGACCAAACACTAGGAAGAGCAACTTCTCTGTGATGAACGAAGATCAACTAGATGTACAATGGAGGGAGCTCTTCCTCCTTGCCCTAAGCCTCACTTAGTCAAGCTAGGAAGTTTTACAATCACTCAGAAAACCCTCAACAAAGCTACACTAAAGATCCTTTCAACCACAAAAGAAATGCTCAACAGAAATTCACACCACTTTAATACAAATCTGCTTTGGAGACTATTTTCTAGCTAAAATATCTCTTGAGAACTTGTAAACAAAGTGAGCAAAAGTCCCTACTTCGTTCAGACCAGTTTGATTTTAAAGGGATCCAGAAATGGGCTTCATCAATGCTTCCAACGGATAGAAGGCAGCTGAAGAGTCAACTAGCCGTTGGGGCTGTCGGACGTCCGACGATCGAATCATCGTCCGAACCAATCGTCCGATGATAGCCAAGTTGAGGTTCGGACGTCCGATAAGTTCTTTGTCGTCCGACAGCACAGCGTCCGACCTTGGGCCGAGAGCTAGCAAGTTATCTTGGAATTTTTCGGACGTCCGATGCGGTTGATTAACGTCCGATGGCAAGCGTCCGATCCTTCCGGACGTCCGATGCTTCCATGTGAGCGTCCGACGGTGCTTCCTTCCTGATGTTCTTTATCTTTTCGGACGTCCGACAGTTTCCTTTCGGCCGTCCGACCTGATTGTCCTGTTTTTGCTTCTCATTTTGGTTGTTTTACATTTCATGACATATTTGAACCTGATTCTTGGATAGACAAAAAAACACTTGTATTTGAGGAAGGTTAGACAAATATTTCAAAGAACCAAGAATGACAAACTAGACATACTTAAAAGACAATATCTTTGATCGAAAACAAAACAATGACTAAATTCATTCATATTATTCCAATCTTGTTTGCCACATCCAAAGCAACGTAGTCAGGAGATAAACGAACATATGCTTTCTTTGTTCCAACAGACCTGATCAAAGTGTTCACTTTCTTGGTCTGTATAAACAAACTTTTGTGATCATCAAAACCAAGAATAACATTAGGTATTTATTTTATTTATTTTATTCCGTTTCCCCTTTAGATTGTAGTAGGCATCCCCCTTTGTAATAGATAGGGCTTCCTTTGCTTTATTTGCCCTATGTGATTTGTATGCTTACGTGCTACATGTTACTTGCTTTCTTAGGGCCTTGCATCTAGATACCATGCTTATGTGTTATGTGCTACATGTGATTTATGTGTTTATTTGCTTTATTAGCCTTTACATGATTTATTTGATTTGTAATGAACATGGACGACACCACACTAGTCCAATGCTAGTTGTGGTCCCTTCCTCGAGTCCACACTAGTCCAACGCTAGTTGTGGCCCTTTGTTCCGATTTTCTCACTAGTCCAACGCTAGTGAGAATTTAGTGAAGGGCTAGTCCAATGCTAGACCCATTAGGCCCGTCCCTCTTGCTAGTGCATTTTTTGTATGTCTCATTACACTCCATGCATTTTTCTTAGTTTTCTATCATTTGGCATGCTCCTCCAACCCTTTCCCCTTCATTTTGGGTTTTTGCATCTTCATGCTAGTTATAGGGTACATTTGTTTTGGAGTCCCCTTTCGGTAAGGGAAACGAGCGAGTGTGGCTACAATATAGCCTTAGCACGCTAGTCCTTCCTTCTAATCAAAGGAAAAATTAAAGTCGTGAAGTTAGGAGTCATTCCCGTACCCGATTTGATGCATTCCTCTAGGTTCATACACTTTCATTTCTATCATATCACCTCCTCACTTTTTTATCCACATTTTCTCACTACTTACATTTTTCGCAATCCACATGCCATGTTTGCACATTCTTTTTCTTTTATTTATTTTTTACCTCACAAATTGCACTTATATGCTCTTACTACCATTATACCATATTTTCATCCACTTGCACACAAACACCTTTATTTTCTCAATTGGCACACATGCACTTTTCTTACATTTGCACACTTGCACTTACATTTGTATTTTTATTTTTATTTTATTTTGCATTCTTCTTACATTTTCACACTTGCACTCATATTTGGGTCTTCATTTGCATTACCCGTGACCTCTATGAGAGTTTTCCTTATTGGCCATCACAACTCATGTGGTTGGGACCAAAATGCCTCATAAGAGACATTTTAGATTTAGGATCGCATTTTTTTCTTTTCGCATCCGTTAGTCATATCCAACATGCAACACATACTTTGGGTAGAAGAATTAGGAAAAGAAGGGCTAAGTCACGCAACTAGCTTTGGCAAGGGTAGGGGAGTGCCTTAAGCTTTGCCTTTGCCTTCTCTCTTATCGAATGTGACCCCCAATCCCTTTCTTTGGTTACGTAGACCTAAAAAATTCTTTAAAAAGGGTTTGTTTACTTTTTTTTCCAAAAAAATCACTTTTTGGGTGACTTGGTACACCCTAACTCTATACCAAGTGGCAACTCCTTTTTTATCTCAAACCCTTTGATTGGCCAAACCGTCGCATTTCACAATCCCACGGCCTTTTATTTTCACTTTCACACACGTTCACATACATATCCCACACACTACCTTCACACCTCAAAAAGTAGGGCGCGACATGTACTTTTATTTTTGAAAACTAAGAAAAATGGAGAGAAAATACTTTTCTTCATCTTATTAGGACTACACAATATACATATATATATACACAAGTGTAACCTAATTTAGATCCTAAAATCATGCTAATCTAAATCAATCTATTACCTAATTAATACATGATACTATAATCATATGATACCTAATTAATACATGATACTATAATCATATCTTTCCTAATATTAGATCACATATCTTCAACACTCCCCCTCAAGCTGGAGCATAGATGTTGCTCATGCCCAGCTTGTTACAAAGGTAATCTACTCGAACCCCATGTAGAGCCTTCGTAAAGAGATCCCCCAATTGTTCTCCAGTCCTTACAAATCCTGTAGAAATCAAGCCCTGCTGTATTTTGTGAGGCCCCAGTTCGTTCTACGTTGATATATTCATTAATTGGGCGGTAACGTTTGGTTTTGGGAGTATTTCGAAAACCCTAAGTAGGGATTAAGATTTAAACCCTAAGTTCCGGTTAAGATTGAAAACCCGTTTTCCTACATTTTCTTTATTAGAAAATGCCTCAGATAATTTTTATTGAGTAAATAGAGTTTTTAGATGATTTTTCTAGTATTAGTTAGTTTTTGAGAAATTAAGAACGTATATCGGACGTGGGACCCACTAGTGCGAAAAGTTCGGAAAAATTCGGCCAATTAGGTTAAATTCCGGATACTGTGTAAAATTTATCGGGTGTTAAGAGATAAGTAGAGTGTGTGAAGTGAGTGATGTGAGAGGAAAAAGAAGTGATAAGATTGCATTAATGAGGTGACAAGTGTCACCCTCTTATTGGTTTTACTTTAAGATTTACTATTCACAATTTTGACTTTTTTGACCAAAGGTTAAATATCTCAAAAATCATTCAAAATTCACCATTTTTCTCTCCTTGGTGGCCGGCTCTCTAAGCTCAAAGAAGGGAGGAAATTTTCCATCTCTCAAGCTTCCATAAGCTTCAATCTTCCATAAACAAAAGCTTAGACTAGATTTCACTCCATAAAATCTTATCTTCTAGTGCTAGTAAGGGTTGTGGTGAAGTTTGTTTGAAGGTCTAAGGTGCCCAACATCTTCCTCTCTCTTGGTTCTTGGTAAGTGAAGCTTGAAACACCCTACTACACCTAATGATGCTTATGTTGTGCTTATTAGTGATAAGAGTGCTGAAATTTCTGGTTTTAATCTTGGTTTGAAGTGATTTGGTGAAGTTTTCCATTTTATGATGATTTTTCTGGTTTAATTGGATTATGATGGTGTGGTTGAATATGATGAATGGTAATAGCCTATAATGACTCTAGTGAGTGTGAAATGTGGATAAATGCAACCAATTTAGGATTTGGTGTGAAAATTGAAAAGTTAGGGTTCCTAAATCCCCAATTCTGTCCGGTTTTGGATCATAGGGTTAGAGGCAGAATTTGACTTTGCTCAAAACATGAAAGTTGTAGGTATTGATGTGTTTGAGGGGCCTACAAAATTTCAGGTCATTTAGATTAATGTAGAATGAGATATGACGAAATTACTGTAGCTGTTCTGCTTTGGTCAGAATGCGAAAACTGCGTTGGTATTTGGCTATTTTGGCTGGAATTAGTTTGGATTTTGAAGTTGGTGTCTTCTGATGAAATGTAGCTGGATGTCTTATCTAACATATGCCTTTGGAATTTCGGCATTTGGACTTGTATAGACTAAGTTATAGTCATTACAGTTTTATGTGATTTGCAAACCTATTTTGGTAATTCTGGATTTGTATTTTGCATATTTGACCTAGTTGTGCTAGGATTTGGACTGAGTGGCCTTCTACATTGTTGTACCCCTGTTCCTTAGCTTCGAAACGGTGGGTCTTACACCCCCATCCGATAACCGTAGTGAATTTGGTGCCATTACCGCATATTGAGGTCAAATACGGTTTGTGATTCTAGTACGTTTTTGGAAAGTTTATGGCTGGAACTTTGGCTTCACATTTGACTGAGTTACAAGCTGTTTGGGCTTCTGACCAAAACACCAAACTTATAGCCCTATATCAGAGCTTTCTAACGCCCTTGGAATTTCATGAATCGGATTTATAAAACCTGAGATATAGCCGAGCAAACAAGGCCTGCCCGTGAAAATGACCAGAAATCTGTTTTGGTCCTGATGACCAATTTCCGTTCCGAATTTGGATTACCAACCTTCATGAAAGTTGTTCCATTTGGAATGAACTATCTAACTACCAATTTTCAGCTCTTTTGACCATGTGTAGCATAGAAAACTGTTTGCACTCAAAACTGACCATTTGTGCATTGGCCAGATTTCGTAAGTGATTGTGTTTGGTTCATTTGGGACTAAAGCCTCCAGTTTCAGTTCTGGATGTCTTCATAACAGTTGTTGTTCATCCTTTAAGCTTCGATATGGCATCTCATACGCCTTAATCCGATGTTCGTAGCTCAACTTATGAGTAAACTAGAAACGAGTGTCAAATCTGCCGTTTCCGCTAACGGCCGTCTCCGTTTCCGTTCGTCATATTTACGTGCGCGCGTGCCGTTTTTGCCGTTTTGCTTGTTTTAGGCACGATAGTAGTCGTTTGCGATATTATGTGATGCAATCTTCTATTTCAGATCGTGGTGAGTTAGGCGGAGCTGGTGGGCCCTACTAGCGAACACGCACGAAGTGATTTTCACGTTTGTACTACTTTTGTACTTTGTGTAAGTATTCAGGCCAGTTTGGTATGTTTTCTTTGCTATGTGTTTGAGATATGTGAAAAGGGCACTTAGGCGAGGGTGTACTTTATCGCACTCGACCTAAACCCTAATTTGAATGTATAATTGTACTTGGCATATGTATATGAACCTTTTGGAACCAAAACCCTTGAGCTTGTGGCTCGGGGCGACTTTCGAATAAAGTTTGTGAAGTTTGCAAAGTTTGTGATTTTGAATAATTTTGTGAAGTTTGTGAGTTTGGGGCGAACTCTTGACCTGGTTGGACTATTCGAGCCGGTTAGGGCTTGGTCGAAGGCAGTCCAACTTAGTCTGAGGTCACCAAGTTTGTAGGTTCATGTTATGAACCAATTTTGTAAATCCGGTTCACCGAGAAGGTGACCAAGTTTGTGACCCGAGCTTGTGACTCAAGCTCAAGTTTGTGATTTCGTTCGCCCGGGCAAGTTTGTGAGGTGACTGGCCAGTGAGGGTGATAAGGTGTCGGTGGGTGTACAAGTGAAGTTCTACGGACTATTATTTGCGGTCGACGGAGTGTCGGCAGGAGATCACGCATGGCACATGAGTTGGCTTTGGAGCCACCTGTATCCTTATTATGTGATGTTACTTTTCTGCTTTTGCTTTACTCTTATTGTGTAACTGTTACGTGAAATTTATGCTTTCGCCCCTGTTTACTTACTAAGCATATAGCTTACCCCATTCCTTTTGTTTTCCTTAGCAGGGGCCGACGCGGGGACTTTTGGCTCGTATACTAGTATAGTTAGTTTGGCTTGTAATAGTTGAACAGTTAGGATGTTTGTTTTTGTTTTGGTGGTTTGACTCGATACTTTTGGAGAATGTAATTATAACTCTTTTGGGATTGTATATATTGTATTTAGTGCTCTTTCGAACTTTAAGTTTTGAGTCCTGGCGCGAGCTAGGCAGGCGGCCCGCCGATACCCTTGGGTTCGCCCTTGGGAGAAGTGGGGTCGTCACATATTTTCTCACGAACAAAATGACAATCTATTTTGATGTGTTTTGTTCGCTCATGAAATACGGGATTGGATGCAATATGAAGAGCCGCTTGGTTATCACACCATAATGTTGCAGGCATTGAGGTTTTGAGACCTACTTCAGTTAGAGGTTGATTTATCCACATGATTTCACATGTCGATTGTGCCATAGCTCTATATTCTGACTCTGCACTCGATCGCGAGACAACATTCTGCTTCTTACTCTTCCATGAGACCAGGTTTCCTCCAACAAAGACACAAAATCCAGTTGTGGATCTTCGACCTGCCTTGGATCCTGCCTAATCAGCATCTGAAAAACACTCAATTCTAGTATAACCATGATTTTTATACAGAATACCACGTCCAGGAGCTCCTTTTAAATAACGCAAAATTTGTTCTACAGCTGCCCAATGAGTAACAGTAGGATTAGACATATATTGACTAACAACACTAACTGAATACACGATATCTGGACGAGTCACTGTAAGATAATTCAACTTTCCAACCAATCTTCTATACCTCCCAGGATCTTCTAACAATTCACCTTCTTTTGTGAGCTGCAAGTTAGGGATCATTGGGGTACTAGCTGGTTTAGCCCCCAATTTTCCTGTTTCAAATAGTAAGTCAAGAACATATTTTCTTTGGGATAGGAATATCCCCTTCCTACTCTTTGCTACCTCAATACCCAAAAAATACTTTAATAGTCCCAAATCCTTTGTCTGAAATTGACTATGGAGAAAAGTTTTAAGAGATGAAATACCTGCAGCATCATTCCCAGTGATAACAATATCATCCACATATACTACCAA
Source organism: Coffea arabica (assembly GCF_036785885.1). NCBI lineage: Eukaryota > Viridiplantae > Streptophyta > Magnoliopsida > Gentianales > Rubiaceae > Coffea > Coffea arabica. The sequence continues at coordinate 25,065,775 of NC_092316.1, forward strand.
CAAAATAATACCAGCTTCAGACTGTTTGTAGAAAACAGAGTGATCAGATTTGCTTTTCTGCATCCCAAACCTTTGAACTGCTAGACTAAATTTTTCAAACCAAGCACGAGAACTTTGTTTCAATCCATACAAGGACTTCCGAATATGACAAACCTTCCCAGACTCCCCCTGAGCAACAAACCCTGGTGGTTGCTCCATATAAACTTCCTCTTGGAGGTCTCCATGAAGAAAGGCATTCTTGATATCTAGTTGATGCAAAGGCCAATTATGAGTGGCTGCCATAGAAATGAATAACCTGACAGAATAATCCTCTCCATAGATTTGAGCATAGCCTTTGGCAACAAGGCGAGCTTTTAACCGAGCAACCGACCCATCAGGATTGAATTTAACTACAAAAACCCACTTACTCCCAATGGCCTTCTTCCCTGCAGGTAAATTTACTAAGTTCCAAGTATCATTACCATCTAGAGCATTCATCTCCTCTATCATAGCATTGCGCCATCCGGGATGGGATAGGGCTTCATGAACAGTTTTAGGATGGGAGATAGAATCAATAGATGTAATAAAGGAACAAGAAGAGGTGGGTAGATGATTATAAGATACACACGAAGACACAGGATAAGTGCATTGACGCTTACCTTTGCGAAGAGCAATAGGAAGATCATCACTTGAGACAGGATCTAGTAACGAAGGAACTGGTTCAGGGCATGTAGCAGGAGACTTTTGTCGTTGAGAATATACCTGAGTAATTGGAGGTTTAGCAGGGGAAGATCTTGAAGATGTGACTGTATAGATTAACAAATCATCATCCTTCTCCTGACATGAATGAGATGAGGATGGGGTAAAAGGTGTATTTTCAAGAAAAGTAACATCAACTGACACAATGTACCTCCCAAGACTAGGACAATATCATCTATATCCTTTTTGGACACGGGAATAACCAAGAAAAATACATTTCAATGATTTGGGGTCTAATTTAGTGACTTGAGGATGAGAGTCGCGGACAAAACATGTACACCCAAAGATTTTAGGTTTGATGGGAAACAAAGGTCTATTTGGAAAAAGAGTATTATAAGGAGTCCCACCATTCAAAACAAATGAAGGCAGACGATTAATTAGAAAGCAAGCTGTGGACACTGCATCAGCCCAAAAATGTTTAGGAACATGCATTTGAAATGATAAGGCTCTTGCAGTTTCGAGCAAATGTCTATTCTTTCGTTCTGCGACCCCGTTTTGGGATGGTGTATCCACACAAGAGGTTTGATGAATAATGCCATTTTGCACCATATAAGATTGAAAATGTGCGAATAAATATTCTTTGGCATTGTCACTTCACAATATTTGTACAGAACGCTTAAATTGAGTCTTATCCTCAGCACAAAAAGCACAAAAATGAGAAAATAACTCTGACCAATTTTTCATTAAATATAACCAAGTCATACGAGAATGGTCATCAACAAAAGTAACAAAATACTTGAATCCAGTTTTAGAAGTGACTGGACTAGATCCCCAGACATCTGAATGAACTAATGCAAAAGGAGCATCCGCTCGTTTATCGACTCTAGGACTCAGATTAACACGATGATGTTTGGCAAACTGACAAGACTCACAATCTAATAGAGACAAACTCTGAAATTGTGGACAAAGTATCTTTAACAATGGGAGAGAAGGATGACCCAGCCTACAATGTGCTTCAAATGGAGTTACAATTCTAGAACAAGCTATGGGCTTTCATATCTGTGTGTCAAGAATGTAAAGACCTCCAGATTCATACCCTTTACCAATAATCTGCTTCGTCGAAAGATCCTGAAACAAGCAATAGTCAGGAAAGAATTGGGCAGAACAATTGAGGGCACGAGTAATTTTACTCACAGAAATTAGATTAAAGGACAACTCAGGCAAACTTAAGACAGATGACAATGAGATTAATGGAGTGGGGTTAACTGAGCTTGATCCAAGAACACGAGATTTTGACCCATCAGCTAAGGTAACTGTAGGTGCAGATGTGTGTGGCTGAAAGGTGGAAAATAGACTAGAATTACCTGTCATATGATTTGTGGCACCAGAATCAATTACCCATTTGGAGGACGAGGACACAAGGCATGTGTTTGGTTTACCTGACTCAGCGATGGCAGTTACGGGAGTAGATGAAGACTTTAATGATTCTTGATACTGAGAAAATTTAGTAAATTCATCTGCAGAGATCGTAACAGACTTTTCATGGTTAATAGCATCATTAGTAGAAGCAATATGTGCGGATTGAGTTCTCTGGTTCCTGTACTGCAATTTCTTACAATCACGCTTCATATGGCCCCGCTTTTGACAATAGTAACACACAATCACTTCTGCATTCTGTCCCCGAGTGTCAATTCCTTTACCACCACCTTTGTATTGCTGTTTTCCAAAACCAACAAGAGCACTGCTGGACTGAACAGACTGGGTATTCTCTGTGCGAAACACCCTACTAAACACATCTTGCAAGGATGAGATCTCAGGACTGGAAAGAATCTGAGATTTAACAGCCTCAAATTCAGGGGAAAGACCAGTCAAAAAACTCATAATTGCCATCTGTTCCCGTTGAGTTTGCTTAACTTTCACATCAGAACTAAACGGTAACAACAGATTAAGCTCCTCATAAGTTTTCTTAAAATCCATAAAATAAGTCATGATAGACTTATCTTGTTTCTCAGCACGATAAAAGGCTTGGCACACCTCATATATGCGAGAAATATTCCCTTTACCAGAATACAAAAATTCTAAATATTCCATTAACTCCTTAACAAATTCTCAGTGATTAATTAAGCTAATTACCTCACTGTCAATAGAATTCCGTATTTGTAGGAACAATCTAGCATCTTCCCTTAGCTATGTCTGTCTTGAACCATCTTTTGGAGGATCATCAGTCAGATGATTGTCTTTATCAATGCTTCGCAGATAAAGACGAACCATTTTGCTCCAATCAAGATAGTTAGAATTGTTGAGTTTGTGGTCCGTGATCTTAGACATCACAGGAACCACATCAGACGTAATGACAGATTTTGTTTCTGCCATGGGTTCAGAATTAACAGAATAAAAACAAAAAAAAGGACAGATCTGAACTCTTTAAAACAAGAGTGAAGAATAGAACAGAGATGTGTCCTATACAGAACCAGATGAACCAAATGATGACTACTGAATTTTCTGGCAGCGGACAGAGACCCTAACCTTGATGGTAGGGCTCTGATATCATGAAAACTAAGAAAAATGGAGAGAAAATACTTTTCTTCATCTTATTAGGACTACACAATATACATATATATATACACAAGTGTAACCTAATTTAGATCCTAAAATCATGCTAATCTAAATCAATCTATTACCTAATTAATACATGATACTATAATCATATGATACCTAATTAATACATGATACTATAATCATATCTTTCCTAATATTAGATCACATATCTTCAACAATTTTGATTCAGTCGATTGAAGATGTTATCTCATCGACTTCTTGGGAACCCAAACCCTACTGGGTAGTTAATCGAGTCGAGCCGGCAAGGGCTTGATCGACTAGATAACGAACCATGGGTATCTAGTGTTGTCGAGTAGAGTGTTATCTCCTTGACTAATCGGTATGCTCGAGTATTACCACCAGTGTTTATGTTGGAGTTCGGGGCCCGGTAAGGGGTTTGGTTGGTGGACGGAGATTGGAGTTAAGTGGTGTACTACTGGACTAGTTACTTCACTTGAAAGTTGACGGAGTGTTAACTAATACTTGATCAAGCTCTGGTGAAGAAATGGGAATTTGGCTCCTGAGAGCCATCTGTATCCTTCTACATTGATTGTTATTCGAAGTGTTATTGTTCATTTAGAAAACAAAAAGAGAGTTTTCACTCGCTCATTTTGACATTTTGCTATTTGAAGTGTTATTGCTCACTTTCATGAACTTGTTATGCTCGCTATTTTGCTACGTGATATTTGTACTTTTCAATATTAGTCAACTTGCTATTTGGAACCTCACTGGGCTTTTAGTTCATTCCACACCATTTGTTTTCCGTACAGGGGGTATGAGTGAGGCGTAAGATTGGTACAGGCTAGTGTAGTCTAGTAGTTTTTGAATTTTGCGATTGTACTTGCACTAGTGCCCGATTAGGACTGATTATATCTGAAACTCACATCTTTTGATATATGTGGGATTGTACGAAAGTTTGAAATAGAAATGAAAGTACATGTATGTTCCAAGTTTGGAAACTAGTATTTCTTTTACTCTTGAGGTTATAACCTATTATATTTGAAGTGAGTGAGTGACTCTTGGCGAGAGTTGGGCATGCGACCCGCCAAACCCTAGAGTACGCCCTAGGGGGAGGTGGGGCCGTCACACAATTTGCTATTTGGAACATCACTGAGTTTTAGCTCACTCCGTTAGTTTTGTTTTCCTTATAGGGGATACGAGCGAGGTGTGAGATTTGTAAAGACTAGCATAGTCTAGTTGTTTTGAATTTTGAAGTTGTACTCGCACTAGCACCTGACTAGAGTTGTTTGTACTTGAATTGTAAACACTTTAAAGTATTTTGGCGTATAGAGCCTTGTATCTGGGTTGAGCATCAATGAATATATTAAGTTTGAACTTGTTGTGGTACTTATTTTGTGACGACCCCACCTCCCCCTAAGGCGTACCAAAGGGTTCGGCAGACCGCCTGCCCAGCTCTCGCCAGGACTCACTCCCTATCTCAAACGAGTCATGTACACACATCCATGAACCATAAATAACATTCCCAATTCAAGCTTATAATTTACGTTGATAGAAATCGAGGTACAAAGTCTCAATACACCAAACTAGTTCAAAACGTATACAATCCAAGTACAACATGTTCCATCCGAGGAATAGCGCGGGTACAAGTCAAAAATCAAACAACTAGTCTATGCTAGACTTTACATAACTCACACCTCGCTCGTACCCCTGAAAGGAAAACAAATGGAGTGGAATGAGCTAAAAGCCCAGTGAGGTTCCAAATAGCAAATTGACCATTATTTATAAGTACAAGTTTTTGATATAGCAAAGTAACGAGCATGAAGAGTTCATAAATGTGAGCAATAACACGTCAAGTAACAATCTTAAAATGAGCGAGTGTAGAAGTTTTTCAAAAGAAACAATAATCCAATAAACAATAATCATTCCAAAGTATAAGGATACGGATGGCTCTCAGGAGCCAACTTCCATTCATCATCAGGGCTTGATCACATAGTAGTTGACACTCCGTCAACTTTCAAGTAAGTAACCAATCCAGTAGAACACCACTTAAACGACTCTCCGTCCACCGTTCAACCCCCAGCTGGGCCCAAAATCCTCAAGAACACGGGTGGTAATACTCGAGTATACCGATTAGTCGAGGAGATATCACTCCACTCGACAATACAAGAGACCCAGGGTTCGTTACCCAATCGACCAAGCCCTTGCCGGCTCGACTAGAGTAACTCGCCACAGGGTTTCTGGAATTCCAGGAAGTGCGCGCATCATAATCAAGTATATCAAGTCAATTGCAACAATAAACAAGTATATCACGTAAGGGCAAGTGCGATAAAGTACACTCTTGCCCTTACAATTCACGTATATAACATGTAATCAGATTGGTCACGTATCAAGTTCAAGTATCAAGTTCAATTTGGTATTTGAAAGCACTCACCCAAAAGATATAGTGCTACTGGTCACTTTCAGGTTATACTCCGAGTTCGGAGTCCAAATCTGCGATAAAACTCAATTTGAGAACTTTGAAACATGATTAGAGTTCGAAACTTAGACGTTTCGTTCAATAAGAATCAAGAAATGAAAATTCACTTGGAGAATACTCGTGAAATACTCGCTCACTTTTTAAATGATAAAACTTTGTAACATTTATACTTGAAATGGTCATGCGAGTCGAAAGTACAAGGAAATCGTACTTTGAACAATCATTATTTCATTTCTCAAGGGTACAAGTTCGGCCAAGTCCTTATTTATATATCTTGGGACAAGAAGACTTAAGTACCCTAGATGGTTCAAGCAGTAATCACTCTTAACTCATACTCAAGTTGCAAAGATAGTTTTCTAGACCTCGAGTAAAAATTCGGGCAGCATGCCCTTTGTGTTTACCTACTTTCCAGCCATTTAGGCTTCATTATTTTTCTTCAACCAAAATCCAACATCATAAATATCAGCAATTCAAGTCAAAAGCCGTTCCATAGGCTTACAATATCATAAGAATAGGAATTACAATAATAGCAAGTGCAGAAATACAATCTAGCACAAGGCAGATTTGACGTATGATTGCGGAAATAACATATCCGAGGCTACACTTATCGGATTGAGACGCAACCTAAGCCGTTTCGAAGCTAAGATATAGGGCTGCAATGTTCATGAAGGTCACTTAGTCCAGTTCCTAATGTAGCTTAGTCAAATCCTCAAATTACAGAACCAAAATCCAATTTGTCGGCTGATAACCGCCTTACACTGTAATGGTCATATCTCAGAGTACACAAGTCCGATTCAGGTATTCTTAGAGGCATTTTAAAGCTAAGTCAGAGTACCACAACTTTCATGTTTTGGTAAAAAGCTAAATCAGTACGCATTCTAGTGAAAAAACGTAATAAACTGGACAAACTGAAGAAACGGACTGCTGAGGAAAAACTTAAAACAGTAAGGGTATTTTGGACTTTTCATGACCTACGTTGCTCCGATTGAGCTGAAATTTTATAGGTACCTATAAAATACCATTCTCTACAACTTTAATTCTTTGACCTAAGGCCAATTCGGCCTCCAACATACAGTTACAAAACCGGACAGAATGGAAGCAAGAATTTCCAGAAATCTGGAATTTTTAGTTTTTAATGCAATCTTCCTTAATTTCTCACTTCAATCACTACCAAAACCCCTTCTATAAAATTAATTACAACATATATGCATCATACACCAAATTGGGCAGAAATTCCTCAAACCCTAGTTCATCATATAAAAAGGGAAAAACTTCCAAAACATGATAGCATCCATGATTCCACCACAAATCAAGTTACTAACCTTAATTTAAACAAGATTGAAAGTAAAATTTAGAGATATCATCTTCCTTACCTTGATTAGAGTTCTCCAAGTGTAGCCCAAGCTTTCTCTTTCCAAAATTTCACCAACAATCACTAACTAATCACTCAAAGGTAAGTTTAATCGGTTTAGAAATTTAATTTGTCACTTGGTTGGTTAGAATCAAGAAGAAGGAATTGTTTCTTGCTCTCACTTTCTCTCTCCCTCTTGGTCGACCAGCTGCTGGAAAAATGAAGAGGAAAGTGCAGAAAATTGGTTTAAGAAGGCTAGTTAATCACTTGGCCAAGAAAGAGTGTCGCCACCACCACCTTTCATTTTTCTCTTTCTTCCTTGCTATTTTCTAGCCTCAAATTTTCGGTCAAAGCAGCTGCCAAACAAGAAGATATTTTGCTCAAAAGTCAATAAGCTTGTATGGTAAGAAAGTGGTGGTCAAGTGGTGCGTTCAACCGGTAGTGCGCGGGACCCGCCGGTTCGCGCCGTTTTTCTTAAAAACACACGTATTAGGGTTTTTACTTCCCATTCACTAACCTTATATCATTGCTACTAATCACATATTATTTCTCACTTAAAAGTCACTTTTAATCACCGAATTGATCCTTGGTCAGTATCGAAAATTCATCCGGCGAAAAATCACGAAAACCCTAATTTTGCTCAAATCTTGAAACCGAAGTGTAAAACCCTATTTCCAGGTTCATCTACACTTATTGTTGAACAATTGGGTAGTAGGGCCTTAATAAATAATAATTTTCAAATAAAAGGAAATTTTTAAGAAAACGTGAGGAATTTACAATTTCAATAATTAACATTAGGATCTCTAGTAAAATATGAGAGATTTAAGAATCCGTATAGTCACAAGTAAACTAGGGTTTTTTTTTTTTATTAAAACATTAGGGTTTCTAGTCTTTTAAAACAAAATAAGGTTTTAAATCAAACCCGAAGAAATATACTTTAATATTTTCTTCATAGACAACCTCCTAATATTCGGGATGTTACATATTTTCTATGGATGTATGTTATTTTCTCGAGTTTCGAGTGAGTGAGTCCTGGCGAGAGTTGGCCAGGCGATTCACTAAGCCCTAGGGTACGCTCTAGGGGGAGGTGTGTGATGGCCCCACCTCCCCCTAAGGCGAAACCAGAGGGTTCGGCGGGCCGCCTGCCCGGCTCTCGCCGGGACTCAGTCGTTCACTAAAGTCCTCAAATGAATTACAAGAATAAACCTCAAATATACATCACATGGTCCACAAATATACATTCAAGTCTCCAATAATTACATGTCACAAATGCAGCGGAAACTAATTCCCAACTATACATCAAATGATTCCAAATCCAAAACTGTACAAGATATAGGCCATCCATTCACGTGAATAAGCACAACAAGTCCTGCCTTCGCCTTGAGCCCTGTGGAGGGGAATAAAATATTTTTGGGGTGAGCGAGAAGCTCAGCGAGTAACCAGAAAATTAGTAATTAAATCGGTTTAACAATATTTCTTTTCAATGATGTCATAAATCAAATGATAAGTCCAGAAACGATTACAGCATTTACAAAACATTAAATATGGAGTATCAATAATTCAAGAAACATGTACAATGGAAAGCGAGAGTAACATTCATGAAAAGGATACGTTCATTTTTTTTTATAAATAATCCATCGTTCATCTTTTATTCGTTCATCTTTTTTTTTTCCGGACGTTGGCCGGTCTCCACCCATCCGGACGTAGCCGGACTCCACCCATCCGGACGTAGCCGGACTACAAGGTAATACTCGAGTATACCAAATTCACCCAGGGTCACCATATCGCCCGACCGAATCCGCTTCTGACTCGAGTCGATCGGTAACGAAGGGCAGGGCCCAATTCAGCCAAACGGCTTACATTCATGCGCAACTAGCATTTAATCATTAATCATTGAAAATTTCATATTTATTTAGGTCGAGTGCGATAAAGTACACACTCGCCTAGAAAACTCGTCTTAACAATCATTGAAAGCACTTAACATATTATCAATCAATAATAACAAGCCAATAAATCAAGTGATATAGCAAACAAGGAACACTTATATGCAAGCACGCATGATATGCAAGAAAACAGTTCAAAAGTAACATTGGAAACAGTTTAAAGGTAAATAATGAAAAAAAACGGTTCATAAATAACTTTAGACATAGTTTGAGGTCACTCACCTCAATGGCTCAGAAATCATCCATCATGTATCATTGCCTTTCTCAAACCCAAGTCTTAGATCACAAACTCAATGCAAACCAATCCTTTAAAAGTTCGGACAGCACTTCCCCTGATTTTGCTTACTTTTGCAGCCATCATGGCTTCATGATTTCCTCATTCCAACCCAAAGGTACACACACAACAACAAGTTCATCCAATAGCCATTCAGCAAGCTCCAAGTAGTACTAGTACAAGTCAAGCTAGGGAAAAGTTCGGAAATGAAGGTTAAGCTCAAAACTAGAAAAATAGCTTTTGACATCCTTTTGCGGTAATGGCACCAAAGGCACTACGATTGTCGGATGAAGGTACAAGATACACCGTTTCAAAGCTAAGAGATAGGGCTTCAATATTACAGAAGGTCACTCAACCCAGTTTCGAGTGTAACCAGGTCAAAAATGCAAGATACTACATCAAAATCACAAAAACAGATTCACAGAACGCATTCTAGCGGAAACGTCATAACTCAGGCTCTCCAAGTCCAAATCCAGAAATTCCAAAACCAGCTGAAAGCTAAGAAACAGGGATAAATTTCATCAGAAGACCTCAACAACCAATTCGGAAGCAATTCCAGCCAAAACAACCAATTACAGGCGCAAATCCCAATTTCGGGTAAACCAGAACAGCAATAGTAATTTCGACTTTTCTCACTCTACGCTACTCCGATTGACCTGAAATTTTGTAAGCACCTCTAAAATGTCATTCCATAAAACTTTCATTTTTTAAGAAAAGGCCAATTCGTCCTCTAACTAGGAGCTATAAAACCGGACAGAATGTAGCTTCACAAAACCTAATTTTCTGAAATTTCTTCCAAAACAGAAATTGATTGCAATTGACCACTTTTCCCACCTCATAGAGTCCTTAAACATCATTTCCAATCATCATATATGACCCCATAATCATATCCATATGAAAACAGAAAAATCCCCAATAATTATAAAACTTCACCAATTCAACCAAAATCAAGATATAATCCATAAAACCATCTCTTTAACCATCACAAGTTACTAATTCACCATTATTGGAAACAAACAATGAATCTTTACACACCATACCTTGATACCTCACAAAAGATAGTAGCTTAGTGGTTCCTTCTCCAAAATAACTCCACCAAGACCTTGGAATCTCCTTAGTAACCAACTTTTATGGAGTGATTTGCAATTCCATCGGTTAAAACTCAAGATTGAAGCAAGAAATTGGAGTGAAAGATGAAGGTTTTTCTCTCTCTCTTGCTCTCCAAGTTTCAGCCATGAGAAGGAAGAAATGGCTTGATTTTTGGTCAAATTTTGGTTTTAGTAAAGTTAAGGTAAGATGGTCAAAAGTCCAAGAGTGAATAGGATAGTGACACTTGTCACCTTTAGGTGTAAAACTTATCTTTTTGTCTCTCCAATACAAATATCTTAACACTTTGTAAAATAATATCACTCAATACAAAATTCCTACAAGTTGTCAAAAATATAATGCATTTACCACACTAGCGGGTCCCACGTCCAAAATACGCTCTTAATTTCTCAAAAACTAACCGATACTAGAAAAATCATTTTAAAACTATTTTTGCTCATAAACTTTATCTGGGAAATTTTTCTAATCAAGAAAATGTAGAAAAGGCGGGCGTTAAAAAAATAAACCCTAGAAAATTAGAAAATTTCCAGGTTCTCAAACTCATTTTTTTTCGGGGCGTCACAAGGTGGGGTCGTCACAGCTTTTCCCTTGTTCTAGATTTTTCCCACACTCTCCACCTGTCTTGCCACCTAACCCCCTTGCATGTGTTGTGCAAAAAACCAAGACACATGTCTAATACTTACCTATCCCACTTAGTTACCATGCATGCCTTCCACCTATTTTTAAGAAATTGAACTTAAAAAGATTGAAAACAATTTTTTTTTGTGAGACTTTTCTTTTTTTGGAAATTATTTAAAAAGAAAATGAACCCTAATTCAATAAAAATAACTAACTATCATTTTACGAATTTTGATTAACCAAAAATAAAATTAAATTAAATTAAATTAAAATTAAAATGGAATTGAAATTTTAGTTTCTACATTAGGTTCTCTTTTCGAAGGATTTCCAAACATTCCTAATAATAAGGATGAAAATTCTTCTTATTCCTAACCATTTTTGGCATCCATTCATTAGGAATCGTATACCCATCAAATTTATTTCTTAAAGAAGTATGTAGGACTTCTTTTTCTGGTTCTGGGTCTTGATTCTTAGAAGGATGACAACTTGGCTTCTTTTCAGAAGACTTCTTCTTTATACACCTATTACAAAAACAGACATCAAAATAAATATGACCTGAATATGGATCTTGAAAATGATAAATAGTCTTTGCATCAGAACTAAAACCATATTGAAGGTCAATTAAAGATTCCCTGCGTTTTGGCCACGGTTTCAGTGACGACCCCACCGTACCCAGAGGCGTACCAAAGGGTTTAGCGGATCGTTTGCCTAGCTCGCGCCATGACTCGATACCAAAATAAGAAAATAGATTTCACGTTAAAAGAAAGTTCTATTTACACTATTACATTTTCAAAAGTTGTATAAATTATTACATCAAGCCATACACCCACTAGTACCATAAGGTAAACCCTAGAGAAGCTACTAACTATAACCACTACAACAAATATATACATCATACTAGTCAACTTATAACAAGTACTAGGGCAAAATGTAACTATTCCACAAACCACAAGTCACTTATTCTATACACATTCCCGAGCGATCCTCGCGTCGGCCCCTACTAAGGAAAATAAATGGAATGGGGTAAGCTATACGTTTAGTGAGTAATCGGGGCAAAAACATAAGATCACATCCAATTAAACATGTAAACCAAGATATTTCACATCAATAAACAAAAATATAACATCACAATGGTAGGATACAAGTGGCTTCAAAACCAGTTCGATTCCCTGAGCTTGACCACCTGTTGACACTCAGTCAACCAAAATACTCATAGTCCGTAGACTCCACTTACTTCCCCGTTCACCTTATCAACCCCCGCTAGCCAGTCAATAGCACACAGCAGTTCAAGCAAAACAAAATCACTTTGCTTTAACAAATAACGAAATCCCAAGGTTAGCATAGAACTAATTTCGACTAAACCCCAGCCGGCTAGAATAGTCCGTCTACCCTTGGAATCGGGTTGGAACCAAGCCCTGAGATATCCAATCTCTCAACAAAGGATACCTCTCAACAAAGTACTCATCCAAATACTCAAGTCACGTAATCACCCCAACAGCACGCAGCACAAGGGGTGATACTCAACACAAGGCATGTATTCTCACATATAAAATCAAAAGCAGAGATTGGATTTAGGTCGAGTGACATAACGTACACCCTCGCCTAAGTACCCATTTAACATATACAAAGCACTTTGACAATTTATCACATAAACAAACCCAATTACTCACCCAAAATAACTAGCATGCAAATCAAGGCAATTTATACGGGTCCACTGACTCCGTCCGAGTCGTCACTACCTGTGATAAAAGATTATACTTAACTATTAGTCAAACAACCATCATAATGGAAATAAGCCCTAAAATGCATGCGTGCGCGCGATGGAAAACTGTATGAGTTGTACGGTTTCGACCATAGCTGGAGATGTGTTTATCAAATGAAGGTGTACTAGGTAGCGTTTTGAAGCTAAGACAAAGGGTTACAACTTTCATGAAGACAAGTCAACCCAGTTCACAGTTGATCTAGGTCAAATTTGCAGATTACAGAACCAGAATTTCATTATCAGTCTGGCTGTCAACACTAGATTCAAATGGCAATAACTCGGGCTACAAAAGTCCAATTAAGACGTTTTCAGATGCATTGGAAAGCTGTATCATAGAACTAAAATTTTTGTTTTTGACCAAAAGCTGATTTGATACGGATCGGGGTGAAAAACGAAGCCAAAACTGTGAAATCTCAAAACTGCCTGCGAATTAGGGCATTTGGCAGTCGGGGGTATTTTAATCATTTAAAATGATACAGTGCTCCAATTGAGATGAACTTTTACAGGCATCTATATAACTCTATTCCCTACAACTTTCATGTTTTGACCCAAGTCTGATTCGGCCTCTAAGATGAACGAATTAAACAGGTCAGAAACAGGGCAGATTCATCCTTAAGGTTGGAAATATGATGATTCAATGCTTGAAAATCACATTTATATCTTGAATCAATACCCTAAGTCCCTATCCAAGCTTATCAACATCATATGCTATATATAAAAATGATAAACACAACTGAAAATCTCAAACCCTAACTAAATATTCCACCATATCATGCAAAACTTGTGACGACTAGAAAATTCGCTTCTATTTTCTTAAAATGCCTTCCTATTTTGATTAACTTACTTTATAACACCTTTACTACTTATTTATGTGACGCCCCGAAAGAATGAGTGTGAGAACCCGAAAATTTTTATATATTTTCTAGACGTTATTTTGTTTCCTTGTCTATAATTTTGTACCTTTCTTCAATATATTAATTTCTTATACATTTTTATAAGGGAATATAGTTTTCAAATCATTTTCTTGATACAAGTTAGTCCACGTTAAGTTTGAAGTGTATTATGGACGTGGGACCCGCTAGTGCGGTAAATGCGATATATTTTTGACAATTTGTTGGAGTTTTGTATTAAGTGATATTATTTTACAAGGTGCTAATAGATAATTAGAAGTTACCTATATGGAATAGAATTGGAGAGACAAAAAGATAAGTTTTAAACCAAAAGGTGACAAGTGTTACCATCCTATTCACTCTTGGACTTTTGACCAAGATATTTTACCTTTTTAAAGCTAGTTTTGGCCAATTTATTTCTTCATTTTAAGCTCTCTTGGATGAACTCCTTAGGGAGAGAAAAGAAAGAAACCTTCAACTTTTATTCTTCATTTCTTGCTTAGATCTTGCAAACCAACCGATTAAATCTTGAATTTGTCCACAAAGGTGACTTGCTAAGGGTGTTTCAAGGTCTTGGTGGAGTTATTTTGGAGAAGGAACCATTAAGCTCCTACCTTTCTTGTGGTTTTAAGGTATTTTGCCAAAAACATCCTCTTTACTTCAATTAATTGCTAATTAGTGGGTTTTAGTTGTTTTAGATGTGGTTTTGTGGAAGATTAGCACTTGAATGCATGAATTCCAGTTTAGGGTTTCATTTTTACCCTGTTCTGACCGGATTTATTTGAGCATGTTAGAGGCCGAATCAGGCTTAGGTTAAAACATGAAAGTTGTAGAAAATGGTGTGAACTAGCTGCCTGTAAATGTTCAACTCAATCGGAGCAACGTAGCCTATGAAAAGACCAAAATACCCCTGTTTCCCTGTTTCTGTCTCAAAACTGATAATCAGCTTATGTAATTGGTTAGTTTGACCAAGAATGTTATCGAATTGGTTGATGATGTCTTCTTAAGAATTATAACCTTGTATCTTAGCTTTCAAATGGCTTTGGAATTACCTGAATTGGTGTGACAGCCCCACCTTCCCCTAAGGCGTACCAAAGGGGTTAGCGGACTGCCTGCCCAACTCTCGCCAGGACTATCGAGCAGTTAAAGGAAATCAAAAACATTCAGGAAGGTAATAGCGCGCTCAAACGATTCCAAGTCGCCAAATGGTAAAAATGAAAATCAAAACCACAATGAATAGTGGTTGCCACGTCACCATCCAACTAGGAGCCAAACAAATACAGATATGGCAATATAACTCGAGAAAACATTCCCAATCCAAATGGGATACATGAACAGGGTAAATAGTTTTATACACATACGTTTGTAATTTACGAAACAAAAAGAAGATAATTAGATCGAAATACATTTAGGGTTTTCCAACTATCGAGGAGCTTTACAAAAATATATTAAAACTAGCTCGACTCGTGCTTCAAAACATCTTAGCCTCAAAAGTGGTTCCCTGTAAGGAAAACAAAGATAACGGGAAGGGGGTGAGCTTACGCTCAATGAGGTACCAAAATAATAGCAAGTAAGGAAAGTGGAACTTCATATTCAATTAGTCACATATGCGAATCAAATAAAGAAGTGAACAAACACCATAGACAGAAAGGATACGGGTGGCTCTCAGGAGCCAAATTCCCATTTGCTTCACCGAAACTTGATCGAAATAATAGTTGACACTCCGTCAACGTTAAAGAAGTAACCAATACCGTAGACTCCACTTTCTCCAACTCCTTCCACCTCACATACCCCTATCGGGCCCGAACATCGAACAGAACAGAAGCGGTAATACTCGAGTATACCCGGAATCAAGGGTCTCAATACCCAAAGATCCCAAAACTGACTACCGTGGTTCGTTATCTAATCGACCAGGCCCTTGCCGGCCCGACTCGAGTAACTTGCCACAGGGGTTGAGCTCAGAGGTCACAGAAAGGTCGTTGGATACAAGTTTCCAAACGACGTCCGAACAGATACAGATACAGATACAGATACAGATACAGATTCGGATTCGCACCAAAATTGGCATATGAACAGACAAGAGAACGAGTGTGATAAAGTACACCCTCGTCTCAAACAAATTAAACAGATAGTGCAGTCATTTAAATCACAGATTGCAGGGCAGAAATCAAGTTAAACGGCAATGGAGGGGAGTGGTACACTCACCGGTTCAAATACAGTCACTTCAAAAGTTTTCACTTCCGATTGGCTTTAATCGCCAAGAAACCCTAAAATCATCAAAGTAAACCAATTGAAGGTTTCACATCCAAAATCGAGTAAATGTAATGCATAAGTAAGGCTCGACTAGATGTCGTATGCTTTCCCAGGTTAAGTACTAATACAGAGTAAAAAGATAACAGTTCGTCCTAGGGTTATAAACAACCCCTAAAACTCTTCATTTGTACTAAGGTCAACTCAATTGAAGGAAATCACATAGCCCTAAAATTTTGAGCAGCATGCCCTTTGTGTTTACCTATTTTCCCAGCCACTAATGGCTTCATTATTTTCCTCAAATTATCCCAACATCTCATACAGAATAATCTCATTTCCAAAAGCCGTTCACTAGGCTTAAAGTCATATAAATACAAAAATCAAGCTAGAAACATTTCCGGAAATGGAATTAAGCTCTAAACCATCAAACAGTTTTTTGACGTCATTTTGCGGTTTTTGCACCATTGGCACTACGATTATCGGATGGCGGTACAAGACCCACCATTTCGAAGCTAAGAGATAGGGCTACAATGTTATAGAAGGCCACTCAGTCCAGTTTCTAGTGCAAATGGGTCAAAAAGTCAAAATACTATACCAGAACTGTAAAAACAGGTTAACAAACCGCATTCTGGTTAGCGAACCGTATTTCAGGCTACCTAAGTCCAAATCAAGTGATTCCAAAGCAATCCAAAAGCTAAGACATCAGGCTACATTTCTTCAGAAGACCTCAACAATCAATTCAGAAGTATTCCCAACCAAAATAACCAATTACCGAAGCAATTCTCAAGTTCGGGTAAAAACAGGGCAGCAGGGTATTTCGGTCTTTTCACAAGCTATGCTACTCCGATTGACCTAAATTTTGTAGGCATCTCTAAAATATCATTCCCTACAACTTTCATGTTTTAACCCAAGGCCAATTCAGCCTCTAACTATGAGGTACAGTGCCGGGCAGAATGTAGAGTAATGAAACCCTAACTTTTCCAATTTTCTTCCAAAACAGAAATTTCCTGCAATTAACCGCTTTTCCCACCTTCTAGCTTCATTCTAGATCATTTCCAATCATCATACATAGCCACACCATAACAATCATATTAAAACAGAAAAATCACCCATAAATGGAAAACTTCACCAATTCAACCAAAAATCAAGAAATAACACAAAAAATCATCACTTCAACTACCACAAGTCACAAATTTAACTTCATTAGGTGGAGGAGAGGGGTTCCTTCACTACTCACCTTAGTAACCCAAGAAAAGAGACCACTTGGCACCTTAAGTTTCCAAACAACTTCACCAATCACCTCACAATCACTAAGTGGAGGGATTTTATGGAGTAATTGCAAGATTAAATGGTTGGATTGTTGAACTTGAGCAAGATGAAAGCAAGAATCTTTGAGAGTTTTCTTTCTTTCTTTCTTGAGGAGAGGTTCGGCCACAAGCTTGGAAAAAAATGGAAGATTTTTGGTCAATTTTTGGGTTTATTTAGTAAATGGTAAAAGGATGAATAGTAAGTCAAATGTAGGAATGAATCTCCAAGTGACACATGTCACTTTCATTAATTACTTGCCTAACTTTTTGTCTCTCTCACACCAACCACTTGGTAACCTCTAAATATCCCATAACAATCGATAAATTAAACCTAGTATCCAAATCTTAACCTAGTTGGCCGAATTTTCCCGAACTTTTCGCACTAACGGGTCCCACGTCCGATATACGCTCTTAATTTCTCCAAAACTAACCTATACTACAAAAATCACCTAAAAACTATATTTACTCATAAACATTGTGTTTAAAAAAATTTCGAAAAGAAAATGTGGAAAAACGTGCAATTAAAAGAAAATAAAAACCTAGACATTAAGAAAATTACGGGTCCTCACACTCTCTCCCCCTTAAAGAAATTTCGTCCTCAAAATTTCCTTACCACTAAGATCCTTCAAAGTCTTAATTAAGCAGTGGATCATACCTTCTACCTCCTCAGACGAGTCAGGGACTGGATGCTGCTCTAGCGAATAAACCAGAGCAGGTACCTTCGATCCAGTCCCTTCTCCTTTCGTTTGTCCAGGGTTAATCTTGGTTGGTTGCTGAGAATTGGTCTTGGTTGGTGACAGAGTCCCTCTCCGCTCGCGTAGGCGAGCTGGACAGTTAGCAATCCGATGTTCGGCGCTTCCACAGCGCAAACATTTCCCTTCCTTCTTCTAACAATTTGCTTCCGTATGATTTGGCCCTCCGCAATATCCACAGGGACCACGAGTAGCAGAGACTGATCCCCCCTGTGGAACACCACCTGTCACCCCTGGTAGCCGTGCTTCCCCGTTCCCTTTCAAACTTTAGAGGTTGTACTATTATCCGCTTGTTCTAAGCTGCTCCCAGGAAAGCCCCTTTTCTTGGTTTGAAAATTTCTAACTTGTAGCCTCGCATTTTCAACCCGTTGGGCTTTCTCCACAGCATCACTAAAGGTATTAAGTTGAGCTACCGCCAAATCCTTTTGAATCTCAACATTTAGTCCCTGAATAAAACGTCTTATCCGTCTTTGTTCGGTTACGATCAGTTCGGGCGCAAACTTAGACAACCGAGTGAATTGACTCTCATACTCGGCTACGGTTTGAGTTCCCTGGCGAAGCCGAATGAATTCATCTTCCTTCTTTTCTTGGATTAGAGAAGGGAAAAACTTGGCGTTAAATTCTCTCATAAAGTTCGCCCACGTCCTCGGGGTTTGTTCTCTTTCCCATTTCATTCGAATGACATTCCACTAGGAACGGGTGGCTCCCTCTAGTTGAAAGACAGCAAATGTCACCTGTCTCTCCTCGGTATAGTGTAAAGCAGCAAAAATATCGATCATCTTCTCCAGCCACTTCTCAGCCCCAACCACGTCAAGGGCTCTATCCTCGCCCTCTATATGATTACCAGGATTCCCAGGGATGGGGTTAGGGTTTTGACCCTGTTGGTGCACTACTTGGGCTAGTAAATCAGTCATTTGCTGCATGGTAGCAGCTATTTGGACGTTGGGGTCAACCCTAGGTTCAGGGTTTGGTCCATATGAGGTTTCCCCAATGCCCCTTTCGGATGTAGGTTGCCTAATTCCACGCCCACGGCCCCGTCCACTACGAGTGCCCTCCATTGGTCTAATCAATCTAGGGTCGAAGCGGGAATAAAATATTAAATATAGGTAGGCAAAAACAGTAGCAAAAGGTACGCACAGATCAAAAGCATACATATATAACATAACTGTACCAAACAAGCCATACATTAGCAATCAATTAGATACAAATATAAGAAATCCATGAAAGTAGCGAGGTCCTCCAAAAGTACTATAGACAAACTAGGTCACAAGTACAAGAATAACTAACGAAAGCTTTTCCCCTCTAGGGCTCCGTCCTTAATCTACGAGAACAACACCATTTATATCTTAATCATGATTGATCATGCTTAACAATACCCGAACAGACCACGCGAAGTTCCATAGATTCGCCTTTCTAGTTCGCCCAATCCTTTCTAACCTAGGTTCTCATCTCTTTCGTATCCGCGCGCAAGAATCCCATCTCAGATAATTCACAACTCGAGCCGGTCGGTCCCAAGAGTAAATCATCCATATTAAGGATTCCTACCCGACAAACATACCTAACTTCCTCAAGTCCCACGATAAAGATCTTTACACTTATGATATGCATGGTTCATAGCTTATGCTCAAACGAGCACTTAGACACATTCACGAAATCAGGACCATAACACCACTGGCCCATGCTCACTCCGCTCAGAGACCACGCGAAGCAGGCTCTAATACCACCTATGACAGTCCCACCTTCCCTTAAGGCGTACCAAAGGGGTTAGCGGACTGCCTGCCCAGCTCTCGCCAGGACTATCGAGCAGTTAAAGGAAATCGAAAACATTCAGGAAGGTAATAGCGTGCTTAAACGATTCCAAGTCGCCAAATGGCAAAAATTAAAATCGAAACCACAATGAATAGTGGTTGCCACGTCACCATCCAACTAGGAGCCAAACAAATACAGATATGGCAATATAACTCGAGAAAACATTCCCAATCCAAATGGGATACATGAACAGGGTAAATAGTTTTATACACATACGTTTGTAATTTACGAAACAAAAAGAAGATAATTAGATCAAAATACATTTAGGGTTTTCCAACTATCGAGGAGCTTTACAAAAATATATTAAAACTAGCTCGACTCATGCTTCAAAACATCTTAGCCTCAAAAGTGGTTCCCTGTAAGGAAAACAAAGATAACGGGAAGGGGGTGAGCTTACGCTCAATGAGGTACCAAAATAATAGCAAGTAAGGAAAGTGGAACTTCATATTCAATTAGTCACATATGCGAATCAAATAAAGAAGTGAACAAACACCATAGACAGAAAGGATACGGGTGGCTCTCAGGAGCCAAATTCCCATTTGCTTCACCGAAACTTGATCGAAATAATAGTTGACCCTCCGTCAACGTTAAAGAAGTAACCAATACCGTAGACTCCACTTTCTCCGACTCCTTCCATCTCACATACCCCTATCGGGCCCGAACATCGAACAGAACAGAAGCGGTAATACTCGAGTATACCCGGAATCAAGGGTCTCAATACCCAAAGATCCCAAAACAGACTACTGTGGTTCGTTATCTAATCGACCAGGCCCTTGCCGGCCCGACTCGAGTAACTTGCCACAGGGGTTGAGTTAAGAGGTCACAGAAAGGTCGTTGGATACAAGTTTCCAAACGACGTCCAAACAGATACAGATTCAGATTCAGATTCGCACCAAAATTGGCATATGAACAGACAAGAGAACGAGTGTGATAAAGTACACCCTCGTCTCAAACAAATTAAACAGATAGTGCAGTCATTTAAATCACAGATTGCAGGGCAGAAATCAAGTTAAACGGCAATGGAGGGGAGTGGTACACTCACCGGTTCAAATACAGACACTTCAAAAGTTTTCACTTCCGATTGGCTTTAATCGCCAAGAAACCCTAAAATCATCAAAGTAAACCAATTGAAGGTTTCACATCCAAAATCGAGTAAACGGAATGCATAAGTAAGGCTCGACTAGATGTCGTATGCTTTCCCAGGTTAAGTACTAATACAGAGTAAAAAGATAACAGTTGGTCCTAGGGTTATAAACAACCCCTAAAACCCTTCATTTGTACTAAGGTCAACTCAATTGAAGGAAATCACATAGCCCTAAAATTTTGGGCAGCATGCCCCTTGTGTTTACCTATTTTCCCAGCCACTAATGGCTTCATTATTTTCCTCAAATCAGTCCCAACATCTCATACAGAATAATCTCATTTCCAAAAGCCGTTCACTAGGCTTAAATTCATATAAATACAAAAATCAAGCTAGAAACATTTCCGGAAATGGAATTAAGCTCTAAACCATAAAACAGTTTTTTGACGTCATTTTGCGGTTTTGGCACCATTGGCACTACGATTATCGGATGGAGGTGGAAGACCCACTGTTTCGAAGCTAAGAGATAGGGATACAATGTTACAGAAGGCCACTCAATCCAGTTTCTAGTGCAAACAGGTCAAAATTTCAATATACTATACCAGAACCGTAAAAACAGGTTAACAAACGGCATTCTGGTTAGGGAACCGTAATTCAGGCTACCTAAGTCCAAATCAAGTGATTCCAAACCCATCCAAAAGCTAAGACATCAGGCTACATTTCTTCAGAAGACCTCAACAATCAATTCAGAAGTATTCCCAACCAAAATAACCAATTACCGAAGCAATTCTCAAGTTCGGGTAAAAACAGGGCAGCTGGGGTATTTCGGTCTTTTGACAAGCTATTCTACTCTAATTGACCTGACATTTTGTAGGCATCTCTAAAATATCATTCCCTACAACTTTCATGTTTTAACCCAAGGCCAATTCAGCCTCTAACTATGAGGTACAGTGCCGGACAGAATGTAGAGTAATGAAACCCTAACTTTTCCAATTTTCTTCCAAAACAGAAATTTCCTGCAATTAACCGCTTTTCCCACCTTCTAGCTTCATTCTAGATCATTTCCAATCATCATACATAGCCACACCATAACAATCATATTAAAACAGAAAAATCACCCATAAATGGAAAACTTCACCAATTCAACCAAAAATCAAGAAATAACACAAAAAATCATCACTTCAACTACCACAAGTCACAAATTTAACTTCATTAGGTGGAGGAGAGGGGTTCCTTCACTACTCACCTTAGTAACCCAAGAAAAGAGACCACTTGACACCTTAAGTTTCCAAACAACTTCACCAATCACCTCACAATCACTAAGTGGAGGGATTTTATGGAGTAATTGCAAGATTAAATGGTTGGATTGTTGAACTTGAGCAAGATGAAAGCAAGAATCTTTGAGAGTTTTCTTTCTTTCTTTCTTGAGGAGAGGTTCGGCCTAACTTTTTGTCTCTCTCACACCAACCACTTGGTAACCTCTAAATATCTCATAAAAACCGATAAATTAAACCCAGTATCCAAATCTTAACCTAGTTGGCCGAATTTTTCCGAACTTTTTGCACTAGCGGGTCCCACGTCCGATATACGCTCTTAATTTCTCAAAAACTAACCGATACTACAAAAATCACCTAAAAACTATATTTACTCATAAACATTGTGTTTAAAAAAAATTCGAAAAGAAAATGTGAAAAAACGTGCAATTAAAAGAAAATAAAAACCTAGACATTAAGAAAATTACGGGTCCTCACAATTGGAGTTGTGTGTGCTGAGATATGAGTGAATAAAGCAGGACTGCTAGTTGATTTCCACAGTGAATTTCAAACTGGAAATTCTGGGGGTTGTTTTGGTAAATTTGACCTAGTTAGGGTGAGAACTTGTGACGCCCCGAAAAAAAAAAGAGTTTGAGAACCCGTAAAAACCCTAATCTTTTCCGAGGGTTTTATCTCCTTTAATGGCATGTTTTCTGCATTTTCTGGCTTAGGATATTTTCCTGAGGAATTTTTATGAGTAATTATAGTTTTTAGATAATTTTTCTAGCCTTGGTGAGTTTTTAGAAAATTAAGGATAAATAATGGACGTGGGACCCACTAGTACGAAAAGTTCGGAAAAATTCGGCCAATAAGGTTAAGTTTCGGATACTGTGTGAAATTTATCGGGTGTTAAGAGATAAGTAGAGAGTGAGATTTGATTGATGTGAGAGGAAAGAGAAAGATAAGATTTCATTTATGAAGGTGACAAGTGTCACCACTACATTGGTTTTAACTTAAGAGTTACTATTCACCTTTTTGACTTTTGACCCATTTGAGTAAATATCTTCAAAAATTGCCCAAAAATCACCATTTTTCACCTCTTGTTGGCCGGCCCTCTTAGCTCAAGAAGGAAGAAAACTTCTTCAATTTTCAAGCTCCCAATTAGCTCAAATCAACCAAACCAAGGGTTTGAATTAGTTTTTACTCCATACAATCTTTCCTTTTAGTGATAGTGAGTGCTTTAGTGAAGTTTTTTGGAAGAGCTAAGGTGTCCAACATCTTCCCCTCTCTTGTTTACTTGGTAAGTGAAGCTTAAACTTCCACCTACACCTATTGATGCTTAAGATATGATTAGTAGTGATTAAAGTGCTGAAATTTCTGGTTTTATCTTGGTTTGAAGTGATTTGGTGAAGTTTTGATTTTATTGATGATTTTTCTGGTTTAATTGGATTATGGTGTTGTGGTTGTTTATGATGATTGATAATGAGGGGTTATGACTCTAGTGGATGGAAATGATTGATATTTGCAACCAATTTTGGATTTGGAATAAATTTTGGAAAGTTAGGGTTCATGAAGCTACATTCTGCCCGAATTTATTGCACCATGTTAGAGGCCGAATTGGCATTGGCTTAAAACATGAAAGTTGTAGGTATTGATGAGTTTGAAGTGCCTGCAAAATTTAGGTCATTTGAATTAGTGTAGAGTGAGATATGGCGTTTTTACTGTTGCTGTTCTGGGTTGCTCAGAATGTGAAAACTGCACTTGTAATTGGCCATTTTGGCTGGAATTGGTTTGGATTTTGTTGTTGGTGTCTTCTGATGAAATGTAGCTTAATGTCGTAGCTAACATATGCCTTTGGAATTTCGGCATTTGGACCTGTATAGACTGAGTTGTGTTCATTACAGCATTGTCCGATTTGTAAACCTGTTTTTGGTGGTTCTGGTGTAGTATTTGGCATATTTGACCTAGTTGTACTAGGATTTGGATTGAGTGGCCTTCTACATTGTTGTAGCCCTGTTTCATAGCTTCGAAACGGTGGGTCTTACACCCCCATCCGATAATCATAGTGAAATTGACACCATTACCGTAAAATGACGTCAAAACTATTTTTCTGGTTTTGAGCTTAACCTTCATTTCCGAACTTTTCCCTAGCTTGACTTGTACTAGTACTACTTGGAGCTTGCTGAATGGCTATTGGATGAACTTATTTGTGTGACTTTGGAACTGGCTGAGGAAATAATGAAGCCTTGACGGCTGGAAAAGTAAGCAAATTTAGGGGAAGTGCTGTCCGAAGTTTTAAAGGGTTTGATTGCTTTGAGTTTGTGATCTAAGACTTGGATTTGAGCAAGGCAATGTTATATGATGGATGATTTCTGAGCCGTGGAGGTGAGTGACCTCAAACTACTTCTAAAGTTATTTATGAACCGTTTCTTACATTATTTACTTTTGAACTGTTTCCAAAGTCACTTTTGAAATGTTTTCTTGCATATCATGTGTGCTGGCATTTGAGTGTGCCTTGTTTGCTATATTTCTTGACTTCATGACTTGTATTTTGGTTGATAACGTGTTAAGCGCTTATAATGATTTCCAAAACGAGTTTTCGAGGCGAGTGTGTACTTTATCGCACTCGACCTCGATAAATGTGAAATTTTCGATTGAAATGTTACTTGCGCATGAATGTAAGCCTTTTGGGCTGAACTGGCCATTGCCCCTTGTTACCGGTCGTCTTGAGCCAGAAGCGGACTCGGTCAGGCGATTAGGAACTTGGGTGAACGTTTGGTATACTCGAGTATTACCTATGTAGGTTGGTGGAGCCTGGCCAAAAGCCAGGGACGGGGTGAATGAAATGAAATGAATGACCAAATGAGCGAGGAAATGTCAGGAGAATGAATGTATCCTTTCATGAATGTTACTATCGCTTTCCATTGTAAATGTTTCTTGAATTATTGATAATCCATATTTACTGTTTTGCAAATGTTGTAGTTGTTCCGGATTTATCATTTGATTTATGACATCATTGCTATATGACATCATTAAAATGAACTATTGTGAAACCGATTTGATTACTGATTTTAATGGTTACTCGCTGAGCTTCTAGCTCACCCCAAAAATGTTTTATTTCCCCCCCCACAGGGCTCAAGGCGAAGAAAAGCTTGGAGTGCTTATTCACGTGACTGGATGGCTTATATCGTGTACAGTTTAAGTTTGGATCTATTTTATGTACGAGTTGGTCTTGTATAAATATTTGAAATTGATATGGATGTAAGTATACGTTCCACGATTGGAATCAGTTTTCCGCTGCATTTGTAATATGTAATCATTGGAGAATTTGATGTAATTTTGAGATTTATATTGTAATTGGGTTGAGGACTGTAGTGAGCGACTGAGTCCCGGCGAGAGCTGGGCAGGCGGTCCGCCGAACCCTCTGGTTCGCCTTAGGGGGAGGTGGGGCCGTCACAGAATTGGACTAAGTGGTCTTCATGAAAGTTGTAGGTCTTTGTTTTAGCTTCGAAATGGTATAAATTGCATTCCAATCCGATAAGGGTAGCTTCTGTGACGCCCCGAAAAAAATGAGTTTGAGAACCCGGAAATTTTCTAATTTTCTAGGGCTTATTTTTTTAACGCCCGCCTTTTCTACATTTTCTTGATTAGAAAAATTCCCCAGATAAAGTTTATGAGCAAAAATAGTTTTAAAATGATTTTTCTAGTATCGGTTAGTTTTTGAGAAATTAAGAGCGTATTTTGAACGTGGGACCCGCAAGTGCGGTAAATGCATTATATTTTTGACAACTTGTTGGAATTTTGTATTAAGTGATATTATTTTACAATGTGTTAAGATATTTGTATTGGAGAGACAAAAAGATAAGATTAAAACCCTAAAGGACCATTTGTCACAAAACCATTGGACCTTGACTTTTGACCAAGACTTTTTTGATCTTTATCTTGGAAAAATTGGACAAACTTTCTTCATTTCTTTCTTGCTCTTGGCCGAACCTCTTAGAGTAAAGGAGAGAAAAATTCCTTCCTCTTGTTACTTCAATTCTTGTCCAAATCTTGAGTTTCAACCGATTAAATTGTAACCCACTCCATAAAACTTGCTAGCTAAGGAAGATTGAAGCTCTTGGTGGAGTTGTTTTGGAAGAAAAACCCCTAAGTCATCACCTTTCTTGATATTTGAAGGTATCATGTCTAGTCATCCTTCCTTTGTTATTGATTATGTTAAATTAGTGACTTGTGATGGCTAAAGAGATGGTTTGATGGATTATATCTTGAGTTGTGGTAGACTTGATGAAGTTTTATAATTTTTGGGGATTTTTCTGTTTTAATATGAACATGGGTGTGTGGTTATATATGATAATTGGAAATGATGTTTAATGACTCTAGGAGGTGGAAAAAGTGATTAATTGCAACCAATTTCTGTTTTGGACCAAAAATTGAAAAGTGAGGGTTTTGTGATGAACATTCTGTCCGAATTTTTAGGTCCTAGATAGAGGCCGAATTGGCCTTTACTTAAAACATAAAAGTTGTAGGGAATAACATTTTAGAGGTGCCTACAAAATTTCAGATCAATCAGAGTAGCGTAGAGTGAGAAAAGTCAAAATTACTATTGCTGTTCTGGTTTACCCGAAATTGGGATTTGCGACTGTAATTGGTTGTTTTGGCTGGAATTGCTTCCGAATTGGATGTTGAGGCCTTCTGATGAAATTTATCCCTGTGTCTTAGATTTCCGATGGTTTTGGAATTTCTGGATTTGGACTTGGAGAGCCTGAGTTATGATGTTTCCACTAGAATGCGTTCTGTGAATCTGTTTTTCCGGTTCTGGTGTAGTTTCTTGCATTTTTGACCTGTTTACACTCGAAACTGCATTGAGTGACCTTCTGCAATATTGTAGCCCTGTCTCTTAGCTTCGAAACGGTGGGTCTTGAACCTTCATCCGACAATTGTAGCGCCTTTGGTGCCATTACCATAAAATGACGTCAAAGCTATTTTTCTGGTTTTGAGCTTAACTTTCATTTCCAAACTTTTCCCTAGTTTGACTTGTACTAGTACTACTTGGAGTTTGCTGAATGGCTATTGGATGAACTTGTTGTTGTGTGTGTACCTTTGGGTTGGAATGAGGAAATCATGAAGCCATGACGGCTGGAAAAGTAAGCAAATTTAGGGGAAGTGCTGTCCGAACTTTTAAAGGATTTGTTTGCATTGAGTTTGTGATCTAAGACTTGGGTTTGAGCAAGGCAATGATACATGATGGATGATTTCTGAGCCATTGAGGTGAGTGACCTCAAACTATTTCTAAAGTTATTTATGAACCGTTTTTTTTGCTTTATTTACCTTTAAACTATTTCCAATGTTACTTTTGAACTGTTTTCTTGCATATCATGCGTGCTTGCATATGAGTGTTCCTTGTTTGCTATATCACTTGATTTATTGGTTTGTTATTATTGATTGATAATATGTTAAGTGCTTTCAATGATTATTAAAACGAGTTTTCTAGGCGAGTGTGTACTTTATCGCACTCGACCTAAATAAATATGAAATTTTCAATGATTAATGATTAAATGCTAGTTGCGCATGAATGTAAGCCGTTTGGTTGAATTGCGCCCTGCCCTTCGTTACCGATCGACTCGAGCCAGAAGCGGACTCGGTCGGGCGATATGGTGACCCTGGGTGAATTTGGTATACTCGAGTATTACCTTGTAGTCCGGCTACGTCCCGATGGGTGGAGTCCGGCTACGTCCGGATGGGTGGAGACCGGCCAACGTCCGGAAAAAAAAAAAAGATGAACGAATAAAAGATGAACGAGGGATTATTTATAAAAAAATGAACGTATCCTTTTCATGAATGTTACTCTCGCTTTCCATTGTACATGTTTCTTGAATTATTGATACTCCATATTTAATGTTTTGTAAATGCTGTAATTGTTTCTGGACTTATCATTTGATCTATGACATCATTGATTTATGACATCATTGAAAAGAAATATTGTTAAACCGATTTGATTACTGATTTTCTGGTTACTCGCTGAGCTTCTAGCTCACCCCAAAAATATTTTATTCCCCCCCACAGGGCTCAAGGCGAAGGCAGGACTTGTTGTGCTTATTCATGTGAATGGATGGCCTATATCTTGTACAATTTTGGATTTGGAATCATTTGATGTATAGCTGGGAATTAGTTTCCGCTGCATTTGTGACATGTAATTATTGGAGACTTGGATGTATATTTGTGGACCATGTGATGTATATTTGAGGTTTATTCTTGTAATTCATTTGAGGACTTTAGTGAACGACTGAGTCCCGTCGAGAGCCGGGCAGGCGGCCCGCCGAACCCTCTGGTTCGCCCTAGGGAGAGGTGGGGTCGTCACAGCTTCACTTATGGATATTGTGCTGAAAGGTGTATTTGATAGTTTATGATGTGTATGTGGTTAATTTGAGATGAATTGGTGTTGCTTGTAGGTTGGAAATGAAGCATTTATGGGGAAATGCTGTCCGAACTTTGAGAATGTATGATTGCTTTGAGTTTGTGATTTAGGGCTTGGACTCGGGCAAGGTAATGATATATGATGGATGGTTTCTGAGCCGTGGAGGTGAGTGACCCTAAACTGTTTCCAAAGATACTTACGAAGTGTTTCTTGCATTATTTACTCGTTTGCATATCATGTGTGCCGACATGTGAGTCCATGAAATGATTTGGCTTAAATGAGTTCTTGGGAAGTCTTGTGCTGAACACCAACGTCTCCTCTACTATTTACCTGGAGCCAACGTCTCCACCACTTTCATGAGTTCGTGACATGATCTGGAGCACTAACGTTGCTCCCTCTTATTTTTTAACGTTTAAAGATCTCTTTGAGCGTTGGTTGTTTAAGTGCAATGATTTCACTGGCTCACGAGAGCAATAAACGTACATTTGATCTTTGACTCATGACATCATCGAAGTGCATTATCTTGAAATATATTTGAGTACTGATTTTACTGGTTACTCACTGAGCTTTTAACTCACCCCAAAACTATTGTGTTCCCCTCCACAGGGCTCGTGGCGAAGGAAGGCTTGTAGTACTTATTCACGTGACTGGATGTCATATATCTTGTACAGTTTGGATTTGGAATCATTTTATGTATAGTTGGGCATTGTTTCTGCTTCGCTTATGACATGTAATTATTGGAGAATTTGATGTATATTTGAGATTTATATTGTAATCTATTTGAGGACTGTAGTGAGCGACTGAGTCCCGGCGAGAGCTGGGCAGGCGGTCCGCCGAACCCTTTTGTTCGCCTTAGGGAGAGGTGGGGCCGTCACAATTTACTCCCTCAATAGTTGGAATAAAGAATAGAATGAAGAGTTTCCCCTTTACTTTCATCGTTAGGGTAAACTAGAGTTTTTACGTCTTTCGATAGTGTGATTATTCGGTATGGAGTATGTACTAAATTTTATGGTTAAGAGTGAGTTTTAGATGAGAAAAGTGTTTGATTAGAAGTAATAATAATAAGTTAGTGAATTATAAGTGAAAACCCAAGTACGTGCGAATTAAGAAGAAACGGTGTGAACCGAAGTGTACCGTTTGTTACCGAGTGAGTACACCACTTGACCACTATTTTATTACTTTAATCTTCTCACTTTATTTCAGCTAATTAACCCTAAGAATATCTCTTAAATCAGCCACAATATTTGACCAAAATAAATGAGAGAAAAGTCTAGAAAAAAAAACAAGTGTCATGACACCTATGGAAATTGGACTTTGACCAACTTGTTTTAACTTTCCTAAAACAACAATTTGACCCAATTTTCTTCATTTCTTTCCTTGCTGAGCCAAATTCTTGAGGAAGAGAGAAGAGAGGAAAGGCTTCATCTTGCACCATACTTTCTTGCTTCAATCTTGAGCTCCAACCACAAATCTTGCAAGCCACTCCACATAAGTTGCTTGCAAGCATCTTAGTGAGGTATTATGGCTGTCTTTTCTATTTCTCTCCCTTAATCTTGTTTAAGTTTGGCTAGCAACTCATACTCTTGGCTAAGGATGGTTATTTAAGTTTTGATGGATGTGGTGGATTTTTGAGCTAGGGTTTAAGTTGTTCAGTTGTATTTCTTGTTGTTTATATAGCATATGATGTTTATAAGCTTGGATAGGGAGTTGGGATAGTGGTTCAAGACATGAATGAGAATTTTAAACCTTGAATTCATCAAATTTCCAGCTTTAAGATTGAAACTATCCTACTTCTGACCTGTTTAATTCGTCCATGTTAGAAGCTGAATCAGGCTTAGGTCAAAACATGAAAGTTATAGTAAATGGTGTTATATATCTATCTGTAAAATTTCAGATCAATTAGAGTACTGTAGCATGTGATATGACAAAAATACCCTTGACTGCCAAATGTACTATTTTGCGGACAGTTTTGAGATTTCACATTTTGGCTTCGTTTTTCACTTTGATCCGTATCAATCAGCATTTGGTCAAAACATGAAAATTTTAGCCCTATGTTTTAGCTTTCCAACGCATTTGAAAAAGCCTCAATTGGAATTTTGTAGTTTGAGTTATTGCCATTCAAATCCAGTGCTGACAACCAGACTGACATTGAAATTCTGGTTCTGTAATCTGCAAATGCGACCTAGATCGAATGTGAAATGGGTTGACTTGTCTTCATAGAAGTTGTAACCCTTTGTCTTAGATTCGAAATGGTATAAAGTTTATCCCAATATAATAAATGTAGCTCCAGTTGTGACCAAAATTCTATAAGATGTCAAATCTGCTATTTAGCTTTTGTCTTCAAAACTAATTTCCGGTTGTATTATTAGACTTGTGTTATAATTGGATGATTTTGGAGCCTAATTAAAGGGCTATGATGGTAACATTGCTTGTGTGTGACTTTGGAGCTGATCTAAGAAAAAAAATGAAGCCATAAATGGCTGAAAAATAGGTAAATACAAAGGGCGTGCTGCCCAAATTTTCATTCGAGGACTAGACGTGTGCACTTGTAGTTTGAGCGAAGAGTTGGGGTTGAATTGGGCTTGAATTGTCTAGGTTATTCAAGTCCTCTTTCATGGAGGTATGTAAGCTAGAATTCGGCAGAAACTTGTACCCTTGGAAAAGTGAAAGTAACGACTAATAGAAATATGTTTTCCTCGTCTCTTTGACTCAAATGGTGATTTCAAAGTTTAATCGTTTCAAAGTTTTAAGAGCGAGCATGAGTTTTACGAATATTCTCCAAATGAGTTTCAATCACTTGATTCCCATTAAACTAAATGTTTAAGTTTCGAACCTTAGTGATTTCAAAGCTCTTAAACGATGTTTTATCGCAGATTTTGACTCCCAACAAGGAGTAATACCTTGAACGTGATCCGTAAAAGCACTACATCTTTGGTGAGTGCTTCCAAATACCTGATTGAACTTGACACTTGTTTTCAATACTTGGCCAATGTGATCGAATGATATTTGATTGGTAAGGTCGGGCAAGGGTGTACTTTATCGCACTTGCCCTAATGTGATATGTACTTGTTTATTGTTGCAATTGACTTGATATACTTGTGCTTGACTTGAAAGTACTGAGCGGCATATGTACCACACTCAATTCGAGTGGGAGGTGCCTCTCATTCCCGTCTCCGTACTTTAATCTTGATTCAGTTGATTGGAAATGTTATCTCATTGACTTCTTGGGGACCCCAAACCCCACTGGCTAGTTAATCGAGTCGAGCTAGCAAGGGCTTGGTCGATTAGATAACGAACCATGGGTATCTAGTGTTGTCGAGTGGAGTGTTATCTGCTCGACTAATCGGTATGCTCGAGTATTACCACCAGTGTTTATCGAGGACTTTGGGCCCAATAGGGGGTTTGGATGGTAGACGGAGATTGTAACTAAGTGGTGCTCTACTAGACTGGTTACTTTGCTTGAAAGTTGACGGAGTGTCAACTACTACTTGATCAAGCTCTGGTAAAGCAATGGGAACTTGGCTCCTGAGAATCATCCGTATCCTTATATTTTGAAATGATTATTGCTTATTGGATTATTGTTTCTTTTGAAAAAAAACACTTTACACTCGCTCATTTTGAGATTTGCTACTTGAAGTGTTATTGCTCAATTTCTTGACTTGTTATGCTCGCTATTTTCCTATTTTGATACTTTCACTTATAAATAATGGTCAACTTGCTATTTGGAACCTCACTGGGCTTTTAGCTCATTCCACGCCATTTGTTTTCCTTACTGGGGGTACAGGCGAGGCGTGAGACTAGTACTGACTAGTGTAGTCTAGTTTTTCTAAATGTTGTCATTGTACTCGCACTAGTCGCTCGATTAGGGTTGAACGTATTTAGAACTCCAATCTTTTGATTTATTTGGGGTTGTATGGATGTTTGAGACAAGAATGAATGTAATTGTATTTTCCAAAGTTGGTAACTGTTATTTCCTTTATTATTGAGGTCGTACCCTAATTGAGTTGGAGTGAGTGAGTGAGTCCTAGCAAGAGTTGGGCAGGTGGTTCGGTAAACCCTGGGGTACGCCCTAGAGGGAGGTGGGATCGTCACAAAACTCACTAATTAACCGTCATAAGCCACGAATATGAGTTTCTATTTAAATTTAAACAAGATTAAGGAAGAGGAAAAGGAAAGGTAGTCATGATACCTTCCAAAAGTCCCTTGTAAGTGAGAAACACACTACTTTCTTCCCAAATTTTCAGCACCCCAAGGCTTCCAAGCACTAAAAGGAGAGGTTAATCGGTTTAGTTCGGTTGCTTGCACTCAAACAAGGATGGATTCAAGGTGAAGGTTGCTAGTTTCTCTCTTGTGTTTTTCTCTCTTGAAGCTCGGCCACCATGAAGCAAATGAGGAAGAGTTGAAGCAGAAGAAAGATAAGATGATAGGAAATTAGTTTGGTCAAAGTTAGGTAGATGGCCGCCAAGTGTCGCCGTAGGATTAACTCTCAATTTTTTTTGTCCCTTTTGTTTGGTCAAAGATTGTGCCTGGTTTAAGAGATATTTTAGGGTTAATTAGCTGAAATAAAAGTAAGGGTATTAAGGTAATAAGGTAGTATTCAAGTAGTGCACTCAATCGGTAACGAACGGTACACATCAATTGAACCCGTTTTTCCTTATTTCGCATGTACTAGGGTTTTAACTTATGATCCACTCACTTATTATTATCACTTCTAATCACATACTTTCTCTTATATAAAACTCACTCTTAACCACCAAATTTAGTACACATAGCTCACCAAGTGATCACACGGTCAAAATACGCAAAAACCCTAATTTACCCAAACTGTAAAACTAAGGGTAAAACTCTTAAATCTCTTATTCATTATAACTATTGAGGGAGTAAATGCGTAGTAAAGCTATCCTAGCGTAATGGATTCCAACTAGAAGGAAATTTGTAAGAAAAACATGAGAGATTTTACAACTCCATAGATCACCAACTTAATGTAATCCAACAATCCATCAAGCTTCAAACCACCTCCCGAGCCTACTAACCACTCACCTATTATAATTACTTATCATAAAGCATGCATTGTCATACATAAACTCAATTAAACAACAACCTTTTAGTCACAAGTAAAACTAGGGTTTTTGATTAAAATTTATGGTTTCTAGTCTTTTAAAACAAAACAAGGTTTTAGAACAAAACAAAATAAATAAACCTCAATATCCTCTTTGAAAACAATATCCTAAAATTTGGTGTATCACAGTTTTGGATCATCCATCATTGGAACTTGAATCATAGAAATCCGAGGAATTTCTTTCTTTAAATGTGAATGATCAAACTGAATCTCAACAGATCCATCAACTTTATCTACCATCTTTGAGTCGGATGACTCGATAGGAATATTTGCTGCCTGATGAATTTTTTCATAGTTAGTAACCCAAGTTTCTGGAAGTAATTGGATTAGATCTGCTCTTGAGATTTGTCTGGAAACATGAATACATGTTGCAAAGTGTTGTTCATCAACTCTTATTAGAAAAGCTTCTTCACCACCTGGTAGAGTTAAATCAAGAGCATGATTTTGCACTCTATATGTCATTTGGTAGTGTAAAGTTGCTGCAATCGAGTTTGGAATCTATTCATCACCATAAATCTGCACTTGTACTTTCAAAGCATCTAACAGATGTGGTTCAAACAATGACATATTAAAATTAGAAAACAAAGTAACAAACAAAGTTCCAGCATTTAGGCTTCATTTGGATGGAGAGAAAAGGACAGAAAAGAAAGTATCCTAGAGAAAGCCGTACCAAATTCATTCATTTGGGAGTTTTAACGTGGACAGAAAAGAAAGGAAATGAGTAGATAGGACTCTTTCCAATAGGTGAAAAATTTTCTGCCCAAAAGTGGGAAGAAAAGGACGGAAGCTTTCTAGGTGCCAAAAGATATTTTTAATATGACAATTTTGTCCTTTAAAAGCTGATACAAAAATTCATTATTCCCAATTTATCCTAAAGTTCATTTATAAAACCACCGATGCAAAGCTCTCTCAGCTCTTACTTTCAGTACTTCCAACTAGATTCACTTGGCTTTCTTCCATTCAACACCCACAATTCAATAACAAAGGTATTTCTTTGACTCAATCTCTTCTTTCTTTCTTTCTTTGCTCAATCTTCTTTAGAGAATTATGGAAAAAGCATTTTTATTTTGTAGATTGTTATAGTTTTATTCTAAATTTTTTTGTTCATTTTTTGTCATAAAATTCTTGTCTGCGGGAAATCTTGATTTTTATATTATTGATTTGTGATTATATCTTGCATGGTTATGGTACATGTAAGTTTCAATGGTGATACATGAATATGAAATTTAAATGCATACATTCTGTTTGTTTATTTGCCTGTGTAAGTTTCAAATTGTAAAATGATCAGCACAGAGTCCATAAACAATATGTTAACCTCTTTTATTGTAATAATGCATGTTTCTTTGAAATGATTACAAAGATAGTAATACTAGAAGTATTGTTTTGAATGGAGGCTGATCGGCAAAAACAAAATTAGAGATCTCCTTATTCATCATCCCCAAGAGGTTTCATGCCTGTCCCTGCTCAAATTATGATCCTGGGTATATAATAAGACTTAAATTACCTTGAAATCAGTCCAAAAGTAAGGATTGGTAATAGCAGAGTTTAGAACTGCCGGAGCTTCTGCAAGTGTGGCCATGTAAACTTTGTCTTTGGATAGGTACAAAACTTCTCCTTCAATTATCTAAAACCCATAGAGTTCGAGAAACTTGACACATTCTTTAAATTTTCCTACCTTGCTCTGTTATTACAAATAAATTAATCAAGTATACAATATAGTAGATAAAAAAAAATTGAATCCTACATTGTTAGTAGATACTCACGATGCAAAAAAAATAGTTTCACAAGAATTTAGTGCTATAATGGTCATACAAATTATGTACGTGCAAAATCCCAAGGGAACATTACATTTTCAAAGGCACCACATTGCTTTTCTTGATATTGGTTCTTGACATGCAGCCAAACCAAGCCGTATCGAGACCCCAATTCTCTGTAGCCTGTGTGACGGCCCCACCTCCCCCTAGGGCGTACCCCAGGGTTTAGCGGACCGCCTGCCCAACTCTCGCCAGGACTCACTCACTCGTATCATGTGCATGCATCCATAGATAATAAATAACGTCGCAATTCAAACTTACAATTTACATCGATGCACATTCAAGATACAAAACCTCTATATACCCAAACTGGTTTAAGTGTATACAGTCCAAGTACAAATCATCCTAATCGGGTGATAGCGCGAGTACAAGTCAAAAGTAAAAAACAACTAGGCTACGCTAGTCTGTACATGTTTCATACCTCGCTCGTACCCCCTGTAAGGAAAAGAAATGGCATGGAATGAGCTAAAAGCCCAGTGAGGTTCCAAATAACAATTTGACCATTTTAAAAGTACGAATATCAACGTAGCAAGTTAATGGCATCAAAAGTTCATAAGAGTGAACAATAATACTTCAAATAACAAATCTCAAAGTGAGCGAGTGTAAAAGTTTTTCAGAAGAATCAATAATCCAATAAGCAATAATCATTCCAAAGTATAAGAATACGGAAGGCTCTCAGGAGCCAAATTCCTAGTGCATCACCAAAGCTTGATCAAGTGATAGTTGACACTCCGTCAACCTTCAAGTAAGTAACCAATCCAGTAGAGCACCACTTACACTACTCTCCGTCCACCATTCACACCCCCTTACTGGGCCCAAAATCCTCAATAAACACGGGTGGTAATACTCGAGTATACCAATTAGTCGAGCAGATATCACTCCACTCGACAAAACAAGAGACCCAGGGTTCATTACCCAATCGACCA
Organism: Coffea arabica; assembly: GCF_036785885.1. NCBI lineage: Eukaryota > Viridiplantae > Streptophyta > Magnoliopsida > Gentianales > Rubiaceae > Coffea > Coffea arabica. The sequence goes on from NC_092316.1 coordinate 25,102,162, forward strand.
AGCCTTTGCCAGCTCGACTTGAGTAACTCGCCACAGGGTTTCTGGAATTCCAGGAAGTGCACACATCATAAACAAGTATATCAAATCAATTGTAACAATAAATAAGTATATATCACATGAGGGCAAGTGCGATAAAGTACACTCTCGCCCTAACAATTCACGTATATAACATGTAATCACATTGGTCACGTATCAAATACAAGTATCAAGTTCAATTCGATATTTGAAAGCACTCACCAAAAGATATAGTGCTTTTACTGGTCACTTTCAGGTTGTATTCTGGGTTTGGAGTCCAAATCTGCAATAAAACTCAGTTTGAGAACTTTGAAACATGACTAAGATTCGAAACTTAGACGTTTCGTTCAATAAGAATCAAGAAATTGAAATTCACTTGGAGAATATTCATGAAACACTCGCTCGCTTTTCAAACTATATGACTTTGTAACATTTATCCTTGAAAATGCCATTTGAGTCGAAAGTACAAGGAAAACATACTCCGAGCAGTCATTATTTCATTTCTCAAGGGTACAAGTTCGGCCAAGCCCTTACTTATATATCTCGGTAAAAGAAGACGCAAATATCCCAGATGGCTCAAGTAGTAATCATTCTTAACCCTTACTCAAGTTGCAAGTATGTCTACCTAACCCTTGAGCGTAAATTTGGGCAGCACGCCCTTTTATATTTTCCTATTTCCAGCCATTTATGGCTTCATTCTTTTCTTCAATCAAACCCAAAGTTACACACACAATAGTCTCATTTCAATAGCCGTTCAATAGGCTCAAGGTCATACAAGTATAAAATCAAGCTAATGACAAGTGCGGAAATGAGGTTTAGCAAAAGACAGATTTGACGTGTTTTTATGTAACAGACACAACCAAAGCTACGCTTATCGGATTGAAGTAAAATTTATACCGTTTCGAAACTAAGACAGAGGGCTACAATTTTGATGAATAATACTTAGTCCAAATTCTAGTGTAACCTAGTCAAATTCCCAATTCACAGAACCAAATTCCAACTAATTGGCTAATTAACCATACTACCTTTAAATGGCAATATCTCAAGCTACCAAAGTCCGTTTAAGACGTTCTTAGAGGCGTTGAAAAGATAAGACAAAGTACTAAAACTTTCATGTTTGGCTAAAAGCTAGTTCAGTACGTATCAAGGTGAACAAACGCAACCAACTTAGTGTACTGTCAAAACTGTCCGCTGATTTTACTCCTAGGGCAGTCAGGGTATTTTCATCTATTCACATCTATTCACAGGATATGTTCCTCTGATTGAGCTGAAATTTTCTAAGCAATCACAAAATATCATTCTATACAACTTTCATGTTTTGTGCTAAGCCTAATTCGGTGTCTAACATGATGAAATGGAATCGGACAGAACTGAAGTCACAATTTCCAGAAATCTGGAATTTTGCTATATTCAAGCTATAATTTACATTTTTACCTTGAAACTACCACTACTTTCACCTTTACAAGATCATATACCATATATATACATCATACAACACCTAACCCACAAGAAACCCTAACTCAAAAGTCATCCATCTAATCATCAAAATCACTTGAAACAAGCATCACAAGCACAATACCAACATTAATACCCAACTTAATCATGATTAATGGAGAAAGAATGGTTGATCAGCCATTATACCTCAAGACACAAGCTTGCAAGGATGATCCTTCACCTCTCCTTGAAATCTTTGGTTCCTTAAGCTTCCCAAGCTTCCAAACTAGTGATCAATCGGTTTAGTTTTTCTTGGTTGCACTCAAAAGGTTCAAACTCAAGATGGATTGAAGTTGTTTCTCTTGCTCTTTCTCTCTCCCTTAAGCTCGGCCAAAATAGAAAGAAAATGAGGAAAAATGAGCTGAAATGAGAGATAAGAAGGCAAGACAAAAGGGTTTGGTCTAAGGTCATAGATGGCCGACACTTGTCACCACCAAAACCATCCAAGTTTTGCTTTCTTTTCCTTGCATTTTGGGCCACAATTTTTGGTTATGTGGCTGAGGATGAGGGGGGATATTTTGCAAAAATATCAAGGGTATGTGGTGGTAAGGAAGTTGTGAGAACCCTTGAATTTTCTTATTTCCTCCTAGGCCTTATTTTAATTAATTACACGCCTTTTATGCAATTTCTTTCTTAGGAAAAATTTTCTAAATAAGTTTATGAGGAAATAGGGTTTTTAAAATAATTTTCCTAGTATAAATTAGTTCATGAGGTTTTAGGAGTGTATATCGAATGTGGGACCCACTAGTGTGGTAAGTTCGATGAAATTCGGCCGATTCGGTTACATTTTGTATACCGGGATTAATTTAGCAGGTGTTAAGAGATAATTAGAGGTTACTAGATGAATTGGTGTGAAAGGGACTGTGACGCCCCGAAAAGTATGAGTGTGAGGACCCGTAAATCCCATGTTAATTTTTCCTAGGGTTTTATCCCCTTGAATAGCATGTTTTCTGCGTTTTCTGGCTTAGAAATATTTTCTTGGTGGATTTTATGAGCAATTATAGTTTTTAGATAATTTTTCTAGTATTGGAGAGTTTTTGAAAAATTAAGGATAAATAACGGACGTGGGACCCGCTAGTGCGAAAAGTTCGGAAAAATTCGGCCAATAAGGTTAAGTTTCGGATACTGTGTAAGATTTATCGGGTGTTAAGAGATAAGTAGAGCGTGTGAAGTGATTGATGTGAGAGGAAACAAAAGGATTGACATGCATTTATGAAGTGCCACATGTCACTTTTTGGTTGGTTGTCCTTGTTGACAACTATTCACCATTTTTTGACCTTTTGACTACTTGGGTTAAATATCTAAAAAATTAACCAAAAATCACCATTGTCTTCAACCTCTTGGCCGGCCCTCTCACTAAGAAAAGGAAAGAAAACTTCTTCAATTGTCAAGCTCCCAACTAGCTCAATCTTCCAAATCAAGTGCATAAATTAGTTTCTACTCCATAAAATCTTTCTAGTTGGTGTTAGTGGTTGGTTTGGTGAAGTTTTTGGAAGAGCTAAGGTGTCCAAGATCTCTACCTCTCTTGTTACTAGGTGAGTGGTGTGTGTATCTTCCTCCTTCACTTAATAAAGCTTAGGTTATGCTTAGTAGTGGCTAAAGTGATGATATATATGGTTTATTTCTTGGTTTGAAGTGATTTGGTGAAGTTTTCATTTTATTGATGAATTTTCTGGTTTAATGTAATCATGGTGTTGTGGTTGTTTATGATGATTGATAATGAGGGGTTATGACTCTAGTGGATGAAAATGATTGATATTTGCAACCAATTTTGGGTTTGGATTGAAACATGAAAAGTTAGGGTTCATAAAACCCCTTTTCTGTCCGGTTTTGGATCAGGTGGTTAGGGGCCGAATTGAACTTTACTGGAAACATGAAAGTTGTAGGTATTGATGAGCTTGAAGTGCCTGTAAAATTTCAGGTCATTTGGACTAGTGTAGAGTGAGATATGTCGATGTTACTGTTGCTATTCTGGGTTGATCAGAATGCGAAAACAGCACTTGTAATTGGCCATTTTGACTGGAATTGCTTTGGATTTGGATGTTGGTGTCTTCTAATGAAATGTAGCTGGATGTCTTAGCTACCATATGCCTTTGGAATCAATGCATTTGGACTTGTATGGACCGAGTTGGACTCATTACAGCATTGTGTGAATTGTGAACCTGTTTTAGTGGTTCTGGTTTGGTATTTTGGCATATTTGACCTAGTTATGCTAGGATTTGGACTGAGTGGCCTTCTACATTGTTGTAGCCCTGGTTCATAGCTTCGAAACTGTGGGTCTTACACCTTCATCCGACAATCGTAGCGCCTTTGGTGCCATTACCGTAAAATGACGTCAAAACCTATTTTTCTGGTTTTGAGCTTAACTTTCATTTCCGGACTTTTCCCTAGCTTGACTTGTCTTTGTACTTCTTGGAGCTTGTTGAATGGCTATTGGATGAACTTGTTGTTGTGTGTGTACCTTTGGGTTTGAATGAGAAGAATAATGAAGCCATGATGGCTGGAAAAGTTAGCAAATGTAGGGGAAGTGCTGTCCGAACTTTTAAAGGACTTGTTTGCATTGAGCTTGTGATCTAAGACTTGGATTTCAGCAAGGCAATGATACATGATGGATGGTTTCTGAGCCGTGGAGGTGAGTGACCTCAAACTACTTCTAAAGTTATTTATGAACCATTTCTTACATTATTTACTTTTGAATTATTTCCAAAGTTACTTTTGAAATGTTTTCTTGCATATCATGCGTGTTGGCATGTGAGTGTGCCTTGTTTGCTATATTTTTTGACTTCAAGACTTGTATTTTGGTTGATAACGTGTTAAGCGCTTATAATGATTTCCAAAACGAGTTTTCGAGGTGAGTGTGTATTTTATCGCACTCGACCTCGATAAATGTGAAGTTTTCGATTGAAATGTTACTTGCGCATGAATGTAAGCCTTTTGGGCTGAACTGGCCATTGCCCCTTGTTACCGGTCGTCTTAAGCCAGAAGCGGACTCGGTCAGGCGATTAGGAACTTAGGTGAACGTTTGGTATACTCGAGTATTACCTATGTAGGTTGGTGGAGCCTGGCCAAAAGCCAGGGACGGGGTGAATGAAATGAAATGAATGACCAAATGAGCGAGGAAATGCCAGGGAATGAATGTATCCTTTCATGAATGTTACTATCGCTTTCCATTGTAAATGTTTCTTGAATTATTGATAATCCATGTTTACTGTTTTGCAAATGATGTAGTTGTTTCCGGATTTATCATTTAATTTATGACATCATTGCTATATGACATCATTGAAATGAACTATTGTGAAACCGATTTGATTACTGCTTTTAATGGTTACTCGCTGAGCTTCTAGCTCACCCCAAAAATATTTTAATTCCCCTCCATAGGGCTCGTGGCGAAGAAAAGCTTGGGGTGCTTATTCACATGACTGGATGGCTTATTTCGTGTACAGTTTAAGTTTGGATCTATTTTATGTACGAGTTGGTCTTGTATAAATATTTGAAGTTGATATGGATGTAAGTATACGTTCCACGATTGGAATCAGTTTCCGCTGCATTTGTAATATGTAATCATTGGAGAATTTGATGTAATTTTGAGATTTATATTATAATTTGTTTGAGGACTGTAGTGAGTGAGTGAGTCCCGGCGAGAGTTGGGCAGGCGACCCGCCGAACCCTGGGGTACGCCCTAGGGAGAGGTGGGGCCGTCACAGGTGGTATCAGGTGGTATCAGAGCTTAGGCTTCAGATCTCTGTAGTGTATCCTAGGCTTGAAGTTTAGGATGCCGGACTGTGGGCTTGGTTTGAAATATTAGTGATTCTTGCGGGATGACTTGATTTGATTAGTACAAGAAGGAATGTCGAGGACGACATTTTTTTAAGGAGGGGAGATTGTGACGCCCCGAAAAGTATGACTGTGAGGACCCGTAAATCCCCTGTTAATTTTTCCTAGGATTTTATCCCCTTGAATAGCATGTTTTCTGCGTTTTCTGGCTTAGAAATATTTTCTTGGTGGATTTTATGAGCAATTATAGTTTTTAGATAATTTTTCTAGTATTGGAGAGTTTTTGAAAAATTAAGGATAAATAACGGACGTGGGACCCGCTAGTGCGAAAAGTTCGGAAAAATTCGGCCAATAAGGTTAAGTTTCGGATACTGTGTATGATTTATCGGGTGTTAAGAGATAAGTAGAGCGTGTGAAGTGATTGATGTGAGAGGAGACAAAAGGATTGACATGTATTTATGAAGTGCCACATGTCACTTTTTGATTGGTTGTCCTTGTAGACAACTATTCACCCTTTTTGACCTTTTGACTACTTGGGTTAAATATCTAAAAAATTAACCAAAAATCACCATTGTCTTCAACCTCTTGGCCGGCCCTCTCACTAAGAAAAGGAAAGAAAACTTCTTCAATTGTCAAACTCCCAACTAGCTCAATCTTCCAAATCAAGTGCATAAATTAGTTTCTACTCCATAAAATCTTTCTAGTTGGTGTTAGTGGTTGGTTTGGTGAAGTTTTTGGAAGAGCTAAGGTGTCCAAGATCTCTACCTCTCTTGTTACTAGGTGAGTGGTGTGTGTATCTTCCTCCTTCACTTAATAAAGCTTAGATTATGCTTAGTAGTGGCTAAAGTGATGATATATATGGTTTATTTCTTGGTTTGAAGTGATTTGGTGAAGTTTTCATTTTATTGATGAATTTTCTGGTTTAATGTAATCATGGTGTTGTGGTTGTTTATGATGATTGATAATGAGGGGTTATGACTCTAGTGGATGGAAATGATTGATATTTGCAACCAATTTTGGGTTTGGATTGAAACATGAAAAGTTAGGGTTCATAAAACCCCTTTTCTGTCTGGTTTTGGATCAGGTGGTTAGGGGCCGAATTGAACTTTGCTGAAAACATGAAAGTTGTAGGTATTGATGTGTTTGAAGTGCCTGTAAAATTTCAGGTCATTTGGACTAGTGTAGAGTGAGATATGTCGATTTTACTGTTGCTGTTCTGGGTTGATCAGAATGTGAAAACTGTACTGGTAATTGGCCATTTTGACTGGAATTTCTTTGGATTTGGATGTTGGTGTCTTCTAATGAAATGTAGCTGGATGTCTTAGCTACCATATGCCTTTGGAATCAATGCATTTGGACTTGTATGGACCGAGTTGGACTCATTACAGCATTGTGTGAATTGTGAACCTGTTTTAGTGGTTCTGGTTTGGTATTTTGGCATATTTGACCTAGTTATGCTAGGATTTGGACTGAGTGGCCTTCTACATTGTTGTAGCCCTGGTTCTTAGCTTCGAAACGGTGGGTCTTGCACCTTCATCCGACAATCGTAGCGCCTTTGGTGCCATTACCGTAAAATGACGTCAAAACCTGTTTTTCTGGTTTTGAGCTTAACTTTCATTTCCGGACTTTTCCCTAGCTTGACTTGTCTTTGTACTTCTTGGAGCTTGTTGAATGGCTATTGGATGAACTTGTTGTTGTGTGTGTACCTTTGGGTTTGAATGAGAAGAATAATGAAGCCATGATGGCTGGAAAAGTTAGCAAATGTAGGGGAAGTGCTGTCCGAACTTTTAAAGGACTTGTTTGCATTGAGCTTGTGATCTAAGACTTGGATTTGAGCAAGGCAATGATACATGATGGATAGTTTCTGAGCCGTGGAGGTGAGTGACCTCAAACTACTTCTAAAGTTATTTATGAACCGTTTCTTACATTATTTACTTTTGAACTGTTTCCAAAGTTACTTTTGAAATGTTTTCTTGCATATCATGCGTCCTGGCATGTGAGTGTGCCTTGTTTGCTATATTTTTTGACTTCAAGACTTGTATTTTGGTTGATAACGTGTTAAGCGCTTATAATGATTTCCAAAATGAGTTTTCGAGGCGAGTGTGTACTTTATCGCACTCGACCTCGATAAATGTGAAGTTTTCGATTGAAATGTTACTTGCGCATGAATGTAAGCCTTTTGGGCTGAACTGGCCATTGCCCCTTGTTACCGGTCGTCTTGAGCCAGAAGCGGACTCGGTCAGGCGATTAGGAACTTGGGTGAACGTTTGGTATACTCGAGTATTACCTATGTAGGTTGGTGGAGCCTGGCCAAAAGCCAGGGACGGGGTGAATGAAATGAAATGAATGACCAAATGAGCGAGGAAATGCCAGGGAATGAATGTATCCTTTCATGAATGTTACTATCGCTTTCCATTGTAAATGTTTCTTGAATTATTGATAATCCATGTTTACTGTTTTGCAAATGATGTAGTTGTTTCCGGATTTATCATTTAATTTATGACATCATTGCTATATGACATCATTGAAATGAACTATTGTGAAACCGATTTGATTACTGCTTTTAATGGTTACTCGCTGAGCTTCTAGCTCACCCCAAAAATGTTTTAATTCCCCTCCACAGGGCTCGTGGCGAAGAAAAGCTTGGGGTGCTTATTCACATGACTGGATGGCTTATTTCGTGTACAGTTTAAGTTTGGATCTATTTTATGTACGAGTTGGTCTTGTATAAATATTTGAAGTTGATATGGATGTAAGTATACGTTCCACGATTGGAATCAGTTTCCGCTGCATTTGTAATATGTAATCATTGGAGAATTTGATGTAATTTTGAGATTTATTTTATAATTTGTTTGAGGACTGTAGTGAGTGAGTGAGTCCCGGCGAGAGCTGGGCAGGCGACCCGCTGAACCCTGGGGTACGCCCTAAGGAGAGGTGGGGCCGTCACAGGGACAAAAGGATAGCCATGCATTAATGAAAGTGACAAGTGTCACTTAGTGGTTAACCTTTGGACTTTGACCAATTTCTTACTTTACCAATTTAACCAAAAATTGACCAAAAACAACTTCATTTCTCTAGCTTGTTGGCCGGCTCTTGCAAGGAGAAAAACCAAGAGGGAACCTTCAAAATTTCCTTCCATTTCTTGCTAAATTTTGGAGTTTCAACCGATAAAATCGCAAACCCTTCCATAAGAGTGTTATTTAAGGGAGATCAAAGGTCTTGGTGGAGTGATTCTTGTAAAAGAAACCTTAGGCTATCATCTTTCCTCAAGTTTCAAGGTAAATTCCCTAGAAAATTTCCTTTTGCTCTTAATAATAGTCGATTAGTGGCTTGTGGGAGTTAAGGAGGTGATCTTGTGGGTGTTTTCATGACTTTTGGTGGTGTTTGATGAATTTTTGATTTTATGCATAATTTTTCTGTTTTTATATGTTTAATGTTGATTGGCCATGTATGGTGGTCTAGTATGGGTTAGAATGAAGATTTGGTATGATAATTGTAATGATTAGTGGAAATTTCTGGAAAATTTCCAGATTAGGGTTTCATTTTCCCCAATTCTGTCCGGTACTGTTACACCTAGTTAGAGGCCGAATTAGCCTTGGATTAAAACATGAAAGTTGTATAGAATGCTGTTTTATAGTAGTCTGCAAAATTTCATCACAATTGGAGCAACGTAGCCTGTGAAAAGACCGAAATACCCCTACTGCCCTGTTTCTATCCGAACAAGCCAATCAGCTTCTGTAATTGGTTGTTTTGACCAGGAATACTACTGATTTGGTTGTTGGTATCTTCTTAAGAATTATAGCCTTGTATCTTAGCTTGCAAATGGCTTTGGAATTACCTGATTTGGAGTTGTGTGTGCTGAGATAAGGGTGAATGAATCAGGACTGCCAGTTGAATTCCGCGGTGAGTTCGAACTGGAAAATCTGGAGTTGTTTTGGTAAATTTGATCTAGTTAGGGTAAGAACTGGTGTGACAGCCCCACTTTCCCCTTAGGCGAACCAAAGGGTTTCGCGGACAGCCTGCCCAGCTCTCGCCGGGACTCAGTCATTCACTACAGTCCTCAAATATATTGCAATATAAATCTCAAGTATACATCAAATTCTCCAATAATTTTCGTACCATAAGCGAAGCGAAACCAGTTAACGTACGCATACATCCATCCAAACCGGAACGTTCATACAAACCCTAATAACAACTATTACACAAGAGGAAAATCCAAATTTAAACCATCCATGAGATAATCCATCCATTTACATGAACAAGCACTACAAGCCCCTTTCTTCGTCTCGAGCCCTGTGGAGGGGAATAAAATAGTTTTGGGGTGAGCTAGAAGCTCAGTGAGTAACCAACAAAATCAGTAAGCAAATATATTTCAGGATAATGCACTTCAATGATGTCATGAATCAAGAATCAAATGTACATTTATCGCTCTCGTGAGCCAGTGAAATCATTGCACTTAAACACTCAACGCTCAAAAGATTATTTAACGATAAACAATAAGGGGGAGCAACGTTGGTGCTCCAAATCATGTCATGAACAATAAACAGGGTGGAGACGTTGGTGTTCAGCACAAGACTCCCCAAGAACTCATTAAAGCCAAATCATATCATGAACTCACATGCAAGCACGCATGATATGCAGTCGAGTAAATAATGCAAGAAACATTTCAAAAGTACTTGGGAAATAGTTGAGGGTCACTCACCTCCACGGCTCAGAAACCATCCATCATATATCATTACCTTGGCCGAGTCCAAGCCCTAAAACCCAAAAACAGATTTGACGTCATTTAGCGTATTGGACACAACCGGCGCTACGATTATCGGATTGGGGGTGTAATTATACCATTGTGAAACTAAGACAGAGGGCTACAACTTTGATGAATGCTACTCAATCCAGTTTACAATGTTTCTAGGTCAAATTTACCAAAACAACCCCAGATTTTCCAATTCGAAGTTTACTGTAACAGTTCTGATTCGTTCAGTCATATCTCAACATATACAGCTCCAATTCAAGTGATTCGAAAGCCATTAGAAAGCTAAGACACAAGGGTAGAATTATTAAGAAGACAGTAACAACGAAATCAGTAGTATTCCTGGTCAAAACAACCAATTACAGAAGCTGATTAGCATGTTCGGATAGAAACAGGGCAGCAGGGGTATTTTGGTCTTTTCACAGGCTACATTGCTCCGATTGAGCTGAAATTTTTTAGGCTACTATAAAACATCATTCTATACAATTTTCATGTTTTGGGAAAGAGCTGATTCGGTCTCTAACATACTCAAACAGAAACGGGCAGAACTGAACCATAAGAAATCTCAATTCTGGAATTTTCTTAAACAACCATAGAAATCACCAAATCTTCCACACAAACCCACAAAAGTGATATATAAACCATCATTAACCCTTATTAGCATCTTACAACATCAAAATCAACATTTCTGCTCAATTGCTTTAAGCTTTTACAAGGGTTCAAGGCTGCTTTACCTTCCAAAGGTGGGTTCACAAGGTTGCACTTCAAGAACCAAGTTCCTTAGCTTTCTTTTGCTCCAACTCCCAAGCTTGTTGGATGGGTTGCACAAAATCAGAATTTTTTCTTGTTCTTTCTCTTATTTTCTCTTGGTTTTTTCTCCCCTCTTTTCTCCCTAGAGCTGGCCGAAATTCTCCTTGTTGTTTTGGCCTTTGGTCTTGCTAAGAAGATTAATACTAAGTCACTTGGTCAAAGTCCAACACCTTTTTGATTAGCCAATCACAATTAAGCTTAGGAACTTCATGGAACCTTTAGGAAGTCTAGCAATTTGTGATTAACCAAAAGTCACACTATGGCCCCAACTTCTTTTAATCTTTACAATTAACTCCAATGAGTTGTCAAAAATATACCGCATTAGCGGGTCCCACGTTCATAATACACTTCAAATTTAACGTGGACTAACTTGTATCAAGGAAATGATTTGAAAACTATATTCCCTTATAAAAATGTATAAGAAATTAATATATTGAAAAAAAACATAAAATTATAGACAAGGAAACAAAATAATGTCTCGAAAATATACAAAAATTTTCGGGTTCTCACACTCATCCTTTCGGGGCGTCACAACTGGACTGAGTGGCCTTCTTCAACATTGTAGCCCTTTTCCTTAGCTTCGAAATGGTGTAAAGTACACCTCAATCTGACAAGGATAGCTTCAGTTGTGTTAATTCCGCTAAGCAACAGCAAATCTGCCTTTTGTTTTCCAACCCAAACTTCGTTTCCGCATATGTCCTAGTTTAATTTTGCACTTATACATTTCATATGATTTTACACTGGTGATATGTTGATTCGGTTTATGACTCGTATTCGAGCCTTATTGTGACTCTAATTAAAGGTGTTTGATAGCTTGTGATTTGTGGGTGTTGAGGTTTGGTTGGAAAGTAAAGAAAGACAAGGGAAATGCTGTCAAAATTTTCGCAGAGCTTCTGCACAGTTTCGGGAAATTTGCTATATCTTGATGTAGGAATGTTGGAATTGAGTTCTGTTTGTTGTGTTTTAAACTAGATTCATAGGGCTATAAATTATGTAAATTTCAGACCCTGTTTACATTTGTACCATTTATGGTGATTTTTCAAATTTGACTGAAATATTGTACCTGTTCTGTCTTTCACTGGATAAAGCAGCAACTTGAGGCTTGAATTTGACTGACTTGCATTCTGAATATTATGAGGATGTTCTCTGGAAAGTTATAGCCCTTTGAATGTATTTTACAACGGTATAAATTTTATCAATTTTGGACTTACAAAACTTGAGATATGATTTTTCTTATAGGGTTGTGCAAAACTGGAAAATCCTATTTTCCTAGTATTGATCTTACTTTCATTATCTACTTCAAATTTGGAGTTGGTCAGTCATTATAGGTAGAGTTTTGAGGTTGGTCATGCCTTTAAGACCAATTGTTACCCTTTTTTACTCCGAAGTCGAATTTTCTTTGCATTAATGGTTCATTTGGATAAGCACATGACTTATAACCGAGTTTTACTTGCAAATTCCATTTATTAGGTTTTAGAGTAAAGTCTTAAGTGTTTGCCTTGATTGTTCTAGGAGGTGCCGGCGAGTAAAGCCACACTTGGAAAAGAAACTTTTGAAATTATCCTTGTTTGATCTGGTGAGTGTATCACTCCCTTGCATTGTTGCTATTTGAGTTATCTGTACTTGAAATCTATGACATGAATGACTATGAATCCTGTTTAGTTTGATTGAGACGAGGGTGTACTTTATCACACTCGTTCTCTTGCCTGTGTTGTACAAACTGAAATCTATTACTTGTACTTGTTATGAACTTGAGCCTGTTACTTGCACTTGTTATAATGTCGTTTGGAAGTGAGTCCAACGACATCCTTGTTAAACCTGAGCTCAACCTCATGGGGAGTTAATTAAATCGATCCATGCAAGGGCTTGGTCGAGAAATTGACAATCCGTGAGTACCTATTTTTATGGGATCTTTGAGTATTGAGACTCTTGATTCCGGTATACTCGAGTATTAACATTCCTGTTTCTATATGGCGTTCGGGCCCGGTAAGGGGGTATGAATGGTGAACGGGATTTGGCGTTAAAGCGGTGTTCTACTGGACTGGATTTCTTTATTTGAAAGTTGACGGAGGGTCAACGTAGTCGGATCAAGTATTGCAACGGGAAATTGGCTCCTGAGAGCCATCTGTATCCTTTCTATCTAAGTTGTTACTTATCTCCTTATTTGGTACCTCATTGAGCTTATAGCTCACCCCATTTCGTTATCCTTGTTTTCCTTACAGGAAAATCTTTTGGGAACTATGATGTTTGGAAGCATGAGTTGAGCTAGTTATATATTCTTTTGTATAGCTCCTCAATGGATGGAAACCTTGAATGTATTTTGATCAGACAAATTCCCTTTTGATGTGTAAATTTGTGACCATGTATATATATAAAAGTGTTTAATCATGTACATGTGTTACACTGCTCGAACGTGTTCATTCTTTAGGGCTACATGGAGTTTATTGAAGTTAATGAGGTTTTGGACGGGTATAGTATTCAAGCGTGAAAAGGAAAAGGAAAAAAAAATTTGGCAGGGGTTTTCGACAATATTATGGTTTGGTAAGTTACATTTAACTTGGTGGTTTCCCAATTGTTCGTTTTCTTTGGTTTCTATCGTGCGTGCTATGAAGTTGTGAGTGATTTGACCCCGTAGTCCTGGCGAAAGCTGGGCAGGCGGCCCGCCGAACCCTTTGGTTCGCCTTAGGGGAAATTGGGGCTGTCACAGAAGTGGTGGTCAAGTGGTGGGTTCAATCGATAATGATCGATACCCGTCGGTTTGAGCCGATTTTTCTTAAATCGCATATACTAGGGTTTTTACCTTCTAATCACTAACTTATTATTATCACTTCAAATCATATAATACTTTCTCATCTAAAAGTCACTCTTACCTACCAAATTTGATCCTCATTCCGTACCGAATAGTCATACTACAGAAAAACGTGAAAATCCTAATTCGCTCTAACTTGAAAACGAAAAGGGAAAACCTTTACTTTCATGCTCATTTGCACTTATTGTGGGGTGATTGGGTGGTAGGGCTATTATAAAATCATAAGTTCCAAATAAAAGGGAATTTTTAAGAAAAATGTGAGGGTTTTACAATTCCATAAATTGAATTTAGGGTTTCGGTTGAAATATGAGAAATTTGAGAAAACGGTCAGTTACAAGTGAAACTAGGGTTTTGATTAGACTTTTAGAGTTTCTAGTCTTTTAAAACAAAACAAGGTTTTAAATCAAGCCCTAAAGAAATAACTTTAGTATCTTCTTTAAAACAAAATAATATTTTAAAATAAAATAAATTAAAGAAACCGTAATATCCTCTTTGAGACTAAACAAAAGATGATCCGAAAAGTTGGGGTATCACAGCCTGCCCAAACACAGAGACACAATGCACAAGCATCTCTCTCTTTTTCTCTCTCTCTCTCTCTCTCTGTGATGCCCCCACTTCTCCCAAGGGCGAACCCAAGGGTATCCACAGGACACCTGCCCAACTCTTGCCAGGACTCGAGACAATTCCAATTCAAACTTAAAGTCTAATACTAATAATGAAAATCGGAATAAAGGTACGAAGTCATTTCCAGACATAAATATTCAATCTTACATCACAATTTCAAACTTACAATTACTTTCCCCAAAATATACAACATCCAAAAGTGTCTAGTCGATTACAATCAAAACACTAATACAATAGTGTTTCAAGTCGGCATTTCCTTAACATTTTCCATTCCGGTTCCTGTTAAGAAAAACAAACTAATGGGATGAGCCAATATTCAGTGAGGCCAAGAAAGTCATGCAAGCACGTAGTTCAAGTATCAATAACATTTATGCCATAAATGAAGCGATAAAATCAAGTAATTCACGATTAACAATTAAACACACTTGAGTAGGATATAGGATCTCTCAGGAGCTAATTTCCACTTGCTTCGTCACGGCTCGATTGGATACCCCCTCGTGATGACACTCCGTCATTCGGGTAGGTATTATGTGTGAGGCCCCAGTCCGATCGTAAGTCGATATTAGGGTTAGTTGATATTCGGTATGGAAAAAAAATAGGGTTTAATGGCTAGGAAGGAAACCCTAATTCGGTTAAGTTTGGAAATCCTAGTTTACGTATTATTATTATAAGGTTCAAGCTATAATTTATATTCGGTATTCTAGTGTGTGCCTTGACGTAAGTAAATATAGGATTTGTTTTAATTACAAAGGTTTAGTAAGTTTGAATGATTAGCAAACCTCTAGTGTTGCAATATTAGAAAGTTTAAGTGGAGTTTTAGTTATCGCCCGTTTTTTTTTCCGCATTTTCTTTATTAGAAAATCTCCAGGATAATTTTCATGAGTAAATATGGGTTTTAGATGATTTTCAAGTATCGGTTAGCTTTTGAGAAAATAAGAACGTATATTGGACGTGGGACCCACTAGTGCGAAAAGTTCGGAAAAATTCGACCACTTAGGTTAAATTCCGGATACTGTGTAAAATTTATCGGGTGTTAAGAGATAAGTAGAGTGTGTGAAATGATTGATGTGAGAGAGAAAAGAAAGGATTGAATTGCATTTAATGAAGTGACAAGTGTCACTATCCCATTGGTAGGACTTTGTCTCCAACTATTCACCTTTTTGACTTTTCTTACCAAGTGAATAAATATCTCAAAAATCACCAAAAATTCATTCTTTTCCTCTCCATTGTGGCCGAATCTCTTGAACAACAAAAGGAAGAGAACTCTTCAAGATTTTGGGTTCAATCTTGCTTCAATCAACTTACTCAACCATCCAACCTTGATTCCACTCCATAAAACCTCTCTATTTGGTGTTAATAAGTGCTTTGGTGAAGTTTTTTGGAAGAGCTAAGGTGTCCAACATCTTCCCCTCTCTCTTGTTTACTTGGTAAGTGAAGCTTAAACTTCCACCTACACCTATTGATGCTTAAGATATGATTAGTAGTGATTAAAGTGCTGAAATTTCTGGTTTTATCTTGGTTTGAAGTGATTTGGTGAAGTTTTAATTTTATTGATGATTTTTCTGGTTTAATTGGATTATGGTGTTGTGGTTGTTTATGATGATTGACAATGAGGGGTTATGACTCTAGTGGATGGAAATGATTGATATTTGCAACCAATTTTGGATTTGGAATAAATTTTGGAAAGTTAGGGTTCATGAAGCTACATTCTGCCCGAATTTATTGCACCATGTTAGAGGCCGATTTGGCCTTGGCTTAAAACATGAAAGTTGTAGGTATTGATGTGTTTGAGGTGCCTGCAAAATTTCAGGTCATTTGGATTAATGTAGAATGAGATATTACGAAATTACTGTAGCTGTTCTGCTTTGGACAGAATGCGAAAACTGTACTGGTAATTGGCCATTTTGACTGGAATTGGTTTGGATTTGGATGTTGGTGTCTTCTGATGAAATGTATCTGGACGTCTTGGCTAACTTATGCCTTTGGAATTTCGGCATTTGGACTTGTATGGACTGAGATATACCGATTACAGTTTTCTGTGTTTTGCAAACCTGTTTTGGTAATTCTGGTTTCGTATTTTGCATATTTGACCTAGTTGTGCTAGGATTTGGACTGAGTGGCCTTCTACATTGTTGTACCCCTGTTTCTTAGCTTCGAAATGGTGGATCTTACACCCCCATCCGATAACCGTAGTGAATTTGGTGCCATTACCGCATATTGAGGTCAAATACGGTTTGTGATTCTGGTACGTTTTTGGAAAGTTTATGGCTGGAACTTTGGCTTCACATTTGACTGAGTTACAAGCTGTTTGGGCTTCCGACCAAAACGCCAAACTTATAGCCCTATATCAGAGCTTTCTAACGCCCTTGGAATTTCATGAATCGGATTTATAAAACCTGAGATATAGCCGAGCAAACAAGGCCTGCCCGTGAAAATGACCAGAAATCTGTTTTGGTCCTGATGACCAATTTCCGTTCCGAATTTAGATTGCCGACCTTCATGAAAGTTATTCCATTTGGAATGAACTATCTAACTGCCAATTTTCAGCTCTTTTGACCATGTGTAGCATAGAAAACAGTTCGCACTCAAAAACTGACCATTTGTGCATTGGCCAGATTTCGTAAGTGATTGTGTTTGGTTCATTTGGGACTGAAGCCTCCAGTTTCAGTTCTGGATGTCTTCATAACAGTTGTTGTTCATCCTTTAAGCTTCGATTTGGCATCTCATCCGCCTTAATCCGATATTCGTAGCTCAACTTATGGGTGAACTAGAAATGAGTATCAAATCTGCCGTTTCCGTTTCCGTCTGTCATATTTACGTGCGCGCGTGTTGTTTTGCCGTTTTGCTTGTTTTGGGCATGTTAGTGGCCGTTTGTGATAAAATCTTCTATTTCAGACAGCGGTGAGCTAGTCGGAGCCGGTGGGGCCCACTACTAGCGAACGCGCGAAGCGATTTTGCTTTCGTACTACTTTTGGTATTTTGAGTAAGTATTCAGGCCAGTTTGGTGTGTTTTCTTTGCTATGTGTTTGAGATATGTGAAAAGGGCACTTAGGCGAGAGTGTACTTTATCGCACTCGACCTAAACCCTAATTTGAATGTATAATTGTACTTGGCATATGTATATGAACCTTTTGGAACCAAAACCCTTGAGCTTGTGGCTCGGGGCGACTTTCGAATAAAGTTTGTGAAGTTTGTAAAGTTTGTGATTTTGAATAATTTTGTGAAGTTTGTGAGTTTGGGGCGAACTCTTGACCTGGTTGGACTATTCGAGCCGGTTAGGGCTTGGTCGAAGGCAGTCCAACTTAGTCTGAGGTCACCAAGTTTGTAGGTTCATGTTATGAACCAATTTTGTGAATCCGGTTCACCGAGAAAGTGACCAAGTTTGTGACCCGAGCTTGTGACTCAAGCTCAAGTTTGTGATTTCGTTCGCCCGGGCAAGTTTGTGAGGTGACTGGCCAGTGAGGGTGATAAGGTGTCGGTGGGTGTACAAGTGAAGTTCTACGGACTATTATTTGCGGTCGACGGAGTGTCGGCAGGAGATCATGCATGGCACATGAATTGGCTTTGGAGCCACCCGTATCCTTATTATATGATGTTGTTCTTTTCTGCTTTTGCTTTACTCTTATTGTGTAATTGTTGCTACATGAATTTACGCTTTCGCCCCTGTTTACTTACTAAGCATATAGCTTACCCCATTCCTTTTGTTTTCCTTAGCAGGGGCCGACGCGGGGACTCTTGGCTCGTATACTAGTATAGTAAGATTGGCTTGTAATAGTTGAACAGTTAGGATGTTTGTTTTTGTTTTGGTGGTTTGACTCGATACTTTTGGAGAATGTAATTATAACTCTTTTGGGGTTGTATATAGTACTCTTTTGAATTTTCTGGCTTTGATTGTTTTAAGTTTTGAGTCCTGGCGCGAGCTAGGCAGGCGGCCCGCCGATACCCTTGGGTTCGCCCTTGGGAGAAGTGGGGTCGTCACATTATGTCTGTAGAAACTTTACTTATTACTTCCTCCATCCATCATTCCACCCTCTCGGATCCCTAACCAAACACGCACGAAAAGGGCGATACTCGCCGAGTATGCCGAACAAGATCTCAAAAGATCAAGTTTTGTTTTGTTTTTCTCTTGGTTCATCAAGCTTCTCGACCAAGCCCATGCCGGCTCGAGTTGCAAGATTGGCTAAGAGAATTAGGCATCCCCATAAGTCGAGGAGGTTCACTCCACTCGACATCACGACATGCATGATAACACGACATGACTCGAAAACAGGTATATTTTGCCCATGAGATTCACTCCAATCGACTATAAAAATCAAGTTTAATGCAAGTAAAGTTCGAGAAAATGAGAGCGAGTGCGATAAAGTACACACTCGTCTCATCAAGTAACATTCACGCATATGAGCTAGATAGATCAAGTAAATACATCAAGTCATGCACTTGGCACTCACCTAGCCAAAACAAGAGTGGTGCACAATCAAGTATTTTAGGCATCCTTTGTGAGATCCTTTTGAAGGTCTCCTTGAGTGTCTGAGCAAATAATTTACAATTACACACTATCACTTTTAAACCCCTTATTAACAAGAAAGAGATTGTACCTTTGTACAATCTAAGAAAATATCATGAAAGAAAGCCTTAATCGAGACTCAAAAGTGGGGTTTAATAATACAAGGAAAACAGATTTTCATCCATGAAATCAAGTGTAAAATGGTCAAGCAATATCGAAGGAAAATGAAGAGTCCTTAAAACTCAATTTCCTTTAAGTTCAGAAATTTCAGATTTGAGGTGCATTTTTTGAAAAATCATATCTCACTCTCTGTAAGTCCAAAATTGGAAACCTTGGTACCGTTGGAAACTACTTCCAAAGTACTAAAGGTTCCTATAAGACACTTTTCCATGATTCAAAATGGAAGACACTCAAATTTTGGGTTAAAGTTGCTGACTTGCACTTCTAAGGCAGATTCGGGGTTGGTTTTTTGCAAACTTTGGAAATTCATCAAACTTCACAGAATGTGAACTAGCCTCTGAAATTTGAAACTCAATTAGAGTTACAATCAAGGTTTAAAACACAATAAGCAGAACTAAAATTGAAGTTTTGAACTAAAATCAAAGTTGGATAAAGTTTCTCATTGATCAAGAATTTCAAGATTTGAAACATGAACTTTGGGACTTCAGTTGGGCATTGAAATGGACTTGGAATGGCATCAAATTTGGTATGATTACACTACTATATGAGGGCTACCCCTCTATCAAATTTCATGCAAAAATTCGTACGACAAGTCAGTTAACAAGACCACTGAATTTCCAGGAATATCCAAGGCAATTCTGCCTTATGATTATGTTTTCTTTTTTTCGAACCTTTATCCAATGAAATCATCTCAAACATGGTTCATTTATGAAGAAAAAGTTTGAGAAACATCCAACATACATTTGGTAGGTGATTAACACCAAAAGTTTCAAAATAACAAGTCCCAATTCGAGCTAAGCCATCGGCTAGCCCAAAGTTAGGGTTTTCTTTCTCTGGTGCAGGTCTGTAATTTGGCCATAACTCACTCAATTCAACTTAGAATGGGGCATGGCTAGTGTTGTTGGAAACTACATTCATAAGGCTTCAATTTCTAAGAAGAAATAATTTTGAAATTCTGTCCATAGCTAGCTCAAATTCAAGCAACAAGTCCCAGCACCTCATTGACTCTCTAGCACAGCAACAAAATAGAACAGGTAACTTTGAAAAACTAGTACAGTTCACTCAAGTTGAATCAGGGAATGAATTTTATACCGTTAGAAAATTGGAAGTGTCTAGTTTCAAATGCCACAAGAGGCATTCTATTTCGACATCGGATCAAAGAGTTATGATCATTTAAAGTTCGCTGCCAGAGCACCTCTATACATCTTTTCCAGCTTTGAAACCATTTCGAAAATTCAACTTTTAGCCAACCAAATCAAGTGATTTTTGGTGGAAACTTTCCACACCACCTATACAACATATCTACAACAAAATCAAGGCAATTTTATCACAAAAAAAATTGTACTAAGGCTGCGGCAAGAACAGGGCAGATTCGGCCCCTTCCTCCCTTTGGTTTCCTTTGAGTTTCTTTCCGCTTTTTCAACATATAACCACTAGTTTAACACTTAATCAACATAAATAACATCCAAAATCATAATATTAGTCCAACAAGTCCATTGTGAGATTTCATAGAGCCCACTCACATGATTTTCAACCAACCAAAGTTACCCACATGAAGCTACAAGCTTCTAAGTGAAATTTAACTTACTAAAACTAAGATTCAAAGGTTGGATGACGATTACCTCCTAGATGATGATAAACCAGAAAATTTTGGTCACTAGAGCTCCAAGAAAACCGTGAGAATGAAGCCCTCTTCCTAGTCCAAGATGATCTCCAAGTTGTTTTAAGTTTGTACGGTGAATTTGAGGTGGAAAGGTGCAAGATTGAGTGAGATGAGATGGAGTTTTGGTTCCTTCTTCTTCCTTGAGGTTGTTCAGCTGCCTTGAGAGAGAAAAGAGAGAGAAGCTTGGTAGGTGTAAGTTTTAAGTGCACAAAAGTCAACTCTCCAATAGCGCGCGCAAGCGCGTGTTTCGTGCCCGTTTCCTCTCGAGTTTGTTTCACATGTGCACTAATCCTCTAATGCACTTCCTTTAACACTATTATTATCTACTCTCAGTAGTCTAACAATAATTTCCAAAATCCTCCAATTAGTCGCGCAAGCGCGAAAACGCGAACTTCCGATTTGTGCGCGATAAAGTGATATTTCTAAGAAATTCTTATAACAATAATATAACTAACTATTACCAGGGTAATTATTCATAAAAATACCTATTTTAAGACTAACGTACAAGTTCTCAAATCTCCAAGATCACTGTACTCTCAAATCAATTATTGTCTCCAAACGCGGTTTCGCTAAACCTCACTAAACGAGCTTCCAAAAATTAAATTTATTAACGGAACATTTTAAAAATATACGCAAGTCATAGTTCCATGTAAATGGTTTCGAAAGGGTTGAATTAAATTATTTCGAGAAAATGAATGAATAAATATTTAAATAAACTATTAATATACGATAAAATAAGAAAATTTTCGGGTCCTCACACACACTCTCTCTTCCCAGAAAGTCTATGCAATGTATGAAATTGAACCTAGGACTGACTGTCATTTATATTGCCTGATCAACTTCGTTTAGAGCAAGAAGAATTTTTCAATAAAGTTTGAATAGACAAAATGGTATTTATGTCTCAATACCTTCATTTAAAAACATCTTTTATGTATTAGGATGTTACATTATTCTTATTATTTACTATAGATTATGTCAACACTTTAAAAACATTACTATTATAGAACTCCTTTTTATATTGATATTTAGAGTTTTAGCATTGTACTTGATAATGATGCCATAACCTTTGTAAATAAATAAAATTTGTTTTTTAATTATCTATTCATTCGTAAATTTAGTGTCCTAATACAAATCTTTTTAGATGGATAAGGAACAAAATGAAGTTGATGGAGAATATGACATTCAACAAAGGAAGCGACAATTGGATGCTACTGAAATTGTTTGTCGTGTAATAAAGATGATAATTGCTCGAAAACTAAGCCATGCAAGTTATGTGGATCGACCCATTGGATATCGGTCTGCACAATGTCATTTAGTACGAGAGGAATTATTGATGCAACTTAGTACAAATGGATATTTGAATAAAGTTATCCATATGAGGCCAGAAACTTTTAGGCACTTATGTGACTTATTGCAAACACATAGGGATCTACAACCTACTCAAAGAGCCACGGTGCAGGAGCAAGTTGTTAAATTCCTCCATATATTAACAATTCCCTCAAAAAATATCACAATGTCATACTTTTATCGTCGTTCTAGAGAAACTGTTAGTCGTCATTTTCATAGAGTTTTACGAGTAGTTATAGCATTGGAGGATCAATTTCTTCACTAGCCTACGGGAGAACAAGTTCCTCCGGAAATACTTAATAGTGCAGGATTTTATCCATATTATAAGGTGATATCAATTTTTTTGGCACCTTATTTTAAAAATTGTAAATTCATACAGAAATTATATTTTAACATAGTGTATAACTATCAGGATTGTGTGGGTGCAATTGATGGAACCCATGTTCGCGTTAAGGTGTCCAGCATTGATGCGGCAAAATATCGTGGTAGAAAAAAGCATCCAACACAAAATTGCTAGCTGCATGTCCTTTGAATATGAGATTCACATATGTTCTACCCGGTTGGGAGGGAAATGCATCGGATTCAAGGATCATAAAAAATGCGCTCACTAGAGAAGATAAATTAATCATTCCTAATGGTAAAACTTTGTTAATTATTCTTAGTGCATTTAATTAAGTAGTAACTATTTCATATTTGTATAGGTAAATATTATCTTGTTGATGCTGGATTCATGTTGAGAAGGGACTTCTTACACCTTATAGAAATGTAAGGTATCACTTGAAGGAATACTCAAGTCAACAGCTGCAAAACTTTCGAGAACTATTCAATTTGCGACATTCATCATTGTGTAATGCAATTGAGAGAGCATTTGGTGTCTTGAAAAAACGGTTTCCAATCATTGGAGATACTCAACCAACTTATAGTGTTGATACAATCACAAATTGTGCTTGCTTGTTGTATATTACATAATTTTCTCATGGAGTTTGATCCTGACTTGGAGTACATTAATGAAGTGGATGAGGAATTGGCATGTCAATCTCCATCGGAAGAAGAAAGTGGAGATATAAGTGCTGAAAAAGATCATGCTCAAGGAACGAAATAGCAATGCAAATGTGGAATGATTATATACTATGATAACTTGACTTGATGCTAATTTCTTTCGTTTAAGTTGTCATGTGATCCTTATTTTGTTAACTTGTACTCTTATATTAGTAGTGTGAGTTTATAAATGCAAGTTTCCACATGAATCTTCTTTTGTCTAATATGATTTTGTATGTTTTTGGATCTATAGAACCATGTATTCATAATAGAATTAATATAAAACTTTTATTTTGATGTAAATTCTGTTCTCGTTATGTTTTCTTCTACAAATATAGTTTGTGTACTTGGAAAAATATGAAGAAAGATCCAAGCATCATGAAGGAAAACATGAAATGAACTCTAGCAATGGATGAAGTCTTCATTCAAGCCCTTTTGGATCAGCATTATAAAGGATTTTGGGTGGATAGAACTTTTACACCAACTGCATACAACAATATTATCAATGAGTTGAAGAAGAAACTTGGAATAGAATTTACCAAAAATCATTTGAAGAATCGATTGAAGACACTCAAGGAACACTTCAAAGAGTCCTATGATTTCTTTAGAAATGGAAAATTGAGTGGTTTTTTTTGGAATCCATTCACAAAAACTTGGTGCGCTGAACCTGAAGTTTGGGAACAACTTCTACAGGTATATGCTAACTTGACTGTTTTACTTTCTTTATTGTTTTTTTTAATTTTTTCATTGAAATGATGTTTGTTTTTCATTTTTCTTTTCATGTTCTTAGGAAAAACCTGAAGCTATAAGGTGGAAGACTAAAGTTATCAACCATTATGATAGCTTAGAAGAACTTTTTGCTAAAGATAGGGCAATAGGATAGGGTGTTGAAACAGCGAAAGAGAAACATATGCGTTGGATGAATGAACCAATTGGAGTGCAGTTTGAAAGTATTATTGAGATTGATGACATGCTATCTCAAAATGAGATCAATCTAGAGAATTTCAATAATTCAACTAAGGAGTTGGATGCACAACGATCAAAGGCTTGTAACAACAAACAATCTCAAGGTACAACAGCAACACAAGGTAAGAAAAGAAATGTCACATGTGATGAAGAATTTGAAAGTTTGAAGGGTGCGCTTCACAACGTTGCTGATGCACTAAGAGAAGGTAATACTATTCTTGAAAAATCTAGGCCACGAGTATATTCAGAGAAAGAGATTTATGATGAACTTGTTAATATTGGAGTTGAGGCAAACCTGATTGATGATTATTATGTGTTCCTTTGTCAAAACACTGAGAAAGTAAGAAGCTTCTTTGGGTGCCCATTGGAAAGGCGTAGGAATATTTTGAACAAGCTGATGAATGGATTTTAGCCACTTTCGTCAACATGGGCATGTTATCATGTTCGAAATACTTTTGAAGATATAAGCTAGTTTTGGAAATTGAAGATGATTCCAATTACCCACTGGACATTTCATGTTTTGAAAGTATATAGATCATTGGATGTATTTTTGTTTAGAAATTGATAGAATTTCTTTTGTATCAGGAGTAAATGCTCATGTGGATTCAGAAATCAGAATGTTATTGGAAACCAAGTTGCACTTCATTCGTCAACATGGTTTATGTATATTTTGAGTTCACTTGGTTGCATTCCATTTTATTGACTTGGGTTGCATTCCATGGAAGCCTGGTTTATGTATTTTATGGTGCCATGCACCTCCTTGCTTAATTATTTGTTGTTTTCACCAATATTTACACCACATAATGACATGCAAATGTAAATGACAAGTACCAATAATGAGCTGAAGTTTAACATTTGAGTAAAAATGGGCAAATAGTTCAAGATGCAAAAAAAAAAGGATAACTTATTAGTTGGGAACTCAACTTATTATTATTCACCTTGTGAGAATGCATATGCAATTGTTTTAGAAATTTGTCTTGCCCAAATATTCTATTTATAGGAACAAGAAAACTAATCTTTGAACTTTGATTTAAAAATTGAAAGGGCAAATACGTAAAATTGCATTCTCATAAAATCCTTTCTTTCCATATCTCTCCAACTCTCAAATAAAGGAAATATGTTTCTTTTCTTTTCTTTCATTGAACTCCCAAACGAAATATGCATCTTTTCTCTTTTTTTCCTTTTTTTTCTAAGTTATCTGTTCTTTTCTATTCTCTTCCTTCATCTACTCCCAAACTAAGCCTTAAAGTAGTTTCAATAGTAGCTATACATGCATGCTGATATTTTACAAATCTACTATCTAATAAAGCTAATCTAGCCACAACTAGTAATCCTTTTCTGCCATGAAAATAATGAAAACTTAATAGCACCAAAATGGATATGGGTATAACCTTGTTGTTTCCATTGATTTGGAAAATTATGTGGAATATGCAAAGGTATAAATTGTTCCTTACCTATTGCTGGGATGTGATAATGATCCAACTTCGAAGATTGAACATGCTCTTTTACTCCTTTGGGACGATGCTTAATCAGAGGTTTTATAGCACCAAATGGAGAAGCATTTAATCTTGAAAACGAAGAGTATGGATCCAACAAAGGTAGAGATGTAGGCTTTACCTGTTCTGGTTCAATAGAAACTTCATACAAATAATCTAATTTGTTTTAACTAAATCTGGGCAAACTAGATTTGGGTGAACTTAAACCACTTGAATTCATGATTTAATTTCTGGTACTAGAGTAGTGACTTTAAATGTGCAATTGGTTACTTGATTGACCCTGTCTCCAAAGAGTTTGCTTAATCCGATATACTAGAATTTGTCTCAAAATTCTTTGGCACAACATATCTAGTACAACCTATTGTTCAACTATACATCTACTAAATTCTAAATATCCAAATTCTAGACAATCCTGAATTCTTCTAAATTGAGGACAATATTTCCAAATATTTATAAAAGCATGATTATAATAAAACCTAGGAATACTATTACTTCAACTCATCTAAAAATGGGAAATTTTCAAATTTGTTACTGGAAAACTATCAAATTTCTTACCAACCTCAAGTGTTTAAGATGGCTCTGATACCATTTTAACATTCTAGTTTTTACTTGTGCAGGGCAGAATTTTCAATCAACTTCGTCGGTTTTCTAGTGTGTATATAAAATGAATCATAGCTCAAATTTTATACTGTTAGAAATCTCTCAGAGTCTAGTTTCAAACACAATAAACGGAACTCAATTCTGACTTTTCTATAAGAAGTTATAGCCAATTTCCCAAAACTGCACAGAGTTCCTGCTGAAATTTCCCAATTACTAACAACTTGAGAAAATGAAACTTTTCTTAACAAAATCTCTCTCCCTTGGCTCAAATTCGAAATACATATGAAGATTAAGGTTTAACAAAGTATCTTAAGTAAAAGCCTTGCAAAAATCACCATAAATTTCAGGAAATCAAAACTGGAAAATGGCCCTTTTCTAGCCGGCCTACTCTAATAGAAATTACAGCAAGTTTTCCTCAAATTTTCCAACAAAACTTCCAACTTTTAACTTTATTTTTTTGGCAAAACTACTATGAATCAAGATATCATCTCATGACATATATGAACTATCTTCTTAGCAAACAAACCTGTGACAGCCCCACCTCCCCCTAAGGCGAACCAAAGGGCTCAGCGGACCGCCTGTCCAGCTCTCGGCGGGACTCACTACAGTCCTCAAATAAAATACATCACTCACATCCAATAACATAGGGTACAACCTCAAGAATAAACGAAATAACATTTTTCAAACTTAGAACGAGATAAGATACATTACAAATCTCAAGTAAGGGTATCATTCCCCGAATAAGACAAAAGTCCTCAGTTCTCAAATAATTACATCAAATACTTATCAAGTGAATCGAATTCAAATTATATATGAGATATCCCTTCATGCACTAATAACTCAATACAAGCGCTTTCTTTGGCCTCGAGCCCTATGGGGAAAAATTATTTTTGGGGTAAGCATCAGAACTTCCATTTCCAAATCTGTTAAGGAAAACAAATTGGGGTGAGCTAACGCTCAGTGAGGCCAAGGGAAAAACATGCAAGCATGCGAGCAAAGACATAATATAAAGCAATAACTCGAGTAACAAGTAACTACGAATCATTAAGCAAGTAGGGAATTTAATCACAATAAAAGGATACAGGAGCTCTCAGGAGCTAATCCACGCGCAATTCAAGCTCAGGTAGTTGACCCTCCGTCAACTTTCATAGTTATCCATGTAGAACTCCATTTACTACCTCTAGCCACCATGACACCCTCTTGGATCCGTAACCAAACAAGCATGCAGGTAGTATCACTTAACATGTATACCTAGCAAGACCCCTTATTTGGATCAAGCTATAACACTTCCCAAGGTTCACCAAGTTTCTCGACCAAGCTCTTGCCGACTCGAGTTACAAGGCTAGCCAATGGGTTGGGGTGTCCCCCCCATTCACTTTTAGGTCGATGAGACGAAACTCCAATCGACAAGATTTGGTCATAGCATTGAGACGGGATGAGCGGTACCTCCTACCCTAAAAGGGCATGATACATTCTGCCGCTCAATGCTCACGAAAAACACTTTCATTTGCATTCACATGTAACACGTATCACTTATCAAGCAAGCAATTTCATGAAAGAGAGGACAAGGGCGATAAAGTACGCCGTAGCCTCAATAACTAGCAAGTACAAGAATCATTTCATTTCAACACTTCACATGCACTTGATACTCACCAAGTATCAAAAGTCAAAGTTTGAGAAATTAGCGCTAAGACGCTTCGCCGGGAGTTCCCTCGAAGTCCTCTTGAGATCCTGAAAGTATGCAATAATGCATTGTATCTCAAATTCCAGGCCATACAGTCTTCGTGTAAAGAAAAGAAATAGTCAATTTTGACTCCAAAATTCAAGTTTCCAAAGTATTTCAGTTCATAAGGAACCGACTTTCAAATGAGGTCTCAAGTGATAGGTGAACTCAAGTTCACCATGAAAATAGGTTTGAAATGCCCTAAGAGTTGTAAAAATGTAACCTAGGCCCTTAAAAGAACATTTAGGTCCAAATTGGAAATTTTCACTTTTCGAGTCATTCGTGGAAAAATCAGTCCGGAAGTTCGGAAAGTCTAAAATAGAAAATTTTACACCGTCAAAAACTTCATTCGAAGCATAACAACTTTGTAGAAGCTCACTTTCCAAGAATCAAATCAGAAACAAGTGAATTTCTCCAAGAAAGTTTACTATTCATTGAAGATAGGTCAAAATAGTCCAAATTCTTCCAATAATTTTGGAATTTCGCTAAAAATCATAGAATCAAAACCAGCCTTTGAAATTTGATGTGCGTGTAAAATTCCAATCCAGGTTTCAAATGAAAAGAATGGAACTCGATTCCGATGTTCCTAGCTGAAGAAATAAAAAGTTGAAGTTCGCTAAAATTCCTGAACTGTTGGCCTTTCCAGAAATTTTCCAGATTTAATGCACTTCGCTAATTAGGCCGTATCTTACTCGATTCTCAGTGATATTAAAAATGATTGGTGGTGTTAGAAACCAGGTTCACAAGGATATATTTATGTAGAAGAAATCATTTCCAAAATCCAGACATAAGCGGTTCAAAATCAAGCAACAAAATGGATTTTCTGGACAGTCTCGGATGAACAGTAATAAACAGACATCCAACATTCAAAACTCGCCACGAATCGCTCGGGACGAACTAGAAAATGAGCTTGGTACCATTTTAAAGCTCTAGGAGTCTACTTTCAAATGCCATAAAATGGCACTCAATTTTAATCATCGAGAAAAATGTTATGATCTCCACAAAATCACTGGTCAGAAAATTTCTGGACCAGTTTTGCCTCTTTGCTCATAACTCAAAATTTATCCAACCAAATTGGCTAATTTTTTGTAAGAAACCACCACACACATAACACAACATATATCACTCACATTTGTAGCCAAATGATGCATGAAAATATCAAAACAAAACAGGGCAGCAAGTCCTTGAAATTTCGGACAGTACCTTCTCCAAATTTCTAACTTTCTTCCAACTTCATTCCATCAATCATTCTATATACATGTAACATAGCACAATATCAGCAGCCACAACATGTTAATTCATCAAATCAGCCACCAATAAGCATCCTCAATCCATCCAGCATGTCATGAAATTGCAATCAAATAATTACTCAACCAATCAACCAAAATTCTGCCATAGGTTGCAAACCCATGCTACCTTTGCTCCATTTAAGCTATAATTTTGCAAGATTGAAGTGTGGGTGAGTGAGTTACCTCAAGAACTTAGTTGGACAGCTTTAGGGCAGAAATTTTGACCGAAATTCCTCCAAGAAAACCGATGAACAGCCCTCTCTTCCAAGCTAGGATCAAAGCCCTCTAATGGATGATGAAATTTGGAAGTGGATTGAAGTAATTTTGTAAGGATTTTGGCTAGATTTTTCTTCCCTTTTTCTTCCTATTTTCGGCCAAACAGAGAGAGTGAAGAGAGGAGAGAGAGTGCAATCAGATGTTGTAATGAAAGTGGAGAGAATTGGTGACTTAATGGTTAAGTCTAAGTGTCAACTCATGCTAGGTCCGTTTAGGGTCTTCGCGTGTCCAAATTTCGCGCTCGTTTGCAACTTTTGTGCACTAAACCTCTGAGGTAATTTCCCTAGTACATTAATAGTACATTACTAGTAGTCTAATATCATGTTCTTAAAATCTCCAATTAATCAAATTAATGTGCCTGTCGGGGCCTTTTCGGCACGCGCGCATATAAAAGTCAAACTTAAGGGTTTTCTCGTTTGAACTTGGAAATTCAACTTATTCGATTCTAAAACTCTAAAATATGATAATCCAAGTATATATATATAACAATAAAAATCACGATAAGCAATTCATTTTGAATAAATTTGGGCATTAAAATAATATGCGCGTAAAGAACCAATCGGTAAAATTTATTTTCGAGAAATTCATGTACTTTAGTATTTTTTTTTTGGGTAACTCGAGTACGAAATATTTTTAAAATGACCAATTTAACAATATTTTGAAATAATAAAATTATGGGTCCTCACATCCTCTCCCCCTTAAGAGAATTTCGTCCTCGAAATTCATACCTTAACTCAAAAACTCCAAATGTCACTTTTGTATCCCATTCTTACGAATTGTAAAACTTATTCCGCATTAAATATCACGTAAGTCTTGTATTCTTAATCTGTTCATGACGAGCGAGATAACAATTCTTTTATGCAGTTCACAGTTTCAATTGCCTCGAGAAATTTGTCAATTCAAGAACAAATGATGTAATAGCCCCTTTTAAATTGGTATACGCAATGCACTTTACATATCTCGCAGATCAAATTTGATAAGATCTTATTAGCACACAAGTTTTGTCCTACTGGACCTTAACCCTAGTAATCTTTCAAAATAGATAGTAAGAGCCCTCAAGAATCAATAACTTCAAAAATCATATTTGGTTCCGTATACATGTATGCAAATATCGAAGTACGAAATGAAACCTTACATTTAATAATATCTTATTGTAGTCCCCAAGTCATTTATGAGTATTACTGCCAATTTTTAACCCAAATATGACTTAAAGACCCAAATCCATTAATACTACTGGTGTATTCATTACTCCCAATGGCATAATTGAATTTCAAAGTACTTACTTTTCTGATGAACTAGCCTTAATCACATCTTCCTCTAGAATCCTCAATTAGTTGTAGTTCTGTATTAAATCTAACTTGGAAAGTACTACAGTCTCTTGTAGATACTCAAATGATTCATTTATGCAAGGTAAAAGATATTTATTCCTAATACCCACTTGATTCCAGCCTCGATATTAGACATGGCCTTCTCACAAGGCTATAAGCATAACAAAATTTAGATATATGAATAAGTCATGAAGTTGATTAAATGCAAAGTAAACTTTCATTTGCTATAAAAGACCATAATAGTTTCATCAAGTTAGGATAAGTTTATCAAATCATTTCAAAAGAAAAGGAAATAAACAAGATTGTAGCAAAACATGCTAAGTCATCCATGTTCAAAGCAACAAAAAAGATTTCATCCATTTGCTTAATCCTGACTGTCAGCCTATCAACAACTCAAAGCATCTAAATTAGTAGCAAATCAAAATTTAAAACTTAACTATCCACAACCTATAAATTCTCAAGCATCTAAGTCATCCAGGTATATTTACTCTTACCTCTCCACGAATTTGATACGTAAGAAAATCCACACACACGAATAAAGTAATACCCCTTGATATAATGATATGTACTTCCGTTCTAAGGTCTTACTCACGTATGTAGTGAAACCATAAATTACACACCATAAGAAACAAGTTCCAAACCTTGACTAAAAATTGTTATGCACTAGTAGGACCAGAATCCTTTTCCTCAAAAGTTTGTCTAAATCGAACCAATCATGACCTACAAGATAAAGCCGAGACTTTTGATGTATTTTGAATGCATCTGTGGCAAAATGCGATTCAAAATTTTCAAAATTAGAGTTAAAGATACAAATTTTCTTCATGATCCAAAACTAAATTTTCTGAGTAAGAGATTTCAAATAATGTTTAACCACAATCATCAATACATATTTCAAATCTCTCAAATAGATTTAAGAAGATTAATCATGCAACTTAATGCATGAATTTTAAAACGTATACATAATAATCATAACATATACATGGAGGGTGTTCCAACACTTTTCCTCAAAGTTTTGAGCTAAATCTATGTTAGGGTAAAGCGTGTATTTTAGAAAATACCTTTAAGAAAGATAAATAGACATGTAGGTTTATATTCGCATAACCTGTGATCCAACACCTTCACCACCCTTTTATATCCAAACCAAGAGCTAACTCTACTAGTACATAAAGCCCGATCATTTCTAATCTCTGATTCATAACAAATAGGCATTCATGTTCCTAGGAAAAGATTCGAACTTGAACTCTATCTGATTTTGATTCTCAAATGAGTTCAAAATGTGTATACATATATATATATATAAATTTTGTGAAAAAGTAAAACAAGTGAATCTGGGTATAGTAATAGTCAAGTAAAATTGAAAGCGCTTTTGTTCAAGTAGAACAAATAGGTAATGAGTTCAAGTCATCTCACCAAACCAACGAAATACTTTCAGAGTTCAAACTTCATAAAAGTTGAAAGATGGCCGTAGGACCACTCATAATAGACGTATAAAGCAACTATTAAAATTTCGCACAGGAAAATCTCACTAAGTTCCCAACTAGGTTAATCCATTATACACTAGTAGATCTAATCTTCTGGTTTATTCTCGATTCATATTCAGTACTAGGGTCTCATTAAATTATATAAGACTATCCATCAATTTTTCTCATGAGTATGGGGTTGTCTAAACCCTAGGCCACGACCCCTTTTTCCCATTCCTGCTGCCATACTTAATAGAAGTCTATAAGCGCAAGAAAAGGAATAATTAAGCATAAAAGAACTTAATGCATATACAAGTCGTAAAAATATTTAGAATCAAAACATGTTTCTTTACATGTATCAAAAGTTATAGCACGAGTTAAGAAGTCACAAAACAAGCCCAATATGTCAAATACTGTATATAGGCAATTAAGTGCTACAAAATATAGAAGTATATGCAAGTAGGGTACAAAAGGCCTCACAGTGTGCACCACCCTTCCTAAGTCCATAGTTAAACCAAAGGGTCCAAATATCACTAATTTCAATCAGATCACATGCCTTTACGAAATTAGATCCAATCAAACCATAACACAAGTTGAAACCAAAGGTTATCCATTTGAAATTCAAAATCTTTAATAAGTAAGCCACCAGCCAGAGCACCATCATCTCCAAGAATAACCAGTCTTAGGGTTTTATAGTTAAAGCCTCAAACTCCAAGTTCAAACCTAAGAAATAAGTACGACTTGCTAACTTACATGTCAAATGGAAACCAAGTCAATTCACACTAACTTCGTGCTCTTGAATGCGGTTAGTCTAGATCTCAAACTTCCCTCAGCCCCCACACCTAAAGATAGGCTCACTCTTCTTGAAAACCAAGAATTTTAAAACATAAGAAGAGTATTTAAAGTAACCAAAAATCTTATCAAGTTCAAGATTTACATTATAAAAACATAAGTTCGCCATTCTTCCGAAAACTCAAGATTTTTTTTTCGGGTAAAGCATAGACAAATTCAAGTGTGAGAATACATCAGTATACAATCAAGGGGGGAAAAACCTAATTTAGAAAATTTTAACCTTGTATCAGCCCATCATATACAAAATTCAACAAACTCATCAGTTCTTCACAAATTTTCAGATTGAAATTCAAGTAAAATTCACATATTTACCAAAATCGGAAAATTATACATACTTAAAGCATATATATATTATTTCCAATCATCGTTCGAAAATAAATGTAGTACATCCTCATTTTTCTTTAGAATTTCAAAGCAGAAATTCTCTAGGAGGTAAATGGGCGGGAAAATGCATTTTATTCCTTTGAAACTCTTTTATCTTGGTTCAAAATCACCATACAGGGAGTTTGATCATCAAATCCCAGTCTCTTATCCTCTATAGCCAGTACTAATAATTGCCTCAATGCTTTCCACACTTACAAGTATAATAATAATTCAAATTCGTCCAATCTTTCACTGCTAATTCTCATCCCATATTTTCCTTCAATATAACATCACGTAATTCCTCAATTTTTATTTCTACAAGTCCCAAGTAAGAAAATCTCAAATAACCAATTTCTTTTACCCCTAGGATACAATAGATCCTCCAGTTCACATAATATTCAAATTAATCCCACAGTCAGGCATCCAAAACTTTAATCTTAGGATACACTACAAGATCTAAGGCCCGGGCTCTGATACCAACTGTGACAGCCCCACCTACCCCTAAGGCGAACCAAAGGGCTCGGCGGACCGCATGCCCAGCTGTTGCCGAGACTCACTACAGCTCTCAAATAAAATACATCACTCACATCCAATAACATAGGGTACAACCTCAAGAATAAAGGAAATAACATTTTTCAAACTTAGAACGAGATAAGATACAT
Organism: Coffea arabica; assembly: GCF_036785885.1. Classification (NCBI taxonomy): domain Eukaryota; kingdom Viridiplantae; phylum Streptophyta; class Magnoliopsida; order Gentianales; family Rubiaceae; genus Coffea; species Coffea arabica. The sequence goes on from NC_092316.1 coordinate 25,136,185, forward strand.
TACGAATCTCAAGTAAGGGTATCATTCCCCGAATAAGACAAAAGTCCTCAGTTCTCAAATAATTACATCAAATACTTATCAAGTGAATCAAATTCAAATTATATATGAGATATCCTTTCAGGCACTAATGACTCAATACAAGCGCTTTCTTTGGCCTGGAGCCCTGTGGGGAAAAATTATTTTTGGGGGTCACTAATTAAGCCTTAGAACTTCCACTTCCAAACCTGTTAAGGAAAACAAATTGGGGTGAGCTAACGCTCAGTGAGGCCAAGGGAAAAACATGCAAGCATGCGAGCAAAGACACAATATAAAGCAATAACTCGAGTAACAAGTAACTACGAAACAATAAGCAAGTAGGGAATTTAATCACAATAAAAGGATATGGGAGCTCTCAGGAGCTATTCCATGCGCGATCCAAGCTCAGGTAGTTGACCCTCCGTCAACTTTCACAGTTATCCATGTAGAACTCCATTTACTACCTCCAGCCACCATGACACCCTCTTGGATCCATAACCAAACAAGCATGCAGGTGGTATCACTTAACAAGTATACCTAGCAAGACCCCTTATTTGGATCAATCTATAACACTTCCCAAGGTTCACCAGGTTTCTCGACCAAGCCCTTGCTGGCTCGAGTTACAAGGCTAGCCAATGGGTTGGGGTGTCCCCCCCATTCACTTTTAGGTCGATGAGACGAAGCTCCAATCGACAAGATTTGGTCATAGCATTAAGACGGGTTGAGCGGTACCTCTTACCCTAAAAGGGCATGATACATTCTGCCGCTCAATGCTCACGAAAAACACTTTCATTTGCATTCACATGTAACACGTATCACTTATCAAGCAAGCAATTTCATGAAAGAGAGGACAAGGGCGATAAAGTACGCCGTAGCCTCATTAACTAGCAAGTACAATAATCATTTCATTTAAACACTTCGCATGCACTTGATACTCACCAAGTATCAAAAGTCAAAGTTTGAGAAATTAGCTCTAAGACACTTCGCCGGGAGTTCCCTCGAAGTCCTCTTGAGATCCTGAAAGTATGCAATAATGCATTGTATCTCAAATTCCAGGACATACAGTATTCGTGTAAAGAAAAGAAATAGTCAATTTTGACTCCAAAATTCAAGTTTCCAAAGTATTTCAGATCATCAGGAATCGACTTTCAAATGTGATACGAATCTCGTTGGTGAGAAGATTCGCGACCCAAGATCACTTGTTGGATTTGACTTCGAACGCAAGGAACGGTAGCAGCGGAAACCCTACGACCCCTCTAATTCCCGTGTCTACGAACTTGTTGATATTATCTCAACCCGTAATGAAACGAATTAGCGAACCTCAGGCAAGTGTAGGAGGCGCCACAATTCAAGTGTGGTTCTTGAATTGATGAGCCAAACAAGAACACAAGAGTTAAACTCTAAGTTGTTCAAGGGTTGCTCGAAAGCTATGGAGAAAATTCTCTCAAGTATTTTTATGATAAAAGTGTCTCACCTTTATTGATGTAATATGGTGCCTTATATAGGCTACAAGTGAAAACCCTAATCTAGTAAGAAAATGGACTAAGGGCGCAGTGGATATGTGTGAGGCCCCAGCCCGTTCGTAAGTTGATATTAAGGTTTTAGGGCTAAGGATAAACCCTAAGCTCGGCTAAGATTGAAAACTCTGACTTTACTTATGATAAAACCCTAGTTTATGCGGTATTCTAGTGTCTGTTTTAGCACAAGAAAAAATAGGATTCGTTATAGTTTACAGAGGTTTAACAAGTTTGAAAATGGTTGGCAAACTCTGGATTAGCAAACCTCTAGTGTTACAATATTAGAAAGCTTAAGTGGAGTTTTATTTATCGCCCGCCTTTTTCCACATTTTCTTTATTAGAAAAATTCCCAGGATAATTTTTATGAGTAAATATGGGTTTTAGATGATTTTTCTAGTATCGGTTAGTTTTTGAGAAATTAAGAACGTATATCGGACGTGGGACCCACTAGTGCGGTAAGTTCGGAAAAATTCGGCCGATTAGGTTAAGTTTCGGATACTGGGTTTAATTTATCGGGTGCTAAGAGATAATTAGAGGATACTTTATGGATTAGAGTGAGAGGGAACAAAGTGATAGACTTGCATTAATGGAGGTGACAAGTGTCACCCTTGGATTAGTCCTTAAGTAAGACTACTATTCATTGTCTTACCGTTGACTAAATAAATCATAAAAATCACCAAAAATTCCTCATTTCTTCTCTAAGCTTGGCCGAACCTCTCTCTCAAGAAAGGAGAAAGAAAACCTCTTCAACTTCTTGATTCTCTCTTGCTCAAATCCAAGAATACAACCACTTAACCTTGTTTTTGTTCCAAAGAAATCATTAAGTGAGTGATAGTGAGTTGTGTGGTGAAGTTGTTTGGAAGCTTAAGGTGCTAAGTGGTCTCTCTTCTTAGGTTCTAAGGTGAGTGACTATGGAACCCCTCTCTTCTATCTAAAGATGCTTAATTAATGACTTGTGGTTGTTATAAGTGTGATTTGGTGGACTATTTTTTGATTTTAGTTAAGATTGATGAAGTATTCTATTTATTTGGGATTTTTGCTGGTTGCATATGATTAATATTATGTGGCTATGTATGATGATTGAAAATGATTGAGAATGAAGCTAGTTGGTGTGAATGGTAGTTAATTGCAAGAAATTTCTGTTTTGGAAGAGAAATTGGGAATTAGGGTTTCATTGTTCTTCAATTCTGTCCGGTTTTGTATCTCCTAGTTAGAGGCCGAATTGGTCTTGTCTTAAAACATGAAAGTTGTAGGGAATAACATTTTAGAGGTGCCTACAAAATTTCAGGACAATCGGAGAAGCGTAGAATGAGAAAAGATGGATTTACCCTTGCTGTCCTGTTTCTACCCGAACCTGAGAACTGCGATTGTAATTGGTTATTTTGGTTTGGAATGCTTCAGAATTGGTTGTTCTGGTCTTCTAATGAAATTTATCCCTGTTTCTAAGCTTTCATATGGCTTTAGAATTTCTGGATTTGGACTTATGTAGGCTGTTTTATGATGTTTGTACTAGAATACGGTTTGTGAACCTGTTTTGCGATTCTGGTGTAGTATGTGACATTTTTGACGTAGTTACACTCGAAATTGGACTGAGTGGCCTTCTTCAACATTGTAGACCCTTAAGTCCTGAATATTCCTGTAAAATTTCAGGGCAAACGGATTAGGGTGTCATGAGTTATAGAAGAAATACTCAAGCCTGTTTTGAACATCAGGTTCTGTGCGTTTTTAGTTTAGCTTCTGCCCGTGACTTTTCGGTTTTGATACCGTATGATCTGGGTGGTGAATCCTTCATAAGAAATGTAGATCTTGGTTTTGGCTTCGAAACAGTATAAAGTGCGTCGAAATCCAAGTTCCGTAGCTTCCGTTATGACCCAAACAAGATCGATCGTCAGAACTGCCTTGTATCTGGACAGTTCTGACGGGTATTTTGACACTCAATTTTTGTTCTGTTCTGAGAGGATTCAGGTCTTGGCCAAAACATCAAAATTTTAGTCTTAGGTCTCAGCTTTCTAATGCCTTTGGAATTTCCTGATTTGGATTTGTGAGCTGGGAGTTATGGTCCAGAAAACAACCCTGTTCGTCACCCTAAGACGTAAATTTCTGGTATTGTTATCTACAATTTTGACCTGCTTCCATTCAGATCTAGATTAAAGTTTCTTCAGAAGATTTGTAGCCCTTTCTCATAGCTTCAAAACAGTATCTCGCTCACTTTGATCCGACTTTACTAGCCTAATCTTTGATCAAAACGGCTTGAGATGGCAGATTTGGCCGTTTCCTTTTGCCGTTCCGCGCACTTGCATGTGCCAATTTTGCCGTTTCCGTACTTGCGTGTGTCGGCTTTTGCCGTTTTGCTTGTTCTAGGTATATTAGTAGCCGTTTATGATATTATGTGACGCAATCTTCTATTTCAGACAGTGGTAAGCTAGGCGGCGCCGGTGGGGCCCACTACTAGCGAACACGCGCGAAGTGATTTTGCTCTTGTACCACTTTTGTATTTTGAGTAAGTATTCAGGCTGCTCTTATGTGTTAGTTTCTTATGTGTTTCGACATGTATGAAGAGGGTACTTAGGCGAGGGTGTACTTTATCGCACTCGCTCTAAACCCGAACTTATGCACATATTTGTACATCACATATGTATGTGAATCATTTTGGAACTAAACCCCTTGAGCTTGTGGCTCGGGGTGATTTTGAATAATTTTGTGAAGTTTGTGAGTTTGGGCCGAGCTCTTGACCTAGATGGACTATTCGAGCCGGTTAGGGCTTGGTCGAAGTCAGTCCAACCTGGTTGTAGGTCACCAAGTTTGTGAATCCGGTTCACCGAGTATGTGGACCAAGTTTGTGACCCGAGCTTGTGACTCAAGCTCAAGTTTGTGATTTCGTTCGCCCGGGCAAGTTTGTGAGGTGACTGGCCAGTGAGGGTGATAAGGAGTCGGTGGGTGTACAAGTGAAGTTCTACGGACCATTAAGTGTGTCGACGGAGTGTCGGCAGGAGATCACGCATGGCATATGAATTGGCTTTGGAGCCACCTGTATCCTTATTATGTGATGTTACTTTTCTGCTTTTGCTTTATTCTTACTATGTCACTGTTGTTACGTGAAATTTACGCTTTTGCCCCTGTTTACTTACTAAGCATATAGCTTACCCCATTCCTTTTGTTTTCCTTAGCAGGGGCCGACGCGGGGACTTTTGGCACACACACTAGCATAGTTAGGTTTGATTGTAATAGTTGGACTTATAGTATGTTTGTTTTTGTTTTAGTTTTGGTGGTTTGTATAAGGACCCTCCTTAGGGTCTACATTTTGGTTTTGGTGGTAATTATAAGGATGTAATAGTGTGAGCAGGTACTTTTGGAGAATGTAATTATAACTCTTTTGGGATTGTATCTAGAACTCTTTTGAATTTTCTGGCTTTTATTGTTTTAAGTTTTGAGTCCTGGCGCGAGCTAGGCAGGCGGCCCGCCGATACCCTTGGGTTCGCCCTTGGGAGAAGTGGGGTCGTCACAGTTGGTATCAGAGCTTAGGTTTCAGATTTCTGTAGTGTATCCTAGGCTAAAGTTTAGGATGCCGGACTGTGGGATTTGATTTGATTTGAAAGTTAAGCAATTGAGGGATAAAACCTGTAGCTGCTTCGCGTGGTCTCTGCGCAGAGTGAGCCTGGATGAAGTGGCGACTAAGTATGAAGGACTAAGTGTTCGTTCGAGCATAAGTTATGGATCATAAATGTTATAGGCCTTAAACCTTTCTCATGGTATCTGAGGACCATAGATAGGTACGTCAGGTAGGAATTTCGATTGTAGATAGTTTACTCTTGGGACTGCAGCTCGAGACGTGAACTGTTTTATTTCAGATTCTTGTGCCTGAGTACTCCAGAGTTTAGGCGCTGCTAAGTACTTGAGACTAGCATTTTGGGAACATGAACAGGCTTTGTCTGGCTAGAGTGAGTACAAGATATCAACGGGCACCTTGGGAAGTGGAGCAAGAAACCGGACGGGGGTGGTTTCACTGAGTGTGGCACGACAAGTCGCGTTTCTTTCTTTTTGCCCTTGCATTGTCCCTACATGTCATTTACTTGTGGTATGTTAATACCTACATATATAGTACTTACTACACTTGACTTTGTCTAACTTGAAATGTCTCTTGGTGTATATGGTGCATTATATTGTGAACATTTTGGTGACTTGTATATATATGTACACCTTTTGATCTTTTGATTATTTCGGGTATTCCAACCCTTAGCTCGTTGATTGCAATTTCGAGGATGAAATTGTCCTAAGTGGGGGAGATTGTGAGGCCCCAGCCCGTTCGTAAGTTGATATTAAGGTTTTAGGGCTAAGGAGAAACCCTAAGCTCGGCTAAGATTGAAAACCCTGACTTTGCTTATGATAAAACCCTAGTTTATGCGGTATTCTAGTGTCTGTTTTAGCACAAGAAAAAATAGGATTCGTTATAGTTTACAGAGGTTTAACAAGTTTGAAAATGGTTGGCAAACTCTGGATTAGCAAACCTCTAGTGTTACAATATTAGAAAGCTTAAGTGGAGTTTTATTTATCGCCCGCCTTTTTCCACATTTTCTTTATTAGAAAAATTCCCAGGATCATTTTTATGAGTAAATATGGGTTTTAGATGATTTTTCTAGTATCGGTTAGTTTTTGAGAAATTAAGAACGTATATCGGACGTGGGACCCACTAGTGCGGTAAGTTCGGAAAAATTCGGCCGATTAGGTTAAGTTTCGGATACTGGGTTTAATTTATCGGGTGCTAAGAGATAATTAGAGGATACTTTATGGATTAGAGTGAGAGGGAACAAAGTGATAGACTTGCATTAATGGAGGTGACAAGTGTCACCCTTGGATTAGTCCTTAAGTAAGACTACTATTCATTGTCTTACCGTTGACTAAATAAATCATAAAAATCACCAAAAATTCCTCATTTCTTCTCTAAGCTTGGCCGAACCTCTCTCTCAAGAAAGGAGAAAGAAAACCTCTTCAACTTCTTGATTCTCTCTTGCTCAAATCCAAGAATACAACCACTTAACCTTGTTTTTGTTCCAAAGAAATCATTAAGTGAGTGATAGTGAGTTGTGTGGTGAAGTTGTTTGGAAGCTTAAGGTGCTAAGTGGTCTCTCTTCTTAGGTTCTAAGGTGAGTGACTATGGAACCCCTCTCTTCTATCTAAAGATGCTTAATTAATGACTTGTGGTTGTTATAAGTGTGATTTGGTGGACTATTTTTTGATTTTAGTTAAGATTGATGAAGTATTCTATTTATTTGGGATTTTTGCTGGTTGCATATGATTAATATTATGTGGCTATGTATGATGATTGAAAATGATTGAGAATGAAGCTAGTTGGTGTGAATGGTAGTTAATTGCAAGAAATTTCTGTTTTGGAAGAGAAATTGGGAATTAGGGTTTCATTGTTCTTCAATTCTGTCCGGTTTTGTATCTCCTAGTTAGAGGCCGAATTGGTCTTGGCTTAAAACATGAAAGTTGTAGGGAATAACATTTTAGAGGTGCCTACAAAATTTCAGGACAATCGGAGAAGCGTAGAATGAGAAAAGATGGATTTACCCTTGCTGTCCTGTTTCTACCCGAACCTGAGAACTGCGATTGTAATTGGTTATTTTGGTTTGGAATGCTTCAGAATTGGTTGTTCTGGTCTTCTAATGAAATTTATCCCTGTTTCTAAGCTTTCATATGGCTTTAGAATTTCTGGATTTGGACTTATGTAGGCTGTTTTATGATGTTTGTACTAGAATACGGTTTGTGAACCTGTTTTGTGATTCTGGTGTAGTATGTGACATTTTTGACGTAGTTACACTCGAAATTGGACTGAGTGGCCTTCTTCAACATTGTTGAACCTTAAGTCCTGAATATTCCTGTAAAATTTCAGGGCAAACGGATTAGGGTATCATGAGTTATAGATGAAATACTCAAGCCTGTTTTGAACATCAGGTTCTGTGCGTTTTTAGTTTAGCTTCTGCCCGTGACTTTTCGGTTTTGATACCGTACGATCTGGGTGGTGAATCCTTCATAAGAAATGTAGATCTTGGTTTTGGTGTCGAAACAGTATAAAGTGCGTCGAAATCCAATTTCCGTAGCTTCCGTTATGACCCAAACAAGATCGATCGTCAGAACTGCCTTGTATCTGGACAGTTCTGACGGGTATTTTGACACTCAATTTTTGTTCTGTTCTGAGTGGATTCAGGTCTTGGCCAAAACATCAAAGTTTTAGTCTTAGGTCTCAGCTTTCTAATGCCTTTGGAATTTCCTGATTTGGATTTGTGAGCTGGGAGTTATGGTCCAGAAAACAACCCTGTTCGTCACCCTAAGACGTAAATTTCTGGTATTGTTATCTACAATTTTGACCGGCTTCCATTCAGATCTAGATTAAAGTTTCTTCAGGAGATTTGTAGCCCTTTCTCATAGCTTCAAAACAGTATCTCCTTCACTTTGATCCAACTTTCCTAGCCTAATCTTTGATGAAAACGGCTTGAGATGGCAGATTTGGCCGTTTCCTTTTGCCGTTCCGCGCACTTGCATGTGCCAATTTTGCCGTTTGAATACTTGCGTGTGTCGGCTTTTGCCGTTTTGCTTGTTTTAGGTATATTAGTAGCCGTTTATGATATTATGTGACGCAATCTTCTATTTCAGACAGTGGTAAGCTAGGCGGCGCCGGTGGGGCCCACTACTAGCGAACACGCGCGAAGTGATTTTGCTCTTGTACCACTTTTGTATTTTGAGTAAGTATTCAGGCCGCTCTTATGTGTTAGTTTCTTATGTGTTTCGACATGTATGAAGAGGGTACTTAGGCGAGGGTGTACTTTATCGCACTCGCTCTAAACCCGAATTTATGCACATATTTGTACATGACATATGTATGTGAATCATTTTGGAACTAAACCCCTTGAGCTTGTGGCTCGGGGTGATTTTGAATAATTTTGTGAAGTTTGTGAGTTTGGGGCGAGCTCTTGACCTAGATGGACTATTCGAGCCGGTTAGGGCTTGGTCGAAGTCAGTCCAACCTGGTTGGAGGTCACCAAGTTTGTGAATCCGGTTCACCGAGTATGTGGACCAAGTTTGTGACCCGAGCTTGTGACTCAAGCTCAAGTTTGTGATTTCGTTCGCCCGGGCAAGTTTGTGAGGTGACTGGCCAGTGAGGGTGATAAGGTGTCGGTGGGTGTACAAGTGAAGTTCTACGGACCATTAAGTGTGTCGACGGAGTGTCGGCAGGAGATCACGCATGGCATATGAATTGGCTTTGGAGCCATCTGTATCCTTATTATGTGATGTTACTTTTCTGCTTTTGCTTTATTCTTACTATGTCACTGTTGTTACGTGAAATTTACGCTTTTGCCCCTGTTTACTTACTAAGCATATAGCTTACCCCATTCCTTTTGTTTTCCTTAGCAGGGCCCGACGCGGGGACTTTTGGCACACACACTAGCATAGTGAGGTTTGATTGTAATAGTTGGACTTATAGTATGTTTGTTTTTGTTTTAGTTTTGGTGGTTTGTATAAGGACCCTCCTTAGGGTCTACATTTTGGTTTTGGTGGTAATTATAAGGATGTAATAGTGTGAGCAGGTACTTTTGGAGAATGTAATTATAACTCTTTTGGGATTGTATCTAGAACTCTTTTGAATTTTCTGGCTTTTATTGTTTTATGTTTTGAGTCCTGGCGCGAGCTAGGCAGGCGGCCTGTGAGGCCCCAGTTCGTTCTACATTGATATATTCATTAATTGGGCGGTAACGTTTGGTTTTGGGAGTATTTCGAAAACCCTATGTAGGGATTAAGATTTAAAACCCTACTATCCAGTTATTCCATAATAAGTGCAAGTGAGCCTAGAAAGTAGGGTTTCACTCTTCGGTTTCAGGTTTGGAGCAAAATTAGGGTTTTTGCAATTTTCGCCGGATGAAATTTTGGTACGGAAAAAGGATCAAATTTGGTGATTAAAAGTGACTTTTAAGTGAGAAATAATATGTGATTAGGAGCAATAAGATAAGGTTAGTGAATAGGAAGTAAAAACCCTAGTACGTGTGTTTTAAGAAAAAACGGCGCGAACCGGCGTGTCCCGCGCATTACCGATTGAACGCATACATTTGACCACCACTTACTTGCTATACAAGTTTCTCACTAATAGAACAAAATATCTTCCCCCTCTTAGCTTCTTATTGGCCGAAAATTAGTGGTTCAAAATGCAACAAGAGAGAGAAAATTGTGTGGTTGTGATTCAACCAAGTGTTAACCAAACTTGTGTCTAGAATTAATTCTTATTTTTTCCAACCTTCTTATAAGACAAATGAAGCTTAATCTTCCTCATTCTTTTCTCTCTCTTGGCCGAAATTCTCTCCAAAGGAAGAAAGAAAAATCTCTCTCAATTTCTTGTCCTAATCTTGCTCAATCTCATAAACTAACCGGTTAATCTTGAATTCCTTCCATAAAACCTCTTCATTTGGTATTAGTAAGTTGATTGGTGAAGTGTTTGTGGAAGCTAAGGTGACAAGCAACTCCCTCTCTCTTGTTTTACTAGGTGAGTAATGAATGAACTCTCTCCTTCACCTAATGAAGCTTAATTCATGCTTAGTGGTGTTAAGAGATGAAAAATTATGGTTTATATCTTGATTTGTGGATGATTTAGTGAAGTTTTATATTTATTGGGATTTTTCCTGTTTTAATATAAGCATGATTGTGTGGCTATATATGATGGTTGGAAATGGTATTTAATGATGCTAGATGGTGGAAAAAGTGGAAGATTGCAGGTGATTTCTGTTTTGAATGAAATCTGGAAAATTGGGGTTTCTTGGTTCTTCATTCTGTCCGAATATTTTGGTCCTATATAGAGGCCGAATTGGCCTTGGCTTAAAACATGAAAGTTGTAGGAAATGACATTTTATAGGTGCCTGTAAAATTTCAGGTCAATTGGAATAGCGTAGAGTGAAAAAAGTTGAAAATACCCTTGCTGTTCTGGTTTTGTCCGAATGTAAGAACTGCACTTGTAATTGGTGATTTTGGATAGGATTACTTCAGAATTGGTTGTTCTAGTATTCTGATGAAATGTAGCCCTGTTTCTAAGCTTTCGTATGCCTTTGAAATTTCTGAATTTGGACTTAAGTAGGCTGAGTTATGCTGTTTGTACCAAGTTGCGGTTTGTTCACCTGTTTTACGATTCTCGTTTAGTATCTTACAGTTTTGACCTAGTTATACTCGAAACTGGGTTAAGTGGCCTTCTTCAACGTTGTAGCCTTTTAAGTGCTGAATCTACCTGTAAAATTGCAGGTCAAACGGATTAATGTATTCTGAGTTATAGACAAAACCCTCAGACCTGTTTTAGACGTCCGTTTGTGTACGTTTTGCATTTCAGTTTCTGCCGTGCATTTTTCCGTTCTGATTCCATACGATCTGGGTGTCGACTCCTTCATAAGAAATTTAGATCTTGGTCTCAGCTTCGAAACGGTATAAAGTACGTCGAAAACCGAGTTCCGTAGCTCCTGTTATGATCAAAACAATAACGCTCGTCTGAACTGCCTTGTATTTGGACAGTTCTGACGGGTACGTTGACACTCGATTTTCGTTCTGTTCTGAGTGGATTCAGGTCTTGGCCAAAACATCAAAGTTTTAGCCTTATGTCTCAGCTTTCTAACGCCTTTGGAATTTCTTGATTTCGATTTCTGAGCCGTGAGTTACGGCCTTGCAAACAGGGCATGTTTGGTAACTTGCCATGAAACAGCTGGCACAATTTAGTGCCTTTTTGACCTATACCTATTAAGATCTGGGTTGAGATGTCTTCATGAGAATTGTAGCCCTTCCTCTTAGCTTCGAAACGGTATCTCGTTCACCTTGATCCGACACTCCTAGCCTAACTTTCGACCAAAACGGTTTAAGATGGCCGATTTGGCCGTCCCGTTTGCCTTTCCGCGCGCGCGCGCGTGTGCCCCTTTTTGCCGTTTTCGCACTTGCGCGTGCCAATTTTGCCGTTTTGCTTGTTTTACGTGTGTGGGTAGCTGTTTGTGATATATTGTGACACAATCTTCGATTTCAGACGGTGGTGAACTAGGCGGAGCCGGTGGGGCCCACTACTAGCCAACCAACGAAGTGATTTCCGCTTTTGTACTACTTTTGTATTTGGAGTAAGTATTCAGGCCGCTTTTGTATGTTAGTTGCTTATGTGTTTCGATATGTATGAAGAGGGTACTTAGACGAGGGTGTGCTTTATCGCACTCGCTCTAAACCCTAATTTGCACACATATTTGTACATGGCTTATGTATATGAGCAATTTTGGAACTAAAACCCTTGAGCTGGTGGCACAGGGTGACTTTTGAATAATTTTGTGAATTTTGTGAGTTTGAGGTTGAACTCAATACCTAGATGGACTATTCGAGCCGGTTAGGGCTTGGTCGAAGTCAGTCCAACTTGGTTTGAGGTCACCAAGTTTGTGAACCCGGTTCGCTGAGTATGTGAACCAATTTTGTGACCCGAGCTTGTGACTCAAGCTCAAGTTTGTGATTTCGTTCGCCTGGGCAAGTTTGTGAGGTGACTGGCCAATGAGGGTGATAAGGTGTTCGGTGGGTGTACAAGTGGAGTTCTACGGACCTTATGTATGGTCGACGGAGTGTCGACAGGAGGTCACGCATGGCAACGACTTGGCTTTGGAGCCACCTGTATCCTTATTATGTGATGTTACTTTTCTGCTTTTGCTTTACTCTTATTGTGTAACTGTTACGTGAAATTTATGCTTTCGCCCCTGTTTACTTACTAAGCATATAGCTTACCCCATTCCTTTTGTTTTCCTTAGCAGGGGCCGACGCGGGGACTTTTGGCTCGTATACTAGTATAGTTAGTTTGGCTTGTAATAGTTGAACAGTTAGGATGTTTGTTTTTGTTTTGGTGGTTTGACTCGATACTTTTGGAGAATTTAATTATAACTCTTTTGGGATTGTATATATTGTATTTAGTGCTCTTTCGAACTTTAAGTTTTGAGTCCTGGCGCGAGCTAGGCAGGCGGCCCGCCGATACCCTTGGGTTCGCCCTTGGGAGAAGTGGGGTCGTCACACGGCCCGCCGATACCCTTGGGTTCGCCCTTGGGAGAAGTGGGGTCGTCACAGTTGGTATCAGAGCTTAGGTTTCAGATTTCTGTAGTGTATCCTAGGCTAAAGTTTAGGATGCCGGACTGTGGGATTTGATTTGATTTGAAAGTTAAGCAATTGAGGGATAAAACCTGTAGCTGCTTCGCGTGGTCTCTGCGCAGAGTGAGCCTGGATGAAGTGGCGACTAAGTATGAAGGACTAAGTGTTCGTTCGAGCATAAGTTATGGATCATAAATGTTATAGGCCTTAAACCTTTCTTATGGTATCTGAGGACCATAGATAGGTACGTCAGGTAGGAATTTCGATTGTAGATAGTTTACTCTTGGGACTGCAGCTCGAGATGTGAACTATTTTATTTCAGATTCTTGTGCCTGAGTACTCCAGAGTTTAGGCGCTGCTAAGTACTTGAGACTAGCATTTTGGGAACATGAACAGGCTTTGTCTGGCTAGAGTGAGTACAAGATATCAACGGGCACCTTGGGAAGTGGAGCAAGAAACCGGACGGGGGTGGTTTCACTGAGTGTGGCACGACAAGTCGCGTTTCTTTCATTTTGCCCTTGCATTGTCCCTACATGTCATTTACTTGTGGTATGTTAATACCTACATATATAGTACTTACTGCACTTGACTTTGTCTAACTTGAAATGTCTCTTGGTGTATATGGTGCATTATATTGTGAACATTTTGGTGACTTGTATATATATGTATACCTTTTCATCTTTTGATTATTTCGGGTATTCCAACCCTTAGCTCGTTGATTGCAATTTCGAGGACGAAATTGTCCTAAGTGGGGGAGATTGTGAGGCCCCAGCCCGTTCGTAAGTTGATATTAAGGTTTTAGGGCTAAGGAGAAACCCTAAGCTCGGCTAAGATTGAAAACCCTGACTTTGCTTATGATAAAACCCTAGTTTATGCGGTATTCTAGTGTCTGTTTTAGCACAAGAAAAAATAGGATTCGTTATAGTTTACAGAGGTTTAACAAGTTTGAAAATAGTTGGCAAACTCTGGATTAGCAAACCTCTAGTGTTACAATATTAGAAAGCTTAAGTGGAGTTTTATTTATCGCCCGCCTTTTTCCACATTTTCTTTATTAGAAAAATTCCCATGATAATTTTTTTGAGTAAATATGGGTTTTAGATGATTTTTCTAGTATCGGTTAGTTTTTGAGAAATTAAGAACGTATATCGGACGTGGGACCCACTAGTGCGGTAAGTTCGGAAAAATTCGCCCGATTAGGTTAAGTTTCGGATACTGGGTTTAATTTATCGGGTGCTAAGAGATAATTAGAGAATACTTTATGGATTAGAGTGAGAGGGAACAAAGTGATAGACTTGCATTAATGGAGGTGACAAGTGTCACCCTTGGATTAGTCCTTAAGTAAGACTACTATTCATTGTCTTACCATTGACTAAATAAATCATAAAAATCACCAAAAATTCCTCATTTCTGCTCTAAGCTTGGCCGAACCTCTCTCTCAAGAAAGGAGAAAGAAAACCTCTTCAACTTCTTGATTCTCTCTTGCTCAAATCCAAGAATACAACCACTTAACCTTGTTTTTGTTCCAAAGAAATCATTAAGTGAGTGATAGTGAGTTGTGTGGTGAAGTTGTTTGGAAGCTTAAGGTGCTAAGTGGTCTCTCTTCTTTTGTTCTAAGGTGAGTGACTATGGAACCCCTCTCTTCTATCTAAAGATGCTTAATTAATGACTTGTGGTTGTTATAAGTGTGATTTGGTGGACTATTTCTTGATTTTAGTTAAGATTGATGAAGTATTCTATTTATTTGGGATTTTTGCTGGTTGCATATGATTAATATTATGTGGCTATGTATGATGATTGGAAATGATTGACAATGAAGCTAGTTGGTGTGAATGGTAGTTAATTGCAAGAAATTTCTGTTTTGGAAGAGAAATTGGGAATTAGGGTTTCATTGTTCTTCAATTCTGTCCGGTTTTGTATCTCCTAGTTAGAGGCTGAATTGGTCTTGGCTTAAAACATGAAAGTTGTATGGAATAACATTTTAGAGGTGCCTACAAAATTTCAGGTCAATCGGAGAAGCGTAGAATGAGAAAAGACGGATTTACCCTTGCTGTCCTGTTTCTACCCGAACCTGATAACTGCGATAGTAATTGATTATTTTGGTTTGGAATGCTTCAGAATTGGTTGTTCTGGTCTTCTAATGAAATTTATACCTGTTTATAAGCTTTCATATGGCTTTGGAATTTCTGGATTTGGACTTATGTAGGCTGTTTTATGATGTTTGTACTAGAATACGGTTTGTGAACCTGTTTTGCGATTCTGGTGTAGTATGTGACATTTTTGACGTAGTTACACTCGAAATTGGACTGAGTGGCCTTCTTCAACATTGTAGAACCTTAAGTCCTGAATATGCCTGTAAAATTTCAGGTCAAACGGATTAGGGTATCATGAGGTATCATGAGTTATAGATGAAATACTCAAGCCTGTTTTGAACATCAGGTTCTGTGTGTTTTTAGTTTAGCTTTTGCCTGTGACTTTTCGATTTTGATACCGTACGATCTGGGTGGTGAATCCTTCATAAGAAATGTAGATCTTGGTTTTGGCTTCGAAACAGTATAAAGTACGTCGAAATCCAAGTTCCGTAGCTTCCGTTATGACCCAAACAAGATCGATCGTCAGAACTGCCTTGTATCTGGACAGTTCTGACGGGTATTTTGACACTCAATTTTTGTTCTGTTCTGAGTGGATTCAGGTCTTGGCCAAAACATCAAAGTTTTAGTCTTAGGTCTCAGCTTTCTAATGCCTTTGGAATTTCCTGATTTGGATTTGTGAGCTGGGAGTTATGGTCCAGAAAACAACCCTGTTCGTCACCCTAAGACGTAAATTTCTGGTATTGTTTTCTACAATTTTGACCTGCTTCCATTCAGATCTAGATTAAAGTTTCTTCAGGAGATTTGTAGCCCTTTCTCATAGCTTCAAAATAGTATCTCGCTCACTTTGATCCGACTTTCCTAGCCTAATCTTTGATCAAAACGGTTTGAGATGGCAGATTTGGCCGTTTCCTTTTGCCGTTCCGCGCACTTGCATGTGCCAATTTTGCCGTTTCCGTACTTGCGTGTGTCGGCTTTTGCCGTTTTGCTTGTTCCAGGTATATTAGTAGCCGTTTATGATATTATGTGACGCAATCTTCTATTTCAGACAGTGATAAGCTAGGCGGCGCCGGTGGGGCCCACTACTAGCGAACACGCGTGAAGTGATTTTGCTCTTGTACCACTTTTGTATTTTGAGTAAGTATTCAGGCCGCTCTTATGTGTTAGTTTCTTATGTGTTTCGACATGTATGAAGAGGGTACTTAGGCGAGGGTGTACTTTATCGCATTCGCTCTAAACCCGAATTTATGCACATATTTGTACATGACATATGTATGTGAATCATTTTGGAACTAAACCCCTTGAGCTTGTGGCTCGGGGTGATTTTGAATAATTTTGTGAAGTTTGTGAGTTTGGAGCGAGCTCTTGACCTAGATGGACTATTCGAGCCGGTTAGGGCTTGGTCGAAGTCAGTCCAACCTGGTTGGAGGTCACCAAGTTTGTGAATCCGGTTCACCGAGTATGTGGACCAAGTTTGTGACCCGAGCTTGTGACTCAAGCTCAAGTTTGTGATTTCGTTCGCCCGGGCAAGTTTGTGAGGTGACTGGCCAGTGAGGGTGATAAGGTGTCGGTGGGTGTACAAGTGAAGTTCTACGGACCATTAAGTGTGTCGACGGAGTGTCGGCAGGAGATCACGCATGGCATATGAATTGGCTTTGGAGCCACCTGTATCCTTATTATGTGATGTTACTTTTCTGCTTTTGCTTTATTCTTACTATGTCACTGTTGTTACGTGAAATTTACGCTTTTGCCCCTGTTTACTTACTAAGCATATAGCTTACCCCATTCCTTTTGTTTTCCTTAGCAGGGGCCGACGCGGGGACTTTTGGCACACACACTAGCATAGTTAGGTTTGATTGTAATAGTTGGACTTATAGTATGTTTGTTTTTGTTTTAGTTTTGGTGGTTTGTATAAGGACCCTCCTTAGGGTCTACATTTTGATTTTGGTGGTAATTATAAGGATGTAATAGTGTGAGCAGGTACTTTTGGAGAATGTAATTATAACTCTTTTGGGATTGTATCTAGAACTCTTTTGAATTTTCTGGCTTTTATTGTTTTAAGTTTTGAGTCCTGGCGCGAGTTAGGCAGGCAGCCCGCCGATACCTTTGGATTCGCCCTTGGGAGAAGTGGGGTCGTCACAATATGGGCCCTAATAGGGAGGCTTACCCCCCGATGGGTTGGGCCTCACGTGGGCTTTCCTTCCTAGACAGCCCACTCTAGCAAATATTAATGAGTAAATTAGCAATCCTACCTTTGGCGATTCTACGTGCAATATGCACTTAGCCAATTATTCAATCTAATCAACTAATGTGGAAATAACTAACTATGATGCTAAAATGGAAATTAGGGTTTGGCAGAAAAACGCTAATCCTCAGGTGTAGCTTCAATGCTCATTATCGGACCGCGACCACCTTCACTTGAGTGTATGAATCCTTCAAAGGACTTGTGTATGGCCTGAATAAGTACATTGAGTTGCTCATGAAGTTTCTTTGCACGAGCCCTAGTAATGGGTCCACTTGGGGCGTGCACGTGATCCTCAGCTCCTCGATTACTCGAGCCATTGTTGGCCTGCCCACGTACCATGATGCTATCATTCCCCTCCTCTTGAGAAGGATTTGCCCTCAAATCAAATGCATCATCTGCATCAAAAGGAGCTAAGTCAGAGACATTAAATGTAGCACTAACTCCATACTCACCAGGAAGGTTAAGTTTGTAGGCATTGTCATTGATGCGCTCCAACACTTGAAAAGGTCCATCACCCCGTGGTTGTAATTTGTTCGTCATTTGAACAGGAAATCTTTCTTTGCGCATGTGCAACCATACCCAATCGCCAGGCTCAAAAATCAACTTTTGGCGACCTTTGTTAGCTTGCTTGACATATTGAGCAGTTCTCCTCTCAATGTTAGCCCTGACTTTCTCATGCAGTTGCTTAACAAACTCTGCACGTTTCTTACCATCTAAATGTGTGCGCTCATTACTAGGTAATGGCACTAGATCAAGTGGTGTTAGCGGATTAAAACCATAAACACATTCAAATGGAGAGAAACCAGTAGTAGAATGGATAGCCCTATTATAAGCAAACTCAACATGAGGTAAACACTCTTCCCAAGATTTCAAGTTCTTTTTTATGATGGCACGCAACAAGGTACCTAATGTACGATTTACCACCTCGGTTTGACCATCAGTTTGGGGGTGGCTAGCAGTAGAGAATAGCAATTTGGTGCCTAACTTAGACCAGAGTGTCTTCCAAAAATAGCTTAGGAATTTAACATCTCTATCAGATACAATGGTCCTAGGAATGCCATGCAATCTCACAATCTCTTTAAAGAACAAATTAGCAATATGAGATGCATCATCCGTTTTATGACAAGCAATGAAGTGTGCCATTTTAGAGAATCTATCAACAACCACATAAATGGAGTCATGGCCATACTTGGATCTAGGCAAACCAAGTATAAAATCCATAGAGATGTCAACCCATGGTGCACTAGAAATAGGTAACGGGGTGTAAAGGCCATACGGGTGTACCTTGGATTTAGCTTTCCTACGAGCTAAGCATCGCTCCACCACCCGTGCAACATCTCTCCTAATGTGCGGCCAATAGAAGTGCTCCTGCAGCATGGCAAGAGTCTTATCAACCCCAAAATGTCCCATAAGGCCACCCGAATGGGATTCTCGTACCAAAAGTTCGCGGATGGATCCATGTGGGATGCAAAGCCGATTGGCATAAAACAAGTAACCAACAGAAATGAAGAATTTACCTTGCCCAGTGTGTTTGCAAGAAAGGTAAAGTTCACCGAAATCACTATCTTGTGCATAGATGTCTTTAATCCGCTCAAACCCTAACAACTTAGCATTTAAGGAAGTGAGTAGGGAGTACCTTCGTGAGAGTGCATCCTGTGACGGCCCCACCTCTCCCTAAGGTGAACCAAAGGGTTCGGCGGGCCGCCCGCCCAGCTCTTGCCGGGACTCAGTCGTTCACTACAGTCCTCAAATAAATACAATACAAATCTCAATTATACATCAAATGGTCCACAAATACACACCCGTCTCCAATAATTACATGTCACAAATGCAGCGGAAACTAATCCCAAATATACATAAAATAATTCCAAATCCAAAATTGTACAAAGTTTAGGCCATCCATACACGTGCACAAGTACTACAAGTCCTTCCTTCGCCACGAGCCCTGTGGAGGGGAATAAAATAGTTTTTGGGGTGAGCTAAAAGCTCAGCGAGTAACCAGAAAATCATTAATCAACTCGGTTTCACAATAGTTCATTTCAATGATGTCATATAGCAATGATGTCATAAATTAAATGATAAATCCGGAAACAACTACATCATTTGCAAAACAGTAAATATGGATTATCAATAATTCAAGAAACATTTACAATGGAAAGCGATAGTAACATTCATGAAAGGATACATTCATTCTCCTGACATTTCCTTGCTCATTTGGTCATTCATTTCATTTCATTCACCCCGTCCCTGGCTTTTGGCCAGGCTCCACCAACCTACACAGGTAATACTCGAGTATACCAAACGTTCACCCAAGTTCCTAATCGCCTGACCGAGTCCGCTTCTGGCTCAAGACGACCGGTAACAAGGGGCAATTGCCAGTTCAGCCCAAAAGGCTTACATTCATGCGCAAGTAACATTTCAATCGAAAATTTCACCTTTATCGAGGTCGAATGCGATAAAGTACACACTCGCCTCGAAAACTCGTTTTGGAAATCATTATAAGCGCTTAACACGTTATCAACCAAAATACAAGTCATGAAGTCAAGAAATATAGCAAACAAGGCACACTCAAATGCCAGCACACATGATATGCAAGAAAACATTTCAAAAGTAACTTTGGAAATAGTTCAAAAGTAAATAATGTAAGAAACGGTTCATAAATCACTTTAGAAGTAGTTTGAGGTCACTCACCTCCATGGCTCAGAAATCATCCATCATATAACATTGCCTTGCTCAAATCCAAGTCTTAGATCACAAACTCAAAGCAATCAAACCCTTTAAAACTTCGGACAGCACTTCCCCTAAATTTGCTTACTTTCCCAGCCATCATGGCTTCATTATTTCCTCAGCCAGTTCCAAAGTCACACAAATAAGTTCATCCAATAGCCATTCAGCAAGCTCCAAGTAGTACTAGCACAAGTCAAGCTAGGGAAACGTCCGGAAATGAAAGTTAAGCTCAAAACCAGAAAAATAGTTTTGACGTCATTTTGCGGTAATGGTACCAAAGGCGCTACGATTGTCGGATGAGGTGAAAGACCCACCGTTTCGAAGCTAAGAGTCAGAGCTACAATATTGCAGAAGGTCACTCAACCCAGTTTCGAGTGCAAACAGGTCAAAAAGGCAAGATACCACATCAAAAACGTAAAACAGATTCACCAAAACGTATTCTAGCGGAAACATCATAACTCAGGCTCTACAAGTCCAAATCCAGAAATTCCAAAGGTATATGGTAGCTAATACATCAAGCTACATTTCATCAAAAGACCTCAAAGGCCAAATCGTGCATTTTCATGATCGAAAATGGAAGACTACATGAAAACAAAAATCTGGGCGCGAAACAGATTTCAAAAACAGTCAAGGGTATTTCGGTCATTTCACATGATACAGTGGTCGGATCAAGCTGAAAATTTACAGGAAACTATTTTATAGGCTTGGCTACAACTTTCATGTTTTGGCCAAAATCTAATTCGGTGAGAATCAGGGTGAAAGGTCACGGTCAAATTGAGTGAAAAGGCAACCCTGTTCGCAGCACCCCTTCCCAGACCAGTCTCAGTATTTCCAACTTTTCTCACTCCACACTACTCCAATTGACCTGAAATGTTACAGGCACCTTTAAAACATCAATACCTACAACTTTCATGTTTTAATCCAAGGCCAATTCAGCCTCTAACCATGAGATACAAAACCGGACAGAATTGGCGATATAAAACCCTAACTTTCTCAAATTCCTTCCAAACCCAAAATTGGTTGCAATTACCAATCATTTACACCTACTAGAGTTATTAAACATCATTTCCAACCATCATGGACAGCCACAACATCATGATCAAATTAAATCAGAAAAATCATCAATAAATCAAAAACTTCACCAATTCATCTCAAACCAAGAAATAAACCACAAATTTCAGCACTTTAGCTCCCACTAGGCATAACTTAAGCTTCATTAAGTGTAGGAGGAAGTTCAATCACCACTCACCTTAACAATAGAAGAGAGAGAACAACTAGGCACCTTAACCTTCCAAATAACTCCACCAAGAGCTTCAATCTTCCTTAGCTAGCAAGTTTTATGGAGTGATTTGCAATTTAATCGGTTGGAACTCAAGATTTGAGCAAGAATTGAAGTTGAAGTTGAAGAAACTCTCTCTTGTTCTTTCCTCACCAAAAATTTCGGCCAAGACAATAAAAATGGAAGAAATTGGGTCAAAATTTGGTTTAGTAAAGGTTAAGACAAGTCCAAGTCAAAGTCAAGGTCCAATAGTTAGGTGACAAATGGTCCTCTAGGATTTTAATCTTATCCTTTTGTCTCTCCAAGATTAAACCATCTAAGTAACCTCTAATTATCTCTTAGCACCTTGTAAAATAATATCACTTAATACAAAATTCCAACAAGTTGTCAAAAATATAATGCATTTACCGCACTAGCGGGTCCCACGTCCAAAATACGCTTTTAATTTCTCAAAAACTAACCGATACTAGAAAAATCATTTTAAAACTATTTTTGCTCATAAACTTTATCTGGGAATTTTTTCTAATCAAGAAAATGTAGAAAAGGCGGGCGTTAAAAAAAATAAACCCTAGAAAATTAGAAAATTTCCGGGTTCTCAAACTCATTTTTTTCGGGGCGTCACACATCCGCAACCACATTAGACTTACCAGCCTTGTATTTAATCACGTACGGAAAGGACTCCACGAATGCGATCCACCTTGCATGCTTTTTGCTCAAGGTGTGTTGGGCCTTAAGGTATTTAAGGGACTAATGATCAGTGTGTATCACGAATTCCTCAGGCCTTAAGTAGTGCTGCCAAACTTGTAGTGCTCGAATGAGGGCGTATAACTCTTTATCATAAGTTGAGTAGTTCAGTGCAGCCCCATTGAGTTTCTCACTAAAGTAGGCAATAGGTCTTCCTCTTTGGTTCAACACAGCTCCAACTACAATACCTGAAGCATCACAATCAATTTCAAATGTCTTAGAAAAGTCAGGTAAAGCAAGTACAGGTGCATGTGTGAGTTTGTGCTTTAAAGCGCGAAAGGCTTGTTCTTGAGAATCTCCCCAATGGAAGTTCTCATTCTTCTTGATCAACTCGGTCAAGGGTGCAGCAATGGTGCTAAAGTCCCTCACGAATCTCCTATAGAAACCCGCAAGTCCATGGAAGCTCCGAACATCACCCACCGATCTTGGTGTTGGCCACTCTTGGATAGCTTTCACCTTTTGGTCATCCACCTTCATTCCCTGCGCACTTATAACAAACCCTAGAAACACAAGTTCATTAGTGCAAAAATTACACTTCTTGAGATTGGCATAGAGCTTCTCTCGTCGAAGTACATCCATAACAGCCCTAATATGCTCTAGGTGTTCATCATAAGATTTGCTATAAATTAGGATATCGTCAAAGTAAACTACCACGAATTTCCCTAAGAATGGACGGAAAACATGGTTCATTAACCTCATGAAGGTGCTAGGTGCATTAGTTAGCCCAAAAGGCATCACTAACCACTCATACAATCCATACTTAGTTTTGAAGGCAGTTTTCCATTCGTCCCCCTCCTTTATCCGAATTTGATGGTACCCACTTTTGAGATCAATTTTGGTAAAGAACATAGCCCCATGCAACTCATCAAGCATGTCATCTAAGCGAGGTATAGGGTGGCGATACTTTACTGTGATGGCATTTACGGCTCTACAATCAGTGCACATTCTCCACGTACCATCTTTCTTGGGCACCAAAATGACTGGGACAGCGCACGGGCTTAAGCTCTCACGTGCCCATCCTTTGCCAAGCAAGTCGTCCACTTGCCTTTTGTGACGCCCCGAAAAGAATGAGTTTGAGAACCCGGAAATTTTCTAATTTTCTAGGATTTATTTGTTTTAATCGCCCGCCTTTTCTACATTTTCTTGATTAGAAAAATTCCCCAGATAAAGTTTATGAGCAAAGATAGTTTTAAAATGATTTTTCTAGTATCGGTTAGTTTTTGAGAAATTAAGAGCGTATTTTGGGCGTGGGACCCGCTAGTGCGGTAAATGCATTATATTTTTGACAACTTGTTGAAATTTTGTATTAAGTGATATTATTTTACAAAGTGTTTAGATATTTGTATTGGAGAGACAAAAGGATAGAGTTGCATTAAAAAGGGTGACAAGTGTCACCTTCCTATTCAACCTTGACTTTGACCATTATTTCTTACCTTTACTAATACTTAATTTTGATCCAAAAAGCACCTAAATTTCTGCAAGCTTGGCCGAACCTCTTGGAGCAAAAATACAAGAAGAAAGCCTTCAACTCCAACTCCATTTTGTTGATCTTGATCCCTATCTTTTGATGTTTACAAAACAAATGGATGATACTAATATTTCTTCAAGATATATTTTCAGTTATGAAGTTATTTGATTCCATGATCAAGTACAATTGAAAGATGACAAAGTATGCTGAAGCTGTCGGACGCTCAAGATGTCAGGATCGGACGTCCGATAATCATTGCACAACTTCGGATGCATGCTTCGGACGTCCGATAGGATCTTTCGAAGTCGACGAAACTATCGGACCTATCGGACGCTGAATATGTCTCTACCGGACGTCCGATAGAAACAAGATAATTTCTCAAATCTGTTTGTTTGCTGTCGGACGCATAAAGAGCTTGCACCGGACGTCCGAAAGAATTGAAGAAAATCTCTGAAACTCACTGCCTGCTGTCGGACGTATAAAACAGGGTTATCGGACGTCCGACACTCCAACGGCTAGTTGACTCTTCAGCTACTTTCTATCCGTTGGAAGCTTTAATGAGGCTCTTTCTTGGTCCTATATAAATAGTGGTTGGTCAGATACTTCAAAGAACTTTGGCACACTGAAGATACAAAAGATCTAGAGAGATTTTAGTGAGAAAATACTCCAAAAAGAATATTTGTAGTCTTAGTGGTGTGAGGTTCATTGTAAGCTTTTCATTTGTGAGTGAATCTTTCATGAGTGTAGCTCTGTGAGGGTTGTCCTGAGGGATAGTAAAACGTCCTGGCTTGACCGAGTGCTGCTTGGGGCAAGG
This sequence comes from Coffea arabica, assembly GCF_036785885.1. NCBI lineage: Eukaryota > Viridiplantae > Streptophyta > Magnoliopsida > Gentianales > Rubiaceae > Coffea > Coffea arabica. The sequence continues at coordinate 25,160,205 of NC_092316.1, forward strand.
AGGAGGTGAACCTTCCTTTGTACACAAGAGTGATTGTAATTCATCAACTTGAAGTAGCTTGTTTCAATTAATCTACAAGCTCAAGAGGAGTTGGGTAGTTAATTGGTTTGCAATCCTTTCCTTTTTATTTACTTATTGTTTTGTTTATGATCTTTGCATTGGTTGTTTTGGGCCTTACAATTGGTATCAGAGCTTGGTCTCCTAGAGATTAAGCTCAATCGGCTTTGGAGTAAAGATGACAACCAATAATGCTATGTTTTTTTAAGGACATTCTGTTATTAGACCACCTGTGTTTAATGGGTCAAATTATATGAGTTGGAAAGAAAGAATGATTATCTTTTTGCAATCTATTGATATCGAATTGTGGTTTATTATTAGTGAAGGTCCATATGATGCCTCTCTTATAGATGAAAATACTCATGCATCTAGACCGAAAACAAGAAGTGAACTGACTGCTGTAGATAGAGCTCATCTCACCTTAAATGCAAAAGCCATGAATGTGTTATATTGTGCATTAGACTCAAATGAATCTATTAGAGTCAAGGGTTGCAAGTCAGCTAAAGAAATTTGGGACAAACTGAAAGAAATTCATGAAGGTAGTGAGAATGTTAGAGAACAAAAGAAGTCCATTCTAGTTACAAAGTATGAATCTTTCAAGATGGAACCTCATGAAAATGTTGATCAAATGTATTGTAGATTCAATGATCTCATTAAAGATTTAGAGGTGCTGGAAAAAGAATATTCTCTTGGTGAGAAAAATAGAAAAATCCTGAATGCCTTGTCCAATGATTGGGAAAATAAAATGACTGCTATTGAGGAGGCTAGAGATTTGAATACTATGCCTATTGAATCTCTTATTAATTCTCTTACCTCTTATGAGCTGAAACTTAAGACTAAGGTGCAAGAGGAAGAGGATGCAAAAGTGCGAAAGAATATTGCTCTAAAAGCCTCACAAGATGAAGATGATTCTGCCTCCCTAGATGAAGAAGATGTGGAAGGTGATGACAATGATATCGCTCTCATCACAAAAAGTTTCAAACGAATACTCAACAAGAGAAGATTCAGAAATGGTGGACCTAGCAATTCATTCCCAAATCAGTTCAACAACTCAAGAAACAAAGGGAAGCTAGAGTTCAACAAAAAGCAAACTGATCAGTGCTTTGAATGCGGCCAACCTGGACACTATGCAAGTGACTGTCCAGTGATGAAGAAGAAAGAAGGAAGAAAACCAAGAATAAACAAATTTCAATTCACATGGAATGAATGCAATTCCGATAGTGAAATTGAAGAGGAAGATCAATCTGCTCAATTGGCTTTCATGGCTATTGGAGATGATGAGGTAACATCTTCTAGCTCTCAATTTGAAAGTGATGATGAAGATGATGATGATCTTGAATCTTTCATTATAAAATTGCATGATAGTTCGAAAGAATCTTATGTTAGAAACAAGGAGTTAAAACAGAAAATTAGTTTTTTGCTTCGAGATAATGCAAATCTTTTTCAACAAAACAAAAAGTTGAAAGCTGAAAATGATTACTTAAAAAAAAGTGAGACTGCTTTACACTTGGATCTTGATAGAAAAACAAGTTTTTGTGAAATGTTCAAAAGGGAACAAGATGATTTGAAAAGAAGAATGGATGATTTAAATGAGTTGCTTCAACATAAAAAACAGGACTGTTTTCAAAGTAATAAATCAAAACCTCATTTTAAGATAAATTCTGCTGCAAATGAGTTTGCTATCCATAGGAAAAGACAAGTAAGATTTATTAAACCTGTTCATATAAATAATTCCCTGATTATGTGTAATTTCTGTTGTCAAAAAGGTCACATGAAAAGTGATTGCTATGTGAGAAAGAATATAAAAAAAGGCATGAAATACATGTGGATAGTTAGACATGATGCTAATTTTAACAAGTAGGAGGTTTTGTCTAATCATTGCAGTGATTCTTGTTCAGAATATTTTTTCTTTTGATACTTTGATCTGAGTTTTCGCTGATATCTTTGAATACTACTGAATCTATATGATGTCAAAAAGAGAGATAAAAGAATAATGCTGATCTCATGATGATTTGATGTGATTGCTGTCATTTCTCTATTTTTTCTTGGAATATTGAATTCTCTGTTATTGTTGCTGGATTATAGTAGTTGATTTTTACTCTTATGATGACAAAAAAAAGGAGAAATGGATGCAATGTGTAAGGGGGAGTTATTCTGACATTATGAGTTTGGCTTTTAAAAGTTTTGGTTGCAATGATTGAGGGGGAGCTTATACTTATTTTTGTTTCTTTCCATCCATTGTTTTGTCATCATCAAAAAGGGGGAGATTGTTGATCTTGATCCCTATCTTTTGATGTTTACAAAACAAATAGATGATACTAATATTTCTTCAAGATATATTTTCAGTTATGAAGTTATTTGATTCCATGATCAAGTATAATTGAAAGATGACAAAGTATGCTGAAGCTGTCGGACGCTCAAGATGTCAGGATCGGACGTCCGATAATCATTGCACAACTTCGGACGCATGCTTTGGACGTCCGATAGGATCTTTCGAAGTCGACGAAACTATCGGACCTATCGGACGCTGAATATGTCTCTACCGGACGTCCGATAGAAACAAGATAATTTCTCAAATCTGTTTGTTTGCTGTCGGACGCATAAAGAACTTGCACCGGACGTCCGAAAGAATTGAAGAAAATCTCTGAAACTCACTGCCTGCTGTCGGACGTATAAAACAGGGCTATCGGACGTCCGACACTCCAACGGCTAGTTGACTCTTCAGCTACTTTCTATCCGTTGGAAGGTTTAATGAGACTCTTTCTTGGTCCTATATAAATAGTGGTTGGTCAGATACTTCAAAGAACTTTGGCACACTGAAGATACAAAAGATCTAGAGAGATTTTAGTGAGAAAATACTCCAAAAAGAATATTTGTAGTCTTAGTGGTGTGAGGTTCATTGTAAGCTTTTCATTTGTGAGTGAATCTTTCATGAGTGTGGCTCTGTGAGGGTTGTCCTGAGGGATAGTAAAACGTCCTGGCTTGACCGAGTGCTGCTTGGGGCAAGGAGGAGGTGAACCTTCCTTTGTACACAAGAGTGATTGTAATTCATCAACTTGAAGTAGCTTGTTTCAATTAATCTACAAGCTCAAGAGGAGTTGGGTAGTTAATTGGTTTGCAATCCTTTCCTTTTTATTTACTTATTGTTTCGTTTATGATCTTTGCATTGGTTGTTTTGGGCCTTACACATTTCTTGCTCAATCTTGTGAATCAACCGTTAAACTTTCAAATTCCTCCACAAAAGTCACTTGTTTAGGAAGATTGAAGGTAGTGGTGGAGTGATTAGAGAAGGCAAAGGACTAAGCCATCAACTTTCTTGATATTTCAAGGTTCATGTCTAGCAATCCTTTCTTTGTTCTTGATTATGCTAAATTAGTGACTTGTGATGGCTAAAGAGATGGTTTGATGGATTATATCTTGAGTTGTGGTTGACTTGATGAAATTTTATAATTTTGGGGGATTTTTCTGTTTTAATATGAACATGGTTGTGTGGTTATATATGATGATTGGAAATGATATTTAAGAACTCTATGAGGTGGAAAAAGTAGCCAATTGCAATCAATTCTGTTTTGGAAGAAATTTCAGAAAATTAGGTTTTGTGAAGGAACATTCTGCCCGAATTTTTAGCTCCTAGTTAGTGGCTGAATTGGCCTTAGCTTAAAACATGAAAGTTTTAGGGAATGACATTTTAGAGGTGCCTACAAAATTTCAGGTCAATCGGAGTAGTGTAGAATAAGAAAAGTCAAAATTACTATTGCTGTCCTGCTTTTACCCGAATGCTAGAATTGCGCCTGTAATTGGTTGTTTTGGCTGGAATTGCTTCCGAATTGGTTGTTAAGGTCTTCTGATGAAATTTAGCCATGTTTCGTAGCTTTCAGGTGGTTTTGGAATTTCTGAATTTGGACTTGGATAGCATGATTTATGATGTTTCCGCTAGAATGCGATCTGTGAATCTGTTTTTCCGGTTCTGGTGTAGTTTCTTGAATTTTTGACCTGGTTACACTCGAATCTGGGTTGAGTGACCTTCTGTAATATTGTAGCCCTGTCTCTTAGCTTCGAAACGGTGTGTCTTGCACCTCATCCGACAATCGTAGCGCCTTTGGCACCATTACCGCAAAATGACGTCAAAACTGTTTTTCTGGTTTTGAGCTTAACTTTCATTTCCGGACTTTTCCCTAGCTTGACTTGTACTAGTACTACTTAGAGCTTGCGGAATGACTATTGGATGAACTTGTTGTTGTGTGTGTACCTTTGGGACTAGCTGAGGAAATAATGAAGCCATGATGGCTTGAAAAGTTAGCAAATGCAGGGGAAGTGCTGTCCGAACTTTGAAGGGACTTGTTTGCATTGAGTTTGTGATCTAAGACTTGGATTTGAGCAAGGCAATATTATATGATGGATGATTTCTGAGCCATGGAGGTGAGTGACCCTAAACTATTTCCAAAGTACTTGTGAAATGCTTCTTGCATTATTTATTCAATTGCATATCATGCGTGCCTGCATGTGGATTCATGACATGATTTGGCTTCAATGAGTTCTGGGAAAGTCTAGTGCTGGACACCAACGTCTCCACCTTGTTTATGGTTCATGTTCATGTTTATCTGGAGCTCAAAAAGGGGCTCCCTCTCAATGTTAATGTTAAATGATCTATTTGAGCGTTGGGTGTGTAGACACCAAAATTTTAGCGTAATTTCATTTACTATTTAGTTTTTATTTTGTCGTGTTAATTTTATCCACTTTTTAGTTTTTATTTTATTATTTTTAGTTTTAAGTTTTTTTTAGCATAGAATTTCTCGAAAAAGAAAAAAGAGGAAAGAAAAAGCATTCAAAAGTATGCTTAGGTTGTTTGTGATTTAAATTCAATGTTTTGTTTAAAAAAAAAGGTTCATATGCGCATGCTGAGCATATGCGTTATTCTTCTGCAACCGGGAACTAGACGCTGTACCAGATGGGCAAGCTGGCATTTTGGTGAAGTTTCCTCACGGAAGTTGTTTCCTTTTAAGCTAGTACAAGACACCTCATCTATAAAAGACTGGATCAAGAATTTTCTGGAAGGGGGAAGCCATCAAACGGTTCCCAAATATCAGAAAAATACAGAAAAACCAGGACCATTGATGCTAGGTTCTGAAGATGTTGAATGCTGATAAGAAACAGCCGCAGCTGGGGGGGAGTTGGAGGACGGCGAAGAAAAGAAAAATCAGAGAGGAAGAAATGACAGCTGGTTGAGCGAAGGAAAATTTCTGGAAATGAGCGAGAGAGGACGGCTGGGTGAGAGTAGGAAGTAAGAAATCTGAGGGCTGACGGCTAGGAGGGAAGAAAAGATCTCTGAGAGGCCGAGAGAGAGTGGACGAAAAAAAAAAAAGAAACCTACGGGCAGTGAGGAAAGGCTATGGGGGTTGCGGGGAAGAGGAACTAGAAACCAAAAAAGTGCAAGAGAAAACCACCGAAAGGAAAAAAAAAGGAAACCCGCGAGCGGGTTTTGGGCTGATTATCGGCTGGGCAGAGGAAACCTAAAAAAAACAGAGAAAAGAGGGAGCTTTGGTCTGGAGGAGGAAGAGAAAGCTTCAGACAAGAAACCAGAAAGAAAAATGCAGAATCTTCTTCCTACGCAAAACCCACAACGAGGCTGATGTTTCAGCCTGCTCTCGCAAGGATTTTTTTCTGCCCCGATTCAGCTTCATTGGTGAAGCCATGAATTTCTGGTCAATCTACAAAGTGATAGGAGCAGTTTCTGTTCAGACATTTCGAAGGAAGAACGACAGGAAGATCACCAAATCTGGCCATGAAGAAGCTGCTCGGCCTCCACTGCACCAGTTTCAGCTTCAAACGAAAACGCAGCAGAAACTCTTGCTTTCGGCCCTAGCGATTCAGGTGATCGTTTTTGTTTCTCCCTTTCTTGCTTTAATGCTATATCCATGAGAATCCGAAGTCCAAAAGGCATGATCCTGTGACATTTTATGGCTAGTTGGGCTCCGTGATTTTTATCATATTTTGCTGTCTTGATGCTTCCCTGGTTGCCGTTGTTTTCTTTTTTGGGTTGGTGCAATTCTGATTGTTGGGTTTTAGAGATAAACGGTGTAAGTAGCACGATTTTCGTTAGCTTGGTAACAGATTTGTATGATCTTACGTTTGGTAATGAGCCCAGAAAGTGATTATATTAAAAACCCATGAACTGAAGAAGAAAATTTTGAGAAAAGATTGCATTTTGAGACTGATTTTAGTATGTTTAGACGTTGAAGGTTGTTGTTTTTCTAGCTTAAGATCGAAACTTTAATGCTTGGTAAAGATGTTAGTTGGGTTTGGAAGCATGAACACAGCGAGGGTAGAGAATTGTAGCAGGGAAAATTTCAGAATGTTATTTCGATACTTGCATGCCCCTTTTGTTCAATCTTCGTGCTTAAATCCAGAAATTTCATGTTGCAAAGTGAGGGGATTAGTTGGAGACTTCAGCAAGCCGTTCATGGCTGTTTTCCTGTCCGCTGAAGTCGGTGACAAAGTGTTGTGGGAAGGAAAATTGTAGCTTGGCATGTGTTTTTCTCTGATGAGTGTTTGATTCATAGCATGTTTGGCATCTTGTTTGTCTCAGGCTCTGAGCTCAAGCATGTTTTCTTGAACATTTGGTTGGCTTTTCAAACAAAAGTTAAAGAATGCTGGCTGCACTTTGTCTCCTGTTTTGCTGATCATTTCTTGCATTCTTAACAGCCACCAATCCAACTTTTTCTGCCTTAGTCTTGTAATAAAAGCATGGTATTTGGTTTGGTTGATGATTGGGAGTGGTGTCTTGTGTTTTGAGGTTGAAATCCATAAGTGAAAGTAAAATTTACAGCTAGTTTGTTTTGGTCGAAAGTTGTTGCAGAAAATTTCGAATGAATGTTGCAGCGGAAAGCTTTCTACGTAACATGCATGCAAAAGGCTACAAAAATTGCTTTTCAATCCCTTGGTTTTTGGTTAATGCTACAAAGGCCCAGTTATGTTTTGATTTCTTGCAATTGAGTCCTAAAGTATTTGCATTTGAACCATTATTTGGCTCTTTCTTTGCTCTTGGACTATTGAAGTTCCTAAAATGTTTAATTGGGTTTGAATGGTTGATTAATGCTTGCAATTGGGTCCTTGGTGGATCCCTTTCTTGGAAACTATGTATTATTTGATTTCATTTAAATTGCAATTAGGAGAGATTTGGTGACTTTGTTATACTTTACTATTTGAGGTGCCTTGACCTTTTTATTGTTTTGAAGCCATTTTTCTTTCATTTGGACACCATTTCAAGGGAGGTATAATTTCTTTTATCTTTTTTGTCTCTCCTATGTGATCCAACGTCCTAAGTGAGAATTGCATGTCTAATTTGCTTTCCTTGCCTTTCTTTAGTTCCTTTATTTCATTTACTTTTGCTTTTATTAAGTCATTCTTTTATTTATGGGGTATGTGTACACCTCTTGGCTTGTAATAGATAGGGCTTGGAGAGCACTTGATGAAGACCTATTGAAGACATGTGCCTAGCTAGCAAATGTAATAGGTTCATTAGCTTGATTGATTGCTTTTGTTGCTATGTGTTATTTGCTTTATTAGGCTCTTGCATCTAGTCGAGCATGCTAAGTGTTATGTGCTATGTGTTTATGAGTGTCTGGCATGTCTACTTGCTTTCTATAGTCGTAGATGAATGTGATGGATGAATGTACGTCACCACACTAGTCCAATGCTAGTTGTGGCTCATTATTCCGTTAGGAATTCATAGAAAGGGCTAGTCCAACGCTAGACCCAATAGGCCGTCCCCCTTTCGTTAGTGCATACTTGCATGTTCACTACATTTCATGCATTTTTCTTAGTTTTTATCATTTGGCATGCTCCTCCAATCCTTTTTCCTTCATTTTAGGCTTTTTGCATCCTCATTCTAGTTATAGGGTACATTTGCTTGAGAGTCCCCTTTCGATAAGGGAAACGAGCGAGTTTGGCTACAAAATAGCTTTAGCACGCTAGTTCTTCCTTCTAATCCAAGGGAAAATCAAAGTCGTAAAGTTAGGAGTCCTTCCCGTGCCCGACTTGATGCATTCCCTTAGGGTCATACGCTTGCATTCTTTTATATCACCTCCTTACTCTTTTAGCCGCATTTTCTCACTACTTAGATTTTTCTCAATCCATTTTCTCATCACCTTTTTCCTATCCCTCATTTATTTTTCTACCTCACAAATGGCACTCAAATTGCACTTATACGTATCTAATATCCTATTTTCATTTATTTGCACACACAAACACCTTTATCTTCTCACACTTGCACACTTGCACTTGAGTCCTCACTTGCATTAATCACGACTTCCATGAGAGCTTTCCTTATTGGCCACCACAATTCATGTGGTTGGGATCTAAAAGCCTCATGAGAAACATTTTAGGTTTAGGATTGCATTTTTCTTTCCTTTTCGCATCCATTAGTCATATCCAACATGCAATACATACCTTGGGTAGAAAATTAGGAAAAGTGGGGCTAAGTCATGCAACTAGCTCTTGGTAGGGTAAGGGAGTGCCTTAGGCTTTGCCTTTGCCTTCTCCCTTATCAAATGTGACCCCCGATCCCTTTCTTTGGTTGCGTAGACCTAAAAGTTCTTTAAAAGGGTTTATTTACTTTTTAGTTCAAAAACAAAAATCATTTTTTGGTGACTTGGTACACCCTAACTCTATATGTGACGCCCCGAAAAGAATGAGTTTGAGAACCCGGAAATTTTCTAATTTTCTAGGGTTTATTTTTTTAACGCCCGCCTTTTCTACATTTTCTTGATTAGAAAAATTCCCTAGATAAAGTTTATGAGCAAAGATAGTTTTAAAATGATTTTTCTAGTATCGGTTAGTTTTTAAGAAATTAATAGCGTATTTTGAACGTGGGACCCGCAAGTGCGGTAAATGCATTATATTTTTGACAACTTGTTGGAATTTTGTATTAAGTGATATTATTTTACAAAGTGTTAAAATATTTGTATTAGAGAGACAAAAAGATAAGTTTTGAACCAAAGGGTGACAAGTGTCACCATAAGATTAAGTCTTGGACTTTGACTACACTATTCACTACTTTACCAAATAAATCAAAAAATTGCCAAAAATCATCCTTATTTCTAAAGCTTCATAGCCAGCTCTCTCTCAAAGGAAAAGAAAGAAAAGCTCTCAATTTCTTCCTTCTATTTCTTGCTCAATCTTCAAATCCAACCAATAAAACTCCAAATCATTCCATAAAATCTCTTTGCTAAGTGGTCTTGAGGTGTTTTGTGGAGTTGTTTGGAAAGCTAAGGTGACTAGTTGCTCTGTCTCTTGTATTGCTAAGGTGAGTTGTGAAGGACCCCTCTCCTTCCTCTAATGATGTTCAATTCATGATTGGTGGTGGTATGAGATGCAATATTATGGATTATTTCTTGATTTGTGGTTGAAGTGATGAAGTTTTATTATTTTTGGGGATTTTTCTGTTTTAATATAAGCATGGTTGTGTGGCTATCTATGATGATTGGAAATGGTATATAATGATTCTAGAAGGTGGAAAAAGTGGACAATTGCAATCAATTTCTGTTTTGGAAGAAAATTGAAAAACCTAGGGTTCATGAAGCTACATTCTGTCCGGTTTTATAGCTCCTAGCTAGAGACCGAATTGGCCTTAGCTCAAAACATGAAAGTTGTAGGGAATGACATTTTAAAGGTGCCTACAAAATTTCAGGTCAATCGGAGTAGCGTAGCTTGAGAAAATTCGAAATTACCCTTGCTGTCCTGGTTTTACCCGAATTTGGGAATTGCTTCTGTAATTGGTTGTTTTGGCCAGGAATGCTTCCGAATTGGTTGTTGAGGTCTTCTAATGAATTGTAACCGTGTTTCTTAGCTTGCAGTTGGTTTTGGAATTTCTGGATTTGGACTTAGGTAGACTGATTTATGATGTTTCCGCTGGAATGCGTTCTGTGAATCTGTTTTTGTGATTCTGGTGTAGCATCTTGCATTTTTGACCTTGTTACACTCGAAACTGGGTTGAGTGACCTTCTAAAATATTGTAGCCCTATCTCTTAGCTTCGAAACGGTATATCTTTCACATTCATCCGATAATCGTAGTGCCTTTGGTGCCATTACCGCAAAAGGATGTCAAAAGCTATTTTTCTGGTTTTGTGCTTAACTTTCATTTCCGAACTTTTCCCTAGCTTGACCTGTACTAGTACTACTTGGAGCTTGCTGAATGACTATTGGATGAACTTGTTGTTGTGTGCGTACTTTGGGACTGGCTGAGGAAATAATGAAGCCTTGACGGCTGGAAAAGTAAGCAAATTTAGTGGAAGTGCTGTCCGAACTTTGAAAGGACTTGATTGCATTGAGTTTGTGATCTAAGACTTGGATTTGAGCAAGGCAATGATATATGATGGTTGGTTCCTGAGCCGTGGAGGTGAGTGACCCTAAACTATTTCCAAAGTACTTGTGAAATGCTTCTTGCATTATTTATTCGATTGCATATCATGCGTGCTTGCATGTGGATTCATGACATGATTTGGCTTCAATGAGTTCTGGGAAAGTCTAGTGCTGGACACCAACGTCTCCACCTTGTTTATGGTTCATGTTCATGTTTATCTGGTGCTCAAAAAGGGGCTCCCTCTCAATGTTAATGTTAAATGATCTATTTGAGCGTTGGGTGTTCAAGTGCAATGATTTCACCGGCTCACGAGAGCAATAAACGGACATTTGATCTCTGAATCATGACATCATCGAAATGATCGAAATGCAATATTGTGAAATATATTTGATTACTGATTTTACTGGTTACTCGCTGAGCTTCTAGCTCACCCCAAAACTATTTTATTCCCCTCTACAGGGCTCGTGGCGAAGGAAGGCTTGTTGTGCTTATTCGCGTGAATAGATGGCCTATATTTTGTACAGTTTAGATTTGGAATCATTTTATGTATAGTTGAGAATTGTTTCCGCTTCGCTTATGACATGTAAATGTTGGAGATTTATATTGTAATGTTTGAGGTTTATTCTTGTAATTCATTTGAGGACTGTAGTGAACGACTGAGTCCCGGCGAGAGCTGGGCAGGCGGCCCGCCGAACCCTCTGGTTCGCCTTAGGGGGAGGTGGGGCCGTCACAGTTGGTATCAGAGCTTAGGTTTCAGATCTCTGTAGTGTATCCTAGGCTTGAAGTTTAGGATGCCGGACTGTGGGTTTGGTTTGCAATAGTAGTGATTCTTGAGGGATGTTTTGACTTGATTAGTACAAGATGGAATGTCGAGGACGACATTCTTTTAAGGAGGGGAGTTTGTGACGCCCCGAAAAGAATGAGTTTGAGAACCCGGAAATTTTCTAATTTTCTAGGGTTTATTTTTTTAACGCCCGCCTTTTCTACATTTTCTTGATTAGAAAAATTCCCTAGATAAAGTTTATGAGCAAAGATAGTTTTAAAATGATTTTTCTAGTATCGGTTAGTTTTTAAGAAATTAATAGCGTATTTTGAACGTGGGACCCGCAAGTGCGGTAAATGCATTATATTTTTGACAACTTGTTGGAATTTTGTATTAAGTGATATTATTTTACAAAGTGTTAAGATATTTGTATTGGAGAGACAAAAAGATAAGTTTTGAACCAAAGGGTGACAAGTGTCACCATAAGATTAAGTCTTGGACTTTGACTACACTATTCACTACTTTACCAAATAAATCAAAAAATTGCCAAAAATCATCCTTATTTCTAAAGCTTCATAGCCAGCTCTCTCTCAAAGGAAAAGAAAGAAAAGCTCTCAATTTCTTCCTTCTATTTCTTGCTCAATCTTCAAATCCAACCAATAAAACTCCAAATCATTCCATAAAATCTCTTTGCTAAGTGGTCTTGAGGTGTTTTGTGGAGTTGTTTGGAAAGCTAAGGTGACTAGTTGCTCTGTCTCTTGTATTGCTAAGGTGAGTTGTGAAGGACCCCTCTCCTTCCTCTAATGATGTTCAATTCATGATTGGTGGTGGTATGAGATGCAATATTATGGATTATTTCTTGATTTGTGGTTGAAGTGATGAAGTTTTATTATTTTTGGGGATTTTTCTGTTTTAATATAAGCATGGTTGTGTGGCTATCTATGATGATTGGAAATGGTATATAATGATTCTAGAAGGTGGAAAAAGTGGACAATTGCAATCAATTTCTGTTTTGGAAGAAAATTGAAAAACCTAGGGTTCATGAAGCTACATTCTGTCCGGTTTTATAGCTCCTAGCTAGAGACCGAATTGGCCTTAGCTCAAAACATGAAAGTTGTAGGGAATGACATTTTAAAGGTGCCTACAAAATTTCAGGTCAATCGGAGTAGCGTAGCTTGAGAAAATTCGAAATTACCCTTGCTGTCCTGGTTTTACCCGAATTTGGGAATTGCTTCTGTAATTGGTTGTTTTGGCCAGGAATGCTTCCGAATTGGTTGTTGAGGTCTTCTAATGAATTGTAACCGTGTTTCTGAGCTTGCAGTTGGTTTTGGAATTTCTGGATTTGGACTTAGGTAGACTGATTTATGATGTTTCCGCTGGAATGCGTTCTGTGAATCTGTTTTTGTGATTCTGGTGTAGAATCTTGCATTTTTGACCTTGTTACACTCGAAACTGGGTTGAGTGACCTTCTAAAATATTGTAGCCCTATCTCTTAGCTTCGAAACGGTATATCTTTCACATTCATCCGATAATCGTAGTGCCTTTGGTGCCATTACCGCAAAAGGATGTCAAAAGCTATTTTTCTGGTTTTGTGCTTAACTTTCATTTCCGAACTTTTCCCTAGCTTGACCTGTACTAGTACTACTTGGAGCTTGCTGAATGACTATTGGATGAACTTGTTGTTGTGTGCGTACTTTGGGACTGGCTGAGGAAATAATGAAGCCTTGACGGCTGGAAAAGTAAGCAAATTTAGTGGAAGTGCTGTCCGAACTTTGAAAGGACTTGATTGCATTGAGTTTGTGATCTAAGACTTGGATTTGAGCAAGGCAATGATATATGATGGTTGGTTCCTGAGCCGTGGAGGTGAGTGACCCTAAACTATTTCCAAAGTACTTGTGAAATGCTTCTTGCATTATTTATTCGATTGCATATCATGCGTGCTTGCATGTGGATTCATGACATGATTTGGCTTCAATGAGTTCTGGGAAAGTCTAGTGCTGGACACCAACGTCTCCACCTTGTTTATGGTTCATGTTCATGTTTATCTGGTGCTCAAAAAGGGGCTCCCTCTCAATGTTAATGTTAAATGATCTATTTGAGCGTTGGGTGTTCAAGTGCAATGATTTCACCGGCTCACGAGAGCAATAAACGGACATTTGATCTCTGAATCATGACATCATCGAAATGATCGAAATGCAATATTGTGAAATATATTTGATTACTGATTTTACTGGTTACTCGCTGAGCTTCTAGCTCACCCCAAAACTATTTTATTCCCCTCTACAGGGCTCGTGGCGAAGGAAGGCTTGTTGTGCTTATTCACGTGAATAGATGGCCTATATTTTGTACAGTTTGGATTTGGAATCATTTTATGTATAGTTGAGAATTGTTTCCGCTTCGCTTATGACATGTAAATGTTGGAGATTTATATTGTAATGTTTGAGGTTTATTCTTGTAATTCATTTGAGGACTGTAGTGAACGACTGAGTCCCGGCGAGAGCTGGGCAGGCGGCCCGCCGAACCCTCTGGTTCGCCTTAGGGGGAGGTGGGGCCGTCACAGTTGGTATCAGAGCTTAGGTTTCAGATCTCTGTAGTGTATCCTAGGCTTGAAGTTTAGGATGCCGGACTGTGGGTTTGGTTTGCAATAGTAGTGATTCTTGAGGGATGTTTTGACTTGATTAGTACAAGATGGAATGTCGAGGACGACATTCTTTTAAGGAGGGGAGTTTGTGACGCCCCGAAAAGAATGAGTTTGAGAACCCGGAAATTTTCTAATTTTCTAGGGTTTATTTTTTTAACGCCCGCCTTTTCTACATTTTCTTGATTAGAAAAATTCCCTAGATAAAGTTTATGAGCAAAGATAGTTTTAAAATGATTTTTCTAGTATCGGTTAGTTTTTAAGAAATTAATAGCGTATTTTGAACGTGGGACCCGCAAGTGCGGTAAATGCATTATATTTTTGACAACTTGTTGGAATTTTGTATTAAGTGATATTATTTTACAAAGTGTTAAGATATTTGTATTGGAGAGACAAAAAGATAAGTTTTGAACCAAAGGGTGACAAGTGTCACCATAAGATTAAGTCTTGGACTTTGACTACACTATTCACTACTTTACCAAATAAATCAAAAAATTGCCAAAAATCATCCTTATTTCTAAAGCTTCATAGCCAGCTCTCTCTCAAAGGAAAAGAAAGAAAAGCTCTCAATTTCTTCCTTCTATTTCTTGCTCAATCTTCAAATCCAACCAATAAAACTCCAAATCATTCCATAAAATCTCTTTGCTAAGTGGTCTTGAGGTGTTTTGTGGAGTTGTTTGGAAAGCTAAGGTGACTAGTTGCTCTGTCTCTTGTATTGCTAAGGTGAGTTGTGAAGGACCCCTCTCCTTCCTCTAATGATGTTCAATTCATGATTGGTGGTGGTATGAGATGCAATATTATGGATTATTTCTTGATTTGTGGTTGAAGTGATGAAGTTTTATTATTTTTGGGGATTTTTCTGTTTTAATATAAGCATGGTTGTGTGGCTATCTATGATGATTGGAAATGGTATATAATGATTCTAGAAGGTGGAAAAAGTGGACAATTGCAATCAATTTCTGTTTTGGAAGAAAATTGAAAAACCTAGGGTTCATGAAGCTACATTCTGTCCGGTTTTATAGCTCCTAGCTAGAGACCGAATTGGCCTTAGCTCAAAACATGAAAGTTGTAGGGAATGACATTTTAAAGGTGCCTACAAAATTTCAGGTCAATCGGAGTAGCGTAGCTTGAGAAAATTCGAAATTACCCTTGCTGTCCTGGTTTTACCCGAATTTGGGAATTGCTTCTGTAATTGGTTGTTTTGGCCAGGAATGCTTCCGAATTGGTTGTTGAGGTCTTCTAATGAATTGTAACCGTGTTTCTGAGCTTGCAGTTGGTTTTGGAATTTCTGGATTTGGACTTAGGTAGACTGATTTATGATGTTTCCGCTGGAATGCGTTCTGTGAATCTGTTTTTGTGATTCTGGTGTAGAATCTTGCATTTTTGACCTTGTTACACTCGAAACTGGGTTGAGTGACCTTCTAAAATATTGTAGCCCTATCTCTTAGCTTCGAAACGGTATATCTTTCACATTCATCCGATAATCGTAGTGCCTTTGGTGCCATTACCGCAAAAGGATGTCAAAAGCTATTTTTCTGGTTTTGTGCTTAACTTTCATTTCCGAACTTTTCCCTAGCTTGACCTGTACTAGTACTACTTGGAGCTTGCTGAATGACTATTGGATGAACTTGTTGTTGTGTGCGTACTTTGGGACTGGCTGAGGAAATAATGAAGCCTTGACGGCTGGAAAAGTAAGCAAATTTAGTGGAAGTGCTGTCCGAACTTTGAAAGGACTTGATTGCATTGAGTTTGTGATCTAAGACTTGGATTTGAGCAAGGCAATGATATATGATGGTTGGTTCCTGAGCCGTGGAGGTGAGTGACCCTAAACTATTTCCAAAGTACTTGTGAAATGCTTCTTGCATTATTTATTCGATTGCATATCATGCGTGCTTGCATGTGGATTCATGACATGATTTGGCTTCAATGAGTTCTGGGAAAGTCTAGTGCTGGACACCAACGTCTCCACCTTGTTTATGGTTCATGTTCATGTTTATCTGGTGCTCAAAAAGGGGCTCCCTCTCAATGTTAATGTTAAATGATCTATTTGAGCGTTGGGTGTTCAAGTGCAATGATTTCACCGGCTCACGAGAGCAATAAACGGACATTTGATCTCTGAATCATGACATCATCGAAATGATCGAAATGCAATATTGTGAAATATATTTGATTACTGATTTTACTGGTTACTCGCTGAGCTTCTAGCTCACCCCAAAACTATTTTATTCCCCTCTACAGGGCTCGTGGCGAAGGAAGGCTTGTTGTGCTTATTCACGTGAATAGATGGCCTATATTTTGTACAGTTTGGATTTGGAATCATTTTATGTATAGTTGAGAATTGTTTCCGCTTCGCTTATGACATGTAAATGTTGGAGATTTATATTGTAATGTTTGAGGTTTATTCTTGTAATTCATTTGAGGACTGTAGTGAACGACTGAGTCCCGGCGAGAGCTGGGCAGGCGGCCCGCCGAACCCTCTGGTTCGCCTTAGGGGGAGGTGGGGCCGTCACAGTTGGTATCAGAGCTTAGGTTTCAGATCTCTGTAGTGTATCCTAGGCTTGAAGTTTAGGATGCCGGACTGTGGGTTTGGTTTGCAATAGTAGTGATTCTTGAGGGATGTTTTGACTTGATTAGTACAAGATGGAATGTCGAGGACGACATTCTTTTAAGGAGGGGAGTTTGTGACGCCCCGAAAAGAATGAGTTTGAGAACCCGGAAATTTTCTAATTTTCTAGGGTTTATTTTTTTAACGCCCGCCTTTTCTACATTTTCTTGATTAGAAAAATTCCCTAGATAAAGTTTATGAGCAAAGATAGTTTTAAAATGATTTTTCTAGTATCGGTTAGTTTTTAAGAAATTAATAGCGTATTTTGAACGTGGGACCCGCAAGTGCGGTAAATGCATTATATTTTTGACAACTTGTTGGAATTTTGTATTAAGTGATATTATTTTACAAAGTGTTAAGATATTTGTATTGGAGAGACAAAAAGATAAGTTTTGAACCAAAGGGTGACAAGTGTCACCATAAGATTAAGTCTTGGACTTTGACTACACTATTCACTACTTTACCAAATAAATCAAAAAATTGCCAAAAATCATCCTTATTTCTAAAGCTTCATAGCCAGCTCTCTCTCAAAGGAAAAGAAAGAAAAGCTCTCAATTTCTTCCTTCTATTTCTTGCTCAATCTTCAAATCCAACCAATAAAACTCCAAATCATTCCATAAAATCTCTTTGCTAAGTGGTCTTGAGGTGTTTTGTGGAGTTGTTTGGAAAGCTAAGGTGACTAGTTGCTCTATCTCTTGTATTGCTAAGGTGAGTTGTGAAGGACCCCTCTCCTTCCTCTAATGATGTTCAATTCATGATTGGTGGTGGTATGAGATGCAATATTATGGATTATTTCTTGATTTGTGGTTGAAGTGATTAAGTTTTATTATTTTTGGGGATTTTTCTGTTTTAATATAAGCATGGTTGTGTGGCTATCTATGATGATTGGAAATGGTATATAATGATTCTAGAAGGTGGAAAAAGTGGACAATTGCAATCAATTTCTGTTTTGGAAGAAAATTGAAAAACCTAGGGTTCATGAAGCTACATTCTGTCCGGTTTTATAGCTCCTAGATAGAGACCGAATTGGCCTTAGCTCAAAACATGAAAGTTGTAGGGAATGACATTTTAAAGGTGCCTACAAAATTTCAGGTCAATCGGAGTAGCGTAGCTTGAGAAAATTCGAAATTACCCTTGCTGTCCTGGTTTTACCCGAATTTGGGAATTGCTTCTGTAATTGGTTGTTTTGGCCAGGAATGCTTCCGAATTGGTTGTTGAGGTCTTCTAATGAATTGTAACCGTGTTTCTTAGCTTGCAGTTGGTTTTGGAATTTCTGGATTTGGACTTAGGTAGACTGATTTATGATGTTTCCGCTGGAATGCGTTCTGTGAATCTGTTTTTGTGATTCTGGTGTAGCATCTTGCATTTTTGACCTTGTTACACTCGAAACTGGGTTGAGTGACCTTCTAAAATATTGTAGCCCTATCTCTTAGCTTCGAAACGGTATATCTTTCACATTCATCCGATAATCGTAGTGCCTTTGGTGCCATTACCGCAAAAGGATGTCAAAAGCTATTTTTCTGGTTTTGTGCTTAACTTTCATTTCCGAACTTTTCCCTAGCTTGACCTGTACTAGTACTACTTGGAGCTTGCTGAATGACTATTGGATGAACTTGTTGTTGTGTGTGTACTTTGGGACTGGCTGAGGAAATAATGAAGCCTTGACGGCTGGAAAAGTAAGCAAATTTAGTGGAAGTGCTGTCCGAACTTTGAAAGGACTTGATTGCATTGAGTTTGTGATCTAAGACTTGGATTTGAGCAAGGCAATGATATATGATGGTTGGTTCCTGAGCCGTGGAGGTGAGTGACCCTAAACTATTTCCAAAGT
The DNA here is from genome assembly GCF_036785885.1 of Coffea arabica. NCBI lineage: Eukaryota > Viridiplantae > Streptophyta > Magnoliopsida > Gentianales > Rubiaceae > Coffea > Coffea arabica. The sequence continues at coordinate 25,178,456 of NC_092316.1, forward strand.
ACTTGTGAAATGCTTCTTGCATTATTTATTCGATTGCATATCATGCGTGCTTGCATGTGGATTCATGACATGATTTGGCTTCAATGAGTTCTGGGAAAGTCTAGTGCTGGACACCAACGTCTCCACCTTGTTTATGGTTCATGTTCATGTTTATCTGGTGCTCAAAAAGGGGCTCCCTCTCAATGTTAATGTTAAATGATCTATTTGAGCGTTGGGTGTTCAAGTGCAATGATTTCACCGGCTCACGAGAGCAATAAACGGACATTTGATCTCTGAATCATGACATCATCGAAATGATCGAAATGCAATATTGTGAAATATATTTGATTACTGATTTTACTGGTTACTCGCTGAGCTTCTAGCTCACCCCAAAACTATTTTATTCCCCTCTACAGGGCTCGTGGCGAAGGAAGGCTTGTTGTGCTTATTCACGTGAATAGATGGCCTATATTTTGTACAGTTTGGATTTGGAATCATTTTATGTATAGTTGAGAATTGTTTCCGCTTCGCTTATGACATGTAAATGTTGGAGATTTATATTGTAATGTTTGAGGTTTATTCTTGTAATTCATTTGAGGACTGTAGTGAACGACTGAGTCCCGGCGAGAGCTGGGCAGGCGGCCCGCCGAACCCTCTGGTTCGCCTTAGGGGGAGGTGGGGCCGTCACACTATACCAAGTGGCGACTCCATTTTTCATCCAAAAACCCTTTTGAACTTTATTTGGCCAAAACCGTCGCATTTCATAATCCCACGCCCTTTATTTTCACTTTCACACGTTCACATACATATCTCATACACTACTTTCACACACACTACTATCAAAAAGTGGGGCGCGACAGGGTGTTCAAGTGCAATGATTTCACCGGCTCATGAGAGCAATAAACGTACATTTGATCTCTGAATCATGACATCATCGAAATGATCGAAATGCATTATTGTGCAATATATTTGATTTCTGATTTTACTGGTTACTCGCTGAGCTTCTAGCTCACCCCAAAACTATTTTATTCCCCTCCACAGGGCTCGTGGCAAAGGAAGGCTTGTTGTGATTTTATTGTTGTGGAATTCCTCTTGTATAAGAATTGGGATCATGGATCAGAGTGGCGCAGTGGAAGCGTGGACGCTTCGCTTTTGACATGTAATTATTGGAGAATTTGATGTAATTTTTGAGATTTATATTGTAATTTGTTTGAGGAATGTAGTGAACGACTGAGTCCCGGCAAGAGCTGGGAAGGCGGCCCGCCGAACCCTCTGGTTCGCCTTAGGGGGAGGTGGGGCTGTCACACCTTTGCAGCTCCTTAGTTTCCTCCGGGTTGCTCTTGTAAGCTGGGCGATTTGGCAACGACGGTCCAGGGACGAAGTCTATTTGGTGCTCAGTACCTCTAAGCGGTGGTAATCCACTTGGTACGTCATCAGGAAAGATATCAGCATATTCCTACAAAAGAGACTTAACCTCAAGCGGTAAGTTAGTATCAAGGTCATGCACATTCTGAGCTATTTCTTTACTAACAAGCATAAGAAGCGGTTGCTCATCCCTCATTAACTTCCTCACTTTCTTGGCTTTTATCAGGAGCATTTGTTTTCCCTCGGGTTTTACCTCACTTGCTGAGCTATCTAAAGCCCTTTTCCTCTCTTTTTTTGCCTCGACTTTCTCATTTTCTTTCTTTTTTGCACTATACTTCTCAGACTCCTGTTGCAATTTCAATTGGTCCTCATGCACTTGTTTTGGAGAAAGGGGAGCTAGGGTGACTTTCTTACTATTATACAAGAAACTATACTTGTTAGTCACACCATCAAAAGTTACCTGCCTGTCAAACTGCCATGGCCTACCTAGTATAATGTGACTAGCCTGCATAGAAACTACATCACATAATATTTCATCAGTATATTTATGAATTTGAAAGGATATAAGAACCTGTTTGGTTACTCGAACCTCCCCAGAATTGTTGAGCCATTGGAGTTTGTAGGGTCGCGGGTGATCCCTCGTAGGCAGCTTCAAGTTGTCCACCATGAGGGAACTAGCCACATTTGTACAGCTCCCACTATCAATAATCACACTACAAAGTGCTTGGTTGACGAAGCACCTAGTGTAGAAAATGTTCTCCCGTTGAAGCTCGTCCTCCTTAACACGTGCCGTCAATGCTCTCCTGGCAACCAAGGCGGTCCCAAAGTGACCCTCGGGTGCACTAAACTCCTCTTCATTTGGTGACTCACCATCGCTACCTCCTTCAAGGGGTGGCATGCCTTCGTACTCGGCTTCGTCCTCACTCACGATCTCGCCATTTTGCATCATAATCATAGTCCTTTGATTGGGACATTGACTAGCAATATGGCCTCTACCTTGACATTTGAAGCATCGAGTATCACGAGCCCTAGATTGTGCCCTAGGCTCCTCGAATTGAGTATCACGGGCATCGTTCACTACCGATTGAACACACCACTTGACCACTACTTTTTTACCATAAAATATCATTAATATTAGTGCAAAATATCAGCCCCTTACTCAGCTCATCTTGGCCTAAATTATTGACTAGAAAAAGCCAAGGAAAAGAAAAAAAATTGAGAGTTAATCTCATGGTGACAAGTGGCAGTCACCAAAGGTTGTTGACCAACCAATTTCTTCCACATTTATCACCAAAAATGACTCAAATTAGTCTTCATTTTCAGCCATTCCAGCCGTGAGCCTTAAGGGAAAAACAAGAAGAAGAAAACTTCAATTCCATCTTGAGCTTAGCTTGATTGAGTGAGAAATCAAGAAAACTAAATCGATTAACTTCTAATTTGAGAGTTTAGAAAGCTTGGGGAGCTAAAATTTTTCAAGGAGAGGTGAAGGATACCCCTTGCAAGCCTTTTATTGAGGTATTATGGCTGTGCATCTTCTCCCTTTCCCTTGGTCTTGTTTAAGTTATGCAGCAACTTGAATTCTTGCCTTGTGATACCTAATTTAAGTGATTTTAATGATTGTGGTGATGGAATTTTGAGTTAGGGTTTTGAACTGTTCACTTATATTTCTTGTTGTTTGGATGGTTTATGGTGTATATAATCTTGTATAGGAAGTTGTAGTAGTGGTTTAAGCTAGAAATGTGAAGTTTACACTTTGAATTCACTAAATTCCAGATTTGAGTTTTTATGTTACCCTGTTCTAACTGGTTCTATTTTGCCACGATGGAGGCTGAATTAGGCTTAGCTCAAAACATGAGAATTGTAGGAAATGATGTTTTATATCTTTCTATAAAATTTCAGCTGAATCGGAGTATTGTAACATGTAAAATGACAAACATACCCTTGACTGCCATAGGTATAGTTTTGTGGACAGTTTTGACATTTCCTCATTCTAGCTGCGTCTTTTCACCTTGATCCGTATCAAATTAGCCTTTTGCTAAAACATGAAACTTTTAATGCTATATTTTAGCTTTCCAACACAACTAAAAACATCTCAAACGGAACTGTGTAGCCTGAGTTATTGTTATTTGAATTCAATACTGACAATCGTATTGACAGGGACATTTTGGTTCTGTAATCTATACTTTTGACCTAGTTCAATTGTGAACTGGATTGAGTGGTTTTCATGAAAGTTGTAGCCCTTTGTCTTAGCTTCTCAGTGGTATAAAATTCACACTAATCCAATAAGCGTGGCTTCGGTTGTGACCGATACGCTAAGAGACATCGAACCTGTCTTTTTACTTTTTACCTTACACCTTATTTCCGGTCATTTTTGTAGCATGGTTTTGTACTTGTATGACATTGAGCCTATTGAACAGCTATTGTAATGAAACTATTAGCATGTGATTTTAGGACTGATTAAGGAAAAGAATGAAGTCATAAATGGCTGTAAAATAGATAAACACAAAGGGCGTGCCGCCCCAATTTTCACTCGAGGGTCAGGCATAGGTACCTGCGACTTGAGCGACGATTTGAGGTCAAGTTGGGCATAGATCGCCTATGGTATTTAAATTTTCTTTAGTCAAGGTATATACGTTAAAATTTTGCCGAAAAGTCGTACCCTTGGAAAATGAAAGTAATAATCAATAGAAATACGTTTTCCTCGTTCTTTCGACTCTGTGACAGCCCCACCTCCCCCTAAGGCGAGCCAGAGGGTTCGACGGACCGCCTGCCCAGCTCTCGCCAGGACTCAGTCGAACCTCAATCAAATCTGAAATAAAATCACAAGATCAAATGAAATAACAATCCAAAACTTAAAACGAAACTTATATACATTTCTATCTCAAAAGGAAGTACAATTATCGAATATACAAAAGTTCCCAATTTGTCATTCATCTAGCCCGTGCCAAGCACTAGGGCGAGAACCATTACAAAACAAAAAAACTAGACTAGGCTAACCTACACTGGGCTCTCGTCCTTGCTCGCATCCCCCTGTCAAGGAAAACAAAACTAAAGGGGTGAGCTAAAAGCTCAGTGAGGTTCCGAACACATAGGCAACAAGAGGTTCAATGCATTCATTACATATAACCAATAATTCAAGATACAAATACAAAATAAAGCGATAAACACATTCATTAAAAGGATACGGCTCACAGGGAGCCATTCATTCGTTTGTTCGTTCATTCATTCTCCTGTCATTCCCCTTATTCCTCCAATCATTTAAAATGCATTTTTGGTAAGTAAAACCCTCGTTTGCATTGACATTCGTTCGTTCATTTCATTCACCCCCTCTTGGACGTTGGCCAGGCTCCACCCGACAACAAGGTAATACTCGAGTATACCAAACGTTTACCCAGGGTCACTAAATTGCCCGACCGAGTCCACTTCTGGCTCGAGTCGATCAGCAGCGAAGGGCAAGGGCCCAGTTCAGCCAAACGGCTTACATTTATGCGCAACTAGCATTTAATGATTTAATCATTGAAATTTCACATTCATTTAGGTCGAGTGCGATAAAGTACACACTCGCCTAGAAAACTCATTTTAAGCAATCATTGAAAGTACTTAACACATTATCAATGTGACGCCCCGAAAAAATGAGTTTGAGAACCCGGAAATTTTCTAATTTTCTAGGGTTTATTTTTTTAACGCCCGCCTTTTCTACATTTTCTTGATTAGAAAAATTCCCCAGATAAAGTTTATGAGCAAAAATAGTTTTGAAATGATTTTTCCAGTATCGGTTAGTTTTTGAGAAATTAAGAGCGTATTTTGAACGTGGGACCCGCAAGTGCGGTAAATGCATTATATTTTTGACAACTTGTTGGAATTTTGTATTAAGTGATATTATTTTATAAGGTGTTAAGATATTTGTCTTGGAGAGACAAGAAGATAATCTCAAGCTTAAAGGGTGACAAGTGTCACCTTGTTATTGAAGGTTGGACTTTGACATTTGACTATCTTACTACCTTTACCAAATAAGTACCAAATTGATCCAAAATTACCTTCATTCTTCATCATCTTGGCTGAGCTTCACAAGGAGAAAAGAAAGGAAAGCTTTCATCTTACTTCTTCATTTCTTGCTCCAATCAAACAATTTAACCGATTAAACTTGGATTTCCTCCATAAAATCTCTTAGTTTAGTGGTATTAAGGTTGGTTGTGAAGTGGTTTGGAAGACCAAGGTGCTAAGTTGCTTCCTTTCTTGAGTTGGTAAGGTGAGTAGCTAAGGAACCTCTATTTTCTTCTCAATCATGTTTAATTAGTGGCTTATGTGAGTTAAAGAGATGGTTTGATGGATTATATCTTGATTTTGGTTGAATTGGTGAAGTTTTATAATTATTGGGGATTTTTCTGTTTTCATATGGATATGATTATGGGGTTATATATGATGATTGGAAATGATGTTTAAGGACTCTATGAGGTGGAAAAAGTGGTCAATTGCAATCAATTTCTGTTTTGGAAGAAATTTCAGAAAATTGGGTTTTGTGAAGCTACATTCTGTCCGGTTTTATAGCTCCTAGTTAGAGATCGAATTGGCCTTGGCTTAAAACATAAAAGTTGTAGGGAATGACATTTTAAAGGTTCCTACAAAATTTCAGGTCAATCGGAGTAGTTTGGAATGAGAAAAGTCAAATTTACTATTGCTGTTCTGGTTTTACCCGAATGTAAGAATTGCGCCTGTAATTGGTTGTTTTGGTCAGGATTGCTTCCGAATTAGTTGTTGAGGCCTTCTGATGCAATTTAGCCCTGTTTCTTAGATATCATCGGGTTTTGGAATTTCTGGATTTGGACTTGGAGAGCCTGAGTTATGATGTTTCCGCTAGAATACGTTCTGTGCAGCTGTTTTTGTGATTCTGGTGTGGTTTCTTGTGTTTTTGACCTGGTTACACTTGAAACTGGGTTGAGTGACCTTCTACAATATTGTAGCCTTATCTCTTAGCTTCGAAATGGTGGGTCTTACACCTTCATCCGACAATCGTAGTGCCTTTGGTACCATTACCGTAAAATGACGTCAAAACTGTTTTTCTGGTTTTGAGCTTAAATTTCATTTCCGGACTTTTTCCTAGCTTGACTTGTCTTTGTACTACTTGGAGCTTGCTGAATGGCTATTGGATGAACTTGTTGTTGTGTGTGTACCTTTGGGATTGGCTGAGGAAATAATGAAGCCATGATGGCTGGAAAAGTAAGCAAATTTAGGGGAAGTGCTGTCCGAACTTTTAAAGGACTTGTTTGCATTGAGTTTGTGATCTAAGACTTGGATTTGAGCAAGGCAATGATATATGATGGATGGTTTCTGAGCCATGGAGGTGAGTGACCTCAAACTATTTCTGAAGTTATTTATGAACCTGTTTCTTGCATTATTTACTTTTAAACTGTTTCCAAAGTTACTTTTGAACTGTTTTCTTGCATATCATGCGTGCTTGCATGTGAGTGTTCCTTATTTGCTATATTTTCTTGACTTCATGACTTGTATTATTGATTGATAACGTGTTAAGTGCTTTGAATGATTTCCAAAACGAGCTTTCTAGGCGAGTGTGTACTTTATCGCACTCGACCTAAATAACTGTGCAATTTTCAAGGATTTAATTATTGAAATGCTAGTTGCGCATGAATGTAAGCCGTTTGGCTGAATTGGCCACTGTCCTTTGTTACCGATCGACTCGAGCCAGAAGCGGACTCGGTCGGGCGATATGGTGACCCTGGGTGAATTTGGTATACTCGAGTATTACCTTGTAGTCCGGCTACGTCCGGATGGGTGGAGTCCGGCCAATGGTCGGATGGGTGAAGTCCGGTCAATGTCCGGAAAGGGGGATGAACGAACAAAAGGATGAACGAGGGATTCTACTTACAAAAAAAAAATGTATTTTCAAACGATTGGAGGAATAAGGGGAAATGTCAGGGGAACGAACGAATAAACGAATAGCTCCATGTGAGCCTGTATCCTTTTAATGAATGTTACTATCGCTTTCCATTGTAAATGTTCCTTGAATTATTGATACTCCATTTTAATGTATTGTAAATGTTGTAATTGTTTCTGGACTTATCATTTGATTTATGACATCATTGAAATGAACTATTGTGAAACCGATTTGATTACTGATTTTAATGGTTACTCGCTGAGCTTCTAGCTCACCCCAAAAATATTTTATTCCCCTCCACAGGGCTCGTGGCGAAGGAAGGCTTGGTGTGATTGTATTGTTGTGGAATTCCTCTTGTATAAGAATTGGGATCATGGATCAGAGTGGCGCAGCGAAAGCGTGGACGCTTCGCTTATGATTTGTAAATTTGTGGAACATCTGATGTATAGTTGAGATTTACATTATAATTTGTTTGAGGACTGTAATGAGTGAGTGAGTCCCGGCGAGAGATGGGCAGGCGGTCCGCCGAACCCTGGGGTACGCCCTAGGGGGAGGTGGGGCCGTCACAATCAATCAATAATAACAAGCCAATAAGTCAATGAAATATAACAAACCAGGAACACTCACCTATATACGCAAAACAACGTGCAAAATATCCTTCCGGATATTATCTTTAGTCACCAAGAAAACCTAAGATTAAACAAGAAAGAATATTACAGCTCATCTAACACAAACAATTAGGTGAAATCAAAGAACTCGACAATTGATGAGTAGAACATATAAAAGACTTTAAAGTGAAACGAGGACATTTGGACCCCTGGACAAAAATAACTAGGGTTTCATAGTCGAAACGTAAAACCCAACTCAAAAGGGTTATAAAATTTTCCGATGGAAACACTTGAACCAAAGGCAAGTCGGAATCCAGCTAGGTAGGCTAAGAAATACTGTTTTCAGGATCGTTTATATGGTTCAAAATCGTCTCATTTTCAAGTAGATATTATAGACTAAATGTCTTAATGAAATTCGTGTAAAAGGGAGGACAAAATACCCAAGAAAACCCTAAACCACTCCTTTTTATTTGGTAAACGTAAGTAAACATTTGGAGTTTCCAATTGAAGAAGGATCATGTTTTAAGATGGAAAACGGTCATAGTATTTGCCAAATGAAAATATACAAATTCAAATAGAAATTTAGCCCTCGAGGAAAAATTTTGGTTGCACGCCCTTTGTACTTACCTATTTTTCCAGCCATTTATGGCTTCATTGTTTTCCTCAATCAATTCCAAAGTCACACACAATATCATCTCATTTCAATAGCCATTCCATAGGCTCAAAGTCATATAAGTACAAAAATCAAGCTAACAACATGTGCGGAAATGAAGTTTAACAAAAGATAGATTTGGCGGGTTTTGCGTAACGGACACATCCGAAGCTACGCTTATCAGATTGGGATGTAATTAATACCGTTTCGAAGCTAAGGAAGAGGGCTACAATTTTGATGAAGACCACTTGGTCCAATTTCCAGTGTCACCTAGTCAAATTCCCAATTCACAGAACCAGGTTCCAACTAATCGGCTAATTAACCGTACTACCTTTAAATGGCCATATCGCAGGCTTTTAAAGTCCGTTTAAGTCATTCTTGGAGGCGTTGAAAATCTAAGACAAAGACCTACAACTTCCATGAAGACCACTCAGTCCAGTTCTCACCCTAACTAGGTCAAATTTACCAAAACAATTCCAGATTTTCCAGTTTGAGATTCACTGCAGAAATCAACTAGCAGTCCTGCTTTATTCACTCATATCTCAGCACAAACAACTCCAATTCAGGTAATTCCAAAGCCATTTGAAAGCTAAGGTACAAGGCTATAATTCTTAAGAAGACATCATCAACTAAATCAGTATTAATCCTGGTCAAACTAACCAATTACAGAAGCTGATTAGCATGTTCAGGTAGAAACAGGGCAACAGGGGTATTTCGGTCTTTTCATAGGATACGTTGCTCCGATTAGGCTGAACATTTGTAGGCAACTATAAAACATCATTCTCTACAACTTTTATGTTTTGGGCTAAGGCAAATTCGGCCTCTATCATGATGAAACAAAAACGGACAGAATGGTGTTTGTGAGAATTTAAACCTGGAATTAGAACTTTGTTGCTAGAATTTCATGTTTGTTAGGTTTAAATCATCAAAACCTCCAACTAGCAACTTCATAACATCAATTAAAGGATATATGATCATAATCAAAGCTGAAAATGAAACCCTAGCTAATCATCCCCCCAACTCCAACAAAACTCACTAATTAACCGTTGTAACTCAAAATTAAAAGTTTCTAGCCATATTTAACCAAAATTGGGAGAAAGAAAAGGGTGAATGTAGACACCAAATTTTTAACTTATTTTATTTTATTTTTTATTTTTAGTATTATCTATTTTATTTTATTAATCTCATAATTTTTGTTTTAAGGCACCTTTTAGCATTTTATAGCATTTTAGATTGTTATTATTTATTTTTATTTTATTTTATTCATTTTGATCATTTAGTTGTTGAATTATATTTTAAGGTTTTTTTTAGTGTTAAGAGTTGCCGGAAAATGGTCACAAAAATATGCCTTATCTCTGTTAGATTTTATGCAAGTTTATTATTTATTTAATTTGAGAAAAAAAAGAAAAGAAGAGAGAAAACCAAGCTCATGCGCCCGGAGCTGCACAGGATCCTAGCCCATTTTCTCGGTATCACATTGCAAGCACATACATGCACACGAGTACAGGAAAATTTGCAGTGGCAATATGGATTCCATTTACACCCCTTGGCTCGCATTTTTCTTTTCTGTTAGAGCCCCTCAGTACAACAGACAAATCATCCTCTAATTCTGATCCCAAATCCATCATCCAAAGGCTCCGGATAATGACCAGAAATGCAGAAAAACCAGCACCATTAGATGTAGGTTAGGTGTCTTTAGAGATATAAAAAGGAAGGAAGCTGACGACTAGAAGGGAAGAGGGGCTAGTTGGCGGCTGTAACAAAAAAAACAGAAGGCTACGGGGGTTGACGGCTGGACAAAAAGAAAAGAATGGGGCGGCTGAGAGAGGGGAGCGACTAGGGTTTTAGAAGGAAAAGAACGCAGCCTTGTGGCGGCAGAAAAAGAGATAGAGTGAGAGAGAGAGAGAGGGGGCTTAGGCTGAGGAAGGAAAAGGAAGAAAAGCTACGGGAACCGAGAGTGAAAAAGAGAGTGGGTGGCGGAGACGAGCTGTGGGCAAGAAACGGAGGAAACCAGAGAAGAGCAAGAAGACTACGGGAGGCTTTGAGAGCTACTGAGAAACCTGGGAAAGATATAAGAGATCAGGAAAGGCTTCAGAAAAGAGAGAGGACAAGAAAGGCAGCGGTGAGGGAGAAAGTTGAAAAAGGAGGGAACTTGCTGAAAATTCATCACCGGGCGGACGAATCAGCCTCGTTTCGTGGCAATTTCCGAGCAATTCCTTATCTTTTGAAGCGAGTAATATTTTTCTGCACTTTCTGTGGACGTCGGGCAACAACTTATGTTCAGTGACCATTCCTTAAAAACACCTCCAACCCGGCCAGATTGGTGCTCCAAGTTGCGGGCTCCCCCATGCTGAAAGTTCTGCGACGGAAGTTCTCGACAGCGTCTCTGGAATCAGCGTGAACTTTTGGGCGATTTTCACGTTCATTTCATTCCGCCAGGATTCTGAGGTAACGGTAGTTTCTCTCCTTGTTGCTTTGGCGAGATTTTTCATGAGAATCCAAGTCTGTGAAACGTGAATCTTGGGCTATCTTTGCTGCTGGTTTGGCTTCATGATTTTTACCATGTTTTGCTTCTTGATGTTTCCCTGGTTGCTGTTTGTTATGTGTCTCTTTAGTGCTAAATAAAAGTGTCGGAGTTTAGGATCTTGTTTTGTTCGGGATTAGTTTTGTATGAGCTTTGGGTTGTTGAGCTACGGAAGTTATGGGAAGTAGCAGTATGAAAAGTGTAGAAGATGCCCAGCTTTGCTTTTTCTTTATTCAGGACCCTTTGACAGATTTACTGGCTTTAATCCTGCAACCAGATATAGTATTTGGTTTAATTTATGAGTGAGACTTGCAACGTTTGTTTTTTACCCAAGCCAAAAATTCTGATATTCGGTCTGTGTTGATGAAATGATAAGAGAGTTATAGCAGCTTTTGTTCTTCAAATGTTCTGCATGTTTTTCCAGAATTTTACATGAGATCTTTCTAAGATTTACTGCCTGTTTGGATAATGGTGAGTATGTAGTTTGTGTGTAGTTTAAAGCTTTGTGTTTGGGTTTGAAATCTGGTTTTGAAAGCAAGCTATGGGTAGATTTTGTTTTTGGCCGCTGAAAGCTTAAGAGCAAAGTGTTGCAGAAACAAGTTTCCTTCGTGGGTTGCATGCTTTTGCATGAAAAATGTCCAAGAAAAATTGCACTTTACTCCCTTTAGCTTCTGTCTATGCTACAAAGGCCCAATCATGTGCTAATTTCTTGCAATTAGGTCCTAAAATATTGCAATTTGGACTATTATTTGACCTTGTCTTTACTTGTGGACCTTTGAGTTCCCAAAATGTGTTAATTGGGTTTGAGTGATTGGTTAATATTTGCAATTGGGTCCTTGGTAGTTTTTCTATTTTAGAAATTTGATCAATAATTTTACTTTCTTGGAAATTATGCATTATTTGATTTCATTTAAGTTGCAATTGGGAGGGACTTGGTGATTTTGTTTATACTTTACTATTTAATTGGTACCTTGACCTTTTTATTGTTTTGAAGCTATTTTCCCTTCATTTGATTACCATTGCAAGGGAGGTACACTCTATCCCTTATTTTCACTTTATTTGACCCTATGTGTCTATGTGATTTATGTGCTTGATTGCATGCCTTTTGAATGTTTCATTTATTTATTTATTTACTTATCCACTTTATTTGTTTAGTTTTGTATAGTTATTTGCAATTTCAATCATTTGAAAGGCACTTGAAAGCCAAAGTTGTAACAGCCCCACCTTCCCTTAAGGCGAACCAAAGGGGTTAGCGGACTGCCTGCCCAGCTCTCGCCAGGACTAACGGATCAGTTTACGTCGATCTAAAACGTTCCGGAACTTACCAATGCGCGCAACCAAGTCAAAATCACAAAATAAAAAAAAATGAAAATCGAAGCCGATGATGAACAGTACCGGCCACGTCCGACTCTGGATACTAGGCAGAGAGTAGCCAAATTTTTTCTTTTGCCGTTTGAAATACGAGTTGATCCGAAATCCAACCAAATATCAACCAGTCATATACACATTGAAATGTAACATTTACAAGCCAAAGCGGCATATCAAAACGATTCATCATGGATATACATGTTCGGTTTGCCAATCAAAAGAAATTGAACCCAATACACATCAGGGTTTCATTCAAAGAGCTATCCAAAAGATACATTTACATGAGCTCAACTTAACAACCAACTAACACAACCTTTTTCAAAAGTGGTCATTTCCTGTAAGGAAAACAAATGGAACGGAATGAGCTTAAACCCAGTGAGTTACTACCACATAAGCAACAAAGATCACATAAGCATAAACTTTCATTTCAAGTACACAATTAAGAAGTAAAACAAGTCGGTAAAAGGATATGGACGGCTCTCAAGAGCCCATTTCCACGCTTACATTCTTGATCCAATCTCATTGACTCTCCGTCAACGTTTAAGAGTACCAACCGTAGAACCCACTTCACTCCCATCCCTTCCACCAAACATACCCCAACCGGGCCCGCACTCCAATCAGCAGCTTTTGGTAATACTCGAGTATACCGGAATCAAGAGTCTCATTACTACAAGATTCCCCAGTACAGTCCCCGTGGCATGTCAATTTTCACGACCAAGCCCTCGCCATCTCGATTCAATTGGCTACCAACGGGGTTGAGCTCAGTAATACAGTAAGGCCGTTGGATACTCGTCCAAACGACACCAAATCAGTTTTTCCATGAATGGAATTCAATATCTCATATGTCAAGTTCAGTAGTTCAGTGAAACGGTAAACAGTCATTAACGGTATCAAAGGGGGTGAGGGCGGTCAAGTACACCCTCACCTTAACCAATTCCATTAACCAAATAAGCCTTCAAGGCATCACAATCACATATAGCAAAGCCACATTGTAACATTCAAGTGAGTAGTATACTCACTTATCAATTAAGTGTTGATTCATGCACTTCCGTCAAGAGAATGTCGTGAACCACCGTCACGCCCTAGAACACGTAAACAAGTACAATGAGACTCGATAACGAGTCATAAAGCAATGCCAATCACAACCCCAATAGGGTTTCATATGCATATACAAGTATCATAGGTAACCAGAAAATCCGGAAATGCAATTAACTTTGGCCCTGAAAAAACAGTTTTTGTCCTTATTTTGCGGTAATGGTACCAATTTCACTACAATTATCGGATGAGGGTGCAAGACCCACCATCGCGAAGCTAAAAGACAGGGCTACAACATTACAGAAGGTCCCTCAACCTAGTTTTGAGTGCAAATAGGTCAAAAATGCAAGATACTATATCAAAAACGTAAAACAGATTCACCAAAACGCATTCTAGCGGAAACCTCATAACTCAGGCTCTCCAAGTCCAAATCCAGAAATTCCAAAGGCATATGGTAGCTAATACATCAAGCTACATTTCATCAGAAGACCTCAAAGGCCAAATCGTGCATTTTCATGGTCGAAAATGGAAGGCTACACGAAAACAGAAATCTGGGCGCGAAACAGGTTTCGAAAACAGTCAAGGGTATTTCGGTCATTTCACATGATACAGTGGTCAGATCAAGCTGAAAATTTACAGGAAACTAGTTTATAGCCTTGGTTACAACTTTCATGTTTTGGCTAAAATATAATTCGGTAAGGATCAGGGTGAAAAGTCACGGTCAAATTGAGTGAAAAGGCAACCCTGTTCGCAGCACCCCTTCCTGGACCAGTCTCGGTATTTCCGACTTATCTCAGGCTACCGAGCTCAGATTGGGCTGAAATTTTACAGGCACCTCACACACATCAATACCTACAACTTTCATGTTGAGCAAAGGCCAATTCGGCCTCTAACCATACGATACAAAACCGGACAGAAATGAGGGGTATGAAACCCTAACTTTTCACATTTCCTTCCAAACCCAAAATTGGTTGCAATTATCAATCATTTACACCTACTAGAGTCATTATAGGCCATTGCCAATCATCATATAAGGCCACAACATCATGATCACATTAAACCAGAAAAATCACCAATAAATTGGAAACTTCATCAATTCATCCCAAAACAAGAAATAAACCACAAAATTCAACACTTTAGCCACCACTAAGTACAACTCAAGCTTCATTAAGTGTAGGAGGGAGTTCAATAACCACTCACCTAGAAAACAAGAGAGGTAGAGTTGTTGGACACCTTAGCTTCTCCAAAAACTTCACCAAACTAACCACTAATACCAAATGGAGAGATTTTATGGAGTAGAAACAAGATCAAGCAAGTGTTTTGGAGGATTTGAGCTAGATAGTTGCCAAGATTTTGAAGAGTTTTTCTTCCTTCTTTGCTAGAGAGGGCCGGCCACCAAGGAGGTAAGAAATGGTGATTTTTGTGGTAATTTTGAGATATTTAATCAATGGGTCAAATAAGTCAAAAAAAAATGAATAGTTGTCATAAGTCATATCCAATATAATGGTGACACTTGTCACCTCCATTAATGCAATCCTATCCTTCTTTTTCCTCTCTCATCAATCAAATCTCACCCTCTACTTATCTCTTAACACCCGATAAATTTCCACCAGTATCCGGAATTTAACCTAATTGGCCGAATTTTTCCGAACTTTTCGCACTAGTGGCTCCCACGTCCATTATATATCCTTATTTTTTCAAAAACTCTCCAATGCTAGAAAAAATCATCTAAAAACTTAATTACTCAGAAAATTCACCAGGAAAATTTTTCCTAAGCCAGAAAATGCAGAAAACATGCCATTAAAGGGGATAAACCCTAGGAAAATTATTAAGAGGAATTTACGGGTTCTCACAAAAATTGTAATAGCTAGGTTATTATTTCATTCCGTTCCCCCTCTTAGATTGTAGTAGGCTTCCCCGAATGTAATAGTTAGTGCTTTCTTTGCTTTATTTACCCTGTATGATTTGCATGCTTACGTGCTACGTGTTACTTGCTTTTTTAGGGTCTTGCATCTTGATACCATGCTTATGTGTTATGTGCTATATGTGATTTATGTGCTTTATTATGCTTTATCTGATTCCTTAGGCTGTAATAAATGTATGTTATCACACTAGTCCAATGCTAGTTGTGATTCCTTTCCCGTCACCACACTAGTCCAACGCTAGTTGTGGCTCTTTGTTTCGATTTTCCACTAGTCTAATACTAGTGAGGATCATAGATATGGGCTAGTCCAATGCTAGACCCTTAGGGACCTCCCTCGCTAGATCATGTTTGTATGATTACATTACACTTCATGCATATTTTCCATTTTTTAGGATCTTTATCATTTTCACATAATATTTCCCCCCTAATAAAATATCCCTTACCCCTATGTATATATAACATTTAGATTTACATCTCATTTAGGAAATTAGGGGGTAGATTAGTGCATTTTGCATGATTAGACTAGGAAAACCCCTTGGATATGGGATATGGACGAGTTTGGCTTCTCTAGCCTTAGCATGCTCGTATTCCCTCTATTAAAGGGAACATTGAGTCACGAACATTAGTCCCCCGCACCCATTATGATGCATTCCTTTAGGTCATACACATATGTATATTATTATTTTCTTTACTTTTTCTTTCTTTCGAGTCTCATGACTTGCATTATTCATGACTTCTTCGAAGAGTCTTTATTGGGCATCACGATTAATGTGATTGGTACCAAGTAATCTTTGAAGATATATTTCGACCCCCCGACACCCTCCTAGGTCTAGGGTATGCATTCATATAGTACATCCAAATGTGATAAATCATTAGGTTAAAATTAGAAAACCTTTGACTAAATCGCGCAACTAGCCTTGGCTAGGTTGAAAGGGTGCCTTGGATTCTTATCCTTGCCTTCCCTTTCTTCAAATGTGACTCCCGAATCTTTTTCTCTGATTTTCGTAGACTTGGAGTCGTTTAAAAAGGGTTTTTCTACTTTTTCTTTAAAAATTCACTTTTAGGTGACTTGGTACACCTTAACTCTATACCAAGTGGCGACTCCATTTTTCATTTAAAAAACCCTTTTTAAACTATATTTTGGGTCAAATCGTCTCATTTTCAAGTCCCATTAGACCCATGTTTTTTCATTTTCTTTTTTAAAGCAAAAATTCATTTTTCAATCAAAAATTGAATGAAAAAGCCATTTTCCTAAACTCGTTCTTTTATTTTTTCTTTATTTAAAAAATGGGGCGCGACAGTTGGCGACTCCACTGGGGACTTAGAAGGTCCGAGCATCCGATTTAGTCGACCTTTTCTACTTTTAACCTTCATATATATATCACATTTTGAGTAGTAGTTTGCATTCTTCTTTTCCTTTTTTCTCTTTATTAGGGTTTTTGAATCTATCACGCGTACAATCGTTTCTCGCGCACTATGTATGTAATGAATGGATGATTTATTTGTATCGCGCTTGCATTATTGGGTGGGGAGCAGTCACCCTAGAACCTTCGACCGCATATAATGGTACAATCCCTCCCCTCAATAAGAAAGCACCTCATACGTGCATGCATAGTCTTATTTACTGTAAGTCCCAAAGACAACCAAGAGGGGGGGTGAATTGGGTTGATTAAAATCCTAACCAAATTTATGCACTTTTTCTTTAATAAAAAATTTAGCTTCTTTTCTAGTAATGATTAACCAAGTAGATTAGAAGACAGGAGCAATATTGATCAGAAAAATAAGTATAGAAAAGCAATGAGAATTTTATTAAACAGAAAAGTAAAATAGGGAATCAAACCAGGTGTCTACCAAGCTATCCTCAAACTTGAAGACCAAACACTAGGAAGAGCAACTTCTCTTTGATGAAAGAAGATCAACTAGATGTACAATGGAGGGAGCACTTCCTCCTCGCCCTAAGCCTCACTTAGTCAAGCTAGGAAGTTTTACAATCACTCAGAAAACCCTCAACAAAGCTACACTAAAGATCCTTTCAACCACAAAAGAAATGCTCAACAGAAATTCACACCACTTTAATACAAATCTGCTTTGGAGACTATTTTCTAGCTAAAATATCTCTTGAGAACTTGTAAACAAAGTGTGCAAAAGTTCCTACTTCGTTCAGACCAGTTTAATTTTAAAGGGAACCAGAAATGGGCTTCATCAATGCTTCCAACGGATAGAAGGCAGCTGAAGAGTCAACTAGCCGTTGGGGCTGTCGGACGTCCGATGATCGAATCATCGTCCGAACCAATCGTCCGATGATAGCCATGTTGAGGTTCGGACGTCCGATGAGTCTTTTGTCGTCCGACCTTGGGCCGTGAGCTAGCAAGTTATCTTGGAATTTTTCGGACGTCCGATCTGGTTGATATGCATCCGAGGTGTGCGTCCGATCCTTCCGGACGTCCGATGCTCCCATATGAGCGTCCGACAGAGCTTCCTTCCTGATGTTCTTCATCCTTTCGGACGTCCGACAGATTCCTTTCGGCCGTCCGACCTGATTGTCCTGTTTTTGCTTCACATTTTGGTTGTTTTGCTTTTGATGACATATTCGAACCTGATTCTTGGATAGACAAAAACACTTGTTTTCGAAGAAGGTTAGATAAACATTTCAAAGTGCCAAGAATGACACACAAGACACACTTAAAAGACAGTATCTTTGATCGGAACAAAACAATTACTAAATTCATTTATATTATTTCAATCTTGTTTGCCACATCCAAAGCATCGTAGACTAGAGTCAATCAGACATATGCTTTCCTTGTTCCATCAGGCCTGATCAAAGTGTTCACTTTCTTGGTCTGTATAAACGAACTTTTGTGATCATCAAAACCAAGAATAACATTCTCCCCCTTTTTGATGATGACAAAACAAAAGTTTGAAATGAAATTTGATGATTGCAATGAAAACTCCCCCTTTCAAAATAGACAAGAACTCCCCCTGCCTTAGTGAATCATAAAAAGTTTGAAAACCTCCCCCTCACTAGACTGCCCAACCGAGTTTAGACAATTATCCAAAAACATGACAATTAAGCAACTCACAACCAACATATCACCAATTCAATCCATCAGCAAAATCCAAATTTAATTAAACCATCAATCAATTCAACATATCCAACATCATCAAATCCTCATCAAATCCAACATATCAATCAATTAGTATATCATTTCCATTCTCCCCCTTTTTGTCATCACAAAGGGCAACCAAACACATCAACACATCCACAAATACATTCATCAATGAAAACCAAAAAAAATTCATTATATTCACACAATTAGAATAGACAAACAAACATCCATCAAGACAGTGCTTAAACATCCATCAAAACATACCAAAAGAAACTTAAAATATCCATTACATTACATATTCATTGTTGAATACCACAAACACATAAACGAGACAGACAACATGCAAATGTCCTAAATGATGAACTAAGTGGATCCAGGTGTCCTCCGAGAGAGCTGATATTGGTCAAGATCCTCCTCTTCAGTCTCTTCATCATCTTCAGCAGCCTCTTCAACTGGTGCCTTGCCTTTATCTAATGTAGAGGTGCCAAGAGGAGTCACAGGGGTTGAAGAACCAGGATCCGGAATTGATGAACTTGGATCAGTGGGGTGTGACTCTTTGTCATGGGAAACTTCCTCAACCACAGGTGGAGGAAAAAGAAGATTCTTTTTGTCAAGAAAGGCAGTTTGTTGCTCAGAAGACATGGTGAGCATTAGGCCATGTTCTAGAAGAAGAACATGCTGTTTGAGTTCATGAAGAAACTCAATTACTTCATTACTTGAAGAGGAAGATGCTTTAGTGGCAGACTTCCTAGGGTGAATGGGAGTGAGTGAAATGGGTGAAGGATCATGTATAGTCTTAGACCTCTGTTCACTAGATGATGCCCCCTTATATGCCCACAGATTATCTTTAAAAACAAGATTTTTCCTTTCAAAATATGCTCTGGTAAAAGCATAAGAAGATGCTTCTTTGGGACAAACACCTAAAATTGGAACTTTGTAAAATTCAAAAATCTTTTGAAGAAACTTTCCATAGGATAGTTTTCTTCGAGAGTCAGTAGCATAGCGAAGTAAAAACTTGCACATGACAAAACCAAAATCAATCCGGATTTTTTCTCGAAAACAATAAAAGAGATACAACTCCATTTTGTTTGCATCAGTTCTGTGGCCATCAGTGGGCACAAGCAGGTTTGAAATGATAGAAAAGGCAATTAAATTCACAGGGGCCAGATCATTCAACTTAGCATCAGCAGGTGAGGAAAAACTTCTTTTGAAATAAGTTAACATTTTTGTCCCATCAAAATGATTTGCAGCAGTAGGGAGCTCTTCATAGGAAAAGAAATTAGCAACCTTATCTTTGCATAAACGTTCAATTGTAGTTTTTAAAATGGAATTCACAGTATCAGAATCAAAGATGAGGTCTACCCCATTTACCCTAGACATGATCTCAGTTTGGTCAGTTCCTTTCCTAAGGTTGGCAAAAAATTGATGCAGCATATCAGGATAGTAGACATTGGGCATGGAAATGAGATGTGACCATTTCTGGAAAGCAAATAGATTCATAATGGATTCTAAACCTATGGAGCGAAATTCAGAGGGGTTTACAGTTCTTTGAGGGATGACACCCTTCTGGGATATCCAGGCGTATCTGTCTTTCGCAGCATCATCAAAGAATGGAGGGAGAGGGACTGATTTAGGAGGCGGTTGAGAAGAGGTCCCCTGTCCAGATTCTGGTTGAGAAGTGGGTTGTGGAGTAGGTCGTGATATCTGACCCTTGATAGCTCCCCTTTTGAAGCGCTTGGATGTCCGTTTGACAGTAGGAAGATCCTCATCCTCATCCCTGAGTGGATACTTGCGTCCGGCAGTAACTTTTCCTCCCCTTAGATTCACCATTTTTCTAAATGTGTGGAATGGAGGATGCAAATGATGCACACAGCAGTAGGGAAGTGAATCGCACAGAAATTTTGGGACAAAAACACCTTGAACGAGATTTGACAGAGCGGTTATGCAAGAGTAGGGTTGTGAGGAAAATTTGGGGATTTGCGAAATGTTATTCAGTTTGGTGAAATGATCAGGAGAAATGAAACGCAAACGATGGGGAAATGTTTTGGTTGAGTCAATTTGGGAATGGTAGCCACAAAATGGTACGAATTTGAGAGTGAGGGAAGAGAGAGTTTTCGTCCGAGAGGAAATAGGATGGGAAGAGTCTGAAGCAAATGCGGAAGAAAGTTGTTTTAAAAAATGAGCCGTTGCACTGTCGGACGGCCGAACGAAGTTGTGCGTCCGACAGTTGCGTCCGAACAGACGCAATCTGGAGAATGGCTGAAGAACATCATCGGACGTCCGTTCATCTTCTTTCGGACGTCCGAAGACCCAAAGAAAATTAAGATGATTTTTCGATTATTCCTAATTTTGATCTTAGATGAATGAACTGTTCTAATGGCAAAGCTTTCGTAAAAATATCAGCAAATTGATCTTTAGAACAAACATAATTTACACATATTTCACCTTTTTGAACAAGATCACGAATAAAGTGATGCTTTATATCTATGTGCTTTGTCCTAGAATGATGAATAGGATTTTTGGTCAAATTGATAGCACTAGTATTATCACAGAATACAGGCATGCAGTCATACAACAATCCAAAATCATTCAAAGTTTGCTTCATCCATAGAAGTTGAGCACAACATGCACTAGCGGCAATATATTCCGCCTCGGTGGTAGACAAAGAGATTGCACATTGTTTCTTGCTAAACCAAGAGACTAAACAATTTCCAAGAAAATGACAAGTTCCACTCGTACTCTTTCTATCCACATGACAACCTCCAAAATCAGCATCCGAATAACCATATAGAGCAAACTCATTAGATCTAGCATACCAAAGACCATAGTCTAATGTACCTTTCAAATACCTAAAAATTCTTTTTACAGCATTCAAATGTGATTCTTTTGGACAAGATTGAAATCTAGCACACAAGCAAACAGCAAACATAATATCAGGTCTACTTGCGGTTAAATAAAGTAGGCTTCCGATCATACCTCTATAATGCTTTTCATCCACATGATTACCTTCTTCATCTTTGTCAAGCTTTGTAGAAGTGCACATTGGAGTTCCAACTTGTTTTGAGTCCTCCATGCCAAACCTTTTCAGCAATTCCTTGGTATATTTTGCTTGATTTATAAAAATTCCCTCAAGAGCTTGATGTATTTGAAGTCCAAGGAAGAAATTTAATTCTCCCATCATACTCATTTCAAATTCACTTTGCATAGTGGTGGAAAACTCCTTACATAGATACTCATTAGTAGCACCAAAAATAATATCATCAACATATATTTGCACAATAAGAAGGTCATTCAACACATGCTTAGTAAACAGTGTGGTGTCCACAATACCTCTTTTGAAACCTTTTTCAATCAAGAACCCACTTAATCTTTCATACCAAGCTCTTGGAGCCTGCTTTAAACCATATAAAGCTTTAGAAAGTTTAAACACATGACTTGGAAATTTTGTATTTTCAAAACCGGGGGGTTGATCCACATACACTTCTTGATCAATAAAACCATTTAAAAAGGCACTTTTAACATCCATTTGAAACAATTTGAAACCTTTGAAGCAAGCAAAAGCAAGAAGCATTCTAATAGATTCTAATCTTGCTACGGGAGCAAATGTTTCATCAAAATCAATGCCTTCTTCTTGTGCATATCCTTTAGCAACTAATCTGGCTTTATTTCTTACTACAACACCTTTATCATCCAACTTATTTCTAAAAATCCACTTTGTGCCAATGATAGGTTGATTTTGAGGTCTATCAACAAGTGTCCAAACTTCATTTCTCTCAAATTGATTAAGTTCCTCTTGCATTGCCAAAATCCAGTTTTCATCCTTTAAAGCATCATTGACATTTTTGGGTTCATAAAGAGAAACTAAAGCAAAATTGTCAATCAATTTTCTAGATGAGGAACGAGTGTTTACCTTCTCGGATGGATCACCAATTATAAGCTCTTTTGGATGATTTTGGTTGAATTTCCAAGCCTTGGGAAGATCTTTGAGTGGATCATCATTTTTGTCTTCATCTTCCACATCTTGATCATTATGAACTTCATTTTCCATTTCAGTTGCTGCTGGTTTAGAACTTCCTTCATTTCCAATTGATAGTTTTTCCATTCCTTCTCGAACACCTACATCATCATCCTCACACAAACTTTTGGAATTATCATCATTGGCTTCATCAAATGTTATATGTATAGCTTCTTCAATCACAAGTGTTCTTCTATTAAAAACTCTATATCCTCTTTTATTCTCACAATACCCCAAAAATATTCCTTCATCAGATTTTTTGTCAAACTTACCAAGATGTTCCTTTAGATTCAAAATAAAACATTTACAACCAAATGCTTTGAAGTAACCAACCGTAGGTTTCTTATCAAAAATCAGTTCATAAGAAGTTTTCTTCAAAATAGGTCTCAAGAGGATTCTGTTCATCACATAACATGCGGTGTTTACCGCTTCAGCCCAAAGATATTTAGGCAGCCTACATTCATTCAACATAGTTCTAGCAGCCTCTTGGAGAGTCCTATTTTTCCTTTCTACAACACCATTTTGCTGTGGAGTCCTTGCAATAGAAAACTCATGTGTTATACCATTATGATCACAAAATTCTGGAAAACCACAATACTTGAATTCTGTTCCATTATCACTTCTAATCCTAACAATTTTTAACCCAAGCAGATTTTGCACTTTAGCAAACATTGAAGTAAAATTCTTGAAGGCATCATCTTTATGAGCAAGAAATATCACCCAGGTGTATCTAGAATAATCATCAACAATTACAAAACAATATTTCTTACCTCCCAGGCTAGTGATTTGAGTGGGACCAAATAAATCAAGATGCAAGAGTTCCAAAGGTTTTGAAGTAGATACACACATTTTTGGTTTAAAAGAAATTTTAGTTTGCTTCCCAAATTGACATGCATCACATATTTTGTCCTTATCAAAACTAATTTTTGGCAAGCCTCTAACCAACTCCTTTTTCGAAATTTCCTTTAGTAAATCTGTGACGCCCCGAAAAAAATGAGTTTGAGAACCCGGAAATTTTCTAATTTTCTAAGGTTTATTTTTTTAACGCCCGCCTTTTCTACATTTTCTTTATTAGAAAAATTTCCCAAATAAAGTTTATGAGCAAAGATAGTTTTAAAATGATTTTTCTGGTATCGGTTAGTTTTAAGAAAAACGGCGCGAACCGGCGGGTCCCGCGCACTACCGGTTGAACGCACTACTTGATCACCACTTTCTTGCCATACAAGTTTATCACTAATGGAGCAAAATATCCCCCCCTCATACTTATCCACATGGCTGAAATTTGTGGCCAAAAATGTAAGGGAGAGAGAGAAAAATTTGTATGGTTTTGGTGGTGACAAGTGTCACCACCCTATGGCTCTTTGATTAATTTTTTTCCTTGTTCTTTTATCCTTCATTTTAGCTCATTTTTCTTCATTTCTTTCTGTTTTGGTCGAGCTCAAGAGAGAGAGAAAGGGAGAGCAAGAAAAACAACCATTTCATCTTGAGTTTGCACCAACCAAGTGAGGAAATCAAATTCTAAACCGATTAAAGAGTGAGTTGTGATCTTGGGAAGTTAGGGGAACTAAAAATTTCCAAAGGAGGTGAAGTATCACTCTTCCAAGCTTTGTCTTTGAGGTATGAAATCTGATCATGGTCTTTGATCTTGTGAATCTTGTGTAAATTAGCTTGGCAACTCAAATTTGGTGGTGAATCATGGATGCAATCATGTTTTGGGGGGTTTTTTCCTTGTGGTATTATGAACTAGGGTTTGCTGATTTCTGCCCAAACTTGCTATATGGTTACTATATGTTGAATATAAGATTATACAAGGGGCTTTGGTAGTGATTGGAACAAGGAATTGAAGAAAGTTCAATTGAAACCAAAAGATTTCAGATTTCTGGAAATTTTCATCCTATTCTGCCCGTTTTTGTTGCACCATGTTAGAGGCCGAATTGGCCTTGGCTTAAAACATGAAAGTTGTAGGAAATGACATTTTAGAGGTTCCTGTAAAATTTCAGGTCAATCGGAGCAGTGTATCTTGTGAAAAGACGGAATTACCCTTGCTGTCCTGGTTTACCCAGAATTGGAGAATTGCGACTGTAATTGGTGAATTTGGTCTGGAATGCTTCCGAATTAGTTGTTTAGGTCTTCTGATGAAATGTAACCCTGTTTCTAAGCTTTCGGGTGGCTTTGGAATTTCTGGATTTGGACTTGTGTAGGCTGAGTTATGATGTTTATGCCGGAATGCATTTTGTAAACCTGTTTTTGTGATTCTGGTGTGGTATCTTGCATTTTTGACCTGGTTACACTCGAAACTGGGTTGAGTGACCTTCTACAATATTGTAACCCTATCTCTTAGCTTCGAAACGGTGGGTCTTGCACCTTCATCCGACAATCATAGCGCCTTTGGTACCATTACCGCAAAATGACGTCAAAACTGTTTTTCTGGTTTTGAGCTTAAGTTTCATTTCCGGATTTTTTCCCCCCTAGCTTGACTTGCACTAGTACTACTTGGAGCTTGCTGAATGACTATGGATGAACTTGTTGTTGTGTGTGTACCTTTGGGACTGGCTGAGGAAATAATGAAGCCATGATGGCTGGAAAAGTTAGCAAATGTAGGGGATGTGCTGTCCGAACTTTTAAAGGATTTGTTTGCATTGAGTTTGTGATCTAAGACTTGGGTTTGAGCAAGGCAATGATACATGATGGATGATTTCTGAGCCATTGAGGTGAGTGACCTCAAACTATTTCTGAAGTTCTTTATGAACTGTTTCCTGCATTATTTACTTTTAAACTGTTTCCAAAAGTTACTTTTGAACTGTTTTCTTGCATATCATGCGTACTTGCATATGAGTGTCCCTTGGTTGCTGTAATTCTTGACTTATTGGCTTGTCATTATTAGTTGAAAATGTGTTAAGTACTTTAGATGATTGTTAAAACGAGTTTTCTAGGCGAGTGTGTACTTTATCGCACTCGACCTAAATAAATATGAATTTTCAATGATTAATGATTAAATGCTAGTTGCGCATGATGTAAGCCTTTTGGCTGAACTGGCCACTGCCCTTCGTTACCGATCGACTCGAGCCAGAAGCGGACTCGGTCGGGCGATATGGTGACCCTGGGTGAATTTGGTATACTCGAGTATTACCTTGTAGTCCGGCTACGTCCGGATGGGTGGAGTCCGGCCAACGTCCGGATGGGTGGAGTCCGGTCAACGTCCGGAAAAGGGGATGAACGAATAAAAAGATGAACGAGGGTTTATTTATAAAAATGAAATTTTCAAATAATTGGAGGAATAAGGGGAAATGTCAGGGGAACGAACAAATGAATAGCTCCATGTGAGCGGTATCCTTTTAATGAATATGTTACTATCGCTTTCCATTGTAATTGTTTCTTGAATTATTGATTATTGATGGTTAATGTGTTGGCTTTGTTATGAAATTTCATGTTCGGAACCTTATTGAGATTTTAGCTCATTGAGCTTTGTGGAATTACCATGTGGTGTCATTTTCTGCTTTTGTTTTACTCTCACTGTGCAAATGTTGACCTGTAACAAAATTACATTTTTACCCCCGGTTACTTATTGAACTTCTAAAACATTACAATGATTTCACTGGCTCACGAGAGCAAAAATACGTACATCTGATTTCTGAACCATGACATCAATGAAATGAATTTTTGTGAAAACTATTTGATTACTGATTTTACTGGTTACTCACTGGGCTTTTAGCTCACCCCAAAAATGTTTTATTTCTCCCCCCCCACAGGGCTCAAGGCGAAGGAAGGGCTTGTTGTGCTTATTCACGTGACTGGATGGCTTATATCGTGTACAGTTTAAGTTTGGATCTATTTTATGTACGAGTTGGTCTTGTATAAATATTTGAAATTGATATGGATGTAAGTATACATTCCACGATTGGAATCAGTTTCTGCTGCATTTGTGACATGTAATTATTGGAGACTTGGATGTATGTTTGTGGACCATGTGATGTATATTTGAGATTTATATTGTAATTCATTTGAGGATTGTAGTGATCGACTGAGTCCCGGTGAGAGCTGGGCAGGCGGCCCGCCGAACCCTCTGGTTCGCCTTAGGGGGAGGTGGGGCCGTCACAAAATCCATGTTAAAATGACAAAGTCTTCTATGCCACAACCAAGGATCTTCATTTGAAGCTTTGAGACATTTTAAGCTAGAAGAATCAACTTTATCGAGAATCACAATATATATGTCATTAAACCTCTTACCTTTGAACACAACATTATATTTGGAATCAAGTACAATGCATTCATGCTTTTTAAACAACACATACAAGTCTTTATCACACAATTGACTAACACTAAACAAGTTATAACCTAAGTTATCAACCAAGAGCACATTATGAACAAAAGTTTCACCATCCTTACCAACATCACCTATTCCAATTGTCTTAGCTTTCACATCATCACCAAATGTTACCTTTCCACTTGATTTTGATTTCAGCTTTATGAACAAGGAAGGATCACCGGTCATGTGCCTTGAGCAACCGCTATCAATGAACCATTTGGACTTGTTTGAGCATTTTTCCTCATTATTTCCAATAGCCATGAAGGCCATTTGAGCAGATTCTTCTTCTTCTTCAACTTCCCCTTCGGAGTTGCATTCATTCCAAGTAATCTGAAAATTGTTGAATCTTGGCTTTCGATCAGCTTTTCCATCTTTCATCTTCTTCATAGGGCATTCGTTTGCATAATGTCCAATCTGTCCACATTCGAAGCATTTGTCCAACTGTTTCTTGTTGAAATCTTGTTTACCTTTATACTTTGCGATAGATGGCTGATTCTGGAATTGATTGCTAGATCCTCCCCTTCTAAACTTTCTTTTATTCAAGATTCTTTTGAAGCCTCTGGTGATGAGAGCAAGATCATTATCGTCACCATCCGAGTCTTCATCATCCAGGTGAGCAGTATCATCTTCACCTTGAGTAGTCTTTAGAGCAATGTTTCTCTTTGCTCTAGCATCCTCTTCCTCCTGCACTTTAGTTTTCAGTTTCAACTCATAAGAGGTTAGTGAGTTAATGATAGATTCAATAGGCACAGAACTTAAATCCTTGGCCTCCTCTATTGCAGTCACTTTATTTTCCCATTCTTTGCCCAAGGCATTGAGAATTTTCCTGTTCTTCTCTCCCAAGGTGTACTCTTTGCCCAACGCCTCGAGATCTTTGATCAAGTCAGTGAACCTGCAATACATTTTGTCAATATCCTCAAGAGGTTCAATTTTAAATGATTCATATTTCGTGACCAAGATGGCCTTTTTCTGTTCTTTCACATTGTCACCACCCTCATGGATTTCTCTTAGTTTATCCCACATTTCTTTAGCCGATTTGCAGCCTTTTACTCTGATTGATTCATTTGAATCTTGGGCACTATAAATAACATTCATGGCCTTGGCATTCAATGTGAGGTTAGTCCTATCTTGAGCATTCATTTCAACTCTTGTTTTTGGCCGAAGCAACCCTGTATCTGCATCAAGAAAGTTAGCTTCATGCGGTCCTTCACTCACAATAAACCATAATTCAATATCAATAGATTGCAGAAAGATAATCATTCGTTCTTTCCAGCTAACATAGTTGGAGCCACTGAACATGGGAGGCCTAGTAACAGATTGCCCCTCAACAAACATAGCATGACTGGTTGTCATCTTTACTCCAAGCCGTTAGAGCTTAATCTCAAGGAGACCAAGCTCTGATACCAATTGTAAGTCCCAAAGACAACCAAGAGGGGGGTGAATTGGGTTGATTAAAATCCTAACCAAATTTATGCACTTTTTCTTTAATAAAAAATTTACCTTCTTTTCTAGTAATGATTAACCAAGTAGATTAGAAGACAGGAGCAATATTGATCAGAAAAATAAGTATAAAAAAGCAATGAGAATTTTATTAAACAGAAAAGTAAAATAGGGAATCAAACCAGGTGTCTACCAAACTATCCTCAAACTTGAAGACCAAACACTTAAAAGACAGTATCTTTGATCGGAACAAAACAATTACTAAATTCATTTATATTATTTCAATCTTGTTTGCCACATCCAAAGCATCGTAGACTGGAGTCAATCAGACATATGCTTTCCTTGTTCCATCAGGCCTGATCAAAGTGTTCACTTTCTTGGTCTGTATAAACGAACTTTTGTGATCATCAAAACCAAGAATAACATTTACCATATTTTTTTTCTTTTTCGTGGGTGTTTCCCACACCTCCTTGTAGGATTAGGATCGATTGCCTTGGGTAGGCGGATGGTGTACTCTGCGCCCATAGCGCTACCTAAGGGATCACTCGAGCCACCGACCGAAGGCCCTGGGAGTGATGACCCTTCGCCTTTAGGTCTGAAGGCTTGGGAGCCGAAGCCTTATCGAGTCTAGATGCATTAGTGAACCAAACCTCATGCATCCATATTAGAATTGCCTAGGGTAGAGTCGACCTTACCCTAAATTAGGAACACTATTCACGAGGGGAGGGGTCCTACCCCTCTTTCCTTATTTATCTTTGTTGCTTTTTATATTATCTAATTGTCCAACGTGTTATGTGATTATGTGTTGAACTCACGTTTCCTTGTCTCTTGTCTTTTGCATTCACAAACGTTAGGAAATAAGAGGTCTGGCATGATTCTCTTTTAGGACCTACCCTTATAGATAGGCTATTGCACGTTTAAAAATTTTGGTATATTGCATTCGTAAATTAATAATGGCATATCATTTTAGGCCTACCCTATCATATAAAGGGTCCCTTTAGGTCATGATATCAGTTAAATTGTAAATTTATCACTTTAATAAACAGCATCATGCATAAACCCTAGAAAGGAAATGCCATTTAGGGGATCCCGTGTTAGGAATAAACCACCTCGTGTCTCGGATATTTAATCCAAGGAGACTTGCACGTTTACGTTTTGTACCATCCGAAGGGGTAGTGCACGAGGTAAGGTAGGATCCGATCATTTTCAAGAGCGATCTTTGGAATATAAGCATCTAATAATCACCTTTTGGCCATTTTATCAAAATTGGTAAAAATCCCTTGCTTAAAGGACATTAATTTGAAGAAATTCACAAATAATTCCTCACTATTGAGACGATAAATAAATTGAGACCAAAATTTGATTTTAGAAGGCTCATAGACTAATGCATCGCAATAAATGTTTGGAACTACCAGTGAATAGATCAATTTTTGAATAACCCATCAATTTCATTCAATCCATTGGACCATTTTATTCATCAACTTCATCCAGTCCACTTTATCAATTTGTTCATTTTTAGGGCAATCTAGTCGATTTTGAATTCATTTGACTAATTTACTCATTTTTGGGCAATCTAGTCGATTTTGAATAAATCACCAATTTCATTCAATTCATTTGATTAGTTCACCCATTCTTAGGGCAATCTTATCGATTTTGAATAAACCATCAAGTTCATCCAATCCATTTTGTCAATTCAAATTTAGGACAATCTAATCATTTTTGAATAAGTCATTAACTCCATTTCATTCATTTGGCCAATTCACCCATTTTTAGGGCAATCGAGCCGATTTTGAATAAATCAAATTTCATTCAATCTATTTGACCAATTTACCCTTTTTAGGGTGATCCGATTAATTTTGGATAAATCAAATTTCATTCAATTCATTTGACCAGTTTACCTATTTTTAGGGCAATTCGGTCATTTTGAATAATCATCAATTTATCCAATCCATTTAACCCGCTTTTCCCCCTTTAGGGTTTAAGTCTAAGGTTCACTGAATAAAAGTAATCGAGACATTGCAACCTCTTTTACACATCATTTTATGATCAAAGCAGGCAATCCATTTGGACTTCGTCCTCATTTTTTAAGACAAATGTCTTTTCTCACTCCAATTGGCCAATTTTTTCAAATCATTTTTTCACTCAATCAGTTGATCGGATTCATCAAGTATTGTATGGTGCCTACCCTAGAGGATTGCATTTTCATGCTAGGCCTACCCTTGGCATAAAAGGGTTCCCCCCATAGGACATGCATACCGATTCTGCAATTTTGCTTACTAACTCTGGGTTTTTTTTCCTTTCATTTTTTCCCCTCCCCCTGCATTCATAAAAATGTTTCAATAAGGTGAAAATGTTTTTTCTATATCTGATAACAATTTTTGATCCGGAAAGTGTGAAAAGTATTACTTGACTCTTGGGCAGACCCTGCGATGAAAACATGAAGGATCTATTTGGAAGCGTTAGGATAAAGCCTCTAAGAGATTTCATAATTGTTTTTCAAAGGAAAATTCTGTATATTTGACTTGTTAATACATTTTCGGCCCAAAAGAAAAGGAGACAAAAAGTGTATATATGTGGAGCTCTTTAGAAGTTTTTCTCTTCTCATTTGTATTATAATTGAACGAGAAATTTTGTTTTAAACTTTTTCAGCAATAAAGTTTTGGATAATTATTGTATTCATGTACATTTCATTCTTTTGCTCATCGGAGATTTCATGATGAATTTTGGAAAATAAAGCTAAATTGAGATTTCCTCAACCTCCAGCCTGAAATTTCACGAGTGTATGCTTTCTAAAGTCCTTACGTACACTCAATTAGTGATCCAAACTGTACAATAAGAGTGCCTGGAATTAAAAAGAAGCCGCTCAAACTGATAGGTCACTCAAAAGTCCCAATCAGATACCTTTTCTTCTTCACAAAAGCACCCCAAAATAAAATCAGTCCAGTGACTGATAAAATGCAAATTGGGGCAATCTTTGCTTGAAAAATGTCCACTGTGCCTAATTATATTCAATTCACATCTAAGTGAAAGCAAAATGTGCATTATCCTTGTTTATTTTGAAAATTTGGAATGATACTTCAAGCGTTCGTTTCTCTACCCATACAGATTTTTATCATTTGCTTTTCCATTTGAGCCTTTCAAAGAATAATTTCGTTTCAAATAAGAGCCTTAATGATCACTACCCTACATTGGAAAATTTTCAAATATCAAAAGGAAATGGATTTTCAATGAGCAATTCGTTACTTTGGTTGTCATGAAGCGTAAGAATGATGCTTTGGCCATTATTTCTACAACCTAAACACTGTTTTACCCTTGCATCCTCATTTGAGCTAAAATCGGTGGTTCTTTTCAAAGCACCTATGATCGCACCCCACATTGGGGAAGGAGATTGGAGAATTTTTTCAAAAAGGAGAAAAAGCAAAATGCTAAAATTAAAAGAAAGAGAGAACCCCAAATGGGAAAATTTATTCTACCTGGGCTTCAATTTTGGGAAAAAGAGAAAAGAAAAGAGAGAAAGAGAAAAGAAAGAAAAGTTGTCCGGCAGATCCTCTACGTTTCGTGGATATGGATGAACGGAAGTCATCCTAGTTGATTCAGATGCATGCAAAAAATTTCGCATTAATAAAAATTTTCCTTTCAGAGTTAACGTAAGGAACGGATTGGAAGTCAGGCCCTCTTCTTTTCCAATCAAACATTCTATCCCTAGTTATCCCTTTTGAGCCTTCAGAATAAATTATTTCGTTTGGCAACTCCTGAGGATCGCAAACCCCACACTGGGGCAAGTTTGAGTTGAAAAAGAAAGAAAAGTCCCAAGAGGTGAAAAATAATAAAAAAGGAAAAAAAAAGAATCTCGGTTGAGCATAAACTGGGGCAAAATTTTGAAAATTTCAAAGGAGTGGCAGAAGGCGAAAGAAGAAAAATCAATCGAAGAAAAGAGAACAAAATGAAAGAAGAAGACCCTCAATTGAGAATAAACTGGGGTGAGTTCTGATTTAACCCTAAAATAGGGTTGATATAATAATGCGATCTCAGATCATTTGAACCACTTTTAAGAAATCTGCTTTCAAGCCTTAACTTTTCTAAGCATCCCACCAGACCCCATTACAAAAGCCGAAAGTCCTTACTTTTGTTCCTTTGCAATATCTCTGTCAAGAAAATTTCTAATTGGCAAGTGATGCTTGTATACTGATGCCAGAATTTCTTTTAAATGTATTTCCGAATTGATTAGCTGTGAAGTTGATAGTACTCATCTTCTGAAAATCCGCCAGGGCACCTTTGAAAATGAAAAGAAAAAGAAGAAGCGAGCAAAAAAATAAATGCAAAAGAAATGAAAAAAAATTTGATGGTGAAGTCCCCGTTAAGTGATGATGAAGGTCACCAAATTTACGATCTGTGAGTTCAAAATAGGGGCAATTTTGGAAAAATGAGATCTTCGGTGCAACGTCCTTGGAAGTCTTATTCTTTAACAATCGTTTTCAATCCACATTACAAGCTCATAAAGTCCATCGCTGACTTATCCTTCATGACAACTAAAGTAAGGATTATGCTCATAAGGAACCCATCAATCATTTGTAATCATAAGGGTATAACCAGTTTTCGCATGTTTAGCTATCGTTTCTACCCCTCTGTTGCAAGCATACAAAACCTATGTGTTGACTAAGTTTTCTTAAAAAATAAGGGTGACAAATTCTTTGCTTTCACTAAGATGTGATGTTGAAGGAATTACATACAATTTGGGCACAAGAATAAGACAAATCACGACCTCTGATTTTCCTTAGCCACCTCAAAATCAGAAATAACACCCACTCGGTTGGTCCTGAAAGATTGAGCTAACAGGAAATGGTGACCCATTACCCAAAGCATCGGTGCTAAAGTGAGGAAGAAATCTTTTGTAATTTGGCATTATTTTGAGAAATTCATTATGAAATTTTCTGTATGAGTTTAAGCAAGACGTTCAATTTTCTTCACATTATATAGGAAGCACAGTTTCTTACTTTGTTCAAATAAATAGATAGGCATCCAAACCAATTTTTGTAATCAAATAAGCCGAAATTGGAAAAAAAATTTTAGTCCATTTGAGAATTTCGTCAAAGAGTCAAGCAAGACTTTCAAATCAATCACACTGCTCTTTCCATGAGTAGTAGTTGCAATATTTTAAAATAAAATGCATGTTGTACTTTGGCTAGCCCCCTGTGCAGGTATCCATGGCTGAAATCAATGAAGAAACGTAAGCCAGAATCTTACGAATCAATGCCTCAAGGAGGAGCAACCATGCCGTAATGCAAATCAATTGATTGGTTGCACAATAATTGGTGGAAACTGGGGCCAATTATTTTTGAAAAAAATTCTCAAAAATCAAACTTGAATTTAATTTCTTGTTCCTTGACAAATTTCAATTTTTTGTTGATGAAATTTCAGCGCCCGCCGCGCACTCTTCCATTTCCCATTTTTGACAACCATATTTAATTCACCGATTTCTCCATCGTTAGCATCGAGTCTATCTCACTAACGTGTGTGTTTCTTTTCTTCTACCACCGTTAGCTTTAAGTTTATCTCACTAACGTGTGTGTTTTAATTCTCAAGGCAGGCTCGGGTTTAATCCCACTGACCCGTTATTAAGGCAGGCTCGGGTGCTATCCCACTGACCGATTATCAAGGCAGTCTTGGGTTTAATCCCTCTGACCAATTTGTCAAAGGCAGGCTCGGGTGTAATCCCACTAACCGATCATCAAGGTAGGTTTGGGTTTAATCCCACTGACCAATTTGTCAAAGGCAGGCTCGGGTGTAATCCCACTGACCGATTATCAAGGCAGGCTTGGGTTTAATCCCACTGACCAATTCATCACACTGGGGCAAATCTTTGGATAATTTTTTTCTCTCGAACAAGTCTTATACAGTTTCTTCATACATACCAGCATTTCTTTTATTCTGCCACTAGCCGTTGGGTCAGTTCCACTAGTGCGCCTTTCATTTTATACTACCACTAGCCGTTGGGTTAGTCCCACTACTGAGCCTTTCATTTACACCGCCACAAGCCGTTGGGTCAGTCCCACTAGTGAGCCTTTCATTTACACCGCCACTAGCTTTTGGGTCAGTCCCACTAGTGAGCCTTTCATTTTACACTGCCACTAGCCATTGGGTCAGTCCCACTAGTGCGCATTTCATTTTACACTACCACTAGCCGTTGGGTCAGTCCCACTAGTGAGCCTTTCATTTACTCAGCCACTAGCCGTGGGTCAGTCCCACTAGTGAGCATTTCATTTATTCAGCCACTAGCCGTGGGTCAGTCCCACTAGTGAGCATTTTATTTTACACTGCCACTAGCCGTTGGGTCAGTCCCACTAGTGAGCCTTTCATTTACTCAGCCACTAGCCGTGGGTCAGTCCCACTAGTGAGCATTTCATTTATTCAGCCACTGGCTGTGGGTCAGTCCCACTAGTGAGCATTTTATTTTGCATCGCCACTAGCCGTTGGGTCAGTCCCACTAGTGAGCATTTCATTTTCATTGCCGCTAAACATGGGTCAGTCCCACTAGCGTGCATCTCATTTCACTGCCACTGAACATGGGTCAGTCCCACCAGTGAGCACTTCATTTGCATTGCCACTAAACATGGGTTAGTCCCACTAATGCGCATTCCATTTTAAATTTTATTCGGGTCAGTCCCATGTTTAAATTTCTTGTTCGGGTCAGTCCCATGATTTAAATTTTTGTTCGGGTCAGTTCCATAATTTAAAGTTTGTTCGGGTCAGTCCCATGATTAATTTCTCGTTCGGGCCAGTCCCATGATTAATTTCTTGTTGGGGTTAGTCCCCTTTTAAATTTCTTGTTCAGATCAGTCCTATTTTGAAATTTCCTGTTTTGGTCAGTCTCATTTTGAATTCTTTGTTCGAGTCAGTCCCGTTTTAAATTTTGTTGGGGTCAGTCCCGTCTTAAGTTTTGATTCGGGTCAGTTCCGTTTTAAATTTGTCGTCAGAGTTGGTCTCATTAAAAGTGGTCAGTCCACATTTCAAGAGCATCAGTCGCCAAACAACCACAGGTGATGTATTTGGTGTTTACATTTTTGTCTCAAGTTTTTCCAAAACTCAGACAAAGAGGGGCAAACTATAGACACCAAATTTTTAACTAATTTTATTTTATTTTTTATTTTTAGTATTATCTATTTTATTTTATTAATCTCATAATTTTTGTTTTAAGGCACCTTTTAGCATTTTATAGCATTTTAGATTGTTATTATTTATTTTTATTTTATTTTATTCATTTTGATCATTTAGTTGTTGAATTATATTTTTAAGGTTTTTTTTAGTGTTAAGAGTTGCCGGAAAATGGTCACAAAAATATGCCTTATCTCTGTTAGATTTTATGCAAGTTTATTATTTATATAATTTGAGAAAAAAAAGAAAAGAAGAGAGAAAACCAAGCTCATGCGCCCGGAGCTGCACAGGATCCTAGCCCATTTTCTCCGTATCACATTGCAAGCACATGCATGCACACGAGTACAGGAAAATTTGCAGCGGCAATATGGATTCCATTTACACCCCTTGGCTCACATTTTTTCTTTTCCGTTAGAGCCCCTCAGTACAACAAACAAATCATCCTCTAATTCTGATCCCAAATCCATCATCCAAAGGCTCCGGATAATGACCAGAAATGCAGAAAAACCAGCACCATTAGATGTAGGTATAGGTGTCTTTAGAGATATAAAAAGGAAGGAAGCTTACGACTAGAAGGGAAGAGGGGCTAGTTGGCGGCTGTAAAAAAAAAACAGAAGGCTGCGGGGGTTGACGGCTGGACAAAAAGAAAAGAATGGGGCGGCTGAGAGAGGGGAGCGACTAGGGTTTTCGAAGGAAAAGAACGCAGCCTTGTGGCGGCTGAAAAAGAGATAGAGTGAGAGAGAGAGAGAGAGGGCTTAGGCTGAGGACGGAAAAGGAAGAAAAGCTACGGGAACCGAGAGTGAAAAAGAGCTGTGGGCAAGAAACGGAGGAAACTAGAGAAGAGCAAGAAGACTACGGGAGGCTTTGAGAGCTACTGAGAAACCTGGGAAAGATCTAAGAGATCAGGAAAGGCTTCAGAAAAGAGAGAGGACAAGAAAGGCAGCGGTGAGGGAGAAAGTTGAAAAAGGAGGGAACTTGCTGAAAATTCATCACTGGGCGGACGAATCAGCCTCGTTTCGTGGCAATTTTCGAGCAATTCCTTATCTTTTGGAGCGAGTAATATTTTTCTACACTTTCTGTGGATGTAAGGCAACAACTTATGTTCAGTGACCATTCCTTAAAAACACCTCCAACTCGGCCAGATTGGTGATCCAAGTTGCGGGCTCCCCCATGCTGAAAGTTCTGCGACGGATGTTCTCGACAGCGTCTCTGGAATCAGCGTGACCTTTTGGGCGATTTCCACGTTCATTTCATTCCGCCAGGATTCTGAGGTAACGGTAGTTTCTCTCCTTGTTTCTTTGGCGGGATTTTTCATGAGAATCCAAGTCTGTGAAACGTGAATCTTGGGCTATCTTTGCTGCTGGTTTGGCTTCATGATTTTTACCATGTTTTGCTTCTTGATGTTTTCCTGGTTGCTGTTTGTTTTATGTCTCTTTAGTGCTAAATAAAAGTGCCGGAGTTCAGGATCTTGTTTTGTTCGGAATTAGTTTTGTATGAGCTTTGGGTTGTTGAGCTACGGAAGTTATGGGAAGTAGCAGTATGAAAAGTGTAGAAGATGCCCAACTTTGCTTTTTCTTTATTCAGGACCCTTTGATAGATTTACTGGCTTTAATCCTGCAACCAGATATAGTATTTGGTTTAATTTATGAGTGAGACTTGCAACGTTTGTTTTTTACCCAAGCCAAAAATTCTGATATTCGGTCTGTGTTGATGAAATGATAAGAGAGTTATAGCAGCTTTTGTTCTTCAAATGTTCTGCATGTTTTTCCAGAATTTTACATGAGATCTTTCTAAGATTTACTGCCTGTTTGGATAATGGTGAGTATGTAGTTTGTGTGTAGTTTAAAGCTTTGTGTTTGGGTTTGAAATCTGGTTTTGAAAGCAAGCTATGGGTAGATTTTGTTTTTGGCCGCTGAAAGCTTAAGAGCAAAGTGTTGCAGAAACAAGTTTCCTTCGTGGGTTGCATGCTTTTGCATGAAAAATGTCCAAGAAAAATTGCACTTTACTCCCTTTAGCTTCTGTCTATGCTACAAAGGCCCAATCATGTGCTAATTTCTTGCAATTAGGTCCTAAAATATTGCAATTTGGACTATTATTTGACCTTGTCTTTACTTGTGGACCTTTGAGTTCCCAAAATGTGTTATTTGGGTTTGAGTGATTGGTTAATATTTGCAATTGGGTCCTTGGTAGTTTTTCTATTTTAGAAATTTGATCAATAATTTTACTTTCTTGGAAATTATGCATTATTTGATTTCATTTAAGTTGCAATTGGGAGGGACTTGGTGATTTTGTTTATACTTTACTATTTAATTGGTACCTTGACCTTTTTATTGTTTTAAAGCTATTTTCCCTTCATTTGTGTGACGCCCCGAAAAGTATGAATGTGAGTACCCGTAAATCCCCTGTTAATTTTTCCTAGGGTTTTATCCCCTTGAATAGCATGTTTTCTGCGTTTTCTGGCTTAGAAATATTTTCTTGGTGGATTTTATGAGCAATTATAGTTTTTAAATAATTTTTCTAGTATTGGAGAGTTTTTGAAAAATTAAGGATAAATAACGGACGTGGGACCCGCTAGTGCGAAAAGTTCGGAAAAATTCAGCCAATAAGGTTAAGTTTCGGATACTGTGTAAGATTTATCGGGTGTTAAGAGATAAGTAGAGCGTGTGAAGTGATTGATGTGAGAGGAAACAAAAGGATTGACATGCATTTATGAAGTGCCACATGTCACTTTTTGGTTGGTTGTCCTTGTAGACAATTATTCACCCTTTTTGACCTTTTGACTACTTGGGTTAAATATCTAAAAAATTAACCAAAAATCACCATTGTCTTCAACCTCTTGGCCGTCCCTCTCACTAAGAAAAGGAAAGAAAACTTCTTCAATTGTCAAGCTCCCAACTAGCTCAATCTTCCAAATCAAGTGCATAAATTAGTTTCTACTCCATAAAATCTTTCTAGTTGGTGTTAGTGGTTGGTTTGGTGAAGTTTTTGGAAGAGCTAAGGTGTCCAACATCTCTACCTCTCTTGTTACTAGGTGAGTGGTGTGTGTATCTTCCTCCTTCACTTAATAAAGCTTAGGTTATGCTTAGTAGTGGCTAAAGTGATGATATATATGGTTTATTTCTTGGTTTGAAGTGATTTGGTGAAGTTTTCATTTTATTGATGAATTTTCTAGTTTAATGTAATCATGGTGTTGTGGTTGTTTATGATGATTGATAATGAGAGATTATGACTCTAGTGGATGGAAATGATTGATATTTGCAACCAATTTTGGGTTTGGATTGAAACATGAAAAGTTAGGGTTCATAAACCCCCTTTTCTGTCTGGTTTTGGATCAGGTGGTTAGGGGCCGAATTGGACTTTGCTAAAAACATAAAAGTTGTAGGTATTGATGAGTTTGAAGTGTCTGTAAAATTTCAGGTCATTTGGACTAGTGTAGAGTGAGATATATCGATTTTACTGTTGCTGTTCTGGGTTGATCCGATTGCGAAAACTGCACTTGTAATTGGCCATTTTGACTAGAATTGCTTTGGATTTGGATGTTGGTGTCTTCTAATGAAATGTAGCTGGATGTCTTAGCTACCATATGCCTTTGAAATCAATGAATTTGGACTTGTATGGACCGAGTTGGACTCATTACAGCATTGTGTGATTTGTGAACCTGTTTTAGTGGTTCTGGTTTGGTATTTTGGCATATTTGACCTAGTTATGCTAGGATTTGGACTGAGTGGCCTTCTACATTGTTGTAGCCCTGGTTCTTAGCTTCGAAACGGTATATCTTACACCCCCATACGATAATCGTAGTGCCTTTGGTGCCATTACCGCAAAATGACGTCAAAACCTGTTTTTCTGGTTTTGAGCTTAACTTTCATTTCCGGACTTTTCCCTAGCTTGACTTGTACTAGAACTACTTGGAGCTTGCTGAACGGCTATTGAATGAATTTATTTGTGTGACTTTGGGACTGGCTGAGGAAATAATGAAGCCTTGACGGCTGGAAAAGTAAGCAAATGTAGGGGAAGTGCTGTCCGAACTTTTAAAGGACTTGTTTGCATTGAGTTTGTGATCTAAGACTTGGATTTGAGCAAGGCAATGATACATGATGGATGGTTTCTGAGCCGTGGAGGTGAGTGACCTCAAACAACTTCTAAAGTTATTTATGAACCGTTTCTTACATTATTTACTTTTGAACTGTTTCCAAAGTTACTTTTGAAATGTTTTCTTGCATATCATGCGTGCTGGCATGTGAGTGTGCCTTGTTTGCTATATTTCTTGACTTCATGACTTGTATTTTGGTTGATAACGTGTTAAGCGCTTATAATGATTTCCAAAACGAGTTTTCGAGGCGAGTGTGTACTTTATCGCACTCGACCTCGATAAATGTGAAATTTTCGATTGAAATGTTACTTGCGCATGAATGTAAGCCTTTTGGGCTGAACTGGCCATTGCCTCTTGTTACCGGTCGTCTTGAGCCAGAAGCGGATTCGGTCAGGCGATTAGGAACTTGGGTGAACGTTTGGTATACTCGAGTATTACCTATGTAGGTTGGTAGAGCCTGGCCAAAAGCCAGGGACGGGGTGAATGGAATGAAATGAATGACCAAATGAGCGAGGAAATGTCAGGAGAATGAATGTATCCTTTCATGAATGTTACTATCGCTTTCCATTGTAAATGTTCCTTGAATTATTGATAATCCATATTTACTGTTTTGCAAATGTTGTAGTTGTTTCCGGATTTATCATTTGATTTATGACATCATTGCTATATGACATCATTGAAATGAACTATTGTGAAACCGATTTGATTACTGATTTTAATGGTTACTCGCTGAGCTTCTAGCTCACCCCAAAAATGTTTTATTTCCCCCCATAGGGCTCAAGGCGAAGAAAAGCTTGGAGTGCTTATTCACGTGACTGGATGGCTTATATCGTGTACAGTTTAAGTTTGGATCTATTTTATGTACGAGTTGGTCTTGTATAAATATTTGAAATTGATATGGATGTAAGTATACGTTCCACGATTGGAATCAGTTTCCGCTGCATTTGTAATATGTAATCATTGGAGAATTTGATGTAATTTTTGAGATTTATATTGTAATCTGTTTGAGGAATGTAGTGAACGACTGAGTCCGGCGAGAGCTGGGCAGGCGGCCCGCCGAACCCTTTTGGTTCGCCTTAGGGAGAGGTGGGGCTGTCACAATTTGATTACCATTGCAAGGGAGGTACACTCCATCCCTTATTTTCACTTTATTTGACCCTATGTGTCTATGTCATTTATGGGCTTGATTGCATGCCTTTTGAATGTTTCATTTATTTATTTATTTATCCACTTTATTTGTTTAGTTTTGTATAGTTATTTGCAATTTCAATCATTTGAAAGGCACTTGAATGCCAAAGTTGTAATAGCTAGGTTATTATTTCATTCCGTTCCCCCTCTTAGATTGTAGTAGGCTTCCCCGAATGTAATAGTTAGTGCTTTCTTTGCTTTATTTGCCCTGTATGATTTGCATGCTTACATGCTACGTGTTACTTGCTTTCTTAGGGTCTTGCATCTAGATACCATGCTTATGTGTTATGTGCTATATGTGATTTACGTGCTTTATTATGCTTTATCTGATTCCTTAGGCTGTAATAAATGTATGTTATCACACTAGTCCAATGCTAGTTGTGATTCCTTTCCCGTCACCACACTAGTCCAACGCTAGTTGTGACTCTTTGTTCCAATTTTCCACTAGTCTAATACTAGTGAGGATCATAGACATGGGCTAGTCCAATGCTAGACCCTTAGGGACCTCCCTCGCTAGAGCATGTTTGTATGATTACATTACACTTCATGCATATTTTCCATTTTTTAGGATCTTTATCATTTTCACATAATATTTCCCCCCTAATAAAATATCCCTTACCCCTATGTATATATAACATTTAGATTTGCATCTCATTTAGGAAATTAGGGGGTAGATTAGTGCATTTTGCCTGATTAGACTAGGGAAACCCCTTGGATATGGGATATGGACGAGTTTGGCTTCTCTAACTTTAGCACGCTCGTATTCCCTCTATTAAAGGGAACATTGAGTCACGAACATTAGTCCTCCGCACCCATTATGATGCATTCCTTTAGGTCATACACATATGTATATTATTATTTTCTTTACTTTTTCTTTCTTTCGAGTCTCATGACTTGCATTATTCATGACTTCTTCGAAGAGTCTTTATTGGGCGTCACGATTAATGTGATTGGTACCAAGTAATCTTTGAAGATACATTTCGACCCCCCGACACCCTCCTAGGTCTAGGGTATGCATTCATATAGTACATCCAAATGTGATAAATCATTAGGTTAAAATCAGAAAACCTTTGACTAAATCGCGCAACTAGCCTTGGCTAGGTTGAAAGGGTGCCTTGGATTCTTATCCTTGCCTTCCCTTTCTTCAAATGTGACTCCCAAATCTTTTTCTCTGATTTTCGTAGACTTGGAGTCGTTTAAAAAGGGTTTTTCTACTTTTTCTTTAAAAATTCATTTTTAGGTGACTTGGTACACCTTAACTCTATACCAAGTGGCGACTCCATTTTTCATTTAAAAACCCTTTTTAAACTATATTTTGGGTCAAATCGTTGCATTTTCAAGTCCCATTTACACCCATGTTATTTCATTTTCTTTTTTATAACAAAAATTCATTTTCCAATCAAAAATTGAATCAAAAGCCATTTTCCTAAACTCGTTCTTTTATTTTTTCTTTATTTAAAAAATGGGGCGTGTGAGGCCCCAGTTCGTTCTACGTTGATATATTCATTAAGTGGGCGGTAACGTTTGGTTTTGGGAGTATTTCGAAAACCCTATGTAGGGATTAAGATTTAAACCCTAAGTTCCGGTTAAGATTGAAAACCCGTTTTTCCTACATTTTCTTTATTAGAAAATTCCCCAAATAATTTTTATGAGTAAATATAGTTTTTAGATGATTTTTCTAGTATTGGTTAGATTTTGAGAAATTAAGAACGTATATCGGACGTGGGACCCACTAGTGCGAAAAGTTCGGAAAAATTCGGCCAATAAGGTTAAGTTTCGGATACAGTGTAAAATTTATCGGGTGTTAAGAGATATGTAGTGTGTGTGAAGTGAGTGATGTGAGAGAGAAAAGGAAGATAGGAATGCATTAATGGTGGTGACAAGTGTCACCATTTCATTGGAGAAGACTTAAGAATTACTATTCACAATTTTGACTTTTTTGACCAAAGGTTAAATATCTCAAAAATCATTCAAAATTCACCATTTTTCTCTCCTTGGTGGCCGGCTCTCTAAGCTCAAAGAAGGGAGGAAATTTTCCATCTCTCAAGCTTCCATAAGCTTCAATCTTCCATAAACAAAAGCTTAGACTAGATTTCACTCCATAAAATCTTATCTTCTAGTGCTAGTAAGGGTTGTGGTGAAGTTTGTTTGAAGGTCTAAGGTGCCCAACATCTTCCTCTCTCTTGGTTCTTGGTAAGTGAAGCTTGAAACACCCTACTACACCTAATGATGCTTATGTTGTGCTTATTAGTGATAAGAGTGCTGAAATTTCTGGTTTTAATCTTGGTTTGAAGTGATTTGGTGAAGTTTTCCATTTTATGATGATTTTTCTGGTTTAATTGGATTATGATGGTGTGGTTGAATATGATGAATGGTAATAGCCTATAATGACTCTAGTGGATGTGAAATGTGGATAAATG
Source organism: Coffea arabica (assembly GCF_036785885.1). Classification (NCBI taxonomy): domain Eukaryota; kingdom Viridiplantae; phylum Streptophyta; class Magnoliopsida; order Gentianales; family Rubiaceae; genus Coffea; species Coffea arabica. The sequence continues at coordinate 25,221,525 of NC_092316.1, forward strand.
CAACCAATTTTGGATTTGGTGTAAAAATTGCAAAGCTAGGGTTCTTAAATCCCCAATTCTGTCCGGTTTTGGATCATAGGGTTAGAGGCCGAATTTGACTTTGCTCAAAACATGAAAGTTGTAGGTATTGATGTGATTGAGCAGCCTGAAAAATTTCAGGTCATTTGGATTAATGTAGAATGAGATATGACGAAATTACTGTAGCTGTTCTGCTTTGGTCAGAATGCGAAAACGGCGTTGGTATTTGGCTATTTTGGCTGGAATTGGTTTGGATTTTGAAGTTGGTGTCTTCTGATGAAATGTAGCTGGATGTCTTATCTAACATATGCCTTTGGAATTTCGGCATTTGGACTTGTATAGACTAAGTTATAGTCATTACAGTTTTATGTGATTTGCAAACCTATTTTGGTAATTCTGGATTTGTATTTTGCATATTTGACCTAGTTGTGCTAGGATTTGGACTGAGTGGCCTTCTAAATTATTGTACCCCTATTCCTTAGCTTCGAAACGGTGGGTCTTACACCCCCATCCGATAACCGTAGTGAATTTGGTGCCATTACCGCATATTGAGGTCAAATACGGTTTGTGATTCTGGTACGTTTTTGGAAAGTTTATGGCTGGAACTTTGGCTTCACATTTGACTGAGTTACAAGCTGTTTGGGCTTCCGACCAAAACACCAAACTTATAGCCCTATATCAGAGCTTTCTAACGCCCTTGGAATTTCATGAATCGGATTTATAAAACCTGAGATATAGCCGAGCAAACAAGGCCTGCCCGTGAAAATGACCAGAAATCTGTTTTGGTCCTGATGACCAATTTCCGTTCCGAATTTGGATTGCCGACCTTCATGAAAGTTGTTACATTTGGAATGAACTATCTAACTACCAATTTTCAGCTCTTTTGACCATGTGTAGCATAGAAAACAGTTAGCACTCAAAACTGACCATTTGTGCATTGGCCAGATTTCATAAGTGATTGTGTTTGGTTCATTTGGGACTAAAGCCTCCAGTTTCAGTTCTGGATGTCTTCGTAACAGTTGTTGTTCATCCTTTAAGCTTCGATATGGCATCTCATACGCCTTAATCCGATATTCGTAGCTCAACTTATGAGTAAACTAGAAACGAGTGTCAAATCTGCCGTTTCCGTCTCCGTCTGTCATATTTACGTGCGCGCGTGTTGTTTTGCCGTTTTACTTGTTTTGGGCATGTTAGTGGCCGTTTGTGATAAAATCTTCTATTTCAGACAGCGGTGAGCTAGGCGGAGCCGGTGGGGCCCACTACTAGCGAACGCGCGAAGCGATTTTGCTTCCGTACTACTTTTGGTATTTTGAGTAAGTATTCAGGCCGGTTTGGTGTGTTTTCTTTGCTATGTGTTTGAGATATGTGAAAAGGGCACTTAGGCGAGGGTGTACTTTATCGCACTCGACCTAAACCCTAATTTGAATGTATAATTGTACTTGGCATATGTATATGAACCTTTTGGAACCAAAACCCTTGAGCTTGTGGCTCGGGGCGACTTTCGAATAAAGTTTGTGAAGTTTGCAAAGTTTGTGATTTTGAATAATTTTGTGAAGTTTGTGAGTTTGGGGCGAACTCTTGACCTGGTTGGACTATTCGAGCCGGTTAGGGCTTGGTCGAAGGCAGTCCAACTTAGTCTGAGGTCACCAAGTTTGTAGGTTCATGTTATGAACCAATTTTGTAAATCCGGTTCACCGAGAAGGTGACCAAGTTTGTGACCCGAGCTTGTGACTCAAGCTCAAGTTTGTGATTTCGTTCGCCCGGGCAAGTTTGTGAGGTGACTGGCCAGTGAGGGTGATAAGGTGTCGGTGGGTGTACAAGTGAAGTTCTACGGACTATTATTTGCAGTCGACGGAGTGTCGGCAGGAGATCACGCATGGCACATGAGTTGGCTTTGGAGGCACCTGTATCCTTATTATGTGATGTTACTTTTCTGCTTTTGCTTTACTCTTATTGTGTAACTGTTACGTGAAATTTATGCTTTCGCCCCTGTTTACTTACTAAGCATATAGCTTACCCCATTCCTTTTGTTTTCCTTAGCAGGGGCCGACGCGGGGACTTTTGGCTCGTATACTAGTATAGTAAGATTGGCTTGTAATAGTTGAACAGTTAGGATGTTTGTTTTTGTTTTGGTGGTTTGACTCGATACTTTTGGAGAATGTAATTATAACTCTTTTGGGATTGTATATAGAACTCTTTTGAATTTTCTGGCTATGATTGTTTTAAGTTTTGAGTCCTGGCGCGAGCTAGGCAGGCGGCCCGCCGATACCCTTGGGTTCGCCCTAGGGAGAAGTGGGGTCGTCACAGGGCGCGACAGTGAAAAGCCATGATACCTTCCTAGGATGCTTGTAGGAGAAGACCACAACCTTTCCTTCAAAATCTTGCCATTCAAAGCTCTAATCTTCCCTAAAGAGTAGTTTTTGTGAAGTGATTCACAAGATTTATGGTTGGAGTTTAAGATTAAGCAAGAAATTTAGTTGGTGAAGATGAAGTTTCTCTCCCCTTTTTCTCTCTCTATTTTCGGCCAAGGTGGTGAAGAAATGGAGAAGATTTGGTTAAATTCCTGTTTTATGATGGTTGATACAAATTAGTCAAAGCTCCTTCCAATAAGGGCTTGACATGTGCCCTTTCTAGAGTTTTCTTCCTTCTTCCTTTGGCCCACCATGGTGACTCATGTATAAGATATTTTGAGGGCTAATTAGTCAAAATAAAATGAGGAGATTAAAGAAATAAAGTAGGGTTTAATTGGTGCACTCACTCGGTAACGAACGGTACACGTCAGTTCTAACCATTTTCCTTAAATTACACGTATTAGGGTTTTTACTTCCTATTCACTAACTTTATATCATAGCTTCTAATCACATATTATTTCTCACCTAAAAGTCACTCTTAAGCACCAAATTTGATCCTCACTCCATACCGGATAATTACACTACGAATACACGAAAAAATCCTATTTCACTTCGATTTGAAATCGGAAAGGAAACCCTAATTTCCTATGATCATTGGCATATTTTTTTCTAGGGTGATTGAGTAGTAAGATGGTATAGAATAATATTTTTCAAATAAAAGGAAATTTTCAAGAAATATATATGGAATTTGCAAGTTCTCACAGACTCCAATGGGAATTTTAACATTTTAACCGCTTCCTTACCGAAACTAAATGAGCGAGCATAAATTTTTTGGGATTTGATAAGTATCTTGAATACTACTTAAGCGAGTTGCATTTACTTGATTTTCTTGAAGCGAATCTCCTATGTTTCGAACTCTAGAGAGTTTTACATTCATAAATGATATTTTATCGCAGATTTGGACTCCAACCAAGAAGTTGGACCTGAACGTGAGTTTTGGAAAGCACTACATTTTGGTGAGTGCTTCCAAATACCTGGTTGAACTGGACAATTGTTTTCAATACTTGATCAATGTAAATAAATGATATGTGATTTGTTTGATTGTGCAAGAGTGTACTTTATCGCACTTGTCCTAATATGGTATATACTTGTTTATTGTTGCAATTAACTTGATATACTTGTACTTGAGTTGTAAGTGCAGAGCGACAGTATGTACCACAGTCAATCCGAGTGGGAGGTGCCTTTCATTCCCGTCTCCATATTTTTATTTCGATTCAGTCTATTGGAGATGTTATCTCATCGACATTTTGGGGACCCAAACCCCACTGGCTAGTTAATCGAGTCGAGCCGGCAAGGGCTTGGTCGATTAGATAATGAACCATGGGTAGTTAGTGATATCGAGTGGAGTATTATCTCCTCGACTAATCGGTATACTTGAGTATTACCGCCAATGTTTATTGTGGAGTTTGGGCCCCGTAAGGGGTTTGATTGGTGGATAGAGAATGGAGTTAGGTGGTGCTCTACTAGACTGGTTACTTTGCTTGAAAGTTGACGGAGTGTCAACTACTATTTGGACAAGTTTTGGTAAAGCAATGGGAACTTGGCTCCTGAGAGCCATCCGTATCCTTATACTTTGAAATGATTATTGCTTATTGGATTCTTGTTTCTTTTGAAAAACAAAACACTTTACACTCATTCATTTTGAATTTTGCTACTTAAGGCGTTATTGCTCATTTTCTTGACTTGTTATGCCCGCTAATTTGCTACGTTGATATTTGTATTTTTAAAAATGGTCAACTTGTTATTGGAAATCTCATTGGGCTTTTAGCTCACCCCACGCCATTTGTTTTCCTTACAAGGGGTACGAGCGAGGCGTGAGACTGGTACAGACTAGCGTAGTCTAGTTGTTTTGAATTTTGAATTTGTACTCACGCTTGCAACCGACTAGGGTTGTGCGTACTTGAATTGTACACCTGTTAATGTATTTGGACATGTATGAACCTTGTAGTTGGAACTGAATATTATTATATATATTAAGTTGAAAGGATTCTGTGATTTATTTTTCTATATTTGTAAGTTATTTTCTCGAGCTTTAAGTGAGTGAGTCCTGGTGAGAGTTGGGCAGGCGACTCGCTAAACCCTAGGGTACACGCTAGGGGGAAGTGGGGTCGTCACACGTCCTGCGGATACCCTTTGGTTCGTCTTAGGGAGAAGTGAAGGCGTCATATGATCACTATTTCTTTAGGCGCTCAAGAGGATCTTGAAGAAAATCTCGAAGCGGACAACTAATGACTTTATTTGCTCACTTACTCACTTGTTTTGAATCGATGAGTGTCAAGTGCATGAATTGTTGCTAAATACTTGAATTGTTCCTTATTTATTGAGTATTTTGAAATTATCGAGACGAGCATGTATTTTATCGCACTCGTTCTCTTTTAAGTGAATTTATAATTGAATTATGTGAAGTGAAAATTATATTTTGTTGAATCGATGTCGATTGGAGTGAATCTCATCGACTTATAATTATATTTGTGTTGAATCGATGTCGATTGGAGTGAATCTTATCGACTTATACTTATAATCGTGGGGGACGCCCAAACTCATCGCCCGACCTTGTGACTCGAGCCGGCATGGGCTTAGTCGAGAAACTTGGTGACCCATGAGAAAATTTTAAGTTTGATCTATCTGAGATATCTCGATTGGCATACTCGAATAGTATCGCCTTTTCTGATTGACGAGTGGGCCCAGAACAGGGGGTGTAACAGTGAATGGGATTGTGAAGTGAAGTTCTAAGGACTTAATACTTACCCAGTTGACGGAGTGTTATCACATGGAGGTATTGGATCGAGTCTCAACAAAGCAAGTGGAATCTAGCTCCTGAGAGCTCTCGTATCCTTATTGAGTGTGTTTATTGTTAATTGTGAATTTCTTGAACTTTATAGCTTTATTTCCTGTATAAGTGCTATTGTTACTTGAACAATGAGTTTGCATATTTTTCTTAGCCTCACTAAGCGTTCGCTCACCCCATTAGTTTGTTTTCCTTAACAGGAGCTCGAAATGGAAAGATTTTGGAGAGGCCGACCTGACTACTTTTGATTAGAAATTTTGGATGTAGTTGATTATTCGACTTTTAGTGGTTGTATTTTTTTGAGAAAAGTTGATGTACTTTTGGTAACTCATGATGTAAGATTTGAATGTTTTTATTAAGGAACTGACTTTTCTTTACTTCAACATTTATTATTTGGTGGTTTATCTGTAAGTTTAAATTTGATTGTATTTGTGACGACCCCACCTCTCCCTAAGGCGTACCAAAGGGTTCGGCGGACCGCCTGCCCAGCTCTCGCCAGGACTCATTCACTATCTCAATCGAGTCATGTACACACATCCATGAACCATAAATAATATTCACAATTCAAGCTTATAATTTACATTGATAGAATTCGAGGTACAAAGTCTCAATTCACCAAACTAGTTCAAAACGAATACAATCCAAGTACAACATGTTCCATCCGAGGAATAGCGCGAGTACAAGTCAAAAATCAAACAACTAGTCTATGCTAGACTTTACATATCTCACACCTCGCTCGTACCCCTGAAAGGAAAACAAATAGAGTGGAATGAGCTAAAAGCCCCAGTGAGGTTCCAAATAGCAAATTGACCATTATTTATAAGTACAAGTTTTCGATATAGCAAAGTAACGAGCATTAAGAGTTCATAAATGTGAGCAATAACACGTCAAGTAGCAATCTTAAAATGAGCGAGTGTAGAAGTTTTTCAACAGAAACAATAATCCAATAAACAATAATCACTCCAAAGTATAAGGATACGGATGGCTCTCAGGAGCCAAATTCCCATTGCATTACCAAAAGCTTGATCACGTAGTAGTTGACACTCCGTCAACTTTCAAGTAAGTAACCAATCCAGTAGAACACCACTTACACGACTCTCCGTCCACCATTCACACCCCCTACTGGGCCCAAAATCCTCAATAAACACGGGTGGTAATACTCGAGTATACCAATTAGTCGAGGAGATATCACTCTGTAAGTCCCACAGACAACCAAGAGGGGGGGTGAATTGGTTGTCTAAAATCTTAACCAAGTTTATGCACTTTTTCTTTAATGAAAATTTACCTTCCTTTTTAGTAATGATCAACCAAGTAGATTAGAAGACAATAGCAATATTAATCAGAGAAGCAAGTACAGATAAGCAATGAAGATTTTATTAAACAGAAATATAAAATAGAGAAACAAACCAAGTGTCTACCAAGCTTTACCCAAACTTGAAGACCAAACACTAGGAAGAGCAACTTCTCTTTGATGAACGAAGATCAACTAGATGTACAATGGAGGGAGCTCTTCCTCCTTGCCCTAAGCCTCACTTAGTCAAGCTAGGAAGTTTTACAATCACTCAGAAAACCCTCAACAAAGCTACACTAAAGATCCTTTCAACCACAAAAGAAATGCTCAACAGAAATTCACACCACTTTAATACAAATCTGCTTTGGAGACTATTTTCTAGCTAAAATATCTCTTGAGAACTTGTAAACAAAGTGAGCAAAAGTCCCTACTTCGTTCAGACCAGTTTGATTTTAAAGGGATCCAGAAATGGGCTTCATCAATGCTTCCAACGGATAGAAGGCAGCTGAAGAGTCAACTAACCGTTGGGGCTGTCGGACGTCCGACGATCGAATCATCGTCCGAACCAATCGTCCGATGATAGCCAAGTTGAGGTTCGGACGTCCGATAAGTTCTTTGTCGTCCGACAGCACAGCGTCCGACCTTGGGCCGAGAGCTAGCAAGTTATCTTGGAATTTTTCGGACGTCCGATGCGGTTGATTAGCGTCCGATGGCAAGCGTCCGATCCTTCCGGACGTCCGATGCTTCCATGTGAGCGTCCGACGGTGCTTCCTTCCTGATGTTCTTTATCTTTTCGGACGTCCGACAGTTTCCTTTCGGCCGTCCGACCTGATTGTCCTGTTTTTGCTTCTCATTTTGGTTGTTTTACATTTCATGACATATTTGAACCTGATTCTTGGATAGACAAAAAACACTTGTATTTGAGGAAGGTTAGACAAATATTTCAAAGTACCAAGAATGACAAACTAGACATACTTAAAAGACAATATCTTTGATCGAAAACAAAACAATGACTAAATTCATTCATATTATTCCAATCTTGTTTGCCACATCCAAAGCAACGTAGTCAGGAGATAAACGAACATATGCTTTCTTTGTTCCAACAGACCTGATCAAAGTGTTCACGTAAAAACCCTAAAAAAGAGTGTGAGAACCCGTAAAAACCCTAATATTTTCCTAGGGTTTTAGTTCCTTTAATTGCATAATTTTTGCATTTCTGGCTTAGAAATATTATCTGGGTGGATTTTATGAGCAACTAAAGTTTTTAGATGATTTTTCTAGCATTAGTGAGTTTTTAAAAAATTAAGAATATGTATTGGACGTGGGACCCACTAGTGCGAAAAGTTGGGAAAAATTCGGCCAATTAGGTTAAATTCCGGATACTGTGTAAAATTTATCGGGTGTTAATAGACAAGTAGAGTGTGTGAAATGATTGATGTGAGAGAAGAAAAAAAAGGATAGGAATGCATTTAATGAGGTGACAAGTGTCACATTCTCATTGGTTGGACTTTAAGAATTACTATTCACTTTCTTGACTTTTTTGACCAAAGGATTAAATATCAAAAAAAATGCACAAAAATCACCATTTTCTTCTCTTGGTGGCCGGATCTCCCTAGCTCAAGAAGGAAGTGCATTTCTTCAACTTTCAAGCTCCATTTGCTTCAATCTCCCACAAACAAAAGCCTAGATTAGAATCTACTCCATAAAAACCTTTCTTCTAGTGCTAGTAAGTGTTGTAGTGAAGTTTGTTTGAAGGTCTAAGGTGGCCAACATCTCTCTCTCTCTTGTTTCTTGGTAAGTGAAGCTTAAACTTCCACCTACACCTATTGATGCTTAAGATATGATTAGTAGTGATTAGAGTGCTCAAATTTCTGGTTTTTATCTTGGTTTGAAGTGATTTGGTGAAGTTTTCAATTTTATGATGATTTTTCTGGTTTAATTGGATTATGGTGTTGTGGTTGTTTATGATGATTGATAATGAGGGGTTATGACTCTAGTGGATGGAAATGATTGATATTTGCAACCAATTTTGGATTTGGAATAAATTTTGGAAAGTTAGGGTTCATAAACCCCTAATTCTGTCCGGTTTTATATCATAAGGTTAGAGGCCGAATTGGACTTTGCTCAAAACATGAAAGTTGTAGGTATTGATGTGTTTGAGGTGCCTGTAAAATTTCAGGTCATTTGGATTAGTGTAGAGTGAGTTATGCCGAAATTACTGTAGCTGTTCTGCTTTGATCAGAATGCGAAAACTGCGATAGTAATTGGCCATTTTGACTGGAATTGGTTTGGATTTTGGAGTTGGTGTCTTCTGATGAAATGTATCTGGATGTCTTAGCTAACTTATGCCTTTGGAATTTCGGCATTTGGACTTGTATGGACTGAGATATACCAATTACAGTTTTCTGTGTTTTGCAAACCTGTTTTGGTGATTCTGGTTTAGTGTTTGGCATTTTTGACCTAGTTGGGCTAGGAACTGGATTGAGTGACCTTCTACATTGTTGTAGCCCTTTTTCATAGCTTCGAAACGGTGGGTCTTACACCCCCAAACGATAATTGTAGTGAGAGTTGTGCCATTACCGCATTATGACGTCAAAACTGTTTTTCTGGTTTTGAGCTTAACCTTCATTTCCGGACTTTTCCCTAGCTTGACTTGTCTTTGTACTACTTGGAGCTTGCTGAATGGATATTAGATGAACTTATTTGTGTGACTTTGGGACTGGCTGGAGTAATAATGAAGCCATGATGGCTGGAAAAGTTAGCAAATGTAGGGGAAGTGCTGTCCGAACTTTGAAGGGACTTGTTTGCATTGGGTTTGTGATCGAAGGCTTGGAGTTGAGCAAGGCAATGATACATGATGGATGGTTTCTGAGCCGTGGAGGTGAGTGACCCTAAACTGTTTCCAAAGTTACTTATGAACCGTTTCTTGCACTATTTACTTGATTGCATATCATGATTGCTTGCATGTGGCCCATGACATGTTTTGGCTTAAATGAGTACTTGGAATTCGTGTGCTGAACACCAACGTCTCCACCTCTGTGTACTGTTCATCTGGAGCAAATGGCTCCCCCTCTGATTGTTTACTGTTAAATGTTTGTTTGGAGCGTTGGGTGTTTAAGTACAACGATTTCACTGGCTCAAGAGAGCAATAAACGTACATGTGATTACCGATTCATGACATCATTGAAATGAACGATTGTGAAATATATTTGATTACTGATTTTTACTGGTTACTCGCTGAGCTTTTAGCTCACCCCCAAAATGTTTTATTCCCCTCCACAGGGCTCGTGGCGAAGGAAAGGCTTGTAGTACTTGTTCATGTGACCGGATGAGTTATCTCTTGTACAGTTTAGATTTGGATTTATTTTATGTACGAGTTGGGCTTGTATCAATATTTGGAATTGAAACGGATGTAAGTATACATCCCACGATTGGAATTAGTTTCCGCTTCATTTGTGATATGTAATTATTGGAGAATTTGATGTAATTTTGAGAGTTATATTGTAATATATTTGAGGATTGTAGTGAACGACTGAGTCCCGGCGAGAGCTGGGCAGGCGGCCCGCCGAACCCTCTGGTTCGCCTTAGGGGGAGGTGGGGCCGTCACAAATTCGGCCTCTATCATATAGATACAAATTCGGACAGAATGTTGAGCAAAAATTCCAGATTCTGAAATTTTGAGTTTCTAATGCAACTTTCCTTAATTTCTTGGTCCAATCACTACCAAAACACCTTATACAACCTCAATTGCAACATATAAGCATTACACAACAATTTGGACAGAATTTCCACAAGCCCTAGTTCATCATATAAAAAGGGGAAAACCTCCAAGAATCATCACAACCACTTGCACATCTTGAAATCAAGCCAAAACTTAAGCTAAATAACATCTTAAACCCAAAATTTAAAGGATCAAGGGTCATGATCAAATTTTTACCTCAAAGACAAGGCTTGGTAGAGTGATCCTTCACCCCCTTTGATATTTCTTGGTTCCTCAAGCTTCCCAACTCACACTTAGTACTTTAATCGGTTTAGAATTGGATTTTCTCACTTGGTTAGCTAAGATCAAGAAGAAAATGGTTGTTCTTGTTCTCTCTTTTCTCTCACCCTTTTGGTCGACCAAGCTGCTGAAAATGAAGAGAAAAGGTGCAAAATTTGGTGTTTAAATGGAAAGACTAAGTCTTGGTCAAGAAGCCTTAAGGTGGCGACAAGTGTCGCCACCACTACCTTTCATTTTTCTCTTTCTTTCTCTTACATTTCTAGCCTCATAATTTTGGTCAACCAGCTGCAAATTAGGAAGATATTTTGTGCAAAAGTCAATAAGCTTGTTTGGTAAGAAAAATGGTGGTCAAGTGGTGCGTTCAAACGGTAGTGCGCGGGACCCGCCGGTTCGCGCCGTTTTTCTTAAAAACTCACGTACTAGGGTTTTTACTTCCCATTCACTAACCTGATATCATTGCTACTAGTCACATCTTATTTCTCACTTAAAAGTCACTTTTAATCATCAAATTGATCCTCGGCCAGTACCGAAAATTCATCCGGCGAAAAATCGCGAAAACCCTAATTTTGCTCCAAACTTGAAACCGAAGCGTAAAACCTTATTTTCTAGGTTTATTTACACTTATCATGGAATAATTGGATAGTAGGGCTTTAATAAATGATAATTTTCAAATAAAAAGAAATTTTTAAGAAAACGTGAGGAATTTTCCAATTCCAGTAATTAAAATTAGGGTTTCAATTAAAATATGAGAGATTTAGGAAAACCGGTTAGTCGCAAGTAAACTAGGGTTTTTGGCTACAATATTAGGGTTTCTAGTCTTTTTAAACAAAATTAGGTTTTAAATCAAACCCAAAGAAATACACTTTAATATTTTCTTCACAAACAACCTCCTAATATTCGGGATGTTACAATCTCCCCTCCTTAAAAGAATTTCGTTCTCGAAATTCATACATGCACTTCGAATAACGTAGGGTATTTTTCATATATATTCATTTCCGGCTCCCAGGTCTCACTATAGCCAAAACTTAGGGGAACAATAGAAATCACGAATCGTACCTTCTACTATCTCTGTTGGTTCAGGTACTGCCTGTTGGTTCAAGGCATACGCTCTAGCCGGCACTCTTGGCTTAGTCCCTCCTACACTTGTTTGCTCAAGGTTTAGGCGTGATCTACGGGGACAGGTTGCAAGCTGGTGTTCGGTGCTACCACACCATAAACATTTTCCCGCCTTTCGCCAACAATCACTCTCCACGTGATTGGCCTTCCCACAGTACCCGCAAGGTATTTGAGGGGTTGAGGTCTGACCTCCTTGTGAGGCACCTCTTCCTTGGCCCCAGCCACGCGAAGCTCCTCTTGGAGTACTTTCCTTAGGTATCCCTGAAATTTTCTCACTACCAGCTCCTCGGCCTATCTTAGAAGGTGGCATATCTAAATCACTTTGTCCTTGCCCTTGACTTCCACCAGGTGCACCTCTCCTTTTTGCATGAAAAGCTCTCACTTGTGCCCTAGCAGTCTCTATCCTTAGGGCCTTCTCTAGAACCTCCGTGAATGTATTAATTTGGACTGCCGCTAAGGCTTCTTGTAACTCCACGTTCAGTCCTTGTATGAACCTCCGTACTTTTCTCGGCTCCGTAGCTATCAGTTCAGGAGCAAATTTAGACAACTTTGTAAACTGAGTATCATACTCAGTTACACTCATCATTCCCTGACGGAGTTTAATGAATTCGTCCTCTCTCTTCTCCTGGACGATGGGTGGAAGGTATTTTTCGTTGAAGTCCCGTACAAAGTTTAGCCAAGTCCAGGCAGTTCCCTCTCTCTCCCACTTGGCCCTCACTACATTCCACCAAGCCGTAGCTGGCCCCTCAAACTGAAATACAGCAAATTGGACTTGTCTCTCCTCAGTATAGTTTAGGGCAGCAAAGATATTTATCATGGCCTCCAGCCATTTCTCAGTCTCATACGGGTCTGGCCCTCCTAAAAACTTGGGTGGGGAGAACTTTTGGAATCTCTCCAAATCTCTATCCTGCCCCATATCAGGGTCTCTAGGTTGGTTTGCAGGGGCTTGACCCTGTTGTTCCACTAGCCGAGCCAGAATGTTAGCCATCTGTTGAATGGCAGTTGCTACTTGATCTCCCCCTACCGCCTGGGGTTCAGGTTGTGGCTCAATCGTGGCCTCTCTCTCTTCTCTCAGTTCTGGCACCGGTTCCTGTGCTTGTCTACCCCCACGGCTACGACTAGGACCGCGTCCTCGATTAGTTCCCCTAGCTTGACTTCTTCTACCCTCCATGGTTCGTAGCGAATCAACTATAACAATATAACCAACTAATCAATAATAGAATATAGCCACTATGTAACTATATAAATATCAACAGCACAAAACAGAATAATGCAAATCATAAACCCCTCTAAATCATAAAACAAGGCAATACAACACATTCGATCAAAACAAGTCACATAGCTTATAGAGCATTAACCCTAGGTATCGCTCAGGCACTACACTTAATCAAGGCTCGAAACATGTGAATAAGAAGGATCCCAAATCCCATGAATATTTTCAATATTTTTCAAGTCCAGACTACTCGTATTCCTTGTGCCTTTGTTTTCACCATCCAAACTTATCCGATTATTACACATGATCTCAACTGATCGTAAAGATGTCCCTCTTTGGTATTCGGGGACAAGAATCTGAAAATATGATAATTCACCACTCAAGCTGGCCAGGCTCAAGAGCAAATCACCCGTATTAGAGATTCCTACCCAACATACATATCTAAGGTTCCCAACAATAGACAATTGTTCCATACTTAACAAGTCAATCCCCACAGTCCGAGAACCCTCTCCCGGCACGAGCTCAATAGGAGCTCTGATACCATCTGTGACGACCCCACCTCTCCCTAAGGCGTACCAAAGGGTTCGGCGGACCGCCTGTCCAGCTCTCGCCAGGACTCATTCACTATCTCAATCGAGTCATGTACACACATCCATGAACCATAAATAATATTCACAATTCAAGCTTATAATTTACATTGATAGAATTCGAGGTACAAAGTCTCAATTCACCAAACTAGTTCAAAACGAATACAATCCAAGTACAACATGTTCCATCCGAGGAATAGCGCGAGTACAAGTCAAAAATCAAACAACTAGTCTATGCTAGACTTTACATATCTCACACCTCGCTCGTACCCCTGAAAGGAAAACAAATAGAGTGGAATGAGCTAAAAGCCCAGTGAGGTTCCAAATAGCAAATTGACCATTATTTATAAGTACAAGTTTTCGATATAGCAAAGTAACGAGCATGAAGAGTTCATAAATGTGAGCAATAACACGTCAAGTAGCAATCTTAAAATGAGCGAGTGTAGAAGTTTTTCAACAGAAACAATAATCCAATAAACAATAATCACTCCAAAGTATAAGGATACGGATGGCTCTCAGGAGCCAAATTCCCATTGCATTACCAAAAGCTTGATCACGTAGTAGTTGACACTCCGTCAACTTTCAAGTAAGTAACCAATCCAGTAGAACACCACTTACACGACTCTCCGTCCACCATTCACACCCCCTACTGGGCCCAAAATCCTCAATAAACACGGGTGGTAATACTCGAGTATACCAATTAGTCGAGAAGATATCACTCCACTCGACAAAGCAAGAGATCCAGGGCTCGTTACCCAACCGACCAAGCCCCTGCCGGCTCGACTAGAGTAACTTGCCACAGGGTTTCTGGAATTCCAGGAAGTGCGCGCATCATAACAAGTATGTCAAGTCAATTGCAACAATAAACAAGTATATATCATGTAAGGGCAAGTGCGATAAAGTACACTCTTGCCCTAACAATTCACGCATGTGGCATGTAATCATATTGGCACGTATCAAGTACAAGTATCAAGTTCAATTCAGTATTTGAAAGCACTCACCAAAAGATATAGTGCTTTTACTGGTCACTTTCAGGTTATACTCCGAGTTCGGAGTCCAAATCTGCGATAAAACTCAATTTGAGAACTTTGAAACATGACTAGAGTTCGAAACTTAGACGTTTCGTTCAATAAGAATCAATAAATTGAAATTCACTCGGACAGTAGTCGTGAAACACTTGCTCGCCTTTTTAAACAGTAAAACTTTGTAATATTTATACTTGAAATTGTCTTGCGAGTTGAAAGTACAAGGAAAACATAATTCGAGCAATCATTATTTCATTTCTCAAGGGTACAAGTTCGTCCAAGTCCTAACGTATAACACTCAAGAAACATAGTGGCCAAGGTTCTCGCTAGTTCAAGTAATAAGTATTTAACCTTCACTCAAGTCGCTAATATAGTTTTCTAGTCCTCGAGTAAAAATTCGGGCAGCATGCCCTTTGTGTTTACCTAATTTTCCAGCCTTTTAGGCTTCATTGTTTTTCTCAAACACAACCCAACATTATACATATCAGCAATTCATGTCAAGAGCCGTTTCATAGGCTCACAATATCATAATAACAAGAATCGTATTAAGTACAAGTGCAGAAATTCAATTTAGTTCAAAACAGATTTGACGTACAAATGCGGAAATAACATATCTGAGGCTACGCTTATCGGATTAAAACGAAACCTACGCCGTTTCGAAACTAAGATACAGAGCTACAATATTCATGAAGGTCACTTAGTCCAGTTCCTAATGTAACTTAGTCAAATTCTCGAATTACTAAACCAGAAACCAATTCGTCGGCTGTTTAAACGCAGAACACTGTAATGAACATAACTCAGTGTACACATGTCCGAATTAGGTTTTCTTAGATGCATTTTAAAGCCAATTCAGAATACTACAACTTTCATGTTTTGGAAAAAAGCTAAATCAGAAGGGATCCTAGTCAAAAAACGTGATAAACTAGACTTAACTGATCACATGGACTGCTTAGGAAATACTTAGAACAGTAAGGGTATTTCGGACTTTTTATGACCTACGTTGCTCCGATTGAGCTGAAATTTTACAGGCACCTAGAAACCACCATTCTATACAACTTTCCTTCTTTGAACTAAGTCCAATTCGGCCTCTATCATATAGATACAAATTCGGACAGAATGTTGAGCAAAAATTCCAGATTCTGAAATGTTGAGTTTCTAATGCAACTTTCCTTAATTTCTTGGTCCAATCACTACCAAAACACCTTATACAACCTCAATTGCAACATATAAGCATTATACAACAATTTGGGCAGAATTTCCACAAGCCCTAGTTCATCATATAAAAAGGGGAAAACCTCCAAGAATCATCACAACCACTTGCACATCTTGAAATCAAGCCAAAACTTAAGCTAAATAACATCTTAAACCCAAAATTTAAAGGATCAAGGGTCATGATCAGATTTTTACCTCAAAGACAAGGCTTGGTAGAGTGATCCTTCACCCCCTTTGATATTTCTTGGTTCCTCAAGCTTCCCAACTCACACTTAGTACTTTAATCAGTTTAGAATTGGATTTTCTCACTTGGTTAGCTAAGATCAAGAAGAAAATGGTTGTTCTTGTTCTCTCTTTTCTCTCACCCTTTTGGTCGACCAAGCTGCTGAAAATGAAGAGAAAAGGTGCAAAATTTGGTGTTTAAATGGAAAGACTAAGTCTTGGTCAAGAAGCCTTAAGGTGGCGACAAGTGTCGCCACCACTACCTTTCATTTTTCTCTTTCTTTCTCTTACATTTCTAGCCTCATAATTTTGGTCAACCAGCTGCAAATTAGGAAGATATTTTGTGCAAAAGTCAATAAGCTTGTTTGGTAAGAAAAATGGTGGTCAAGTGGTGCGTTCAAACGGTAGTGCGCGGGACCCGCCGGTTCGCGCCGTTTTTCTTAAAAACTCACGTACTAGGGTTTTTACTTCCCATTCACTAACCTGATATCATTGCTACTAGTCACATCTTATTTCTCACTTAAAAGTCACTTTTAATCATCAAATTGATCCTCGGCCAGTACCGAAAATTCATCCGGCAAAAAATCGCGAAAACCCTAATTTTGCTCCAAACTTGAAACCGAAGCGTAAAACCTTATTTTCTAGGTTTATTTACACTTATCATGGAATAATTGGATAGTAGGGCTTTAATAAATGATAATTTTCAAATAAAAAGAAATTTTTAAGAAAACGTGAGGAATTTTCCAATTCCAGTAATTAAAATTAGGGTTTCAATTAAAATATGAGAGATTTAGGAAAACCGGTTAGTCGCAAGTAAACTAGGGTTTTTGGCTACAATATTAGGGTTTCTAGTCTTTTTAAACAAAATTAGGTTTTAAATCAAACCCAAAGAAATACACTTTAATATTTTCTTCACAAACAACCTCCTAATATTCGGGATGTTACAGTATTGAGCTCTGGTGAGAGCTAGACAGGCGTCCTGCCGATACCCTTGGGTTCGCCCTAGAGAGAAGTGGGGGCGTCACAGCTTCAATTTTAGCCGGATCTACAGTAAGTCCATCTTTTGAGATTATATGGCCTAGAAATGATATTTTCTCTAACCAAAATTCACACTTGCTAAACTTGGCAAACAACTAGTGCTCTCTCAGGGTTTGTAATACTATGCTCAAGTATTGCTTATGTGATGACGTGTCTTAGAGTACAACAGAATATCATCGATAAACACCATCACGAATCTATCCAAATAGGGTTTAAACACTCGATGCATTAAATCCATGACTGCAGCTGGAGCATTGGTTAAGCCAAAAGGCATCACTGCAAACTCAAAATGCCCATATCGAGTGTTAAAGGTAGTTTTTGACACATCCTCCTTCCTAATTCTCAATTGATAATATCCTTGTCGGAGATCCAACTTAGAAAACACCACAGCCCCTTGTAGTTGGTCCAATAACTCGTTAATGTGGGGCAAAGGATATTTATTCTTAACGGTCACTGTATTCAACCCTCGATAATCTATGCATAACCTCAAACTCCCGTCATTCTTTTTGACAAATAGCACTGGAGCGTCCCAAGGTGACTCGCTCTCATGTATAAATCCCTGTTCTAGCAAGTCTTGTAATTGCAATTTAACCCCTTAAGTTTCACGGGCGCCATTCGATAAGAGATTTTTGAGATGGGAGTAGTTCTAGGTGCTAGATCAATCTTACACTTGATTTCTCTCTCTGGTGGCAACGACACCAATTCATCCGGGAACATATTTGAATATTCACTTACCATTGGCATATCTTTTAGCTTCACTTTTTTTCCTCGGGTATTAATTAGAAAAGTTAGATACCCCCGTGCCCTATTACTTAACAATTTCCTAATCCTAGTTCCCGAAATAAGGGCAGATGAGGCTAGAATACCCCTCACATCTAGTTTTAAGGTCGCCTCACTGGGTATGCAGAACTCAACTACCTTGGTGCGACAATTTACCCGAGCATGTTAATGAACTAGCCAGTCTATCCCTATAATAACGTCATACCTCTTAATGGCTAGACTTATAAGGTTGACTACCAATTTCTGTTCACCAACCCAAATATCGCAGTTTCTATATTCCTCGTTGGCCAGTAAAGATTGGTTACTCGTTGGTGTTTTCACTTCTAAGTCACATGGTAGCCTCTCGGCCTTCACATCGATTCCACACATGAAAGTTGGATTGACAAAATAATGCGTAGCACCAAGGTCTAATAAAATCTTGGCCAAATGATAGAAAACAGGAATCGTACCTTTCACTACCTCCAATGGTTCAGGTACCGACTGTTGGTCCAAGGTGTACACTCTGGCTGGCACCCTTGGCCTGGTCCCTCCTACATTGGTCGGTTTAGGGTTTGATCGGTCAGCTGGTTAGGCATTACGAATAAGTGGACAATTAGCGATCTGGTGCTTAGTACTTCCACACTGTAGGCACTTCCGAGCCTTTTACCAGTAATTATCCTTGGTATGGGTTGAACTTCCCATAGTACCCACAAGATACTCGGGGAGCGGATGTCTAGCTTCCCTGCGAGGCACCTCTCACTTGTCCCCTTCCACGTGGGGCTCCTCTTAGAGTAACTCCCCTAGATGTACTTGTAAACCTTCCACCACCAGCACCTCGACCGACTTTAAGAGGTGGCATGCCCCGATCACTATGTACCTGCCCCTGACTTTCACCAAGCGCACCTCTCCTTTTTGCATGAAAAGCCCTTACTTGTGCCCTAACAATTTCTATTCTCTGGGCTTTCTCTAGAACCTCCGTAAAAGTATTAATTTGTGCCGCCGCCAAGGCCTCCTGTATTTCCACATTTAATCCCTGTACAAACCTCCTTACCTGTCGCACCCTATTTTTTTGGAAAAACTATGGAAAAGTTGTTTGAAATCATGATGCGCAGTGTGCGTGAAATATGTGAAGTGTGTGAATGTGAGAAATAAAGCGGAAAGGCCATGGGACTTTTAAATGCGACGATTTGGCCAAAACGATAATCTAAAAAGGTTTTTAAACAGAAAGTTGGAGTCGTCACTTGGTATTGAGTTGGGGTGTACCAAGTCACCCAAAAAGTAGTTTTGAAAAATGAAGTAAAAACCTTTTTAGATGACTTCCGATCTACGAAAATCAAAGAGACGAGTTCGAGGGTCAAGGTTGATAAAAAGGAAGGTAAAGATGAAGTCTAAAGCACCCTTTTACCCTAGCCTAAGCTAGTTCCGTGATTTAGTGACAATTATCCTAATTTCTACCCAAAAGATGTATTGCATTTTGGATGTGTCTAACATGAATGCAAACCTAAATCTAATGATTGGTTCGAATGGGACAAAAATGTCTCTTTTGAAGCTCGATTGGTCCTAATCACATGAATTGTGATAGCCTGATGTGTGCATGGATCAGGGCTCACGCAATGACCCAGTCCGAGTTGCATTGGGCCCAGTCACACGGGCACGGGCCAAGCTCTTCAAAGAATCCCTCCAAGCCCTCGTTTGAGTTGTCCAAGACCAACATGGAGCCCATAGAGAAATTGAAGGCTTAGAAAAAGATAATCAAGCAACTTACACCTTGATCCAAGCCCATGGAGAATCGAGTGGGCCTCCAAGTGGGCCTCCACGTGAAACGGCCGAGTAGGGCCTTAGTCCTTAATGCCTATTAGCTTGGATTAGTTGTTTAGAAGAACATGGGCCGGCCCATTGTGACAGCCCCACCTTTCCCTAAGGCGAACCAAAGGGGTTAGCGGACTGCCTGCCTAGCTCTCGCCATGACTAACGGTGCAGTTTAGAGCGATCTAATACGTTCCAGAACATACAAACGCACATAAACAAGTTAAAATGTTCAAATAAAAAAAATGAAACCGGAGTTGGCCATGAATAGTAACCGACATGTCAAAACCCAGCCAAACATCAAGCAAATATTTGCAAGTTGAAATTAAGCATATACAATCCAAAGTGGCATACAAAAGTTATTCAAAAGTTGATACATGTCCGGTTTGCCAAATCAAAAGAGAAATCGGACCCAAAAGTACATTTAGGGTTTCAATCAATGAGCTATACAAAAGATATGTACAACTAGCTCAATTTGGCAACCGACTATCAAATCCAGCCTAAAAGTATTTATTTTCCTGTAAGGAAAACAAAAGGAACAGAGTGAGCTTACGCCCAGTGGTATACTATCACATAAGCAACCAAGTCATATAGGCATAAAGCGGTCAAAAGAAATAAACCAAGATCACACATTAACAAGATGGTAAAAGGATACGGATGGCTCTCAAGAGCCCCTTTCCTCGCTCGTATACTTGATCGAACTTCATTGACCCTCCGTCAATGTTTACAAAGTAACCAACCGTAGGCTCCACTTTACTTCCATTCCTTCCATCCAACATACCCCTACCGGGCCCGAACTCCAAACAGTAGAAATTTGGTAATATTCGAGTATACCGGAATCAAGAGTGTGAGGACTCGTAAAAACTATTATTTTTAAGCCTAATTTATGGCTTAATAAATTATTTAATTGGATTTTTGCCACGAGAAATATTTTCTAGTCTTATTAGACCTAAATACATGGTAATATAACTTCGTTATATTTTTAAAGTGACTCATTTCAAAAAAATTAATTTCCTGGAGCGCGTTTAGTAAAAATAGTGAATACTGCTTGGAGATTTTATCCGCGTAGGAGCACAATAAGCTTGGAATATTGGAGACTTGTACTATGGTCCTAAAATAGGTAATCTTATGAATAAATACTCAAGTGATAGTTAGTAGTACAATCGTTATAAGAATTTCTCGGAAGTTTCGCGTTATAGCGTTAAAATTGACGGTACGCGTTTTCACACACGCGACTTTATTTGAGGGATTTAGACCCTTATTTCGGGACAATTAAGAGTGAATAATATTTACATGAATATAAATGCATTGGAGGTTTAGTGCACTAGTGAACCAAACGCGCGAGAAAATCGAGCCCTAATAGCGCCAAACGCACCCTAATGTGAGTTGACTAATGGGTGATTTGAGGCCACAAGTTAGTGTCTTCTCTTGTAAGTTTAGAAATCTGATCACACTCTCTCTCTTCTTCCCAAGACTGCCGACCAGCTCTCCCTCCCTCTCTAACTCCATTGTTTCGAAAATTTCTTACTCAAACCACCACCAAAACATCTCCAAATTCAACCAAACTTGCACCACACTTAGCTCAACACTAGGAGATCATTTTGAGCTGCAAAAAGGGTGCTGGAAATCATGGTTTCTTGGAGCATTTTGAGGGCCAAAAATTCTGATCTAGTACATTAAGAAGGTATAACATGATCCATCACCTTAAACTTGATTTATAGTAGTAGATATGCATCTCTAAGTACTTGCATGTAAGTAGATGACTTGATATTGTTGGAAAAATGTGAAAGTGGGCTCTATGAACTCCCACTCTTGGGTTGTTGCTGATTTGATGATTGATGGTGGATATATTATTGGTATAGTGGTTAAAATGACGGATTAATGGTGTGTAATTGATAGAAACTTCATTGGGTGCAAGAGGCAAAAGTTTCCGATTTTGCCCCTGCCTTGTTCGGCCATTTTAAGACCAATTTTAAATGATATAATGGTTTGAATCTGATGTTTATATGACGTATTAGATGTGTGAAAAATTTCATTGAAAAATAATGAGGTTTGGTTGGGCAAATGAATTTTTTTTGTGAAACTAGCTGTTATTCTTGGTTTTGATGATCACAAAAGTTTGTTTATACAGACCAAGAAAGTGAACACTTTGATCAGGTCTGTTGGAACAAAGAAAGCATATGTTCGTTTATCTCCTGACTACGTTGCTTTGGATGTGGCAAACAAGATTGGAATAATATGAATGAATTTAGTCATTGTTTTGTTTCGATCAAAGATATTGTCTTTTAAGTATGTCTAGTTTGTCATTCTTGGTACTTTGAAATATTTGTCTAACCTTCTTCAAATACAAGTGTTTTTGTCTATCCAAGAATCGGGTTCAAATATGTCATGAAATGCAAAACAACCAAAATGAGAAGCAAAAACAGGACAATCAGGTCGGACGGCCGAAAGGAAACTGTCGGACGTCCGAAAAGATAAAGAACATCAGGAAGGAAGCACCGTCGGACGCTCACATGGAAGCATCGGACGTCCGGAAGGATCGGACGCTTGCCATCGGACGCTCATCAACCGCATCAGACGTCCGAAAAATTCCAAGATAACTTGCTAGCTCTCGGCCCAAGGTCGGACGCTGTGCTGTCGGACGACAAAAAACTCATCGGACGTCCGAACCTCAACTTGGCTATCATCGGACGATTGGTTCGGACGATGATTCGATCGTCGGACGTCCGACAGCCCCAACGGCTAGTTGACTCTTCAGCTGCCTTCTATCCGTTGGAAGCATTGATGAAGCCCATTTCTGGATCCCTTTAAAATCAAACTGGTCTGAACCAAGAAGGGACTTTTGCACACTTTGTTTACAAGATCTCAAGAGATATTTTAGCTAGAAAATAGTCTCCAAAGCAGATTTGTTTTAAAGTGGTGTGAATTTCTGTTGAGCATTTCTTTTGTGGTTGAAAGGATCTTTAGTGTAGCTTTGTTGAGGGTTTTCTGAGTGTTTGTAAAACTTCCTAGCTTGACTAAGTGAGGCTTAGGGCAAGGAGGAAGTGCTCCCTCCATTGTACATCTAGTTGATCTTCGTTCATCAAAGAGAAGTTGCTCTTCCTAGTGTTTGGTCTTCAAGTTTGGGTATAGCTTGGTAGACACTTGGTTTGTTTCCCTATTTTACTTTTCTGTTTAATTAAAATTCTCATTGCTTATCTATACTTGTTTTTCTGATCAATATTGCTCCTATCTTCTAATCTACTTGGTTGATCATTACTTGAAAAGAAGGTCAATTTTTATTAAAGAAAAATTGAATAAATTTGGTTAAGATTTTAATCAACCCAATTCACCCCCCCTCTTGGTTGTCTTTGGGACTTACACTAGCTATCAGAGCTTGGTCTCCTTGAGATTAAGCTCTAACGGCTTGGAGTAAAGATGACAACCAGTCATGCTATGTTTGTTGAGGGGCAATCTGTTACTAGGCCTCCCATGTTCAGTGGCTCTAACTATGTTAGCTGGAAAGAACGGATGATTAACTTTTTGCAATCTATTGATATTGAACTATGGTTTATTGTGAGTGAAGGACCGCATGAAGCTAACTTTCTTGATGCAGATACAGGGTTGCTTCGGCCAAAAACAAGAGCTGAAATGAATGCTCAAGATAGGACTAACCTCACATTGAATGCCAAGGCCATGAATGTTATTTATAGTGCCCTAGATTCAAATGAATCAATCAGAGTAAAAGGCTGCAAATCGGCTAAAGAAATGTGGGATAAACTAAGAGAAATCCATGAGGGTGGTGACAATGTGAAAGAACAGAAAAAAGCCATCTTGGTCACGAAATATGAATCATTTAAAATTGAACCTCTTGAGGATATTGACAAAATGTATTGCAGGTTCACTGACTTGATCAAAGATCTCGAGGCGTTGGGCAAAGAGTACACCTTGGGAGAGAAGAACAGGAAAATTCTCAATGCGTTGGGCAAAGAATGGGAAAATAAAGTGACT